>NC_140580.1:285967941-287217941 GCF_964204655.1 Triturus cristatus
GAGCTGGACAGATTGCGCTACATGCAAGTTCGGCATTGGGCCCTCCAGCCTCAGGTGCGTGCCGCCGCTGCCCGTCCAATTACACCGTATGAGCGGTGGTTGGCTACTCGGACCTCCGACGCTAAACTGATCACTGATCTGTACAAACACCTACAACCCCCGCCGTTTCACTACTACAATCCGGGGAGGGAGCGTTGGCACAGGGAATTGGGTAGGACACTCAGCCACAAGGAATGGGACAAAATTGCGTATCGGGCGCGGCACTCTGCATACCACACGGGCCTTACGGAAACCTTCACTAAAGTGTCCACATACTGGTACTACACCCCGGAGAGACTGTATGAAATGCATAGACACACTGACAAGGGGTGCTGGCGGAGCTGCGGGCAGGAAGGTACCCTTACACACATCCTATGGGATTGCCCAGTGCTGACCGCCTACTGGAAGGAAGTTCTGGACGAGGTGGATGAGCACTTTGGCATAGAGCTGCCGCGCCTCCCGGCGTATGTCCTGCTGGGCCTCCCCAATGACCTAATGTACCCACTGAAGTCCCGCAGGGGTAGGCAGATTGCGATAGCGCTGGGGTCTGCGGTTCAGAACATTCTGATCCACTGGCGCACATCCACCGCCCCCTCCATCACCGGTTGGTTGCACAGACTCTGGCATGTGCTGGGGATGGAGAAGCTGTCGCTTACGGTTGCGGGGGAGATAGACCAATTTGAGGAGCTATGGCAACCCTTTCTAGCGCTGCTGTCCACTGAATTCCGGGAGCTCACCTGCCCGAGGTATCTTAGGCTTCTCAGGCTGCGGCCGCCGGTGACCCCGGCGGACTAGCTTACATGTGAGATGGGGACCCCCGGCGGGGGGGGGGGGGCTGTGCGGGGCTTCCTGGTTAGGGCTACTTTGCTGCGGGACCATAGGACGGGGGGAGGGGGGAGTGTTGTTGTTTTTGTACTGGGAGGATGGGGGATGGGAGGGGGGGGACTGTGTTCTGTTGAGGGGTTGATTGGGGGGGGTTTTATTGCTCTGCTTTTGGGTGTCGGATACGCGCGTGGGATTCCACAGCTTGTAATTCTAGCGTTCATTTACTGTGTTCTTCCCTCTGAGCCAACGCTTCACCTATTGCCAACCCTCTGGAGATGCATCCCTTCTTCTTTGACTGTATTCCACGTATCCTGCCTCCTGTCCCCCTCCCCCATGGTTTGTTTTGTCTCAATAAAAACGTTTTAAACATAAAACCTAGATCCAAGTTAGAAATTTACAAAGTATACACAGAGATTCACATGTCACTTTACAAGGGCCCTACGTAAATACCACATCCAGTTTAAAAATCGAGAAACAGCAAAAACTATTGGGGGATGGGTATCATATTTTAGTATCCTAAAAGCCTCTAGATATAGCTTAAACCCGAGATTGCTGCATATTGGTATTATCCAGCGTTTGCGTGGGAGGGTGTATGCCGGGCAAAAGAATAATACATGTACTTCCGACTCTTCCCTGTAGGTACATGCGGGACAGGTCCTCTTATTCCCTAGAGCCCATTTGCTAGTAAGGGCATTTAGAGGGAGATTCCCCACTCATTGCATGTAGAGTTTCCTGGCCTGCAAAGGATAAATCAAGTCCAGGAACTCTTCTTTCCTATATTCAGCCTTAACTAGCAAAAACTCTGCAGTCATCGAACCCCCTATGGCACTTCCCTGGATAGCCAGCAAGTTAACCTGTCTATAAAGAAGCACTAGGTCTTGTCTAGATATTGATCTACATGATATCTCTGGGGTTAACCAGAGATCCGGCCTACCTAGCCTAGCCGAAAGATCCCTAATATACAACAACCACAGGATCTTTTTTGCTGTTTTAATGGTATTTAGGATCTCCCCCAGCTCGTCTCTGTAGGCGGAAAGTACTGAGGTCACCCACACCCTGCGCAAAATATAATGGGCCTCAGGGCAACTACTTCATTTATAGGCAGCAGGCCCAGGTCCATACAAAGAGGAACTAAGGGGGTACTGGGTGGGAGGCCTACAATCTGTCTCATAAAGTTATTCTCTATTTTTGTAAAATTGGCAGCAGACATATGGCCCCACATTTCAGCCCCATACAAGGCGACTCCTCTTGCCTGGGCTTTATATATTTCTAGTGCAGGTGCCACTGACCTATGTGTGGTTGACCTATGAAATTTCATTATCCCACCTACCATCTGTGTTAGTTTAAGTTTGGCCTTGACCATTTGGGGTTCCCATGTAAAATCTTCTGATAGGGTAATACCTAAGTAATCAAATATCCTCACCCTTTCCAGGGGTATACCATCAAAAGAGGGACTTGGTCGAGTAGTTTTTGGGGGGTTGAAGATCATATATTTTGTCTTGGTTAAGTTGATCTCCAAACCCCGCTTAGTACAAAACTCGGCAAAACCGTCCCAGATGCGTTGGCTACCAGATGGAGTTTTAGACAGCAGCAGGGTGTCATCCGCAAACATTAGTGCGGGAACCTTCCCCAAACCCAATTTCGGGGCGTCATTATCCTTGATGTTGTTAAGATGGTCAATGAGCCCATTGATATAAAGACAAAATAGGGTTGGGGCAAGAACACATCCCTGACGTACCCCCTTGTTAACAGGGAAGCTCGCAGATAGTTTCCCATATTTCCCAATTCTTACTTGCGCGTAGGTCCCTGTGTGTAGCCTCACCAGGACTTTAAGGAGATAGGGCGGAATCCCTAGGTCGTTTAAGACGTCCCAGAGTTTCCCCCTGGGAACCAAGTCAAAAGCCGACTTTAGGTCGATAAAAATAAGATAGAGGCTGCCACCCTCCATCTTAGCTGTTTTCCAAAACAACAACTGTAGCCTGAATATCTGGTCCACAGTTGAGGTACTTGATCTAAAGCCGGCTTTTAGGGGCTCAGGATTCCTTCCTTCTCTATCCAGCTTTGGATGCGATCAAGAAGGACCCTGCCCATCAGTTTTTGTGGGATATCAATAAGACTGATGGGCCTATAGTTTGACGGGAAGAGTGGGCAGCCTTTTTTGTATATGGGAACAATCTCGGCCCCACACCAGGAATCTGGTGGGGCCATACCCCTCATGATGGCATTAAATAAAGCACATAAATAGGGAGTCCACATTTTTGGATCCATATGAAAAAGCTCCCCTGGAAGTTTGTCTAAGCCGGGGGCTTTGTTAAGGGGTAATCTACTGATAGCATTCTGAACTTCAGTCAAAGTAATATCGCACAATCCTTCTAAGTAAGGGTCATGCAATAAATCCAAAAAAGCTATATTGACACCCACCAATTCCTCCCCGGCATAGAGAGCCTCAAAATGCCTCTCCCAGGCTTCCGGCGGTATATTTGGTTTCCGGGCTGATTGTCCTTCCTTGTTTCCCACGCTTACTAGGGCCCAGAATGATTTCATATCTCTATCCTTCAGGGCAATCCTAAGTGCCTCCCACTTCTCAGTTTCCCAATTTTCCTTTTCCCTTTTTAGGGTCCCTTTGTATATTGCCCGAAGACCTTTAATTCGAATTTTGTCCTTAGCCTTGACTGCAGCTATTAGATCCTTCTTTGCTTTGCGGCAGGTGGCATGAAACCAGGAGTTGGTGTGATATTTAGTTCCTGTGCGTGTTGCAGTTGGGTAGACTATCTCAATCAGTCTAGCAACTAACTGCTCATGGATCTCAGCTGCCCTCACAACATCCGCCGCCTCTTTCGGGTACAGGAATACGCCACGCAACAGTGGCCAAGGGCGGGATGTCTGATACTGGACCTGGAGAAGGCCTTCGACTCCGTCGAATGGCCGTACCTGAGGGCGGTTGCAGAGAAATACCGGCTGGGGGGGGGATACAGCGCCATGATTGATCTACTTTATGGCGGACCGACTGTCCGAGTCCGTACGGGTCGCCTCCTCTCTGATGCCATCCGGGTCCGCAGAGGCACCCGCCAGGGCTGCCCGCTGTCGCCATTGCTGTTTTCGTTGGCCATGGAACCCCTGGCTGCGACTCTCAGGGCGCACGGACTGGAATGGGGAATTCCATTGGCGGATGGCCTGCATGCGGTATCTCTATATGCAGACGACCTGCTGCTGTACGTCAGGGACATAACTGCCATCCCCGCCTCCCTCACCGACGTCTTCCGCACCTTTGAGGAGATGTCGGGCCTGAGGGTTAATTGGGCCAAGTCGGGGAGCCTATCCCTTTGGCCCCACGACGCCTGAATGCGACGTCCGGCTGGGAGGGGACAGGTTGCAGTGGCATCCCACCACCTTCCGCTACTTGGGGATCAGAATCTACAGAACCCCAGCAGAAGTTTTAGACGGGAACCTCCTTAGAGCGATCGCATCTGTTCGAGCACAAGTTGGCTTCTGGAACACTCTACCCCTAAATGTGCCTAGTCGGGTGGCACTGACCAAAATGATAGTGCTGCCACGCTTACTGTATTATTTCGCAAATCTGCCTCTGTATGTTCCCGCCAAGCTGTTCCGCGACCTGGAGGTGTTGCTACGCGGCCTCATCTGGAACAAGGGGAGACCGCGAGTAGCGTTGGCTAAACTATACATGCCCACGGATTCCGGGGGCTTGGCAGTCCCTAATATGGAGCTGTACTACCTCGCGGCGCAGATGCAATGGGTGGCGGGATGGCTGTGCGGCAAGCAGCTTGTGGACACTACCTCGCATGCGGCTGCCTGGACGCGAACACAAATTAATAGACTGTTCCACCCGATAACCCGCACGCCCTGCTCCTCCCAGGTCTACCTGGCGGTGGCGCGCAGATGTTTCCTGCGGTGCCTTCGCCTCACGCGCGCGACTAAACCATACGCCCCGGGTTTGCCGCTCTTGGGCATGCCCGGCACGACGGGACCGCTCACGGAGGCCCACTTGGCTGGATGGGAACAGGCGGGAGTGGACACGCTAAGCGATCTGTACGTAGACGGCGACCTGCTTACGTTCACCGCCCTGGCTGAAGATACGGCTCTCCCGGCGGGGCAGTTCCTCCTACATGCCGCCCTCATGCACACGCTCACGACTTCCTGGGGCGACATGGCGGTGGAACCTCCGACGCATACCTTTATCCAATATCTACACGTTATGGGCAATGGCGCGCACGTCATACATTGGCTAGCACAGGCGCTGCAGGCACACTCGCAACCATCCACCCTGGCGCTGAGGGGGCGCTGGGCGGCGGACAGGGGCAGAGACTGGACAGACAAGGAATGGGCGATGATACTGGCCGGCCCGACCAACATTCCACGCAACCCCCGCTTTAAAGTTATACAATACTACATCCTGCAGCGTGCATACCTTACACCTGAAAAGATTAACAGATACTTCTTGCGGGCTGACGCACTTTGCCAGCGGTGCTCGCTGCCGGGAGCGGACCTCTTACATATGCTATGGCACTGTCCTGGTATACAGGCATACTGGAACGGCGTACTGTCACTACTTGAGCGCGGTGCTGATGGACGACTACCACGCACGTGGGATGCATGCATATTAGGCTTATATAAGCGCACAAAAGCAAACAAAGCACAGGCACGCTTTTGGGACATGGGTCTCATAACGGCCAAGCGCTTGCTCACCAAACATTGGAAGGCAGCGATCCCCCTGCACATCAGACATTGGAAGGCCTCCTTCGTTAACTGGGCGCGGGCGTAGAGTGCGGTGCTTCTCCGTGAGGAAACTGCAGGGCTCCGGCAGTTCCCCATCGCCCGGCTTTGGGATGACCTCCTCACAGCCTTTCAGGTGGCCTGCCGGGACCGAGGGATAACCTGAGTCCTTGGAAGACATCACTGCCTTGCTAGCTGGGTGGCGACATCCCTGAGACCATGACGGAGTTGGCTCCCGGCCCCCTCTGCTTGCCCCCTAGCGCCTCTCACTTTTGCCCTACAGGAGACTGCTGCCGGACATACCTTGCGGTGCGACCATGGCGCGCGCGCGGAGATTGCTGCTGCCGCAGTCTGAAGCAGCGCGCACAGTACCCAGATACGGGCTCAAACGGGAAGATATGATCACTCCACCCTACTCGGAAGCTCCCTCCTAGTCACAGAGGAATGCCTTATCCATACGGAAAAAAGACTGCGGACGCAGACGCTGCGGGCTCCTGGCCTTTCTGACAGCCTTCTCTCTCCCCCCCTCCTTCTCCCCCCCCCTTCTTCCCCCACCCCCCCCTCCGGCCTGCTGCTTGACGCACCTTTCATGTGGCCCAGCTGTGCCCCCTTGGCAGCTGCTGTCCACTCCTACTCTAACGCAGAATGATCTTCTCCTCCCCCCCTCCCCCCTTACCCTGGACCCCACCCGAGTTTACGACCCTAATCCTGATCCCTCCCATCGCACTACACACACAGGGAGCAGTTTGGTTGTTGGTTACGCTCCCTGACCGAATCCATATCCAACCACAGAAACCAATTGTTGGAAGTGTTATCCGGCGCCCCCGAGGCGCTGCCCTACCTAGCGTGCCCTGAATAATACTGATGAGGCAGCAATGGCGCGCACTACGCGCAGGAGGCGGTTACGCCCGGAAAACACGGAACGCTCCCACTCGAACCGCACAGCGTTGCATACCAGACATACTCAGGCGCTCGGCGGCTTGGGGAGCACGCCGCTGGGGGGACGATAGCGCGCCACGTACCGTGCATATAGAGCTAAGCTGCGAAGCTGCACACTGGGCTCGTCGGATATACACGCTGACGTGTATGTCTTTGTGAGCTATACTGCACCCTCCTTGCCGCGCTCCAGCCTACACCATGAACAGGACACCAGTGCTCCGCTGCCCGGAGACCTTGGCATTTGGGGGCAAATTCGGTGCCTTGTGCGACTCCCCCTACGGGTCTGGGTGTTAACCGAAGGCACCGCAATGTGGGCTGGAACACAGCGCCATCCTCTATTGCAGGTAATGCGCTTCAGATGCACCACGACAAAACACAGAAAAGCGCCATAGACCCACTTTTACACAATGTACGCACCTGATTTCTATACAAATGTTCACCTGTATACCGCCGCCGGACCTCCGGGTTGCCGGCTGAATGGCTGTGTCTCACCATCTGGACATGTGTGTCTTTGTCTCGCTGATCCGACACTTTGGTTAGTGAATGTACATTGTAAAATGACGCAACTGCGGATAATAAAGGTTTTTAAAAAAAAAAAAAAAAATGGATCTCAGCTGCCCTCTTCTGAGTCCCATACCAGACCTCCATCTGGCCTAGTTTCCCCATTTCCTCTATCAAAGGTATCACCAACTCATATACTTTAGCCAACTTTTTTGGCGATTGTTGTATATGGCACCACCTGACCCTTCGTCTTTTGTTTGAAAGCAACTATTGGTTATCCCCCACGCTAGGCGAAGATAGAGGGATAGAAATGCCCATGCTCTCTGAGTTCAAGGACAGTACCAAAGCGTTGTGATCACTGTCCTGTCTCTCAAGTACCTGAAAGTCAAGAACCTTGTCCCAGGATTTAGTTTCCACTAACATATAATCAATCAGGGATGATTGACCTTCCCTATTGAATGTATGCTGGGCCGGTTGGTCAGATTTTGTTCTCCCATTACAGGCCCTGAGTGAGTGTGCCAGAGTCAATGAGTGAAGTTGGATGGCCAGTGGTGTCCAGATTTTTATAGGAGTAATTTGAGGTTCAGGTATAGACCAGCAACGATCTTCTTCTGAGGGCTCGCCTATATTCAGATCAGTGAGTGGCTCATACTGGCAATTGAAGTCGCCCCCTACAATCAACATCGTATCTGGGTCTAAAGTTGGTAAAAAGCATCCCAGATTGTCCAAAACCACAGATTCCTGTCTATAGCTTACGGGTCTGGAGTATATATTAATGAGAGCTAGTTTGAGTTTAGAAGGAAATGTCAACATAACACATAAAATATCATTCGTTGACAGAGTTATTAACTCAGCATTCGCCCCAATATGCATGCCCAACCATAAAATGAGGCCGCCCGACGGTCTACCCCTTCCACTGGAGGTGGCCAGAATGTTAAACGATGCAAATCCCATCCTATGATATTCCTCCGTGGCCCAAGTCTCATGAAAGAAGCAGATATCGTGATTATCTATAAAGCCTCCCCAGTCTGAGCAGGATAAATTATTTTTAACACCTGCTAAATTCCAAGATAAAATCTTCAGACGACCCCCTGCTTTGCTGGGCAGTTCCTGCACTGTAGTTATGGCGGAGCATAAAGCTCCAGAGGGATTATTACCCGTCTGGCTAATGTCCTGGATCTTTGTCCGGAGATCTGAAGATGGAACTATCAGATCAATTGCTTGCTGTGTCCCTAGGCATAATGGGTTGGCCTTTGATAGACCCTCCTTCCCCGAACCATATGCTCCAGTGTTCCTAATTGTGTTTTGGGTCCAGGCCCTGCAATCTTCCACTAAAATCTTGACTGAATTATCTTTAGACAGGTCCTCCTGCCTTAAGGGTCGGATGGTATAGGCAGTCTCGTTGGTCCTCATAGCAGAGCCTATATTAGATTTTGTGGTGGTTGAGTTATTATCTGTAGGTGAGTGGGGGTTTCTAAGCCTACAGCCACCTCCCCCATAAACTATTGCATGTGAATCATCCGCACAATCCCCGTTACCGCTTGTGGGAGTTTGTCATTCTACCAGATCAAGGGAGCTGTATCTATTACTTACAGGGATATTGAAGCGTGGGGTAATAGAATCACTGTCCCCGCCGCCTTGCTGTGATTCCCCTGAGTGGGCCCTTAGTTCCCATTTCTTGTGTATCAGACTCATCCTCTCTTCGAAGGTGCCCTGTGGGTAGAAATAGCTAAGTGGTAATGTCTGGATGTTTTTGCTTATCAACCCAGTAAACCATCCTAGGATGTGCTGGACTGTTCGTCTGTCCCTAAAGTTAATCAGGATGCAATTCCCCTGTATATCTTTCTGCCGCTGACCCACCCAGCTAACCCTACGCACGTGGATAATTTTACTGTGCGCCCCAGGTGGAAGAGGTCTGTTGTTGTTTAACCAGTGTGATACTTTATTAATTCTGTGTATGTCTCCACCCGACTAATCTGTAGTCTAGGCACTCCAGCTAATACCACCACATACGAAGAGGAGGCTGGTGGTAGATCTATACACGGAAGACAGGATTCTGTTAAATGGAGCAAATCTCCACATCTTTTTTTGCCACCCTCATTTGGGAGCCTATAATCCTTATCCCAACTAGTTATACCCGCAGGACGTTTACCAGGGGCATTTTCTTTGTTCGAATTTTCCCCATTTGGGGAGTCCCTGGCTCCCCAAATGGTGATAGATGGATTGGCCGATACAGTCATTGCTTTAGTAGGCTGGTCAGGTACTACCCTTGGGGCCATATCTTTAGCACACTGGACCCCTTGGAGACTAGATGCTAGTTTAGTGCCCCAGGAATCTACTTGTGATGATAGTGAATTAATTTTACTCATCACTTTGTCTAGACTAATTAGGATTGCTCGTTCTATATAAGCTTTGAGATCATTTACCATCTCTATAACCCAATCAGGGGAATTCCTTCCATCCTTATTGCTTAAATCGGATGTACAATCATTGGTGGAGCTCCCAGATGATACGACCGAGATTCTACAGGAACATTTTTTGCCTGTGTCAGTTTTACTTTTCTTTTGGCTCTTTTTAATCTGAGGTGTATTTTTTTTCAGTATCTCCACCCTGGTCTCCCCCTTGCTGTGATGATATCGCTGCTTTACCCTGAGTTGCCGTTACATGGGAGTTGTATATATCATCTAGTTGTTGGATTTCCCTAGATGTACCTATTTCCGGGGCTACCGAAAGAGGGGGTAATGTTGGCGTTATCGATAAACGTCTCTCTGTTCGAGAGATTTCGTTGGTTACTGCACCAATGGCCTGCTGCAACATTTTATCTATGGCAGTGTGTTTTTCCATTGGGGTGCGGGGTTGCGTTTTCTGTCTAGTGGTAATTCTGTGGGGTGGAGGAGTGTGTTTTCCCATGTCCTGATTTACAAGGGGAGCACCTGTTTTCTCCCACTGGGACGGGAATTGATGTACTAACTTGGCACAACTTAGCTCTATTGATGTCAAACCAATGGGGAAACCGGACAACCTCAAAGGTAGGGACACCCCTGGGAAGCAATAGTTAATCATTCACAGTTCCAAGGACGTATTGATCCAGGACGCTCACCACAGTGCCTTACTTATGGAATCCGAGAGTGGGAAGTTAGAAGATTGGCCCAGCCCAGCCTCATCCAGCCTCTGACGGCCTAGGACGGTCCCGCCCTTGTCCCGGGCTTGTCCCACGCGCGTCCCGTGGGACGAGGGACCAAGCAGAGCTTGTAGGCTGTAAGTTCTGTTTACAGGCTGAAGGCAGAGGGGCTCAGCGAAGAAGGTCCCGGCCAAGCAGAGTGGCGGAGCAAAGCCCGGCCAGCAGTTCCGCCCCCCAGCAAGGTAGATGAATCACAGGGGACTCAGCCCCAATCAGAGCTTTATGCGCCTCCAGGCACTGGCAAATGACGGGCGCGGCAATTGGGGGTGATGGGATTTGTAGTCCCGGTATGGCGGAGCCAAGCCCGGCCAATAGCAGCGGCGGAGCAAAGCCCGGCCCGGGGTTCTCTTGTAGGCTGTAAGTTCTGTTTACAGGCTGAAGGCAGAGGGGCTCAGCGGAGAAGGTCCCGGCCACGCAGAGTGGCAGAGTAAAGCCCGGCCAGCAGATCCGCCCCGCAGCAAGGTAGATGAATCACAGGGGACTCGGCGGTGACTAGGGCGATCCCTGATGTCCGAACTTGCCCCCAAGTGACTGCTTCCCAATTCAAACGTAGCCCAGGGATCTCAGAGTACTGCTAGCTATCGCCAGTAAGTTTGAAAAATTACAAGGGCCCTTTAAGGCACCCGGTCACGCTTGCCTTAGTTGGCCGAGGCTCTGCTGCTGCTCCGGCGCTCCCGGCTGGTGTCTCTGTGTGCCGCCCACCGTGCCGAACACCAAGCGGGAAGGCAGCTCGCGCCGAACTGGACGCGCTGGGTCAACGATGGTTGCATCCTGTTCCCCGGTCTTGAGACACTGAAAGGTTCCTGCCAAAAATTGGGGTTGGCATTTTTAAAAGGGGCAGGCCGGATCACCCGCTACGTGGCCCGCTCCTCCGGATATACAGATGGTTTGCCCCGGGCGGTTCCCTCTATATTATATTAAAGTGCGGTCAGTTGTAAACAGTTTTAGCAGCGTAATATAAAGTGCAATTAAATGTAATCTTTTAAGGTAGTCCAGTCCACAGGTAACGATTTTGTTTGGTGTTCCATACTATAAAGTAGAGGTAGATTCATGCAGTGAAGACAGTGTTGTGTGTTCAGGTACACTTAAATACATTACAAAGTGATCATGGAAGCACGTGAGCGAACTGCCACTCTCAGAAAGGAGCTGACTCGAAAAATCAAGTCGTCCCTCTCAAGTCTGAGAATTTCCGAGTAGGCTGTTCTATAATTAATGTTTGCAATTGCCTTAAAATAGGGGATCAAGTATTGTTTTGTATATTTTTGATAAAAGTTACAGAAAAATAAAAAGTGTAACATTGTTTGATTGCTACGAGTGCCACAGGGACAGGGCATTTGCTCGGATTAATATTGAATCCCAAAGGGAAGCAAAGTGAGTATTTTAGGGTGCCATCCCTGAGGCAAAAGAGCAAACTTCTCTCCCAACCGCTTGTATTCTTCAGAAGATATTTAGATGGCGTTTAGGTTAGGGGGCTGTTAGCCTCCACTAGCGACATATACCTAGTGACTGATGATTTTGGGATCTTGCATTTTTATAAAATTCATATAATGCATCCATCAGGACCTTTTTATTTATTCCCTCTTGGCCCAAGGGATTAAAAAAAGACGTGGTCTAGATTCACGCTAGTTAAACTTTTTCTAACAGCGGAAAGCCAGGGTATGCAACCTCCCTTTGTCGCAGTTGAGGCAGTCAGCTATAATCTCCCTTGTCAAGGTCGCTGCCGGATTTTGCCAAACTTTTAGCCAAAATATAGCTGGACAGGACCTGATAAAGTCTTCTATGTAGAACAAATTTAATTCCTTATGACACACAAAGTTAGGTGAGGAAATTTGGGCCCCTAGAAGTTTACGACAGAACCTATTTTCCTATCTCTGGATTGCACAGCAATTTATAAAACCCCAAACTTCTGCGCCATATGTGGCAGTGGGAATGCACTGTATTTTATAAATTTTAGCTATAGATAATACTACCTCTGCTTGTTTGGGTTGGGGAAGACTCAAGATCGAGTTTGTCGCTTTTATACATTTACTTCTGCTGTGGGCAACAGGAGCTGCCCAAGATCCAGTATCAGAAAATACTAATTCCAGATATGGGAAAGTGTGGGTGCATAATAAGTTTTCAGGACCTGAGGTTATTGAATTAATACAATGTTTTTTTGGGCCACAAGTCATTATAAAAGATTTCTTAAAGTTAGTGCAAAGGTCTAAGTCTGCCATAAAAGCTACAAAACCCCTGACTAAAGTGCGTAGTGCGTTCGGAGTGCGGCCCATTAGGACCACATCATCTGCATATAGTAGGGCGGGGAGTACGTTACCATTGATGCTAGGTACGTCGTTGGTAAGTTCTGACAGTACATTGTATAGTTAATTTATGTAAAGGATGAATAAAAGAGGGGCCAGTACACACCCCTGTCTGACCCCTCTTCCAATGATGATGTCCTTTGAAACCTCCCCGTCATTGCTAATCCTTATCCGTGCCTTTAAATTCCTGTGCAGATATGCCCAAAAATGGACTAATGCCTCATCCAACCCGTAGTTTAAAAGGACCGTCCACAAACGTGACCTATTGACAAAGTCGAAGGCTGAGGTAAGGTCCATAAAAGCCAGGTAGATGGGTGACTTCCGGGCTATCGTGTACTTGACAACAATCAGGTTTAAATTAAGGCACTGTTTCACTGTTCCTAGTTTACTTCTAAAACCCAGCTGACATCTGTTTAAAATATGTTCCCTTTCAGCCCAAGACCTTATTTTGTTAAACAAACTCCTCCTGAAGGATCTTCAATGTATTATCAATCAGGGAGATCGGTCTGTAGCAGCTAGGGTTGGATCGGTCTCCTTTTTTAAACATAGGCACAATAATGCTGGTCGACCAAGTGCTTGGAATAAAAGTGCTTGCTAAGTTATTAAAAACATTGATTAAAAGAGGTGTCCAAAAATCCGGTTGGTGTTTAATGAGGTCGATGGGAAGCCCATCTGGCCCCGGGGCCTTGTTGCCTAAGCTTTGGTGAATGGCATCCTCAACTTCTGACACTAATATAGATATCCGTGCGACAGAAAGGTCATTTGAGGGTTTTAGAGAAATTAGCTTCCCAGGCTTCGCTAGCTATGTTGCAGCTTAGGGGAGTGAGAGTAAAGCCCATAGATCTCATGTCTTTAACTGCTGCCCAGAAACCGTTTCCATCATTAAGTGTAGCGGCACAGGCAAGATTATCCCAGCGTTCATTTAGGAGCTCGTCTTTGCGTTGCCCGACTACTTTTTTATAATGGCACTGCAAACATTTAACAAGGGTTGCGTCCCTAGGTGTTGTTGTCAGTGCTACACGAAGTTCTGTGTTTGCTCGCGAGCAGGTACTGTTGAACCATCTAGGGTTCTGATTAATGTCTAACGCAGGCCTAGAGATCATTTGTTTAATGCCAGTGCACAGGCCGCTGAATGCCTTTATAACCTCTAGATTGGGGTCGCTAAATGACAGGCAGATTTCAATGAGCAATGGGTGCGATTTTATCATGTTGGAAAATAAAATATTATGATTAATCCCTTTCCAAATTACTCTTAGTTTGTCGGTCGAAGCCACTAAATTACTTGCCCCAGACTCTTTAGCGAAGCTGGACTAGGGGCGAATGTAATTGTTGTTAAGATTGGGTTATGATCGCCCTGCGAGGTGCGTAGAACCTCAGCCTTTAATAAAAGATCTTCCAGTGAGGCAGATATAAAAACATAATCGATAATTGAGGAGCAACCACGACCCCTATAGGTGGGTATTAAGCAATTATTGTTTTGGCATACATCCGCAATTTCCATTACATTAAGTAAATTTCAAGTAGACAAGTGATCTGACAGTTCCATCCCTCTTTTGCATGCAAGCCCATGAACCGAAAATATAGTACCTATTCCATTTTCCCTTGAGAGTCTGGCGTTAAAGTCACCACCGAGACATATTCCAGCCAAATTATGGTGCACATTCTGATTTTGTGGATTAGTAATAAAATCAAACAAGTTAATAAAATTCATATTAGGGAGGGTTACAAAATCATTATTGTAAAAATTGATAAAGCAAATTGAAGCCCCTCGTGTGTAAATCAAGGCTTAAAAATTGTCATTATTTGTGGAAAGGGACTTTACACTACCACCTAATGAAATTTTAATCCAGATTGAAAGGACACCAGATGGACATCCTACTTTGGGGCTCGTACGATGTTATTAAAACAAGCAAACCTTCTAAGAATAGATCCCTCGTACTCCATGTTTCTTGGAACATTAGTATATCATATTTTTGGACTATGTTGACCCAGTCTGTGGAGCTTAGCTTGGAGGACAGACCTGCAACATTCCAGCTAAGCACCTGCAAGTTTAAATTGTGTGATTCTGGGGTAACGATCTCCAAAGAATCGGACGAGGAACCAGTGATAGCAGGTACAGCTTGCATTGGAATGGGTGGCAGTCAATCCAGGCTGTCTAGACCTGACAAGGCAGAAAACCTGGTATACATAGTGTGTGGAGGGATGACAATGGTATTTAACCCCGGGGTTGGCTTATAGAAAAAAACCAGGGGCAGTGACCAAACGAGAGTTGGAAAGTTGTTGTTAAATTCCTGTGTCATCAGTATTGATTTTACCAGTGACGGTTGTCTAGAGTTAAGGACAACACAGTCTCCATTGATGTTCTTTTTTGAGGGTCCTACCCAGCCAACCCTGCGCACCATTATAATCTCGCCGATATTTGCCACCCTAAGGCCTTTATGTTTGACCAGCCAATCAGCGCTTTTATTCCACAGTTAGTCCCAGGTCTCAGTTAGATTTTTCCTTAGGGGGGGGGGGGAACCTGCCAAAACTAGGACATAGGGACATGCTGCCGCTGGTAAGTTAAGAACATCGCCCCTGGTATCTAGAGACGGCCCAGTTTAATTGTTTTCTGTAGTGGAAGTAGCACTCAGAGTGTTACGCCTCAAGGGAGCTAAGTTTATGGGGTTGGTGGTGGCGGCAAAATTGGCTGAGTGGGTATTAGGATTTGGGCAATTGGTGTTGTTAATATGCCCTGTACATAATGGGAGATTCTCACTGGGGATGGGTTTAGACGGCAAGCTTTCTTTGGTTTTCCTGCATGTTGCACTGGCATCTCTAAAAGGGGGGGGGTATAGGATTCGGGGTTTGTCGTTGAGCATTTAAATTCTCCATGCCAGTAGGCTTAGGATTCTGAACCCCCCTGGCTTAGTTGTAGATTTAAGTGTGCTAGTGTGTATGTTTGATTTGTTTATCAGTGTCTCTAAGCGGTCTAGGTGTTTCCAAAGTGCATTAAAATTCTTGTCCTGCAGATCTCTCATACGCTCATATACCACGTCCGCTACGGTGTCAATTGAGATATCACCCGGTCTAATGCGAGTTGTAGGGGCTGCAGTATACTCAGTTTGCGTGTAAATGGGTTAGTGCTTCTGATAGGATTAGGTCAACAGTGGTATCCGTTGTGGCATCAGTGGGGTCCATGTTTGCTGAAGTCGCAGGGGCCAACGTGCTTTGGATCCATGAGCTCAGGGCTGTGCGTTGTTGTTTTGAGTGTGGGGGTTGTTTCCTCTTAGAGCTGGTTGGTTTAGCTATAGTTCTTTTTCTTTTTGCCCCAGTGGTTATCGGGTTTGGGGAAACGTCTTTATTTGGGACGATATCCTTAGCATGACCCATAGCTTGGTCGTCCACAAAAACTTCATTATCATTATTGTCCTGGGTACTTTCTATGTCGCAGCCACTTCTCTGGGTTGGTGAGTGTCTGGTGGTATTGAAAATTACATTTGGCGATAGGGGAGGGCCAATACAATCCTCCTGCTCATCCCCTGCCATAGGATTGGTTCGATGTGCTACAAGTCGCAAGGGTAATCGCCTCTCTGTTAGCTCGATTTCCTTTGTGACAATGTTGACTGCTCTTTCTAGCATGCTATCTATGGTGGTGGTAGGACGTGAGGTTGGTGTAGTGGTGCGCTTCCCCATATCACAATGTTTTTTTAGCACTCACCTCAGCACAGCAACACAGCTTGTTGAAAACCACCTTTCAGAGGGGTGGCCCAGCCCAGCCTCTTCCGGCCTCTGACAGGTGCAGACGGACCCACCCTTGGCCCGGGCCTCGCCTGGGCGTGGCCTGGGCACGCCTGCACGCGTCCCGCACTGCAGGAGCCCTGGGGTCAATTTGAGCGCCTCCTGGCGCGCTTGCAGGGTGTGGGCAGTGAACGCGAATAGCACCTATCAATCCTCCCTACCGCTGTAAACAATTATATAAGCTGCTGTCTCTTATCAACCCTCACTCTCTCACCTGTCTCCCTCTCTATGGTCTAGCATCAGTTTCTCTTTTTCCCCTTAAATTATCTCCTACTTTTTTCATGAACAAAGCCTTCCCCACCTGTCTCTCCCCTCCCACTCTCTCTCTCTCAGTTATTTTTTTTACTTGTCTCTCACCTGACTCCTTATTCTCTTGTCTCTGACCTCCACCTCACTTATCTCTTTCTCACCTCTCTCTCTATATCATCTACCTTTCACCTTTCTCTTTACCCTCCTCTCTCTCAGCTGCCTCTTGTTTTACTTCTCTCTAGATTGTCTCCACTTAACCGCTCTCATCAGTCTCTTTATAACTTATTTCTCACTTGGCATTCCCTCACTCTCAGTTGTTTCTTCCCTATGTCTCTTCATTACCCCCCACCACACCTGTACGCCCTCTTTCTTTCTGTTTCTCTCTGAGCTCTCTAGCACCATGCTTTATTCCCTCTCTTACACCTGTTTCCTACTCCCCGGCTCTGTTTCTCTCACCTATCGCTTAGATGCCACATTTTTACCTGTCACCGCTCTCTGCTGTGTCTTTTCCTGACTGTCTCTTTTTCACCCCTTTCTCACACGAGTGTCCCCTCTATTTCTCTATTGTACCTTTCAAATTATTTTGCCTGTCAAATCTTTGTCTTTCCATCGGTCTGTCAGCTGTCTCTTTTTTGCTTGTCTTCAATTTTTCTCTTGTCTTCCCCTCTCACATTTGTCTCTATCTCTCCAACATATATCGCTTCATCTTTCCATTTCTCTGCTGTTTCTTTATTTTTCTTTCTCTTTATAGCTATCCCTCACCCACACTCCCCCACAAAGACACAAACTAACCTGTTCCTCTGTGCCTTATCCATATGTTGAGTCTTCTTCCTCTTTTCTGGCCTCTCTGCTGCTCCCATGTCCTCTCTAAACTTTTCTTTTTTCTGTCCTCTCTGCCGTATTTTCGCTCTTCCAGACATGCCTGGAGACATTGAGACACCTTTTTACGGTCTCTCCCAACCAGCAACAACACATTTTGTTGCAAGTTTGTTCTTTTGATTTTAAAGGCACTGAGCTGAGTTCTTGCTGGAGATGCCCGCTGCACAAGCAGTTCAGCCCCTGTCACAAAAAGTAACATTTGGTTTGCGTGCAGTTCGGTTTGACTGATGAATTGGCAGTCACTTGTTAGTGTTAGCTGAAGGTTACACATAATTTTACAAAAAGCTCATGAAAGCCCTGTTTTAGAGTTTAAAGAGCTTTTTTAAAGCAAGTACGAAAAAAGGTACAGCATTACATCAACAATTATAGAAGAATTGCAGAAAATATCACACAGTATGTATGTATAAGCATGGTAAAATGAGAAAGTAGGACAACTACCTTGTAGAAAACTGAAACCAAAGGCTGGAAGCAATAAGCTATGAACATTAACAAATTAGCATTTTAGGTTTTTTGTTTTGGAGAAAGCAAGAAAGAAAAAGACAGAGATAAAAGGGGGAAAATGAAAACAAACCAAAAAGAATATAAATGAATCAGCATCCTTACCAGATATAATAAATACAAATAATTGATAACAAACACTATGCATTTCTGATAACAAAGTAGGAACAGTACATTATGTATTAAGAACAGAATAAGAGAAATGTAACGTAATGCTCATGGCGGCTGAAAGACAATGGAACTGTCTTTGTTTTGTAGTGCAGAAGAGGATAAATAGTTGGTGAGTGGAGACCAAAAGGCTGCTTTTCGAAGGAGTTGTTGAGATGTGGTGTCAGAAGTTTCGTCCAGCCTATGGTGATAACAGAGAAGATTCCACCAAGCAGGAAAAGAAACCTTAGTGGCATCCTTCCAGTTGGAGGTAATTACCTTGAAGGCAATAGCAATTAACATATCCACAAACTTGCCCATCTTGCCCATCTTGGGAGCACCAAACCAATTTATAAAATATGGAGTAGATATCGAAAGGAAAATTGATAGAGCAAATGGAGGTGATTGATTTACATACATGGTCAAAAAAGAGAAAATGCTAGGGAAAAGAAAAAAAGGAGTGTAGGAATGTGCCAGGGTTGATTTTACATGACCAGCAGTTGGGGGACAAGTCGGAACTGTACTTGAAGAGAGATAATGGGGTTAAAAACAACCCATGATAAAAATAATAAAGAGTTTGGGTGGTGCTTGCAGTACAAGAGGTGTGGTGTATTCTGTGGTGTATTCGTGTCCAAAGAGAGTTCCATGTGTGTACAGAGAGGGTACGCTGCAAATCTGATTCCCATAAAAGTTTCATTTTACTCTCTGGGTGATTGGGAAGAGAGAAATGGAGATATTTGTAGATATGAGAGGCCCGAACTGAAAGAGAAGTAAAATGTGGTTCTAATGGGGGGGTCTGATGAGGAGGAAGGATATCCAGAGAGAAGAGAAAACTGATGAGTTAAAAGCAATCTTAAAGAGTCATACCTAAGAAGTGAAGAGGCAGGCAGACAAAATTTAGACTGAACTTCCAGAGAAGATAGAAAATGAGTACCTTGTACTAAATGTTTAAACTGAATGATCCCTTTAGCTGGCCAATCATTCCCAAAAATAGTGCGGTTGGAAAGTTTAATAGATTTGTTATGCCAGAGATGGGAATCTAGGAACATTTGTAAAGATGTAAGAGATCCGCCAAGGACCGGATTGAAGGTTGAAATAAATTTAGAAATGGTTGGGGAATTAAATGAGCAAGGAGGATGAGTGAAATTGGCTAACGAAGAAAAAGGAAACAACTGAAACACAGATTCCTCCAATCTATGCCAAACCGATACAAGGGGTTCTTCTGAGGAAGATAGATAAGGCAACATTTGACTAATTAAAAAGGAGGAGTGGTACTGAGGAAAATTGGGAAAATGAACACCTCCCCGGTCCTTAGGTGCAGACAGGAAGGATAAAGAGATGCAAGCTTTCCGGTTATTCCAGAGAAATTTACTTAAAACACCATTAAGGGCCAGATGTAGGTAAATTCAATTTAGCGAGTCCTTAATAGCGATTTTTTCCGAATCGCTATTAAGGACTCGCTAAATTGAATGTAGGTAGGAATCGCTAAAATATTAGCGATTCCTTAAGATTCCCTAATAACGAATCGCAAATTGAGATTCGTTAATAAGGAATACCTACCCATTCATTCCTATGGGCTAGGAGGCCCATAGGAATGAATGGGAAGATATTCACTATTTGCTATTCGGTATTAAGGAATCGCAAATAGCGGGAGCTATTTCAAGGGTGCCAGGGTGTCAAAAGGACACCCTGTTGCACCCCTGAAATGTGCATGTGTGCACATGTGGCACACATACATGCCCTAAGGGCATGAACGTGTGCCGCATGGCACTTTAAAAAAAACAAAAAAGTGCTTTTTTACAGGAAATAGCTAATTACCACCAACTTGAAGTTGGTGGTAATTAGCGATTCCTTAAGCCTAAAGTGCACTTTCTTTTGTGCTACCTACATTGCATTTAAGGAATCGCAATTTGCGATTCTTTAAATGCAAGAGCAAAATAAGGAATCACAAATTTTGCGATTCCTTATTTTGCTAGTAGGTTTAAACCCACCTACATTGCTCTCAGCCAAATACCGATCGCAAACTAGTGATCGGTATTTGGCCACCTACATCTGGCCCTAAGAGTTTTGAAAAATTTTAATGGAAGTTTCACTGGTAACATGGACAAATAAAAATTGATAACAGGAAGCATCATCATTTTGATTGAGTCCAGTTTACCCCACCATGACAAAAATAAGGGAGACCATTTCTCTGCCATGCTGGTCACTTTTAATAAAACATCTTCCAAATTAAGCTGAACCGCTCTAACAATTTAAGGAGAGTATTTGATCCCCAGGCATGAAATGCTATTAATGTTCCATTTGAAATCCGTTCCATAGAACATACTTTTTAAACAGTATTTGTTTAATGGAAATCCTTCGAATTTGGAAAAGTTTAACTTATATCCTGACAAGGCGGCGTATGAAGATAAAAGATCCGTAAAGGTAGGCAAAGAGATGTAGGGGAATTAGATATATACAGCAAAATGTCATCCGCATATGCAGTAAACTTGATTTCAATTGCCTTATGTGTAAACCCCGAAAAGCGGAGGAATGTCGCAGAGAATGAAGAAAAGGTTCAAGCGATAAGATAAAGAGAAAGGGAGAAAAAGGGCATCCTTAACGGGGACCTCGTTGGAGAGTAAAATAAGAAGATTGAGATCCATTAACAAAAAATGAAGTGGTTGGGGAAGAATATAACAAACGTATAAAAGACAGGATAGCAGGACCAAAACCATGCCATTTGAGTGCGCACATCATAAAAAGCCAATGGATGCGATCAAAAGCTTTCTCCGCTTCGAGGGTTATGGCTGCAACAGGGGAGGGACTCTTAGTCGCAAGATGGATGATATTTAGAAAAGTTCTGGAATTGTCTGCCAATGTCCTTCCTTTAACAAGCCCCGTCTGTTCAGGGCCAATCAAATCCGGAATTTCCGGATTGATACGAAGGGCCAGCACCTTAGCAAAAATCTTACAATCCAAATTGATTAAAGGAATATGGCGGTAATTGGCACAGGATGAGGGATCCTTATCTTTTTTGGGGATTAAACAAATCATGGCTTCAAGTAAAGAGCCACGAGCCTCATTGTGAGAAATAAAGTGCTGAAAAAGAGATAGAAGATGGGGAAGAAGAGTCTGTGAGAAACAAGAATAGAATTCAGCGGTAAAGCCGTCCGGGCCAGGGGCCTTATCCTTGGGTAACTTGGCTAAGACTATCTTGATCTCAGAGAGGGACAAGTCTTCATCTAATATAGAGCAGTCGGGGGAAGGGGAAGAGCGAGGAGGCAACGACTCAAAGAATGCATCCAAAGCAGCATCAGAAGCGGAAGATTCAGGAGTGTATGAGGTCTTATAGAAATCCGTAAAACACTTCAATATTTCCTTATACTTGAAGTTATTAACACTATTGTCATCGATGATATTGACTATTTTAGATCTTTGAGATTTGACCTTCAAATAGTCCGCCAGCAATTTACCGGCTTTATTGCGACCACCATAAAATTTGGAAATATTTTTTAGAAACGTTCCAGAAGCTTCCTCCGTTGATTTGCTATTAAAATTCAAATTTGCTTTGACCAATTTCTTAAGGGTAGCCTCATCATTAGAGGATAAATAAGTATGTTCCAGCTGTTTAATAGAGGAACGTAAGGAGGCAGATTCCTTAAGCTATTGTTTCTTCTTAACAGCCACATAGTCAATGATAAATCCTCTGGCTGTTGCTTTAAAAGCGTACCAAATGGTGTGAAAGGGTATATCCGGACTGGCATTAAAGAGAAAGAATTCTGACAAAATATCTTTGAAGCGCCCAATGAAAATAGGATCTTTGAGTAGATAATTATTAAAGCACCATCTACAAGGTTTGGAGGGTATAGAAGGAATATCTAAATTAATAAAGACAGGATCATGATCGGAAATCAATATGGATCCAATTTCAGCATGATTTAGGTTAGGGAGAAGGTGTGGGCTCAGAACAATATAATCAATTCTGGACGTAGAATTATGTTCTGGAGAATAAATAGTAAATTCCAAACAATGCAGATTATATATCCTCTAGGCATCTACCAAACCCCTCGAAAGAATAGCGCTCATAAAGGTTTTCTGCATTTTATTGGTGGAGTTCCTATCAGTGAAAGGGTCCATGACCTGATTCCAGTCCCCACCCACTAAGAGGTTGGAATCAGAACATGAGTGGAGACTATGTGACATGGATTGCCAAAACTGTGAATCTATACCAGTAGGACCATTAATGTTAAGGAGAGAAATAGGGGAACCATTTATGAGTAGATGAAGAAGAAGCCATTGTCCATCTGCATCCTTCTCTTCTTTTTCAATAGTGAGGGAAAGGGACTTATGAAATAGTGTCACCACTCCATTTTTCCTTTATCTGGGGAACAATACACATGACCAACCCATTGTTTTTCAAGGGAGTTAATATCATTATCATTAAGATGGGTTTCTTGTAACATTGCAATTTTACAATGCAATCTGAAAAAATAGGCAACACCATGAGCATTCTAAAATTAGTAAAATTGAGAATTTAACATGCGAAAATTTGAAATCAACAAATAAGTAACTGTGCAGTAAGAACATGTAATGAAAAAGGATGTGAAGAGAGTAAGAAATAGAGAATGAGAAAAAAACTAAAATAATCAGGAAAGATAGATTGGAGAAAGAAAAAGGGGGAAAATAGCCACAAGACAAAGGAAAAAGAACATGAAAAAGGAAACAAGCGTAGAATAGAAAATCATCATACTGTGAAAACAGAAATATTATATAAGTCTCTGTAAAATAAATGCGAAATGTCAAGGGGGCGTGGCTAGCCGGCCATCATGGTGGACACGATCTGCTAGTGCTCCGTCCCTTAATCCCCCATTATCCGCTATGTTTCTCCGATAAGCGCCGCCTGGGTCCCTAGAGACCAGATTTGGGCACCGGACGGCACGCTGCATCCCTCGCGCCCGGTGTTGTGCCAAATACCCCAACAGGAGATCGAACGCAAAGGAGCAGAGTGTGAGGCCTGGCTGACGGGGAAGCTGAGCGCGGACATTTTGCAGAAGAAGATGGCCACCCGCGCCGCCGCTCAGTGAAGAAGCCAATGGCGCGATCGCACACAGGAGACGACCTTCCATCCCTGGTGGACCGGAGCTGTGTGGAGAGCCCTGGTGTAGCTGAGCGAGTTGAGATAGGAAGGAGGCGGGGGACGGAGACAGCTGACCAGACGCGGTGAGCGACAAAACCCCCGCACGGGAGCAGGAAGCACCTTGGTGGCAATCGGCGGCAGGGACTCCCGCGCGATCCTATCTGCGGCCCCCTGATGCCTGGGACACAGTACACTACCGGCGCTTGCCGCAGCACCCCGTGAGTGGAGAATTGTTCGGTGCTGGCAGCCTCTGTGTGACCAAATAGTGCGGTGAGACCCACAAGACCCCCATGAAGTGCAGGAGTGAGAAGCGGTGACAACCAGCACCCAGCACCCACCATGCTGAGCAGCCTCGCGGCGACGCACAGGGACCGGGACCTACATGAGACACCGGCGGTGGTGAAGACCAAATGTAGGTGGGGGCTGCGTGAGAGAAACCAGCTGGGGCCTCTGAGACGTGCGGGGGGCACAGAGAAGTATGTTTGACATCGCTATCACCGCTGAACCCGGAGAGAGTTTAACTCCACCGCTAGGACCGCGGAGACGGGACCTGAAGCGGGCAAGGGACCTGGGGAGCCTGGGTCTAGCGAACCAGTGGGTATCTGGAGAGGCCGTGCGTTGAATGGGCAACCAGCCCTGTAAGCGTGGGGAGCCGAAGCCCTGGTCACACCGGAGAAGTCAGCGGATGCGTGGCACTCGCGAAAGCAGATCCGGGGCCCTGAATAAATGCTGGCGTGGAGAAGAGGTGCAGTCAGGATTCCTATCGCTAGCCCCTGCAGACTCAGCTGCGCCTACTTTTAATCACCTAGCCACAATCTCCTGACCTCCAGGAACACCACTTGCGACGGAGGTGATGGCTGAGGACCTGCGGGTTGAAGTCACAAGGAGCGCATAGCCCGTGTGTTGGAGCCGACTGCGTTGCGAGGTGGAGAAGGTGCGAGATAGGTGCGCCCGTGGGCGATACAACGTCAGAGGCATCAACAACACAGGTTGAGCTCGGAGCCCAGTCCACTACGACCCCTGAAGTGAATCGGTTGCGGCGAAGAGTGTGTGGCTGCAGAACGACAGAACCGTGTAGGCCCCCGCGAGGGGAGCTTGGCCCTGAGCGGTGGAGGCAGTGGACGAAAGGTGGTGGTGGCGCCTGCGGCAGGCCCCCGGCTGGGCATCCATAAGTGCCCCGTCGCTGTGTACACAAGTATGAGAGGCAACACAAAACTAAATACACTGTATTAGTACAGTATGAGAACTGAGTGCTGAGTCCACACAAGGATTGAATGGTTCAAATGTTCTTTATTCCAAGATGTGGTACAACCATATTCGCAGCCAACGCGTTTCGCCCAAACATGGACTTCTTCAAGGCTGTTAAGGATCATACAAAGATATTGGTTGTAACATTTGATATGTACATAAAAGAGTTTCACAAACACGAATAGTGTAAAAAAAAGGAGAAAAAACAGAAAATGCTAGGAAAAACTAAAGAAAGCAAGGGAAGAGCACGAGACGGCAAAGCACAGAGAACTCAGTTAAAAGTTATAAAGACCAGTAACGGAGAAACCAAGGGAAAACTAAAAAAGTGCAATGTAGACAAAAGTCTGAAATAACCAAATAACCTAATGTGAAGTGAAGAGAAAAAACAGACAAAAGAAAAGAGTAGTGACCCCTAAGAAAACCCCCTTGTGAGTGTCCAAACATGGACGCAAGACTGTGTAAAGAGAAAACGCAACCGAATGTGTTAACGAAAGGAGTTTAAAAGTGATCGAATTACACTATGTCCAAAGAGTTTGAGCAAAACTAAGAGAGTATTAAGGAATAAAGGTGGAAGATCTAGGCTAAAATCAGTCGCTTACCAAGGTTTATAGAACGTAGATGCACATCAAGATATTCTCAAATGTAACGGAGGTGACTTGACCCAGTATTGAGTCTGTAATCAAAAGAAACACCAATAAATAATATTCCAAGGTGAGGAAACACCGATCAGAATTGGCCATGGCGTGAAAACACAGTAGTGTCGACTCACCTTGCTAGCTAAATAGCCAGTGAGCAATGGATTTACGTCTGGTGTAGTATGTCAAAAATGGTTCTCAAGAAGCTCTGGCTAATCAGATCTGTTAGAAGAATAGAATCACAATACGATGTGAATAAGTGGTAGAATATGTCAAGGTAACAGGTCGGAGGTACAGATCACAACACACATAATGTTTAAAAAAGGCACACACAGATGCCCTGCCCATAAACCCGTCAATTAAGTAGACCACGTCCACGTATTTTCAAAACGCACGAACAGACTCTAGTGAACTGTCATGACAAGAGCCAGTCTAAACGTTCACGGAATCCTGCAAGCTAAGCGAGTATGCTGACCCAACTAGTTTGATACATCAATGAGAGGTGCTGGTCCGTACATTACTGAAGCTTAGATTATTCCCGTTTTAAAACGAATTACGCTAATCACAGGCAAGAAGGAAAAATATCCTTATAATGCTAATTCCCAAATAAATGAGCGTCTGGCTAAAGTGCCGCATAATGTCACCGTCCTAGAAGAAGATCAACCAAACATTCGTAGCCACAAAGGTATACCGGTAATTCTACCGATATAGGATCCCGAAGCCCGACAAAGTCGTGTCCCCCACCATACACTTACTTCGATTATCCCATAGCATTAATTCAAGTGGAGGTCCGTAATGCCGTAAATCCCGTCGTGTTGGAACGGTTACCCGGGTGATGGCAACGCCCATGAATTTATACTTTGGCGCCAAGCAAAGTATATCCGGTAAGTAACGGTGACGAATGCAAAAATGCTAGAGCGTGTCGGTGACTGGAATCCCCCATCTTGGAGTGGTTCCGGTGTGCCGGCAATGTAATACAGAAAACGTGTCCTATGTAAAAAGACGCTTATAGACGGGACGTGGCAACTGACATAGTAAACAATGAGGTTACTAATGTCAGATAATAGTATACAGTAACACTATGGTGCTACCATATCAAACCGCAAGTCAGGAGTAACAAAAAAATTAAAAGTGTCAGTAGCCTGAATGCTATATTACGGAGTAGTACCGGTATGCAAGCATTTCGATGCAGACAGCGAGTCTAATAGGTTGAGTCGGGAGTAACATTAAAATCAAAGTGTCAGTAGCCTGAATGCTATATTACGGAGTAGTACCGGGTTCAGGCAGTTCGATGCAAACAACGAGTCTAATAGGTTGAGTACCATGTGTGAGGCATCTTGAGTAGGTGGAGGGTGAAAAGAAGGCTGGGAAGGCGGATGCTGTTTCGCGTGGGGCGGTCTGTGCAAAAGAAAGAAAAACACGGGGTAAGCGACTAGAAATCAGGGTTAAAATAAGGCCAAATAAGACCCATAACTATATAAGGCGATCTATGATCTAAGGCATAAATTGATCGTCTGCTGGGAGACTCGGACTATATCCAAAAAGGGAGGATAAAGACTAAATAATTTTTTTAATGTTTTTAATGTCTAGAAGCGGGAGGGAAACGTGTCTAAAGTAAATCTTATTTCAGTATTCTAGGAGATCTAGAGTGAAGAAAGTTGTAATTTAATAACAGTTTAGAATCAAAACGGTCTTAAAAATACCAAGGACAACAAATGCAGGATGGCAAGGGCTTTCTTGGATGTATAATCATATAGCACCGAACAGGCTAATGTTCATGTAAATAGAATTATTAGGGTGCATTCCACCAATCAGATAAAACTATCTACTCACGACAATAAGGAGCAGTACTAGCAAACAGGGTATGAACATAGTATAAAATTAAGTTTGATACCTAAGTAACACACCCAATTGTGCTCCATTGTCATCACTATGTACAGAAAGCAAAGAAAGTGGGACAGAAAAATAGCGCAGATGTTCATACGTTTAAAAGCAAGGAGCACAAATACTTTAGCGTCACATGAATGTACATACAAAAATTACAATGTTCTAGCAAGAATTCTTTTCTCAATGCTGTTACACTCCTTGCAAAAGCTGTGCCAGATTACAAGAAATAATGCATTTCATTATTGTTGTTAAAGCCCAGTGCAACTGCCCGCAGGGTACAACTCCATTTCCCCTCCAGTTGCCTAAGTCTAAGTTCTCTGTCCCCTCCCCTGTTTCCTGGTGGGGCTACATCGATACCATGGAACCGAAACCTAGACCTGTCCACACCCTCTCTGCAGGAATGTGTCACTAGAGCATACGTGGTGTCTCCATGCAGTGCAGCTCTACGATGTTCCTTATGCGGGTTTTGAGTGGTCTTACAGTACTATCCACATACATTTTGTTACATCCACATATCAGGACATAAACCACAAAGCTGGTAAGACAGTTAATAAAGTGGTGAATAGTATGTTGTCTGTCTGAATTGTACTTGAACGTCAAAGTTTTGTTACATCCTAGGTTGCAAATGTTGCAGGAGCTGCAAGTATAGAACCCAGAAGGTTTTTTTAGCCAACCTGGCTTAGGGGGCTGTGGCAACGTATAACTGGGGCATAGGCTGTCCCTGATAGTTCTGCTTTTTCTGAAGGTCATCGAAGGTCTAGATGTAATGATGCTATTGACACCTGGCGCTCCCTTAAGGATGGGCCAATGTCTGTTGAGTGCCTTAAATACCTCATGATTGAGAGTAGAAAATGTCGTAATGAATGCAAGTCTTTCCTGGTGTCTAGGAGTATCTTTGTTGTTCTTAGTAAGTAGATCCCTTCTATTCAGTTTAGTCGCCCTGTTTTTTGCCAGCTGTAAGATGTCATGTTTGTACCCTCTCTTGTGTAGCCTATTCATAGCTAGTCTAGTTTGGTGTTCGAAGTTGCCATCCTCACTGCAGTTTCTTTGGATGCGTATCATTTCCCCAAAGGGGATGGCCTTTTTAGTAGAGGCTGGATGAGCACTGGTGTAGTGTCAAATACTGTTGACTGCAGTGTCCTTCCTATGAAGTGTACAGTGTATTTTCTTGTTGTGTACATAGAGTTCAAGGTCCAAGAAATATATGGATGTTTGAGACAACTCCATGGTGAATGCAACATTGAAGGTGTTATGGTTCAAGAAGGTAAAGTACTCAGTAAACTCAAGTTCTGTGCCTGTCCATATGATGAGGATATCATCGATGTAACGACCCCAGAACTGAATGTGTCCAATCCATTTAGATGCCCTGCGTGACCAGGCGTGTACATGTTCTACCCACCCCATGAACAGGTTCGCATATGAAGGTGCAAATTTGGAACCCATTGCAGTGCCTTGCTCCTGTTTATACCAGGTGTTGTTAAAAAGAAAAAAGTTGTTGTGCAAGATGAGGTCAATCATGGAACGGAGCATGATGTTATGTTCCAACAGAGTTGCCAATCTTTTCCCAAGAAAAAAGTCAATAGCCATAATGCCCAAATCTTTTTTGATGCATGTGTACAGTGATGTGACATCTAGTGTTGCAAACCACATGCCATCCTCCCATTCCAGATCCTCCAATTTGTTAAGAATGTCCATACTGTCCCTAACATACGAGGGTAGGTTGATGACTAGGGGCTGCAGAAAGGTGTCAACAAATTTAGCCAAGGCTTCGGTCATAGAGCCAATGCCCGAAATGATGGGGCAACCAGGAGGAAAGGGTTGTTTTTTGGGTACCTTAGGTAGTAAATATATGCAAGGAAATCTAGGATTCTGTACAGTAAGAAACTTATGGTCAGTTTCAGATAGGAGGCCAATCTCTTTCCAGTGTGCTAGATGATCATTAATTAGTGTTGAAGCTAGGGGACATGGATTGCATGAAAGCCTGGTGTAGTTGGTGGTGTCGTTAAGTTGTCTAATGACTTCACCCTCATAGTCGTCTCTATTCATGATCACTACATTGCCCCCTTTATCAGCTTCCCTGATGATAATAGAGTTGTTTTCGCTAAGATGTTGTAAAGCTATTCTTTCGACCTTAGTAAGATTGTCCTCTAAAGGTCTCTTAGGACGTGTAAGTAACCTGTCTTCCAAACAGTAAAGATCTCGAGAGACCATTTCGTGAAATGCATCAATGCTGGAGAGATGCGTGTCCTGTGGGGTAAATTTGCTGCGAATGTGTAGGCCACTATCACAAGAATAATCCTGTCTGATGTTGAGATCTGTTAGTAAATTTTCAATTGTAGAGTCGTTATCTTCATCAATTGAAAGTAAAGTGGCAACATTTTGAACATGAGAAACCGTGACATCCGTGTGTGTTGTTGGCAAATTGAGTGCTGGTTGTTGAAAATTATTCAAAGAATAATGGCATTTCAATTTAGCATGACGGACAAATTTAAACAAATCAACATGTAAATCTGAGAAAGCACCCTGGGAAACAGGGCAATATCCAAGTCCTTTATTAAGCACATTCATTTCATGTATTGACAATTGATAGTCAGATAGGTTAATTACCAAGTTTTCTGAGACCCTTGTTACATTTCCGTCTGAAACAGTTATATTGGTACCACACATCACCGTTTGTCTATTTGACTCTTCTGGTAGCGTGTCAAAACCCTGTCCTTTTCTTGCATTTTTCCTCCTCCCCCTCTCCTGGTTTTTCTTTTGTTTTTTTGTTCCCAATTCTGAAGCGCAGGACCTCGTCTAGAAAAGTCGATGAACTAGGTCCCTGTGCTCCCATCTCTGTTGGGCCTTCTCTGTTGTTCTCATCAATAGAAGATGTGTCTGAGCTCACACTAGAAATGCTCCCAATGCTATGTATAGCAGAGGCATTTGACTGCAGGATTTGTATGTTGTCAAATTTAGCTGCAAAAGTAAAGACACAACCATTGTCATAGTCCCGATCATCTCGTATGATTTTGTGTAATTTCCTATTTTTAACTGCATTCTGATGTAATTTGATTTGTTCTTTTAGAATTACATAATTCTTAGCAGTAGCCTCAGCTAAATTCAGTTGTTTAATATCCTCCTCGAGAGTCTTAATTTCTGCCTGTAACTTAGTGCATTTCCTCTCTGCATGGGTTATCAATATCCTCATCATGTTAAAAGATGAGTTGTGTAAATTATCCTCCCAATCTGAAAGTAAGTCCGGGTCAAGGTCATCAAAGCTAGGGAACGTCAAAATTCTTAGGCCTCTTGGCACCTTTTTATTCTCCAGATATCTTTTCAAAGTGACTCCGTCCCACCATTTGGACAGTTCACTTTTTTTAAGTCTTTCTAGTTTCTGAAATTTGGACTTCAGGCCCTCTTTAGATTTGCCGCCATCAGAAACTGCTTGTACAATTTCTTTGTTCTGTTTAAACAGATCTTTAGCTAACTCCTCCCTGTTATCATCAAAGCTCATAGTTAATCAGTAAGAGTGCGTCCGGCGTGCATTCAACCCAACAAAATTTAACACTTATAAGATAAAGCAGCAAGGTTATACATGAATGCACAGCCTGGACCTGTCACTTAGCAGTAGTGAGAGTATTGCCCACCTAAAATGGCCAGCTGCTTAAACGACCATAAATAAAGCATATGTACACAAGTATGAGAGGCAACACAAAACTAAATACACTGTATTAGTACAGTATGAGAACTGAGTGCTGAGTCCACACAAGGATTGAATGGTTCAAATGTTCTTTATTCCAAGATGTGGTACAACCATATTCGCAGCCAACGCGTTTCGCCCAAACATGGGCTTCTTCAAGGCTGTTAAGGATCATACAAAGATATTGGTTGTAACATTTGATATGTACATAAAAGAGTTTCACAAACACGAATAGTGTAAAAAACAGGAGAAAAAACAGAAAATGCTAGGAAAAACTAAAGAAAGCAAGGGAAGAGCACGAGACGGCAAAGCACAGAGAACTCAGTAACGGAGAAACCAAGGGAAAACTAAAAAAGTGCAATGTAGACAAAAGTCTGAAATAACCTAATGTGAAGTGAAGAGAAAAAGCAGACAAAAGAAAAGAGTAGTGACCCCTAAGAAAACCCCCCTGTGAGTGTCCAAACATGGACGCAAGACTGTGTAAAGAGAAAACACAACCAAATGTGTTAACAAAAGGAGTTTAAAAGTGATCGAATTACACTATGTCCAAAGAGTTTGAGCAAAACTAAGAGAGTATTAAGGAATAAAAGTGGAAGATCTAGGCTAAAATCAGTCGCTTACCAAGGTTTATAGAACGTAGATGCACATCAAGATATTCTCAAATGTAACGGAGGTGACTTGACCCAGTATTGAGTCTGTAATCAAAAGAAACACCAATAAATAATATTCCAAGGTGAGGAAACACCGATCAGAATTGGCCATGGCGTGAAAACACAGTAGTGTCGACTCACCTTGCTAGCTAAATAGCCAGTGAGCAATGGATTTACGTCTGGTGTAGTATGTCAAAAATGATTCTCAAGAAGCTCTGGCTAATCAGATCTGTTAGAAGAATAGAATCACAATACGATGTGAATAAGTGGTAGTGCTCTGGCGGCGCTGGGGGTGACGGCATGCGGTGCACCGACCGGGACCATTGCAGCAGCGGTGACCCACGAAGACATAGCATACAGAAGGCCATCATCGGAAATTAGAATCCGGACTCCACCGCTGAGTGGCTGTGTCGCTCGCCCACGTACTGATACATCTGACACTTGCCCCCAAAGCCCACGGCGCAACAACTGGCGATGGGCCGGATGAGAGCCAACCTTCAGTGGGGGACCCAGAGCACGCCTTGCACGGACCCCGCCAACTTGCCTGCGGGGGGAGGGGCGGCGACGGCAACCGCGACACTAGAGGCCAAAATGGACTCAGTACTAGCTGCGGTGGAAAAGCTCGGAACCGCGCTGGACCACACAAGGACATCCCTAGAAACCAGGATAGACAAGGTCACCTTGGACTTCACTCTACTCCATGCCGATCACCGCAAGCTGTCGGACAAAGTTGCCACACAAGACCAGGCACTAACAGAACTACAGCCCATAATGCGGAACCACGCAGCTGTACTGCAAGACCTGATAGACCGCGTGAATGAACTCGAGGACCGAGCAGAGGATGCGGAGGGACGCTCTAAACGCAACAATGTTCGTGTGGTGGGTCTGCCAGAGGGCGAGGAAGGGAGACACCCGGAGGCATTCACGGAAGAATGGCTACGTGAGCTACTACCCCAGGGATCTCTATCAGTGCAATTCGCGGTCGAGAGAGCCCACCGCATGCCTGCGCAGAGCCCTAAACCAGGAGCTAGACCACGTCCATTCATCTTCAAATTGCTCAATTACAGAGATAGAGACGCGATCCTCCGTGAAATGCGTAAGTTGAATGGCATCCAAATGAGCAGCAACCAGGTCATGCTCTTTCCAGACTACACAGCCTCAGTACAGAAACGCAGGAGCAATTACACAGCGGTGAAGCGCCAACTTCGATCTCTGGAGCTGCCATATTCACTACTATTCCCGGCCCGCCTGTGAGTGGTCATGAAAGAAGGGACTCGCTTCTTTGACACCCCAGCAGATGCGTGGGACTGGCTGGAGGAATCAGGACTGTGGACAGGAACGAGGCCCCCGGCTTAAGACGGGGGTGCCTCCGTGAATAACAGGCCCTGGAGACGGCGAAAACGCGGACCCCCAAGAAGTGCGAAGTTGTCGGCTGTGGCGCCCAGCCCAGAGCAGATGAGGCAGGAACGGCAGGATGTGTTGACGGCGGTCACGACCCTGGGGACTCCACCGTCCACGAACAGACCAGGCATCTCCACTCGGGAGATACTGGTGGCCAGCGGCTCCTCATCCCCGTCCACGGAGATCTCCGAAGAATTTAACCTGCTGGTGATCACTCCTTAAACTGCTGACAGTATCATATGAAGCATGACAGATTTAGAAACCGGCGGCATGAGAAACTCACGCAAGTAGAACTATGTCTGTTGCTGTCTAGGACATCATTAGTCAGTCTAGGAACACTGGACAGGCTGGGTCACGTAGCATACAATGCTCAGGGGCAGTAACGGGGCTCCTGCTATAGTTTGTGGCACACAGACTGTGGGTCAATATGCTCCCGCCCGGTCTCGATGGCCAAGCCTGTAACGTACGGGACCCATGCAACAACATCCCAGGCTAAGTAACTGGCGCAACAGACACACTGGCACTGAGGGGGTCGACACTTTACAACAACACTAGTACACGCACCCCATAGGCAACACGTTGACCTAGTTTATATCGCTCATTGTTGTATGAGGTTTGGACAGGCATCTCGCAATGCCTGCCCCAGATGTTATGATGTCGTTGTTTGTAGTATTCTTATTGGTGTTGATTTTATTGCAGCACATCGGCACGTTCACACATACCCCTGGCTTCCACACCCTGTGGTGCCCCCGACCTCTAGCGCTCTTGTTACCTAAATACCAACACCAATGACACGTGCGGCCATAGTCACATGGAACATACGGGGTATGTACACGCCTACTCGATGCTACTCCATTTTTGCGTACCTTCAGAGACATTCTGCCGCAATCGCCCTCCTGCAGGAAACACATATGACCAGAGAGGAGCTAGACAGGCTGCGTAAACATTGGAGGGGACAAATATACAGCACAAAATACTCTGCGCATGCGAGGGGTACACTGATCTGGGTGAGAGCGGGTACTCCATTTCTTTGCACAGAATCAGTGGTAGACCCAGAATGCTGATTTACTTTTGTGCAGGGAGCACTCAAGGGCCAACAAATACTGCTTGGTTCCGTGTATGCCCCAAATATGGACCAACCCACGTTCTTGGCACAACTATCTGCTGCCCTGACCCCCTATGTTGGACTCGCCTGGCTGCTGGGTGGGGACTATAACTCGGTACTCGATGTACACTTGGATAGATCATTCCCACCCCTCCAAGCAACGACGGTTGATTCGAATGCACGGGCGCTTTCTGACTGGCTGACGCAGTGGGCGTTACTGGACTTGTGGCGAGTCCTTCACCCTACAGACCGTATATACTCATATTACTCGGCGGTGCACGACTTACATGTGCGTCTCGACCGGATAGTGGGGTCCCAATCACTACTTCCGCTCGTTGAGGAGGCGGAATACCTAGGGCGGACCCACTCCGACCACAATCCCATGACACTTTGGTTGAATTGGGAGCCCGGCCGGCCCCCCGCACCCACTTGGCGTCTCCAAACAACTGCGCTGGAAGACCCAGAGTTCCGCACTTCCCTTGAAAGGATGGTTCTCGAATACTTTGAACTCAACAAGGAGTCGGCGAGCTCTAGACTAGTGAAATGGGATGCTCACAATGTAGCTGTTAGGGGACATTGCCTGGGCGCCACATGGAACATCCACAGGCAGCTGTCGCTATTGCTCCGCCAGATTGAAGCATGGCTTTTACAATATGAGCAGGGGGAGGGTGGAGGCTAACAATCTGCCCAGCTAGGAAACCTTAGGGCGCAACATGCAGAACTCATAGAAAAACTACGGTGCCACAACTACACCGCTCATACGGCCCGTACTCACGCCACAGGGGACAGGGCAGGGCGTCTGTTGGCCTGGCTGCTGAAACAAGAAGGTAGGCGCACTCCTATATGAGCAATACGCACAATGGAGGGTAAACTTGTGTTTACGCAGAGGGAAATACACAAAGTAATGTCGGATCATTATTCCCAGCTCTATTAATCAAAAGTACAATGCTCCGGCTCTGACCTAGAGAGGTTCCTTGAACCGCTACAATTGCCCACAACTGCGGGGGAGCACCAGGAGGCACTAAACAGCCCCCTCACCCTAGAGGAAATAAACAATGCCATAGGGTCTATGCCCTCTGGGAGGGCACCGGGCCCGGATGGCCTGCCGGCGGAATACTACAAGGCCTTCCGGGAGCCTCTGATGCGGCACTTACTTGCCCTGTACTCCACGGCTCTGGAGGAGCGCACACTCCCCCCATCGATGCGGGAAGCCTATCTGGTTTCACTGTTGAAACTAGGCAGAGACCCGGAAAGTTTAGGGTCATACAGACAATTGGCGCTCCTAAACGTTGACTATAAAATACTCGTTAAAGTGCTGGCGGAGCGGCTGGCACCAGTGGTCCCCGGGCTGGTTCATGCTGATTCTTCAGAGTGGCCACAGACGGGGTGAGGGACTGGCCTAGGGTGGGATGCCTGGTGCTCGACCTTGAGAAGGCCTTCGACTGCCTAGAGTGGAGTTACCTGGCAGCGGTGCTCTTACGGTATGATCTGGGCTTGGGGTTCCTCCAGATGGTCAACTTACTGTACAAAAACCCCACGGTCAGAGTGCGGTTGGGACCATATATATCCGACGCCATCCCTATCCGTAGGGGCACAAGACAAGGGTGCCCGCTGTCGCCTCTCCTCTTCGCCCTCGCCATCGAACCCCTGGCAGCGGCTATACGTGTGACGCTAGGGGATGGCATACCGCTGGGAGACGCGATCCACCAGGTGTCAATATACACGGATGATCTCCTTGTCTTTGTGAGAGACGTGGGCGATATACCAATCCAGTTGGAGCACACGCTGCGTGATTTTGCTGCTCTCTCGGGCCTCCAAGTAAATGTCCACAAGTCCTGCCTCTACCCTTTTGGAGGAGACACATATGATCCAGGCTATTTTTTAGAGGGCACGAGGGTGCGGTGGAGTGCGGACACATTCCGCTACCTCAGTATCCAGATCTTCAGTCAACCGACGAATCTCTTCGATGGTAACCTGGGACGGGCAGTGACGACTATTAAGTCACAAATGAATTTTTGGAGCACGCTACCCCTGCCAGTCACAGGCAGGTGGCGCTATCTAAGATGGTGGTCTTACTCCGACTACTGTACTACTTTTCTAACCTGCCCCTATATATCCCAGCGTCCTTCTTCGCCACACTCACTAAGTTGCTACGGGACTTCCTATGGGACAATACGCGTCACAGGCTAGCACTGGCGAAGCTATACTTGCCCACTGATCAGGGAGGACTAGCTGCGCCCTGTTTTGAACACTACTACTTGGCTGCACAATTGCAGTGGATAGCCCGTTGGCTCGCTGATAGAGGACGTGAAGATACTGCAACTAGAAGCCCCCCACATTCCCTTGCGTCCATCACCAGACTTTTCCACCTGGCCTCCAAGGCCCCGGTGCCTACCCCTCTCCTCCTAGCAGTGGCTTATAGATGCTATCGTCGCTGCCTGTACCTTACTAAGTCGGTGATCCCTTATGCACCGGCCATACCACTAGCGGGCTCCCCCAGTGGGCCTGGGGTGCTAACAACACTCGGTCTCGCTGACTGGCATGAAGCTGACGTACACACACTAGGAGATCTGTATCGCGCCGGCAGGCTTATACCCTAAGAATCTCTGGTGGATGAATTGGGGCTCCTACCGGGACAATTTTTACGACACCGCACACTCATTGTGACACTGTATTCTAAATGGGGGGAACTGCAAGAAGAACCAACGCAACACCTCACCATTCAATACCTTCATGTTATGGGACGTGGTAGGCACCTGATCCGCTGGTTTGCAGCGTCTCTTCATGTGCACGGGGCGGTGACTCTAGACCCGCTGCGTCGTAAGTGGGAGGAAGATCCGAATCGGCCGATGGAGGATAAGGAATGGGAAATGATGCTAAAAAGCCCAACACACATTCCTAGGAACATGCACTTCAGGCAAATACAACTATTTATTGTCCACAGGGCATACCTCACGCCTGAAAAGATAAATAGATACGTTCATCGCACAGATGCGCTGTGCCCCCGATGCATGGAGGCAGGGGCGGGTATGATACACATGTTTTGGGGTTGTTACAGGCGGCGCGATTATTGGCAAACTGTAAGCGCTGCGCTGCAAACCTGTACAAGCCGAGTCATACCCTTTGAATGGCCAGTTTATTTATTGCATAATTTCCGTAGATCCAACACCATGACGGCAACCTCTCACTTCCTAGACCTTGGGCTTGTGGTGGCCAAGAGGCTTCTCACCAGGAAATGGAAGGCACAAGACCCACCACACACATGGGCATGGATGCATTCACTCATAGCATGGGCTACGGCAGAGGGAATTGCCCTTAGACGGGAGGAGACACTGGGGTTATGAAAGACGCCCATTGCCGGGCGCTGGGAGGAAATGCTCCAGGCCCTGGCGCGCACCGGGGAGGAGGACCTGGGGGGACAACTGAGAAGTGGAGTAGACACCCTGACAGGGGGAGAGGGGCCCTGACGGCAAGTGCCTGCGGTGATGAGTAGGAGTGTGCAAACCACCTGACAGTAAAGATGCGCTATAGCACGGAGGTTTGATGCAAGAGTAGACCCTGAGGGGGTGAGTCGGGGGAGGGGGAGTGCGGGGTGGAAAGAGACAGGGTACAACACACACAACTGAGAGCCGTTGTATGCTGCTGCTGTTTGTTTTGCGTTTGATTTTTAATAGTTGAGTTTTTCTGTTCATAATACCTGTACACTTGCTCAAACTGTTTGATCCGTTAAGACTCTGCACACAGGGAACAAGGGAACCAAGTCAAATACATGCACGATGTTATTCCTACGAAACTTGTACAATCTGCCGAGACCCAGTTTACAGCTGCGCCCATGGCGCCCACAAACGAACGCCTGATATAGGCTACCCAGTAGCCATATAGATTGTCTTATGTAGAATGATGGTTCACTGCAAGGTCAACTGCCTGTGATGTATGTTATTTTTCATAATGCTGTATTCTTGTGGAACACAACAGGAAAAGTAAAAATTAAATAAAACAGATTCAAACAAACATAAATACAAAATGTCAAACATGAAAGAAAGGAAAAGGAAAAGGATAAATGAGGAAAGGGGACAACAACTACAGAACAAAAAAAGAAAAGGAGCATGAAAGAGGAGGCGAAGTTGACAAAAAGCTGAAAAGCTTCAGTCAAAGTTGAAAAAGTACACAAGTGTAGAAAAAACAGTATGTATAGGCGAGGAGGCCCGAACAAGGAAACAACCAAAATATGGACAAAAACAGAAATGTCGACAAACACCGAAAATAAGACAATGATATATATAAGCTAACAACAGCCAAAGGAAGGGACCAAATGGAAATAGAATCAAGAACAGCAGGAGACAAACCATGTAAAAGGAAGGAGCCTGAAGAACGACAGGTAAGACCAATAACTGGAAAAATCACTTACGGACAAGGTAGCGGTACTATAAACACTAGGATTAGGAAGGAGGCGCATGGGAAAGGATACATCAGGGAGGGGTATCTGTACAAACATAATGACGGGTAAATCTGGAAAAGTCAAGAATATAAGAAACTTCAGAGTAAAACATGGAGTTAACAACGCAAACATCAATCCTTAGAAATTACAGCAAGCAAATGTGAAAAGTGTAGGAATGTTATCAGTTCAAGTTTTCCCAAGGTCAATCTCCTCTCCCTTGTGGCGGGCGATAAATTGCCTTAAATAATCCGGGCGATCAAAAGAGAATGTCCTTTCCCTCTAGATACCCTTAAAAAAACACGAATGCACAAGACCATATCCGGCGTTCATGGAGCGTAAAGCAGGTCGGAGTGAAAGAAATTCTTTGCGTTGATCAGCAGTAGAACGGGCCACATCCTGGGAAAAGAATACCTTCTGGCCTGACCGCAAAATTTGTTTTTGTTGTTTAGCCGCTGACAAAACCATAATAAGGTCAGTGTACTCCAGAAATAGAACAACAATCCCTCTAGGATGATTATTCGAGGAGGAGGCCGAAGGACAGCCAGATTTAGGACCTAAGCGGTAAGCGCTCTGTAAGTTGTGGTTAGTATCTTCCTTAAGGCCCACAATTTTAGGGATGTGCACCCAAAGAAACGACAGCATGTCTGAGCCCTCTGACCCCCCCCCCCCCGTAATGCCATAAATTCTGAGATTGTTCCTCCTATTTCAATTTTCCTAATCCTCGGTTTGTTGTTTGAGGAGAACAATTTCTTTAGACATGGCCTCAAACTTGAAGGAGACATCCTGAACATCGCTGATCAGGATCAGCGATCAGGATTCCTGCCACCCCAGTTTTGAGCCACTTTCCTTTTGGCTAGTAGGAGTGCGATAGCTACCAGTCTCTGATTCTGTGGTTGCAACTGTCCAACAAGCCTCAGCAAGCATATACGCGGGGTACAACCCACCGCCTTCAATACTACATCAGAGAGCACCCGGGTGACCTGTACCCGGAAGTCTTGCACTCTCTCACAATACCACGCCAGGTGAATAAAATCTGCAACCGGCATGCTGCATCGTTTACAGTCAGAAGATTCTCTTAGGTCATATCCATGTAATTGCACTGGGGTATAATAGAGCTGTTGTATATATTTAAAAAGTATGATGAGCAGATTACAGTTAGCTGTTAGGAGTTTTGTTAAAGCACAACAATATTCCCATTCCTTTCTTGTGATTAGAACGCCTAGTACCCTATTTCACCTCTCCATACCTCTATTATGTTGGGGAGAAGTGTCTGCTAGCATTGCAGTATATAATCGGTTGACTAGTTTTGCACGGGAAGAGCTAGCTAGCATGACCTGGAGTGGCTTCAGTGCCAATTGCGCAGCTGGGTGAAGCTGGTTTAAGGTTCTAAGGGCTTCCTTCAATCTGTAATACGTGAATACCATCAGAGGAGTGCATGTTGTACGTGCCTTAATAGCTTCCAAGGTAATGAACGCACCTTCTGGATATACATCCCCATATTGATGATTCCTATATCCGCCAGAATAGATAGCGCTTTAGGGTCTTGTGTAACGGAAATGTCAGGATGGTATGTTAGTGGTAATGTGGGGGAATATGGTGGTAATTTCCTGCCCAGTCCGCTAGCATCTGCCAGGCCTTAACAGTACATTCAATCTTGTTAATTTCCATTCTGGGGCTTAGTGATTGCGTCCGTGGCAATATGGCTGTAAGTGGTGTAGGATGTGCCACATCTGCTTCCACCGCTAGATGGTGGAGATAGGGTGTGGAATAATACCAATAGTGTGGACAATGCAGATAGGTAATACATGTATAGATCAGGAGCTCTAAACCTCCCCTTGTGTGTAGGGTCTGGTAAGTACATCCCATCAACACCAAGGTTGTTTCCCCACCCATACTAATTTAATTAAATTGGACCGTAATGCAGTAAAAAATGCTTGAGTCCATTTGAGGGGTACATTAATGAATAGATAGAGAAATCTTGGGAGGACTACCATTTTTTTAACTGCCACTCTGTCCGCTAGCCACAGAGGTAGTTTAATCCATCTCTCTACATGGTCCTCCTATTTTCCTAGCACGCAACCAAAGTTCTCTTTGAGAACAATGTCAAAATCTTTATGAAGCCAGACCCCCAGATAACTGACTAGCTCATTGCCCCATTCGAAAGGGAAATCCAGGTCATGAGGATCAGTGCTAGTTGTCAAGGGGAAGATAGTCGACTTGTCACAATTTATACTAAGCCCAGAGAGCCGTTCATATGCAATATATTCTCTTATCAATCGGTTCAGCTGCTCTTCCGGGTTACGAACATAAAGCACCATGTCATCTGCATACAGTAATATGGCGAGAGGCCGCTGCCTAAACCGCAATGCAGCGTCTGCATGCTTTTGGCGCACTCTACAGGGGATACCAGGCAGCCTTGTCGTGTTCCTCTGCATATCGGAACCAGTGAAGAGTGACAATTATTGACCCGTATTCAAGCTGTATACAGTAATTTTATCCATTGCATAAATGCTTGTGGCATCCCCATACAATGCAGCACTTCAAACATAATCCTCCACTGTATAGAATCAAATGCTTTGGCTGCATCTAGATGATGGGAGAGTATGTGGCCTTATGGCTAGAGCGGCCGACCTCGACGCTGGACAACGAGGCTCGAGTCTCGGCAGGTACGTTCAACATCCTGTGATTCTGGGCAACTCACTTAATCTCCCTGTACCTAACCAAAAAATAATAATTAATGTGTCCTTGTGTAACGCAACTGCTGCTCATGTAAAGCACTCTGATACCTGAACCCTTCGGGTCAAGTTCGAGCTATATAAAAACCCAGAAAAAGAAATCTAGTAACACAGCAGCAGCCCTTATATTCAAATCAAGTTGATTCAGAACAGCAAAAATTGTTCTCAAATTGTGTGTGGTAGACCGGTCTAGGACAAGTCCTGATTGGTTTGGGAGCACCAGTAGAGGAAGCAATGGTCACATCCCTGGATGCTATGAACTTAGCAATGATTTTTGTATCTATATTCAGTAGTGATAGCGGTCAATACGACTCACACCTCGCCAGATGTTTATCTGGTTTCAGTAAAGTGCTTCCCGTACGTTTGGTGGGAGCATTTTTTTCCGTACGCTTCTGTATACATTTTATGCAAATGTGGTGCCAATAGGTCTGAGTAGGTTTTGTAAAATTCACTGGAGAGTCCATCATTACCGTCTCCTTACCAGCAGGCAACGCTTGGATGGCCTCCTTCACTTCCTCAACCGTAATGGGTTGCACCAAAAATTCACATTGTACCAGGGGCAGCCACTCGAGCACTAGCTCCTCCAGATAGCCTTTTGTCTCCTCTCCCGCGGCTGCCTCGCGCAGCCCATATAATGCTGTATAGTAGTCTACAAACTGGGTTCATATTTCAGCCAAGATATAGCATTTTATACATCCTGACACTCTAGTTCTGTGATGCATGATTGTGCTCATGGCGTCCTGATCTTAGAGGCCAAACTTAGGCCAGGTCTCCCACCCTCTCCCTAAGCTCTAGTCACCCAGCGCCTGGCCATGTGTTTTATTTCTTGATCAACGGTCTTGTTATATTCAGTAATCAGCTCCCTCATTCCCGCCATGGTTTTCCTCATATTGTCTTTCCAACCCTTTTAATGTCTTCTCCAATGCCTGCATCCGGGAGCATAAATCTTTTAGTACCTCCGCCGCAAGTCCTATGCATGTCCCCCTTATCGTTGCTTTAAAAGCTTCCCAGAGTGTATCCACCCCCTCCACAGATCCCTTGTTTCCCCTAAAATATCGAATGATAGCTTCTCGTATGCCCTCCATGAAAATTGGGTGTAGAAGCGATGTAGGTTGCAACCTCCACTGGAACATTTGTGAAGATTGTGCGGCGATTGCCAGGTCAAACCTCACTGGCGAGTGGTCCGAGCGGGGTTCATGGAAGGTGTATGACCCCGTTTACCCAGGTAGTGGTTTCTCAGATACCAACCAGTAATCAAGTATGGACCACGTTTTTTGTACTGAGAAGAAATGGGTACCCTCCCGTGTTAACGGGTGTCATGTCCTCCAGATATCGACCTTCTTGTGTGTGTTCATAATTTCATGTATTACTTGTGTTGAGCGTTTCCCCTTGCCTTACATTCACTGCGTTGCGATCTATATTGGGGTCTAGGTATGTGGTCAGGTCCCCACCCCACAATATTATTTCAGGTTGTAGGGTGTACAGTTTACCCTCCAATTGTCGGTAGAGCTCGGGGTCATCAACATTCGGCCCATATGTAGTGATAACTGTTGTTACCCTGCAGTAATGTAAAGCAGCCTGTAGTGTCATAATACATCTAAGTGAGCACAGAGGGTGTACCCTTTTTTACTAAAATGAGTACCCCCTGGAATATGAGGAGTATGAGGATGCCGCCCTTATTACCGCCCCTTTTGACCCCACCCTCAATTCCCTTGCTTCCTGTAGTAGTGCCAGTTGGACATGATGTCTGTCCAAATAGGCAAATACCTGTCTAATTTTTTGGGGTTATTCAACCCCCTGCCGTTCCAAGATATGAATCTGATCCTCTATACCATTTAACAGTCATAAATCTATCATGTGTGCGCTTTTACCTGTGATGTTCCAAGAACCCAACCTGTGTGATAGATCTGCTTGGGTGACAGGGATTTACTTTGCATAAACTGAACAGTAACAAAAAAACACTCCCCTTTCCCCCCTCCCACTTCAGCATCCCAATCATGCCAAAGACATTCCCACTATAACCTAACATCAAATAGCAGTGAATCATCAAGATGTTGCTGAGATTCCCCGTTTTTATAAAGTGTAATTACGATTGGTGAGGGGGTTAACCCACATGGGGAGCCAGAGGCCTTGAGTTCCACCCTATGTGCGGGAATGGACAGAACTTACTTATTGTGGGTGAGTCTCGACATTAGAGTTAGTGTTGTCTATTTACCAGTTAACTTTGGCTAAGCCGACCACGCAATTTGCATATATTCCTCTACATTGTATATACTATAACTCACACTATAACAGACTAGGCCTATAATTCCATTCTACGCCTCCCAATCGTGCCCCTTCTATATCTTACATATGTTATCATTGATAAGGCTCATATGGATTACAGTGCTATCCCACTTGCCACATTAGCTAAATTGCTGTGGTCCCCCCTCCCATTGTGGAGTCCACCTCACTTACTGCAACTCCATCCAAGTTCAGCCTGGCAGCTACACAGTTAGTCACTCAGATCCAGATGCAGGAGCATGGCTTCAGCATCCCTAGTCTACGCCAATGCTAGTAGGTATCATCGGTCCTTTAAGGATACCTATTAAATCCCTGTTTGGCTGTCCTACACAGACAGTGATTATTCCAATTGCGTGGGAGACGTTGATCGTGATGGACCTGCACAGTTCTGTTGCATATGCCTCAGGAATACCGTAGCCGGACCTGGCGTAGCGAAAACCTTTGTTTACCCTTGTGCGTATTTGATGTTTGCCGAGTGAAGTTTCTTCTTGACTGCTGCAAACTCCCTGCAGGCTGTCTGGACTGCAACAGTGAAGTCCGGGGAAAAAGCAACTTCGTTCCCTTGATAGCCGATGTTCTGTTTTTCCCATGCTAGACGCAGAACAGTATCATGATCACGTAATTTAAGAGCCTGGCTATAGTAGTTATTGGTGAGGCTCCCAGCGGCGGTCTTGCAGTCAGCCATGTGTGTGCACTCTCCATGATCAAGACCTGGGAGAGGCGCTCTGCATGCACTTATGAAATCAAGGGCTGCAAACTTCTCAAAGGTAGAAGGGAGTTGGAACAGATGTTTCCATCAGTATGATATCAAAAAATGAGGAGATCGTTAGAGTATGTGGAAGGGTGATGGTTGCAGTGCTAGTGATGTGATGGTGTGAAAGTCAAGTGATATTAAAATTGGCTAACAGGATACTAACCAAATTTTAATAAATGCTACCCTGATGCCAAAACTAAAAACAGTGCAATTACAGTTTAAACGAATAACTGTAGTAAGTCCATAAGGGAAGGTCTACATGTTTCAGCCCCCTGGATTATTTGATCCGGGCTTTCGTCAGGACCTATAAAGATGAAAAATGCTACTGCAAAACAGTGAACCAAAAACGTGTACACCAGTCTCAATAACAAGCAGTTGATACCATACAACCTGCCAGAACCTGTGTATCCTGAATGTATTAGTATTTCTCCAACTCTACAGAGTATGACAGCTGTCAAAAGAAAATCAGCATAGATCTTCTATGTTGATGTTCATAGTAAATAATTACCTCAAAGTGTATGTTATAACAAATCAATGTATAAAAATTGTAAAAAGTTTAGCACTTACCCGTGTTTGTACGGGTGTGCACCTCACCTCACCTGGCATCCGCTCAGGGAATGAGGCCCCGCTCTGTTATAAAGGTATAAAATGTGAAAAACACCTAGTTAAAGTCAGAATACTTCAAATGGGGCTACCTAGCATATTTATATATTTAGAATAGTTGTGCAAATAAGCCCTGACCAGGACTAAAGAAAATACTGATTCTCAAGTTAAACCAGAACAAGCTGGTATACAACAATATATTACACTATATTACAAAAAGTTGAAATAGTTGAAAAAGTACCCAGTGGTAAGGGAAAAAGGTGGAGAAAGGTGGAGAAAAAGGTGGAGAAAATGCTGCCACCCACCGCTTAGCTCAAAGGCATGGAATTTGGTGTTATGCAATGTGGTCAGCATAAGCACAGCAAAGAAAAAGGTAACTTAACCCGATCTCAAAAACAGGTGACTTAACCCGATCCCCCAAAAAAGGGTGGTTCTACAGGCAATCTCCATATTCAAAAAGTATTTTTCTTTTTGGGAGAAACGATGATATACCTTGGGCCACACTATAAAGTAACTTTTGACACATGTATTGATACACGATAGACAGACTATAGGGCATATTCGGGATTATAACTGTCATGCACTTCAGTAAACCATTGTGATCTGTCTCGTATGTGTCTTCATTCTGATTGTATTGTCAAGCAGTGTAAGATTTTCTTTTGACTGTACTACCCAAAAAGAAAAATACTTTTTGAATATGGAGATCGCCTGTAGAACCACCCTTTTTTTGGGGATCAGGTTAAGTCACCTGCTTTTGAGATCGGGTTAAGTTACCTTTTTCTTTGCTGTGCTTATGCTGACCACATTGCATATCACCAAATCCCATGCCTCTGTTTTATTATTGGTGACACATATTATATATAGCAATTTAATATGAGATTGCATGGTGTACGTGTAGGTGATTTATGTACTATTCATACCTACACAGGATACTGAATCGCTATGCCTAGCAAAGTCACGATGCTCATATTATATCTGTTTTTTACATTTCTATATTCATGTTTGAGTACATATCGGGTCATAGTGATCACATATAATGAAGTACGTTGTGTTCCTGCTGCTTAGAGTTGTGCTCCCGGTAATTCTGCCCAAACTATAAAGTCCACAGACCACGGTTTGGTTTTCTTTGCTTTCATTGTAAAGCATTGAGCAAATTAATGTGTTACTGCCACCTCATGTCGGTGGTTGATATTGCACCTTTAATCATTTTGTTTCTTCAATGAAAGAGCCAGCGTTTTCTGCTTTCATGATGAAATTTTTCTCGTGCTTTAAGCATGTAGCCTCACATCTTTGTTCTGGATTCTTATATCTCTTTGGGAACTTCTTCTCTTTTATAATTATTGCAAGAAGTAAGGGAAGTATTTTAGACTGGCACTATGAGATTTGGTTAGGCCCTCCACCCATGGGCCCCCCAGCAATGTCGGATATGGGACATAATTACACACACAGACCTCCTTTTTTAGGGAGAGGCCAGACCACCAACAGGTCGAGACGCAAGGGAGTCACTTGGCCAGACCAACAGCGCCAAGTCCATACAAGGAGCATGACGGGCGCAAAACCAGGGACCAGCACAACAACCTGATCTTTAACCTAACTAACATAATACTCACAAAAGAACAAGAAGATGTTCTCAACAAAGGTCTCAGCTATGTACCCACGCCACCTCTAGATATTTTCAGACTCCAGTGCGTAATGGCTGAGTTCTGCAGAAAAATCAAATTGAAAGCCTTCTTCAACAAACAGGATGAAGTAACCAGAGACGGCGACACAACACTTCGCCGAAAATCCAATTTCTGTCCACTGAATCACCAAGTTCCAGTAGAAATTCTAGCTTTCGAACAGGCGATAATGAAGGAAGTGGAAGACCTAAAAGATCAGACCAAAAGACCTTTTATGAACATTTCCAACGCTGAACAGAAAGATACACTACGACAGGATGAAGAACTAGTAATCAAACCAGCGGATAAAGGGGGCGGTATCGTATTACTTAGCAAGGAAGGGTACCATCAACAATGCACCGAGTTGCTCTCTGACAAGAAGTTCTACGAAATCATACTTACAGATCCTACCCCACGCTTGCAAAATACCATCGCAATCATGGTTGACGAAGCAGAAACCAACAATTGGATCTCGAAGACTGAGGCAGATTTTCTGATAACAAAAACACCAAGGATGCCGTATTTTTATTCCCTGCCAAAGATTCATAAAGAACGACGACCACCACCCGGACGTCCCATTGTTTCCGGGATTGGTTCTCTCCTAGAACCCTTATCACAATTCGCTGACTACTACTTAAGACCACTAGTACAACAAACTCCCACCTATCTAAAGGACACAAAAGACCTCCTTAATCTCCTACAGAATCTAGAATACTCAGAGGAAAGCATGTTACTAGTGGGACTTGATGTCAAAAGTTTGTACACCAGCCTTCCACAACAAAAAACTCTGGAAACCTTAGAGACGTTACTCTTTAATCAACAATGGGAACACAGAACACCGAGACACTTCGTGCTCGAATGTTGTAGGTTAGCACTCACAGAGAACCACTTTGAGTACAATAAAATCATGTACAAACAGCGCCATGGTAATTCCATGGGGAGTACCTTTGCGCCGAGCGTAGCAGGGCTTTACGTTAGTGACTTTGAGGCCACCCACATCCATGACCCCTCCAATCCCTTCCTGAGCCACATCGTTTTCTGGAAACGTTTCATAGATGACGTTCTCCTAATATGGGAAGGAGATAATGAGAATTTGAGCGAATTCCATCGATGGCTTAACACCAGAGATGAGTGTTTGAAGTTCACATATACAGCGAATTCAAACAAACTAGATTTCCTGGATGTCACTATCTTCATTGAAGGGGACAAAATACAGACAAAGACCTACTTCAAACCAACGGCCAAGAACAGCCTTTTGTCATATAAAACCTTCCATCCACGCCCAATGAGGGAAAACCTTCCTTACGGACAGTTCCTTAGACTCAGACGGAATTGTAGCAACATCACAGACTACAAAAGTCAAGCGAAGGAACTCAGTGAGAAATTACAAATCAGTGATTATCCCATGAACATCATCAAAAAGTGTCAGAAGAGGGCAAGGAACCAACAAAGAGAGACCCTCCTAGGCACCACGACCAAAGAACCAACAACAGATTTGATGACCTGTGTAAGCACTTATAGCATAGTGACAAATGATGTCAAGAAAATCATCAATAACAACTGGCGAATCCTAACTTCAGGAACCCTTAAATGGCCAAAACCTAGGTTCTCAAACAAAAGGACCAAGAACCTGAAAGACCTACTTGTACATACAAGACCTTTGGAAAAACCAGCTGCTAAGACCCAACAGGAACTCTGGCACAATACATCCGTTACAGGACATTACCCATGCGGGTCATGTTCAGTCTGCCACCTAACAACGGCAACAAAAACTTTACAACTGTTACCTAATCTAAAATGGACCATGAGAACCCACACCAATTGTAATACCACCCATGTCATCTACATGATCACTTGCCCATGTGGCTTACGCTATATCGGAATGACGTGCAGAAAAGTAAAACAAAGACTTTGCGAGCACCGCAGCAACATCAAGTGCAAAAAAAGCACTACCAAGATGAGCAATCACTATCTGGAGCTAGGACACACTGTCAACGATCTTCGTTGGGTGATTTTGGAAACTCTAACCATCAAGAACAACTATGCTGAAAAGGTATTGTTCGAAAAAGAACAAAGATGGGTTCACCGGCTTCGTACAAATACTCAGGGTCTGAATGACAACATACCTTGGCTGAGCGTCTTGAGACAATGAAATTCTGTCACAACATAACTTTATTGACAATGTGTGCATACGACATAGACACCACCTACACGTGAGGCCTTGTTGGCAAAACATCAACCGGAAGAAACCTACGGTGGATGTACACTCAAGTCACTGTACCGCCTTTCATTTCTGAGTACTACATACAAACTATGTATGCTTCTGTGAGAGAAGTCTTCTCCACTACCTTATACATCACTCTGACCTATTTTTGGAAATTTTCCCCTGCTGACCTCTCAAATCTGGTCAATTCATTAATATATTTTTCCTTTTTTCTAAAATTTGGTTTCCCACAATTTGCCATATCCATAATTAGCCATCACGCACTTGTTTGACTTAGAATATTGTTACCGCAATAATGTAACTCCATTTGAACATCGAATTCTTCTTGAGTATAACCACGTGGATATCTGTTACCAGCATTCCTTTCCTCTAACAAACCTGTCGTTGCCTCATAAAACTCATGAGACTGTACACTTTACTACAGGTCACCACAAATCTAAGGTAATTCTTTCCAATCCGGAAATATTATCTTCCTACGTTAGTCCCTCGTTTATTTCTATGCCCCCTCTACCTCCTTATAACTTCAGTACACAGGCTTTCCTAGTAGTACCGGGTCTTCGAGGGCAGAGTCAGCACAGAACGACTGTTCGACGCCGAAGAGGTCAGAAGGATGACGGCTGACATCGCAACCGTAACGTATCACCTGGTCAAACACTTGACAAACCTTCCTTTTTCTTTCCCCCTTTTTTCTATTTTAAGAGCGTGAGCGACCGCCCTAACAACACCCGCTGTAGCCTGCAATAACAGGATACAGGTACAGTTATTCTGTTTTTGGAGTGCCACGCTACTAATGCTCCATTCTCTTCAAAAACGTAACGCGTCCTTTAAATCTAGCCCGTTACTAATTCCGTGAGGTTATAACCCAGCGTGTAACTGGTTTCTCTTCAAAAACGTAACGCGTCCTTTAAACCTAGCCCGTTACCAATTCCGTGATGTTATAACCCAGCGCGTAACTGGTTTTGTGACCTCTGAAAACATTCTGGGTCGCAATTCGTTTCCCCATTTGGCCACCCTCCCCACTCACTAATCAGGCATTGGGAAGACCTGACTCATGGTAATAATATTTCCCTGCCCAGTAATGACATTTGCATTAACATGCTCGCGCATGTTTCTCTTTTCTAACCTGCCTCACCGCTCAGCAATCTCATTTATGCTAATGTGTTCGCGCATGTGGGCTTACTGCTGTTTTTCTAATGTGCCCATAACACAAACTATGGGGCTCTTGACTTATAGGAATATAGCTCATAACATAACAGTACCATTGAAACAAGTACTTTCTAAACTTTGTATGACAAGATGGAATGTGTATCCTCTTACTCTTGTTGAAAGGAGGGACGAATTTTGCCACATAGAGAGAGGACATTTTCAGTGTCTCACCTTTATATATAAAAAGAATTGCCATTTTTTAGTTGTTACAGACACAAAAAATGTCTGAGATTAACCAGCAATGTTTGTTTGTTTTCTACTTTTACGAAACCTTCACTGTTTTAACAAGGTCTGTTTTTCCCTCCACTCTCTTCCCCACCCTTACTGTTCGGAACTACAATTATAAGTTCAATTGAACAGTTACCCTTGGGATCAATTAACCCTTCTCTCCTCACCGAAAGACCCTGTGAATACTAGGGTCTTCTTCACTACTTGGGTCCTGAAGAAAGCCCGTTTGACCCTCCGGGGCATAAGAAGGGCTGAAACATGTCGACCTTTTTTATGGACACTTTTTTAGAGTGCACAGGGTCCTAATTCACCCTTTGAGTGCACATTGAAGACCTATTAAATCTTCCTACATCCAGTGCAATTAAAGATTTTTTACTGGCTCTGCGGGATTTTTAAATATATCTTTTTCACCACTTGTCACTTCACTAGAATTCACTCCCTTTTTTATCTACGATAATTACCAATACAACCAGTGGTACGTTCTCCAGGTGGAGGAAGCATTACAGTAAACCCGATGATGATGCTGTCACGTTACAAATAACGAAGCGGAGAATGAAAATATACCGCTAACATCGATCTCTGTATAACGTGATTGAGGGTTTTTTAACAGCACCTTGTACTGCCTTTGCACACCCTGGTTCATTTGGGACTAGTGATCCACTCTCCCATTGATTTTTGGATACTTGAGACAAGGAAGCTGAGTGGATCAGAAGCTCTTCCTTCTCCCTCCAGTTTGATTATTATAATCTTCAATGAAAGAGCCAGAGTTTCAAATCCACGGACGCACACAGGTGCTGCATATCTGAGAGCAATCACGTGTATTGGCTTACACTATTTAAACAGGAATTCCTGTCCGTGCGGTTACCTCCCCTTCCGGCTCAGTCCAGATCGAGTTACCGACGGACAGGTAAGGAACTCATACACGCTGCGGTCCTGCTACTCCACCCTGGTGATTATTTTGACTCGTTTTCTGCTTTTTCTGCTTTGATGATGACATTTTTCTCTTGCTTTAAGCATGACGCCTCACATCTTCGTTCTGGTTTCCTATATCTCTTTGGGAACTTCTTCTCTTTTATAATTATTGCAAGAAGTAAGGGAAGAATTTTAGACTGGCACTATGAGATTTGGTTAGACATTGTCTGACATTTTCTTAAGACATCGCTTATAGATATACTCTTGTTCAGTAACACATTGGTGAGCTAAGCGGTGGGTGGCAGCATTTTCTCCACCTTTTTCCCTTACCACTGGGTACTTATTCAACTTATTCTACTTTTTGTAATATAGTGTGATATATTGTTGTATACCAGCTTGTTCTGGTTTAACTTGAGAATCAGTATTTTCTTTAGTCCTGGTCAGGGCTTATTTGCGCAACTATTCTAAATATATAAATATGCTAGGTAGCCCCTTTTGAAGTATTCTGACTTTAACTAGGTGTTTTTCACATTTTATACCTTTATAACAGAGCGGGGCCTCATTCCCTGGGCGGATGCCAGGTGAGGTGAGGTGCACACCCGTACAAACACAGGTAAGTGCTAAACGTTTTACAATTTTTATAAATTGATTTGTTATAACATACACTTTGAGGTAATTATTTACTATGAACATCAACATAGAAGATCTATGCTGATTTTCTTTTGACAGCTGTCATACTCTGTAGAGTTTGAGAAATACTAAGTAGGAATATTGTTTCTGTTTTGCATTTTAGGTATGAGTCCAATTTTCCTGTGATTTACTACATTCAGGACACACAGGTTCTGGCAGGTTGTATGGTATCAACTGCTTGTTATTGAGACTGGTGTACACGTTTTTTGGTTCATTGTTTTGCAGTAGCACTTTTCATCTTTATAGGTCCTGACGAAAGCCCGAATCAAATAATCCAGGGGGCTGAAACATGTAGACCTTTCCTTATGGACTTACTACAGTTATTCTTTTGAACTGTAATTGCACTGTTTTTAGTTTTGGCATCAGGGTAGCATTTATTAAAATATGGTTAGTATCCTGATAGCTAATTTTAATATCACTTGACTTTCACACCATCACATCATTAGCATTGCAACCATCACCCTTCCACATACTCTAACGATCTCCTCATTTTTTGATATCATACTGATGGAAACATCTGTTCCAACTCCCTTCTACCTTTGAGAAGTTTGCAGCCCTTGATTTCATAAGAGCGTGCATTTGGAGTGGATATCCCAAATGATGAAGCAAGCCACCTCAGTGGGTGATGGGATTCCGTTGTTTCCCTAAATAACTTTTCTCACTCTATTTAGTATTTTCTTGCTGACTTAGAAATAATTATTTTAGAGACCATAGTTTTCTTCTTTTTGTGTGACTAGTTTGGTAGGGGAACAGAATACTAGTTGGTCTATAAATATTTTCCCCAAGACCCTCCTTTTGAATATTGATTGATAGAGGCGCTCTGCACCAAATATTTCTTTTAGCATCGCTTTGATGTAATGCTTTAGGCAGCCCGTGTTGATACTTACTGGAATCCCCCTCCTCCTTTCAGTCATAGAGTGAGCGCAGTTTCACTTAGGCAACCTGTTCCTTCCTATCTTTTACTGTCAGGAACTGCATACCTTTCTGTATTGATTACTCTCTGGAATCCCCATGATATGGAGGTTGTTGCACCAAGAGCGTGCCTCCAACTCTTCATTTTTTACTTTTATCACCTCCAGAATTTTCCCCATGTCATGGCGTCTGTCCGCCGTCTCTTGGGTTGATCCTCCACTAAGGGTATTCGCTGTTCTGCTGAAGCAAGGCAACCATGTTGGCCATGAAGAGGGTTAGCATGTCTATTTTCCCATCTATGGCCTGGAGGCTCTGCTGCATTGCCAGCAACACGGACTCTAATGGGGGCTTGTCTGGGTGTCCGGCTTCCAACTCTGTGTCTGAGTGTGCAGTTGAAGGGCGCGACGATCGACAAGACTCAAAAGTTCATTTTGACTGTTGCTTGTCGGATTTGCCCATGCTTGCAGAATGTTCAATTCTGGATGCTAGGAGGATGTGTTGCATATGGCTGGGTACAACAACCTGAGTTTAGCCCCCTATGTCTAGTCAAATAAGCCGTTGATAACTGTACACTGTCCATCACACTCTGCAATGTTCACCGGTCACCAGTTGCTTCCATCTTCCTTACAGCAATGCATATAAAAACCTGGTTCAGAAATCCTCCTTCAGTCGTAGTGCCGGCCCCTTACAACCAATGCTGCCTCCCTGTCACCACCAGGGCTGCCGAGCACCTGCTACCACTGTCAAGACGGGCGAGAGGGGGGGCAGCCACACATGCAGGGCCCAACCCTGGTAAACTACAGCCCCAGCGATGCACTTTCAATATTCCAAGCTTCCCCGCTCCGCTGCCACCGGCATAGGCCCGACATGCGGCACCTCATCATCTCTTCCTTTGGGGCCTTCTCCTAAGTATGCAGTCCAATGCCGCGTGTCCAGTGCCGCAACATGAGCCGACCGCTGCCTCCTGGGTGAGGGTGCTGATTATTGTAGAGCAGCATGTAGACCCCTGCCGCTCTTGCAATGCTGTATCAAGGCACTTGCACACCTCCTCCAGGCGGGTTGTGGGCCTGGGCAAAGGCGCCCACAGGCCCAGACGATCCCTCGTCACCTACGATGGAATGGGCCAGTGGGGAGACATAACATCTGCCGCCTCGCCCTGCCCCATCGCAACAACGTGTCCCTCGATGGCGGCTCACTCCCAGGGCAACTATGTAATAGTTCCACTCTCACCCCTCATCACATCGTTGCAGGTCACACATCCACAGCTGCGCCACCAAACACCCCGTTCGCGCCTCGCACCGATGCCACAGCAGAGGCTCCTGCGCGGGTCGATGCTCAAAAATTATGCGGCTTGTACATTCCAACTATCGCAATCAATCTGTTCTGTGTGCTGTTGGTGACTGCTTTGATTTTGCCGATACCGTCAAGGGCCGCCATCTTGCTCCGCAGAAAGTTGTTTGCTGTACACCATTCAGCACCATGAATCACCAGCATTTCTTACATTTTGCACCTCATTTCGGCCAGCCTTTCTTCTTCTCCTTCGCTCAGTTGGAGTCTGTGAGCTAATGCTGCCGATTACCACCCATATCATAGATCTCTCATGGATTACAAATTTCGGCCTGCAGAGCTGCACTAATGTGTGGCCATCTTGCCCTGGGCACTCTAGTGCTCCCCCAGATTTAAACTATAATTAAAAAAAGTTTTATCTTAATTAACAATGTATTTGTTAAATAATTATGTAAATTGGAATTGATTATTTGTGTTGTATTTTGTACATTGATGAATTTGTTGGCATAATAATAACATTTGTAAAATGCATTTTATAATTATTCTTGGCTTAAATTTTATTTGTTTTTATTTCATTATAATTGTAATGTTATTACTGTTTTTTTTCATGATTTATGTTATTTCATTCGGGGGGTTATGTGTTTTTTTGGGTAGTAGGGAGACAAGTGCATTTTTAATGCATTCTTTTGTTACATTATTGTTGTATTATTCATTTCATTAAAAATGTATTTAGAAAGTATATATTGGTTTTATTTTGAATATGTTTTAATCATTTTATGTTGTTAGGTATTTACATGTATGTTTAAAAAATGAATAAGATTTGGAAAAATATAAGTAATCCTTCCTAAAGCCAACACCTTACATGTTTTTACTTACATTGGAGTGGGAAGCGTAATGTAACCCCTCCAATGTCTATCACATTCTTTACTGCTACTTAGGATGCATTTGAAATAATATATCTACCCAATCCAAAGTCCATTACTTTCCTTACTGATGTTTGAATTGGAGTGAGAAAAGTAAATCGAGCCACTCTGAAATATAACACATTCCCTGATTTTGCTTACGTTTGCTTACCCCTACCCTCTGCACAAACCGACCAGGCAATTAGCTGTTCTGACCTCCCCTCCTCTTCATGTACCCAGGTTACGTAGTTGTTGCGGGGTAGAAGGCACAGAGTCGACAACCATGCTAGGGCGATGTAAAGAAGGTTTTATTTTATATACAGTTCTCTTTTGTCGTATGGTCCTTCTGCTAGCTGTATACGAGGGAGAGTCCGATAGGCTTTGTCCTGAAGCCTCCAGGCTGCTGGTAGGAGGTACTCTTCTCCACTTTCCCCCTTTAATGGTCCGCACACTCGGGTTGGCTCCGGTGATGTCGTTACAGCGAATGCAGAAACCAAAAAAAAAACAACAAGGAAACCAAGGATTAGGACAACGTCCTGCTCAGCTGATATCAAGGACCGGGAGTGAGGGAAACCGAGTGCTCCAGTGCTCTTTGGTTCGCCGGCAAGTGCAAGGGACTAGGTGTCGAGTGAGGGGGGGGAATTAGGGCTTGACTATACGGGTACGTTAGAACGAAGGTGGCGGCTTTCTTCCCACCCAGCCTGCTACTTTCCCCCGTACCTGCTCAAGCCACGCTCCTCCCGTGGGAACGTGGCGGGGTGATTCGAGGGGACGGTGGCCTCCTGGCTTGTAGCGGTCGTCTCTGCTCGGCTCCGTGCTCCGCTCGTCACGTTCTTCACTGCTTCGCTCCTTCTCCTGTCTCCTCGTACTCCTTGGCTCCAACTCTCCTTCTGCCTCCCGGGAAACGCCGTCCGTCGTCTTCCGGGTTTCCTCCGCCTTTATCCGCCCCTCTACCACGACGTCATCAGGGGGTGGGGTTTCGTCCAACTGGAAGGCTGCATTAAAGGAGCCACGTCCCGGCTCCAGAGTCCAGTCCTGTAAAGGATAGGAATACCACTCTGCTGAGGTACTTTGGTCCGCTGGTTGCTGTAGGGGGAGAGAAGGGTGATGAATCCCACGGGTTCACGTCTGTTGGGGTGGACTTCGCTTCCCCGTCACACACCTCCCCCCCTGGATTCTCCCGTTCGGGGAGAGGAAAGACCCTGGACAGATAGTCTGCGTTCCCGTTGTCCTTCCCCTTCCGGTGTTGCACTGAAAAGGCATAAGGCTGGAGGGAGAGGAACCAGCGGAGAATTCTAGGGTTCTGGCTCCGATTCTGATACATCCATCTAAGAGGGGCGTGGTCTGTGTAAAGAATGAACGGTTTGCCCTCCAGATAATAATGTAATTTATCGATAGCCCATTTGATGGCTAAACACTCCCTCTCTATTGTGGGGTACTTGGACTCCCTAGGAAACAATTTGCGACTTATGAACAATACCGGGTGTTCTAACCCATCCTGGCCTTCTTGTGATAATACCGCCCCTATTCCCATGTCTGAGGCATCAGTGGCCAGTACAAATGGTTTGGAAAAATCGGGGGATACTAAAACTGGATGTGTGGTGATTACCGTTTTTAGATCTACAAATGCTTTCAGTGCCTCGGGCTTGGGATACTGTATCTCTCGGGGTTTGGTCCCTTTCCGTAGTAGGTCAGTGAGGGGAGCTGCCAGGTCGGCAAATCTGGGGATGAATCGGCGATAGTACCCTATAAGACCTAGAAACGCCCGTAAGTCTCTTTTGGAAGTAGGAAAGGGCGTTCCCTCAATAGCTCTCACCTTGTTGATTTGTGGGGTGATGGTCCCATCCCCTAATGCAAAACCCAAGTAATTCACTTGGTGAAACGCTGCTCGGGATTTTTTTGCGTTGATATGAAGTCCCGCCCGTTGTAACGCTGTGAGGATGGTCCGCAGGTGTGTTAAGTGATCTGACCAGGTGTTGCTATAGATGACTATGTCATCCAGGTAGGCTGAACTAAACCTGTGGTAGGGTTGTAATATGGTGTTCATGAGGCGCTGAAATGTTGCCGGAGCCCCATGGAGTCCGAAGGGCAGCACAGTAAATTCGAACAGGCCTTCGTCCGTTATGAAGGCCGTTTTTTTTCTGTCCTCTTCTCGGAGGGGCACCTGCCAGTACCCCTTTGTGAGGTCCAACGTGGTGATATACACCGCTTCCCCTAGTTTCTCGATTAGCTCGTCCACCCTTGGGATAGGGTAGGCGTCGAAAGATGAGATGGCGTTCAGGGCCCGAAAGTCCATACAGAACCGTCTCGACCCATCCGGCTTAGGGACCATCACAATGGGCGATGCCCAATCGCTTTTTGAAGGCCGGATGACTCCTAGTCGTAGCATGTCATCGACTTCCTTTTTGATGGCGTCTCTTCGGGCTGCTGGAATGCGGTAAGGTTTCTGCTTTACCCGTTTCCCTGGATGGGTCTCGATGCTGTGTTCCACTAGTGTCGTCTTTCCGGGGAGATCCGAAAATATAGCGTCGTAGGGTGATAGCGTCTCTTCTAGTTCCTTCTTCTGTTGCTGCGTGATCTCTTCATTGATAACCAACTTATTCAACGTTGACCTCTCTTTGTTTGAGGTGGGAATGAGCAAGTTTAATCCTTTTGGTGGGGGCCCAATCAATTTTTTTAGCAAGTTGATGTGGTACCTTGTTGGCTGTCATTTTCAAGCGGTACGTCGTGTCTCCGATGGTAACCACCACCTCATACGGGCCCTTCCACTCATGTTTTCCTTTACAGGCAATGGTAGGGAGCAGGAGTAGGGCCCAGTCCCCTATTTTCAACCTGCGTAGTTTTGTTCCACGGTCGTAGTATGTCCTTTGCTTTTCTCTTGTTTGTTCCAGATTGGAATACGCCAGGTTTTGCAATTTCCCTAGTTTGGACCGGAGCTGCTGTGTGTAGTCTAGCAGAGACATTTGTTCGTGTTCTTCTTCTTTCTCCCACGCATCTTTCGTGATTTCCAGTAATGACCTTGGTTGTCTCCCGTACCACAGCTCGAACGCTGAACACCCTAAGCTACTCTGTTTCTGGGACCGTAGGACATAGAGGGCCAGTGGCAACAGGCGATCCCAATCTCCTCCTTCCGTAGAGAGCATCTTTTTCAGGGTGGTTTTCAACGTCTGATTGTACCTCTCCACCAGACCATCGGTTTGGGGATGGTATACTGATGTACGCAGGTGATGTATGTCAAGTGTTTTGCAGACCTCTCTCATTAGTTTAGACGTGAAGGGTGTGCCCTGGTCGGTTAGAACCTCTTTTGGGAAACCGACCCTGGAACAGAGTTTGACAAACTTTTCTGCGATATGTGCCGTTGTCGGTGTTCTCAGTGGAAATGCCTCGATGAACCGGGTTGCGTAGTCCACAATGACAAGTGTGTATACGTGGCCTCTAGATGACTTGGGCAACGGTCCGATCAGATCCATACCGATCCTTTCAAAAGGTCGTCCGATAGTGGGCAACGGTCGCAGTGGCGCCGCCGGGGGCCGGTGTACGTTCTGTCTTTGACATAGGTCACATTTTCTGCAGTAATCTTGAACGTCTTTGTAGATGCCTGGCCAGTAGAAATGCCGTAGGATATTATCGGTGGTTTTCTCTTTCCCGCTGTGTCCTGCGGTGAGGTGTGTATGAGCGAAGAAGAGCACTTGCTCCCGGAATGATACTGGTACTAATAACTGTGAGTCCCCTTCCTCTACTCCTTCCCTATATAGGAGGTTTTTGTGGATCATAAACCTAGGGTATCTCTTTGGCTCCTGACCCTGTGTGACATGTGCACTCTCCCAGGCGTTACCCAGAGTAGGATCACTGGCTTGCGCAAAGCGGAAGATGCGATCTAATACCCAAGGCTCCGAAGAGGTGAGCGCTGCTACAGACTCGGGAGTGGATGAAGGGGGAAGGGACAGCGACCGTTTAAACAGGGCTAAGAACTCCGGATTATCCACCCCCAATATCACATCCTCTGGCAGGGAGTCCACCACCCCCACCTTCACGGTACAGGGGACTTTACCAAGGGGAGTCAGTGTCACTTGGGCGAGGGGGTAGGGCCTTATATCCCCGTGCACACATCTTATGTGGACCTGTGTTCCGGGAACGTACTGGGTAGGTAGTACGAGTCTCCTACGTACCACTGATTGCCTGTAGCCTGAGTCTAACAGGGCCTGAACCGTCAAACCGTTTATTCTTAAACTCACATAATATGACGTTCCCATTTCTGCTGAGTACAGGACAGTCCTGGGTAGATACCCGACCTCCATGGGCTCTTCCGTAGGTCTTTTCCGGGGACAGAGTCTCGCGATATGGCCCCAGTCACCACAGTCGAAGCACTGGGGACCCCGTGATGGCGGTCCATCTATCCTCAGAGGTCTGGGTCGGGGAGGTTCGGGTGTAGGCTTCCCTCTTCGCTCTGATTTTACAGAAGGTTGCCCTTTTGTGCTTTTCTCCGTGTCCCACCCTAGGGTTTTCGGTTGGGCTCCGGCGTAATTAGCTGCCATTTCGATGGCTTGTTCTGGGGTGAGTCCTGGATGCTGTTTCAGCCATCGCTGTGTAGCATACGGTAGGGCTTCCATGAACTGCTCCAAATATATTTTGGTCATGACTTCCTCCTTTGTACTGGAGGCCGGTCGTAACCATTTATCCGCCGCCATCTTCAGTCTAAAGAACAGGGTCTTGGGATTTTCACCTGGTATGCCCCGTTCCCTCCTGAACCTTAATCGATATGCCTCCCCATCCAGACCCAGGTGATCCAAAATAACCTCCTTGATCGCTGGGTATGGTGTGTTTCCCATGGGGTTGGCCACCTGGTAGGCGAATTGCGCCTCGCCTGATAAAAGTGGGGCCAGAAAGAAAGGCCATTTCTCCTCGGGCCATCCCAAAGCCCTAGCGGCCCTCTTGAAGTTCATGAGGAATACGTTGGGATCTTCCCCCGATACATATTTCTGTAGGGCGATCCCCGACGGGTTTTGAACGCTTAGCGGTCTGGTCTCCAAAGGTGTAGGGATCGTCGTGCCTGTGCCTGTTTTCTGCAGACTCTCGATGTGTGCCGTGATGGTATTCTGAAAATGATCCCGGTCAGCTTGGGCCGACGTCATCTGCCTCTGCACCGCCCATTCTAGCTTCTCTTGTCCCTTGATGAGATGTTGAATGAGTGCGTCCATCTCGGTACTGCAGACGGACTTAGATGGAAATCCCACTTCTGACACCAGTTGTTGCGGGGTAGAAGGGACAGAGTCGACAACCAGGCTAGGGCGATGTAAAGAAGGTTTTATTTTATATACAGTTCTCTTTTGTCGTATGGTCCTTCTGCTAGCTGTATACGAGGGAGAGTCCGATAGGCTTTGTCCTGAAGCCTCCAGGCTGCTGGTAGGAGGTACTCTTCTCCACTTTCCCCCTTTAATGGTCCGCACACTCGGGTTGGCTCCGGTGATGTCGTTACAGCGAATGCAGAATCCCAAAAAAAACAACAAGGAAACCAAGGATTAGGACAACGTCCTGCTCAGCTGATATCAAGGACCGGGAGTGAGGGAAACCGAGTGCTCCAGTGCTCTTTGGTTTGCCGGAAAGTGCAAGGGACTAGGTGTCGAGTGAGGGGGGGGAATTAGGGCTTGACTATACGGGTACGTTAGAACGAAGGTGGCGGCTTTCTTCCCACCCAGCCTGCTACTTTCCCCGTACCTGCTCAAGCCACGCTCCTCCCGTGGGAACGTAGCGGGGCAATTCGAGGGGACGGTGGCCTCCTGGCTTGTAGCGCTCGTCTCTGCTCGGCTCCGTGCTCCGCTCGTCACGTTCTTCACTGCTTCGCTCCTTCTCCTGTCTCCTCGTACTCCTTGGCTCCAACTCTCCTTCTGCCTCCCGGGAAACGCCGTCCGTCGTCTTCCGGGTTTCCTCCGCCTTTATCCGCCCCTCTACCACGACGTCATCAGGGGGTGGGGTTTCGTCCAACTGGAAGGCTGCATTAAAGGAGCCACGTCCCGGCTCCAGAGTCCAGTCCTGTGAAGGATAGGAATACCACTCTGCTGAGGTACTTTGGTCCGCTGGTTGCTGTAGGGGGAGAGAAGGGGATGAATCCCACGGGTTCACGTCTGTTGGGGTGGACTTCGCTTCCCAGTCACAGTAGTATATATAATCATGGCATCGCAGCCATTGCAGAGCCACATTATACGTTTGTGCATCTCCAGCAACCGTGGAAGGGCTCCCAGGCTACCACTCAGCTCATTGTCCCGCACATGGAGATCAGCCTTCAACTTCTGTTGGTCTCTCTCAAGATCACGTTGAATACCCACTGACAAGCAGTGTGCCCTCATCACATCCTTAAAAGTCTCTCATTCTAGCCCACAACTTGATGCAGAACCCAGATTAGTTGTGCAGAATTCAGTGATCCTGGCTTCTATGGAGTCTCTAAAGACAGCGTCCTCCAGAAAAGGTGAGTATAGCCTCCATGATGGTATGAGTTGGTGATTGTTCATTGTTTGCAACATCAAAAGGGGCAGGTCTGAGAGGATATAACCCAAATATTCTATATTATAAAATACAGCTAATAATGGACTTGGAGCATACGAAGCAATCAGTCCTCGAATGGACCCGGTATAGGCTCAAGAAGAAGGAATAACCCCTGTCAGTGAGATGGTCCTTCATATCCCTTTGAGTAATCCAGGAGCCCAAGCCAGCAGCTTCCCTATGGGCTGCTGTCCCCAGGAGCGGAGAAGTCAAGTGGTCCAAAAACTATCTGAAAAACAATTAAAATCACCTCCAATGAGGTACGCCCCCCAGTCAGAAGAGCTAATTGCACCGACAAAGTGTGAAGGAATAAGATCTGATCATGATTTGGCACGTGAATTCTGCCCAGCACTAAGAGTTTCCTGCAAAGTCACCCCTCCACCAAGACATATCGGCCCTCTTTATCTATGTCAATTGCAGTTGTCTCAAAAGGAACTCCCACCTGCACCCAGAGCAACACCATCCCTCGCAAAGGCCAAGAACGTAGTAGCATGAAGCTGACCGCACCACCACTGACAGAGGTGATCAGCTTCAGCCAGTGTGAGGTGCAATTCCTGAAACAGGGCAATATGCACAGAACGTCTTTTAAGATACATCTCGATTTTATGGCGTTTGGTCGCAGCACCCATGCCGCGTATGTTCCATGTCATCAGTTTGTACTTGTGTGTGATAGCCATAGAGCTATCTGCATGACAATTTAACCATGGGCCCTTCCCTAACCACCTATCCCCACCCAACAATCCCCACACATAGCGCCAACTCATCAGCGACAGAGGCAACATAGGACAATAACATAAAACGGTCTTCCCAACTCCCCATCCCCAAAGCAGCCCAGCAACAGCTGGCCACCCAAACTCTACAGATCAATAAGTTAGTAACACATAGCATCTCTGCTCCAAAAACCATAAAGAGGTAATGAGGGGGAAAGGTAAAGGCAGTTTTCCAATGCGCAGCTGCATCACCCCGAGTAGTAATTATCACAAAACCCACTTAACAGGACCAGCAAAAAAAAAGAGTGGTGTTAGTCAAATGATTTCCTTACAAGGCCGGAGGCTACATTATGCAATGACTTTTATTGCCGCTCAAGATATGCAGCCCTTAAAAGTGTAACAATTACATCATAAACAAAACATTCCATACAGCACAACAAACTGCCATGGCAACCGATTATCTTCCTCTTTTATTCGCTGCTCATGGACAGTTAAGTATAACTTCTTACTATCTCCCATTTCTTGATGTGTTTTAAATGGAAATATCTGATTTATAGTTTCATTCTTAATGAAATTCTTTCTTTCAGTTGACAAAGGTAAGTTTAGTAAACATTTTACCTTCTAACAGGTAAGTTTTTTAACTGCATTACTCACCCTTCCAATTTATGGTTGGGTTACCCACTTTCACCAATTATATTTATATCATAAATTCATCCGCTCTCATTAAATTGCGGTGTAAATACATAACAGGAAGGTAGACACGCTTTAATTAAGCGTGCCTACCTCCGCTTAACAAATCCCCACGAGTCCAATTATTTAAGATCATCCGCTCTTACTTTGCGGACTGAAATTTTCATACGATTAGTGAAGCTTAAATAAGGCATACTTCCTTCTTTTAAACGATCTCCAATGCCTTTCCCCCATAGCGCGATGTCCAATGCCTACCCCGTAGCGCACACAAACTAAATGCGTGAGAAACGTCCGCATTTCAGTAAAGTGACCCGCTTACAAAAATGAGCGGGAGGCACACTTTTTACACGCTTGGGTTTGAGACCCTCAATACCAAAATTTAAGAGCTTCAGGCTGACATAGAGGCTATTTTCTGCTCGCGCTGTGCGTTTCCATGTCAACGCACAGCGCGGAGCTAACAAACTGGCCTCCCTGCATCTCCTCGTCTATTTCAAATCATAATATCATAATTTCATATAATTTTGATGATTTAATCGGACAAACAACTGTTCAAAGACATTTGAGAAAGCTGTTATCAATTTCAAACCTTCAAAGGTAATTGAGAATGGTGTTATTAATTTCAAACCTTATAAAAGGTAATTTTAAGCTTCTTTTAACCTTTATTAGATTTAAAAAAATAAAAAGGTCGGAGAATAACACCGAAGGTGTTAATAACACACCCCTCACAGAGAACTCTCTAATGAGTCTATTTGAAAAACAGTTAAAGTCCTCCTTAAAGGAGGCAGTTGAAGCAGCTTTAAGTAAAAGAAAAAGGGACATCCCTAATGAAGATGATACTTTTTCTTCAAGTGAGGAAGACCCCCTCCCTAAAAAAGACGGAAAATCTTAAAAAAGACGAAACATATGGAAACTCAAGATAATCTTCACGCTACAAACGGAAAAATCATATTTATTGGTAGCCCTCGCGCTACAAATGAACAAGGTGCCCCGAGCAGCACAAGAAGAATGAGCGACTTCATGGCGCAGAAGTTCAGGGGCCTTCCGCGGCACAATTAGACAAGGTGTCCTTCACGGCACAAGAGATGTCATCACCTATGATGACGATTATTATTTATCCTCTATTGATGACACTGCTGAGGCTGATGAATATGTTTTTGATCCTTTAGAAAAACTGGATGACATACTTGATGAGGATTTAAATCAACCCTCCACCTCAGGCTCCATTAAGGACCCGTCAGGAATAGAGATGTTTAACCCCTCAAAAATTACTCATCCTGGAGGTTCGGATTGGTGGCCCCTCGACCACGTAGCGAAATTTAGCAAATTTTGGATAAGAAAACCACTTGAGAGGGACTCACGTAATCTAATGAGGTCTGAATGCCCTAGACCATTTCTAGACAATAAGGCAGGCATAACCCCTAATTTAGACCCAGAACTATTGACCTTCCTTTTCAAAATGGGAAGGGACCCTCGAAAAGGTCTTGAACGCTGCCTTAAACAGTGTCAAGACAAATTGTTGGACACGTTAGGCCCTCTTGCCAGAATCTTGGACCTCGCAGAAGAGTCCTCCTTGATCGGTACTCCAGCTGACACAGAACTTTTAAGAGGTTGGAGTCAACGTGCCTTATGTCTCCTAGGTAATGCCAATGCTAGTCTTACGCCCGAAAGAAGAAGAGGCATTCTGATGCAAATGAACCCTAAATTGGGCGACCTAGCTAATAAAGACATTGAGGGAGACCCTAATGGCCTCCTCTTTGGGGAATCATTTATTAAGATTCTTGGTAAATATGTGTGCACCTTCTCTGCTTTCAATAAAGCGCAGAGTAATATGAGATGTATGTTTGGAGGAAGATGTTTTGGACGGGCTGACAGGGGAGGACCGGCTGTCAGCCGTGGATATAACAGGTCCTATTTCTATCAACAAAACCAACGTGGCTACGGAAGATTCTTCAGAGGGAACAACTCATTCTTCCCTCAGAGAGGTCGCAACTACAGTTCTTGAGGAGGTGGAAACAACCGTGGAAGATTCAAAGGACAAGGTAATCAAGGTAACGAATCCTCCTTTTGGTTCTTTCCTCCCAAAGGTAGGGGGAAGACTTTCTATTTTCAGTCAAAATTGGCTATCAATAACAAACGATCCATGGGTACTACAAACCATAAAAGGGTTCAAAATAGACTTTATCACTATTCCTTACCAGACCTCAACGCCAAGGGAACTTACCTTAGAACAGGATCAATCCGCTCTAGTCGACGAAGAGGTTCGTCAAATGTTAGACAAAGGGGCAATTTTCATTGTCTCAAACACTGGCCACGTTTTTTTTGTGCACAATATTCCTTGTGAAGAAAAAAGACAAAGGTTGGCGACCTGTAATAAGTCTAAAACTTTTCAACTCCTTTCTCGTGTACAGACACTTCAAGATGGAAGGTAACCACCTTCTAAGAGACATCCTTCAAGAGAAAGATTGGCTCATAAAATTAGATCTCACAGACGCTTACTTCACCGTCCCTATGGATACGGATTCACAAAAATATCTAAGATTTGGATGGAAGGGCGTGACCTATCAATTTCGTTGTCTCCCCTTCGGTCTCTCCTCGGCACCTTGGTGTTTCACCAAGATCCTGAGACCGGTTATGGCATCCTTAAGGAGAAGAGGAGTCCGTTTGATTATTTACCTGGACGATATCTTATTGATGTCTCAGAGCCAGGAAGAACTACTTGTCCACATGAAATGGACTGTAGAACTTTTAGAGAGTTTAGGTTTTATCATCAATGTAGAAAAATCTGTCATGACTCCTTCACAAAATCTGGAATTTTTAGGTTTTCAGATAAATACATCCTCAGCCCTCTTGCAACTTCCTTTAAAGAAATTAGCAAAAATAAAGAAAGAGGTCTCTTATGTCCTGTCAAAAGATTTGGTGAGTTTGAGAGAACTAGCAAGAGTAGTAGGTCTTTTATCTTCATCCATTCAAGCGATTTCTCCAGGACCGCTTCACTACAGAGCCCTACAGAGACTAAAATCCGCGGGACTCAAGAAAGGTCTCTGGTATTCAGACCACATTCCCCTGTCCCCGGAGGCTCGAACCAATCTCCTTTGGTGGCGAAACAACCTAGAAAGTTGGAATGGGAAAGCTATATTCGGAAATACGCCAGATCACATTTTGGAATCCGAAGCGAGCAATTTGGGATGGGGTGCCAGATTAGGAACGTTAGAAACAGGTGGAAAATGGTCACTGTAATGCCAAACTTAGATCTCCCCTGGACCAAGGTATGTACCGTCACTTTCCCAGGGAGAGAATATCAGTTCCAAACTTATGGAATATCACATATACACAGCACTTCCTAAGGTGGGCAAACTTTCAACACTCCCCCAAAGGCAAGGCAAGAAAACAATATATACACAGACTTTGCACATCACTTGCCAGGAGTAGAACAACTTCCTATAACACAATTACCTGCTAGAAGGGAATTCACCCATCCTTCTACAACAGAATACTTGGCCAAGAAGAGTCCACACCTCCTGCTACAAGGAAAAGACAAATTGGTATATCTGGGATGTATTTATTAGTAAATAGCACCACACGGTAAGCCAAATGCACCTATCATAGCAGACTCTAACATATCAATAGTATGATTGAAATACAATCAAGGCAAACATATATGTAGAAATATATATATATGTATGGATATAAGAATCAGAAAATAAGAAGGAAAGGAGAGAATCAGTAAAGAATCAAGATACAGTTAGTAGCAGAGACACCTCACCTACTGCTCCATCATTTCACCCCACTTCGCTCAAGGGGAGTCCATTGCTTGAACCGGGCGAAAGCTCACAGGTGACACCAGCCTCTACTCTTCCGTGACAGCACGTCTGCTCCACGGCGTGAACTTCCACCAGGCCATTGTAGGCTCCCCTTTTCAATACAAATTCAAACACAGCGAAGCTTCTAGCAAGCCTCGCCCCCTCGTTCTCATGAGAGCCCGTACCAGCCTGCTCCAAGGCCACAGCAACGGTTGATCAGGCCTTTGCTATGGCTCTAAGACAAACCATGTACATTCCTCTGATAAGAACCAGTTCTCTCTAGTCAGAAAAATGTGAAAAACAGGAGGCAGAGCAGAACATGCCCTCTTCTTCGTGCAGGCACAGAAAGTTAGTTAAGCCATGCACACAAAGGCCCAAAGCAAGATGGAATCAGAAAAGCAAGGATGACATGAAACCATGTCAAAGGCAATAGTTAGCACCTATAATTCTCATCCACACAACTTACAAGCACCACTGTGCACACAGAAAAGTTTGAAGGTAAGAATGACATTAGACCACGTCAAAGCCAATAGGTCAAAGTCATAATTCACCTGACCCAAATAACATTATACACTTAAACCCTCAGTATACATCATTGAGCACATGTGTGCACCATCACCCACAACACACCACCTCGACATCCCACACCTCCTATTCTTGGCAAGACTATTCCACTAAAAGACAGCGAGATTACAGGACAAAAGAGAAGCAGGCATATGCAAACCCATCCTACATTAAGGCTAGGGTAACATAACACACTTAAGTCACTACAAAATGGTGGTGGTTGAGGGTCATCATAGAGTGTCAGACCACAAAAGTGGCTCATTCACTACAGTCACAAGAAGAAATCAGTTTACATATAAACTGCTTGGAGATGATGGCGAGCTTGAACGCTCTCATGTGTTTCAAATCAATTTTGAAAAACAGTGTAGTCCTGATTAAACTGGACAATTTTACAGCCTTTTCTTACATCAACCATTTGGGGGGAGCAAGATCTATGATTCTGGCCAATCTAGCAAAGAAGATCTGGTATTTTTGCTGGAGTCAGAAAATTATACTAAGAGCAGAATTTATTCCGGGCCATCTAAACACAAGGGCGGATTGGAATTCAAGATTCCTGAGAGACTCAAGCGACCGGAAACTGAACCCTCTAGTTTTCGAGAAAATCCAAGATTTATGGGGCCCATTCGAAATAGATCTATTTGCCAGCAGACTAACCTTCCACATAGATCAATTTTTCAGTTGGAGACCAGACCCCTTAGCAATTGCGGTGGACGCACTTCTCCAACCTTGGAACAATCTCAATTGTTATGCCTTCACCCTTTTCATTCTAATCCAGAGAATTCTTCTGAAAGTTCGCTCAGACCGCTGCCGCATTGTTCTAATCACTCCCTTTTGGAATTCCCAAATTTGGTTTCCAGGTGTGATGGAATTGGCGATGGAAGTTCCATGTCTTATTCCAGGAAGTTTAGATCTACTTCTTGGTCTAGAAGGAGAAATACACCCTCTTCTTTTAGAAGGAAACATGAACCTTCTTGTCTGGAAGAATTCAGGGGTTCTTCAAGATACTCAGGCCTTTCAGGAGAGGCTAAAAACCTTTGGATGAGTCATGGGTTCCGGGAACAAGGAGAAGATACAGCGGTGCTTGGAAAAGATGGTGTAGTTGGTGCTTGGAACGGGATATGGATCCCGTGGAAGCACCTGTAGTTGAAATAGCAAATTTCTTAGCGGATCTTTTAATTCAGGTCTCTGCTAAAGAACTGTAAATTGTTATAGATCTGCAATTTCTGCAGGACATTCCTTGTTAAACGATTTCTTTATTGGTACCGACCCCTTAATTCGAAGAGTAATGAAAGGTATAAAAATTAAACGTCCTCCTAAACCCAAATATGATTCCTTATGGAATGTAAACCTTGTTTTCGACCTTTTTTTATCTTGGCCAGACAAATCCTTCCTTACATGGAAACAACTATCCATTAAACTAGCTACTTTACTTTGCCTTATATCCTTTAGGAGAGTATCCGATGTTAAGGCTCTGGAAATATGTAATAGGTGTGAGAAGTTGGCCTGGCATATGCTGTCCACTAGTTATAGGGGACACCTTGCACCAGTCCAATTCAACTCTTAAGGTGATAGGTTAAAAGACAACCTTTAAAGAAATCTATCCTAGTGGTAGCTGTGGAGAGCAGCCTTCAGGGTAAGTCTTGAAGGAGTGTTAAGCTTATTGTTTTACCATGGATAACCTCTTGAATGACCAAATGAAAGAGTAGTCCACACAGGTATATATTCAAAATATATGTATTTATTCTAAGAACAAATCCCACTAGTCTCTGGTGAGGCTGGAGGTAAAGATACAATTCAATAAAGCATTTATAATCACAATAAATAGCACTGGAATCACAGGGCCCCAGGGGGGGACCAAACCATATATTAAAAAAGTGGTATAAGAACCATGACAGTTCTGCAGACAGTGCCTAGGGCACTTAGGATCGCTGGCCCCTTACGAAACCACCCAAGGTAGTGAGGAAGGGGACCCACGGGGAGCATGTGCAGTGTTTAAACTACAGTCAGGATCCCTGTTAAACCCTATGGGAAATGTCGCGGTTGGAAAATGCAAGAATCTAGACACTTCTAGCAGGAGTTCAAGTTCAGTAGTTTTAAGTTAAGCTCTTGGAGGGCCCACACCCACAATAGTACCGAGGTACCACTGTTACCTGCCCCAGGGAAGCCGGGTGCATAGGTCGTTTTCAGTGTCGGGTCGATGTCTCGTTTTCAATGGAAAAATGTGAAGAACTGCTGCTGGCGAGAAGCGTTGTCGATGTCGTGCAGATTGAAGATGTAGATCTTGAAGGAAAGGCTCTGAAAGCAGAGGGGACAGAGTCTGGGTCACTAGCCAGTGACCAGGGGCCTCAGGAGAAAGACCCTTCAATGTCAGGTGCTTCCGGGTTGAAGATGGGTAGCTTGGATCAGCAGCAACGGGGTCCAGGAGGCTTCAAGGAAGGCCAGCTGCTGGAGGGCAACTGTCCCACAAAGGATGAAGGCCGCTGCGGTGTTAGTGTCCAGATTGGAGCCACTAAGCCTTGGCAACCGCAACCCACGCAAGGAGCAAGAAACAGCTACGGTGCAGACCCACGAGGTCTGAGCAAGGTCCCCAGCAAGGAGACTGTAGAGCAGGCCTGGAGCAACCAGGGAATCCCTTGAAAGTAAAGTTTGACCTCCGCCAGGGCCCACCAGTCGAGAGACAAGGGACCGCAAGAGGCAGCAATTTGGAGTGCGTAAAGATGCGCCCACGGGTCGCCGGAGCAGGCTGGGGCGTCGATCTTTGGCACAGGTGATGCTGAGAGGTTGGCTCAATGATGGGCAAAAGCACAATTTCCCCACTTGTTGGGTTCGTGTGCTGGGCAAGAGGTGGCTGGTATCCTGGGGTATTGGGTATCTCGGCACCCATGGGGTCCATGGTGCTCAGCTTTGATGTGCACACTTACTGGCCTCTGGGATGCTTGGGAACCCACCTCAGGGTAGGCAGAAGTCTTCGATGTCCGTAGGAGCAGCGTAGTTCTAACTGGGTCACTTGCAGTGTTTCAGGTGCCTGTCAAGCAGAGGGGTAACTCCTTTACCCCAAGGGATATTTTTTCCATCAGCTGAGCAGCAGCTCGTCGAAGTTTCAAGTCTTTGAAGCAGAGTTTTTGTCCAAGATTAATCTGAGGCTCTGGGGACCCTGCACCCACCTTTATCCAGGGATTAGGGGAGTGTCTAAATCAGAGCCCACCAATGGGAGTTCAGGCAGGAAAGGGTGGCTACACCCTCTCCCCTTTGTGTGTTTCCCGTCGGGGCAGGAGACAGGATGCCCCTGAACCGGTGTATGCAGAAGTAGGCACTGGAGAAGCCTACGTGCAAGTTTGAAAGACATCCTAAGGTGCACCCACCCAGTTCCAATCCACATAGTCTGTTTGGGGAGGTGAGGACACCTCCCTGCAACAAGATCCCTATTGTCCAGCTGCAGTGGCTGGAGTTCTGCCCAGCAACAGGCAGCCAGAATCTGGTGGGTGGCGGGTAGCATCCATTTTGTACTACGTGTGCTCTTTTAAATTGGTGTCTAAAATCAACCGCTTTTACCATATCACCCTACTAGCAGGGTGGAATCATGCCCTCTCTCCAATGACTGGATTGGGGGTATGATTCCAAGATGTTTGACACCAAACACGACATGGTTCTGTGCAGCCATTCTCAAGATAGCATGCTATCGTGATTGATTATAATGCACTTAAGAGTATATGGTATGGCTGCACTACAAACAACCTCGCATTCATTTTTACGAAAGTTGCAGAGGGGCCCTACTCAGGTAGGGGTTCCCCCTCACACATATCTCAGCACCCTGCCTTGTAGGATTAGCAAGGCCTGCCTGAGGGGTGACCTATGAGGATATATGTGTTGTATTTAAGTGGGATACAGGATACCTATATCCCTGCAAGGGGTGCAAGCACCACCTTACCCAGACTACAGTTGTGGTCTGGGGGTGTCAGTTTGTATGGCTGTCCCAGGGGTGGCACAATAAGTGCTTCAGCCCCTGGTAGGCCTCTGAGGGACCCATGCCCTGGGCACCTAGGGTACCATCTACAAGGGGCTCATAGGGTGTCCTCAGTATGCAATTGGTATGTACCTAGGGTACTCACATCAGTTTAGAGAGGAAGCAGATAGGCTGGGGTCCTGGATAGCAGGGCCACAGCCTGGCTAAAGTAAAAAAACAGTCAAAACATCAGCAAAAAGTTGGGGGCAACTATGCAGTCGATGCCACTCTCCTACATAACCCCCCACCAAACGCAGGGACATTAAACTAACCTTGATCAGTTGAGTCTTCATGTTCTAAGTGGAAATATCTGGAGAGGCCATCTGCATTGGCATGGTTGCTCCCAGGTCTATGTTGCACTGTATAGTCCATCCCTTGTAGGGAAATGGACCACCTGAGTAGTTTGGGGTTTTCACCCTTCATCTGTTTTAGCCATAGGAGGGGCTTATGGTCGGTTTGAACAATGAAGTGAGTGCCAAACAAGTATGGCCTCAGCTTCTTCAAAGCCCAGACCACAGCAAAGGCCTTTCTCTCTATAGCTGACCAACGTTTGTCTCTGGGGGTCAACCTTCTGCTAATAAAAGCTACTGGTTGATCCTGGCCCTCTTCATTCAGTTGTGATAATACAGCACCTACCCCCACCTCAGATGCATCAGTTTGAACTATGAATTATTTGGAGTAGTTGGGGCTTTGGAGCACTGGAGCAGAGCACATGGCCTGTTTTAGGTCATCAAAAGCTTTCTGACAGCTGTCAGTCCACTGAACCTTCTTGGGCATCCTCTTAGAGGTTAAGTCATTTAAGGGGGTCACAATGGATCTATATCCCTTTACAAATCCTCTGGGACGCGCGCTGTGACAGAATTTCCACATTGCATTATTCACGGTGCTTGACTCTGTGTATTGTCATGTGTAGCTATTTTTAAACAAATCGCCGAAATAATTTTAAAGAACTGCTAAAAGTATATTTTTGCCAAAACCTCACTTCACTTACTCGCACTCCTGCACTCCTGCACCCTTGGACACTCGACACCCGCATTCTACCCGGTCCACCACGGAAAATCATCCCGATTGATGTGGAGGGAGGCACGGCCAAAACAACAACTTCCGGGCTAGAGGGGAGGAGGGCGCAAAGTCATACCCTGCACACTGATCTTCAGAAGCATAAAAGCTGAATGCCATACGCCACGCGCAGCGGACGCGCCAATGGCGCGCCGAAGGCACGCCAAAGGCAAGCCCGTCTGAGCCCGTCCGCGGCCGTACGGGGCCTGGGGCTATGACCCCTGCCCAGGTCTTCACCCATTTTAGAAGCTACAGCCGCGACACCCTACTAAAACTCCGAGCGCCGGCAACTACATCTTGCGTCTCCACCTGGAACCCGGCATGCAAATACACAGTCTGCCCATGCTGTGGATTCCGGCCTTTCTCTGATCCACCAAAAAAAACCTTAAAGTGGAACATGTTCCTCCTCAACTGCAGGTCTCTCCCCAAACACACTACAGAGATATCGATGCTTCTAGAAGAACTCAAACCAGACACCCTGTTTTTAACTGAAACCTGGCTTCACTCCGATTCAGAACCTGACCTTACTCAGGCTCTACCCCAAGGATATCCAATCCTGCGTGAAGACCGCATAACAGGAAGAGGTTGTGGCCTAGCAGTCATTTATAAAGACTCCTTTGGGTGCCGTAGCTCCACCAACCCTATACCTGACTGTGAAAGCCTCTCCTTTTCCATAGACTTCTCACCAACAAGTACGTTCACGGGGATACTTATTTACCGACCCCCAGGGCCCGTAGGTCAATTCCTCCACTCCCTGCCTTACACCTTAGCTAATCTAGCCTGTAACATATCCAACTTTACTCTCATCGGAGACCTGAATATCCATCTTGATGATGTCACTGATCACACCGCCCTAGAACTGTCTACCAGCCTCTCGGCACTTCAGCTAAAGCAGCTAGTGCAAAAACCCACCCATGCTAAAGGGCATCTTTTGGATCCCATTTTAAGCAACTGCACAGAGCTCTCAGTAGGCACCCCTTTCCCTCTGCCCTGGACAGATCATTTTCTCATCCCCTTCTCCCGGTCAAATCCTCTCCCCCACTCTTCCCCCACTACAGCCACCCACACGAAACGCAACTGGCCAAAACTCTCCCAGTCTGATTGGGTAATGAGTCTCGAGACCTACACACCACCTAACACACCCGACCCCACTCTAGCCAATGAAAATTACAATAAATGGATCTCGAACTCACTCGACTCCGTGCTTCCCTTAAAACGCACGGACTCTAAACGTAACACACGTACCGCCCCCTGGTACTCCCCTGACTTACGGGAAAAGAAACGCCTTTTCAAAAAACTTGAAAGGAAATGGCGAATGGATTACTCTCCCTCCACGAAAATAGCTTACAGGGCCGCAATAAGAATATATAAAAACGAAATTCACATCGCGCAGGCAACCTTCTTTGAAAACAAAATCAATGCAGCAGCCTCTAAACCTAAGGAAATATATAAAATCGCGAAAATCCTTCATAAGCTGCCAGACAAACCCCCCAACCTCCTTAATGCACAAACCCACTGTAACAACCTAGCTGAGTTTTTTTCCAAAAGATACAAATCATCTACACCTCCTTTCCCCACATCCAACCCCCCATCCCATCCACCAAGCAGGGTGAGCCGAGACTTTGTCCCCCAGCAACACTCAGAAACTTCCCACCTCTTGACCCCACCTCGCTCGAAATTATCATGCGTCAGATGAAATCCGTCTCTCCCAACGACCCAGCGCCTCCATGCAATCTGCTGACAGTTATCAAACACATTCTACCCACCACCCTCAATCTGCTTAACGCCTCATTGTCCACTGGGACTGTTCCACCCCCCCTGGAAACAGGCCATGGTGACGGCTCTTCTTAAAAAATCCAATCTAGACCCAGACAACCCAGTGAACTACCGGCCAATCTCTCTGCTACCATGGCTAAGCAAAATCCTTGATAAACACGCCAATAACACTCTGGCTGAATTCCTTGAAAATAATCACCTACTCGACTACTCCCAGACGGGATTTCGTCCCATGCACGGGACCGAGACCACTCTTATTGCAGTGACAGAAGAGGCAAGAAAGATCATGGACCAAGGAGGATCTGCCGCCATCATCCTCCTTGACCTAAGTGCCGCCTTTGACACTGTAAACCATACCATCTTATTGCAAAGACTCACGAGCCTAGGAATCTCCGAGAATGCTTTGGCCTGGCTCAAGTCCTTCTTGTCAGACCGTTTATTTAGGGTCTTCTAGGGTGAAACCATCTCCCCTAGCAAGCCCCTCGGGTGCGGAGCCCTACACTCTTTAACATATATATGAGCCACCTAGCTGAGATTGTCCGTCCCTTTGGAATAAAAATAATTACATACGCAGACGACACTCAGCTAGTGGTAGCCCTCAACCATCCACACACCGCACCCAACCACCTGAGGGACTGTTTGGAAGCAGTGTATTCATGGATGACATCGTCGTGTCTCAAATTGAACGGAGACAAGACTGAGCTGATGCTCCTAGGTAACTCCCACAGTCCCACCATCAACCACCTATGGCCTACCTGCCTCGGATCTGCCCCCACAACCAAGGATTCCATCAAAAGCCTAGGCATCTGGCTAGACAAATCCCTCAACTTTAGTTGCCAAGCAGCCAAACTCAGCTACATGTTTTGGTTTGCTAAGACTCATTCGGAAAATCCTCCCTCTTCTACCCTTCCAGGCAAAACAGACTATGATCCAAGGTCTGATTTTGTCACGCCTCGATTTTGGGAATGCCCTCTACTTGGGAGCCCCTCAGGCCACCTTACACAAACTCCAGGTCATCCAAACCTGCGCAGCCCGTACTCTCCTTCAAACCCCTCTCCGACTTTCTATCAAACCCGGACTGAAAAATCTTCACTGGCTACCAGTAAGGCAAAGAATTGAATTTAAAAGCTTATGCATCATCCATCGAGCCTTCTAGAAAACCGGCGCCCCTATTCATCATTCACTGGCTTTTCCCTACATACCAAATAGACATCTCAGATCTACTTCCTCCTTCTTCATCACTATTCCTAGGATTAAAAGAGTCAGATGTGGGGGCCGATCCTTCTCTTACAACTCGGCCAAACTTTGGAACGCCCTCCCCCTTCATCTCCGCTCAGAGCCCAATCTGCTCCCCTTTCGTAAACAGTTGAAAACCTTGCTCTTTAACAAATCTGATTAAGCTCCTAATTCTCCACCACACGCCTGTCCGTTAGCGCTTGGACGCCTCAGGGTAGCTATCGCGCTCAATAAATCCTCTTTTCATTTCATTTCATTTCAGTATCCAGTCAGGCCTAAGAAAGCTCGGACCTGAGTCTGGGTGGTTGGAGCGATCCAGTCCATGATGGTCTGTATTTTGCTCTGTAGTGGTTGAACCTGGCCTTCACCTACAAGGTGACCCAGGTACACAACCTGACTCTGCCCTATCTGGCACTTGGTAGCCTTGATAGTGAGTCCTGCCTTTTGCTGGGCTTCCAAAACTTTCCTCAGGTGGATCAGGTGATCCTCCCAGGTGGAGCTGAAGACAGCGATATAATCTAGATATGCTGCACTAAAGTCATCCAGGCCTGTGAGGACTTGGTTCACCAACCTTTGAAAAGTGGCAGGTGCATTCTTCAGACCAAAGGGCATTACAATAAATTGATAGTGCTCACCAGGGGGTGAAAATGCTGTCTTGGCTTTTGCAGCTTCAGCTAACCTTATCTGCCAGTAGCCAGCTGTCAGATCAAATGTGCTCAGATATTTGGCTGAGGCCAATTTATCTATGAGCGCATCTGCTCTGGGAATGGGATGTGCATCAGTCCTAGTGACTGCATTGAGTCCTCTGTAGTCTACACAGAACCTCATCTCTTTCTTACCACCCTGGGTGTGAGGTTTGGGTACCAGGACTACTGGGCTAGCCCAAGGGCTATCTGAGGGCTCAATAACTCCCAATTCCAACATCTTTTGGACTTCTGTCCTTATGCTGTCCCTGACATGGTCAGGTTGCCTGTAGATCTTATTCTTCACAGGCAGACTGTCCCCAGTGTCCACTTCATGAGTTCACCAGGTGGTCTGACTTGGAGTCAGTGAAAACATATATCTGAATGACTGGAGAACTTGTCTGCAGTCAGACTGTTGCTGAGCAGTGAGGCTGCCTGCCAAGGCTACACCATCTACTGACCCATCATCAGGGTTGTGAGAGAGCAGGTCTGGGAGAGGGTCACTCTCCTCCTCCTGTCCCTCATCAGTTGCCATGAGCAAGCCCATGTCAGCCCTGTCTACATATGGTTTCAGTCTGTTTACGTGAAGTACCCTGTGGGGACTTCTGGGAGTGCCAAGGTCCACCAAGTAGGTGACCTCTCCCTTCTGTTCCAATATGGTATGGGGTCCACTCCATTTGTCTTGGAGGGCTGCTGGGGCCACTGGCTACAACACCCATACATTCTGCCCTGGCTGGTACACCACCAGTACAGCCTTTTGGTCATGCCAGGCTTTTTGTAATTCCTGACTTGCCTCAAGGTTTTTTGTTGCCTTCTTCATGTACTCGGCCATCCTGGAGCGGAGACCAAGTACATAGTCCACAATATCCTGTTTAGGGGGTTTGAGAGGTAACTCCCATCCCTCCTTCACTAGACAGAGTGGCCCTCTGACAGGGTGGCCAAACAAAAGTTCAAAAGGGCTGTAACCAACCCCCTTCTGTGGCACCTCCCTGTATGCAAAGAGAAGGCAGGGCAGAAGAACATCCCATTTTCGCCTGAGCTTTTCTGGCAGTCCTTTGATCATACCCTTGAGGGTCTTGTTAAATCTTTCAACAAGCCCATTGCATTGAGGATGATAAGGGGTGGTGAACCTGTAGTTAACGCCACACTCCTTCCACATTGCCTTGAGGTAACTACTCATAAAGTTTGTACCTCTGTCAGACAATACCTCCTTAGGGAACCCTACCCTGGAAAATATTCCCAGGAGGGCTCTTGCCACCACAGGTGCTGTGATGGTTCTAAGGGGAATAGCTTCTGGGTACCTGGTGGCATGATCCACTACCACTAGAATAAACCTGTGCCCAGATGCTGTTGGTGGGCCAAGGGGACCAACAATGTCAATCCCTACCCGTTCATAGGGAACCCCCAACACAGGTAGTGGTATCAGGGGGGCCTTTGTGGACTTACCTGCCTTGCCACTGGCCTGGCAGGTAATACAAGAGCTACAAAAACTCTTGCAGTCCTCACTCATTTGAGGCCAATGAAAGTGAGGGACAAGTGTGTCCCAAGTCTTATTTTGGCCTAGGTGTCCTGCTAAGGGAATATCATGGGCTGGTGTGAGCAGGAAATCCCTAAACGTCTGAGGTATGACCAACCTCCTGGCTGCACCAGGCTTGGGGTCTCGACCCTCAGAGTAAAGGAGCCCATCATCCCAATATACTCTATGGGTTCCACCAGCATTCCCAGAAGCCTCAGCAGCAGCCTGCTGTCTGGGGGGTTCAAGAGTGGGGCAGCTTTGCTGCTCCAGGCTCAAGTCTGCCATTGAAGGTCCCTCTGTCCCCAAGAACTCAACCTGATCAGGCTCAAGCTCATCTGAGACAGTTCCTTCTTCAGGGGTCAGATCCTCTTCTGCTACAAGAGTTTCTTCAGACTGATCCTGGGGGGAAGGCACTGCCTTACCCCTGCTACTCCTCCTCTTGGGAGGTCCTTGGTCCATTTTTCCAGGATCCAAGGCCTGTTCAGTTTCTGTCAGCTTAGCTTTTGACCTTGCCAGGGCAAACACTGCTGCAGGGATACCCAGCATTGCTGCATGGGTAGTTAGCTCCACCTCAGCCCATGCTCAGGTCTCCAAATCATTTCCTAGCAAACATTCTACTGGTAGGTCTGCACTTACCACAACCTTCTTTAGGCCAGTTACCCCTCCCCAAGAGAAGTTAACAACTGCCAGAGCATGGTTAGTACTGACATTGCTCTCATTGGTCACTTGGTAAGTTTCCCCAAGTATGATTTGGCTAGGGTCCACAAGGTCCTTAGTCACCATGGTGACACTAGCACCTGGGTCCCTGTATGCTAGAGACTCCCTTCCATTTATCATAGGCTGTTGTTTGTATTTGCCCAGACCACTGGGACTCACAAACAGGGACAGGTCCCCATCACAAACTAGCACAGCCTGAGTAGGTGTTCTGACTAGGCCAGAGTCCTCTCCAGATCCCAGGGTCAACCCTACTAAACCCTTGTTCTGTGTACCACCACCTATAGCTGGGCTAGGGGGAACAGATGCCTTAGGGGCAGGTGTAGTGGTAGTTGTGGAGTCGTTGGCCTTGTTACAGTCTGAAGTCCAATGGGTTTTCTGCTTACAGATTTTACACCATGGCTTCCTTGGCTGCTTAGCTTTGTTAGATTGTGAATTTTCAGATGCTACTTTTTGGGGGCCTGTTGAAGACTGCTGGTCTTTCCCTTTTCCCCACCCTTCTCAGGGTTTTGGCATCTTCCTTTTTAGTTGCACCCCCCAAAGGGCTGGACCTTTTGCTTGATCCTGGTTCTGACCCATTTGTCTGCCTTCTTTCCCAATTCCTAGGGAGAGGTCAGATCTGAGTCCACCAGGTGCTGATGCAATAGCTGATTCTGAAAGTTATTAAGGATCTGCTCCCTCATGATGAGAGTGTATAATCCTTGATAATCATTTACTTTACTGCCATTTAACCAACCATCCAGAGCCTTGGTAGCACAATCTACAAAGTCTACCCAATCTTGATTCTGTGCTTTCTGGGTATCTCTGAACTTTAACCTGTATTGATCAGTGGTTAGACCAAACCCATCTATTAAAGCACTCCTCAAGATATAATAATCATCAGCATCCTCTTCTCTAACAGAGAGGAGCTTGTCTCTTCCTTTGTCAGCAAAGGAGAGCCATAAGATTTCTGCCCACTGCTCTACTGGGACCCGTTGAACCTTACAGGCCTTTTCAAGTACAGTGATCCATTTATGGATGTCATCCCCTGTCTGATAGGGGGCACAATCTTATGCAGGTTCCTATTGTCAGGAGCTTTCTCTCTAACTCTAGGGGTATGCCACCAGGGGTCTCTAGACCCCCACCTTTTTGAAGCTTTCTGAAGCGCCAGGGACCCCCTGTCTAATGCTAGCTGTTCTCTCCTGAGCTGAAGCTTGGCTTGCTCAAACTGGATCAGTCTGCATTTCCTCTCTCCAGAGGAATCTCTTCTCTGAGAAGAGGCAGAGGTCCTTTTGGATCTCCCAGAATGGGCAGACCCCCCTGAGGGTGATCTGTTCCTCCTGTATGGATCCACCACTGTCCCATTAGGGATGGAGGGGGTGCCCATTGGGTCCCCACCTCCATGTTGTGAGTGGTCTGGTTCTTCCAGGTCGAGTTCATTGTCCTCTTCCTGGTCCTCATCAGAGTCCACCACCTGGGTGTCCTCTTCTGTGGGATGCCCACCCAACCTGTCTACCCCATCAGACACTAGAGTCTGCTTGAAGTCTGCAATGAGCAGAATTTCTCTGAGACGTTGTGTGTTGGCACCTTTGGTTGTCTTCAAATGTCTAGCAGTGCACATCTCCCTTAGCTCAGCAAAAGTGAGATTGTCATACCTGTCGACTGGGACCCTTTGAGGTCCTTCCAGGGCCTTATGGGCTCCTGATCCTGAAGACATTTCTAGTGTAGTGGATTGTTGCATCTACCTACACTAGGTGCGGCCTACTGAACCCTTTCTTGAGTTGTAGTCAAGGTGTGCTAAGCCCTCTACACACAACTCCTAAGTTCAGTAGAACTTATTGTATTCTATGCTGAATTTATATGTACCTCTAGTACCAAAGTGGTTTTCACTATAGAAATTCAATTTGTTATCTGGTAAAACAATGGCAAGCTTGAATCCAACCGCTGCACACCAATGTGAGAAGTTGGCCTGGCATATGCTGTCCACTAGTTATAGGGGACACCTTGCACCAGTCCAATTCGACTCTTAAGGTGATAGGTTAAAAGACAACCTTTAAAAAAAGCTATCCTAGTGGTAGCCGTGGAGAGCAGCCTGCAGGCTAAGTCTTGAAGGAGTGTTAAGCTTATTGTTTTACCATGGATAACCTCTTGAATGACCAAATGAAAGAGTAGTCCACACACACGTATTTATTCTAAGAACAAATCCCACTAGTCTCTGGTGAGGCTGGAGGTAAAAGATACAATTCAATAAAGCATTTATAATCACAATAAATAGCACTGGAATCACAGGGCCCCAGGGGGGGACCAAACCATATATTAAAAAAGTTGTATAAGAACCACGACAGTTCTGCAGACAGTGCCTAGGGCACTTAGGATCGCTGGCCCCTTACGAAACCACCCAAGGTAGTGAGGAAGGGGACCCACGGGGAGCGTGTGCAGTGTTTAAACTACAGTCGGGATCCCTGTTAAACCCTATGGGAAATGTCGCGGTTGGAAAATGCAAGAATCTAGACACTTCTAGCAGGAGTTCAAGTTCAGGAGTTTTAAGTTAAGCTCTTGGAGGGCCCACACCCACGATAGTACCGAGGTACCACTGTTAACTGCCCCAGGGAAGCCGGGTGCATAGGTCGTTTTCAGTGTCGGGTCGATGTCTCGTTCTGTATGGAAAAACGTGAAGAACTGCTGCTGGCGAGAAGTGTCGTCGATGTCGTGCAGATTGAAGATGTAGATCTTGAAGGAAAGGACCTGAAAGCAGAGGGGACAGAGTCTGGGTCACTAGCCAGTGACCAGGGGCCTCAGGAGAAAGAGCCCTTCAATGTCGGGTACTTCCAGGTTGAAGACGGGTAGCTTGGATCAGCAGCCACAGGGTCCAGGAGGCTTCAAGGAAGGCCAGCTGCTGGAGGGCAACTGTCCCACGAAGGATGAAGGCCGCTGCTGTGTTAGTGTCTGGATTGGATCGACTAAGCCTTGGCAACCGCAACCCACGCAAGGATCAAGAAACAGCTAAGGTGCAAACCCACGAGGTCTGAGCGAGGTCCCCAGCGAGGAGACTGTAGAGCAGACCTGGAGCAACCAGAGGAGCCCTTGAAAGTAAAGTTTGACCTCCGCCAGGGCCCACCAGTCGAGAGACAAGTGACGGCGGGAGGCAGCAATTTGGAGTGTGTAAAGAGGCGCCCACGGGTCGTCGAAGCGGGCTTGGGCGTCAATCTTTGGCACAGGTGATGCTGAGAGGTTGGCTCAATGATGGGCCAAAGCACAACTTCCCCACTTGTCGGGTTCGTGTGCTGGGCAAGAAGTGGCCGGTGTCCTGGGGTATTGGGTATCTCGGCACCCACGGGGTCCATGGTGCTCAGCTTTGCTGTGCACACTCACTGGCCTCTGGGATACTTGGGAACCCACCTCAGGGTAGGGAGAAGTCTTCGATTTCCATAGGAGTAGCGGAGTTCCAACTGGGTCAATTGCAGTGTTTCAGGTGCCTGCCAAGCAGGGGGGTAACTCCTTTACCCAAGGGAGATTTCTTCCGTCAGCTGAGCGGCAGCTCATCAAAGTTTCAAGTCTTTGAAGCAGAGTTCTCGTCCAAGATTAATCTGAGGCTCTGGGGACCCTGCACCCACCTTTATCCAGGGATTAGGGGAGTGTCTAAATCAGAGCCCACCAATGGGAGTTCAGGCGGGAAAGGGTGGTTACACCCTCTCCCCTTTGTGTATTTCCCACCGGGGCAGGGGACAGGATGCCCCTGAACCGGTCTGAGCCGGTGTATGCAGAAGGAGGCACTGGAGAAGCCTACGTGCAAGTTTGAAAGACATCCTAAGTTCCAATCCACATAGTCTGTCTGGGGAGGTGAGTACACCTCCCTGCAACAAGATCCCTATTGTCCAGCTGCCGTGGCTGGAGTTCTGCCCAGCAACAGGCAGCCAGAATCGTGTGGGTGGCGGGTAGCATCCATTTTGTACTACGTGTGCTCTTTTAAATTGGTGTCTAAAATCAACCGATTTTACCATATCACCCTACTAGCAGGGTGGAATCATGCCCTGTCTCCAATGACTGGATTGGGGGTATGATTCCAAGATGTTTGACACTAAACACGACATGGTTCTGTGCAGTCATTCTCAAGTTAGCATGCTATCGCGATTGATTATAATGCGCTTAAGAGTATATGGTATGGCTGCACTACAAACAACCTCGTATTCATTTTTACGAAAGTTGCAGAGGGGCCCTACTCAGGTAGGGGTTCCCCCTCACACATATCTCAGCACCCTGCCTTGTAGGACTAGCAAGGCCTGCCTGAGGGGTGACCTATGAGGATATATGTGTTGTATTTAAGTGGGATACAGGATACCTATATCCCTGTAAGGGGTGCAAGCACCACCTTACCCAGACTACAGTAGTGGCTTGGTGGTGTCAGTTTGTATGGCTGTCCCAGGGGTGGCACAATAAGTGCTTCAGCCCCTGGTAGGCCTCTGAGGGACCCATGCCCTGGGCAACTAGGGTACCATCTACAAGGGACTCATAGGGTGTCTTCAGTATCCAATTGGTATGTACCTAGGGTACTCACATCAGTTTAGAGAGGAAGCAGATAGGCTGGGGACCTGGATAGCAGGGCCACAGCCTGGCTAGAGTAAAAAAACAGTCAAAACATCAGCAAAAAGTCGGGGGCAACTCTGCAGTTGATGCCACTCTCCTACAATAGGTTTTACTCCCCTGATGGTGTATTATTCGAAATATGGAAAAGAACCAAGACAATGTCTTACAGGCACATGCATCAAAAAGAGAATTTGCGAGTCCTTATTTGCGATTTTTAAGGAATCGCAAATAAAGACTCGCAAAACACGATGCAACAAAAACAATGCGAGAATATTGCGAATCGCTAAAAATCGCTAAATAAATTGCGATTTCGGCATTTGCGAACTCGCTATTAGCGATTTCGCAATTAGCGAAATCGCAAATACCGAAGTCGCTTTTTGATGCATCCTGATGACATCACAACCAGGAAGTGAGCAGCACCAGCCTCATTTCCAGTGCACAGTATCAGGGAGAGGAGGGAGCTGGCTCTGGGAGCTGAACAGGAGTGTGACAGAGACAGAAGAACAACTTTTGCTATCAAATGGAAGCCTCACAAACAGCAGAGGAGAGCCAAACAGGCAGGAAACGCAAAATTAAATTTGCAGAAAAAGAAATTGACACCCTCATTGAGGGAGTAGTCCACAGCCATGACAAGCTGTTTGGAAAGGCATCATTGAAAGTGGCAGAGCAGGAGAAAAGGAAAATCTGGCTCCGGATCCAAAACAGGGTCAATGCCATTGGGGTGACACACCGCACCATTGAAGAACTCAAAAAACGATGGTACGACTTGCGCAGTCGGGCTAAGGTGCGCATAGCTGACCGGCTGAAGGAGGCAAAGAAGACAGGAGGGGGAACACCAACAGACACTGGGAACACTCCCATGGAGGACTTGGTTGAATCCACCATCCAGCCAGAAGCTGTTGTTGGTGTGACCCAGCGGACACGTCCGGAGCAGCAAACACATCTGAAGGTAAGATGAATGTATGTTTCCTTAGTTTTTCAAAATGTAAAGGTAGAACATGACCACAGTACAGCCCAAGTGCAGACTCTGAACATCCACTACACAATGTATTCAGTAGGTGAGGGGCATTATGGGAGATGTAGTCAGGTCAAGCAGTTACAATGTCAAATCTCAGAGTAACAACCCAAAAAAGCTTAATAGAGTATAAAATCATTTACAAAGGCAGAAATGTATTACTGTGCAATTAATATCACAGACATGAAATAATACAGTGTTGCACTGTTTCACCTCACAGATGCTCAACGTGTAGAAGATGTGGATAGCGATTCCCCAGACATGCAGGACACCAGCGCAGGTGAACAGATGGACACACCCGTGGTGCAAATAAATCCCTCACATCCAACAAAGTCACGCAGGGCTACTGTTCCATCCCTAGTCACCATGGAGTGTGATGATGAGGCTGATGCAACACCAGGTGGCAGCCATGGCCAGACAACTTCCATCACACAACCACAACCACAGGTCCCCAGAACTAATCACAGAGCCCGGCGTAGGAGAGGAAGAGCACTCAGGACACAGCAGGAGGAGCAACCAAGTGATGTCTGGGGTGGTCTTGAGGGACAGATGCTCCGTATGCAGCACTTAAACAAAGGGATCCACCCGCATGTATAACATATCAAGAGATTCCCATTCATACCATGTGTGTCCCACGGTCGTGGAGAATACACATCTGTTGTTAAAATACCCCTCACACACCAAAAGGGCCCTTGGTGTCATGCTTCATCATAGGGGTCTTCCCGCCCCTCTACGGGACGGGGCGTGCTACGACCAGCGTGTACGTGGGAGCACTGTTCTTGGTAGGACTACTATGTGTAGTGCAGGGGTGTGCAAGGAAGGGTCAGGAGTGAGTGGAGAGTGATGTTAAAAAATACCTGGCTTACTGGACTAGGAAAAAATTTTTATTCTGCCATCTAAGCTGGTATTAATAAAAATGTGGGGATGGAGGGTGTATGCCTCAATGAGCTTGACCTCCTGGTGTCGACATGTTTCGAAGCTTACCCCAAGCTTCTTCGTCAGGACCTAAGAAGATCCCTTCCAACAATGCACTGTGATGTGGTGAGAAATAGTGGGTGAAAAAATAAATAAATAAACATAGGAGGTAAATAGCCTCCAAAAGTTGGTACCGCCCCACTGGGTCTTACGTGCTCCTTGTAACTTGCTGCAAAAAGGATAATTTCCTCATGAGCTCATTTACCGGGTGGTTGAAGTGCCAAAATAGGCTACGCCTCCTAGGATCAATGTCCTGCTGGAAAAACCACCCCGGTCGGCTCCGCCTGCAGACAAAAAACACACGATTAGTACAATTGCAAGTTGGCAAGATGGCTAGCAACATAGCAGTACTGTCAGAAAGTGTGCAGCAACTGAGCAAGGTGATGCATGAGGGAAATGTATCCCAGAAGAGACAGCATCGTCAACTAATGCTGCAATTGAAAATGTTTGCTAAATCAAACAATAGATTGGCCACGACAACTGCACTGCTGGCACGTAGGTCTGTGACCATGCAAACTGAAATGTGCCATTGGAGCGGGGATGTGGCTAAAGCACTGGACCAGGTCACCAATGCAGTTGATTTGCTTAATGCTTCCACAATTGCGGCCAACAATTCCACGCCCGAAGAGGGTAGTGAGGGTGGCTCAAGCCTAAGTAGTGTGGCAGTTCCAGTCCGCACTGCAGGAAGACGCAACACACGCAGCAGTACCCCCGCCGCTTCCAACATAACGGATGACAATGCTGGGTCTGACAGGCGTCTGGGTGTTCGTGGGAAAAAGCGCTAGACTGGCATGTACAAGTACATTCCACTATGGTGACGTAACCATTTATTTGGATTTGACTTTTCACAGACTGACAAGTAAATTGACATTTGCAAACCACTTATGTCCATTGCACTGCTCAGATTACAAGTGTGCTTGAACACTCATGGCAATTTTATTTAATTAAAGAATACTTTGATAGCAATATTCAGTTTCTGTGTCATCATTACTCACCTCAGAAATAATTTTGTGTGATGTCAAATCTTCTCCTACGCCCTTCTGCTGCGCTTGCCCCTTGTGCTGCATGGTGGTGTGGCACTTGCTGGTTCCCATCCTCCGAATCGCTGTCAGACACCTCGATGTCCATTCCTCCCCTTGTCGCTATATTGTGCAGCATGGCACATGCTGCTACTATCTTGCAGCATTGTTCAGGGTTGTACTTCAGTGCTCCACCGGTCTTATGTAGACATCTGAATCGGCTCTTCAACAGCCCAAATGTGCGCTCTATGATGTTCCTTGTCGAAATATGTGCTGCATTGTACCTCTGTTGATTGGCAGTTGTGGGATTGAGGTAAGGCGTCATTAGGTAATTACGCAAGGCGTATGCGCTGTCACCTACATGTAATGGAGCAAAGAGTCAGTGGCAGCTTCACATTGACATACGTACAATGACAGTGATAAACTATAACACATATTTACCAAGCAGATGTCCCTCTCCAAATTCTCCCCTGACAAGACGGGTGTGTATGCCACTTTGCCTGAAGATATAAGAGTCATGTGCACTCCCTGGAAATTGCGCAACAATGTCAGTGATAATGTTTTTGGCATTGCAAACAACCTGAATATTGAGGGAATGGTAACATTTCCTATTTCTATATAAATATTCCTGTGTTGCAGGGGGACATATTGCAACGTGGGTGCAATCAATACAACCCAAAACATGTGGGAAACGAGCTATCTGGTAGAACTCCTGTTTGGTTTTTGCAAGGTCAAGCGCGGTGGTAGGGAACTTGATGTGAGACCCGATCACGGCCATCATGGCATCAAGGAATGCTTTCAATATTCGTGAAAGTGCGCTTTGTGACACACCTCCCGCAACAGCAATGACCCCCTGAAAACTGCCTGACGCCAGGAGGTGTAGGCAACATAGGACCTGCACATGCGTTGGGATGGCATTGGTCCTACGTGTCTGTCGTTGCATTATGGGGTCCAATTCATTGATTAGGTCATGGATCATTGCTGCATTGAGCCTATACTTGTCGTATATCTCATCCTCTTGCTGGCCTAGCAAAGTTATGCGGACTCTGAAGATGCGCTCATTCATTCGCCTCCGTCTCTGTGCGGCAGCCTGCAGCCTCATCCTCCTCACCATCAGGTAAATCCCTGCCATTGTGAACAGTGCTGGCTCATTCTGGCTGTGTTTAAATGGGTTTCAGTTGGTTTTCACCTGTCTGTGATTTGCACTCATGATTACCACCTGGTTGTGATCCTTCTTATTTAGCGATCGCTAAATTGCGATTTTCATGGGAATCGCTATTTGCGATTTTTCATGCATCCATTTAGCGAATCGTTGTTTGCGATTCCCTAATTGGGAGACGCTAATACCGATTCGCTATTTGATTCGCAGAATGTTTTGCGATTCCTTATATTTGCGAAAAAATGGTTTTTCGCAAATATACAGTTGATGCATTTCAACACTGACTTTTGCGATCGCAAACGGCCAATTTTTGCGATTCGCACCGTTTGCGATCGCAAAAAGGTTTGATGCATGTGCCTGTAAGAACATTTTCTACTCTTTTTTTCCAGATTCTCCAAAACTATGTGTAGCGAATTGCATAAAGGTTTATGAACAGAAAATGAGTAACTTTAGACCTTTCAATGAAAACCAATTACTTATTTCATATGTTAAACCCTTTAAGGCTGTTTCTTCTGCTACAATTTCTAGATGGGTGAGAACAGTGATTTTTGAAGCAGAAATAGATTTGTCAAAATTCGGCGCACACTCCTCGCGTGGTGCTATGGCAAGTAACATTTTTTTTTGGTGGAGGATCCCTTTCTGATATTATGAAAGCTGCAGATTGGTCTAACGCCTCAACCTTTGTTAAATTTTATCTTGAACCTGTAGATCATGTAAGCAATGTTGCACTGAAAAGCTTTGAACTTGCATAATGTAGCCTCCGGTCTTGTAATGAAATGACGATTCTCCAATTATCATACAGAGAGAATCTTTATTTCATTAAAGACAACGGAGGCTGACATTATCCCTCCCACCACCCCCAGGTGGATGTTTTACTGAAATATGTACTTATGATTGACTATTTACTTGTGTTTTTAATGTACTTTACATTTTAGCTATTGTATTTATCGGAACAATATTACCTGTTTACTCTTCTTTACAGATTCAGCTTCGTTATAACCTTTTAATATCGTGGAAGAAGTTGAAGCTAGAATTAATTTTCATCGCAGCTCTAGGAGGAAGATAATCGGTTGCCGTGGCAGTTTGTTGTGCTGTATGGAATGTTTTTGTTTATGATGTAATTGTTACACTTTTAAGGGCTGCATATCTTGAGCGGCAATAAAAGTCATTGCATAATGTCAGCCTCCGTTGTCTTTAATGAAATCAAGATTCTCTCTGTATGATAATTGGAGAATCGTCATTTCCTCTGCAGTTTGGGGGGGTGGGTCAGATCTGGAAGCTCAACATTTTCAATTTGAAGCGAGTCTGAATCGGAAATGTCTTCCTGGTGGTCAGAGCTACTGTGCAACACACTCCTAGAGGAAGAACTCCTTCTTCGACCTCCACTAAAAATATCCAACTACACACAAAGAGAAGTAGGAGTAAACTATAACCCACTTCTAGAGGTTTATGGCAAAGTTAATATGTTGGAAAAATTGCCCTCACCCACAAAATTGTGGCATGCTTCATCATTGGGCTGCTAAAGACCCCCTGCACAGACCAACACATGGAATAGAGCAATAGGGAGGGGGAAACAATACAAACATGAAGAAGAGGTGGGATCAAGCAAATATTATGTGCAAAAAATAGACTCTATAACTCTATAACTAGCTCAGGGATATCCAATTCCCTATTTTATTCCCTGATTCCTGAGTTATTGTTAAGCTGTTTGTCGGGTGTCACTACTTCAATCAGTAATGCCGCTGCTTGCAACTCGCCCCATCTCTGATTGGGACCGGGTGAGTTTCGTTAAAGGACCTGCTCCCAAATGTCCCCTTCTGGTGCGCGGCTTTTGAGACACCCCGAGCGGTGCGCCTCCAACCATGACCAAGCCACTTCCAGGTGTTACAGCAAACAAATGATGGACGGAATGCTGACAACGCAAACATTCTCCCCCAGCCAAAAGATCTGGGTTAAATCCATCATTCTTTTGCCCACTCCGCTACCCCAGTTTGGACCCAGCCATATGCAAATCAGTCCTGACCCTGTGCCCCATGGGAACAGTCCAGACTGAACTGCCAGGTCAGGTCCTCCCTGGACCCGAAACAAGCATCCTGGGACCGGTTTCAGGGTATGTCACCCTTCTTCAGCCAGGCTAGCTTGAATCCAGTGGCAGAGTGAGCAAGGGACCCACGTCTGGGCATACCCATCCCACCATTTGCATTTGTCACCCTGAGTGGGAGGGGTATGCCCAGACGTGGTTCCCATGCTCTCCATGCCACTGGAATCAAGCTATCCTAGCTGAAGAGGGGTGAAACATGGCGGCACTGCGGGCCGCGAGTGCCTACCGAGGCGGGTGGTGTCTGCATGTGCTTTGTTCATTGAATGGAGTCTGACGAATACGGGCAAGTTGTCTGAAGATGCGGTGACTTTATTTTCACCGTAACTTCGTTTGTAAACGCCAGCGCGGACACATCAGACAGCATTTAGTTACCGGTTTTTCATTTCACTGGCGGTGTATGGCGGGGTCGGCTCATGGATCCCTACGGAAGCTAGAGATGGAGGACGACGCCATAGAGGAGGGGCCCGCAAGCCTAGGAGATCACAGCTGGGATAGGGCGGCGCTCGAGATCAGCAAGGGCCGCCTAGCGGCTGCCAGGATCGTCTTCCGTGGAGGAGGATGGGGTAGAGTCAGTCAGGCTGTTACGAGGTCTGAGAGTGAGAGAAGGTCAGGGGAGCGGTTTTCTTCAGTTGAGGCACAGGTACACAACTCTCAGATATATGTAAAGCCCCAGCAACGGCTTTTTGAGGCTTTATCTACAGTACAAGACAGATTAGATAGTGATGGTCTCAAGGTAGTGCTTACTTGAAATCAGTCACCTGTTCAAAATCCTGGGGGTAACACTGTAACGGTTAACAGCTGTGGAGTTGGGGTAGATGAAGGAGGCATCTCTAGGTATAGGCTAAGGAGTGCGGGGAAAGTGACACAGAATTTGGTTTGTAATCAGGGAGGCTTTTCTGCTCCATATAGCGAAGATGTGAGGGAGGTGAGGGAGTCGAAGCGTAGAGGAAGGCAATGTGTTACAAACAATAGAGTGCACAATAAGCTGTCATGGGGGGACTTGCTAGAGAGCAAGATTAAGGTGACACCCTCCCTCAGATCATACTTTAAGGTGGTCCCTAAGACATTGGTCCTGAAGACAACATCCCCGACAAAGTTAACGAGTTCAGTGATTGCCCCGACGGGTAAACAGATACATCATAACTGTGGGACCAGTGTGGCCTCTAATGGGGGGAGTCTGGGAGAGGGTCTAGATACAGACTTGGTGGATTGGTCCCCCCATTTGAACCCTAATCGTTTTCAGGTTCTAGCTCCAGCCATGGGTGATGTTGGTGATGTACCACAGGTTCTGTCAAGAATCCGTCCCAGGTCCAATACTCCTCAGGATTCGGGCGACGCTATATGGGGTCCACCTCTCGACGTCACCAACTTCCTGCACTGAAGGCACGGAAGACTGGCGCAATCGAGCGAGGGAAGGGAAGGATGGGAACAGCGGGGAGTAGAACCTGTAAAGAAAAGTTAACGTACACACAAGAACATCACAGTATGCAAGCCAAAACCCCTACTCTCAGTAATTCTCGCTACTGGGCACAGTTCTGATAATGAGCTTCCTTATTTCCTCATAAACACTCATACCATCACTCCATGTCGTAACCATAAACAACTTGCATCTGCTGACCAAACAATAGATGACCCAGAAAGTCTGGGTTATAACCTTGTACACTTTTCTGGATAACTAGAGAGGATTGGCGGTCTCCTTCTCTGCTTTTGATAGTGGAAAAGGTTTATGAACTCAATATGTGGAGTCTAACATGACACCAGGTCGGTGCACCACTAAAGTAAGCATTACCGCCGAGAGCGGGGCCCCCCGTCTATATTTCTTTGGTGAGTTTTGGTTTTATGTTTTTCTGTGAAAGTTATACCAATACGTCTGCCGGATGTTCTCTCCAGCGATGACCCCGAAATGAAATACTCATGACACCCCACCTGACTCTGCACCAGAAATCTCCTCTGAGCTCTATAATCGGAGTTCTCACTGATTCCAACCACTAATAGACATAGGTCTTACTCCAGACCATTACGGGTGTCTTTTATATAATAAATGAATTTGCAAAATGGCCATCCGGCCATGGAACCTTTCAGTTGCACGAATGCTCGTCCTCTTGGGACTAGGACACACCCCCCCCCGTCGGATACTTGCTGTTTGCCGTGTTTGACAGGAACTCCGCCTGGGATATCCCGTAGCATCGTGTATCTCGGAACCCTCCTGAGATCAGTGCGGAAGTCGACGCTGACACCTGTGATTGCCTCCAATCACTCAGTCCCGCCACATGGAAACCCAGGACTCTGGAACAGCTCTCAAAAGACGTGGTCTCACTCCTTGAGACTCGGAAGCCGATGCTCTCGGCCGAAATGTGCAGCTCTCCCCCCGTCTCTGATGAAAGCCGCGGGAAGGAAGTTTACGGGACGCCGCCCGTCAAGTCCGGAAATTCGTCAATTACGCACAACGTTGTGCCTGCTTTCAGGGCGTTTTATGCCCATGGCTCCTCCCACTCGTGCACATGGGAATCTGGGAACCGTAGTCTGGGCAGGCGCTCCGTTTACAGATCCTGACAGGTTCAGGCTCAGGATGAGGGCTCTTCAAAGGCATTGTGTACTGTCTTTGGCCCTGGCTTTGAAGCACTCTGCCCTGAAGCAGCCGCAGTTGCTGCTGGTGTGGAAACTGGAACTTTAGCAACGTTGTGGTGTGAACAGTCTGAGCACTTGAGGGAGCCAGAGCAGGAGGGTAGTGATTCTTCAATAATTATCCTGCTTAGAAATCTTAGTTTGGAGAGATGGAGATGAAGAAGAGATTTGAGAAGTCAGAGTCTAATCAGGAGAGTATCAGGGTGGCTTGTGGCTTGTTAGAGAAGAAGATTGATGATTTGAGCACCTGAACGATTGCATTAGAGGTGGAGGTTAGAGATCTCAGAGATGAGGTTATGGTTAATCGGAAGGACAAATTAAGAGTAAGGAGAGGGAATACGACGAAAGGGTAGAAAGATTGGAGAACATGCAAAGAAGGAATAATTTGAAAATCCTAAAACTTCCTGAGGATAGAGATAGGAAGTATGTAGTTCATCTACTGAAGAGTGAGTTACAGTTGGAAGAGACTGAGGAGGAAATCTCCAAAGATATTCCGAGAGTACATTGGGACCCTTTCAGGTTGAACCCTAATCGTGCTAAACCCAGAAGAATTTTGATACATTTTATGTCCTTCACTTTGAAAGAGAAGATTCTAGCGGTTGCTCTAAAGAAGAAAACCTTGGAAGCAGGTGGGGCTAAAGTTGAAGTCAGGTCAGACCTATCGACTGTGACTGCTAATAGACAGTGGGAACTTGGTAAAAGAATTGAACCGCTGAGGAAATTGGGGGCTTCGGTTCAATTGAAATTTCCTGCACTGTTAAAAGTGATGTGGAATAAAAAGATGCACTCTTTCCGGTTTGTAGAAGATGTAGACACATTTTTGGAAGTGTCAACCGGGTAACTTTTGAGTATGGAGCTATAGGATTTTTGTGTGATGCTCTGGCTGTTCTAGGTGATTGGTTAAGATTCTATTTATTGAGGTTGTATAATGTTTATTAATGCACCCCTCGCCAAGGGGCACTCACACGACTTTTTAGCCATGGGTAGTAGGAAAGGGTTTTCCTGGGCAATGGGGTGGGTGGTAGGTTTTAGGTGGGGGGGAGGGTATGGTTAGGAGTAAAAACGGGAAAATCCTCACTTGCACTTTTGCTGTTAATGGTAGGAAGGGTGTAAGAGTATTTGTTTGGGAGGGATGAGTGGGGGTAGCTTAAACGAATTCAGGATTTTATCCTGGAATGTGAATGGGATGCATGTAAAGAGAAGAAGGGAATTGACAATGCAATATTTGAAGGATTCTCCAGCACAATTAGTTATACTACAGGAGATCCATTTGACCTGTGAGGAAAGTAAACGATTGTTTTCATCTCAACGGTGGCTGGCCCATGCAGTATGTACTCCACACACAGCAGTGACTAAGGGAGTGGCAGTCCAAATTAAACACGGTTTAAACATGTTAGTGGATGGTGAGGCAACAAATGTTGGAGGGAGATGGGTGATTGTCAAGTTAAAGGTTTGTGGGCAAGTGTTTGTTGTAGTAGGTTATTATGGTCCGAACCAGGACGACATGGATCCTTTAGATGATCTGGCAAGGGAATTGTTGAATTTTTCTGGGCAGATCATAATGGCTGGCGATTTCAATGCAGTGCTGGATCATAAATTAGATAGATCTCAAAACAGTAGAGCGGCCGTAAACCTCAAAATGTCAAACAGAGTTAGATTGTTGATGTCCCAGCTGGGTGTATGTGATATTTGGAGAAGGAGGTTTGGTCATCTGTCAGGATTTACGTTCTATAATTAAAAATATAATCATAAATCCCGGGTCGACTATTTTTTTGTAGACCACAGGTTGGCCTATTCAGTGGTGCAGGTTGAGCATATTGGAGTACATCTCTCTGATCACTCAGCCATTTTGCTTAGGTTGACATTGGGTGACAGCTCCTTAGCCTAAACCTGGCGGTTGGGCCGAACGATACTCTCTGAACAAGAGGCTTTGGAAACACTGAAACAGGAGACAAAATAATTTGAGAGCAATCAGGGGTCGGCTAAGACTGAGACTGTTTGGGACACATATAAGGCTTTTTTGCGAGGGAGGTTAGGAGCTTTGGCAGCTAGAAAAATAAGACTTTATTATAAGAGAGTCTCAGACATCAAAGAGAAGATTCGTAAGCATGAGGCAGGTTTAGTAAATCTAGGTAATATGGAGGCCGGTGACAAGGCTCTACAAGATCTAATTGACTTAACCCCTTCAGTGCCACGCCCTTTCCCCGCCCTGTGCCGGCCGTTACATTAGCGGGCGGGGTTCATGACGAGCTGGACTCGTCATAGGCACAGCGCAACCGCGGCCCATGACGAGTCCAGCTCGTCATGGGCACTGAAGAGGTTAAAGGCAGATCTAGCTGGAATCCTCAGAGCTAGAGTTAAAGAGAAGTGGGACGTTAGCCAGCTTGCTCATTTTGAGTATGGCGAGGGCTGCAGAAAGCTTCTAGCTTGGAAGAAAAAGAGTGACCAAGTGCGAAACTTGATTAAAGAAGTGAAAAGTGACGAGACGGGTTTAATCATTAATGATAATAAAGGTATAAGTGCAGCCTTCCGTGACTATTTTGAGAAGGTATATCATGAAGATCTGGTGGTGGAAGATCAGGCAGTTTTAAGATGGGTGGAACTTCTGGTCCCTTTATCAGAGGAGTTGAAGGTTGCTCTGAATCAAGAGATTACGGAGGGAGAGGTCGAGGTGGTTATGAGACAGGGAAAGGGAGGCAAGGCACGTGGCCCAGATGGCCTTCCTGTGGAAATTTATAAAGCCCTGCTTGGAGTTTTAACTCCTATTTTGACACAGTTGTTTAATGAGATTTTCACCGGTGATACTTCACTCCCACCTTCTTGGAACGAGGCAAATATTACGCTTATTCTTAAACCAGGCAAATCTCCTAGGAATGTTGAATCGTATTGACCTATCTCCCTCTTAAATACCGACTAAGTTCTTTGCCAAAATTATTGCTGGGAGGCTGAATAGTGAGATTTCACATTTAGATAATGAGGACCAAAAGGGTTTTATTAGAGGTAGACAGTTGAAGGAGTTGACCTTTTCCCTTATTGGCTCTATAGATATAGCCTCCGCCTAAGATCACCCCTTTCCAGTCATCGCTTTAGATGCCGCCAAGGCCTTCGATCAAGTTAATTGGGCTTATTTGTACACCCTAGTCAAACATCTAAATTTGGGAACCAATTTTTGTAAAATTCTATCAGCTATTTATCAGGCCCCCATAGCAAGAGTGCTGGTGAACGGGTTGCTGACGCAGCCAGTAAGGATTAGGCGGGGAACTAGGCAGGGGTGCTCGTTGTCACCACTTCTGTTTGACCTCTATATAGAGCCTCTTGCTCGTATGATAAGACTTTCTGAGACGATTTTGCCCTTTGAGGTCGGAGGTTGGTCTAAGAAGATTGGGCTGTATGCAGACGATATAATAATTTACACCTCTAAACTACAACAAACTATGACTTATCTCCTGGATATTACAAAAGAGTTTGGGTCTGTTTCGGGCTATGATGTTAATAAGGAAAAAACTGAAGTTATGGCCTGGAACATAAATACTGAGGGAATCTTGTGTAAAAAGACATGAAGTATCTTGGACTAAGGATAACTCATAACCTAGCGGATCTTACCAAGGTTAATTTTCTCAGGCTTAAAAAGGAAATAAGTGCTAGTTTACGGGGTTGGTCGCATTTACCACTCACTTTGTTTGGCCGTGTAAATTTGGTCAAAATGATGATCTTGCCAAAGTTAACATTTTTGTTTGAAACAGTTCCCTTGTCTTTTAAGAAAGAGTGGTTCTTAAAACTTCAGAGTGAGATTGGCACTTTTCTTTGGGCATCTAAAGGCTCGTGCCTTTCTTGGAAGAAGTTAAGAAGATGGTTGTTGAAGGGTGGTTTGGCGGTGCCGGATTTTCAACTTTACTCGTGGGCATTTTTGTTAAAAAATAGTAGGATGCTGCTGAATACCCCGACGGATTCGGCAACTGGCAGAATGTTTGATGTTATGCTGAAGAAGCAGGACTATAATGAGAATGGATTCATGTATAAATTTGCTGATCCAAAATTCTTTAAAAAGGTCAAGTTAATGGTTCTAAGAGATATTGCGGAGACATGGTACAGAATCAGGCGGGCTTTAAAGATTCCGTATTATAGCCAGAAGGCTTCAATTTGGGATGCCCCAGGATCCCCACCCTGGTCTAAGGACCTGCAGCTTGTCCTTTAAAGGAGTAGGGTCTTCAGAGATGGGAGCAGTTATTCCCGGATGGATCATTAATTTCATGGGGTGAGTGTGAGAAGGAGTGGGGTTCCAGCTTATCTAGATTCAAGTATTTACAGATTCAGAGTTGGTTGGCGGGAATGGGCGATCAAATAGGTTTTTGTAACGAACTGGAGGAGAAGCTGTTTTCGATTTGTGACTTTAAGAAAGAAATAGCACTGTGGTACCGGTTGCTGCTTGAAATGGAGGATGGCCCCTTCACGCTCCCAGAGACCCTGTGGGGAGATTGCTTGCCGGAGTTTGCTACGGAAGACCAATGGCAAGTAACAATGTCTATGCTTTATAAAATTGTAAAACCTGCATTTTTAAGGAGGAATCATTTTTTCACGGTGCATAGGGCGTATTGGACTCCTCGAAGACTCTCCGAGTTCGGTTCAGGAGGTCTGGTGGTGTGTCCCAAGTGTAAAATCCCGAGTGAAGATGATCTGCATATGTTTCTGTGGTGTCCAAAGATCCAGGATTTTTGGGGGGCCGTGAGTTGTTTTCTGTCAAGTATCCTGGGGGTGCAGATTGAGGTAAGCCCAGAGCTGGTTATATCTGGAAGATCCGATCTGCAAGTTAAGGGCACAGATAACAATGCCAAGCTTATTTTTTATGCTGTGCTTTTTGCCCGTAGAGAGATATGCAAACAATGGGTTTCTCCGGCGCCTCCAACAGAGCATGACTGGTTATGTTCTAAGAGATATATTGCAAAACTGGATATTTCGGATGAGACAAAGAAAAGATATACATTTTGGAATCCTTTTTTGGCACATTTGGGGGAAGTGTAGGGTGTTTTGACTTGTAAGTGGTAAGGGTCCAATGATTAAGACTTAGCCTTCCTCGGCTGGTGAAGGTTTTCTTGGGTGACTGCGAGGGTTTGGGGTAAGGGGAGCCTCTGGTTTAAGGGCTTCGGCCTCCCCTCCCTCTCAAACTGTTACCTCTGCCCTTTGACCAGTGAGGATATCTTGTAGTTTGCGGGCAGAACGGCGAGGAGGCACAGCATACGGGACTGCGAGGTCCAGGGTGCACGCCTCCAACCTTTCTAAAGCACACCTGGAACCTCTTCCCGGCCCCGCCTCCACCAATCCCACGCCTCACGGCCCCCGCTTCGCGGGGGCCGCTCGGAGGCCCGGACTATTTAATCGCAGCTTTCGGATGATCGTGTTGGGACTGTTACCTCTGCCCTTTGACCAGTGAGGATATCTTGTAGTTTGCGGGCAGAACGGCGAGGAGGCACAGCATACGGGACTGCGAGGTCCAGGGTGCACGCCTCCAACCTTTCTAAAGCACACCTGGAACCTCTTCCCGGCCCGCCTCCACCAATCCCACGCCTCGCGGCCCCCGCTTCGCGGGAGCCGCTCGGAGGCCCGGACTATTTAATCGCAGCTTTCGGATGATCGTGTTGGGACTGTTACCTCTGCCCTTTGACCAGTGAGGATATCTTGTAGTTTGCGGGCAGAACGGCGAGGAGGCACAGCATACGGGACTGCGAGGTCCAGGGTGCACGCCTCCAACCTTTCTAAAGCACACCTGGAACCTCTTCCCGGCCCCGCCTCCACCAATCCCACGCCTCACGGCCCCCGCTTCGCGGGGGCCGCTCGGAGGCCCAGACTATTTAATCGCAGCTTTCGGATGATCGTGTTGGGACTGTTACCTCTGCCCTTTGACCAGTGAGGATATCTTGTAGTTTGCGGGCAGAACGGCGAGGAGGCACAGCATACGGGACTGCGAGGTCCAGGGTGCACGCCTCCAACCTTTCTAAAGCACACCTGGAACCTCTTCCCGGCCCGCCTCCACCAATCCCACGCCTCGCGGCCCCCGCTTCGCGGGAGCCGCTCGGAGGCCCGGACTATTTAATCGCAGCTTTCGGATGATCGTGTTGGGACTGTTACCTCCGCCCTTTGACCAGTGAGGATATCTTGTAGTTTGCGGGCAGAACGGCGAGGAGGCACAGCATACGGGACTGCGAGGTCCAGGGTGCACGCCTCCAACCTTTCTAAAGCACACCTGGATCCTCTTCCCGGCCCCGCCTCCACCAATCCCACGCCTCGCGGCCCCCGCTTCGCGGGCGCCGCTCGGAGGCCCGGACTATTTAATCGCAGCTTTCGGATGATCGTGTTGGGACTATTACCTCTGCCCTTTGACCAGTGAGGATATCTTGTAGTTTGCAGGCAGAACGGCGAGTAGGCACAGCATACGGGACTGCGAGGTCCAGGGTGCATGCCTCCAACCTTTCTAAAGCACACCTGGAACCTCTTCCCGGCCCCGCCTCCACCAATCCCACGCCTCGCGGCCCCCGCTTCGCGGGAGCCGCTCGGAGACCCGGACTATTTAATCGCAGCTTTCGGATGATCGTGTTGGGACTGTTACCTCTGCCCTTTGACCAGTGAGGATATCTTGTAGTTTGCGGGCAGAACGGCGAGGAGGCACAGCATACGGGACTGCGAGGTCCAGGGTGCACGCCTCCAACCTTTCTAAAGCACACCTGGAACCTCTTCCCGGCCCCGCCTCCACCAATCCCACGCCTCGCGGCCCCCGCTTCGCGGGAGCCGCTCGGAGGCCCGGACTATTTAATCGCAGCTTTCGGATGATCGTGTTGGGACTGTTACCTCTGCCCTTTGACCAGTGAGGATATCTTGTAGTTTGCGGGCAGAACGGCGAGGAGGCACAGCATACGGGACTGCGAGGTCCAGGGTGCACGCCTCCAACCTTTCTAAAGCACACCTGGAACCTCTTCCCGGCCCCGCCTCCCACACGCCCTCCCATCTATATTAGGGACTTCGCCCACACGCGCTAGCGGTACGCGCGCGGTCGCAGCTCGGGCGAAGACCGGGCAAAGAGCGGGCCCTCTAAGGCCCTCCGAGGCCGATCGAGGCTGGGCAGGGCAAGGAGTTTTTCTGCTGTCCTGTGGGATTTTGTAGTATCTAAATATCGTCATGGCTTCTAGCGAGAATGTTATGTCAGGGGAGAAACTGAGGACTGTGGTAAATGGCCCCTTAGATAGTTATTTTAAAAAGACATTTGTAACGGATAAGGATCAGGATATTACTCTGGATGAGCGCAGACTTGAACGTCGTCGCTCTATTGAGAACATGAAACGTAGAGCCTCAGAGGTTGCTTCCTCCCACGTTCCTGTTGTTGATTGTGGTAATTGTGGTGATAGCGACACCCCCCTTTCTCAAGAGGGTGTTCTGCTATTACTACGTGATTGTTCGCCCACAAACTGTGTCCCTAGTGTGCATGTTATCAGCGACTCTCTCCCTTCAAATGTCAAAAGATATTCTAAAATCTCTAATACACGGCTTACAGGCCGGGGGTAGGAAAAAGGGCTAAGAATCTGACCAGGGGGATTACTCGTGGCCCTCCTCCTAGGAAAATAAGGCGTAAGGAGGGGGTGATCAATATCCCTAGGATCCATCATTCAGAATTCGGCCAACATACTTCAAATGGATCTGTTTCTGGGTTGGCAACCGGGTCAGATCATAGGCCAATAGCGGCCATTAGCACTCTTCCAAAGGCTGTGAACCCAGTTGTGTCCATCCCAGAGCCTGCTCTACCAGCTGTTGTTTTCCCGCAGGCGCCTGTTATCCCCACTGATCTGTTAACTAAACTGGGGGACATGTTTAGCACTCTCATATTGCCCATTACTGACAACTTGAGGAGGCTGGAGCACAGGCTAGAGAACATTGAATCTACATTGAGAAATTTGGCTGTCGTAGGTAAGGCCCCAGCGGATGGTATTAGTATTCAAGCTGCAGCTCCCCCTATAAACTTATCTAAGGAAACTCCTGATCTCAGTAGGAATGCAACACAGACTGTGGGTCACATAGTTCCCGACCATGGTAGAAAGGGACCTCTGATGCCCATGGAACATCTAGTTAGTAAGCCTGTTACTGATTCGGTGGAGGAGGTCAGCATTGCCCCAGTAGGGATTACATGCCAGGCGCAGGGTAACCCTAGGTGGGAGGGGGGCCCCGGGATCCATGGTCTACAGGTTGATTTACCCCCAGAAGCTGTGCCCTTAGTGGTGGTGTTGACGGGGGTCCCTGTACTGGCTGATAATAAGAGTGAAGATTTCTCCCAGCTAAAAAACAAAATTATACATTGGTTAAGAATATATAGACCTATAAATAAGAATGTAAATGGTGAGATATTGCATGTTAGACGTCTCCCATGGCTTGGTGGAAGAAATAAGGATGTCGACGGAGATATAGTTCTGATTAATTTCAGAGACCCAGAAGCGGTAGCTTTTATATTGAATTGGCCCCTGGGTAACGGCAATAGCCAAATTTGCCCCCGAGCTCTGACCTATTTCTATCCTAGGTCCTTGGTCTTCCCCACATCCCATGCAAGGAAAAACCGCATAGTTAATCCAATCGCTCCCACAGCACTACATGCTACAAATCTGCAATTCGATCATCAAGGTTGGAATAAGATACCCTTCAGAGGCCACAGGAATAACAACCGGAGAATGGAGTACCTGAGGCCCTTTACACCCTTAGAGTTAGGGAATAGGTTTGATGTTTTTTCCGGCATGGATGATTGTGATTGAAAATTACAGTTTGGGCAGGGTAAGAGGGAGAGTCAAATTGTAGGTAGAGTTGAGGGGAACGCTATTGTGTTATCTAATGAGGCTGATGACCCCCAAAACAGTGATGGGTTTCTTCTGGATCCGGAAACCAGGGTCGCCATTTGCTCTCTTTCCCCTACCCATACTCTGTCTGCGGGAGTCAGTAGTAGTAATAACAGCAAGCTAGTAAACCAGGTAGAGCATTTTGAAATACCCACTTCAGGGATTATGGATATGGAAATGGGAGTTATTCCACCTCCGCCCCCTAGTGGGAAAGACGTTATTCGACTGTTATCCTGGAACATAGCAGGGTTAGAAAGGAAACTAACTATCCCGGATTGGAACAACTTTATCGAAAAATTTGATATATGTATGTTCCAAGAAACCTGGAGTTTAGTACCAATTTATAAAATGGGATATGCTACTTTTTGTGTACCTGCTTACAGTAGTGGTAAGGGTAGACCCTCTGGGGGCCTACATATTTGGATAAAAGTAGATCTAAACTGGAATATTTCAGTTCATGATTCTGAGTGTAGGGATATTCAACATCTTACATTACCAGGACAGGTGCGGGGAAACAAGATGGAGTTATTTAATATCTACGCTAGAGGGACCCAGGGAGGTAAAATGTCTTGTACTTTTACAATTTTGGACCAGGCACTAGCTAATTGCCCACCAAACTCTAAAATACTTGTGGGGGGAGATTTTAATTGTACATTTGAACCCTTAAGTGAGGATGACCCCCTGGGTTTAGAGGAGGACGACGCTAGTTGGTCTATTCCCGCATTGACATTACCCCCGATTAAAAATTGGTCTGCAAAGGCGCTACAGATTAACGCCCTTACGGTGGATCATAATTTAAGAGCAGCAAATGGTAGATCCCCTTCCGATCGGGACGGGGCAATGACGTTTAATAGACTCAATAGCCCGTCCAGAATTGATTATATTTTATTGGACGTCACTATGTGGCGTGACCTGGTTGATATGGAGGTGAGCCCCTCGCAGGATAGCGACCACAATCCCTTATGTATGTCGTTGAGGTGGAGGGATTTAAAAAGTAACCAAAACCCAGCCCAATTGAAGATAACAAAGGAGGTGATCCCATACGACGGCAATCGAAGATTGAAATGGGAGAAGGTAGGCTCTCACCCAGATAAACTGGCAAAGATTAAGATGCACATTGATGGGCTGATTACTGAGCTGAAGGTTATAACCATGGTGTCAGGGGTGGTCAATGACACGCTCTGCCCACAGATTTACACTAATGCCATTGAAGAAGTTGGCAAATTATTTTTAACCCGGAGCTCTAAAACAAATGCACCTAAACCCAGCAATCCCTGGTATTCTACAAAATGTCGGGCAAAAAGACGTGAGTTAACTGTTGCCCTTCCTAATAAGAACCAACCGATGGTGAGAATAGCTAGGAGGGAGTACGCGGAAGAACAAGCTCGGGCAAAAAAAGAATGGGAGGAACTGTATTGGCAGGACCTTAAAATGCATCTAGAATGAAAAATAGTTCACTGTTTTGGGATCTGATCAATAAAGCCAGAAATTATAATAGGCCACTGATGGCTAATCACATTACTAGCCAACAATGGTATTCCCATCTTTCAACAATTTACGGTGACCATGATGCACCCAAATATCTTTTTCGAGATCCAGCATTTTCGGTTGAGAACTCATATGAGCCTTCCGAGGTTTTAGAGGCCATAAGACACCTAACCCCTAAGAAAGCAGCTGGCCAAGATGGTATTCAGGGGGACCTCCTTATAAAAGAACCCGTAGTTTGGGCTACAGTCATTGCATTAATAATGAACCTAATATCTAGGGGCCATCCTGTCCCAGACTTGTGGAAGGGGGCCGAAGTAATCACGGTCTATAAGAAGGGGGATAGGGAGGACCCCACCAACTACAGACCAATCAGTCTGATAGACGTGATTCAGAAAGTGGTTGGAAGGGTCATCATTTTGCGAGTAGGTACATGGATGGATGAGAAGCAGGTTCTTTCTCATTATCAGGCCGGATTCCGGAAAAAAGTAGGTACAATGGACCAGGTCTTCCGCTTTTTTTCGATCTACTGGAAAACCGTGTTAATTAATCACGGTAGTCTCTATCTGGCCTTTATAGACCTCAGGATGGCGTTCGATCTGGTCCCTCGTGCTAGGCTATGGGAAGTTTTGGAAGAGCTGGGCTTGCCAGGTTACCTACTGGACCTTATAGTCAAGCTCCACGAGGGTAACTACGCAAGAATCAGATGGGGTACCCAAGGCCAATTGACTGAGAGGGTGCCCGTGAGGAGGGGAGTCCGCCAGGGCTGTGTCATGGCGCCGACTCTATTTTCCCTATTTGTAAATGGTGTGGTGGACCACCTGGGAGATGAGCCGGCGGATGCACCATCCCTGGCAGGGGAAAAAATACCAACTCTCCTCTTCGCGGACGACACCATTCTGATTTCAAAAACCCCGACAGGTCTCCAAAAGCTATTACACCGATTTAGCGATTTTTGCAATGACAGGGGACTTACAATTAACACCTCGAAAACCAAACTTATGGCCATATCCCCTTCCAGAAAAATTTGGAATAATTTTTCGCTTAACGGTGAGTCCTTGGAGATGGTGGAGTCCTTTGACTACCTGGGAGTTAGGGTGAATAGTCGGATGTGCTGGACTGACCATCTGGCTAAAATGTCATTAAACTTTAAAAGAGTTGCAGGGGTGGTAATGCGTGAGCATAGAGTGTCAGTGAGCAAACCTGTGGCACCGGCCCTAGCTATTTACGAAGGCCAAATATTACCTAGTGCTCTGTATGGCTCTGAGCTCTGGGGGTTTGAAAATATTCCGGATTTAATAACCTCTGAAAACAAATTCTTGAGAGATTTGGTTGCCTTACCAGTTTCCACCCCATTGATACCTTTACGTCTAGACATGGGCAGGCGTCCCCTTAAGGATATTGTGCGCTTGCGCCCCTTACTTTTTTGGGCCCAGCTGAGAAGAACTGAGGAGCTTAAGAACTACGCTGCTGCATTGGATGAACTTATCTTGTTGGATAAAGGTAACAGGATTAAGTGGTTGTGTAACCTGCGGCAGCTGGTGGGATCTATGGGTCTTAGTGATCTATGGAAGAATCAATCTCCCCCACCTAAACTAGTTATTAAGAAGCTTTATTGGGAGTTGGTCCAGCTGGAGTCTTCTCGTAGTGGCACTGGGGGTTCTCTCACTGAGCGGTTTTTGGATCATAAGGGGTCAAGGCTATTTGAACCATTTCTTGACTACATTGAGAAACCCCTTGACAGATCACTATATCTAAAAATTAGATTTGGAACCCTCCCTGTAAATGTTTTTACTTCTGGGTGGAACTCACATGGTAGTCCAACAAAGGCGTGCCCGTGCTGTGCAGCCCCCATTGAGTCCTTGGCACACCTTATGTTTGCTTGTCCGGCTTACAAGGTACCTAGGAGGATATGGCTAAAACCATTATGTAGGGGCCTGGGCCTTCGTTGCCACGCAATGGCCTTGCGAGTACTTTGTACCGATACATCCTCCTCTTCATTGGTGTGTGGTGTCGCCAAATTTATCGGGAGTGCTTGGGTGATTCGCATGAGGAAACTTAGGCCTCAACTTACTACGTAGACCGGGATTATTATGTTGTAAATGATGATTTTTAACATGTTTTTTTGTAAAGTGAAATTTTAAGTGTTATGTGGTATAAATTCTAGGGATTTTACTGACTTTTTATCACATGTCTAAATAGGTCATGTTACTGTATACTTACTTTTATGATGAAAATTTTTATCGAATAAAGTATTACTGAGTACTGACTGACTGATGTCCCAGCTGGGTGTATGTGATATTTGGAGAAGGAGGTTTGGTCATCTGTCAGGATTTACGTTCTATAATTAAAAATATAATCATAAATCCCGGATCGACTATTTTTTGGTAGACCAGACATCAAAGAGAAGATTCGTAAGCATGAGGCAGGTTTAGTAAATCTAGGTAATATGGAGGACGGTGACAAGGCTCTACAAGATCTAATTGACTTAACCCCTTCAGTGCCACGCCCTTTCCCCGCCCTGTGCCGGCCGTCACATTAGCGGGCGGGGTTCATGACGAGCTGGACTCGTCATGGGCACAGCGCAACCGTGGCCCATGACGAGTCCAGCTCGTCATGGGCACTGAAGAGGTTAAAGGCAGATCTAGCTGGAATCCTCAGAGCTAGAGTTAAAGAGAAGTGGGACGTTAGCCAGCTTGCTCATTTTGAGTATGGCGAGGGCTGCAGAAAGCTTCTAGCTTGGAAGAAAAAGAGTGACCAAGTGCGAAACTTGATTAAAGAAGTGAAAAGTGACGAGACGGGTTTAATCATTAATGATAATAAAGGTATAAGTGCAGCCTTCCGTGACTATTTTGAGAAGGTATATCAGGAAGATCTGGTGGTGGAAGATCAGGCAGTTTTAAGATGGGTGGAACTTCTGGTCCCTTTATCAGAGGAGTTGAAGGTTGCTCTGAATCAAGAGATTACGGAGGGAGAGGTCGAGGTGGTTATGAGACAGAGAAAGGGAGGCAAGGCACGTGGCCCAGATGGCCTTCCTGTGGAAATTTATAAAGCCCTGCTTGGAGTTTTAACTCCTATTTTGACACAGTTGTTTAATGAGATTTTCACCGGTGATACTTCACTCCCACCTTCTTGGAACGAGGCGAATATTACGCTTATTCTTAAACCAGGCAAATCTCCTAGGAATGTTGAATCGTATTGACCTATCTCCCTCTTAAATACCGACTAAGTTCTTTGCCAAAATTATTGCTGGGAGGCTGAATAGTGAGATTTCACATTTAGATAATGAGGACCAAAAGGGTAGACAGTTGAAGGAGTTGACCTTTTCCCTTATTGGCTCTATAGATATAGCCTCCGCCTCAGATCACCCCTTGCCAGTCATCGCTTTAGATGCCGCCAAGGCCTTCGATCAAGTTAATTGGGCTTATTTGTACACCCTAGTCAAACATCTAAATTTGGGAACCAATTTTTGTAAAATTCTATCAGCTATTTATCAGGCCCCCATAGCAAGAGTGCTGGTGAACGGGTTGCTGACGCAGCCAGTAAGGATTAGGCGGGGAACTAGGCAGGGGTGCTCGTTGTCAGCACTTCTGTTTGACCTCTATATAGAGCCTCTTGCTCGTATGATAAGACTTTCTGAGACGATTTTGCCCTTTGAGGTCGGAGGTTGGTCTAAGAAGATTGGGCTGTATGCAGACGATATAATAATTTACACCTCTAAACTACAACAAACTATGACTTATCTCCTGGATATTACAAAAGAGTTTGGGTCTGTTTCGGGCTATGATGTTAATAAGGAAAAAACTGAAGTTATGGCCTGGAACATAAATACTGAGGGAATCTTGTGTAAAAAAGACATGAAGTATCTTGGACTAAGGATAACTCATAACCTAGCGGATCTTACCAAGGTTAATTTTCTCAGGCTTAAAAAGGAAATAAGTGCTAGTTTACGGGGTTGGTCGCATTTACCACTCACTTTGTTTGGCCGTGTAAATTTGGTCAAAATGATGATCTTGCCAAAGTTAACATTTTTGTTTGAAACAGTTCCCTTGTCTTTTAAGAAAGAGTGGTTCTTAAAACTTCAGAGTGAGATTGGCACTTCTTTGGGCATCTAAAGGCTCGTGCCTTTCTTGGAAGAAGATAAGAAGATGGTTGTTGAAGGGTGGTTTGGCGGTGCCGGATTTTCAACTTTACTCGTGGGCATTTTTGTTAAAAAATAGTAGGATGCTGCTGAATACCCCGACGGATTCGGCAACTGGCAGAATGTTAGATGTTATGCTGAAGAAGCAGGACTATAATGAGAATGGATTCATGTATAAATTTGCTAATCCAAAATTCTTTAAAAAGGTCAGGTTAAAGGTTCTAAGAGATATTGCGGAGACATGGTACAGAATCAGGCGGGCTTTAAAGATTCCGTATTATAGCCAGAAGGCTTCAATTTGGGATGCCCCAGGATCCCCACCCTGGTCTAAGGACCTGCAGCTTGTCCTTTAAAGGAGTAGGGTCTTCAGAGATGGGAGCAGTTATTCCCGGATGGATCATTAATTTCATGGGGTGAGTGTGAGAAGGAGTGGGGTTCCAGCTTATCTAGATTCAAGTATTTACAGATTCAGAGTTGGTCGGCGGGAATGGGCGATCAAATAGGTTTTTATAACGAACTGGAGGAGAAGCTGTTTTCGATTTGTGACTTTAAGAAAGAAATAGCACTGTGGTACTGGTTGCTGCTTGAAATGGAGGATGGCCCCTTCACGCTCCCAGAGACCCTGTGGGGAGATTGCTTGCCGGAGTTTGCTACGGAAGACCAATGGCAAGTAACAATGTCTATGCTTTATAAAATTGTAAAACCTGCATTTTTAAGGAGGAATCATTTTTTCACGGTGCATAGGGCGTATTGGACTCCTCGAAGACTCTCCGAGTTCGGTTCAGGAGGTCTGGTGGTGTGTCCCAAGTGTAAAATCCCGAGTGAAGATGATCTGCATATGTTTCTGTGGTGTCCAAAGATCCAGGATTTTTGGGGGGCCGTGAGTTGTTTTCTGTCAAGTATCCTGGGGGTGCAGATTGAGGTAAGCCCAGAGCTGGTTATATCTGGAAGATCCGATCTGCAAGTTAAGGGCACAGATAACAATGCCAAGCTTATTTTTTATGCTGTGCTTTTTGCCCGTAGAGAGATATGCAAACAATGGGTTTCTCCGGCGCCTCCAACAGAGCATGACTGGTTATGTTCTATGAGATATATTGCAAAACTGGATATTTCGGATGAGACAAAGAAAAGATATACATTTTGGAATCCTTTTTTGGCACATTTGGGGGAAGTGTAGGGTGTTTTGACTTGTAAGTGGTAAGGGTCCAATGATTAAGACTTAGCCTTCCTCGGCTGGTGAAGGTTTTCTTGGGTGACTGCGAGGGTTTGGGGTAAGGGGAGCCTCTGGTTTCAGGGCTTCGGCCTCCCCTCCCTCTCAAACTGTATCCAGTAAATGAGGTTGAAACGCCCAGGGTGGTTTCATTGAGTTTTGGTTGGCAAAAAGGCAAATGAGTACAAAAAAAAAAAATGACTGATTTGCATATCGCTGGGTTCAAACAGGAATGGCATGGTGAGCAAAAAACCGATGGATTTAGGCCCAGATCTCTGTACTGGGGTGAATGTATGACATTGTTCTGCATTCTGTCCATCAATTGTTGTTTTTGCAAGCCACTTCCAGGGTCTGCCAGAAATGGGCGCAACCATCCAGCATTATTTTCAGTTTAGCAAGGAATATGAGAGAGTACTGGTTTTAACATCTTATGTCTACAGGAAACATGGCCGTGGAACCTATTCACCTGAATGGCTATAAAGCATTACATTTTTCAGCTGTTCCATCGAGACATGGCAGACCTAAGAGGGGTATTTGCATTTATGTGTCAAATGAATTATTATCTTCTACTGCAAGTGTAAAACTCCATAATATCTATTACCAAATCGTCTCTGTTGAGCTTCTAGGCTCCACACAGATTATCTTAGTAAATTTCTATAATAATGCTTGCAATTCCGATATATTGCCCATCCTGGATCAACTTACCACTGATCTAGAAGCTTTAACTAATAAGGGGAAAGGAGATAACATTTTGGTGTGGGGCAGGGATTTTAACATCAAACTGTGTAAAATGGTATCTAGTAATATCTGCGGTTTCACTTCCCCAACAAATGTTGATGTTACCCATTTTTTACACTCGGACTACGGTGAAACACTTAATGAACTTATCTGTAAATTTGATAATGAATTTGGTAGCAGACCAGTTGTGGTTCCTTGTACCTGTGATGGTGGCAGGGGTAACAGTGTTATAGATTTTATACTCTTTCCTATCCGATACTCAGCTTTAGTTACGGACTTTACAATTCACAACTTAGCAATGAATGACCACTTTCCGCAGAGCTTAAAATTGAACATTTGCGGCTTAAAAGATCATAGGGTCTGTCACACTATGTCAGTTGAGAACATAGAATTATTGCGAACCAAAGGTTATACTCTACAGTGGTCTATGATTGAACCGAATGGTTTCCTAGAGCGACTAGTGCACAACAAAGAAGGGCCTTCGACGTATGTTTGGATGACTCGGCAGATGCCTTTAATACTATGGATCATTTGATAAAATCACCGAGGCAATTAAAGTAGGCCTAACTACAAAGCGTAAATGTAGCCAAATAAAAAGAAAGCCCTGGTTTGACCAAACATGCTCGGAGGCCCATAAGTACTTAAAACGGGCTCTAAAGTGTACACCCAGGAACTATTTGGAGGTCCAGCATAGGAGACAGTTTTACAGACTTGCACTAAAAAAACGTAAACGAAGTATGAAAGAGGAGGCTTGGGATAAACTGTATGATGCCAGCCGTAATAATGATACTGCCACATTTAGGCGTGTAGTGAATTCACCCTTATTTTGTGAGGACAACAAACCCAAAATTGAGATGACAGTGCATGAGGAGGCTTGAGTATCACACTACTCTAAACAATAGACTGATACTACAAAGTGTGATTGCAACAGCACTATACTGGCAACGTCGTGGATACGTCATCCTCCCCTATGGTATACGATTGGTCCGACAGGAGGAATCCCCCTCCTCCCACAACTGTACAGAGCAGCACACACTTGTGCGCTGTTTGACATATATCTCTCGCCTTCATTTATCCACTAGAGGAACTTCATACCCTTTTTTTTGATGATACGACTGGGCATGTATGCTGGACCTCCTTCTTCTAAAAAGCCTTCTGGTCCCTCCTTATTTGATTGATATGATTGGTCTGGCCTTAATTTTACTCTGGAAGAGGTCACCCTGGCCATAAGCTCAAGCACCATGGCCTGACGGGATCCCTATTGATTTGTTTAAGGCTAACGTGGAGCTTTGGAGCCCCCTCCTAACTCTGGTTTTTAGATCATGGCAGAGTATAGGTTTTCCTTCTACATGGTCTGAGTCCCATATTGTACCAATTCTCAAGAAAGGAGACCACAACTGCCCTGCAAACTACAGACCCATCTCCTTGCTAGATTCTCTAGTCAAGGTTGTGGGTCGTATAATTCCAAGTAGATTGCAAAGCTGGGCGGATTGCAATAATATTATGTTGGATCTACAGTATGGATTTCGAAAAGGATTAGGGACCACGGACCAAGCCATCAATTGAAATCTGTTAATGAGCAAGTATGCTTTTATCAAAAGAGGTAATATGTTTTTGGTTTTTGTCGACTTGTCGACCACTTTGATTGTGTTATTCATGACAAGTTTTGGACTGTTATGACCTCAATTGGCATTGACCATACTATTATTAATTTTCTAAGATATTTATATTCCACCAGTTGTGCCAGGGTCCGCTTCGGTATAAAGGGTGAATGTGCACGTTCTTTTAATATTGAAAAAGGAGTTTGCCAAGGGTGTGTGCTTGCCCCTTTTTTATTCAACTTGTACATCAATAAGCTAAGTGACTCTCTTGCTGAATCATGTCGGGATCTGCCACAGATTAAACAACGCCCTATACCCGTCCTGCTTTATGCGGACGACGCAGTACTCATGGCACGTACCCCACTGGCCCTGTAGCAGCTCCTTGACTGTTTTGTGCACTTTATAACTTGGGGCTGAGAATTAATATTAGCAAAATTTCGCTGCGAAAGTAGACCGAAGCTCTACTATAATGTGCAACATTTTTATAAGGAAAGGTATAATTCCACTAACTCTAACTTTTTTGTACCTGGGTATTTTATTTGATTGCCAGGGGAGTTGGAAAAGTGTCATCTAATCAAGAAAGCTGCAATTTGTTAAATCCATGGTGGCCTTGTGTAATTTTGCAAAGAAACTAGGCTGTAAACAGCCAAAAGAAATGCTAACTATCTATAATGCAAAATGTAGAACTATTGCTATGTACAGCTTTGAGCTGTGGGGGTACGTAAATGTGGAACCACTACAGGGGCTGAAAAGGAATTTATTTTAAATGTATTGGTGCTTCCTTTTAGTTGTTCAAATTTTGTGTGTCATTCCGAACTGGGTGCTACCTATCTAACAGACCTGATAAAGATACAGCCAGTCTTTCTTTGGCACAAGATCTGGACGTCATATCATACGTAACTTAACCGGGATTTAGTAAAGGACTGCTGTGCCTCCGAGGCTGCCTCAAATGTGCCATGGCTAAAGTTTATTAAAAAGTTCATGGCAGATATTAGTCATCCATAATTTTATGAATGTCCGGATTCCTTGAATAACATTACAAAGAGAGCACTCAAAACTGATTGTTTAAACCATTTGGAGGAGTTGAGATTATCTATGGAATCAGTCCAACCATCTGTACATCATAATCAAATGGTCTTGACCACATGCTCAGTGCAACCTTACCTTCTTAACGTTTTAAATGCACAAGATAGATTTATTTTAATTTGTTTTAGATTAGACATATTTCATCGCTTGACGTCCTTTCCAAGTCTTAACAACTGGTCAAGGGAATTAATATTTTGCCCCTGTGACAATAAGTCTAAACAGTCAACAATTCACATTTTGTTCTTTTGTAAATTTAACATCAATCTGAGGAGATCTTTTATTGTACCTTTTATGAAATCGCTAAATTTTAATCAATGTAGGCTGGCGTTTTTGTACTTGCAACTACTTTCTAATTTGTTTACATGTGTGGTGCTAGCAAGGTTTCTTAAGTCTGTATTAACTAGAAGAAAATCATGTTTTGCTGTATGTTAAATTATGATTCTTCTTTTTTTTTCTTCTTCTTCTTAATATTACTGTGTTTGGATCTTATAATATACTGTTGAGATGTATGCTTTTATGATACACTATGTGAATCGAATAAAGGTGAATTGATTGAGAGAGAACGGAATCCCTTCATCACGGAGTATCGCCTTCATTTCTAAGAAGGAGGCTCATTTGGCTTGCACTGCCACCGTAAAATTCGGGAACATTGCAGCTTGTCCATTCCCCACCTGCAAAGGGCTCGCCTCCCATGCCCTCTGCAACAGCACATCTCTGTCTTTGTAGTGCAATAGTTCAGCAATTGAGGGTCAGGACATGCAACATTGGGTTGGCGGTCGGCCTGCACTCTGTGCGCTCTTTCCAGGGCAAAAAAGGGCATGAGCCAAGTCAGGGCCACCTCCGACTTCAGCCAGGGCTCCAAGTAGGTCTCCATGTCGGACCATTCGGTTCCCTCAAGAAGGCCCATTATTTGCATATTATTCCGCCTACTGTGCCCCTTATCATCTTCTGCCCGATATTCTAGTCACTGTACTCGATCCGTGAGATGAGTGATTTGGGTTTTTATTGGTCTGCTGAGGGGGAATCATGGGCTTTCACCCTGGCAGCCAACTTCTGGTGATCAGCATTAAGCAGGCCTAGTTCAACTGATACCTTCTCTGTTTCCCATTGAAGTCTAAACAGTCATAGAATAGTTAAACTGTTTCGCATTGCAGCAGTTAGGTAAGCAGTATGCAGAATGGTTAAGCTGATTCATTAAGCAGACACACCCAAAGTTAGACAGCATACACAGCACCGTTATGCTGTTTCTTAGAGCAAGTTAAGAGCAGCCACACCCAGTCTAGGTACATGAAAAGTTCCCTGTGCCAGCTGCTGTTGGGTAATACAGTGGCAGTGATCAGCGAGCAATGCGGCACAAGGAGTACAATCTAACCAAATGAAATGAATGTACAGTATGGCAGTTAGGCAGCATGCGAGCAAAGAGTGGTCACATCCAGTTTAGACACCTGAAATGTTCTGTGTGCCTGTTGGTTAATGCAGTAGCAGCAAACAATGCCGCACAAAGAGTACAGTCTAGCCACTTGAAGGGATATGGCCTGGTACTACCTATACCCCCCTCCTCCCTTGTTAAGACCCACATAATATCAAGAACAAGAGCTTCATTGGAAAAGGGGGTCATAGATAACCCCCCGGCCGTATTTATTAACAAACAATTAAACAATTAATAATAACAATTATTTACAAAATTACATAGAAAAACATACAATTGACATTGATTACATTTGATATGTACAGATGTCAGATGGCTATCCTTAACATAACTCTAATACAAGTTATTCCTATCCGAATCTAAGCATAACATCATCAATAATCATAATGGCAATTATTTTCTGCGTATCCATGTTGGAGCCTACGGCAAGGTCAGTAAGTGGTGTCAGATCCTTATCAATTAAGCCCGCCCTCCCACCGGAGTGCGCACTCACAAAGGGCCCATTCACTATGAGGGTACCCCCCCAGGTTACCCCTGTACGCTCTGTATACTATCTCCACTGCTGTGCGCGACAGGCCCGCCCCCCAGGTCGTCGGGGGCCGGCAGGACCACCATATTATCGGCGTGTCCAATGCCGGACCCGCCTTTTCTAGTGCATGGTGTGGCAGCTAGGCCGCATGCGGAATCCTCTGCAAAAATGGCTACTGAACACACAATGAGACGGCAGCTGTGTGTCAGCACATATGATTTCAAAGCGGATGCCTTGTCACAGTAGCTCACTATGAATAACAGAACCACAGAATTGCCACTGTTCCAGTGGTTTATTTTACTAAGCTGAGAGCTGCCGATGACTCAACTGCAAAATGACTGTCACCGCCATTTCTGAAAAGCTCTATGCTCCCGATGCCAACCCCTCCTCAGAATTGCACAATCATTGTGCAGTGCGCATGTAGTTAAAACATAGAACGGAAGAAATTTAAAGACGCAATCACACTTTCCTCACGGGAGGATTACGGCAAGCACTTTGCTAAACCACTGTTTCCTGGTCATAAACCTTTGTAGCGAACTTGCAGTATGGCTGCTGCAGCTGTGCACTGTGCTGTCCAACTGGAAAGACAGTGCCGCCCAGTATAACAAAGCACCCACCTCACGCCGCCTCCCTGAGCTTGCTGTAGTCATTTTGTTAGGGCGAAATAATTGTTACAGTTAAAGCACCACACGCAGTTACGCAGGATGGACTAGGAGCACAGTGTGACTGTTAGGAATCATACAGGATCATAAAGGTTCACAGAGCTATTATTAAAAGCTCCTAACTTGATACTATATATGCCCATGATGCTGCTGTACAAATCACGACCACTTGGTTCAGATGTATGTAGAGCGACCCAGGCAGCAGCTACTGGCTATGTCACCTGGACCTGCTCTGGTTTACCTCAGTCCAGTGGCCATCTTCTTGCCCATGACCCATAGCAGCAGAGTGATCATCAAATCTCACAGAGGCGCTCAGTGTCGCCTGACTGCAGAGGAGCCCGCCAGGGCCTTCCAGGCGACTTTTGGCTGCCGTTCTCGGGACAAATTACTCCCAGTGTGGGGTAAATTGCATGTTTTTTTCAGGCCGATGCAGAGTCCCCAGTCTGCATGACCGCCATCTTGGCCAGCTGCCATGCTGGTGTCCTCAGCGAGCTGTGGAACCCGTGATTATGTATTGTCCAAAAGAAATCGAATAAGGCCCTCCTCCGCATTGTATAATCCGAGTTTATTACGATGTCAACAAAGTGTTTGGGCTTTACAGCCTTTCTCAAATCTTGGTTCAATTCACCAGAAAAAATAAATAGTGGCAACCAATCACCAAGTATAAGGCATAAAAAACAAGCTATCTAGTCAAAACTAACCAAATAATGACATTGGGTGTTCCTCATCCTTTTACTCAAATAGTACAATTATGTTATTCTATCTAATTACAGTGTTTTCTCGAGCAGTAATTAAAGTTTCCTTAAATTCACTGATAATAAATTGGAGGTGCAATATATATATATATATATATATATATATGTTATGCAATTTATGATTTGTGATTGGAGATTGGTTTGCACCAGTAACTTTTCATGGTGGATTGAACCCACACTTGAGGAAGGCAGTAAAGCTGAAATGCTGGAGTGCCTTATTGGATTTCTTTCGGAAAATATATATATCCATATGTATATATATATATATATTAGCATTTAAAAAACCTTGCAAATTCACTGAAAAAACCATAGGTTTCACACACGTTATAGTTAGGAAATAGCATTTAAAAAACCTTACAAATTCACTAAAAAAACATAGGTTTCAGGGGCGTTATAGTTAGCTGGACATTTCCCTCGTACAAAACCCTAGAAATTCCCCTGTTATAGTTAGTTCAGCTAACTATAACTCGCGCCCCCGCAATGCACTGCTGATGACATCACATTTTACATCACTCATGACATGGTCAGTGACATCACTGATGACTTCACTGATGACATCTCAAATGACATCACTGATGACATCACTGATTACATCATCCAGTGACTGTGTGTTTCTGTAAAGTTTAAATATGTTTTAAATAATTATAGTGAAAGGCCTATGGAAGAATGAGTGGGTGTATAAGTGTGTGAATGGGTGATTTTCTAGGTGCGTAACTGACTCTATAAGTGAGTCATTAAATGTATCTTACTGCAGACAAGTGACTAAACTGTGTGAGTGGCTGCATGGTTTTGTGAATAGCTATATGAGTGTCTATATGGGTTATTGATTGGTTGTTTGAGTATCTGTATGGGTGCCTGAGTGTTTGTGTGGGTAGATGTGTGAGTGGGTGATTCAGTGGGTGCATGGTTTTAAGAGTGCATCTGTGATGGACTGTATGGTTGGGTGAATGTATGTTAGGGTGTGTTAGTGATTGAATGTATATCTCTGTTGTACATGTGTCAGTAACTACCTATGTGAAAAGCAGTGTATATGTGTGTAAGAGTATATAACTATCTATATGTGAGAGTGTGTGATTTTGGGAGTGGCTGTATGGATGAGTGTGTGCTTGTATCAGTAATTGTATAAGAGCGTCAGAATTTGTTAGTATTTTTATGAGTAAGTGAACTTGAGTGTGTTTAACTGTATAGGTGAGTAAATTGGACTGTGATTAATTATTTGCATGACTGACTAGATGTGTCAGTACCTCAATGGATGATTGGCGGTGTGTGAGTGTCTATATAGGTGTATAAAGGCATATGATGGTCCTGTACAGAGTGACTGTAAGTATGAGTGACTGTACAGGTGAGTGAGTGGAGATGTATGTAGACCTAAGAATCAATGAGTGGGTGTGTAGTTATTGGTATTGGAGTATCTATGGTTTTCAAAATGGCCGTCTGAAATTTTGAATCGGTGTATCAAAGGTTATATTAGGGTGTGAGAAGATGCACTAATTTATCACATGGATGACATCATCAGTGATGTCATCAGTGATGTCATTTGAGATGTCATCAGTGATGTCATTGACCATGTCATGAGTGATGTAATATGTGACGTCATCAGCAGTGCATTGTAGGGGCGCGAGTTATAGTTAGCTGAACTAACTATAACAGGGGAATTTCTAGGGTTTTGTATGAGGGAAATGTCCAGCTAACTATTACGCCCCTGAAACCTATGTTTTTTTAGTGAATTTCTAAGGTTTTTTAAATGCCAATTCCTAACTATAACGCCCCTGAAACCTTTGGTTTTTTCAGTGAATTTTCAAAGGTTTTTTAAATGCTAATCCCTATCTATAACTTATCTCTAAAGATATCATGTTTAATGATTTTCATTGGATTTCTATATTTTTCAAATACAGTGTGTCAATTTCATTAATTATGTTTTTTTGAAATTCTTTTTTATCACCATTTTTTAAATTTATTTTTTTAATTAATTCTTTTAAAAACTTAAAAAATAATATTTGTTTTTATTGGGTTATCTATCCCTTGCACTATCCCAAAACACATTTCTTCATCTAGAAGGAGTACTACATTTTAGTATAGAAACATAACTCATTTCACAAATTCATAAACAATGACTGGTTTCTAATTCTACCAAAATATAAAAACAGCACAGTTATCTGTCTGCAAACACATGAAAAACACAAATGCTTATCACAGAATGGTTTCCACATGCACACACACTGTCAATAAGATTGTAGAGAAAAAAAGTACTCCCTACACTTTAGCAGGAGAAATACATTAGTCTGATTAAAATCAAAATAGTCTACATACATCCCCTAACTCACCTTTCAAGTTGTTATGTAGATTAAGAAGTATATCAGTCACACACCAGATATCAGTCACACACCAGATATTCTTATACAGAATCTCTGCACTGTGCACCTCTCAGCAAAACCAAAGAATGGCAAAGTGTCCCTTTCATTTTCCACACATATACATGTAAACATCAAAATCACATCCCTTCACACATAAATTCAAAAGCAAACACACATTTCTATTGGTTAAACATTTCAACCCTTTCCAAATGAAATACATTTGAACCATTCCCCCAACCTGCCTTCTGCCTGTTACCATAGAAACAGGTCATGGAACACTGTACTGAGCACACAGGTCACAAGTTCAGCACACAATGTTGCTAATCAAGACAGCAAGTGTGCTTGACTTTTCAACATATCAGCTTATCATATATAATGTTCTTTACAATCAGTTTTTGTTAACCAATAAGAATCATGCGTTTAAAAAACAGAAATATACACCCTACCTTTCAGTGTAGAAAGTTGTCATACAACCAATGATTTCTTGTCTGTTCTCAATTTTTATGTTCTCAATTTTTTTTTCCTTGGATCCGCGCACCCAACGCGAGAAAATCCGTGCACCCAACGCGATAGGATGCGCGCACCCTGCGTGCATTTCGCAATTTTTTTTTAAAAAGGGGGGCCCCAGGGGGTCCTTCTGGGACCCCCTAAGCACCTCTAGAGGGTCCAAGTATTTCCACTCTGCCCCTTTATATGTTTTACACACTTATTCCCCTTGCTTCTTCAGCCTCGCTTCTACCGAGGCAGAAAATGGCCGCCAACAGTTCCTGGTTTCGAATGTAGACAGACACTCGACAGCCAATTAGCATTCAGCACGATCGGGAGGGTGCGCGCTCGGTTCGGGTAGGGTGCGCTTATGGTGCGGGTAGGGTCCGCGGATCCTCTCAGGCCATATATATCACTAACTTTTTTATCCTAATTTTCTCAGGAACTACTGAACAGATTCACACCATTTATGCAAAAGGCACGAGTCTGAACTGAGGACTACCTCTTTGCCAAATTTGGTGTCATTCCATTCAGCGGTTCGGGCTGTAGCTGCGACAATAGATCCTATGGGAAATTGCATGGGAGAAACGTGTTTTGGGACCCCCCTTTTTTCTCGGCCCCCGCTTGACAAATCACCACGAAACTTTCAGGGTAGGAGCGGAGTGGAGCTGGCCAAAAGTTTGGAAAATTTCGCGAGGATTCATCAACCGGCGCCAGACTTATTGGGAATAGAATGTTGCGGATTTCCTATGGAAAATAGGTCCTAACGATAACTATCTACTGGCGACCGCCAGTAGCTAATATTTATATATATGTATACATATATATATTCACTGAAAAAACCATAGGTTTCACACACGTTATAGTTAGGAAATAGCATTTAAAAAACCTTACAAATTCACTGAAAAAACCATAGGTTTCACACATGTTATAGTTAGCTGGACATTTTACTCGTAAAAAAACAATGAAATTCCCCCGTTATAGTTAGTTCAGCTAACTATAACTCGCGCGCCCGCAATCCACTGCTGATGACGTCACATATTACATCACTCATGACATGGTCACTGACATGACTCATGACATCACTGATGACATCTCAAATGACATCACTGATGACATCACTGATGACATCATCCATTGAGTATCTGTTTCTTAACAATTTTAATATCTTTAATATATATAGGAAAAGGTCTGTTGAAGAATGAGTGGGTGTACAAGTGTGTAAATGGATGATTTTCTGTGGTACATAACATGATTCTATAAGTGAGTCATTAAATGTATCTTACTGCAGACTAGTGACTAAACTGTGTAAATGTGTGTATGTGTCTGTATGTTGGTGTATACGTGGCTGCATGGTTTTGAGAACAGCTATATGAGTGTCTATATGGGTAATTGATTGGTTGTCTGAGTATCTGTATGGGTTCGTGAGTGTTTGTATTGGTAGGGTGTGTGTCACTCTATGCATAGATGTGTGAGTGGGTGATTCTATGGGTGCATGGTTTTAAGAGTGCATCTGTGATGGACTGTATGGTTGAGTGAGTGTATGTATGGGTGTGTTAGGGATTGAATGTATATCTCAGTAGTACATTTGTGACTAACTACATATGTGAAAGGCAGTATATGTGCGTGTAAGAGTATATAAGGGAGTAGATGTGAGAGTGTGTGATTGTGAAAGTGACTGTATGGATGTGTGTGTGCTTGTATCAATGATTCTATAAGAGTGTAAGAATGTGATACTATTTTTATGAGTAAGTGAACTTGAGTGTGTTTTACTGCATAGGTGAGAAAATGGGAGTGTGATTATTTGCATGACTGAGTAGGTGTAAGAGTAGCTCTATGGATACTTGTTAGTGTGTGAGTGTCTATATAAGTGTTTAAATGTATATGATAGTTTTGTACGGAGTGACTGTAAGTATGAGTGACTGTACAGGTGAGCGAGTGGAGGTATATGAAGATCTAAGAGTTAATAAGTGGGTATGTAATGATTGGTATTGCAGTATATATGGTGTTGAGAATGGAACTCTTAAATTTTTAGTCGGTGTATCAAAGGTTATATTAGGGTGTGAGAAGATGTGGTAATTTTTTACATGGATGATGTCATCAGTGATGTCATCAGTGATGTCATTTGAGATGTCATCAGTGATGTCATGAGTGATGTCACTGACCATGTCATGAGTGATGTAATATGTGACGTCATCAACAGTGGATTGCGGGCGCACGAGTTATAGTTAGCTGAACTAACTATAACGGGGGAATTTCATTGGTTTTTTACGAGTAAAATGTCCAGCTAACTATAACATGTGTGAAACCTATGGTTTTTTCAGTGAATTTGTAAGGTTTTTTAAATGCTATTTCCTAACTATAACGTGTGTGAAACCTATGGTTTTTTCAGTGAATTTGCAAGGTTTTTTAAATGCTAATTCCTAACTATAACATGTGTGAAACCTATGGGTTTTTTCAGTGAATTTCAAAGGTTTTTTAAATGCTAATTTTAGAATTATTTATATATTTCTTTTACAAAAATTTCCCTATGTATACATTTATAAATTATCTGTATCCTTTAATTTGGTGTGGCTCTTTTTTTTTTACTTTGAATTTGGATAAAGTTGAACAGCATAGTTAATATCTTCTATTAACTTATGTCCACTTTATTTCTTTTTTTTTGTTTCTATAAATTTTTAGGGTGCGCACACAGAGCGCGCACCTAGTACGTTTGCGTACGTTTTTTGTGTACGCATGCGTACGTTACATACGTACGCATACGTACGTTTTAGAACGCGCTCGCAGCGCGCACCCAGTACGCATGCGTACGTACGTTTGTGTGTGTCGTACGTGCACCGCACGCTACACTCGCGCATACGCGCAGAGTACGCGCACTGACCTTCGCGTATGCGCACGTGCTGCGTATGCGCGTTATGTACGCGCATAATACTTATGCGCATGCGCGTGTACGCGTTTGCGCATGCGTAATTGCACCGTGCGCGCTCCGAGCTTGCTCCGTGCGTGCACCTCGGGTTATGTGATTAATAAAACAACACTTTTAATTGGTTTTCATTACTTTCAGTTTCAGATTGTTTCAACACCACACCCAATCCCCTCATGGCAAGTCATGTGATCAAGAAACATCACTTTTCATTGGTTCAAAGTACTTTCAGTTCCAGATTCTTCCAAAACTACACCCACTCCCCTCATTATTAGTTCTGATTCCCTTGGAGAAGGAGCTACTCTGTTTTTGTGAGACAATGGCAGAGCACCAGCCACCTTCTGAGAGTGAGCAGGACACTCTTGAGAGACGGTGGCAGAGGAAGCAGAAAGACTCCTTTATATGGCAGTTTTTCACTTTCCTGAGGGACAAGAGAAGGTAAATGCACCAAAGGTCACCTGCATACTTTGTCAGCGAACCTTATCACGTGGGAATGCTAATAAGAAGTACTCTTTTAGTATTCACACAATGTTGAGGCACGTTGAGAAAATGCATCCTGTGACTTTTTGTCAAGCTTCTGGAGCAAACCCTCCACCTGCTCAGCCGACGACATCTGCAGTAGCTCAGCCAAGCACATCTTTGGCAACTCAGCCGAGCACTTCTTCTGAGATGGTGCCTTCACCTTCTTACACACCTCTGGATATTCGTCCTTGTTTTGGGAGGACGAGTACACGTTGCATGGATTGTGCTACTCTTATTACTATGGGTGAGAGCAGTGTTGATCTCATTCAGAGAAAATTTGAGGAGCACCCTTGCACTAGGCCATAGTTTTGTTATTTTTTTTCCCCGTTTTTCTCTTCATCTGTCCCTACATTAACTCAAGGGCTCTTTTTAGAGCCACCTAAAATCTAAACACAAAAACTTGTTTTTTTAATCTATTTGTCAAATTTTTTTGGGGGGTGCGCGCACCCTGCGCGCACCCAATGACTTTTTTTTAAAAAAAAATCATTTTTTTCTACTTTAGTAAACCTTCATGGACTCCCTGACAAAGAGAGGGGAGTGGCAAAGTAATTAAAAAAGAGATGGTGGACATTTCACAGATGAAGGGAAGAGACTCTTCCTATTAAACTTTAAACTCTGCATCAGTACTTACGTATAGGTACCCTAAACCTATCAAAAAAGATAATAGCTCATTTTAGTGCTGCGTTTGAATTGGCTGTATTTACAAGGAGAGGAAAAGACACACAGAGTGGCTTATCCACTCCTTGTAAATATGGAGGAGCACCCTGCGCCACTAGTACGTCAAGAAAAGTGACGTAGTGGTGGTGCAGGTGGCTTGTAAATCTGCCCCAGAGATGTTAAGGAAGTTAAGGGTAAAACAGACAAACAGAGAGTGACAGATACAGAGACAGAAAGCAAACAACTGAGAAGGAGTAAGGCAGTTAAAAAGACTAAGACATATGGATACAGAGAAAGTAACATGGATGAAAAATTAGTGATGGAGGTAGTAAAGGTAGGGGAGTAGTAGAGAAGGAGTGAGGGAGTTACAAAGGAGTAGTAAAGCAGGAAGAGAGAGTGAGAAGAGAAATGAGAAAAGCAGAATAAGGAGAGGTGAAGAAAAGGAAGCATGAAATGAAAGCAGTGACACATACAGATATTTTAAACTTACCTGACCATCAAAGTAACTTATTTAGAAATCAATGTTTTTATTTAATTGCAGGGAAACTGAATTACATTTTCTAAATTTTCTTTCTAGTTCTGAAAAAAAGAAAAAAAGTATTAATATTCAACAATACATTTTATTAAACAGTACATGTTTTTTCATATTTAGCAAAGCAATTTTTTGCCCTTTTTTTGCTGTTTTCAGAATGTTTTGATTTTCACTGAAAATAGTGAAATCAATTGTATTCATCATTTAACAGCGGGCAAAAAAAAAAACAATCTGAAAGATTGTTTAAAAAAGCCCCAAATGTATCCTCACTAAAACATACCTTAATAGAAATGTCATAAACCTTGTTGCAAAAGAACATTTTCCAAAATAATTTCTGTCAAAGAAGTCCACAATTGTTTGTTTTACCTTTCCTTGAGACCAAATGGTAAGTTTAAAATCCTTTTTGAGTGAAATATCCAATTTTAATCCTTTAAAATTTAAAGAATGCTTTCTTACGATGCTGATTTTAGTATTTAAAATTTGGGTTTCAGAAAAATTAAGTAACAATTGGGTAAATCATAAGGCAAACGTTGCTTGAAAATCAATTGAGAATCATTACACAGTGTCCATCCTTTTTCACATTTAAGATAAACTGTGTAATGACCAGAAGTTATAGAAGGACCGTCATGAAAAATTATTGCAACTGCTACAAAAGTTTTTCCAGATATAGATAATTGATTACCAACAAACTTCTTTAGTAAAGTTTCCAATTTTGTTCCATCAGCTCTACAACGTTGTACCATTAAAATTACATACTGTCCATATTTCCTTAAAAATAACGTTGACAACATTTCAGATTTACATTCAGAACATTCCATGTTGTGAATAGCATCTTTAACTAATTTACTAAAAGTCACTGTTTTACTTTCTGGTAATGGTAAATATATGAACCTTTCAGAATCAACATTAGTACTGCTTGTGTTCATACAGTTATCACAACAATGTTCCCATTTATAAGAGACACCAAATAAATGTTCTACTTCTACCCCTTCATCTTCCAGTACCATCAGGATATACATCAAGAATTCCTGTGCATCTTGCTGGACATTTTGTGTAAACTGTGTACATCCAGAACATACATCTAAAAGATTTCTAACATCAGAAGCACTTTCTATTTTAGTTTTATCATTACTCAGCTTCTCATAAAGGAGACTCAGCAAAGAACAGAATCTTTTTTCATGATTTAGTATTATCTGCTCATTCAAACTTTCAAGATAAAATACAACATTCAGCACTACATTTGCGTAGCAGTTGACACCAGAGCTATTTTCAAAATGACAACCAACAGCCTCTTCCACACTGTCCTTTTTCTTTTTGCTTGCAGTCACATCACTGTCTTTTTGTTTTCTCTTCTGTACATCCTCATTACAGATATTCTCAAATCTCCTTTTCCGACAAACAACACGTTTTTCAAACACAGGATACTGACCTAAATGAGGAGCATAGCTTCTTCTTAATCTATTATACTCCTTTACACAGTTTGCATCAGCACTTACTTTTGAGTCATCAAAGTCTATCATGAATAAACCAGATAATTTTTTCACGCGTGACAAAGCAACATATGCCATACCTTCTTTAACCCCTTGAGTGCGCCGCCCTTTCCCCTTCCTGTGCCGGGCCTTTCATTAGCGGGCGGGGTCCATGACGAGATAGTCTCGTCATGGGCACAGCGCAACCGCACTCCATGACGAGACTATCTCGTCATGGGCATAGAAGGGGTTAAACACAGTAGATCCAATGTTTACAAAAGCACTATCAACAGTTAATCCTTGAGACTTGTGAATAGTTACAGCATATGCTAGAGAAATCGGAAACGGCTTCCTACGTACATATAAGTCTTTCACTAGCAAAAAACGAACTGAACAACGACTAATGACTTTAACCTCTTCAATCTGATCAAATTTTATTTTTAAGAATTCAATTCCATCTTTTTTCTGGTACTTTACAAAACCCACAACTTTACCCATAGCTCCATTCACTAAACCTTTTTCTACATCCAAATTACGTCTTAAAATTACTCTACAGTTCATACACACATAAAGATTCTTTTCCAAACCAGCTGTTTTTGAAATGTTTTTCTCCAGAGAATCCAATTTAGTAGCCAATTTGCCTGTCAATATAATAGTTATTCGTTCATGTTGAATTTTATCCACAGCTTCCAGTTTTATGATCTCTTCATTTTCCAATTTCAAAAGTTCTTGATTGAATACAGAGCATTCATGTAGTGTTGGCATTAAGCAGATTACAGTATTTTTTTCAGCAATTTTCTTGTATATTTTCTCTGGAACTATTTCTTCTGTTGTAAACAAATTACTCAGCAATCGACTCTGTAATACTTTTCTGCCATGTTCTGTGAGTAATCCAATTCTTATATCTTTCAGAATACTTGCATAGTCCTCATCATTGGCTTGCCTCATATTGGTAATGAGTTCCTTATACTCAAAATATGTCCAAATATTTATATTGCCTATACTTCCTAACGACTTTTTTGTGTCTTCATGTGTAAGTGTATGGAATACCGGTTGTCCTTTAACTGGAGTAAGTTGCAAAAGATCCCCAAAAACTATGACGTGTTTTCCTCCAAATAACACGTCAAAGTCTGTCTTCAGAATTTGCTGCATTCTTACATGCACAAAGGCAAGCATTAAGTTTGATACCATGCTTACCTCATCAATAATGAGTACTTTCATTTTCTTCAATACTCTTGAAACTTCCAAGCATGCTTCTCCTGCTGGTTTGTGGTACTGTATTTTGTTCTCGTGCTCTACTGGTAACATTAGCAAACGATGTAAGGTAACTCCTTTTATGTTATACGCTGCTAACCCAGTTGGAGCAGTAACAACACAAGACAAAATGGAATCCATTTTCTTCTGTACGTAGCTTCTAATTACATTAATTAAGAAACTTTTTCCAGTTCCTGCTTGTCCACTTACATAGATTCTCATTGGTTCAAAAGATGTGCATGAGCACTCTTTATTTTCATGTAGTAATCCGTGATCAATTTTTTTTCTGACTTGTTCATCAATTTGTTTTTGTTCTTTATTCAGTTGCTGCTCCAAATATGTTAAGTCTACTAAAAATTCCTGAGCTTGATTCATAGCTGTTTCCACTTCATTCATGGCTATTGCTGCTTCATTTTCTACGATTGGTTGTCCTAGAGGATCTTGACTGAATGTCCCAGAACTTTGACTGTCTTGAGAACTGTCTCTAGCTACTTCAGCTGCAATTGTTGCTTCTTGTTCAATTTCTTCATTTAACATTTGAACATAAGTTGTGAAAGTACTGCATTCTATGCTGTCTTTGGTAGCATTGAAGGAATCTTCATAACTCTGGAATTCTCCAAGTAGTTCGTCCTCTGAACGCCATGGTTTAAACAGCTGCAAAAGTGCCAAGTAGTAAAATTCCTTTTTGTTAGGAGTGTCGCAACTCAGCTTCCGGTGATTTATCAAACTTCCTTTTGTTTGCTTCACCAAACATCCTTCCTCACCACTGACTTTATATTTTCCATTGTTGATATCTTCTGTGGCATTCCGTTTAAAAATGAAGTTCTGCAGCACTTCATAGAGACACATGTTCTCAAGGTGATGACTTCTTTGTGGATAATATGTGTCCAACATGTTTGTTTTGATTGATTTGTTCTTAAAATGTCTGTACTTTCTGGTTCGAACTCCGCTAAATATTCAATTTCTCGAATAGATTTCAGTACCCGATTTCGCATTCCTGCAAGACCTAAACTTACCCAAATTATTCTTCTGGATTTCAAGTAGACTTGCAGATGATAACCTATCTGAGCATTCGTAGGATCCAATTTCTTGATGCGATAACATCTTTAAACTGAAACTGTATAGCTTCTTACTGACAGTCTTCTCGTGAGAAATCTCTTCCCACATTTCCTTCAATTCCGTTTTCTCAGATTTAGTGATGTAAGATGTGACATAGCGAGCAACAGCAATAGAATTGTCAGCCACATACTGTATATCCATTTAAGCATTCCACATGGATAAAATTACTGGGTTGTAGTCATTTATATATTTTGACTCTTCTTTTCTTCTTAGGTTGTAGGTATTCTTAGGCGATTTTCTTGTAATAGTATGTCGCACAGCTGACATAAAACTGTTTACTCTTCCTTTTAAAAGAACAGGTCGTGGAAATCCAAATCGACATTTTGTGTAGAATTTATCTTTACTCTTGTACTTTCGTCGACAGTATTTTCCACACCGATGACTTTGGAAACGTAAAACTTGCTCTTTTAAATTTTTCTCTTCTGTGCTTTTAGGTATAGCACATGTTGCATATTCTTCGATGAAACTTAAAACTGCATCATCAGACTCTGTTCCAAATTTTGGGGCATCCTTGATCCACAACAGCATATGAATATGAGGAGCACCTCTGGCTTGGTACTCTTTTCTCCAAAAGAAATCCACAACTTCTCCAAGAGGTGGATTTTTTTTATTGCAGATGAAGGACATCATAGCCTCAAATCTATGATTGAAATATCTGCAAACATTAACCGGATCCTATGAGCACAATTCTCCTGCTGTCTTGTATTGGATGTTTTCAATATTTGAATTTGCCTCTCGAAGAAAATCCAGAAGATCATCCCAAGCGTACTCAGCACAGCTTAGGGTAAGGAACCATGTAGGAGTTCCTAAATTCCGTAACATACACTTCAATTCTCCATGGCGTCGGTACCAATATTCATTAGTCCCATGCTGACAAGCCATCAAATTGATCAATTGAGATTCCAAATGATCATCTCGCTGTTGCACTTTGTTCATAAAATCCTTTGCAGTCACATTACGTAGATGTAGATGTACTCCAGTTTTCTGTGATTTACTGCATAAGATAGTGCTGCCAAGTCACTTTCAAATAAAAGATGAAACAAATAAGGAATACTTTGACGAAATCTGGGATCTTCTGCATATAATCTTGTAGTCCGATACTCCGAAGCAGGAATCTGTACTGGACGTTCATCATATCGTCCTCCTTCTCCTGTAGGAAACAGTTGGGGAAAACAACGAGCTTCCAAGCTCTCTTCCCATACACTCACAGGAGTTCCTTTTGCTTTCTTCATCTGAAACAGATCAATAGTGTTTCCCATAACTTCTTTAGAATGAAGAGGATGTATGCTGAAATGTTCATAAATTTCTTCTTCTTTTGACTTATCCACTTTTTCAATTTGCCCAGTTGGTATTCCTGTGTCTTCTAGTATTTCTTCTTCATCTTCATCCATATAAATGGCTTCATACCATTTATTATTTTTTTTCAAATACAAATTTGCTCTTTGTACTTTTCGTACATCCACCAGCTCCTGCCAAATTTTCTTATTCTTTGTAGGTACACCATTAACCAGAATAACTAATGGTTCAGTTTCCAAAGTATCTGCATCAATTGTTTCCATATTTTTTTTCAAATCCAATGGCAAATAGACAACTCTTCCTTTTAAACCTCTTTGTAAATCCGAAGGAGGTAATTTACCAGTTTTTGGCTCCATACGCACTATGGTCTGAAATGGATGGACACATTGAATGAGTATAGACTCATACGTATTTAAATCAGAAAGTTCTGGAGGAATATCAACCAATTCTAAATTATTATGTACAGCTCTAGCTGGCATTCTATTTTCTTCTAACTTGTTATAGCAGTATTTACAAATACGCTGATCTTCACCCAAATCAAAACAATTTTCCAGAAAAATATATGTTGCAAAATCTTTCCACTTATAATTATCTTCATTTTCACTTTTTTTATACAGATCAACATTCCTTGTTTGATTTTTATAATGGCTTCTCCGGCAACAAATACAAGTAATATTTGGTCTTTCATTAGAGATGATAGTAAATGTTGTCATTTGATCTTCAAAATTTTTACTAACAGTAAGTTCTACATTCTCTTCCACATTTTCATCAATAACTGTGTCATTTTCTGCACTTTTTTGATCTGGACCAAAGTAACAAAACTGAATTTCATCAGTAACCTTCACTACATCTGATACAGATCCACGGAACAGAGCATTATTCAACTCATTTAACTTTAGTGCTGGACTTTTAGCAAAATACAATGTTCTCACAAACTTTCTCATTTCAGTATGATGAACAGCCAGCATCCTAAAATGGTAAAAAACACTTTGACACACTTTCCTAGATAGACAAGCCAGAGAATGTCCTTGCAAACCAGTATTCTCTCTCACTCTGCATGGATCTAGTCTTTGAAGCACCTTAATTTTCTGTTTAACACTCTTTTTACTATATTCTCTTAGAAAGTCACGTAATTTATCAATAGATTCCTGACGCACAGTACAAATACTACTACAATTCCAAGTGTACACTGGGGCCTTAGGACGTCTCCCCATAAGCTCATCAGCCATCACTTCTTCCTCGTTTCTTGGAACCATTTTTTCCTTTTCCATTACACAACCATCCTTAACTTCATATGCTCTACCATTGGTGTCAACTGCATGCAACAAACTATTACTTTGAAGATAACTCTCTTCATTAAAAAATGGCTCAGTACTTGAACTATGCTTCCACTCTCCTAAGAACACTTTACAAAAGGTATTTTTTTTCACTTCTCTTTTTCTTTTGCTTTGTGACTTCATTGCATTGACTAATTTATCTAATCTACGCATCCTGTTAAAAATTAAAATGAATAGTTTTTTTTTTTTATTTCTAAAGCCTTCGTAACAATACTTTCAATATATTTCTTTTTTTTTATAAAATTTGGTTTTCTTCTTATATTTTTTCACATCCTTTAGCAAATTTAACATCACTCTTCTCTGAAACATTTTTCGACTAATGTTTTTAAAATCTATTTTTCGTGTTAAGTCACTCTTTCTTACTTCGGAGTCTACATTAGCATTTTGTTTTTGCTGTCGACTCTGTTGTTGTTTTGTACTTGAAACACTGTTTGAATTTATCTTTCGATCATTTTTTTTAAAGATATTTTTTAAAAATTCTTTAGTCTGCTTACCAGAAGACTTTTTCTGTTTTCCAACACAAGCTTCTCCTCCTATTTTTTTGTTACCAGTTGTCTTCAAATATAGTTGTTGTTGCTTTTCTTTTCTCTTTCTTGACTTTATAGGCATCTTTAAATTTTTTCACTGTTGCTCAGCAATAACTGCAAGAAACTAAAAAAAAATACCTTTATGTAATTTTAATTCATTACAATTTTGTTTTGAGCTTTTCAAATCCTATCACATAAGCTGACCCTTTCCTACGAGTCCAAGTCTTACAAAACAAGACAAACATGAATTAAATCTCTGACAACAATTCCTGTGTGCACACAGACTCATGGTGTGATTCTAGGCAGAAAACGATATTTGATTGGCAATTTGAAAGCACATTTACTACTGTGGAGGAGCAAGTGATAATTACTGTGACAGCCTCACACATTTTTCTTATATTTTAGAGAAGCAGAAAAGAGCATATGTCCTTACAGCTATTTGAGACCATGACCATGTGTTACAGGGTGAGTGATTACACTAGAGCAAAGGAAATGAGCCTTGGTGTTTACGTTACACACTGCTATCTGAAACACCACACACAGCTGAGTAGTACGCACGGGAGTGTACGAGAAGCTGCTGCGTGTGTGCAAAGAGTGTGTTTCTGGAGACTATGTATTGTCAGCTGCAAGAGAGATCTGCATAGAAACTTGCACAACTGCATGAAGAGTGCAGACATGTTTATAAGAGTAGATGTGTGGTAAGGGTTAATTGGACTTTTGAACATGTAGGACCAACCTCAGCCATTGCAAGAATTGATGAAAAATCTACCATGCTATTTTCAAATGTGTTTGCATTTGCTTCTCAATATTGAGATAGTGATTTCTGCTGAGTGCTAACCAACACATTTGAAGAAAAGAAGCTGGCCCTTTCCTGAAAGTGCAAGTTTTACAGAACAACAGCAACCCAAATTAAATCTCTGACAACAATTCCTGTGTGCACACAGACTCATGGTGTGATTCTAGGCAGAAAGCGATATTTCCTTTGGCAATTTGAAAGCACATTTAGTACTGTGGAGGAGCAAGTGATAATTACTGTGACAGCCTGACACATTTTTCTTATATTTTAGACAAGCAGAAAAGAGCACATGTCCTAACAGCTCCTTGAGACCATGACCATGTGTTACAGGGTGAGTGATTAGACTACAGCAAAGGAAATGAGCCTTGATGACGTTGAATGTGTTTGCGTTACACACTGCTATCTGCAACACAACACAGAGCTGAGTATTACTCATGGGAGTGTAGGAGAAGCTGCTGCATGTGTGCAAAGAGTGTGTTTCTGGAGACTGTGTATTGTCAGTTGCAAGAGAGATCTGCATGGAGACTTGCACAACTGCATAAACACTGCAGATATGTGTGTAAGAGTACATGTGTGGTAAGGGTTAATTGAAGTTGTGAACATGTAGGAACTACCTCACCCACTACAAGATTGGATGAAAAATCTACCCTGTTGAATTCAAATGTGTTAGCATTTGCCTCTCATTTGTGAGATCAGGATTGCTGCTGAGTACTAGCCATCACACTTTAAGAAAAAAAGCTGCCCTTTTCCTGCGAGTATAAGTTTTACAGAACAACAGCAACACAAATGAAATCTCTGACAACAATTCCTGTGTGCACACTGTCTCATGGTGTGATTCTAGGCACAAAACAGTATTCCTGGGTGATACCAGGCCCTTTCCTGAAAGTGCAAGTTTTACAGAACAACAGCAACACAAATTAAATCTAACATGTTCAAAGCACTTAAATATCTTCCTTAACATAAAATGTAAAACACAACTTTTAAAGTGGTAGGAAAATGTACCATGCTATTTTCAAATGTGTTTGCATTTGCCTCTCATTTTTGAGATAGTAATTTCTGCTGAGTGCTAACCAACACAGTTGAAGAAAAGAAACTGGCCCTTTCTTAAAAGTGCAAGTTTAACAGAACAACAGCAACACAAATTAAATCTCTGACAACAATTCCTGTGTGCACACATACTCATGGTGTGATTCTAAGCACAAAGCAATATTTTCTTTGGCAATTTGAAAGCACATTTAGTACTGTGGTGGAGTAAGTGATAATTACTGTGACAGCCTGACACATTTTTCTTATGTTTTAGACAAGCAGAAAAGAGCACATGTCCTAACAGCTCCTTGAGACCATGACCATGTGTTACAAAAAACAAGCTGCCCCTTTCCTGCGAGTGCAAGGGTAATAGAGCAAGACTAACACGAATTAAATCTCTGATAACAATTCCTGTGTGCACACTGTCTCATGGTGTGATTCTAGGCAGAAAACAGTATTCCTGGGTGATACCAGTACACCTTAACTTATAGTGAAGACATACTCCATAATATCTAACATGTTCAAGGCACTTAAATATCTTCCTTAACATAAAATGTAAAACACAACTTTTAAAGTGGTAGGAAAATGTACCATGCTATTTTCATATGTGTTTGCATTTGCCTCTCATTTGTGAATAACTGATTTCTGCTGAATGCTAACCATCACACTTTAAGAAAACAAACTGCCCCTTTTCTGCAAGTGCAAGGCTAACAGAACAAGAGCAACACAAATTAAATCTCTGACAACAAATCCTGTGTGCAGACAGACTCATGATGTGATTCTAGGCACAAAACAGTATTCCTCAGTGATACCACTACACCTTAACTTACAGTGAAGACATACTCCATAATATCTTACAAGTTCAAGACAGTTAAATATCTCCTAAAACACAAAATGTAAAACACAACTTTAAAAGAAGAATGACAATTCTAATATTTATATAAAAAATCACCACATATATCCCCTCTCAAACTCATAACTCACCTTTAAAATTAGTTAGTTGAGAAAGAAATGTGGCACTCAAACAACAGATTATCAAAGCCAGAATCTCAGAGTTGTACACCTCTCTCCTCTCACCACAACCAGTAAATGGCAATTTTTCCCTCTCTTTTTTCACACATATACATGTTAATGTAAAATCACAGTCCTTCCCACATTTTTTCAAATGGAATCACACATTTCTATTGGTTGCAACTTTCAACCCCTTTCCAAATCATCCCTTCCCCCAACATGACTTCTGCCTGCTACCATAGCAACAGGTCATGTGAGCAGAGAGGTCAGAAGTTCAGCACATAATGTTTCTAATCCAAAGAGCAAGAGTGCTTGACTTTTCAAACCTAACAGCAAATCCAAAGTGATGTTCAGTGGGAACACATTTTTCTGTACCTATCCAAAACATGCTTTTAAAAATGTAAACATACAGCCTAGTTTTAACTGTAAAATGGTTTGAATCAGCCAATGAGTTCTTTTTATTAAAAAAAGTATGTATGCCTCCATTTTTCAACTGTCTTTCTTTTCATATTGCCATTCTACTGAAAGACACCTCCTGAGTGCATCCTGTTCTCCTTGGAAGATGTTCACAGTGTGGATTGTAGGTCATAGCTATGTCTTTTGGAGTGAAAAATTTGCAGAAAAAAGAGGTATTGTAAAAGACCTTGCTTTGCCAAATGTAGACATTAAATGGATTGGTCAGAGAGGATTAAAGTGGCACCAATTAATGCCTTTGGTGAAAACCTTTCTACATCTCCCACAGCCTAACCTTATTATTGTGCACTGTGGTGGAAATGACCTAGGCACTTTAACTGGGGTAGGTCTGGAAATGCTTATTAAGGACACCTTTCTGCAATTGATGTCACTTTTTCCACAAACTGCCTTTGTATATTCTAATATATGCCAAAGGCAAAAGTGGAACTGGTCCAACCAATTTTGTCCGCAGATTGACAAAGCAAGAAAGCACGTCAATAAGTCTGTTTCTGCTTTCCTCAGAGACTATGGTATAGGTTCTATATACCACAACAACTTGCGTTACAACATGCAAGACATTTATAGAGGAGACGGTGTACATTTCAATGATGAAGGGAACAGAGTCTTCCTCTTGAACTTTAGACTCTGCATCGGTACTTACTTGTAGGTACCAAAAAACACTCAATAAACACAAGGGCTCTTTTTAGAGCCACCTAATATCTAAACACTTAAACTTGATTTTTATTTCTATTTTTTTTAATGTTTTTTTTGGGTGCGCGCAGAGTGCGCCCACCTCGCGATGTTTTTTAAAAAAATTAAAATCTTTTATTTTGCCCTTCGTGGTCCTACTGTGACCCCCTGACAATGGCTAGGGGGTCAAGAACTCCCTACCCTGCCCCCTATTCACATTCTCCACCTTTCCTTTTCAGTGCGACAGACAAAATGGCGGCCGACACTTCCCGATTTCGACCGATTCGAATGTTTACAGACATATAACAACCAATCAGAATTACGCTCGTGCACGGCAGGGTGCGCGCACAGGGCTTGCACAGTGCGCGCACCCTGCGCGCGTATAGATATTGATATGCTTTTAAATGCTATTTTCTCAGGAAATACTGAACAGATTTACACCAGAAAGGCACTTCCTTGAACTTATGGCTACCTCGCTGCCAAATTTCAAGTAATTCTGTTCAGCCGTTCGGGCTGCAGCTGAGACTAAAGGTCCTATGGAAAAATGCATGGGAAAAACGCGTTTTGGGACCCCCCCTTATTCTCGGCCCCGGCTTGACAAATCACCCCGACACTTTCAGGGTAGGAGCTGAGCAGAGCGCCCCATTACTTTTGAAAATTTCGCAAGGATTCGTCAACCGGCGCCAAAGTTATTCAAAATAGAATTTTCAGATTTCCTATGGAAACACGGTCCTAACTATAACTATCTACTGGCGACCGCCAGTAGATAATATATATATATATATATATATATATATATATATATATATATATATATATAAAAGAACATGAGGGGTGCCTCAGTGAGAGGGTCTCACCATCAAGAGTTGCTCCACACCGGTGCCGGTAGTTGCTCACCAGCATGCTCGTACACCTTCATGCGCTGGATCACACACGCGCAGCCAAACGCATTTCGAGTCTGTGCTCTTCGTCAGTGGCAGATTAATGAAAACAAGAGTGGCGGTGATTGTTACTACATTTATTTTATTGAAGTCCCGCACAAATGGGCGCACGGCATCCCGGTACTGATTTACCCATTGTACACCTTTACCCACATGTGATAATATGGATTTTATTTTTATTTTTCCACTGGGTTTGAAGTTACAAGAGTTTGCGGAGCCCACTGGGGAAAAAGTTACATAAAAGCCCAGGCAACCGTTTAATGGACTATCAGTACCAGGATGCCGTGCGCCCATTTGGGCGGGACTTCAATCAAATAAATGTAGTAACAATCACCGTCACTCTTGTTTTCATTAATCTGCCACTGACAAAGAGCACAGACTCGAAACGCGTTTGGCTGCGCGTGTGTGATCCAGCGCATGAAGGTGTATGAGCATGCTGGTGAGCAACTACCGGCACCGGTGTGCAGCAACTCTTGATGGTGAGACCCTCTCACCGAGGCACCCCTCATGTTCTTTTTTGTTTAGCGGCTGGTCCGGCCGCGAGGGGGTCCCGCTGCTTACATGGCAGATCCTGGTGCAGGCAACCGCAGGCACCGCCAGGACATCAGGAGGCCTCGGTGCTGGACAATGATTGGGAAGTTTGCTTGCATCCTCCTACGCCTTTACCCACATGCGATAATATGGATTTTATTTTTATTTTTCCACTGGGTTTGAAGTTACAAGAGTTGGCGGAGCCCACTGGGGAAAAAGTTACATAAAAGCCCAGGCAACCATTTAACGGACTATCAGTACCAGGATGCCGTGCGCCCATCTGGGCGGGACTTCAATCAAATAAATGTAGTAACAATCACCGCCACTCTTGTTTTCATTAATCTGCCACTGACGAAGAGCACAGACTCGAAACGCATTTGGCTGCGCGTGTGTGATCCAGCGCATGAAGGTGTATGAGCATGTTGGTGAGCAACTACCGGCACCGGTGTGCAGCAACTCTTGATGGTGAGACCCTCTCACCGAGGCACCCCTCATGTTCTTTTTTGTTTAGCGGCTGGTCCGGCCGCGAGGGGGTCCCGCTGCTTACATGGCAGATCCTGGTGCAGGCAACCGCAGGCACCGCCAGGACATCAGGAGGCCTCGGTGCTGGACAATGATTGGGAAGTTTGCCTGCATCCCCCTACGCCTTTACCCACATGGGATAATATGGATTTTATTTTTATTTTTCCACTGGGTTTGAAGTTACTAAAGTTGGCGGAGGCCGCTGGGGAAAAAGTTACATAAAAGCCCAGGCAACCATTTAATGGACTATCAGTACCAGGATGCCGTGCGCCCATTTGGGCGGGACTTCAATCAAATAAATGTAGTAACAATCACCGCCACTCTTGTTTTCATTAATCTGCCACTGACGAAGAGCACAGACTCGAAACGCGTTTGGCTGCGCGTGTGTGATCCAGCGTATGAAGGTGTATGAGCATGCTGGTGAGCAACTACCGGCACTGGTGTGCAGCAACTCTTGATGGTGAGACCCACTCACCGAGGCACCCCTCATGTTCTTTTTTGTTTAGCGGCTGGTCCGGCCGCGAGGGGGTCCCGCTGCTTACATGGCAGATCCTGGTGCAGGCAACCGCAGGCACCGCCAGGACATCAGGAGGCCTCGGTGCTGGACAATGATTGGGAAGTTTGCCTGCATCCTCCTACGCCTTTACCCACATGGGATAATATGGATTTTATTTTTATTTTTCCACTGGGTTTGAAGTTACAAGAGTTGGCGGAGCCCACTGGGGAAAAAGTTACATAAAAGCCCAGGCAACCATTTAATGGACTATCAGTACCAGGATGCCGTGCGCCCATTTGGGCGGGACTTCAATCAAATAAATGTAGTAACAATCATCGCCACTCTTGTTTTCATTAATCTGCCACTGACGATGAGCACAGACTCGAAACGCGTTCGGCTGCGCGTGTGTGATCCAGCGCATGAAGGTGTATGAGCATGCTGCTGAGCAACTACCGGCACCGGTGTGCAGCAACTCTTGATGGTGAGACCCTCTCACCGAGGCACCCCTCATGTTCTTTTTTGTTTAGCGGCTGGTCCGGCCGCGAGGGCGTCCCGCTGCTTACATGGCAGATCCTGGTGCAGGCAACCTCAGGCACCGCCAGGACATCAGGAGGCCTCGGTGCTGGACAATGATTGGAAAGTTTGCATGCATCCTCCTACGCCTTTACCCACATGGGATAATATGGATTTTATTTTTATTTTTCCACTGGGTTTGAAGTTACAAGAGTTGGCGGAGCCCACTGGGGAAAAAGTTACATAAAAGCCCAGGCAACCATTTAATGGACTATCAGTACCAGGATGCCGTGCGCCCATTTGGGTGGGACTTCAATCAAATAAATGTAGTAACAATCACCGCCACTCTTGTTTTCATTAATCTGCCACTGACGAAGAGCACAGACTCGAAACGCGTTTGGCTGCGCGTGTGTGATCCAGCGTATCAAGGTGTATGAGCATGCTGGTGAGCAACTACAGGCACCGGAGTGCAGCACCTCTTGATGGTGAGACCCTCTCACCGAGGCACCCCTCATGTGATTTTTTGTTTAGCGGCTGGTCCGGCCGTGAGGGGGTCCCGCTGCTTACATGGCAGATCCTGGTGCAGGCAACCGCAGGCACCGCCAGGACATCAGGAGGCCTCGGTGCTGGACAATGATTGGGAAGTTTGCCTGCATCCTCCTACGCCTTTACCCACATGGGATAATATGGATTTTATTTTTATTTTTCCACTGGGTTTGAAGTTACAAGAGTTGGCGGAGCCCACTGGGGAAAAAGTTACATAAAAGCCCAGGCAACCATTGAATGGACGATCAGTACCAGGATGCCGTGCGCCCATTTGGGCGGGACTTCAATCAAATAAATGTAGTAACAATCACCGCCACTCTTGTTTTCATTAATCTGCCACTGACGAAGAGCACAGACTCGAAACGCGCTTGGCTGCGCGTATGTGATCCAGCGCATGAAGGTGTATGAGCATGCTGGTGAGCAACTACCAGCACCGGTGTGCAGCAACTCTTGATGGTGAGACCCTCTCACCGAGGCACCCCTCATGTTCTTTTTTGTTTAGCGGCTGGTCCGGCCGCGAGGGGGTCCCGCTGCTTACATGGCAGATCCTGGTGCAGGCAACCGCAGGCACCGCCAGGACATCAGGAGGCCTCGGTGCTGGACAATGATTGGGAAGTTTGCCTGCATCCTCCTACGCCTTTACCCACATGGGATAATATGGATTTTATTTTTATTTTTCCACTGGGTTTGGATTTACAAGAGTTGGCGGAGCCCACTGGGGAAAAAGTTACATAAAAGCCCAGGCAACCGTTTAATGGACTATCAGTACCAGGATGCCGTGCGCCCATTTGGGCGGGACTTCAATCACATAAATGTAGTAACAATCACCGCCACTCTTGTTTTCATTAATCTGCCACTGACGAAGAGCACAGACTCGAAACGCGTTTGGCTGCGCGTGTGTGATCCAGCGCATGAAGGTGTATGAGCATGCTCGTGAGCAACTACCGGCACCGATGTGCAGCAACTCTTGATGGTGAGACCCTCTCACCGAGGCACCCCTCATGTTCTTTTTTGTTTAGCGGCTGGTCCGGCCGCGAGGGGGTCCCGCTGCTTACATGGCAGATCCTGGTGCAGGCAACCGCAGGCACCGCCAGGACATCAGGAGGCCTCGGTGCTGGACAATGATTGGGAGGTATGCCTGCATCCTCCTACGCCTTTACCCACATGGGATAATATGGATTTTATTTTTATTTTTCAACTGGGTTTGAAGCTACAAGAGTTGGCGGAGCCCACTGGGGAAAAAGTTACATAAAAGCCCAGGCAACCATTTAATGGACTATCAGTACCAGGATGCCGTGCGCCCATTTGGGTGGGACTTCAATCAAATAAATGTAGTAACAAACACCGCCACTCTTGTTTTCATTAATCTGCCACTGACGAAGAGCACAGACTCGAAACACGTTTGGCTGCGCGTGTGTGATCCAGCGCATGAAGGTGTATGAGCATGCTGGTGAGCAACTACCGGCACCGGTGTGCAGCAACTCTTGATGGTGAGACCCTCTCACCGAGGCACCCCTCATGTTCTTTTTTGTTTAGCGGCTGGTCCGGCCGCGAGGGGGTCCCGCTGCTTACATGGCAGATCCTGGTGCAGGCAACCGCAGGCACCGCCAGGACATCAGGAGGCCTCGGTGCTGGACAATGATTGGGAAGTTTGCCTGCATCCTCCTACGCCTTTACCCACATGGGATAATATGGATTTTATTTTTATTTTTCCACTGGGTTTGAAGTTACAAGAGTTGGCGGAGCCCACTGGGGAAAAAGTTACATAAAAGCCCAGGCAACCATTTAATGGACTATCAGTACCAGGATGCCGTGCGCCCATTTGGGCGGGACTTCAATCAAATAAATGTAGTAACAATCATCGCCACTCTTGTTTTCATTAATCTGCCACTGACGATGAGCACAGACTCGAAACGCGTTCGGCTGCGCGTGTGTGATCCAGCGCATGAAGGTGTATGAGCATGCTGCTGAGCAACTACCGGCACCGGTGTGCAGCAACTCTTGATGGTGAGACCCTCTCACCGAGGCACCCCTCATGTTCTTTTTTGTTTAGCGGCTGGTCCGGCCGCGAGGGCGTCCCGCTGCTTACATGGCAGATCCTGGTGCAGGCAACCTCAGGCACCGCCAGGACATCAGGAGGCCTCGGTGCTGGACAATGATTGGAAAGTTTGCATGCATCCTCCTACGCCTTTACCCACATGGGATAATATGGATTTTATTTTTATTTTTCCACTGGGTTTGAAGTTACAAGAGTTGGCGGAGCCCACTGGGGAAAAAGTTACATAAAAGCCCAGGCAACCATTTAATGGACTATCAGTACCAGGATGCCGTGCGCCCATTTGGGTGGGACTTCAATCAAATAAATGTAGTAACAATCACCGCCACTCTTGTTTTCATTAATCTGCCACTGACGAAGAGCACAGACTCGAAACGCGTTTGGCTGCGCGTGTGTGATCCAGCGTATCAAGGTGTATGAGCATGCTGGTGAGCAACTACAGGCACCGGAGTGCAGCACCTCTTGATGGTGAGACCCTCTCACCGAGGCACCCCTCATGTGATTTTTTGTTTAGCGGCTGGTCCGGCCGTGAGGGGGTCCCGCTGCTTACATGGCAGATCCTGGTGCAGGCAACCACAGGCACCGCCAGGACATCAGGAGGCCTCGGTGCTGGACAATGATTGGGAAGTTTGCCTGCATCCTCCTACGCCTTTACCCACATGGGATAATATGGATTTTATTTTTATTTTTCCACTGGGTTTGAAGTTACAAGAGTTGGCGGAGCCCACTGGGGAAAAAGTTACATAAAAGCCCAGGCAACCATTGAATGGACGATCAGTACCAGGATGCCGTGCGCCCATTTGGGCGGGACTTCAATCAAATAAATGTAGTAACAATCACCGCCACTCTTGTTTTCATTAATCTGCCACTGACGAAGAGCACAGACTCGAAACGCGCTTGGCTGCGCGTATGTGATCCAGCGCATGAAGGTGTATGAGCATGCTGGTGAGCAACTACCAGCACCGGTGTGCAGCAACTCTTGATGGTGAGACCCTCTCACCGAGGCACCCCTCATGTTCTTTTTTGTTTAGCGGCTGGTCCGGCCGCGAGGGGGTCCCGCTGCTTACATGGCAGATCCTGGTGCAGGCAACCGCAGGCACCGCCAGGACATCAGGAGGCCTCGGTGCTGGACAATGATTGGGAAGTTTGCCTGCATCCTCCTACGCCTTTACCCACATGGGATAATATGGATTTTATTTTTATTTTTCCACTGGGTTTGGATTTACAAGAGTTGGCGGAGCCCACTGGGGAAAAAGTTACATAAAAGCCCAGGCAACCGTTTAATGGACTATCAGTACCAGGATGCCGTGCGCCCATTTGGGCGGGACTTCAATCAAATAAATGTAGTAACAATCACCGCCACTCTTGTTTTCATTAATCTGCCACTGACGAAGAGCACAGACTCGAAACGCGTTTGGCTGCGCGTGTGTGATCCAGCGCATGAAGGTGTATGAGCATGCTCGTGAGCAACTACCGGCACCGATGTGCAGCAACTCTTGATGGTGAGACCCTCTCACCGAGGCACCCCTCATGTTCTTTTTTGTTTAGCGGCTGGTCCGGCCGCGAGGGGGTCCCGCTGCTTACATGGCAGATCCTGGTGCAGGCAACCGCAGGCACCGCCAGGACATCAGGAGGCCTCGGTGCTGGACAATGATTGGGAGGTATGCCTGCATCCTCCTACGCCTTTACCCACATGGGATAATATGGATTTTATTTTTATTTTTCAACTGGGTTTGAAGCTACAAGAGTTGGCGGAGCCCACTGGGGAAAAAGTTACATAAAAGCCCAGGCAACCATTTAATGGACTATCAGTACCAGGATGCCGTGCGCCCATTTGGGTGGGACTTCAATCAAATAAATGTAGTAACAAACACCGCCACTCTTGTTTTCATTAATCTGCCACTGACGAAGAGCACAGACTCGAAACACGTTTGGCTGCGCGTGTGTGATCCAGCGCATGAAGGTGTATGAGCATGCTGGTGAGCAACTACCGGCACCGGTGTGCAGCAACTCTTGATGGTGAGACCCTCTCACCGAGGCACCCTTCATGTTCTTTTTTGTTTAGCGGCTGGTCCGGCCGCGAGGGGGTCCCGCTGCTTACATCGTAGATCCTGGTGCAGGCAACCGCAGGCACCGCCAGGACATCAGGAGGCCTCGGTGCTGGACAATGATTGGGAAGTTTGCCTGCATCCTCCTACGCCTTTACCCACATGGGATAATATGGATTTTATTTTTATTTTTCCACTGGGTTTGAAGTTACAAGAGTTGGCGGAGCCCACTGGGGAAAAATTTACATAAAAGCCCAGGCAACCATTTAATGGACTATCAGTACCAGGATGCCGTGCGCCCATTTGGGCGGGACTTCAATCAAATAAATGTAGTAACAATCACCGCCACTCTTGTTTTCATTAATCTGCCACTGACGAAGAGCACAGACTCGAAACGCGTTTGGCTGCGCGTGTGTGATCCAGCACATGAAGGTGTATGAGCATACTGGTGAGCAACTACCGGCACCGGTGTGCAGCAACTCTTGATGGTGAGACCCTCTCACCGAGGCACCCATCATGTTCTTTTTTGTTTAGCGGCTGGTCCGGCCGCGAGGTTGTCCCGCTGCTTACATGGCAGATCCTGGTGCAGGCAACCGCAGGCACTGCCAGGACATCAGGAGGCCTCGGTGCTGGACAATGATTGGGAAGTTTTCCTGCATCCTCCTACGCCTTTACCCACATGGGATAATATGGATTTTATTTTTATTTTTCCACTGGGTTTGAAGTTACAAGAGTTGGTGGAGCCCACTTGGGAAAAAGTTACATAAAAGCCCAGGCAACCATTTAATGGACTATCAGTACCAGGATGCCGTGCGCCCATTTGGGCGGGACTTCAATCAAATAAATGTAGTAACAATCACCGCCACTCTTGTTTTCATTAATCTGCCACTGACGAAGAGCACAGACTCGAAACGCGTTTGGCTGCACGTCTGTGATCCAACGCATGAAGGTGTATGAGCATGCTGGTGAGCAACTACCGGCACCGGTGTGCAGCAACTCTTGATGGTGAGACCCTCTCACCGAGGCACCCCTCATGTTCTGTTTTTGTTTAGCGGCTTGTCCGGCCCCGAGGGGGTCCCGCTGCTTACATGGCAGATCTGGTGCAGGCAACCGCAGGCACCGCCAGGACATCAGGAGGCCTCGGTGCGGGACAATGATTGGGAAATTTGCCTGCATCCTCCTACGCCTTTACCCACATGGGATAATATGGATTTTATTTTTATTTTTCCACTGGGTTTGAAGTTACAAGAGTTGGCGGAGCCCACTGGGGAAAAAGTTACATAAAAGCCCAGGCAACCATTTAATGGACTATCAGTACCAGGATGCCGTGCGCCCATTTGGGCGGGACTTCAATCAAATAAATGTAGTAACAATCACCGCCACTCTTGTTTTCATTAATCTGCCACTGACGAAGAGCACAGACTCGAAACGCGTTTGGCTGCGCGTGTGTGATCCAGGGTATGAAGGTGTCTGAGCATGCTGGTGAGCAACTACCGGCACTGGTGTGCAGCAACTCTTGATGGTGAGACCCTCTCACCGAGGCACCCCTCATGTTCTTTTTTGTTAAGCGACTGGTCCGGTCACGAGGGGGTCCCGCTGCTTACATGGCAGATCCTGGTGAAGGCAACCGCAGGCACCGCCAGGACATCAGGAGGCCTCGGTGCTGGACAATGATTGGGAAGTTTGCCTGCATCCTCCTACACCTTTACCCACATGGGATAATATGGATTTTATTTTTATTTTTCCACTGGGTTTGAAGTTACAAGAGTTGGCGGAGCCCACTGGGGAAAAATTTACATAAAAGCCCAGGCAACCATTTAATGGACTATCAGTACCAGGATGCCGTGCGCCCATTTGGGCGGGACTTCAATCAAATAAATGTAGTAACAATCACCGCCACTCTTGTTTTCATTAATCTGCCACTGACGAAGAGCACAGACTCGAAACGCGTTTGGCTGCACGTCTGTGATCCAACGCATGAAGGTGTATGAGCATGCTGGTGAGCAACTACCGGCACCGGTGTGCAGCAACTCTTGATGGTGAGACCCTCTCACCGAGGCACCCCTCATGTTATGTTTTTGTTTAGCGGCTTGTCCGGCCCCGAGGGGGTCCCGCTGCTTACATGGCAGATCCTGGTGCAGGCAACCGCAGGCACCGCCAGGACATCAGGAGGCCTCGGTGCTGGACAATGATTGGGAAATTTGCCTGCATCCTCCTACGCCTTTACCCACATGGGATAATATGGATTTTATTTTTATTTTTCCACTGGGTTTGAAGTTACAAGAGTTGGCGGAGCCCACTGGGGAAAAAGTTACATAAAAGCCCAGGCAACCATTTAATGGACTATCAGTACCAGGATGCCGTGCGCCCATTTGGGCGGGACTTCAATCAAATAAATGTAGTAACAATCACCGCCACTCTTGTTTTCATTAATCTGCCACTGACGAAGAGCACAGACTCAAAACGCGTTTGGCTGCGCGTGTGTGATCCATCGCATGAAGGTGTCTGAGCATGCTGGTGAGCAACTACCGGCACTGGTGTGCAGCAACTCTTGATGGTGAGACCCTCTCACCGAGGCACCCCTCATGTTCTTTTTTGTTTAGCGACTGGTCCGGTCACGAGGGGGTCCCGCTGCTTACATGGCAGATCCTGGTGAAGGCAACCGCAGGCACCGCCAGGACATCAGGAGGCCTCGGTGCTGGACGATGATTGGGAAGTTTGCCTGCATCCTCCTACGCCTTTACCCACATGGGATAATATGGATTTTATTTTTATTTTTCCACTGGGTTTGAAGTTACAAGAGTTGGCGGAGCCCACTGGGGAAAAACTTACATAAAAGCCCAGGCAACCATTTAATGGACTATCAGTACCAGGATGCCGTGCGCCCATTTGGGCGGGACTTCAATCAAATAAATGTAGTAACAATCACCGCCACTCTTGTTTTCATTAATCTGCCACTGACGAAGAGCACAGACTCGAAACGCGTTTGGCTGCGCGTGTGTGATCCAGCGCATGAAGGTGTCTGAGCATGCTGGTGAGCAACTACCGGCACTGGTGTGCAGCAACTCTAGATGGTGAGACCCTCTCACCGAGGCACCCCTCATGTTCTTTTTTGTTTAGCGCTGGTCCGGCCGCAAGGGGGTACCGCTGCTTACATGGCAGATCCTGGTGCAGGCAACCGCAGGCACCACCAGGACATCAGGAGGCCTCGGTGCTGGACAATGATTGGGAAGTTTGCCTGCATCCTCCTACGCCTTTACCCACATGGGATAATATGGATTTTATTTTTATTTTTCCACTGGGTTTGAAGTTACAAGAGTTGGCGGAGCCCACTGGGGAAAAAGTTACATAAAAGCCCAGGCAACCATTTAATGGACTATCAGTACCAGGATGCCGTGCGCCCATTTGGGCGGGACTTCAATCAAATAAATGTAGTAACCATCACCGCCACTCTTGCTTTCATTAATCTGCCGCTGACGAGGAGCACAGACTCGAAACGTGTTTGGCTGTGCGTGTGTGATCCAGCGCATAAGGGTGTATGAGCATGCTGGTGAGCAACTACCGGCATCGGTGTGCAGCAACTCTTGATGGTGAGACCCTCTCACCGAGGCACCCCTCATGTTCTTTTTTGTTTAGCGGCTGGTCCGGCCGCGAGGGTGTCCCGCTGCTTACATGGCAGATCCTGGTGCAGGCAACCGCAGGCACCGTTAGGACATCAGGAGGCCTCGGTGCTGGACAATGATTGGGAAGTTTGCCTGCATCCTCCTACCCCTTCACCCACATGGGATAATATGGATTTTATTTTTATTTTTCCACTGCGTTTGGATTTACAAGAGTTGGTGGAGCCCACTGGGGAAAAAGTTACATAAAAGCCCAGGCAACCGTTTAATGGACTATCAGTACCAGGATGCCGTGCGCCCATTTGGGCGGGACTTCAATCAAAGAAATGTAGTAACAACCACCGCCACTCTTGTTTTCATTAATCTGCCACTGACGAAGAGCACAGACTCGAAACGCGTTTGGCTGCGCTTGTGTGATCCAGCGTATGAAGGTGTATGAGCATGCTGGTGAGCAACTACCGGCACTGGTGTGCAGCAACTCTAGATGGTGAGACCCTCTCACCGAGGCACCCCTCATGTTCTTTTTTGTTTAGCGGCTGGCCCGGCCGCGAGGGGGTCCCGCTGCTTACATGGCAGATCCTGGTGCAGGCAACCGCAGGCACCGCCAGGACATCAGGAGGCCTCGGTGCTGGACAATGATTGGGAAGTTTGCCTGCATCCTCCTACGCCTTTACCTACATGGGATAATATGGATTTTATTTTTATTTTTCCACTGGGTTTGAAGTTACAAGAGTTGGCGGAGCCCACTGGGGAAAAAGTTACATAAAAGCCCAGGCAACCATTTAATGGACTATCAGTACCAGGATGCCGTGCGCCCATTTGGGCGGGACTTCAATCAAATAAATGTAGTAACAATCACCGCCACTCTTGTTTTCATTAATCTGCCACTGACGAAGAGCACAGACTCGAAACGCGTTTGGCTGCGCGTGTGTGATCCAGCGCATGAAGGTGTATGAGCCTGCTGGTGAGCAACTACCGGCACTGGTGTGCAGCAACTCTTGATGGTGAGACCCTCTCACCGAGGCACCCCTCATGTTCTTTTTTGTTTAGCGGCTGGTCCGGCCGCAAGGGGGTACCGCTGCTTACATGGCAGATCCTGGTGCAGGCAACCGCAGGCACCGTTAGGACATCAGGAGGCCTCGGTGCTGGACAATGATTGGGAAGTTTGCCTGCATCCTCCTACGCCTTTACCCACATGGGATAATATGGATTTTATTTTTATTTTTCCACTGGGTTTGGATTTACAAGAGTTGGCGGAGCCCACTGGGGAAAAAGTTACATAAAAGCCCAGGCAACCGTTTAATGGACTATCAGTACCAGGATGCCGTGCGCCCATTTGGGCGGTACTTCAATCAAAGAAATGTAGTAACAATCACCGCCACTCTTGTTTTCATTAATCTGCCACTGACGAAGAGCACAGACTCGAAACCCGATTGGCTGCGCGTGTGTGATCCAGCGTATGAAGGTGTATGAGCATGCTGGTGAGCAACTACCGGCACTGGTGTGCAGCAACTCTAGATGGTGAGACCCTCTCACCGAGGCACTCCTCATGTTCTTTTTTGTTTAGCGGCTGGCCCGGCCGCGAGGGGGTCCCGCTGCTTACATGGCAGATCCTGGTGCAGGCAACCGCAGGCACCGCCAGGACATCAGGAGGCCTCGGTGCTGGACAATGATTGGGAAGTTTGCCTGCATCCTCCTACGCCTTTACCCACATGGGATAATATGGATTTTATTTTTATTTTTCCACTGGGTTTGAAGTTACAAGATTTGGCGGAGCCCAGTGGGGAAAATTTACATAAAAGCCCAGGCAACCATTTAATAGACTATCAGTACCAGGATGCCGTGCGCCCATTTGGGCGGGACTTCAATCAAATAAATGTAGTAACAATCTCCGCCACTCTTGTTTTCATTAATCTGCCACTAACGAAGAGCACAGACTCGAAACGCGTTTGGCTGCGCGTGTGTGATCCAGCGCATGAAGGTGTATGAGCATGCTGGTGAGCAACTACCGGCACTGGTGTGCAGCAACTCTTGATGGTGAGACCCTCTCACCGAGGCACCCCTCATGTTCTTTTTTGTTTAGCGGCTGGTCCGGCCGCGAGGGGGTCCCGCTGCACATGGCAGATCCTGGTGCAGGCAACCGCAGGCACCTCCTGGACATCAGGAGGCCTCGGTGCTGGACAATGATTGGGAAGTTTGCCTGCATCCTCCTACGCCTTTACCCACATGGGACAAAATGGATTTTATTTTTATTTTTCCACTGGGTTTGGATTTACAAGAGTTGGCGGAGCCCACTGGGGAAAAAGTTACATAAAAGCCCAGGCAACCATTTAATGGACTATCAGTACCAGGATGCCGTGCGCCCATTTGGGCGGGACTTCAATCAAATAAATGTAGTAACAATCACCGCCACTCTTGTTTTCATTAATCTGCCACTGACGAAGAGCACAGACTCGAAACGCGTTTGGCTGCGCGTGTGTGATCCAGCGTATGAAGGTGTATGAGCATGCTGGTGAGCAACTACCGGCACCGGTGTGCAGCAACTCTTGATGGTGAGACCCTCTCACCGAGGTACCCCTCATGTTCTTTTTTGTTTAGCGGCTGGTCCGGCCGCGAGGGGGTCCCGCTGCTTACATGGCAGATCCTGGTGCAGGCAACCGCAGGCACCGCCAGGACATCAGGAGGCCTCGGTGCTGGACAATGATTGGGAAGTTTGCCTGCATCCTCCTACGCCTTTACCCACATGGGATAATATCGATTTTATTTTTATTTTTCCACTGGGTTTGAAGTTACAAGAGTTGGCGGAGCCCACTGGGGAAAAAGTTACATAAAAGCCCAGACAACCATTTAATGGACTATCAGTACCAGGATGCCGTGCGCCCATTTGGGCGGGACTTCAATCAAATAAATGTAGTAACAATCACCGCCACTCTTGTTTTCATTAATCTGCCACTGACGAAGAGCACAGACTCGAAACGCGTTTGGCTGCGCGTGTGTGATCCAGCGCATGAAGGTGTATGAGCATGCTGGTGAGCAACTACCGGCACCGGTGTGCAGCAACTCTTGATGGTGAGACCCTCTCACCGAGGCACCCCTCATGTTCTTTTTTGTTTAGCGGCTGGTCCGGCCGCGAGGGCGTCCCGCTGCTTACATGGCAGATCCTGGTGCAGGCAACCGCAGGCACCTCCAGGACATCAGGAGGCCTCGGTGCTGGACAATGATTGGGAAGTTTGCCTGCATCCTCCTACGCCTTTACCCACATGGGATAATATGGATTTTATTTTTATTTTTCCACTGGGTTTGGATTTACAAGAGTTGGCGGAGCCCACTGGGGAAAAAGTTACATAAAAGCCCAGGCAACCGTTTAATGGACTATCAGTACCAGGATGCCGTGCGCCCATTTGGGTGGGACTTCAATCAAACAAATGTAGTAACAATCACTGCCACTCTTGTTTTCATTAATCTGCCACTGACGAAGAGCACAGACTCGAAACGCGTTTGGCTGCGCGTGTGTGATCCAGCGCATGAAGGTGTATGAGCATGCTGGTGAGCAATTACCGGCACCGGTGTGCAGCAACTCTTGATGGTGAGACCCTCTCACCGAGGTACCCCTCATGTTCTTTTTTATTTAGCGGCTGGTCCGGCCGCGAGGGGGTCCCACTGCTTACATCGTAGATCCTGGTGCAGGCAACCGCAGGCACCGCCAGGACATCAGGAGGCCTCAGTGCTGGACAATGATTGGGAAGTTTGCCTGCATCCTCCTACGCCTTTACCCACATGAGATAATATGGATTTTATTTTTATTTTTCCACTGGGTTTGAAGTTACAAGAGTTGGCGGAGCCCACTGGGGAAAAATTTACATAAAAGCCCAGGCAACCATTTAATGGACTATCAGTACCAGGATGCCGTGCGCCCATTTGGGCGGGACTTCAATCAAAGAAATGTAGTAACAATCACCGCCACTCTTGTTTTCATTAATCTGCCACTGACGAAGAGCACAGACTCGAAACGCGATTGGCTGCGCGTGTGTGATCCAGCGTATGAAGGTGTATGAGCATGCTGGTGAGCAACTACCGGCACTGGTGTGCAGCAACTCTAGATGGTGAGACCCTCTCACCGAGGCACCCCTCATGTTCTTTTTTGTTTAGCGCTGGTCCGGCCGCAAGGGGGTACCGCTGCTTACATGGCAGATCCTGGTGCAGGCAACCGCAGGCACCACCAGGACATCAGGAGGCCTCGGTGCTGGACAATGATTGGGAAGTTTGCCTGCATCCTCCTACGCCTTTACCCACATGGGATAATATGGATTTTATTTTTATTTTTCCACTGGGTTTGAAGTTACAAGAGTTGGCGGAGCCCACTGGGGAAAAAGTTACATAAAAGCCCAGGCAACCATTTAATGGACTATCAGTACCAGGATGCCGTGCGCCCATTTGGGCGGGACTTCAATCAAATAAATGTAGTAACCATCACCGCCACTCTTGCTTTCATTAATCTGCCGCTGACGAGGAGCACAGACTCGAAACGTGTTTGGCTGTGCGTGTGTGATCCAGCGCATAAGGGTGTATGAGCATGCTGGTGAGCAACTACCGGCATCGGTGTGCAGCAACTCTTGATGGTGAGACCCTCTCACCGAGGCACCCCTCATGTTCTTTTTTGTTTAGCGGCTGGTCCGGCCGCGAGGGTGTCCCGCTGCTTACATGGCAGATCCTGGTGCAGGCAACCGCAGGCACCGTTAGGACATCAGGAGGCCTCGGTGCTGGACAATGATTGGGAAGTTTGCCTGCATCCTCCTACCCCTTCACCCACATGGGATAATATGGATTTTATTTTTATTTTTCCACTGCGTTTGGATTTACAAGAGTTGGTGGAGCCCACTGGGGAAAAAGTTACATAAAAGCCCAGGCAACCGTTTAATGGACTATCAGTACCAGGATGCCGTGCGCCCATTTGGGCGGGACTTCAATCAAAGAAATGTAGTAACAACCACCGCCACTCTTGTTTTCATTAATCTGCCACTGACGAAGAGCACAGACTCGAAACGCGTTTGGCTGCGCTTGTGTGATCCAGCGTATGAAGGTGTATGAGCATGCTGGTGAGCAACTACCGGCACTGGTGTGCAGCAACTCTAGATGGTGAGACCCTCTCACCGAGGCACCCCTCATGTTCTTTTTTGTTTAGCGGCTGGCCCGGCCGCGAGGGGGTCCCGCTGCTTACATGGCAGATCCTGGTGCAGGCAACCGCAGGCACCGCCAGGACATCAGGAGGCCTCGGTGCTGGACAATGATTGGGAAGTTTGCCTGCATCCTCCTACGCCTTTACCTACATGGGATAATATGGATTTTATTTTTATTTTTCCACTGGGTTTGAAGTTACAAGAGTTGGCGGAGCCCACTGGGGAAAAAGTTACATAAAAGCCCAGGCAACCATTTAATGGACTATCAGTACCAGGATGCCGTGCGCCCATTTGGGCGGGACTTCAATCAAATAAATGTAGTAACAATCACCGCCACTCTTGTTTTCATTAATCTGCCACTGACGAAGAGCACAGACTCGAAACGCGTTTGGCTGCGCGTGTGTGATCCAGCGCATGAAGGTGTATGAGCCTGCTGGTGAGCAACTACCGGCACTGGTGTGCAGCAACTCTTGATGGTGAGACCCTCTCACCGAGGCACCCCTCATGTTCTTTTTTGTTTAGCGGCTGGTCCGGCCGCAAGGGGGTACCGCTGCTTACATGGCAGATCCTGGTGCAGGCAACCGCAGGCACCGTTAGGACATCAGGAGGCCTCGGTGCTGGACAATGATTGGGAAGTTTGCCTGCATCCTCCTACGCCTTTACCCACATGGGATAATATGGATTTTATTTTTATTTTTCCACTGGGTTTGGATTTACAAGAGTTGGCGGAGCCCACTGGGGAAAAAGTTACATAAAAGCCCAGGCAACCGTTTAATGGACTATCAGTACCAGGATGCCGTGCGCCCATTTGGGCGGGACTTCAATCAAAGAAATGTAGTAACAATCACCGCCACTCTTGTTTTCATTAATCTGCCACTGACGAAGAGCACAGACTCGAAACCCGATTGGCTGCGCGTGTGTGATCCAGCGTATGAAGGTGTATGAGCATGCTGGTGAGCAACTACCGGCACTGGTGTGCAGCAACTCTAGATGGTGAGACCCTCTCACCGAGGCACTCCTCATGTTCTTTTTTGTTTAGCGGCTGGCCCGGCCGCGAGGGGGTCCCGCTGCTTACATGGCAGATCCTGGTGCAGGCAACCGCAGGCACCGCCAGGACATCAGGAGGCCTCGGTGCTGGACAATGATTGGGAAGTTTGCCTGCATCCTCCTACGCCTTTACCCACATGGGATAATATGGATTTTATTTTTATTTTTCCACTGGGTTTGAAGTTACAAGATTTGGCGGAGCCCAGTGGGGAAAATTTACATAAAAGCCCAGGCAACCATTTAATAGACTATCAGTACCAGGATGCCGTGCGCCCATTTGGGCGGGACTTCAATCAAATAAATGTAGTAACAATCTCCGCCACTCTTGTTTTCATTAATCTGCCACTAACGAAGAGCACAGACTCGAAACGCGTTTGGCTGCGCGTGTGTGATCCAGCGCATGAAGGTGTATGAGCATGCTGGTGAGCAACTACCGGCACTGGTGTGCAGCAACTCTTGATGGTGAGACCCTCTCACCGAGGCACCCCTCATGTTCTTTTTTGTTTAGCGGCTGGTCCGGCCGCGAGGGGGTCCCGCTGCTTACATGGCAGATCCTGGTGCAGGCAACCGCAGGCACCTCCTGGACATCAGGAGGCCTCGGTGCTGGACAATGATTGGGAAGTTTGCCTGCATCCTCCTACGCCTTTACCCACATGGGACAAAATGGATTTTATTTTTATTTTTCCACTGGGTTTGGATTTACAAGAGTTGGCGGAGCCCACTGGGGAAAAAGTTACATAAAAGCCCAGGCAACCATTTAATGGACTATCAGTACCAGGATGCCGTGCGCCCATTTGGGCGGGACTTCAATCAAATAAATGTAGTAACAATCACCGCCACTCTTGTTTTCATTAATCTGCCACTGACGAAGAGCACAGACTCGAAACGCGTTTGGCTGCGCGTGTGTGATCCAGCGTATGAAGGTGTATGAGCATGCTGGTGAGCAACTACCGGCACCGGTGTGCAGCAACTCTTGATGGTGAGACCCTCTCACCGAGGTACCCCTCATGTTCTTTTTTGTTTAGCGGCTGGTCCGGCCGCGAGGGGGTCCCGCTGCTTACATGGCAGATCCTGGTGCAGGCAACCGCAGGCACCGCCAGGACATCAGGAGGCCTCGGTGCTGGACAATGATTGGGAAGTTTGCCTGCATCCTCCTACGCCTTTACCCACATGGGATAATATGGATTTTATTTTTATTTTTCCACTGGGTTTGGATTTACAAGAGTTGGCGGAGCCCACTGGGGAAAAAGTTACATAAAAGCCCAGGCAACCGTTTAATGGACTATCAGTACCAGGATGCCGTGCGCCCATTTGGGTGGGACTTCAATCAAACAAATGTAGTAACAATCACTGCCACTCTTGTTTTCATTAATCTGCCACTGACGAAGAGCACAGACTCGAAACGCGTTTGGCTGCGCGTGTGTGATCCAGCGCATGAAGGTGTATGAGCATGCTGGTGAGCAATTACCGGCACCGGTGTGCAGCAACTCTTGATGGTGAGACCCTCTCACCGAGGTACCCCTCATGTTCTTTTTTATTTAGCGGCTGGTCCGGCCGCGAGGGGGTCCCACTGCTTACATCGTAGATCCTGGTGCAGGCAACCGCAGGCACCGCCAGGACATCAGGAGGCCTCAGTGCTGGACAATGATTGGGAAGTTTGCCTGCATCCTCCTACGCCTTTACCCACATGAGATAATATGGATTTTATTTTTATTTTTCCACTGGGTTTGAAGTTACAAGAGTTGGTGGAGCCCACTGGGGAAAAATTTACATAAAAGCCCAGGCAACCATTTAATGGACTATCAGTACCAGGATGCCGTGCGCCCATTTGGGCGGGACTTCAATCAAAGAAATGTAGTAACAATCACCGCCACTCTTGTTTTCATTAATCTGCCACTGACGAAGAGCACAGACTCGAAACGCGATTGGCTGCGCGTGTGTGATCCAGCGTATGAAGGTGTATGAGCATGCTGGTGAGCAACTACCGGCACTGGTGTGCAGCAACTCTAGATGGTGAGACCCTCTCACCGAGGCACTCCTCATGTTCTTTTTTGTTTAGCGGCTGGCCCGGCCGCGAGGGGGTCCCGCTGCTTACATGGCAGATCCTGGTGCAGGCAACCGCAGGCACCGCCAGGACATCAGGAGGCCTCGGTGCTGGACAATGTTTGGGAAGTTTGCCTGCATCCTCCTACGCCTTTACCCACATGGGATAATATGGATTTTATTTTTATTTTTCCACTGGGTTTGAAGTTACAAGATTTGGCGGAGCCCAGTGGGGAAAATTTACATAAAAGCCCAGGCAACCATTTAATAGACTATCAGTACCAGGATGCCGTGCGCCCATTTGGGCGGGACTTCAATCAAATAAATGTAGTAACAATCTCCGCCACTCTTGTTTTCATTAATCTGCCACTAACGAAGAGCACAGACTCGAAACGCGTTTGGCTGTGCGTGTGTGATCCAGCGCATGAAGGTGTATGAGCATGCTGGTGAGCAACTACCGGCACTGGTGTGCAGCAACTCTTGATGGTGAGACCCTCTCACCGAGGCACCCCTCATGTTCTTTTTTGTTTAGCGGCTGGTCCGGCCGCGAGGGGGTCCCGCTGCTTACATGGCAGATCCTGGTGCAGGCAACCGCAGGCACCTCCTGGACATCAGGAGGCCTCGGTGCTGGACAATGATTGGGAAGTTTGCCTGCATCCTCCTACGCCTTTACCCACATGGGACAAAATGGATTTTATTTTTATTTTTCCACTGGGTTTGGATTTACAAGAGTTGGCGGAGCCCACTGGGGAAAAAGTTACATAAAAGCCCAGGCAACCATTTAATGGACTATCAGTACCAGGATGCCGTGCGCCCATTTGGGCGGGACTTCAATCAAATAAATGTAGTAACAATCACCGCCACTCTTGTTTTCATTAATCTGCCACTGACGAAGAGCACAGACTCGAAACGCGTTTGGCTGCGCGTGTGTGATCCAGCGCATGAAGGTGTATGAGCATGCTGGTGAGCAACTACCGGCACCGGTGTGCAGCAACTCTTGATGGTGAGACCCTCTCACCGAGGTACCCCTCATGTTCTTTTTTGTTTAGCGGCTGGTCCGGCCGCGAGGGGGTCCCGCTGCTTACATGGCAGATCCTGGTGCAGGGAACCGCAGGCACCGCCAGGACATCAGGAGGCCTCGGTGCTGGACAATGATTGGGAAGTTTGCCTGCATCCTCCTACGCCTTTACCCACATGGGATAATATCGATTTTATTTTTATTTTTCCACTGGGTTTGAAGTTACAAGAGTTGGCGGAGCCCACTGGGGAAAAAGTTACATAAAAGCCCAGACAACCATTTAATGGACTATCAGTACCAGGATGCCGTGCGCCCATTTGGGCGGGACTTCAATCAAATAAATGTAGTAACAATCACCGCCACTCTTGTTTTCATTAATCTGCCACTGACGAAGAGCACAGACTCGAAACGCGTTTGGCTGCGCGTGTGTGATCCAGCGCATGAAGGTGTATGAGCATGCTGGTGAGCAACTACCGGCACCGGTGTGCAGCAACTCTTGATGGTGAGACCCTCTCACCGAGGTACCCCTCATGTTCTTTTTTGTTTAGCGGCTGGTCCGGCCGCGAGGGGGTCCCGCTGCTTACATGGCAGATCCTGGTGCAGGCAACCGCAGGCACCGCCAGGACATCAGGAGGCCTCGGTGCTGGACAATGATTGGGAAGTTTGCCTGCATCCTCCTACGCCTTTACCCACATGGGATAATATCGATTTTATTTTTATTTTTCCACTGGGTTTGAAGTTACAAGAGTTGGCGGAGCCCACTGGGGAAAAAGTTACATAAAAGCCCAGACAACCATTTAATGGACTATCAGTACCAGGATGCCGTGCGCCCATTTGGGCGGGACTTCAAGCAAATAAATGTAGTAACAATCACCGCCACTCTTGTTTTCATTAATCTGCCACTGACGAAGAGCACAGACTCGAAACGCGTTTGGCTGCGCGTGTGTGATCCAGCGCATGAAGGTGTATGAGCATGCTGGTGAGCAACTACCGGCACCGGTGTGCAGCAACTCTTGATGGTGAGACCCTCTCACCGAGGTACCCCTCATGTTCTTTTTTGTTTAGCGGCTGGTCCGGCCGCGAGGGGGTCCCGCTGCTTACATGGCAGATCCTGGTGCAGGCAACCGCAGGCACCGCCAGGACATCAGGAGGCCTCGGTGCTGGACAATGATTGGGAAGTTTGCCTGCATCCTCCTACGCCTTTACCCACATGGGATAATATCGATTTTATTTTTATTTTTCCACTGGGTTTGAAGTTACAAGAGTTGGCGGAGCCCACTGGGGAAAAAGTTACATAAAAGCCCAGACAACCATTTAATGGACTATCAGTACCAGGATGCCGTGCGCCCATTTGGGCGGGACTTCAATCAAATAAATGTAGTAACAATCACCGCCACTCTTGTTTTCATTAATCTGCCACTGACGAAGAGCACAGACTCGAAACGCGTTTGGCTGCGCGTGTGTGATCCAGCGCATGAAGGTGTATGAGCATGCTGGTGAGCAACTACCGGCACCGGTGTGCAGCAACTCTTGATGGTGAGACCCTCTCACCGAGGCACCCCTCATGTTCTTTTTTGTTTAGCGGCTGGTCCGGCCGCGAGGGCGTCCCGCTGCTTACATGGCAGATCCTGGTGCAGGCAACCGCAGGCACCTCCAGGACATCAGGAGGCCTCGGTGCTGGACAATGATTGGGAAGTTTGCCTGCATCCTCCTACGCCTTTACCCACATGGGATAATATGGATTTTATTTTTATTTTTCCACTGGGTTTGGATTTACAAGAGTTGGCGGAGCCCACTGGGGAAAAAGTTACATAAAAGCCCAGGCAACCGTTTAATGGACTATCAGTACCAGGATGCCGTGCGCCCATTTGGGTGGGACTTCAATCAAACAAATGTAGTAACAATCACTGCCACTCTTGTTTTCATTAATCTGCCACTGACGAAGAGCACAGACTCGAAACGCGTTTGGCTGCGCGTGTGTGATCCAGCGCATGAAGGTGTATGAGCCTGCTGGTGAGCAACTACCGGCACTGGTGTGCAGCAACTCTTAATGGTGAGACCCTCTCACCGAGGCACCCCTCATGTTCTTTTTTGTTTAGCGGCTGGTCCGGCCGCAAGGGGGTACCGCTGCTTACATGGCAGATCCTGGTGCAGGCAACCGCAGGCACCGTTAGGACATCAGGAGGCCTCGGTGCTGGACAATGATTGGGAAGTTTGCCTGCATCCTCCTACGCCTTTACCCACATGGGATAATATGGATTTTATTTTTATTTTTCCACTGGGTTTGGATTTACAAGAGTTGGCGGAGCCCACTGGGGAAAAAGTTACATAAAAGCCCAGGCAACCGTTTAATGGACTATCAGTACCAGGATGCCGTGCGCCCATTTGGGCGGGACTTCAATCAAAGAAATGTAGTAACAATCACCGCCACTCTTGTTTTCATTAATCTGCCACTGACGAAGAGCACAGACTCGAAACCCGATTGGCTGCGCGTGTGTGATCCAGCGTATGAAGGTGTATGAGCATGCTGGTGAGCAACTACCGGCACTGGTGTGCAGCAACTCTAGATGGTGAGACCCTCTCACCGAGGCACTCCTCATGTTCTTTTTTGTTTAGCGGCTGGCCCGGCCGCGAGGGGGTCCCGCTGCTTACATGGCAGATCCTGGTGCAGGCAACCGCAGGCACCGCCAGGACATCAGGAGGCCTCGGTGCTGGACAATGATTGGGAAGTTTGCCTGCATCCTCCTACGCCTTTACCCACATGGGATAATATGGATTTTATTTTTATTTTTCCACTGGGTTTGAAGTTACAAGATTTGGCGGAGCCCAGTGGGGAAAATTTACATAAAAGCCCAGGCAACCATTTAATAGACTATCAGTACCAGGATGCCGTGCGCCCATTTGGGCGGGACTTCAATCAAATAAATGTAGTAACAATCTCCGCCACTCTTGTTTTCATTAATCTGCCACTAACGAAGAGCACAGACTCGAAACGCGTTTGGCTGCGCGTGTGTGATCCAGCGCATGAAGGTGTATGAGCATGCTGGTGAGCAACTACCGGCACTGGTGTGCAGCAACTCTTGATGGTGAGACCCTCTCACCGAGGCACCCCTCATGTTCTTTTTTGTTTAGCGGCTGGTCCGGCCGCGAGGGGGTCCCGCTGCTTACATGGCAGATCCTGGTGCAGGCAACCGCAGGCACCTCCTGGACATCAGGAGGCCTCGGTGCTGGACAATGATTGGGAAGTTTGCCTGCATCCTCCTACGCCTTTACCCACATGGGACAAAATGGATTTTATTTTTATTTTTCCACTGGGTTTGGATTTACAAGAGTTGGCGGAGCCCACTGGGGAAAAAGTTACATAAAAGCCCAGGCAACCATTTAATGGACTATCAGTACCAGGATGCCGTGCGCCCATTTGGGCGGGACTTCAATCAAATAAATGTAGTAACAATCACCGCCACTCTTGTTTTCATTAATCTGCCACTGACGAAGAGCACAGACTCGAAACGCGTTTGGCTGCGCGTGTGTGATCCAGCGTATGAAGGTGTATGAGCATGCTGGTGAGCAACTACCGGCACCGGTGTGCAGCAACTCTTGATGGTGAGACCCTCTCACCGAGGTACCCCTCATGTTCTTTTTTGTTTAGCGGCTGGTCCGGCCGCGAGGGGGTCCCGCTGCTTACATGGCAGATCCTGGTGCAGGCAACCGCAGGCACCGCCAGGACATCAGGAGGCCTCGGTGCTGGACAATGATTGGGAAGTTTGCCTGCATCCTCCTACGCCTTTACCCACATGGGATAATATGGATTTTATTTTTATTTTTCCACTGGGTTTGGATTTACAAGAGTTGGCGGAGCCCACTGGGGAAAAAGTTACATAAAAGCCCAGGCAACCGTTTAATGGACTATCAGTACCAGGATGCCGTGCGCCCATTTGGGTGGGACTTCAATCAAACAAATGTAGTAACAATCACTGCCACTCTTGTTTTCATTAATCTGCCACTGACGAAGAGCACAGACTCGAAACGCGTTTGGCTGCGCGTGTGTGATCCAGCGCATGAAGGTGTATGAGCATGCTGGTGAGCAATTACCGGCACCGGTGTGCAGCAACTCTTGATGGTGAGACCCTCTCACCGAGGTACCCCTCATGTTCTTTTTTATTTAGCGGCTGGTCCGGCCGCGAGGGGGTCCCACTGCTTACATCGTAGATCCTGGTGCAGGCAACCGCAGGCACCGCCAGGACATCAGGAGGCCTCAGTGCTGGACAATGATTGGGAAGTTTGCCTGCATCCTCCTACGCCTTTACCCACATGAGATAATATGGATTTTATTTTTATTTTTCCACTGGGTTTGAAGTTACAAGAGTTGGCGGAGCCCACTGGGGAAAAATTTACATAAAAGCCCAGGCAACCATTTAATGGACTATCAGTACCAGGATGCCGTGCGCCCATTTGGGCGGGACTTCAATCAAAGAAATGTAGTAACAATCACCGCCACTCTTGTTTTCATTAATCTGCCACTGACGAAGAGCACAGACTCGAAACGCGATTGGCTGCGCGTGTGTGATCCAGCGTATGAAGGTGTATGAGCATGCTGGTGAGCAACTACCGGCACTGGTGTGCAGCAACTCTAGATGGTGAGACCCTCTCACCGAGGCACTCCTCATGTTCTTTTTTGTTTAGCGGCTGGCCCGGCCGCGAGGGGGTCCCGCTGCTTACATGGCAGATCCTGGTGCAGGCAACCGCAGGCACCGCCAGGACATCAGGAGGCCTCGGTGCTGGACAATGTTTGGGAAGTTTGCCTGCATCCTCCTACGCCTTTACCCACATGGGATAATATGGATTTTATTTTTATTTTTCCACTGGGTTTGAAGTTACAAGATTTGGCGGAGCCCAGTGGGGAAAATTTACATAAAAGCCCAGGCAACCATTTAATAGACTATCAGTACCAGGATGCCGTGCGCCCATTTGGGCGGGACTTCAATCAAATAAATGTAGTAACAATCTCCGCCACTCTTGTTTTCATTAATCTGCCACTAACGAAGAGCACAGACTCGAAACGCGTTTGGCTGCGCGTGTGTGATCCAGCGCATGAAGGTGTATGAGCATGCTGGTGAGCAACTACCGGCACTGGTGTGCAGCAACTCTTGATGGTGAGACCCTCTCACCGAGGCACCCCTCATGTTCTTTTTTGTTTAGCGGCTGGTCCGGCCGCGAGGGGGTCCCGCTGCTTACATGGCAGATCCTGGTGCAGGCAACCGCAGGCACCTCCTGGACATCAGGAGGCCTCGGTGCTGGACAATGATTGGGAAGTTTGCCTGCATCCTCCTACGCCTTTACCCACATGGGACAAAATGGATTTTATTTTTATTTTTCCACTGGGTTTGGATTTACAAGAGTTGGCGGAGCCCACTGGGGAAAAAGTTACATAAAAGCCCAGGCAACCATTTAATGGACTATCAGTACCAGGATGCCGTGCGCCCATTTGGGCGGGACTTCAATCAAATAAATGTAGTAACAATCACCGCCACTCTTGTTTTCATTAATCTGCCACTGACGAAGAGCACAGACTCGAAACGCGTTTGGCTGCGCGTGTGTGATCCAGCGCATGAAGGTGTATGAGCATGCTGGTGAGCAACTACCGGCACCGGTGTGCAGCAACTCTTGATGGTGAGACCCTCTCACCGAGGTACCCCTCATGTTCTTTTTTGTTTAGCGGCTGGTCCGGCCGCGAGGGGGTCCCGCTGCTTACATGGCAGATCCTGGTGCAGGCAACCGCAGGCACCGCCAGGACATCAGGAGGCCTCGGTGCTGGACAATGATTGGGAAGTTTGCCTGCATCCTCCTACGCCTTTACCCACATGGGATAATATCGATTTTATTTTTATTTTTCCACTGGGTTTGAAGTTACAAGAGTTGGCGGAGCCCACTGGGGAAAAAGTTACATAAAAGCCCAGACAACCATTTAATGGACTATCAGTACCAGGATGCCGTGCGCCCATTTGGGCGGGACTTCAATCAAATAAATGTAGTAACAATCACCGCCACTCTTGTTTTCATTAATCTGCCACTGACGAAGAGCACAGACTCGAAACGCGTTTGGCTGCGCGTGTGTGATCCAGCGCATGAAGGTGTATGAGCATGCTGGTGAGCAACTACCGGCACCGGTGTGCAGCAACTCTTGATGGTGAGACCCTCTCACCGAGGCACCCCTCATGTTCTTTTTTGTTTAGCGGCTGGTCCGGCCGCGAGGGCGTCCCGCTGCTTACATGGCAGATCCTGGTGCAGGCAACCGCAGGCACCTCCAGGACATCAGGAGGCCTCGGTGCTGGACAATGATTGGGAAGTTTGCCTGCATCCTCCTACGCCTTTACCCACATGGGATAATATGGATTTTATTTTTATTTTTCCACTGGGTTTGGATTTACAAGAGTTGGCGGAGCCCACTGGGGAAAAAGTTACATAAAAGCCCAGGCAACCGTTTAATGGACTATCAGTACCAGGATGCCGTGCGCCCATTTGGGTGGGACTTCAATCAAACAAATGTAGTAACAATCACTGCCACTCTTGTTTTCATTAATCTGCCACTGACGAAGAGCACAGACTCGAAACGCGTTTGGCTGCGCGTGTGTGATCCAGCGCATGAAGGTGTATGAGCATGCTGGTGAGCAATTACCGGCACCGGTGTGCAGCAACTCTTGATGGTGAGACCCTCTCACCGAGGTACCCCTCATGTTCTTTTTTATTTAGCGGCTGGTCCGGCCGCGAGGGGGTCCCACTGCTTACATCGTAGATCCTGGTGCAGGCAACCGCAGGCACCGCCAGGACATCAGGAGGCCTCAGTGCTGGACAATGATTGGGAAGTTTGCCTGCATCCTCCTACGCCTTTACCCACATGAGATAATATGGATTTTATTTGTATTTTTCCACTGGGTTTGAAGTTACAAGAGTTGGCGGAGCCCACTGGGGAAAAATTTACATAAAAGCCCAGGCAACCATTTAATGGACTATCAGTACCAGGATGCCGTGCGCCCATTTGGGCGGGACTTCAATCAAAGAAATGTAGTAACAATCACCGCCACTCTTGTTTTCATTAATCTGCCACTGACGAAGAGCACAGACTCAAAACGCGATTGGCTGCGCGTGTGTGATCCAGCGTATGAAGGTGTATGAGCATGCTGGTGAGCAACTACCGGCACTGGTGTGCAGCAACTCTAGATGGTGAGACCCTCTCACCGAGGCACTCCTCATGTTCTTTTTTGTTTAGCGGCTGGCCCGGCCGCGAGGGGGTCCCGCTGCTTACATGGCAGATCCTGGTGCAGGCAACCGCAGGCACCGCCAGGACATCAGGAGGCCTCGGTGCTGGACAATGATTGGGAAGTTTGCCTGCATCCTCCTACGCCTTTACCCACATGGGACAAAATGGATTTTATTTTTATTTTTCCACTGGGTTTGGATTTACAAGAGTTGGCGGAGCCCACTGGGGAAAAAGTTACATAAAAGCCCAGGCAACCATTTAATGGACTATCAGTACCAGGATGCCGTGTGCCCATTTGGGCGGGACTTCAATCAAATAAATGTAGTAACAATCACCGCCACTCTTGTTTTCATTAATCTGCCACTGACGAAGAGCACAGACTCGAAACGCGTTTGGCTGCGTGTGTGTGATCCAGCGTATGAAGGTGTATGAGCATGCTGGTGAGCAACTACCGGCACCGGTGTGCAGCAACTCTTGATGGTGAGACCCTCTCACCGAGGCACCCCTCATGTTCTTTTTTGTTTAGCGGCTGGTCCGGCCGCGAGGGGGTCCCGCTGCTTACATGGCAGATCCTGGTGCAGGCAACCGCAGGCACCGCCAGGACATCAGGAGGCCTCGGTGCTGGACAATGATTGGGAAGTTTGCCTGCATCCTCCTACGCCTTTACCCACATGGGATAATATGGATTTTATTTTTATTTTTCCACTGGGTTTGAAGTTACAAGAGTTGGCGGAGCCCACTGGGGAAAAAGTTACATAAAAGCCCAGACAACCATTTAATGGACTATCAGTACCAGGATGCCGTGCGCCCATTTGGGCGGGACTTCAATCAAATAAATGTAGTAACAATCACCGCCACTCTTGTTTTCATTAATCTGCCACTGACGAAGAGCACAGACTCGAAACGCGTTTGGCTGCGCGTGTGTGATCCAGCGCATTAAGGTGTATGAGCCTGCTGGTGAGCAATTACCGGCACCGGTGTGCAGCAACTCTTGATGGTGAGACCCTCTCACCGAGGTACCCCTCATGTTCTTTTTTATTTAGCGGCTGGTCCGGCCGCGAGGGGGTCCCGCTGCTTACATCATAGATCCTGGTGCAGGCAACCGCAGGCACCGCCAGGACATCAGGAGGCCTCAGTGCTGGACAATGATTGGGAAGTTTGCCTGCATCCTCCTACGCCTTTACCCACATGAGATAATATGGATTTTATTTTTATTTTTCCACTGGGTTTGAAGTTACAAGGGTTGGCGGAGCCCACTGGGGAAAAATTTACATAAAAGCCCAGGCAACCATTTAATGGACTATCAGTACCAGGATGCCGTGCGCCCATTTGGGCGGGACTTCAATCAAAGAAATGTAGTAACAATCACCGCCACTCTTGTTTTCATTAATCTGCCACTGACGAAGAGCACAGACTCGAAACGCGATTGGCTGCGCGTGTGTGATCCAGCGTATGAAGGTGTATGAGCATGCTGGTGAGCAACTACCGGCACTGGTGTGCAGCAATTCTAGATGGTGAGACCCTCTCACCGAGGCACTCCTCATGTTCTTTTTTGTTTAGCGGCTGGCCCGGCCGCGAGGGGGTCCCGCTGCTTACATGGCAGATCCTGGTGCAGGCAACCGCAGGCACCGCCAGGACATCAGGAGGCCTCGGTGCTGGACAATGATTGGGAAGTTTGCCTGCATCCTCCTACGCCTTTACCCACATGGGACAAAATGGATTTTATTTTTATTTTTCCACTGGGTTTGGATTTACAAGAGTTGGCGGAGCCCACTGGGGAAAAAGTTACATAAAAGCCCAGGCAACCATTTAATGGACTATCAGTACCAGGATGCCGTGCGCCCATTTGGGCGGGACTTCAATCAAATAAATGTAGTAACAATCACCGCCACTCTTGTTTTCATTAATCTGCCACTGACGAAGAGCACAGACTCGAAACGCGTTTGGCTGCGCGTGTGTGATCCAGCGCATGAAGGTGTATGAGCATGCTGGTGAGCAACTACCGGCACCGGTGTGCAGCAACTCTTGATGGTGAGACCCTCTCACCGAGGCACCCCTCATGTTCTTTTTTGTTTAGCGGCTGGTCCGGCCGCGAGGGGGTCCCGCTGCTTACATGGCAGATCCTGGTGCAGGCAACCGCAGGCACCGCCAGGACATCAGGAGGCCTCGGTGCTGGACAATGATTGGGAAGTTTGCCTGCATCCTCCTGCGCCTTTACCCACATGGGATAATATGGATTTTATTTTTATTTTTCCACTGGGTTTGAAGTTACAAGAGTTGGCGGAGCCCACTGGGGAAAAAGTTACATAAAAGCCCAGACAACCATTTAATGGACTATCAGTACCAGGATGCCGTGCGCCCATTTGGGCTGGACTTCAATCAAATAAATGTAGTAACAATCACCGCCACTCTTGATTTCATTAATCTGCCACTGACGAAGAGCACAGACTCGAAACGCGTTTGGCTGCGCGTGTGTGATCCAGCGCATGAAGGTGTATGAGCATGCTGGTGAGCAACTACCGGCACCGGTGTGCAGCAACTCTTGATGGTGAGACCCTCTCACCGAGGCACCCCTCATGTTCTTTTTTGTTTAGCGGCTGGTCCGACCGCGAGGGCGTCCCGCTGCTTACATGGCAGATCCTGGTGCAGGCAATCGCAGGCACCGCCAGGACATCAGGAGGCCTCGGTGCTGGACAATGATTGGGAAGTTTGCCTGCATCCTCCTACGCCTTTACCCACATGGGATAATATGGATTTTATTTTTATTTTTCCACTGGGTTTGGATTTACAAGAGTTGGCGGAGCCCACTGGGGAAAAAGTTACATAAAAGCCCAGGCAACCGTTTAATGGACTATCAGTACCAGGATGCCGTGCGCCCATTTGGGTGGGACTTCAATCAAATAAATGTAGTAACAAACACCGCCACTCTTGTTTTCATTAATCTGCCACTGACGAAGAGCACAGACTCGAAACACGTTTGGCTGCGCGTGTGTGATCCAGCGCATGAAGGTGTATGAGCATGCTGGTGAGCAACTACCGGCACCGGTGTGCAGCAACTCTTGATGGTGAGACCCTCTCACCGAGGCACCCTTCATGTTCTTTTTTGTTTAGCGGCTGGTCCGGCCGCGAGGGGGTCCCGCTGCTTACATCGTAGATCCTGGTGCAGGCAACCGCAGGCACCGCCAGGACATCAGGAGGCCTCGGTGCTGGACAATGATTGGGAAGTTTGCCTGCATCCTCCTACGCCTTTACCCACATGGGATAATATGGATTTTATTTTTATTTTTCCACTGGGTTTGAAGTTACAAGAGTTGGCGGAGCCCACTGGGGAAAAATGTACATAAAAGCCCAGGCAACCATTTAATGGACTATCAGTACCAGGATGCCGTGCGCCCATTTGGGCGGGACTTCAATCAAATAAATGTAGTAACAATCACCGCCACTCTTGTTTTCATTAATCTGCCACTGACGAAGAGCACAGACTCGAAACGCGTTTGGCTGCGCGTGTGTGATCCAGCACATGAAGGTGTATGAGCATACTGGTGAGCAACTACCGGCACCGGTGTGCAGCAACTCTTGATGTGAGACCCTCTCACCGAGGCACCCCTCATGTTCTTTTTAGTTTAGCGGCTGGTCCGGCCGCGAGGTTGTCCCGCTGCTTACATGGCAGATCCTGGTGCAGGCAACCGCAGGCACTGCCAGGACATCAGGAGGCCTCGGTGCTGGACAATGATTGGGAAGTTTGCCTGCATCCTCCTACGCCTTTACCCACATGGGATAATATGGATTTTATTTTTATTTTTCCACTGGGTTTGAAGTTACAAGAGTTGGTGGAGCCCACTTGGGAAAAAGTTACATAAAAGCCCAGGCAACCATTTAATGGACTATCAGTACCAGGATGCCGTGCGCCCATTTGGGCGGGACTTCAATCAAATAAATGTAGTAACAATCACCGCCACTCTTGTTTTCATTAATCTGCCACTGACGAAGAGCACAGACTCGAAACGCGTTTGGCTGCGCGTCTGTGATCCAACGCATGAAGGTGTATGAGCATGCTGGTGAGCAACTACCGGCACCGGTGTGCAGCAACTCTTGATGGTGAGACCCTCTCACCGAGGCACCCCTCATGTTCTGTTTTTGTTTAGCGGCTTGTCCGGCCCCGAGGGGGTCCCGCTGCTTACATGGCAGATCTGGTGCAGGCAACCGCAGGCACCGCCAGGACATCAGGAGGCCTCGGTGCTGGACAATGATTGGGAAATTTGCCTGCATCCTCCTACGCCTTTACCCACATGGGATAATATGGATTTTATTTTTATTTTTCCACTGGGTTTGAAGTTACAAGAGTTGGCGGAGCCCACTGGGGAAAAAGTTACATAAAAGCCCAGGCAACCATTTAATGGACTATCAGTACCAGGATGCCGTGCGCCCATTTGGGCGGGACTTCAATCAAATAAATGTAGTAACAATCACCGCCACTCTTGTTTTCATTAATCTGCCACTGACGAAGAGCACAGACTCGAAACGCGTTTGGCTGCGCGTGTGTGATCCAGCGTATGAAGGTGTCTGAGCATGCTGGTGAGCAACTACCGGCACTGGTGTGCAGCAACTCTTGATGGTGAGACCCTCTCACCGAGGCACCCCTCATGTTCTTTTTTGTTTAGCGACTGGTCCGGTCACGAGGGGGTCCCGCTGCTTACATGGCAGATCCTGGTGAAGGCAACCGCAGGCACCGCCAGGACATCAGGAGGCCTCGGTGCTGGACGATGATTGGGAAGTTTGCCTGCATCCTCCTACGCCTTTACCCACATGGGATAATATGGATTTTATTTTTATTTTTCCACTGGGTTTGAAGTTACAAGAGTTGGCGGAGCCCACTGGGGAAAAACTTACATAAAAGCCCAGGCAACCATTTAATGGACTATCAGTACCAGGATGCCGTGCGCCCATTTGGGCGGGACTTCAATCAAATAAATGTAGTAACAATCACCGCCACTCTTGTTTTCATTAATCTGCCACTGACGAAGAGCACAGACTCGAAACGCGTTTGGCTGCGCGTGTGTGATCCAGCGCATGAAGGTGTCTGAGCATGCTGGTGAGCAACTACCGGCACTGGTGTGCAGCAACTCTAGATGGTGAGACCCTCTCACCGAGGCACCCCTCATGTTCTTTTTTGTTTAGCGCTGGTCCGGCCGCAAGGGGGTACCGCTGCTTACATGGCAGATCCTGGTGCAGGCAACCGCAGGCACCACCAGGACATCAGGAGGCCTCGGTGCTGGACAATGATTGGGAAGTTTGCCTGCATCCTCCTACGCCTTTACGCACATGGGATAATATGGATTTTATTTTTATTTTTCCACTGGGTTTGAAGTTACAAGAGTTGGCGGAGCCCACTGGGGAAAAAGTTACATAAAAGCCCAGGCAACCATTTAATGGACTATCAGTACCAGGATGCCGTGCGCCCATTTGGGCGGGACTTCAATCAAATAAATGTAGTAACCATCACCGCCACTCTTGCTTTCATTAATCTGCCGCTGACGAGGAGCACAGACTCGAAACGTGTTTGGCTGCGCGTGTGTGATCCAGCGCATAAGGGTGTATGAGCATGCTGGTGAGCAACTACCGGCATCGGTGTGCAGCAACTCTTGATGGTGAGACCCTCTCACCGAGGCACCCCTCATGTTCTTTTTTGTTTAGCGGCTGGTCCGGCCGCGAGGGTGTCCCGCTGCTTACATGGCAGATCCTGGTGCAGGCAACCGCAGGCACCGTTAGGACATCAGGAGGCCTCGGTGCTGGACAATGATTGGGAAGTTTGCCTGCATCCTCCTACCCCTTCACCCACATGGGATAATATGGATTTTATTTTTATTTTTCCACTGGGTTTGGATTTACAAGAGTTGGTGGAGCCCACTGGGGAAAAAGTTACATAAAAGCCCAGGCAACCGTTTAATGGACTATCAGTACCAGGATGCCGTGCGCCCATTTGGGCGGGACTTCAATCAAATAAATGTAGTAACAATCACCGCCACTCTTGTTTTCATTAATCTGCCACTGACGAAGAGCAGAGACTCGAAACGCGTTTGGCTGCGCGTGTGTGATCCAGCGCATGAAGGTGTATGAGCCTGCTGGTGAGCAACTACCGGCACTGGTGTGCAGCAACTCTTGATGGTGAGACCCTCTCACCGAGGCACCCCTCATGTTCTTTTTTGTTTAGCGGCTGGTCCGGCCGCAAGGGGGTACCGCTGCTTACATGGCAGATCCTGGTGCAGGCAACCGCAGGCACCGTTAGGACATCAGGAGGCCTCGGTGCTGGACAATGATTGGGAAGTTTGCCTGCATCCTCCTACGCCTTTACCCACATGGGATAATATGGATTTTATTTTTATTTTTCCACTGGGTTTGGATTTACAAGAGTTGGCGGAGCCCACTGGGGAAAAAGTTACATAAAAGCCCAGGCAACCGTTTAATGGACTATCAGTACCAGGATGCCGTGCGCCCATTTGGGCGGGACTTCAATCAAAGAAATGTAGTAACAATCACCGCCACTCTTGTTTTCATTAATCTGCCACTGACGAAGAGCACAGACTCGAAACCCGATTGGCTGCGCGTGTGTGATCCAGCGTATGAAGGTGTATGAGCATGCTGGTGAGCAACTACCGGCACTGGTGTGCAGCAACTCTAGATGGTGAGACCCTCTCACCGAGGCACTCCTCATGTTCTTTTTTGTTTAGCGGCTGGCCCGGCCGCGAGGGGGTCCCGCTGCTTACATGGCAGATCCTGGTGCAGGCAACCGCAGGCACCGCCAGGACATCAGGAGGCCTCGGTGCTGGACAATGATTGGGAAGTTTGCCTGCATCCTCCTACGCCTTTACCCACATGGGATAATATGGATTTTATTTTTATTTTTCCACTGGGTTTGAAGTTACAAGATTTGGCGGAGCCCAGTGGGGAAAATTTACATAAAAGCCCAGGCAACCATTTAATAGACTATCAGTACCAGGATGCCGTGCGCCCATTTGGGCGGGACTTCAATCAAATAAATGTAGTAACAATCTCCGCCACTCTTGTTTTCATTAATCTGCCACTAACGAAGAGCACAGACTCGAAACGCGTTTGGCTGCGCGTGTGTGATCCAGCGCATGAAGGTGTATGAGCATGCTGGTGAGCAACTACCGGCACTGGTGTGCAGCAACTCTTGATGGTGAGACCCTCTCACCGAGGCACCCCTCATGTTCTTTTTTGTTTAGCGGCTGGTCCGGCCGCGAGGGGGTCCCGCTGCTTACATGGCAGATCCTGGTGCAGGCATCCGCAGGCACCTCCTGGACATCAGGAGGCCTCGGTGCTGGACAATGATTGGGAAGTTTGCCTGCATCCTCCTACGCCTTTACCCACATGGGACAAAATGGATTTTATTTTTATTTTTCCACTGGGTTTGGATTTACAAGAGTTGGCGGAGCCCACTGGGGAAAAAGTTACATAAAAGCCCAGGCAACCATTTAATGGACTATCAGTACCAGGATGCCGTGCGCCCATTTGGGCGGGACTTCAATCAAATAAATGTAGTAACAATCACCGCCACTCTTGTTTTCATTAATCTGCCACTGACGAAGAGCACAGACTCGAAACGCGTTTGGCTGCGCGTGTGTGATCCAGCGTATGAAGGTGTATGAGCATGCTGGTGAGCAACTACCGGCACCGGTGTGCAGCAACTCTTGATGGTGAGACCCTCTCACCGAGGTACCCCTCATGTTCTTTTTTGTTTAGCGGCTGGTCCGGCCGCGAGGGGGTCCCGCTGCTTACATGGCAGATCCTGGTGCAGGCAACCGCAGGCACCGCCAGGACATCAGGAGGCCTCGGTGCTGGACAATGATTGGGAAGTTTGCCTGCATCCTCCTACGCCTTTACCCACATGGGATAATATCGATTTTATTTTTATTTTTCCACTGGGTTTGAAGTTACAAGAGTTGGCGGAGCCCACTGGGGAAAAAGTTACATAAAAGCCCAGACAACCATTTAATGGACTATCAGTACCAGGATGCCGTGCGCCCATTTGGGCGGGACTTCAATCAAATAAATGTAGTAACAATCACCGCCACTCTTGTTTTCATTAATCTGCCACTGACGAAGAGCACAGACTCGAAACGCGTTTGGCTGCGCGTGTGTGATCCAGCGCATGAAGGTGTATGAGCATGCTGGTGAGCAACTACCGGCACCGGTGTGCAGCAACTCTTGATGGTGAGACCCTCTCACCGAGGCACCCCTCATGTTCTTTTTTGTTTAGCGGCTGGTCCGGCCGCGAGGGCGTCCCGCTGCTTACATGGCAGATCCTGGTGCAGGCAACCGCAGGCACCTCCAGGACATCAGGAGGCCTCGGTGCTGGACAATGATTGGGAAGTTTGCCTGCATCCTCCTACGCCTTTACCCACATGGGATAATATGGATTTTATTTTTATTTTTCCACTGGGTTTGGATTTACAAGAGTTGGCGGAGCCCACTGGGGAAAAAGTTACATAAAAGCCCAGGCAACCGTTTAATGGACTATCAGTACCAGGATGCCCGTGCGCCCATTTGGGTGGGACTTCAATCAAACAAATGTAGTAACAATCACTGCCACTCTTGTTTTCATTAATCTGCCACTGACGAAGAGCACAGACTCGAAACGCGTTTGGCTGCGCGTGTGTGATCCAGCGCATGAAGGTGTATGAGCATGCTGGTGAGCAATTACCGGCACCGGTGTGCAGCAACTCTTGATGGTGAGACCCTCTCACCGAGGTACCCCTCATGTTCTTTTTTATTTAGCGGCTGGTCCGGCCGCGAGGGGGTCCCACTGCTTACATCGTAGATCCTGGTGCAGGCAACCGCAGGCACCGCCAGGACATCAGGAGGCCTCAGTGCTGGACAATGATTGGGAAGTTTGCCTGCATCCTCCTACGCCTTTACCCACATGAGATAATATGGATTTTATTTTTATTTTTCCACTGGGTTTGAAGTTACAAGAGTTGGCGGAGCCCACTGGGGAAAAATTTACATAAAAGCCCAGGCAACCATTTAATGGACTATCAGTACCAGGATGCCGTGCGCCCATTTGGGCGGGACTTCAATCAAAGAAATGTAGTAACAATCACCGCCACTCTTGTTTTCATTAATCTGCCACTGACGAAGAGCACAGACTCGAAACGCGATTGGCTGCGCGTGTGTGATCCAGCGTATGAAGGTGTATGAGCATGCTGGTGAGCAACTACCGGCACTGGTGTGCAGCAATTCTAGATGGTGAGACCCTCTCACCGAGGCACTCCTCATGTTCTTTTTTGTTTAGCGGCTGGCCCGGCCGCGAGGGGGTCCCGCTGCTTACATGGCAGATCCTGGTGCAGGCAACCGCAGGCACCGCCAGGACATCAGGAGGCCTCGGTGCTGGACAATGATTGGGAAGTTTGCCTGCATCCTCCTACGCCTTTACCCACATGGGATAATATGGATTTTATTTTTATTTTTCCACTGGGTTTGAAGTTACAAGAGTTGGCGGAGCCCACTGGGGAAAAAGTTACATAAAAGCCCAGACAACCATTTAATGGACTATCAGTACCAGGATGCCGTGCGCCCATTTGGGCGGGACTTCAATCAAATAAATGTAGTAACAATCACCGCCACTCTTGATTTCATTAATCTGCCACTGACGAAGAGCACAGACTCGAAACGCGTTTGGCTGCGCGTGTGATCCAGCGCATTAAGGTGTATGAGCATGCTGGTGAGCAATTACCGGCACCGGTGTGCAGCAACTCTTGATGGTGAGACCCTCTCACCGAGGTACCCCTCATGTTCTTTTTTATTTAGCGGCTGGTCCGGCCGCGAGGGGGTCCCGCTGCTTACATCGTAGATCCTGGTGCAGGCAACCGCAGGCACCGCCAGGACATCAGGAGGCCTCAGTGCTGGACAATGATTGGGAAGTTTGCCTGCATCCTCCTACGCCTTTACCCACATGAGATAATATGGATTTTATTTTTATTTTTCCACTGGGTTTGAAGTTACAAGAGTTGGCGGAGCCCACTGGGGAAAAATTTACATAAAAGCCCAGGCAACCATTTAATGGACTATCAGTACCAGGATGCCGTGCGCCCATTTGGGCGGGACTTCAATCAAATAAATGTAGTAACAATCACCGCCACTCTTGTTTTCATTAATCTGCCACTGACGAAGAGCACAGACTCGAAACGCGTTTGGCTGCGCGTGTGTGATCCAGCGCATGAAGGTGTATGAGCCTGCTGGTGAGCAACTACCGGCACTGGTGTGCAGCAACTCTTGATGGTGAGACCCTCTCACCGAGGCACCCCTCATGTTCTTTTTTGTTTAGCGGCTGGTCCGGCCGCAAGGGGGTACCGCTGCTTACATGGCAGATCCTGGTGCAGGCAACCGCAGGCACCGTTAGGACATCAGGAGGCCTCGGTGCTGGACAATGATTGGGAAGTTTGCCTGCATCCTCCTACGCCTTTACCCACATGGGATAATATGGATTTTATTTTTATTTTTCCACTGGGTTTGGATTTACAAGAGTTGGCGGAGCCCACTGGGGAAAAAGTTACATAAAAGCCCAGGCAACCGTTTAATGGACTATCAGTACCAGGATGCCGTGCGCCCATTTGGGTGGGACTTCAATCAAAGAAATGTAGTAACAATCACCGCCACTCTTGTTTTCATTAATCTGCCACTGACGAAGAGCACAGACTCGAAACCCGATTGGCTGCGCGTGTGTGATCCAGCGTATGAAGGTGTATGAGCATGCTGGTGAGCAACTACCGGCACTGGTGTGCAGCAACTCTAGATGGTGAGACCCTCTCACCGAGGCACTCCTCATGTTCTTTTTTGTTTAGCGGCTGGCCCGGCCGCGAGGGGGTCCCGCTGCTTACATGGCAGATCCTGGTGCAGGCAACCGCAGGCACCGCCAGGACATCAGGAGGCCTCGGTGCTGGACAATGATTGGGAAGTTTGCCTGCATCCTCCTACGCCTTTACCCACATGGGATAATATGGATTTTATTTTTATTTTTCCACTGGGTTTGAAGTTACAAGATTTGGCGGAGCCCAGTGGGGAAAATTTACATAAAAGCCCAGGCAACCATTTAATAGACTATCAGTACCAGGATGCCGTGCGCCCATTTGGGCGGGACTTCAATCAAATAAATGTAGTAACAATCTCCGCCACTCTTGTTTTCATTAATCTGCCACTAACGAAGAGCACAGACTCGAAACGCGTTTGGCTGCGCGTGTGTGATCCAGCGCATGAAGGTGTATGAGCATGCTGGTGAGCAACTACCGGCACTGGTGTGCAGCAACTCTTGATGGTGAGACCCTCTCACCGAGGCACCCCTCATGTTCTTTTTTGTTTAGCGGCTGGTCCGGCCGCGAGGGGGTCCCGCTGCTTACATGGCAGATCCTGGTGCAGGCATCCGCAGGCACCTCCTGGACATCAGGAGGCCTCGGTGCTGGACAATGATTGGGAAGTTTGCCTGCATCCTCCTACGCCTTTACCCACATGGGACAAAATGGATTTTATTTTTATTTTTCCACTGGGTTTGGATTTACAAGAGTTGGCGGAGCCCACTGGGGAAAAAGTTACATAAAAGCCCAGGCAACCATTTAATGGACTATCAGTACCAGGATGCCGTGCGCCCATTTGGGCGGGACTTCAATCAAATAAATGTAGTAACAATCACCGCCACTCTTGTTTTCATTAATCTGCCACTGACGAAGAGCACAGACTCGAAACGCGTTTGGCTGCGCGTGTGTGATCCAGCGTATGAAGGTGTATGAGCATGCTGGTGAGCAACTACCGGCACCGGTGTGCAGCAACTCTTGATGGTGAGACCCTCTCACCGAGGTACCCCTCATGTTCTTTTTTGTTTAGCGGCTGGTCCGGCCGCGAGGGGGTCCCGCTGCTTACATGGCAGATCCTGGTGCAGGCAACCGCAGGCACCGCCAGGACATCAGGAGGCCTCGGTGCTGGACAATGATTGGGAAGTTTGCCTGCATCCTCCTACGCCTTTACCCACATGGGATAATATCGATTTTATTTTTATTTTTCCACTGGGTTTGAAGTTACAAGAGTTGGCGGAGCCCACTGGGGAAAAAGTTACATAAAAGCCCAGACAACCATTTAATGGACTATCAGTACCAGGATGCCGTGCGCCCATTTGGGCGGGACTTCAATCAAATAAATGTAGTAACAATCACCGCCACTCTTGTTTTCATTAATCTGCCACTGACGAAGAGCACAGACTCGAAACGCGTTTGGCTGCGCGTGTGTGATCCAGCGCATGAAGGTGTATGAGCATGCTGGTGAGCAACTACCGGCACCGGTGTGCAGCAACTCTTGATGGTGAGACCCTCTCACCGAGGCACCCCTCATGTTCTTTTTTGTTTAGCGGCTGGTCCGGCCGCGAGGGCGTCCCGCTGCTTACATGGCAGATCCTGGTGCAGGCAACCGCAGGCACCTCCAGGACATCAGGAGGCCTCGGTGCTGGACAATGATTGGGAAGTTTGCCTGCATCCTCCTACGCCTTTACCCACATGGGATAATATGGATTTTATTTTTATTTTTCCACTGGGTTTGGATTTACAAGAGTTGGCGGAGCCCACTGGGGAAAAAGTTACATAAAAGCCCAGGCAACCGTTTAATGGACTATCAGTACCAGGATGCCGTGCGCCCATTTGGGTGGGACTTCAATCAAACAAATGTAGTAACAATCACTGCCACTCTTGTTTTCATTAATCTGCCACTGACGAAGAGCACAGACTCGAAACGCGTTTGGCTGCGCGTGTGTGATCCAGCGCATGAAGGTGTATGAGCATGCTGGTGAGCAATTACCGGCACCGGTGTGCAGCAACTCTTGATGGTGAGACCCTCTCACCGAGGTACCCCTCATGTTCTTTTTTATTTAGCGGCTGGTCCGGCCGCGAGGGGGTCCCACTGCTTACATCGTAGATCCTGGTGCAGGCAACCGCAGGCACCGCCAGGACATCAGGAGGCCTCAGTGCTGGACAATGATTGGGAAGTTTGCCTGCATCCTCCTACGCCTTTACCCACATGAGATAATATGGATTTTATTTTTATTTTTCCACTGGGTTTGAAGTTACAAGAGTTGGCGGAGCCCACTGGGGAAAAATTTACATAAAAGCCCAGGCAACCATTTAATGGACTATCAGTACCAGGATGCCGTGCGCCCATTTGGGCGGGACTTCAATCAAAGAAATGTAGTAACAATCACCGCCACTCTTGTTTTCATTAATCTGCCACTGACGAAGAGCACAGACTCGAAACGCGATTGGCTGCGCGTGTGTGATCCAGCGTATGAAGGTGTATGAGCATGCTGGTGAGCAACTACCGGCACTGGTGTGCAGCAACTCTAGATGGTGAGACCCTCTCACCGAGGCACTCCTCATGTTCTTTTTTGTTTAGCGGCTGGCCCGGCCGCGAGGGGGTCCCGCTGCTTACATGGCAGATCCTGGTGCAGGCAACCGCAGGCACCGCCAGGACATCAGGAGGCCTCGGTGCTGGACAATGATTGGGAAGTTTGCCTGCATCCTCCTACGCCTTTACCCACATGGGACAAAATGGATTTTATTTTTATTTTTCCACTGGGTTTGGATTTACAAGAGTTGGCGGAGCCCACTGGGGAAAAATTTACATAAAAGCCCAGGCAACCATTTAATGGACTATCAGTACCAGGATGCCGTGCGCCCATTTGGGCGGGACTTCAATCAAATAAATGTAGTAACAATCACCGCCACTCTTGTTTTCATTAATCTGCCACTGACGAAGAGCACAGACTCGAAACGCGATTGGCTGCGCGTGTGTGATCCAGCGTATGAAGGTGTATGAGCATGCTGGTGAGCAACTACCGGCACTGGTGTGCAGCAATTCTAGATGGTGAGACCCTCTCACCGAGGCACTCCTCATGTTCTTTTTTGTTTAGCGGCTGGCCCGGCCGCGAGGGGGTCCCGCTGCTTACATGGCAGATCCTGGTGCAGGCAACCGCAGGCACCGCCAGGACATCAGGAGGCCTCGGTGCTGGACAATGATTGGGAAGTTTGCCTGCATCCTCCTACGCCTTTACCCACATGGGATAATATGGATTTTATTTTTATTTTTCCACTGGGTTTGAAGTTACAAGAGTTGGCGGAGCCCACTGGGGAAAAAGTTACATAAAAGCCCAGACAACCATTTAATGGACTATCAGTACCAGGATGCCGTGCGCCCATTTGGGCGGGACTTCAATCAAATAAATGTAGTAACAATCACCGCCACTCTTGATTTCATTAATCTGCCACTGACGAAGAGCACAGACTCGAAACGCGTTTGGCTGCGCGTGTGTGATCCAGCGCATTAAGGTGTATGAGCATGCTGGTGAGCAATTACCGGCACCGGTGTGCAGCAACTCTTGATGGTGAGACCCTCTCACCGAGGTACCCCTCATGTTCTTTTTTATTTAGCGGCTGGTCCGGCCGCGAGGGGGTCCCGCTGCTTACATCGTAGATCCTGGTGCAGGCAACCGCAGGCACCGCCAGGACATCAGGAGGCCTCAGTGCTGGACAATGATTGGGAAGTTTGCCTGCATCCTCCTACGCCTTTACCCACATGAGATAATATGGATTTTATTTTTATTTTTCCACTGGGTTTGAAGTTACAAGAGTTGGCGGAGCCCACTGGGGAAAAATTTACATAAAAGCCCAGGCAACCATTTAATGGACTATCAGTACCAGGATGCCGTGCGCCCATTTGGGCGGGACTTCAATCAAAGAAATGTAGTAACAATCACCGCCACTCTTGTTTTCATTAATCTGCCACTGACGAAGAGCACAGACTCGAAACGCGATTGGCTGCGCGTGTGTGATCCAGCGTATGAAGGTGTATGAGCATGCTGGTGAGCAACTACCGGCACTGGTGTGCAGCAATTCTAGATGGTGAGACCCTCTCACCGAGGCACTCCTCATGTTCTTTTTTGTTTAGCGGCTGGCCCGGCCGCGAGGGGGTCCCGCTGCTTACATGGCAGATCCTGGTGCAGGCAACCGCAGGCACCGCCAGGACATCAGGAGGCCTCGGTGCTGGACAATGATTGGGAAGTTTGCCTGCATCCTCCTACGCCTTTACCCACATGGGACAAAATGGATTTTATTTTTATTTTTCAACTGGGTTTGGATTTACAAGAGTTGGCGGAGCCCACTGGGGAAAAAGTTACATAAAAGCCCAGGCAACCATTTAATGGACTATCAGTACCAGGATGCCGTGCGCCCATTTGGGCGGGACTTCAATCAAATAAATGTAGTAACAATCACCGCCACTCTTGTTTTCATTAATCTGCCACTGACGAAGAGCACAGACTCGAAACGCGTTTGGCTGCGCGTGTGTGATCCAGCGTATGAAGGTGTATGAGCATGCTGGTGAGCAACTACCGGCACCGGTGTGCAGCAACTCTTGATGGTGAGACCCTCTCACCGAGGCACCCCTCATGTTCTTTTTTGTTTAGCGGCTGGTCCGGCCGCGAGGGGGTCCCGCTGCTTACATGGCAGATCCTGGTGCAGGCAACCGCAGGCACCGCCAGGACATCAGGAGGCCTCGGTGCTGGACAATGATTGGGAAGTTTGCCTGCATCCTCCTGCGCCTTTACCCACATGGGATAATATGGATTTTATTTTTATTTTTCCACTGGGTTTGAAGTTACAAGAGTTGGCGGAGCCCACTGGGGAAAAAGTTACATAAAAGCCCAGACAACCATTTAATGGACTATCAGTACCAGGATGCCGTGCGCCCATTTGGGCTGGACTTCAATCAAATAAATGTAGTAACAATCACCGCCACTCTTGATTTCATTAATCTGCCACTGACGAAGAGCACAGACTCGAAACGCGTTTGGCTGCGCGTGTGTGATCCAGCGCATGAAGGTGTATGAGCATGCTGGTGAGCAACTACCGGCACCGGTGTGCAGCAACTCTTGATGGTGAGACCCTCTCACCGAGGCACCCCTCATGTTCTTTTTTGTTTAGCGGCTGGTCCGACCGCGAGGGCGTCCCGCTGCTTACATGGCAGATCCTGGTGCAGGCAATCGCAGGCACCGCCAGGACATCAGGAGGCCTCGGTGCTGGACAATGATTGGGAAGTTTGCCTGCATCCTCCTACGCCTTTACCCACATGGGATAATATGGATTTTATTTTTATTTTTCCACTGGGTTTGGATTTACAAGAGTTGGCGGAGCCCACTGGGGAAAAAGTTACATAAAAGCCCAGGCAACCGTTTAATGGACTATCAGTACCAGGATGCCGTGCGCCCATTTGGGTGGGACTTCAATCAAATAAATGTAGTAACAATCACTGCCACTCTTGTTTTGATTAATCTGCCACTGACGAAGAGCACAGACTCGAAACGCGTTTGGCTGCGCGTGTGTGATCCAGCGCATGAAGGTGTATGAGCATGCTGGTGAGCAATTACCGGCACCGGTGTGCAGCAACTTTTGATGGTGAGACCCTCTCACCGAGGTATCCCTCATGTTCTTTTTTATTTAGCGGCTGGTCCGGCCGCGAGGGGGTCCCGCTGCTTACATCGTAGATCCTGGTGCAGGCAACCGCAGGCACCGCCAGGACATCAGGAGGCCTCGGTGCTGGACAATGATTGGGAAGTTTGCCTGCATCCTCCTACGCCTTTACCCACATGGGATAATATGGATTTTATTTTTATTTTTCCACTGGGTTTGAAGTTACAAGAGTTGGCGGAGCCCACTGGGGAAAAAGTTACATAAAAGCCCAGGCAACCATTTAATAGACTATCAGTACCAGGATGCCGTGCGCCCATTTGGGCGGGACTTCAATCAAATAAATGTAGTAACAATCACTGCCACTCTTGTGTTCATTAATCTGCCACTGACGAAGAGCACAGACTCGAAACGCGTTTGGCTGCGCGTGTGTGATCCAGCGCATGAAGGTGAATGAGCATGCTGGTGAGCAACTACCGGCACCGGTGTGCAGCAACTCTTGATGGTGAGACCCTCTCACCGAGGCACCCCTCATGTTCTTTTTTGTTTAGCGGCTGGTCCGGCCGCGAGGGGGTCCCGCTGCTTACATGTCAGATCCTGGTGCAGGCAACCGCAGGCACCGCTAGGAAATCAAGAGGCCTCGGTGCTGGACAATGATTGGGAAGTTTGCCTGCATCCTCCTACGCCTTTACCCACATGGGATAATATGGATTTTTTTTTTATTTTTCCACTGGGTATGAAGTTACAAGAGTTGGCGGAGACCACTGGGGAAAAAGTTACATAAAAGCCCAGGCAACCATTTAATGGACTATCAGTACCAGGAAGCCGTGCGCTCATTTGGGCGGGACTTCAATCAAATAAATGTAGTAACCATCACCGCCACTCTTGTTTTCATTAATCTGCCACTGACGAAGAGCACAGACTGGAAACGCGTTTGGCTGTGCGTGTGTGATCCAGCGCATGAAGGTGTATGAGCATGCTGGTGAGCAACTACCGGCACCGGTGTGCAGCAACTCTTGATGGTGAGACCCTCTCACCGAGGCACCCCTCATGTTCTTTTTTGTTTAGCGGCTGGTCCGGCCGCGAGGGGGTCCCGCTGCTTACATGGCAGATCCTGGTGCAGGCAACCGCAGGCACCGCTAGGACATCAGGAGGCCTCGGTGCTGGACAATGATTGGGAAGTTTGCCTGCATCCTCCTACGCCTTTACCCACATGGGATAATATGGATTTTATTTTTATTTTTCCACTGGGTTTGGATTTACAAGAGTTGGCGGAGCCCACTGGGAAAAAAGTTACATAAAAGCCCAGGCAACCGTTTAATGGACTATCAGTACCAGGATGCCGTGCGCCCATTTGGGCGGGACTTCAATCAAATAAATGTAGTAACAATCACCGCCACTCTTGTTTTCATTAATCTGCCACTGACGAAGAGCACAGACTCGAAACGCGTTTGGCTGCGCATGTGTGATCCAGCGCATGAAGGTGTATGAGCATGCTGGTAAGCAACTACCGGCACCGGTGTGCAGCAACTCTTGATGATGAGACCCTCTCACCGAGGCACCCCTCATGTTCTTTTTTGTTTAGCGGCTGGTCCGGCCGCGAGGGGGTCCCGCTGCTTACATGGCAGATCCTGGAGCAGGCAACCGCAGGCACCGCCTGGACATCAGGAGGCCTCGGTGCTGGACAATGATTGGGAAGTTTGCCTGCGTCCTCCTACGCCTTTACCCACATGGGATAATATGGATTTTATTTTTATTTTTCCACTGGGTTTGAAGTTACAAGAGTTGGCGGAGCCCAATGGGGAAAAAGTTACATAAAAGCCCAGGCAACCATTTAATGGACTATCAGTACCAGGATGTCGTGCGCCCATTTGGGTGGGACTTCAATCAAATAAATGTAGTAACAATCACCGCCACTCTTGTTTTCATTAATCTGCCACTGACGAAGAGCACAGACTCGAAACGCGTTTGGCTGCGCGTGTGTGATCCAGCGCATGAAGGTGTATGAGCATGCTGGTGAGCAACTACCGGCACCGGTGTGCAGCAACTCTTGATGGTGAGACCCTCTCACCGAGGCACCCCTCATGTTCTTTTTTGTTTAGCGGCTGGTCCGGCCACGAGGGGGTCCCGCTGCTCACATGGCAGATCCTGGTGCAGGCAACCGCAGGCACCACCAGGACATCAGGAGGCCTCGGTGCTGGAGAATGATTGGGAAGTTTACCTGCATCCTCCTACGCCTTTACCCACATGGTATAATATGGATTTTATTTTTATTTTTCCACTGGGTTTGGATTTACAAAAGTTGGCGGAGCCCACTGGGGAAAAAGTTACATAAAAGCCCAGGCAACCGTTTAATGGACTATCAGTACCAGGATGCCGTGCGTCCATCTGGGCGGGACTTCAATCAAATAAATGTAGTAACAATCACCGCCACTCTTGTTTTTATTAATCTGCCACTGAAAAAGAGCACAGACTTGAAACGCGTTTGGCTGCGCGTGTGTGATCCAGCGCATGAAGGTGTATGAGCATGCTGGTGAGCAACTACCGGCACCAGTGTGCAGCAACTCTTGATGGTGAGACCCTCTCACCGAGGCACCCCTCATGTTCTTTTTTGTTTAGCGGCTGGTCCGGCCGCGAGGGGGTCCCGCTGCTTACATGGCAGATCCTGGTGCAGGCAACCGCAGGCCCCGCTAGGACATCAGGAGGCCTCGGTGCTGGACAATGATTGGGAAGTTTGCCTGCATCCTCCTACGCCTTTACCCACATGGGATAATATGGATTTTATTTTTATTTTTCCACTGGGTTTGGATTTACAAGAGTTGGCGGAGCCCACTGGGAAAAAAGTTACATAAAAGCCCAGGCAACCGTTTAATGGACTATCAGTACCAGGATGCCGTGCGCCCATTTGGGCGGGACTTCAATCAAATAAATGTAGTAACAATCACCGCCACTCTTGTTTTCATTAATCTGCCACTGACGAAGAGCACAGACTGGAAACGCGTTTGGCTGCGCGTGTGTGATCCAGCGCATGAAGGTGTATGAGCATGCTGGTGAGCAACTACCGGCACCGGTGTGCAGCAACTCTTGATGGTGAGACCCTCTCACCGAGGCACCCCTCATGTTCTTTTTTGTTTAGCGGCTGGTCCGGCCGCGAGGGGGTCCCGCTGCTTACATGGCAGATCCTGGTGCAGGCAACCGCAGGCACCGCTAGGACATCAGGAGGCCTCGGTGCTGGACAATGATTGGGAAGTTTGCCTGCATCCTCCTACGCCTTTACCCACATGGGATAATATGGATTTTATTTTTATTTTTCCACTGGGTTTGGATTTACAAGAGTTGGCGGAGCCCACTGGGAAAAAAGTTACATAAAAGCCCAGGCAACCGTTTAATGGACTATCAGTACCAGGATGCCGTGCGCCCATTTGGGCGGGACTTCAATCAAATAAATGTAGTAACAATCACCGCCACTCTTGTTTTCAGTAATCTGCCACTGACGAAGAGCACAGACTCGAAACGCGTTTGGCTGCGCATGTGTGATCCAGCGCATGAAGGTGTATGAGCATGCTGGTGAGCAACTACCGGCACCGGTGTGCAGCAACTCTTGATGATGAGACCCTCTCACCGAGGCACCCCTCATGTTCTTTTTTGTTTAGCGGCTGGTCCGGCCGCGAGGGGGTCCCGCTGCTTACATGGCAGATCCTGGTGCAGGCAACCGCAGGCACCGCCTGGACATCAGGAGGCCTCGGTGCTGGACAATGATTGGGAAGTTTGCCTGCATCCTCCTACGCCTTTACCCACATGGGATAATATGGATTTTATTTTTATTTTTCCACTGGGTTTGAAGTTACAAGAGTTGGCGGAGCCCAATGGGGAAAAAGTTACATAAAAGCCCAGGCAACCATTTAATGGACTATCAGTACCAGGATGCCGTGCGCCCATTTGGGCGGGACTTCAATCAAATAAATGTAGTAACAATCACCGCCACTCTTGTTTTCATTAATCTGCCACTGACGAAGAGCACAGACTCGAAATGCGTTTGGCTGCGCGTGTGTGATCCAGCGCATGAAGGTGTATGAGCATGCTGGTGAGCAACTACCGGCACCGGTGTGCAGCAACTCTTGATGGTGAGACCCTCTCACCGAGGCACCCCTCATGTTCTTTTTTGTTTAGCGGCTGGTCCGGCCACGAGGGGGTCCCGCTGCTCACATGTCAGATCCTGGTGCAGGCAACCGCAGGCACCACCAGGACATCAGGAGGCCTCGGTGCTGGAGAATGATTGGGAAGTTTACCTGCATCCTCCTACGCCTTTACCCACATGGTATAATATGGATTTTATTTTTATTTTTCCACTGGGTTTGGATTTACAAAAGTTGGCGGAGCCCACTGGGGAAAAAGTTACATAAAAGCCCAGGCAACCGTTTAATGGACTATCAGTACCAGGATGCCGTGCGCCCATCTGGGCGGGACTTCAATCAAATAAATGTAGTAACAATCACCGCCACTCTTGTTTTTATTAATCTGCCACTGACAAAGAGCACAGACTTGAAACGCGTTTGGCTGCGCGTGTGTGATCCAGCGCATGAAGGTGTATGAGCATGCTGGTGAGCAACTACCGGCACCAGTGTGCAGCAACTCTTGATGGTGAGACCCTCTCACCGAGGCACCCCTCATGTTCTTTTTTGTTTAGCGGCTGGTCCGGCCGTGAGGGGGTCCCGCTGCTTACATGGCAGATCCTGGTGCAGGCAACCGCAGGCACCGCCAGGATATCAGGAGGCCTCGGTGCTGGACAATGATTGGGAGGTTTGCCTGCATCCTCCTACGCCTTTACCCACATGGGATAATATGGATTTTATTTTTATTTTTCCACTGGGTTTGAAGCTACAAGAGTTGGCGGAGCCCACTGGGGAAAAAGTTACATAAAAGCCCAGGCAACCATTTAGTGGACTATCAGTACCAGGATGCCGTGCGCCCATTTGGGTGGGACTTCAATCAAATAAATGTAGTAACAATCACCGCCACTCTTGTTTTCATTAATCTGCCACTGACGAAGGGCACAGACTCGAAACGCGTTTGGCTGCGCGTGTGTGATCCAGCGCATGAAGGTGTATGAGCATGCTGGTAAGCAACTACCGGCACCGGTGTGCAGCAACTCTTGATGGTGAGACCCTCTCACCGAGGCACCCCTCATGTTCTTTTTTGCTTAGCGGCTGGTCCGGCCACGAGAGGGTCCCGCTGCTTACATGGCAGATCCTGGTGCAGGCAACCGCAGGCACCGCTAGGACATCAGGAGGCCTCGGTGCTGGACAATGATTGGGAAGTTTGCCTGCATCCTCCTACACCTTTACCCCCATGGGATAATATGGATTTTATTTTTATTTTTCCACTGGGTTTGGATTTACAAGAGTTGGCGGAGCCCACTGGGGAAAAAGTTACATAAAAGCCCAGGCAACCGTTTAATGGACTATCAGTTCCAGGATGCCGTGTGCCCATTTGGGCGGGACTTCAATCACATAAATGTAGTAACAATCACCTCCACTCTTGTTTTCTTTAATCTGCCACTGACGAAGAGCACAGACTCGAAACGCGTTTGGCTGCGCGTGTGTGATCCAGCGCATGAAGGTGTATGAGCATGCTGGTGAGCAACTACCGGCACCGGTGTGCAGCAACTCTTGATGGTGAGACCTTCTCACCAAGGCACCCCTCATGTTCTTTTTTGTTTAGCAGCTGGTCCGGCCGCGAGGGGGTCCCGCTGCTTACATCGTAGATCCTGGTGCAGGCAACCGCAGGCACCGCCACGACATCAGGAGGCCTCGGTGCTGGACAATGATTGGGAAGTTTGCCTGCATCCTCCTACTTCTTTACCCATATGGGATAATATGGATTTTATCTTTATTTTTCCACTGGGTTTGTATTTCCAAGAGTTGACGGAGCCCACTGGGGAAAAAGTTACATAAAAGCCCAGGCAACCGTTTAATGGACTATCAGTACCAGGATGCCGTGCGCCTATTTGGGCAGGACTTCAATCAAATAAATGTAGTAACAATCACCGCCACTATTGTTTTCATTAATCTGCCACTGACGAAGAGCACAGACTCGAAACGCGTTTGGCTGCGCGTGTGTGATCCAGTGCATGAAGGTGTATGAGCATGCTGGTGAGCAACTACCGGCACCGGTGTGCAGCAACTCTTGATGGTGAGACCCTCTCACCGAGACACCCCTCATGTTCTTTTTTGTTTAGCGGCTGGTCCGGCCGCGAGGGGGTCCCGCTGCTTACATGGCAGATCCTGGTGCAGGCAACCGCAGGCACCGCTAGGACATCAGGAGGCCTCGGTGCTGGACAATGATTGGGAAGTTTGCCTGCATCCTCCTACGCCTTTACCCACATGGGATAATATGGATTTTATTTTTATTTTTCCACGGGGTTTGGATTTACAAGAGTTGGCGGAGCCCACTGGGAAAAAAGTTACATAAAAGCCCAGGCAACCGTTTAATGGACTATCAGTACCAGGATGCCGTGCGCCCATTTGGGCGGGACTTCAATCAAATAAATGTAGAAACAATCACCGCCACTCTTGTTTTCATTAATCTGCCACTGACGAAGAGCACAGACTCGAAACGCGTTTGGCTGCGCATGTGTGATCCAGCGCATGAAGGTGTATGAGCATGCTGGTGAGCAACTGCCGGCACCGGTGTGCAGCAACTCTTGATGATGAGACCCTCTCACCGAGGCACCCCTCATGTTCTTTTTTGTTTAGCGGCTGGTCCGGCCGCGAGGGGGTCCCGCTGCTTACATGGCAGATCCTGGTGCAGGCAACCGCAGGCACCGCCTGGACATCAGGAGGCCTCGGTGCTGGACAATGATTGGGAAGTTTGCCTGCATCCTCCTACGCCTTTACCCACATGGGATAATATGGATTTTATTTTTAATTTTCCACTGGGTTTGAAGTTACAAGAGTTGGCGGAGCCCAATGGGGAAAAAGTTACATAAAAGCCCAGGCAACCATTTAATGGACTATCAGTACCAGGATGCCGTGCGCCCATTTGGGCGGGACTTCAATCAAATAAATGTAGTAACAATCACCGCCACTCTTGTTTTCATTAATCTGCCACTGACGAAGAGCACAGACTCGAAACGCGTTTGGCTGCGCGTGTGTGATCCAGCGCATGAAGGTGTATGAGCATGCTGGTGAGCAACTACCGGCACCGGTGTGCAGCAACTCTTGATGGTGAGACCCTCTCACCGAGGCACCCCTCATGTTCTTTTTTGTTTAGCGGCTGGTCCGGCCACGAGGGGGTCCCGCTGCTCACATGGCAGATCCTGGTGCAGGCAACCGCAGGCACCACCAGGACATCAGGAGGCCTCGGTGCTGGAGAATGATTGGGAAGTTTACCTGCATCCTCCTACGCCTTTACCCACATGGTATAATATGGATTTTATTTTTATTTTTCCACTGGGTTTGGATTTACAAAAGTTGGCGGAGCCCACTGGGGAAAAAGTTACATAAAAGCCCAGGCAACCGTTTAATGGACTATCAGTACCAGGATGCCGTGCGCCCATCTGGGCGGGACTTCAATCAAATAAATGTAGTAACAATCACCGCCACTCTTGTTTTTATTAATCTGCCACTGACAAAGAGCACAGACTTGAAACGCGTTTGGCTGCGCGTGTGTGATCCAGCGCATGAAGGTGTATGAGCATGCTGGTGAGCAACTACCGGCACCAGTGTGCAGCAACTCTTGATGGTGAGACCCTCTCACCGAGGCACCCCTCATGTTCTTTTTTGTTTAGCGGCTGGTCCGGCCGTGAGGGGGTCCCGCTGCTTACATGGCAGATCCTGGTGCAGGCAACTGCAGGCACCGCCAGGATATCAGGAAGCCTCGGTGCTGGACAATGATTGGGAGGTTTGCCTGCATCCTCCTACGCCTTTACCCACATGGGATAATATGGATTTTATTTTTATTTTTCCACTGGGTTTGAAGCTACAAGAGTTGGCGGAGCCCACTGGGGAAAAAGTTACATAAAAGCCCAGGCAACCATTTAGTGGACTATCAGTACCAGGATGCCGTGCGCCCATTTGGGTGGGACTTCAATCAAATAAATGTAGTAACAATCACCGCCACTCTTGTTTTCATTAATCTGCCACTGACGAAGAGCACAGACTCGAAATGCGTTTGGCTGCGCGTGTGTGATCCAGCGCATGAAGGTGTATGAGCATGCTGGTGAGCAACTACCGGCACCGGTGTGCAGCAACTCTTGATGGTGAGACCCTCTCACCGAGGCACCCCTCATGTTCTTTTTTGTTTAGCGGCTGGTCCGGCCACGAGGGGGTCCCGCTGCTCACATGGCAGATCCTGGTGCAGGCAACCGCAGGCACCACCAGGACATCAGGAGGCCTCGGTGCTGGAGAATGATTGGGAAGTTTACCTGCATCCTCCTACGCCTTTACCCACATGGTATAATATGGATTTTATTTTTATTTTTCCACTGGGTTTGGATTTACAAAAGTTGGCGGAGCCCACTGGGGAAAAAGTTACATAAAAGCCCAGGCAACCGTTTAATGGACTATCAGTACCAGGATGCCGTGCGCCCATCTGGGCGGGACTTCAATCAAATAAATGTAGTAACAATCACCGCCACTCTTGTTTTTATTAATCTGCCACTGACAAAGAGCACAGACTTGAAACGCGTTTGGCTGCGCGTGTGTGATCCAGCGCATGAAGGTGTATGAGCATGCTGGTGAGCAACTACCGGCACCAGTGTGCAGCAACTCTTGATGGTGAGACCCTCTCACCGAGGCACCCCTCATGTTCTTTTTTGTTTAGCGGCTGGTCCGGCCGTGAGGGGGTCCCGCTGCTTACATGGCAGATCCTGGTGCAGGCAACCGCAGGCACCGCCAGGATATCAGGAGGCCTCGGTGCTGGACAATGATTGGGAGGTTTGCCTGCATCCTCCTACGCCTTTACCCACATGGGATAATATGGATTTTATTTTTATTTTTCCACTGGGTTTGAAGCTACAAGAGTTGGCGGAGCCCACTGGGGAAAAAGTTACATAAAAGCCCAGGCAACCATTTAGTGGACTATCAGTACCAGGATGCCGTGCGCCCATTTGGGTGGGACTTCAATCAAATAAATGTAGTAACAATCACCGCCACTCTTGTTTTCATTAATCTGCCACTGACGAAGAGCACAGACTCGAAACGCGTTTGGCTGCGCGTGTGTGATCCAGCGCATGAAGGTGTATGAGCATGCTGGTGAGCAACTGCCGGCACCGGTGTGCAGCAACTCTTGATGATGAGACCCTCTCACCGAGGCACCCCTCATGTTCTTTTTTGTTTAGCGGCTGGTCCGGCCGCGAGGGGGTCCCGCTGCTTACATGGCAGATCCTGGTGCAGGCAACCGCAGGCACCGCCTGGACATCAGGAGGCCTCGGTGCTGGACAATGATTGGGAAGTTTGCCTGCATCCTCCTACGCCTTTACCCACATGGGATAATATGGATTTTATTTTTAATTTTCCACTGGGTTTGAAGTTACAAGAGTTGGCGGAGCCCAATGGGGAAAAAGTTACATAAAAGCCCAGGCAACCATTTAATGGACTATCAGTACCAGGATGCCGAGCGCCCATTTGGGCGGGACTTCAATCAAATAAATGTAGTAACAATCACCGCCACTCTTGTTTTCATTAATCTGCCACTGACGAAGAGCACAGACTCGAAACGCGTTTGGCTGCGCGTGTGTGATCCAGCGCATGAAGGTGTATGAGCATGCTGGTGAGCAACTACCGGCACCGGTGTGCAGCAACTCTTGATGGTGAGACCCTCTCACCGAGGCACCCCTCATGTTCTTTTTTGTTTAGCGGCTGGTCCGGCCACGAGGGGGTCCCGCTGCTCACATGGCAGATCCTGGTGCAGGCAACCGCAGGCACCACCAGGACATCAGGAGGCCTCGGTGCTGGAGAATGATTGGGAAGTTTACCTGCATCCTCCTACGCCTTTACCCACATGGTATAATATGGATTTTATTTTTATTTTTCCACTGGGTTTGGATTTACAAAAGTTGGCGGAGCCCACTGGGGAAAAAGTTACATAAAAGCCCAGGCAACCGTTTAATGGACTATCAGTACCAGGATGCCGTGCGCCCATCTGGGCGGGACTTCAATCAAATAAATGTAGTAACAATCACCGCCACTCTTGTTTTTATTAATCTGCCACTGACAAAGAGCACAGACTTGAAACGCGTTTGGCTGCGCGTGTGTGATCCAGCGCATGAAGGTGTATGAGCATGCTGGTGAGCAACTACCGGCACCAGTGTGCAGCAACTCTTGATGGTGAGACCCTCTCACCGAGGCACCCCTCATGTTCTTTTTTGTTTAGCGGCTGGTCCGGCCGTGAGGGGGTCCTGCTGCTTACATGGCAGATCCTGGTGCAGGCAACCGCAGGCACCGCCAGGATATCAGGAAGCCTCGGTGCTGGACAATGATTGGGAGGTTTGCCTGCATCCTCCTACGCCTTTACCCACATGGGATAATATGGATTTTATTTTTATTTTTCCACTGGGTTTGAAGCTACAAGAGTTGGCGGAGCCCACTGGGGAAAAAGTTACATAAAAGCCCAGGCAACCATTTAGTGGACTATCAGTACCAGGATGCCGTGCGCCCATTTGGGTGGGACTTCAATCAAATAAATGTAGTAACAATCACCGCCACTCTTGTTTTCATTAATCTGCCACTGACGAAGAGCACAGACTCGAAACGCGTTTGGCTGCGCGTGTGTGATCCAGCGCATGAAGGTGTATGAGCATGCTGGTGAGCAACTACCGGCACCGGTGTGCAGCAACTCTTGATGGTGAGACCCTCTCACCGAGGCACCCCTCATGTTCTTTTTTGTTTAGCGGCTGGTCCGGCCACGAGGGGGTCCCGCTGCTCACATGGCAGATCCTGGTGCAGGCAACCGCAGGCACCACCAGGACATCAGGAGGCCTCGGTGCTGGAGAATGATTGGGAAGTTTACCTGCATCCTCCTACGCCTTTACCCACATGGTATAATATGGATTTTATTTTTATTTTTCCACTGGGTTTGGATTTACAAAAGTTGGCGGAGCCCACTGGGGAAAAAGTTACATAAAAGCCCAGGCAACCGTTTAATGGACTATCAGTACCAGGATGCCGTGCGCCCATCTGGGCGGGACTTCAATCAAATAAATGTAGTAACAATCACCGCCACTCTTGTTTTTATTAATCTGCCACTGACAAAGAGCACAGACTTGAAACGCGTTTGGCTGCGCGTGTGTGATCCAGCGCATGAAGGTGTATGAGCATGCTGGTGAGCAACTACCGGCACCAGTGTGCAGCAACTCTTGATGGTGAGACCCTCTCACCGAGGCACCCCTCATGTTCTTTTTTGTTTAGCGGCTGGTCTGGCCGTGAGGGGGTCCCGCTGCTTACATGGCAGATCCTGGTGCAGGCAACCGCAGGCACCGCCAGGATATCAGGAGGCCTCGGTGCTGGACAATGATTGGGAGGTTTGCCTGCATCCTCCTACGCCTTTACCCACATGGGATAATATGGATTTTATTTTTATTTTTCCACTGGGTTTGAAGCTACAAGAGTTGGCGGAGCCCACTGGGGAAAAAGTTACATAAAAGCCCAGGCAACCATTTAGTGGACTATCAGTACCAGGATGCCGTGCGCCCATTTGGGTGGGACTTCAATCAAATAAATGTTGTAACAATCACCGCCACTCTTGTTTTCATTAATCTGCCACTGACGAAGAGCACAGACTCGAAACGCGTTTGGCTGCGCGTGTGTGATCCAGCGCATGAAGGTGTATGAGCATGCTGGTAAGCAACTACCGGCACCGGTGTGCAGCAACTCTTGATGGTGAGACCCTCTCACCGAGGCACCCCTTATGTTCTTTTTTGCTTAGCGGCTGGTCCGGCCGCGAGAGGGTCCCGCTGCTTACATGGCAGATCCTGGTGCAGGCAACCGCAGGCACCGCTAGGACATCAGGAGGCCTCGGTGCTGGACAATGATTGGGAAGTTTGCCTGCATCCTCCTACACCTTTACCCACATGGGATAATATGGATTTTATTTTTATTTTTCCACTGGGTTTGGATTTACAAGAGTTGGCGGAGCCCACTGGGGAAAAAGTTACATAAAAGCCCAGGCAACCGTTTAATGGACTATCAGTTCCAGGATGCCGTGTGCCCATTTGGGCGAGACTTCAATCACATAAATGTAGTAACAATCACCGCCACTCTTGTTTTCTTTAATCTGCCACTGACGAAGAGCACAGACTCGAAACGCGTTTGGCTGCGCGTGTGTGATCCAGCGCATGAAGGTGTATGAGCATGCTGGTGAGCAACTACCGGCACCGGTGTGCAGCAACTCTTGATGGTGAGACCCTCTCACCAAGGCACCCCTCATGTTCTTTTTTGTTTAGCAGCTGGTCCGGCCGCGAGGGGGTCCCGCTGCTTACATCGTAGATCCTGGTGCAGGCAACCGCAGGCACCGCCACGACATCAGGAGGCCTCGGTGCTGGACAATGATTGGGAAGTTTGCCTGCATCCTCCTACTTCTTTACCCACATGGGATAATATGGATTTTATCTTTATTTTTCCACTGGGTTTGTATTTCCAAGAGTTGACGGAGCCCACTGGGGAAAAAGTTACATAAAAGCCCAGGCAACCGTTTAATGGACTATCAGTACCAGGATGCCGTGCGCCTATTTGGGCAGGACTTCAATCAAATAAATGTAGTAACAATCACCGCCACTATTGTTTTCATTAATCTGCCACTGACGAAGAGCACAGACTCGAAACGCGTTTGGCTGCGCGTGTGTGATCCAGTGCATGAAGGTGTATGAGCATGCTGGTGAGCAACTACCGGCACCGGTGTGCAGCAACTCTTGATGGTGAGACCCTCTCACCGAGACACCCCTCATGTTCTTTTTTGTTTAGCGGCTGGTCCGGCCGCGAGGGGGTCCCACTGCTTACATGGCAGATCCTGGTGCAGGCAACCGCAGGCACCGCTAGGACATCAGGAGGCCTCGGTGCTGGACAATGTTTGGGAAGTTTGCCTGCATCCTCCTACGCCTTTACCCACATGGGATAATATGGATTTTATTTTTATTTTTTCAATGGGTTTGAAGTTACAAGAGTTGGCGGAGCCCACTGGGGAAAAAGTTACATAAAAGCCCAGGCAACCATTTAATGGACTATCAGTACCAGGATGCCGTGCGCCCATTTGGGCGGGAATTCAATCAAATAAATGTAGTTACAATCACCGCCACTCTTGTTTTCATTAATCTGCCACTGACGAAGAGCACAGACTCGAAACGCGTTTGGCTGCGTGTGTGTGATCCAGCGCATGAAGGTGTATGAGCATGCTGGTGAGCAACTACCGGCACCGGTGTGCAGCAACTCTTGATGGTGAGACCCTCTCACCGAGGCACCCCTCATTTTCTTTTTTGTTTAGTGGCTGGTCCGGCCGCGAGGGGGTCCCGCTGCTTATATGGCAGATCCTGGTGCAGGCAACCGCAGGCACCGCTAGGACATCAGGAGGCCTCGGTGCTGGACAATGATTGGGAAGTTTGCCTGCATCCTCCTATGCCTTTACCCACATGGGATAATATGGATTTTATTTTTATTTTTCCACTGGGTTTGGATTTACAAGAGTTGGCGGAGCCCACTGGGGAAAAAGTTACATAAAAGCCCAGGCAACCGTTTAATGTACTATCAGTACCAGGATGCCGTGTGCCCATTTGGGCGGGACTTCAATCAAATAAATGTAGTAACAATCACCGCCACTCTTGTTTTCATTAATCTGCCACTGACGAAGAGCACAGACTCGAAACGCGTTTGGCTGCGCGTGTGTGATCCAGCGCATGAAGGTGTATGAGCATGCTGGTGAGCAATTACCGGCACCGGTGTGCAGCAACTCTTGATGGTGAGACCCTCTCACCGAGGTACCCCTCATGTTCTTTTTTGTTCAGCGGCTGGTCCGGCCGCGAGGGGGTCCTGCTGCTTACATCGTAGATCCTGGTGCAGGCAACCGCAGGCACCGCCAGGACATCAGGAGGCCTCGGTGCAGGACAATGATTGGGAAGTTTGCCTGCATCCTCCTACGCCTTTACCCACATGGGATAATATGGATTTTATTTTTATTTTTCCACTGGGTTTGGATTTACAAGAGTTGGCGGAGCCCACTGGGGAAAAAGTTACATAAATGCCAAGGCAACCGTTTAATGGACTATCAGTACCAGGATGCCGTGCGCCCATTTGGGTGGGACTTCAATCAAACAAATGTAGTAACAATCACTGCCACTCTTGTTTTCATTAATCTGCCACTGACGAAGAGCACAGACTCGAAACGCGTTTGGCTGCGCGTGTGTGATCCAGCGCATGAAGGTGTATGAGCATGCTGGTGAGCAATTACCGGCACCGGTGTGCAGCAACTCTTGATGGGTGAGACCCTCTCACCGAGGTACCCCTCATGTTCTTTTTTATTTAGCGGCTGGTCCGGCCGCGAGGGGGTCCCGCTGCTTACATCGTAGATCCTGGTGCAGGCAACCGCAGGCACCGCCAGGACATCAGGAGGCCTCAGTGCTGGACAATGATTGGGAAGTTTGCCTGCATCCTCCTACGCCTTTACCCACATGAGATAATATGGATTTTATTTTTATTTTTCCACTGGGTTTGAAGTTACAAGAGTTGGCGGAGCCCACTGGGGAAAAATTTACATAAAAGCCCAGGCAACCATTTAATGGACTATCAGTACCAGGATGCCGTGCGCCCATTTGGGCGGGACTTCAATCAAAGAAATGTAGTAACAATCACCGCCACTCTTGTTTTCATTAATCTGCCACTGACGAAGAGCACAGACTCGAAACGCGATTGGCTGCGCGTGTGTGATCCAGCGTATGAAGGTGTATGAGCATGCTGCTGAGCAACTACCGGCACTGGTGTGCAGCAACTCTAGATGGTGAGACCCTCTCACCGAGGCACTCCTCATGTTCTTTTTTGTTTAGCGGCTGGCCCGGCCGCGAGGGGGTCCCGCTGCTTACATGGCAGATCCTGGTGCAGGCAACCGCAGGCACCGCCAGGACATCAGGAGGCCTCGGTGCTGGACAATGATTGGGAAGTTTGCCTGCATCCTCCTACGCCTTTACCCACATGGGATAATATGGATTTTATTTTTATTTTTCCACTGGGTTTGAAGTTACAAGAGTTGGCGGAGCCCAATGGGGAAAAAGTTACATAAAAGCCCAGGCAACCATTTAATGGACTATCAGTACCAGGATGCCGTGCGCCCATTTGGGCGGGACTTCAATCAAATAAATGTAGTAACAATCACCGCCACTCTTGTTTTCATTAATCTGCCACTGACGAAGAGCACAGACTCGAAATGCGTTTGGCTGCGCGTGTGTGATCCAGCGCATGAAGGTGTATGAGCATGCTGGTGAGCAACTACCGGCACCGGTGTGCAGCAACTCTTGATGGTGAGACCCTCTCACCGAGGCACCCCTCATGTTCTTTTTTGTTTAGCGGCTGGTCCGGCCACGAGGGGGTCCCGCTGCTCACATGTCAGATCCTGGTGCAGGCAACCGCAGGCACCACCAGGACATCAGGAGGCCTCGGTGCTGGAGAATGATTGGGAAGTTTACCTGCATCCTCCTACGCCTTTACCCACATGGTATAATATGGATTTTATTTTTATTTTTCCACTGGGTTTGGATTTACAAAAGTTGGCGGAGCCCACTGGGGAAAAAGTTACATAAAAGCCCAGGCAACCGTTTAATGGACTATCAGTACCAGGATGCCGTGCGCCCATCTGGGCGGGACTTCAATCAAATAAATGTAGTAACAATCACCGCCACTCTTGTTTTTATTAATCTGCCACTGACAAAGAGCACAGACTTGAAACGCGTTTGGCTGCGCGTGTGTGATCCAGCGCATGAAGGTGTATGAGCATGCTGGTGAGCAACTACCGGCACCAGTGTGCAGCAACTCTTGATGGTGAGACCCTCTCACCGAGGCACCCCTCATGTTCTTTTTTGTTTAGCGGCTGGTCCGGCCGTGAGGGGGTCCCGCTGCTTACATGGCAGATCCTGGTGCAGGCAACCGCAGGCACCGCCAGGATATCAGGAGGCCTCGGTGCTGGACAATGATTGGGAGGTTTGCCTGCATCCTCCTACGCCTTTACCCACATGGGATAATATGGATTTTATTTTTATTTTTCCACTGGGTTTGAAGCTACAAGAGTTGGCGGAGCCCACTGGGGAAAAAGTTACATAAAAGCCCAGGCAACCATTTAGTGGACTATCAGTACCAGGATGCCGTGCGCCCATTTGGGTGGGACTTCAATCAAATAAATGTAGTAACAATCACCGCCACTCTTGTTTTCATTAATCTGCCACTGACGAAGGGCACAGACTCGAAACGCGTTTGGCTGCGCGTGTGTGATCCAGCGCATGAAGGTGTATGAGCATGCTGGTAAGCAACTACCGGCACCGGTGTGCAGCAACTCTTGATGGTGAGACCCTCTCACCGAGGCACCCCTCATGTTCTTTTTTGCTTAGCGGCTGGTCCGGCCACGAGAGGGTCCCGCTGCTTACATGGCAGATCCTGGTGCAGGCAACCGCAGGCACCGCTAGGACATCAGGAGGCCTCGGTGCTGGACAATGATTGGGAAGTTTGCCTGCATCCTCCTACACCTTTACCCCCATGGGATAATATGGATTTTATTTTTATTTTTCCACTGGGTTTGGATTTACAAGAGTTGGCGGAGCCCACTGGGGAAAAAGTTACATAAAAGCCCAGGCAACCGTTTAATGGACTATCAGTTCCAGGATGCCGTGTGCCCATTTGGGCGGGACTTCAATCACATAAATGTAGTAACAATCACCTCCACTCTTGTTTTCTTTAATCTGCCACTGACGAAGAGCACAGACTCGAAACGCGTTTGGCTGCGCGTGTGTGATCCAGCGCATGAAGGTGTATGAGCATGCTGGTGAGCAACTACCGGCACCGGTGTGCAGCAACTCTTGATGGTGAGACCTTCTCACCAAGGCACCCCTCATGTTCTTTTTTGTTTAGCAGCTGGTCCGGCCGCGAGGGGGTCCCGCTGCTTACATCGTAGATCCTGGTGCAGGCAACCGCAGGCACCGCCACGACATCAGGAGGCCTCGGTGCTGGACAATGATTGGGAAGTTTGCCTGCATCCTCCTACTTCTTTACCCATATGGGATAATATGGATTTTATCTTTATTTTTCCACTGGGTTTGTATTTCCAAGAGTTGACGGAGCCCACTGGGGAAAAAGTTACATAAAAGCCCAGGCAACCGTTTAATGGACTATCAGTACCAGGATGCCGTGCGCCTATTTGGGCAGGACTTCAATCAAATAAATGTAGTAACAATCACCGCCACTATTGTTTTCATTAATCTGCCACTGACGAAGAGCACAGACTCGAAACGCGTTTGGCTGCGCGTGTGTGATCCAGTGCATGAAGGTGTATGAGCATGCTGGTGAGCAACTACCGGCACCGGTGTGCAGCAACTCTTGATGGTGAGACCCTCTCACCGAGACACCCCTCATGTTCTTTTTTGTTTAGCGGCTGGTCCGGCCGCGAGGGGGTCCCGCTGCTTACATGGCAGATCCTGGTGCAGGCAACCGCAGGCACCGCTAGGACATCAGGAGGCCTCGGTGCTGGACAATGATTGGGAAGTTTGCCTGCATCCTCCTACGCCTTTACCCACATGGGATAATATGGATTTTATTTTTATTTTTCCACGGGGTTTGGATTTACAAGAGTTGGCGGAGCCCACTGGGAAAAAAGTTACATAAAAGCCCAGGCAACCGTTTAATGGACTATCAGTACCAGGATGCCGTGCGCCCATTTGGGCGGGACTTCAATCAAATAAATGTAGAAACAATCACCGCCACTCTTGTTTTCATTAATCTGCCACTGACGAAGAGCACAGACTCGAAACGCGTTTGGCTGCGCATGTGTGATCCAGCGCATGAAGGTGTATGAGCATGCTGGTGAGCAACTGCCGGCACCGGTGTGCAGCAACTCTTGATGATGAGACCCTCTCACCGAGGCACCCCTCATGTTCTTTTTTGTTTAGCGGCTGGTCCGGCCGCGAGGGGGTCCCGCTGCTTACATGGCAGATCCTGGTGCAGGCAACCGCAGGCACCGCCTGGACATCAGGAGGCCTCGGTGCTGGACAATGATTGGGAAGTTTGCCTGCATCCTCCTACGCCTTTACCCACATGGGATAATATGGATTTTATTTTTAATTTTCCACTGGGTTTGAAGTTACAAGAGTTGGCGGAGCCCAATGGGGAAAAAGTTACATAAAAGCCCAGGCAACCATTTAATGGACTATCAGTACCAGGATGCCGTGCGCCCATTTGGGCGGGACTTCAATCAAATAAATGTAGTAACAATCACCGCCACTCTTGTTTTCATTAATCTGCCACTGACGAAGAGCACAGACTCGAAACGCGTTTGGCTGCGCGTGTGTGATCCAGCGCATGAAGGTGTATGAGCATGCTGGTGAGCAACTACCGGCACCGGTGTGCAGCAACTCTTGATGGTGAGACCCTCTCACCGAGGCACCCCTCATGTTCTTTTTTGTTTAGCGGCTGGTCCGGCCACGAGGGGGTCCCGCTGCTCACATGGCAGATCCTGGTGCAGGCAACCGCAGGCACCACCAGGACATCAGGAGGCCTCGGTGCTGGAGAATGATTGGGAAGTTTACCTGCATCCTCCTACGCCTTTACCCACATGGTATAATATGGATTTTATTTTTATTTTTCCACTGGGTTTGGATTTACAAAAGTTGGCGGAGCCCACTGGGGAAAAAGTTACATAAAAGCCCAGGCAACCGTTTAATGGACTATCAGTACCAGGATGCCGTGCGCCCATCTGGGCGGGACTTCAATCAAATAAATGTAGTAACAATCACCGCCACTCTTGTTTTTATTAATCTGCCACTGACAAAGAGCACAGACTTGAAACGCGTTTGGCTGCGCGTGTGTGATCCAGCGCATGAAGGTGTATGAGCATGCTGGTGAGCAACTACCGGCACCAGTGTGCAGCAACTCTTGATGGTGAGACCCTCTCACCGAGGCACCCCTCATGTTCTTTTTTGTTTAGCGGCTGGTCCGGCCGTGAGGGGGTCCCGCTGCTTACATGGCAGATCCTGGTGCAGGCAACTGCAGGCACCGCCAGGATATCAGGAAGCCTCGGTGCTGGACAATGATTGGGAGGTTTGCCTGCATCCTCCTACGCCTTTACCCACATGGGATAATATGGATTTTATTTTTATTTTTCCACTGGGTTTGAAGCTACAAGAGTTGGCGGAGCCCACTGGGGAAAAAGTTACATAAAAGCCCAGGCAACCATTTAGTGGACTATCAGTACCAGGATGCCGTGCGCCCATTTGGGTGGGACTTCAATCAAATAAATGTAGTAACAATCACCGCCACTCTTGTTTTCATTAATCTGCCACTGACGAAGAGCACAGACTCGAAATGCGTTTGGCTGCGCGTGTGTGATCCAGCGCATGAAGGTGTATGAGCATGCTGGTGAGCAACTACCGGCACCGGTGTGCAGCAACTCTTGATGGTGAGACCCTCTCACCGAGGCACCCCTCATGTTCTTTTTTGTTTAGCGGCTGGTCCGGCCACGAGGGGGTCCCGCTGCTCACATGGCAGATCCTGGTGCAGGCAACCGCAGGCACCACCAGGACATCAGGAGGCCTCGGTGCTGGAGAATGATTGGGAAGTTTACCTGCATCCTCCTACGCCTTTACCCACATGGTATAATATGGATTTTATTTTTATTTTTCCACTGGGTTTGGATTTACAAAAGTTGGCGGAGCCCACTGGGGAAAAAGTTACATAAAAGCCCAGGCAACCGTTTAATGGACTATCAGTACCAGGATGCCGTGCGCCCATCTGGGCGGGACTTCAATCAAATAAATGTAGTAACAATCACCGCCACTCTTGTTTTTATTAATCTGCCACTGACAAAGAGCACAGACTTGAAACGCGTTTGGCTGCGCGTGTGTGATCCAGCGCATGAAGGTGTATGAGCATGCTGGTGAGCAACTACCGGCACCAGTGTGCAGCAACTCTTGATGGTGAGACCCTCTCACCGAGGCACCCCTCATGTTCTTTTTTGTTTAGCGGCTGGTCCGGCCGTGAGGGGGTCCCGCTGCTTACATGGCAGATCCTGGTGCAGGCAACCGCAGGCACCGCCAGGATATCAGGAGGCCTCGGTGCTGGACAATGATTGGGAGGTTTGCCTGCATCCTCCTACGCCTTTACCCACATGGGATAATATGGATTTTATTTTTATTTTTCCACTGGGTTTGAAGCTACAAGAGTTGGCGGAGCCCACTGGGGAAAAAGTTACATAAAAGCCCAGGCAACCATTTAGTGGACTATCAGTACCAGGATGCCGTGCGCCCATTTGGGTGGGACTTCAATCAAATAAATGTAGTAACAATCACCGCCACTCTTGTTTTCATTAATCTGCCACTGACGAAGAGCACAGACTCGAAACGCGTTTGGCTGCGCGTGTGTGATCCAGCGCATGAAGGTGTATGAGCATGCTGGTGAGCAACTGCCGGCACCGGTGTGCAGCAACTCTTGATGATGAGACCCTCTCACCGAGGCACCCCTCATGTTCTTTTTTGTTTAGCGGCTGGTCCGGCCGCGAGGGGGTCCCGCTGCTTACATGGCAGATCCTGGTGCAGGCAACCGCAGGCACCGCCTGGACATCAGGAGGCCTCGGTGCTGGACAATGATTGGGAAGTTTGCCTGCATCCTCCTACGCCTTTACCCACATGGGATAATATGGATTTTATTTTTAATTTTCCACTGGGTTTGAAGTTACAAGAGTTGGCGGAGCCCAATGGGGAAAAAGTTACATAAAAGCCCAGGCAACCATTTAATGGACTATCAGTACCAGGATGCCGAGCGCCCATTTGGGCGGGACTTCAATCAAATAAATGTAGTAACAATCACCGCCACTCTTGTTTTCATTAATCTGCCACTGACGAAGAGCACAGACTCGAAACGCGTTTGGCTGCGCGTGTGTGATCCAGCGCATGAAGGTGTATGAGCATGCTGGTGAGCAACTACCGGCACCGGTGTGCAGCAACTCTTGATGGTGAGACCCTCTCACCGAGGCACCCCTCATGTTCTTTTTTGTTTAGCGGCTGGTCCGGCCACGAGGGGGTCCCGCTGCTCACATGGCAGATCCTGGTGCAGGCAACCGCAGGCACCACCAGGACATCAGGAGGCCTCGGTGCTGGAGAATGATTGGGAAGTTTACCTGCATCCTCCTACGCCTTTACCCACATGGTATAATATGGATTTTATTTTTATTTTTCCACTGGGTTTGGATTTACAAAAGTTGGCGGAGCCCACTGGGGAAAAAGTTACATAAAAGCCCAGGCAACCGTTTAATGGACTATCAGTACCAGGATGCCGTGCGCCCATCTGGGCGGGACTTCAATCAAATAAATGTAGTAACAATCACCGCCACTCTTGTTTTTATTAATCTGCCACTGACAAAGAGCACAGACTTGAAACGCGTTTGGCTGCGCGTGTGTGATCCAGCGCATGAAGGTGTATGAGCATGCTGGTGAGCAACTACCGGCACCAGTGTGCAGCAACTCTTGATGGTGAGACCCTCTCACCGAGGCACCCCTCATGTTCTTTTTTGTTTAGCGGCTGGTCCGGCCGTGAGGGGGTCCTGCTGCTTACATGGCAGATCCTGGTGCAGGCAACCGCAGGCACCGCCAGGATATCAGGAAGCCTCGGTGCTGGACAATGATTGGGAGGTTTGCCTGCATCCTCCTACGCCTTTACCCACATGGGATAATATGGATTTTATTTTTATTTTTCCACTGGGTTTGAAGCTACAAGAGTTGGCGGAGCCCACTGGGGAAAAAGTTACATAAAAGCCCAGGCAACCATTTAGTGGACTATCAGTACCAGGATGCCGTGCGCCCATTTGGGTGGGACTTCAATCAAATAAATGTAGTAACAATCACCGCCACTCTTGTTTTCATTAATCTGCCACTGACGAAGAGCACAGACTCGAAACGCGTTTGGCTGCGCGTGTGTGATCCAGCGCATGAAGGTGTATGAGCATGCTGGTGAGCAACTACCGGCACCGGTGTGCAGCAACTCTTGATGGTGAGACCCTCTCACCGAGGCACCCCTCATGTTCTTTTTTGTTTAGCGGCTGGTCCGGCCACGAGGGGGTCCCGCTGCTCACATGGCAGATCCTGGTGCAGGCAACCGCAGGCACCACCAGGACATCAGGAGGCCTCGGTGCTGGAGAATGATTGGGAAGTTTACCTGCATCCTCCTACGCCTTTACCCACATGGTATAATATGGATTTTATTTTTATTTTTCCACTGGGTTTGGATTTACAAAAGTTGGCGGAGCCCACTGGGGAAAAAGTTACATAAAAGCCCAGGCAACCGTTTAATGGACTATCAGTACCAGGATGCCGTGCGCCCATCTGGGCGGGACTTCAATCAAATAAATGTAGTAACAATCACCGCCACTCTTGTTTTTATTAATCTGCCACTGACAAAGAGCACAGACTTGAAACGCGTTTGGCTGCGCGTGTGTGATCCAGCGCATGAAGGTGTATGAGCATGCTGGTGAGCAACTACCGGCACCAGTGTGCAGCAACTCTTGATGGTGAGACCCTCTCACCGAGGCACCCCTCATGTTCTTTTTTGTTTAGCGGCTGGTCTGGCCGTGAGGGGGTCCCGCTGCTTACATGGCAGATCCTGGTGCAGGCAACCGCAGGCACCGCCAGGATATCAGGAGGCCTCGGTGCTGGACAATGATTGGGAGGTTTGCCTGCATCCTCCTACGCCTTTACCCACATGGGATAATATGGATTTTATTTTTATTTTTCCACTGGGTTTGAAGCTACAAGAGTTGGCGGAGCCCACTGGGGAAAAAGTTACATAAAAGCCCAGGCAACCATTTAGTGGACTATCAGTACCAGGATGCCGTGCGCCCATTTGGGTGGGACTTCAATCAAATAAATGTTGTAACAATCACCGCCACTCTTGTTTTCATTAATCTGCCACTGACGAAGAGCACAGACTCGAAACGCGTTTGGCTGCGCGTGTGTGATCCAGCGCATGAAGGTGTATGAGCATGCTGGTAAGCAACTACCGGCACCGGTGTGCAGCAACTCTTGATGGTGAGACCCTCTCACCGAGGCACCCCTTATGTTCTTTTTTGCTTAGCGGCTGGTCCGGCCGCGAGAGGGTCCCGCTGCTTACATGGCAGATCCTGGTGCAGGCAACCGCAGGCACCGCTAGGACATCAGGAGGCCTCGGTGCTGGACAATGATTGGGAAGTTTGCCTGCATCCTCCTACACCTTTACCCACATGGGATAATATGGATTTTATTTTTATTTTTCCACTGGGTTTGGATTTACAAGAGTTGGCGGAGCCCACTGGGGAAAAAGTTACATAAAAGCCCAGGCAACCGTTTAATGGACTATCAGTTCCAGGATGCCGTGTGCCCATTTGGGCGAGACTTCAATCACATAAATGTAGTAACAATCACCGCCACTCTTGTTTTCTTTAATCTGCCACTGACGAAGAGCACAGACTCGAAACGCGTTTGGCTGCGCGTGTGTGATCCAGCGCATGAAGGTGTATGAGCATGCTGGTGAGCAACTACCGGCACCGGTGTGCAGCAACTCTTGATGGTGAGACCCTCTCACCAAGGCACCCCTCATGTTCTTTTTTGTTTAGCAGCTGGTCCGGCCGCGAGGGGGTCCCGCTGCTTACATCGTAGATCCTGGTGCAGGCAACCGCAGGCACCGCCACGACATCAGGAGGCCTCGGTGCTGGACAATGATTGGGAAGTTTGCCTGCATCCTCCTACTTCTTTACCCACATGGGATAATATGGATTTTATCTTTATTTTTCCACTGGGTTTGTATTTCCAAGAGTTGACGGAGCCCACTGGGGAAAAAGTTACATAAAAGCCCAGGCAACCGTTTAATGGACTATCAGTACCAGGATGCCGTGCGCCTATTTGGGCAGGACTTCAATCAAATAAATGTAGTAACAATCACCGCCACTATTGTTTTCATTAATCTGCCACTGACGAAGAGCACAGACTCGAAACGCGTTTGGCTGCGCGTGTGTGATCCAGTGCATGAAGGTGTATGAGCATGCTGGTGAGCAACTACCGGCACCGGTGTGCAGCAACTCTTGATGGTGAGACCCTCTCACCGAGACACCCCTCATGTTCTTTTTTGTTTAGCGGCTGGTCCGGCCGCGAGGGGGTCCCACTGCTTACATGGCAGATCCTGGTGCAGGCAACCGCAGGCACCGCTAGGACATCAGGAGGCCTCGGTGCTGGACAATGTTTGGGAAGTTTGCCTGCATCCTCCTACGCCTTTACCCACATGGGATAATATGGATTTTATTTTTATTTTTTCAATGGGTTTGAAGTTACAAGAGTTGGCGGAGCCCACTGGGGAAAAAGTTACATAAAAGCCCAGGCAACCATTTAATGGACTATCAGTACCAGGATGCCGTGCGCCCATTTGGGCGGGAATTCAATCAAATAAATGTAGTTACAATCACCGCCACTCTTGTTTTCATTAATCTGCCACTGACGAAGAGCACAGACTCGAAACGCGTTTGGCTGCGTGTGTGTGATCCAGCGCATGAAGGTGTATGAGCATGCTGGTGAGCAACTACCGGCACCGGTGTGCAGCAACTCTTGATGGTGAGACCCTCTCACCGAGGCACCCCTCATTTTCTTTTTTGTTTAGTGGCTGGTCCGGCCGCGAGGGGGTCCCGCTGCTTATATGGCAGATCCTGGTGCAGGCAACCGCAGGCACCGCTAGGACATCAGGAGGCCTCGGTGCTGGACAATGATTGGGAAGTTTGCCTGCATCCTCCTATGCCTTTACCCACATGGGATAATATGGATTTTATTTTTATTTTTCCACTGGGTTTGGATTTACAAGAGTTGGCGGAGCCCACTGGGGAAAAAGTTACATAAAAGCCCAGGCAACCGTTTAATGTACTATCAGTACCAGGATGCCGTGTGCCCATTTGGGCGGGACTTCAATCAAATAAATGTAGTAACAATCACCGCCACTCTTGTTTTCATTAATCTGCCACTGACGAAGAGCACAGACTCGAAACGCGTTTGGCTGCGCGTGTGTGATCCAGCGCATGAAGGTGTATGAGCATGCTGGTGAGCAATTACCGGCACCGGTGTGCAGCAACTCTTGATGGTGAGACCCTCTCACCGAGGTACCCCTCATGTTCTTTTTTGTTCAGCGGCTGGTCCGGCCGCGAGGGGGTCCTGCTGCTTACATCGTAGATCCTGGTGCAGGCAACCGCAGGCACCGCCAGGACATCAGGAGGCCTCGGTGCAGGACAATGATTGGGAAGTTTGCCTGCATCCTCCTACGCCTTTACCCACATGGGATAATATGGATTTTATTTTTATTTTTCCACTGGGTTTGGATTTACAAGAGTTGGCGGAGCCCACTGGGGAAAAAGTTACATAAATGCCAAGGCAACCGTTTAATGGACTATCAGTACCAGGATGCCGTGCGCCCATTTGGGTGGGACTTCAATCAAACAAATGTAGTAACAATCACTGCCACTCTTGTTTTCATTAATCTGCCACTGACGAAGAGCACAGACTCGAAACGCGTTTGGCTGCGCGTGTGTGATCCAGCGCATGAAGGTGTATGAGCATGCTGGTGAGCAATTACCGGCACCGGTGTGCAGCAACTCTTGATGGGTGAGACCCTCTCACCGAGGTACCCCTCATGTTCTTTTTTATTTAGCGGCTGGTCCGGCCGCGAGGGGGTCCCGCTGCTTACATCGTAGATCCTGGTGCAGGCAACCGCAGGCACCGCCAGGACATCAGGAGGCCTCAGTGCTGGACAATGATTGGGAAGTTTGCCTGCATCCTCCTACGCCTTTACCCACATGAGATAATATGGATTTTATTTTTATTTTTCCACTGGGTTTGAAGTTACAAGAGTTGGCGGAGCCCACTGGGGAAAAATTTACATAAAAGCCCAGGCAACCATTTAATGGACTATCAGTACCAGGATGCCGTGCGCCCATTTGGGCGGGACTTCAATCAAAGAAATGTAGTAACAATCACCGCCACTCTTGTTTTCATTAATCTGCCACTGACGAAGAGCACAGACTCGAAACGCGATTGGCTGCGCGTGTGTGATCCAGCGTATGAAGGTGTATGAGCATGCTGCTGAGCAACTACCGGCACTGGTGTGCAGCAACTCTAGATGGTGAGACCCTCTCACCGAGGCACTCCTCATGTTCTTTTTTGTTTAGCGGCTGGCCCGGCCGCGAGGGGGTCCCGCTGCTTACATGGCAGATCCTGGTGCAGGCAACCGCAGGCACCGCCAGGACATCAGGAGGCCTCGGTGCTGGACAATGATTGGGAAGTTTGCCTGCATCCTCCTACGCCTTTACCCACATGGGATAATATGGATTTTATTTTTATTTTTCCACTGGGTTTGAAGTTACAAGATTTGGCGGAGCCCACTGGGGAAAATTTACATAAAAGCCCAGGCAACCATTTAATAGACTATCAGTACCAGGATGCCGTGCGCCCATTTGGGCGGGACTTCAATCAAATAAATGTAGTAACAATCACCGCCACTCTTGTTTTGATTAATCTGCCACTAACGAAGAGCACAGACTCGAAACGCGTTTGGCTGCGCGTTTGTGATCCAGCGCATGAAGGTGAATGAGCATGCTGGTGAGCAACTACCGGCACTGGTGTGCAGCAACTCTTGATGGTGAGACCCTCTCACCGAGGCACCCCTCATGTTCTTTTTTGTTTAGCGGCTGGTCCGGCAGCGAGGGGGTCCCGCTGCTTACATGAAAGATCCTGGTGCAGGCAACCGCAGGCACCTCCTGGACATCAGGAGGCCTCGGTGCTGGACAATGATTGGGAAGTTTGCCTGCATCCTCCTACGCCTTTACCCACATGGGACAAAATGGATTTTATTTTTATTTTTCCACTGGGTTTGGATTTACAAGAGTTGGCGGAGCCCACTGGGGAAAAAGTTACATAAAAGCCCAGGCAACCATTTAATGGACTATCAGTACCAGGATGCCGTGCAACCATTTGGGCGGGACTTCAATCAAATAAATGTAGTAACAATCACCGCCACTCTTGTTTTCATTAATCTGCCACTGACGAAGAGCACAGACTCGAAACGCGTTTGGCTGCGCGTTTGTGATCCAGCGTATGAAGGTGTATGAGCATGCTGGTGAGCAACTACCGGCACCGGTGTGCAGCAACTCTTGATGGTGAGACCCTCTCACCGAGGCACCCCTCATGTTCTTTTTTGTTTAGCGGCTGGTCCGGCCGCGAGGGGGTCCCGCTGCTTACATGGCAGATCCTGGTGCAGGCAACCGCAGGCACCGCCAGGACATCAGGAGGCCTCGGTGCTGGACAATGATTGGGAAGTTTGCCTGCATCCTCCTACGCCTTTACCCACATGGGATAATATGGATTTTATTTTTATTTTTCCACGGGGTTTGAAGTTACAAGAGTTGGCGGAGCCCACTGGGGAAAAAGTTACATAAAAGCCCAGACAACCATTTAATGGACTATCAGTACCAGGATGCCGTGCGCCCATTTGGGCTGGACTTCAATCAAATAAATGTAGTAACAATCACCGCCACTCTTGATTTCATTAATCTGCCACTGACGAAGAGCACAGACTCGAAACGCGTTTGGCTGCGCGTGTGTGATCCAGCGCATGAAGGTGTATGAGCATGCTGGTGAGCAACTACCGGCACCGGTGTGCAGCAACTCTTGATGGTGAGACCCTCTCACCGAGGCACCCCTCATGTTCTTTTTTGTTTAGCGGCTGGTCCGGCCGCGAGGGCGTCCCGCTGCTTACATGGCAGATCCTGGTGCAGGCAATCGCAGGCACCGCCAGGACATCAGGAGGCCTCGGTGCTGGACAATGATTGGGAAGTTTGCCTGCATCCTCCTACGCCTTTACCCACATGGGATAATATGGATTTTATTTTTATTTTTCCACTGGGTTTGGATTTACAAGAGTTGGCGGAGCCCACTGGGGAAAAAGTTACATAAATGCCCAGGCAACCGTTTAATGGACTATCAGTACCAGGATGCCGTGCGCCCATTTGGGTGGGACTTCAATCAAATAAATGTAGTAACAATCACTGCCACTCTTGTTTTCATTAATCTTCCACTGACGAAGAGCACAGACTCGAAACGCGTTTGGCTGCGCGTGTGTGATCCAGCGCATGAAGGTGTATGAGCATGCTGGTGAGCAATTACCGGCACCGGTGTGCAGCAACTCTTGATGGTGAGACCCTCTCACCGAGGTACCCCTCATGTTCTTTTTTATTTAGCGGCTGGTCCGGCCGCGAGGGGGTCCCGCTGCTTACATCGTAGATCCTGGTGCAGGCAACCGCAGGCACCGCCAGGACATCAGGAGGCCTCAGTGCTGGACAATGATTGGGAAGTTTGCCTGCATCCTCCTACGCCTTTACCCACATGGGATAATATGGATTTTATTTTTATTTTTCCACTGGGTTTGAAGTTACAAGAGTTGGCAGAGCCCACTGGGGAAAAATTTACATAAAAGCCCAGGCAACCATTTAATGGACTATCAGTACCAGGATGCCGTGCGCCCATTTGGGCGGGACTTCAATCAAATAAATGTAGTAACAATCACCGCCACTCTTGTTTTCATTAATCTGCCACTGACGAAGAGCACAGACTCGAAACGCGTTTGGCTGCGCGTGTGTGATCCAGCGCATGAAGGTGTATGAGCATGCTGGTGAGCAACTACCGGCACCGGTGTGCAGCAACGCTTGATGGTGAGACCCTCTCACCGAGGCACCCCTCATGTTCTTTTTTGTTTAGCGGCTGGTCCGGCCAAAAGGGGGTCCCGCTCCTTACATGGCAGATCCTGGTGCAGGCAACCGCAGGCACCGCCAGGACATCAGGAGGCCTCGGTGCTGGACAATGATTGGGAAGTTTGCCTGCATCCTCCTACGCCTTTACCCACATGGGATAATATGGATTTTATTTTTATTTTTCCACTGGGTTTGAAGTTACAAGAGTTGGCGGAGCCCACTGGGGAAAAAGTTACATAAAAGCCCAGGCAACCATTTAATGGACTATCAGTACCAGGATGCCGTGCGCCCATTTGGGCGGGACTTCAATCAAATAAATGTAGTAACAATCACCGCCACTCTTGTTTTCATTAATCTGCCACTGATGAAGAGCACAGACTCGAAACGCGTTTGGCTGCGCGTGTGTGATCCAGCGCATGAAGGTGAATGAGCATGCTGGTGAGCAACTACCGGCACCGGTGTGCAGCAACTCTTGATGGTGAGACCCTCTCACCGAGGCACCCCTCATGTTCTTTTTTGTTTAGCGGCTGGTCCGGCCGCAAGGGGGTCCCGCTGCTTACATGTCAGATCCTGGTGCAGGCAACCGCAGGCACCGCTAGGACATCAAGAGGCCTCGGTGCTGGACAATGATTGGGAAGTTTGCCTGCATCCTCCTACGCCTTTACCCACATGGGATAATATGGATTTTTTTTTTATTTTTCCACTGGGTATGAAGTTACAAGAGTTGGCGGAGACCACTGGGGAAAAAGTTACATAAAAGCCCAGGCAACCATTTAATGGACTATCAGTACCAGGATGCCGTGCGCTCATTTGGGCGGGACTTCAATCAAATAAATGTAGTAACCATCACCGCCACTCTTGTTTTCATTAATCTGCCACTGACGAAGAGCACAGACTGGAAACGCGTTTGGCTGCGCGTGTGTGATCCAGCGCATGAAGGTGTATGAGCATGCTGGTGAGCAACTACCGGCACCGGTGTGCAGCAACTCTTGATGGTGAGACCCTCTCACCGAGGCACCCCTCATGTTCTTTTTTGTTTAGCGGCTGGTCCGGCCGCGAGGGGGTCCCGCTGCTTACATGGCAGATCCTGGTGCAGGCAACCGCAGGCACCGCTAGGACATCAGGAGGCCTCGGTGCTGGACAATGATTGGGAAGTTTGCCTGCATCCTCCTACGCCTTTACCCACATGGGATAATATGGATTTTATTTTTATTTTTCCACTGGGTTTGGATTTACAAGAGTTGGCGGAGCCCACTGGGAAAAAAGTTACATAAAAGCCCAGGCAACCGTTTAATGGACTATCAGTACCAGGATGCCGTGCGCCCATTTGGGCGGGACTTCAATCAAATAAATGTAGTAACAATCACCGCCACTCTTGTTTTCATTAATCTGCCACTGACGAAGAGGACAGACTCGAAACGCGTTTGGCTGCGCATGTGTGATCCAGCGCATGAAGGTGTATGAGCATGCTGGTGAGCAACTACCGGCACCGGTGTGCAGCAACTCTTGATGATGAGACCCTCTCACCGAGGCACCCCTCATGTTCGTTTTTGTTTAGCGGCTGGTCCGGCCGCGAGGGGGTCCCGCTGCTTACATGGCAGATCCTGGTGCAGGCAACCGCAGGCACCGCCTGGACATCAGGAGGCCTCGGTGCTGGACAATGATTGGGAAGTTTGCCTGCATCCTCCTACGCCTTTACCCACATGGGATAATATGGATTTTATTTTTAATTTTCCACTGGGTTTGAAGTTACAAGAGTTGGCGGAGCCCAATGGGGAAAAAGTTACATAAAAGCCCAGGCAACCATTTAATGGATTATCAGTACCAGGATGCCGTGCGCCCATTTGGGCGGGACTTCAATCAAATAAATGTAGTAACAATCACCGCCACTCTTGTTTTCATTAATCTGCCACTGACGAAGAGCACAGACTCGAAACGCGTTTGGCTGCGCGTGTGTGATCCAGCGCATGAAGGTGTATGAGCATGCTGGTGAGCAACTACCGGCACCGGTGTGCAGCAACTCTTGATGGTGAGACCCTCTCACCGAGGCACCCCTCATGTTCTTTTTTGTTTAGCGGCTGGTCCGGCCACGAGGGGGTCCCGCTGCTCACATGGCAGATCCTGGTGCAGGCAACCGCAGGCACCACCAGGACATCAGGAGGCCTCGGTGCTGGAGAATGATTGGGAAGTTTACCTGCATCCTCCTACGCCTTTACCCACATGGTATAATATGGATTTTATTTTTATTTTTCCACTGGGTTTGGATTTACAAAAGTTGGCGGAGCCCACTGGGGAAAAAGTTACATAAAAGCCCAGGCAACCGTTTAATGGACTATCAGTACCAGGATGCCGTGCGCCCATCTGGGCGGGACTTCAATCAAATAAATGTAGTAACAATCACCGCCACTCTTGTTTTATTAATCTGCCACTGACAAAGAGCACAGACTTGAAACGCGTTTGGCTGCGCGTGTGTGATCCAGCGCATGAAGGTGTATGAGCATGCTGGTGAGCAACTACCGGCACCAGTGTGCAGCAACTCTTGATGGTGAGACCCTCTCACCGAGGCACCCCTCATGTTCTTTTTTGTTTAGCGGCTGGTCCGGCCGTGAGGGGGTCCCGCTGCTTACATGGCAGATCCTGGTGCAGGCAACCGCAGGCACCGCCAGGATATCAGGAGGCCTCGGTGCTGGACAATGATTGGGAGGTTTGCCTGTATCCTCCTACGCCTTTACCCACATGGGATAATATGGATTTTATTTTTATTTTTCCACTGGGTTTGAAGCTACAAGAGTTGGCGGAGCCCACTGGGGAAAAAGTTACATAAAAGCCCAGGCAACCATTTAGTGGACTATCAGTACCAGGATGCCGTGCACCCATTTGGGTGGGACTTCAATCAAATAAATGTAGTAACAATCACCGCCACTCTTGTTTTCATTAATCTGCCACTGACGAAGAGCACAGACTCGAAACGCGTTTGGCTGCGCGTGTGTGATCCAACGCATGAAGGTGTATGAGCATGCTGGTAAGCAACTACCGGCACCGGTGTGCAGCAACTCTTGATGGTGAGACCCTCTCACCGAGGCACCCCTCATGTTCTTTTTTGCTTAGCGGCTGGTCCGGCCGCGAGAGGGTCCCGCTGCTTACATGGCAGATCCTGGTGCAGGCATCCGCAGGCACCGCTAGGACATCAGGAGGCCTCGGTGCTGGACAATGATTGGGAAGTTTGCCTGCATCCTCCTACACCTTTACCCACATGGGATAATATGGATTTTATTTTTATTTTTCCACTGGGTTTCGATTTACAAGAGTTGGCGGAGCCCACTGGGGAAAAAGTTACATAAAAGCCCAGGCAACCGTTTAATGGACTATCAGTTCCAGGATGCCGTGTGCCCATTTGGGCGGGACTTCAATCACATAAATGTAGTAACAATCACCGCCACTCTTGTTTTCTTTAATCTGCCACTGACGAAAAGCACAGACTCGAAACGCGTTTGGCTGCGCGTGTGTGATCCAGCGCATGAAGGTGTATGAGCATGCTGGTGAGCAACTACCGGCATCGGTGTGCAGCAACTCTTGATGGTGAGACCCTCTCACCAAGGCACCCCTCATGTTCTTTTTTGTTTAGCAGCTGGTCCGGCCGCGAGGGGGTCCCGCTGCTTACATCGTAGATCCTGGTGCAGGCAACCGCAGGCACCGCCACGACATCAGGAGGCCTCGGTGCTGGACAATGATTGGGAAGTTTGCCTGCATCCTCCTACGCCTTTACCCACATGGGATAATATGGATTTTATCTTTATTTTTCCACTGGGTTTGTATTTCCAAGAGTTGACGGAGCCCACTGGGGAAAAAGTTACATAAAAGCCCAGGCAACCGTTTAATGGACTATCAGTACCAGGATGCCGTGCGCCTATTTGGGCAGGACTTCAATCAAATAAATGTAGTAACAATCACCGCCACTATTGTTTTCATTAATCTGCCACTGACGAAGAGCACAGACTCGAAACGCGTTTGGCTGCGCGTGTGTGATCCAGTGCATGAAGGTGTATGAGCATGCTGGTGAGCAACTACCGGCACCGGTGTGCAGCAACTCTTGATGGTGAGACCCTCTCACTGAGACACCCCTCATGTTCTTTTTTGTTTAGCGGCTGGTCCGGCCGCGAGGGGGTCCCACTGCTTACATGGCAGATCCTGGTGCAGGCAACCGCAGGCACCGCTAGGACATCAGGAGGCCTCGGTGCTGGACAATGTTTGGGAAGTTTGCCTGCATCCTCCTACGCCTTTACCCACATGGGATAATATGGATTTTATTTTTATTTTTTCAATGGGTTTGAAGTTACAAGAGTTGGCGGAGCCCACTGGGGAAAAAGTTACATAAAAGCCCAGGCAACCATTTAATGGACTATCAGTACCAGGATGCCGTGCGCCCATTTGGGCGGGAATTCAATCAAATAAATGTAGTAACAATCACCGCCACTCTTGTTTTCATTAATCTGCCACTGACGAAGAGCACAGACTCGAAACGCGTTTGGCTGCGTGTGTGTGATCCAGCGCATGAAGGTGTATGAGCATGCTGGTGAGCAACTACCGGCACCGGTGTGCAGCAACTCTTGATGGTGAGACCCTCTCACCGAGGCACCCCTCATTTTCTTTTTTGTTTAGTGGTTGGTCCGGCCGCGAGGGGGTCCCGCTGCTTATATGGCAGATCCTGGTGCAAGCAACCGCAGGCACCGCTAGGACATCAGGAGGCCTCGGTGCTGGACAATGATTGGGAAGTTTGCCTGCATCCTCCTACGCCTTTACCCACATGGGATAATATGGATTTTATTTTTATTTTTCCACTGGGTTTGGATTTACAAGAGTTGGCGGAGCCCACTTGGGAAAAAGTTACATAAAAGCCCAGGCAACTGTTTAATGTACTATCAGTACCAGGATGCCGTGTGCCCATTTGCGCGGGACTTCAATCAAATAAATGTAGTAACAATCACCGCCACTCTTGTTTTCATTAATCTGCCACTGACGAAGAGCACAGACTCGAAACGCGTTTGGCTGCGCGTGTGTGATCCAGCGCATGAAGGTGTATGAGCATGCTGGTAAGCAACTACCGGCACCGGTGTGCAGCAACTCTTGATGGTGAGACCCTCTCACCGAGGCACCCCTCATGTTCTTTTTTGCTTAGCAGCTGGTCCGGCCGCGAGAGGGTCCCGCTGCTTACATGGCAGATCCTGGTGCAGGCAACCGCAGGCACCGCTAGGACATCAGGAGGCCTCGGTGCTGGACAATGATTGGGAAGTTTGCCTGCATCCTCCTACACCTTTACCCACATGGGATAATATGGATTTTATTTTTATTTTTCCACTGGGTTTGGATTTACAAGAGTTGGCGGAGCCCACTGGGGAAAAAGTTACATAAAAGCCCAGGCAACCGTTTAATGGACTATCAGTTCCAGGATGCCGTGTGCCCATTTGGGCGGGACTTCAATCACATAAATGTAGTAACAATCACCGCCACTCTTGTTTTCTTTAATCTGCCACTGACGAAGAGCACAGACTCGAAACGCGTTTGGCTGCGCGTGTGTGATCCAGCGCATGAAGGTGTATGAGCATGCTGGTGAGCAACTACCGGCACCGGTGTGCAGCAACTCTTGATGGTGAGACCCTCTCACCAAGGCACCCCTCATGTTCTTTTTTGTTTAGCAGCTGGTCCGGCCGCGAGGGGGTCCCGCTGCTTACATCGTAGATCCTGGTGCAGGCAACCGCAGGCACCGCCACGACATCAGGAGGCCTCGGTGCTGGACAATGATTGGGAAGTTTGCCTGCATCCTCCTACGCCTTTACCCACATGGGATAATATGGATTTTATCTTTATTTTTCCACTGGGTTTGTATTTCCAAGAGTTGACGGAGCCCACTGGGGAAAAAGTTACATAAAAGCCCAGGCAACCGTTTAATGGACTATCAGTACCAGGATGCCGTGCGCCTATTTGGGCAGGACTTCAATCAAATAAATGTAGTAACAATCACCGCCACTATTGTTTTCATTAATCTGCCACTGACGAAGAGCACAGACTCGAAACGCGTTTGGCTGCGCGTGTGTGATCCAGTGCATGAAGGTGTATGAGCATGCTGGTGAGCAACTACCGGCACCGGTGTGCAGCAACTCTTGATGGTGAGACCCTCTCACCGAGACACCCCTCATGTTCTTTTTTGTTTAGCGGCTGGTCCGGCCGCGAGGGGGTCCCACTGCTTACATGGCAGATCCTGGTGCAGGCAACCGCAGGCACCGCTAGGACATCAGGAGGCCTCGGTGCTGGACAATGTTTGGGAAGTTTGCCTGCATCCTCCTACGCCTTTACCCACATGGGATAATATGGATTTTATTTTTATTTTTTCAATGGGTTTGAAGTTACAAGAGTTGGCGGAGCCCACTGGGGAAAAAGTTACATAAAAGCCCAGGCAACGATTTAATGGACTATCAGTACCAGGATGCCGTGCGCCCATTTGGGCGGGAATTCAATCAAATAAATGTAGTAACAATCACCGCCACTCTTGTTTTCATTAATCTGCCACTGACGAAGAGCACAGACTCGAAACGCGTTTGGCTGCATGTGTGTGATCCAGCGCATGAAGGTGTATGAGCATGCTGGTGAGCAACTACCGGCACCGGTGTGCAGCAACTCTTGATGGTGAGACCCTCTCACCGAGGCACCCCTCATTTTCTTTTTTGTTTAGTGGCTGGTCCGGCCGCGAGGGGGTCCCGCTGCTTATATGGCAGATCCTGATGCAGGCAACCGCAGGCACCGCTAGGACATCAGGAGGCCTCGGTGCTGGACAATGATTGGGAAGTTTGCCTGCATCCTCCTACGCCTTTACCCACATGGGATAATATGGATTTTATTTTTATTTTTCCACTGGGTTTGGATTTACAAGAGTTGGCGGAGCCCACTGGGGAAAAAGTTACATAAAAGCCCAGGCAACCGTTTAATGTACTATCACTACCAGGATGCCGTGTGCCCATTTGGGCGGGACTTCAATCAAATAAATGTAGTAACAATCACCGCCACTCTTGTTTTCATTAATCTGCCACTGACGAAGAGCACAGACTCGAAACGCGTTTGGCTGCGCGCGTGTGATCCAGCGCATGAAGGTGTATGAGCATGCTGGTGAGCAATTACCGGCACCGGTGTGCAGCAACTCTTGATGGTGAGACCCTCTCACCGAGGTACCCCTCATGTTCTTTTTTGTTCAGCGGCTGGTCCAGCCGCGAGGGGGTCCTGCTACTTAGATCGTAGATCCTGGTGCAGGCAACCGCAGGCACCGCCAGGACATCAGGAGGCCTCGGTGCAGGACAATGATTGGGAAGTTTGCCTGCATCCTCCTACACCTTTACCCACATGGGATAATATGGATTTTATTTTTATTTTTCCACTGGGTTTGAAGTTACAAGAGTTGGCGGAGCTTACTGGGGAAAAATTTACATAAAAGCCCAGGCAACCATTTAATGGACTATCAGTACCAGGATGCCGTGCGCCCATTTGGGCGGGACTTCAATCAAATAAATGTAGTAACAATCACCGCCACTCTTGTTTTCATTAATCTGCCACTGACGAAGAGCACAGACTCGAAACGCGTTTGGCTGCGTGTGTGTGATCCAGCGCATGAAGGTGTATGAGCATGCTGGTGAGCAACTACCGGCACCTGTGTGCAGCAACTCTTGATGGTGAGACCCTCTCACCGAGGCACCCCTCATGTTCTTTTTTGTTTAGCGGCTGGTCCGGCCGCGAGGGGCTCCCGCTGCTTACATGTCAGATCCTGGTGCAGGCAACCGCAGGCACCGCTAGGACATCAAGAGGCCTCGGTGCTGGACAATGATTGGGAAGTTTGCCTGCATCCTCCTACGCCTTTACCCACATGGGATAATATGGATTTTATTTTTATTTTTCCACTGGGTTTGGATTTACAAGATTTGGCAGAGCCCACTGGGGAAAAAGTTACATAAAAGCCCAGGCAACCGTTTAATGGACTATCAGTACCAGGATGCCGTGAGCCCATCTGGGCGGGACTTCAATCAAATAAATGTAGTAACAATCACCGCCACTCTTGTTTTCATTAATCTGCCACTGACGAAGAGCAGAGACTCGAAACACGTTTGGCTGCGCGTGTGTGATCCAGCGCATGAAGGTGTATGAGCATGCTGGTGAGCAACTACCGGCACCGGTGTGCAGCAACTCTTGATGGTGAGACCCCCTCACTGAGGCACCCCTCATGTTCTTTTTTGTTTAGCGGCTGGTCCGGCCGCAAGGGGGTCCCGCTCCTTACATGGCAGATCCTGGTGCAGGCAACCGCAGGCACCGCCAGGACATCAGGAGGCCTCGGTGCTGGACAATGATTGGGAAGTTTGCCTGCATCCTCCTATGCCTTAACCCACATGGGATAATATGGATTTTATTTTTCTTTTTCCACTGGGTTTGGATTTACAAGAGTTGGCGGAGCCCACTGGGGAAAAAGTTACATAAAAGCCCAGGCAACCATTTAATGGACTATCTGTACCAGGATGCCGTGCGCCCATTTGGGCGGGACTTCAATGAAATAAATGTAGTAACAATCACCGCCACTCTTGTTTTCATTAATCTGCCACTGACGAAGAGCACAGACTCGAAACGTGTTTGGCTGCGCGTGTGTGATCCAGCTCATGAAGGTGTATGAGCATGCTGGTGAGCAACTACCGGCACCGGTGTGCAGCAACTCTTGATGGTGAGACCCTCTCACCGAGGCACCCCTCATGTTCTTTTTTATGTTCTTTTTTATATATATATATATATATATATATATATATATATATATATATATTCACTGAAAAAACCATAGGTTTCATGCACGTTATAGTTAGGAATTGGCATTTAAAAAACCTTAGAAATTCAGTGAAAAAACCATAAGTTTCTGGGGTGTTATAGTTAGCTGGACATTTCCCTCGTAAAAAACCCTAGAAATTCCACGGTTATAGTTAGTTCAGCTAACTATAACTCGCAGGCCCCTGCAATGCACTGCTGATGACATCACTCATGACATGGTCAGTGACATCACTGATGACAAGGTTTTTTAAATGCCAATTCCTAATTATAATGTGCATGAAACCTATGGTTTTTTCAGTGAATTTCAAAGGTTTTTTAAATGCTAATTCCTATCTATAATTTATCTCTAAAGCTATGATGTTTAATGATTTTTATTGAATTTCTAAATTTTTTAATTTTTGTGTGTCAATTCCTTTAATTATGTTTTTTTAAAATACTTTTTTATCACCTTTTTTTAACTTATTTTTTCAATTAATTCTATTAAAAATTAAAAACTATTTGTTGTTTTTATTGGGTTAAAAAAAAATTGTTAATGTCTTAAAATATCTTTTTTTAAATAATTTTTTAACTATATTTTCAAAACTTTATTTTTTATTATTTTTCTCCATTTTTTTGGGATCCGCGCTCCCAACGCGCTAGGAACCGCGCACCGTGTGCGCATTTCGCCATTTAAAAAAAAAAAGGGGAGCCCCAGGGGTCCTTCTGGGACCCCTTAAGCAACACTAGAGGGTCAGAGTATTTCTACCCTGCCCCCTTTACATCTTTCACACACTTATTTCCCTTACTTAATCAGCCTTGCTTCTACCGAGGCACAAAATGGCTGCCGACAGTTCCTGGTATCGAATGTAGACAGACACTTGACAGCCAATTAGCATTCAGCGCGTGATCGGGAGGGTGCGCGCTTGGTTCAGGGAGGGTGCGCTTAGGGTGCGCGGATCGTCCGAGGCCATAGATATATCTATCTTTTTTAGTCTAATTTTCTCAGGAACTACTGAACGGATTTACACCATTTATGCAAAAGGCACGAGTCTGAACTGAGGACTACCTCTTTGCCAAATTTGGTGTAATTCCGTTCAGCAGTTCGGGCTGTAGCTGCGTCAACGGGTCCTATGGGAAATTGCATGGGGAAAACGCGTTTTGGGACCCCCCTTTTTTCTCGGCCCCCGCTTGACGAATCACCACGAAACTTTCAGGATAGGAGCGGACCAGAATTGGCTAAAAGTTTGGAAAATTTCGCAAAGATTCGTCAACCGGCGCCAGACTTATTAGGAATAGAATGTGGCGGATTTCCTATGGAAAATAGGTCCTAACTATAACTACCTACTGGCGACCGTCAGTAGGTAATATATATATATATATGTATATATCTATATATATTTTTATATATATATATACACACACACATATATACACACACACATATATATATATATACATATATAATGTTTATATTGCTTGTTAAATTTATTTAATTTAAAATATAATTTTAATTTTTTCTAGTTTAATGTTGAAAACAATTACTTATATAGGTATATATATTACAATTTGGATATTCTTACTGTTTTTTGTGGCGATTTTCTGTTCTACTATATTTGTAGCACAATATTTTGGTAGTTTGCATACAAAATATGTCAACTCATTATTTTTTTTAATTATATTTTTGACAAAATAGTCTTGTGTTTATGATATTTTGTCATAAAACCATTAAATAAATGTATGTGCGAAATAAATTGTGAAAAAAGTCATGATATTCATGTGAAGTGGTAAAGCACCACCGCAGCAGCAAAAGGCATTTATTCCATTGCAGCGGGTGTCGCAATGGAAACACGCATTGGCATAGCCAATAAGTCTTGCATTTGGGACCTTATAAGTGTTTTGACAGAGCTATTGGCTTTGTTAATGTGTTTAAGCTATGTTGTAGAGCAGTGTGGCTGCTGCGCAACATATTGAAAAGTTATTGAAAAAAGTTTTATACTCATTTTTGTCACCTTATAAAAGCAAGAACATTATGTACAAATGAACGACCCTATTAAAAAAGGAATTAACAGATACAATTCCCACTTATCATGTCTGACCTTGATTCAGACGAAGCAGAGGCTAGCGTGCCTACTCCCAACATAAACAATGAGGCATTTAAAATCATCATCCACGAGGAGATGAGATCCTGTATGTTGGAGATCCTTCCTATGTGAAGAGGATGATAATTCTCTAGATCAACACACTCTCCCTAATGAAGATCTCACTCATACAAGGGGAAAAAGACTTAAAATAAGTAAGAACTTAGATTTTATCCCCAAGAGTACTGGAGGCCCTAGTACCTCTACTTTTATGGGAGGTCACCGCACCTCAATTACTTTGGTTGTCCCTAGCGGCACAACGCATACACGTGTCCCTAGCGGCACAACACATAAAGGTGTCCTCAGTGGCACAAAATATCCGGGTGTCCCCTGCGGCACAAAATATCGAAGTGCTCAAAATGACGACCTCTATGAAAACGATAATGATTTTGATATTGACGTTGCCTCTGATTCTCCCGATGAATATGTCTTAGATTTAGACGAAGACAATCTTGAGTTCAACTCACTCGATGAAGATCTCCCTCACTCTTCTAAAGATACCATTCTAGACCCCCTAGGCCAAGAAATGTTCTCTCCTCTTAATATTAAACACCCCAGGAGCTCAGAATGGATCCCTCTGGACCACGTGAGCACATTTATAAACAAATGGCTAAGGAACCCACTAGACAGTGATGCTCGGAACCTATTAAGAGCAGAATGCTCCCGACTCTCCATCGGGGATAAAGCTTGCCAGACTCCAAATCTTGATCCAGAACTCATCAAGTACCTCTTTAAGCTTGGAAGAGACTCTAGAAAAGGAATGGAGAGATCCCTTAAAGGTTGTCAAGATAGAGTCCTAGACATCCTAGGCCCCCTTGCAAGAATTATCGATATAACTGAAGAAAGCCACATTAATGGGACCCCGCTTAACACCGAACTTATTAGAGGTCTTAGCCAGAGAGCTCTCGTTCTAGGTAATGCTAACGCCAGCCTCAACTCTGAGAGGAGAAGAGTAGTCCTCACAAAAATTAGCCCAAAATTAAGCGACTTAGCCGACAAAGAACCCTCCATCAACCCCAAGGGCTTGCTCTTTGGCGAAGACTTGATTAAAACTCTAGGCAAATATGTATCGACCTTTACGGCTTTAGATAAAGCCCACCAAAACATGAAAAGAGTCTTTAACTCAAATAACCTTTTCGGGAGGGCCGGTAGACCGGGCCAGTCTTCCGGCTGCTTCAACCGGAGGCCCTATCCTAGAGGAAGAGGATATGGTGGAAGGGGATTCATTCCCTCGAACACACCTCAATTCTTTCCACAAAGAGGAAGAGGATTTCGTTCCAGAAACTTCACATCCCGCGGTGCATCCATCGACAACAACACTCAAAGTTAGTACAATCCCTACCTCCCCTCTTCCTCCCCTTTCCCCCAAAGTAGGAGGGAGACTCAAACTTTTCTTCAACAATTGGAAATTAATAACCCAAGACCCATGGGTTTTAAATACTGTGAGAGGGTTTATGATAGACTTTACCCAAACTCCTTCCCAGTCTTCTTTCCCAAGAGAAATGATTCTTACCTTAGATCAGGAAAAGATAATAGAGGAGGAAAACTCCACCATGCTTCAGAAGGGCGCTATAGTAGAAGTCCCTCTAGAGATGTTAAAATTTATAAGCACCCTCTTCCTTGTAAAAAAAAAAGAGAATGGTTGGAGACCCGTCATAAATCTAAGGGATCTCAACAAATACCTCGTTTACAGACACTTCAAAATGGAGGGAATTCACCTCCTCAGAGACTTACTCCTAGAGGGAGACTGGCTCGTAAAATTAGATCTGAAGGACACTTACTTTACCATCCCCATGGCCAAAGTTCACCAACCCTTCCTTCAATTCTTATGGAAAAACCATCTCTTCCAATTCAAAGCCCTCCCCTTCGGTCTTTCTTCAGCCCCTTGGTGTTTCACCAAGGTAATGAGATCAATCGCCTCATCCCTAAGAGGAAAAGGTATTCGTATGATACTATATCTAGACGATATCCTCATCCTTTCTCAATACCACTCTCAAATCCTTCAAGACCTGAAAACTGTGATTGACCTATTAGAAAACCTGGGGTTCATCATAAACAAAGTCAATTCTTTCTCCTTCCAGAAAACTGGAATTCTAGGGTTTTACCGTAGATACCATAAAATGCCTCCTTCTGCTCCCACCAAAGAAAATATCAAAAATCAAGAAAGAAAATAAGACACATTCTAAAACTTCAAAAGTTTCCTTTAAGGGAATTAGCCAGGTTACTAGGTCGCCTTTCCTCTTCCATACAAGCTATCTTTCCAGGCCCCTTAAATTATCGTGCCCTTTAGAGAGTAAAATCCAGAGCCCTTCAATCGGGCCTCTGGTACGGGGACCTCATCTCACTAGACCAAGAAGCAAGACTAGAACTGAACTGGTGGTTAGACAACCTAGAGGCATGGAATGGGAAAGCAATTTTTGGATGAACTCCAGAATTTGTTTTAGAATCAGATGCCAGCCTTCATGGCTGGGGAGCTTGCTTCCAAGGCCAGAGCACTGGTGGACTGTGGTCTCTGGAAGAAGCCTCACATCACATACATTTCTTGGAATTGACAGCCGGGCTCTATGCCTTGATGAGTTTTAAACAATCCATTCAGGGCAGATCCATCATTCTAAAAATGGACAATATCTCCGCAGTTGCCTACATAAATCGCCTAGGTGGAACCAAATTTACAGACCTCTCGAATCTAGCCAAGAAACTTTGCATGTTCTGTTTGGAACACAAAATAACTCTAAGAGCCGAATATCTCCCAGGAAAAACAAATGTATCCGCAGATTGGAACTCAAGGTTCCTCTTAGACTACAGCGATTGGAAACTCAACGTTTCTGTATTCAATTCTCTCAACAACTTATGGGGTCCCCCGGGAATAGACCTTTTTGCCAGCAGGCAGACCTTCCAAATCGAGAATTACTACAGTTGGATGCCAGACCCGGGTGCTCTGGCAGTGAATGCCTTCCTCCAACCTTGACAAGGCACCAACGGTCACGCTTTTCCCCCCTTTTCAATGATCCAGAGGGTCTTTCAGGAAGTCAGACATCATCGATGCTCGATCGTCCTAATCACTCCTTTTTGGCCTTCTCAGGCGTGGTTTCCAACTGCCTTGGAAATGAGTTACGACCTTCCATTCCTAATCCCTAGTGGATCTTCTTACAGACATAGACGGTCATCTTCACCCCATGGTTCAATCAGGGAAACTGAACCTTCTTGCCTGGAGAGTGTCAGGAGATCCAATGATCTCTCTAGACTTTCGTCAACAGCTTCAACTCTCCTCGGGGAGTCTTGGGCTCCCGGCACGTACCGGTATAACACCATTAGGAAATCATGGGTTCGTTGGTGCTTGGAAAGGAATCTGGATTCCGTTGAAGCACCTATCGCTGACATAATCAATTTTCTGGTAGAACAATTCGAACAAGGCCTTAGTTATAGATCTATCATTTGTTATAGATCTGCCATCTCCGCTGGTCATTCTCTCGTTAATGGTAAGACAATTGGCAAAAATGCAATTAATTGCAGAGTTCTCAAAAGCATCAGACTCAGGAGACCCCCTAGACCTAGATATCAATCCCTCTGGGATGTCAACTTAATTATTGACCTTTTTTCAAACTGGCCTATTAATATTCTAAACAATAAAAACCTTTCTATCAAACTCGCTACCTTACTTTGCTTAATTTCCTGTCGTTGAGTCTCTGATGTTAAAGCTCTTGAAATATCTAATAGATCATACAACATGTTCGGAGTCAATTTTGATCTCTTCAAAAGAACCAAGACTATGTCCTATTCCATCTTTTACCCTTGTTTTGATTCTTGCCCTAAACTCTGCGTGGTTGATTGTATGAAAGAATACGATTCTAGAATGAATTCTCTTCGTCCTTCAGGTGTGACTCAGTTACTCATCTCCTTTGTTAAACCTCACAAAGCTATCTCCTCTAGTTCTATTTCTAGGTGTGTTAAAATTGTTATGAACCTAGCAGGTATTGATCTTAATATTTTTAAAGCTCACTCTATCAGATGTGCAATGGCCAGTAAGTCTTTCTGGTCTGGAGGTAAGTTGGACGATATCCTTAAAGCTGCTGACTGGTCGAATGCTAGAACATTTGCTCAGCATTATTGCAAACCAATTCCTCATATGTCCGACGTAGTCTTACAAAGCTACCAACATGCATAATGGTAGCCTCCGGTCTTGTAATGAAATTGCGATTCTCCTATTAACATGACCAGAAAATCTGGATTTCCTTAAAGACACAGAGGCTAACATTATCCTTCCCTCCTCTTTCCCATTTAATTTTTTGTTCTTCAGTATAACATATCTATTATTTATGAATTGAAATGTTATATACATTTATTGACATGATATCGGTTTTATGTTTTTTCGCATTTATTCACTTTGATTGCTCACATATTTTATCCTTTATTTTATCAATATTTACTCGCATGGCTTACGATTTTTTTCAGATAATCTCTCATAACTTCAGGACTCAGACTTCTTCTCCTTCTTCATCCTCGGTATCCTGCCTTCCCTGATGTTTTATCAAGATGTTTGCATCTCTCCACTCCTTTAAGTTTCAAGGATTTTAGATTAACTTATCCTGTTTTCACGATTTAAAAGAGGCTGAATGTTGTGGTCGCATGCCTTTTGTTGTTATTAACGTTCTATTTGGAACACTTGCTTTATGATGTATGCGGCTGCTTGGAGACGCATTAAAAGTGATATGCATAATGTTAGCCTCCGTGTCTTTAATGAAATCCAGATTCTCTGGTCATGTTAATAGAAGAATCGCAAATTTCACTTGAGCGCACTTAAGAAAAAAACATTCATACAGGTGTTTGATTGGACATGGCTAAAAGCATTCAATAACAGTAACACTGCTCTAGATTCCTCCGATGACATAAACTACATTTTTTGCAATCGTGATGCCATACTCTCTAGTTTGCCCACGCCCAGCTGGATTACACGCATCACAGGAAATGTTGACGCTAGGCGACTGAGGAGGTGGAGCTGTGCTGTTTTGCTGCGTTCTGCGCTCCTCCGCCGCTGTGAGCCGCAGCCTGCTTCGCTGTAGAAACATTGCCTGCCCGCCGCAGAAAATTGTCCAAAGATACCTGTTGAGACTGAGGCCGTTCGCCGTTGGCTGTCAACGGTCGATGGTCTGAGGGGGTGTGGACTTCAGTTGAGGCAGCGGCACTGAGGCAGCTGGTCAGCTGGTCCCTGAAGGTCCCTGAAGACGCCTGAGGGACTGCGGGACTTCGATGTGTGGTGGTGTGGCGTGTGGAGACTCTACTTGCCCCAACCCAAGATAGAGTGACGCTGCTGTGATGCTGTGACACAAGGAGGAGGAGCCTGGAGCTTGGAGCCTGCTCGTGCCGCTGCAGCTCGTCCTGACCCCCGCCACCGAAAAAACACCCGAAAAACTGCCTGAAACTGACCCGCTGAGACCCGCCCAGATCAAGGGCAGGGTCCGTGGCTGCTACCGTTGCCATTGTCGGTTAGCAGACTCCCAGCTGATGCTGAGGCAGGTCCTTGTGGGCGTCGGAGTGCGGTGGGTGGCGGCTAGTGGCTTGTGCGGCGAGCGTTTGCCAGAAAAGCATTCAAGAGTGAAGCAGAAGCAAAAGTGAAGCGAGCGAAGAGTGCGGTCTGACGGTGCAGCAGAATTGCATAGTTCTGCAGAGAGGCTACAAAGTGACAACAAAGGTGATCGGCTGGGAAGAAGCGGAGCGGTGAGGCGGAGCGGCAGGGGGGGGTTGACGGGCTCGGGTTCGGGCGGGTACAGGGCAAAGGAGAATCCGATGAGGCCCTGCAGAGTTTGCCGCCCCACCCTCCCCTTGCGTCTCAGCCCCGTTTTTAGGTCTCGCTGAGCCCAGCGCATGCGCTGGCTCGGAGAGACATTTTGTAAGGGACTTTTCAAAGTGCTACCGCTGGCATAGAGCTACAGTGCACGAGGCGTGCATGCGCGCAAAGCAGCCATATGGCTTTAAGTCGCTCCCCCTCATAGCCTCCTCTCCGCCCACTTCCCTGCTGCTATTTCACACCAGTTGCACAGAACTCCTGCTTCTCCCCCCCCGATCCCGTCTCGCGGCCGCTCGCGTGGCCAATGCATGTTTCTGTTGAAAGCAGAACACAACAGTGCAGCTCATACATACTGCGCTCGCCCACCACCTTTCCCAAACCTTCCTGTACTTGTGTGGACAGCCCCGTGCTTGGTATGGCGACTCCTCTAGCTCGGGGCACCAGTCCATGGCTGCTCTCCGAGCTCGGTCTGATTTCCAGTTCTTGGCAATTTACTGTTTTGCCAGGGTGACACCAATGTCTACAGGGATCTGTTCTCCCCGAGGCCCCCACATCATCCAAGACACAAAAGAGAACAAGTTCATTTTTTTTATGAGTACATGGCCACTATTTGTATGTATGTGTGTACTTTGCATGTCTCTACATGAGCATGCAAACGTCATCAATGTGTGCTGTTCACATGTCCACTCCATGCCTGAAGATGGGTGCAATCTCTATGTACCCGCAGATACAGCACATGGTACATATGACCAGTTGCATGTGACCAGACCACGCATAGGTGCCATTTATGAACTCAACATGTGTGCTGCTGTTGGCCCCAGCAGATCATACCCCATCAGCCATGCGAGTTTGCGCCTGGCATTGACTAGCACATCCTAATTGTACAGAGAGAAAAGCTGTCAGTAGTTGATAAATTCCCTGCTCCTTTACTGGTGGAAGTCAGTGAACCAGGGCACGGTTTTACAATTGTTAGTAGTGTTTAGGGACTTGCTGTCACTAGGGTAACACTCATGAGTGCACACTTATCCAGCTCACCTCATTCGAAAACCCAACCCACTTTTATCACATCCACACCTCACACTAGCCCTATCACTCACATCACTGGCATCACTCAAATCAGCCACTCCAGGCACACCGAACAGCCCATTCATGACACATAATTTTTTTCCTCTCACAGCACTGAAATTACACACATCACTTCTACCATGATGCACTATCACGGTTTACATCACTGGCATCACACTCATCACTCAAAGCTTTCCCCACTGTCATTCACATCGCTCACACCTGGAACCAATCATTCCGTTCACAGCACTATCATCATACACACCATCATGCCACTAGCAGTATAACTACTATTCATATGATGCATGAACTACTAATAGCTTACATTACTAACACCACTCACACCAGACATGACTGTCCTGCTATTCACAGATCACACCATACACACCATTCGCAAATGTTCACCACCGACATTACTTACACCACTTGCACTGATCCGTCACTCACACACAGCTTACACCACTGACATAAAGTATACTGCTCACATAGTTTGCCCCACACATAAAGATTCCACTTAAAAAGCTTTCACAACCAACTTCACTCACATCCAACTCCACTCATACAGGTCACATCACTGACATTGTGCACACCACTAATACAGCTTAAATCAATTACATCAAGCACACCACACACAAAGATTACACCCATGACATCATGATCACCACAAAACCAACTTGCACCACTCACTACACTGACCATATTACTCACACGGCTGTCACCAGAGACATCAAGCATGTCACTCACACAGCTTATACCAATAACACAGGTCACTGCTCACATCAAGGACACGAGCACCTCTCACATTAATCACATCAGTTCCATCACTCACCTTACTCACATCCATTGCACAGCTCCCACCAGTGTCACAGGTTACACCACTGACATAATGACACTTCTCACATACTTACACCACTGACACGGCTAATACCACTGATAACACAAACTATTTGCGAAGCTTACGTTATCATCACTTACACCTCTCACACAATACAGATTGCTAATCCGGATTACATTATCCACATCACTCACGTAACTCACATTAGCCATGTCACTCTCATGACTTACTCTACTAACACTGCTTACGTCATTCACACCACTCAACCACACATATTACTAACATTGCTCACATCATGCACATCACGCACAACTCCCAAGACATACACTGTTATCAACCTTCATACCAGACCTATCTCTTATATTAGGCCTATCATTTTCAACACTCACATTACTTTGGTAGATAAAAATGGCGCATGCCTTCGATTGCATTGGGTCACGGGTGTAACAATAAATAAATAAGGGAAGGGTTTGCCTTAATGAAGGATCTTTCCGAGCAAGCACCTGACACATCTAAAACGTTGATGCAAAGAATACATGTCCCCAATTAGTTATTATTTGCATCTTTCTTGACAGTTCAAGGTCAGCTGGCAGAGATCAGAACAGGATGTCTCTTCTGCTCTTCTGTCGCTGGCTGGAAAACAAACTTACACCAAACGTCCCAAAAGCAGTCTAGCAGTCACTCACTAGCCACAGCACTCTCACACCCGAATGGAGTAGCAGCCGCACATTAACAGCACTCTGACATCATTCATAGATTAGCAGCCACACCATACTGATGACATTCTCATAGACTAGCAGCCACACAATACCGATGGCACTCTCATAGACTAGCAGCCACACAATACCGATGGCACTCGCATAGAGAAGCTGCAACACAATACCCATGGCACTCTCATAGACTAGCAGCCACACAATACCGATGGCACTCTCATAGAGAAGCTGCCACACAATACCGATGGCACTCTCATAGACTAGCAGCCACACAATACCGATGGCACTCTCATAGAGAAGCAGCCACACAATACCGATGGCACTCTCATAGAGAAGCAGCCACACAATACCAATGGCACTCTCATAGAAAATCATCCACACTACTGAAAGAATTCTCTTAGAGTAATAGTCACAGTCTACCAACAGCATCTGAAGTCACTCATAGAGCAGCAGTTGCACATTACTGACAGGACAGCACTCTGACACCACTCAGAGTGTAGCAGTCATACACTCTCAACAGTACTCTTGCACCCCCTTGCACTAGCGTTTCCATACTACTGTCAGCTCTGTCACAAGCCTCACAGACTAGAGTTTCCTACTACCAATAGCACTCAGAAACCAGCAGTAACACGTTACTCACAGCACTCCAGCAGCCTTCACAGAGGAGCAGTCCTACAATACACTACTGACAGTGCTTCCAGCCTTCAAACAGTGGCAGCCTCAAACTACTAACAGCACATTCACACCCTTCACACAGCAACAGTTTAGTACTACTGAAAACAATCCTCCTGTTCCTGCTGCAAAAGCTCTGGCTTTAAAATCACAACGCAAACGCATACCTGCATAGAAGTGCACTTGACTTCTCTCGACATCCTTCTACTTTTAGTACCTGTATCGGACAGGAAGCTCCACGCGTAATAGCCTAAACTACTGCAGACTGTTACATCAAGGGCTTGCATCTGACCTGAGAGACCTCCATTAAAGGCCCATAGCACTGCAGCCCACATCAGGAAAGTGCCAATTACATCTTCACAAAACTCCGAGGTAAAGCAACTGTCAATGCCTATGCTACTAGAAACAAGCATTGGCATAGCCAATAGGTCTCGCCTTTGGGACCTTATAAGTGTTTAGCCATGCAACAGTTGATGTTGTTGCACCAAGGATATTGTGCTGGATAGCTAAACACTTATAAGGTCCCAAATGCGAGACTTATTGGCTATGCCAATGCTTGTTTGCCTTGTTCTTAAGCTGTTTTATGTCATCAAGCTATTAAGCTACAAAAGCTGCCAAGTAATCAAGATCCTGCTGGAACTGCTAGAACTCAGGATCCTGTTCAACCCTGCCATAACTTCGCCAAAGATTCTATTAAACGTATTGCAACCTGTCCGTAGAGGAAAATAAATTGTTGGAGGTCGCTGGAGGTACGCAGGAGATAGAGGGTGCCTGCTGTGTATGCCTATACTGACTTATGTCTATTGGAGTGCGCTGACTATTGGAGATAAGCGCGGCACCCTTCCCGCGCCTTCCTCCCCCCTTAGAGCCTTGTGTTGGCAGCCCGTAACACAATCTTCTGACCGTGCACGTGAGACTTCGAGACTGCAAGATTGCGAGTGAAACTGTGAGTTGGAGTGTGGAAACCCAGCGCTCGGTGCTTGGTGTTGCATGAGTGGCGCATCTGCGCACTGGCGCATGGAACTATACCTCTCTGGCTGTGTTGGCTGGCCTGGTCAAGGGTCTTTTATTATAAGAACTAAGTTATGACTGCAAACAAATTGCGTTCTGGCAGATTGGTGTATACAAGAGCATGTAAAAAAACTAGAGCTAATCCTGTAAGGAACAACTCACTGCAAATAAACATTTTGAAGAGTTTCAATACCATTCCTTCCTTCTTTCCAAAAAAAGAAATAAGCTTTAAATCAGTAGAGATGCAGGAGTCTTCTCATGTAGATCATGTAGAGGCTAAAGTAATCTTCGGAAAACCACTGCCTCCATTTTACCGTCTGAAAACAGGGGACCATGGTCTATAGATCGCCAACTCTCGGAATTTAGGGGGGCTGACTCTTTGCTGGCAAATTTAACCATTCATTCCCTAGTAAATGGAGTTCCCCAACTAGTACCAAATGCGGGAGAACACATGATTGAAGACCTGACATTAAGACCAATCCAGAAGAAAAGGGGAAAAATAAGGTGGAAAAGACTATTTGAACTTACCTTTAATGTCAAAAGCACTGTTCAGGGAACGGTAGTGTAAGCCCATATTTATCTGAACAAAAAAACAATGGCCTGAATAAATCAAAGACTGTACTGAAAAGAGCAAAGCGGCCATATGGTGCTGACCAGCGGTTGAATAGATGTACTCACTTGGAGATGTGGCCGAAGCAATCTGAACTGGTCTCACTGTGCGTACACTGGCATCTAGAAATAGTTCCCACCACCATGCGTAAATGAGCATGCCACATATGATTATAACACTATGCCTCGTCCATGGAAAAAATGAAAGAAAGGGCAGGACAAATTGCACAGGATCATAGGTGAATTCAGGTAAGTCAAAAGCAAAAATGCATTGTTGCCTTATAAAATAGTAGTTCAGGAATACAAGGACTTCTATAGGCATAGGAAAAATACTATGGACCAACGGGGCGCATCCAAAGTAAATCTGTATATAATTACCACAAAATAAACTTATTTAGAGGAACAAAATGGGAACTAATTGGGAAGAGTGTGCAGAAGGCTGTAAGTAAAAGGAATATGAATGAACGCTTCTGGGAATATATAAGAAAATTGTATAAAAGCAATAATAACAAATGAAAGGATACATATCAACATCCTAAAGAAATTATACACTATGTGCAATGAAAAATAGAATCTCTCAAGAAATGTTCCAAAAAAGGCCTCTAGTTTTCAGCCTTCTATGTTATTTAGGGCTACCTTACGATGGGGGACGGACTTCAGTCCGTCCCGCCATCGTCTCCTATTTGGAAACGCCTGCCAACAAGGCCGCAGTCCCACAATAGGAATTATGATGTGACCGCCACCGTGGCGGTTGCATCACTCACCTTTAACATTGCAGCGGGTGCTGCTGGCTGTAGCACACGCCACAATGTTAAAAAGGAATGTTTTACATATCCCTGTACTACGTGACAGGCACCATGCGGTGCCTGTCACTTGGTACAGGGATATGTAGGTGCCCCTCAACACCCAAAGGAATGGGCCAGGGGGGAAAGTGGGCCCGCTATGGGCCCCCAATGTCCATCCCCGCCAGTCTTTTCATGGCGGTTGAACCGGCACGGAAAGGCTGACAGGGATGGATATCATTATCTGACCGGCGGTGCTTAACAGGCACCGCCACCATTCTGGCTAATGCGTCAGATTCTATCCGACTGCCGGGACCGTGGCGGTCAGATTTTCTGACCACCACCAAATCTGACCGCCACCGATCGGACCGCCATCGTAATGTGGTGGTCTGATCAGTCCTCGGAATTGGCGGGCAGACCACAACTGATGAGCTGACATTGGCAGTAATCCCGCCATCATAATGACCCTCTTAGACCTTTGGTGATAGAGCCCACTTTATCTAGCTATTGAAGTTCTTTGTGTGCGAATCAGTTCAGTTGGTTTCCGTCGTTGGTGCTCAGTGTAGGAAGCTAGCTCTGTATGTGATATTATCACTATGTGGTAATACCGTGCACAGAGTCCAGGGGTTCCCCAAAAGTGTACAGGGCTTAATGTAAAGCCCAAAGTGCTCTATTAGTGACAGTATGGGTGAGCAGGCTTAGGCCTAACACAGTAGTGTAGCACATTTACTGAACACACATGATCAATAATGGGCACAATACTCAAGGATGAGATCAAGGCCAATTTTATAAAATTATAGTTTGTTTGTACTTTATTTTTAAACCCAGGTCTTCGTAATAAGGTAAGTAAGTTTTTAATTAACAATACTTTTCAAGTTTCAGAAGTTTGGCAGTGCAAATTTCAGAGCAGTTTAATATTATACTGTGGAGGAAAACATTTGTGTGGTGTAACAGGTACGTATACCACTTACAGTTCCAGTCCCATCTTTGGGGGGGTCTAGGCAAAACATTGAGGGCAATGTCGGTTGTGGGGGACTGGGGGCACCCAAGAGGTGTGGGATTCAGTATCTGCCTGTAGTAAGTCAATACCAGCAATGAGATTTACCCGGGCGGTCCACGGAGAGAAATGAAGCAGGTCAGTTTTCAGCAGACTGCCAATACGGTTACCGTTGCAGTAGCCGGTGGCTGGCTGATGTTGATCGGATGGAGAAGTTCCTCCGGGTAGGTCACGGTCGGACAGGCAGGACATGAGGGGCAGAAAGAGGCTGACAGTGTCACTTGCAGGGGGCTCTTAGGCATAGGGCTGGGCACAGCTCAGGTCGTGGGTCTGAGAGGATCCCTCGAGGTCGTCGAGGCCGTCCTGCTGCGAGGTGTCCTCCTGACCAGGTAGAGTCATGCCGGCACAAGTGCCGGTCCTCTACCTCTGAGGTCGTGGAGTTCTTTGGTAGCAGTGAGTTGCTTTGACACAAGGGTCGGCCCTCACCACTGTGGATCTGATACCTGTGGACACCGGGGAATAGAGCCTGTAGTCTGAAGGGAGGTTCTTGGCACTCTGGTGAAGGATGAAAGGTCCCAGGGATTTCTTTGAGACCTTGCAGAGGTCCTGTGGTTGAACGGTTGCAGGTGGCAGGGTTCTTGCCGGGGTTTGTCTGCAGCGGTTCAGTTCCTGTTCTGGCAGAGGTCATCTTCCATCTTTTTCTTCGGTCTGTCGAATCTGAGGACCAGGTCTGAGGAAGCCACCTAACTACAACATTTTGGAGGCATTTTAGGGGAGTAGCAGGTATGAACAATGGGCACCTCACCTAGGTGACTACACCCACTATAATGCCACCCTCCTGTGTGAGGGGGCAAAACCCAAGCCCTGATTGGAAGGGTCACCACACCCTCAAGATGGCGGGGACTGAACATTTTGCTTCACCTTACTTCACCCAACTTAGTTGGAAGTGGTTGGCACACCCCCTATCTTTTTTAATTTTCCCATAGGTTTTCCCACCCAAAGTGGGGGGGTGTAAACCAGGGGCTGCCATCTACTGCTAGCAGCAGAGGCTGTGGGTCGTATTACAATGGCAGCAGGCCTTTGAAGCTTCCCTCTTCGAGCACTGGCCCATCCAGCGGGAGGAGGTATGATGCTTCTTCCAAGATGTGCATTGTTTCTGATCCCAGAGAGCAGGATCCCTCTACCCAGGGGTCCAGAAACGTGCCTGGCGGTGGCTAGCTGCCTACAACCAGCCATAGACCATGCCAGGGTTGGTAGGGATTCAGGGGTCACCTCTGAGGTGCCCTCTGGGTACATGAAACAATAAATCCCACACTGGCATCAGTGTGGATGTATTGAAAAGAGTAGCTTGGTACTAAGCACTCCTGTATTCAGTGAAGCCATCACAGTGCTGTGTTCCCAGCCCATGTACACTCTACGGCTACACAGGCCCTTACAATTATAGGAAATGGTGCCCAATATTGTAGGGGCCGATCTGCTCATGCAGATATGCCCTCACCTGTAGTACAGTGCACCCTGCCTTAGAGTTGCAAGGCCTGATAGAGGGGTGACTTACCTATGCTGTCAGGCAGTGCTAGCCGGCATGGCACCCAGGCAAGGTGCCATGTTGACTTTGTCATTTTCTCCCTCACAGGGGCATGCAGGCTGCAAAGGCAGTGGCATTCTTCCAGTGAGAGGAATACCAAGGGACAATCTTAAGCCCCCAGGCCCTAGGTACCCAGAGTTCCATTTACCAGGTACTTACAGTGGGAAGAAGTACCAATTGGGGGTTAGTTTTAGGGAAGGAGCACTGGTTCAGGGGACCTGGTTGGCAGAGATCCTGTACACTACATTTGAAACCACGTCAAAACAAGGCAAAACGTGGAGGGCTAACCAAGTAAAAGAGGCACTTTCTCACACTCAGCCTTACTTGCTTGATGACTTGCCATGTGAGATCCTCTGAGGTGTGTTGTAGTTGGCAGAAATGCTCAGGTGGTGCTGCAGCAACAGAACGTTTAATTCTGCTCCAAGTTGTAATATCCGGCTTTTGGTTTGCTGTGTAGTTTGTCCAATGTTTATTAAGTCAAATCAACACCATATTGTATAGATTACATTTCGGAAATTGCCGTTTATAAATAGATTTAGGTCAGATTTAGCATTCTGATGTGTGAACACCTTAGTGTTAATACAATATTTGCAGGCCAAGCATTGCCCACATTTAAAGTGACCTAAAACTGTTGGTAAATCTCATTGTGATGTAAGGGTCACTTAGGTTGGGCTTGGAAGGATGTCCTGAGGTTGGTACCCCATTCGAATAAAAATAGGGGCATTTGATTAATTAATAACTCATCTTTAAACAAACCTCAATGTTTTAGGATAATCTGTTTCAACTTATTAATGGCAGTGGTGACAATGCTGATACAAATAGTACCTTCAGTCACCCTTACTTTGTTAGTGGGTTTGAGTAATTATTTGTGGGGATTGTACCACACCCTCTTGCATTCCTGTTTCACCAATCACTTAGGGTAGCCTCTTTCTAAAAGTCTGTTTATGAGTATGTCAGATTCTTGGGGGCGTGGCTTGCCGGCCAAGATGGTGGGCGTGCTTTGAAACAGCTTCGCGCTCGAAGCCCAGTTATCCACCGCAATCATACGACTGCCGGCAGCATTTCCCCATGCAAGTCTGCTCACGCTGCAGCGGACAACGGAATGCACCCTGTGAGCAGTTGAACATGAGGCAGGTCAAGCTCCTGGCCATACGGGCTACCAGAGTCGGGGATGCAGATGAAGTGACTCGTGGCGATCTTGTGGAGGCGAGTGGAGGCCCCATCACGGCCAGGCCTCTTCCCTGTCTTAGTCGCGGTGCTGCATCGGCTGTGAGAAACCGGCAGCGGGCGTGGAAGAGCGGAAGGTGACCGCAGGAAATTAAAATTCAGAAAACGCGTTTTGGGACCCATCCTTTTCTCAGCCACCGCTTAACGAATCACCGCAAAACTTTCAACACAGCAGCGGACCTGACTGCCTCATCTGAAGATTCGTCAAACGACGCCAAAGATATTGGCAATTCAAAAAACACTTTTCCTATGGAAACTAGGTCCTAACTATAACTGCGTATTGGAGACTGCCAATAGGTAGTTATAGTTAGGACCTTGTTTCTATTCAAAAAGCGTTTTTTCTTTTTCCAATAACTTTGGCGCCCGTTGACGAATCTTTGCGAAATTTTCAAAACGTTGGTCCCGCTCCGGTCAGCTCCTATCCTGAAAGTTTCGGGGTGATTCGCCAAGCAGGGGCTGAGAAAAAAGGAGGGTCCCAAAACGCGTTTTCTCCATGTTATTTCCAGTAGGAAACTTTAGACACAACTACAGCCCGAACTTCTGAACGGAATTACACCAAATTTGGCAAAAATGTAGCCCTTGGTTCAGAAAGAAACCTTTTTAAAAATAGTGTAAATCCGTTCAGTAGTTGCTAAGAAAATCAAAAATAAAAGTTTCGATGTTTAGAGGCACGGAGGATCCGCGCACCCTCCCAACCACGAGCTGCATTCTAATTGGCTGTCAACACTTCAAACCAGGAAGTGTTGGCAGCCATCTTGTGCCTTGGTAGAACCGAGGCACAAGAAAACAGGGAAAACAAACGTGAAAAACAAGAAAAGGGGGCAGGGTAGGAACACCCTGACCCCCTAGGCCTGCTTAGGGGGTCCCACAAGGACCCCCATGGCAAAAGAAAGCATGTAAAAATAAAAACACGGGATGCGCGGTGGATCCGGCTGTGAAAATAAATAAAACAAAGCGCGGACTCCCGCGCTTCGTTATTAATTAAGCCCCGGGTGGGCCAAGTCCCGGGGACATTTCTAAAATATATTTGCGGGGGCCCAGGGGGACCCCCGCAGCCCCGGGGACCGCCACCCCCCGGGGCTCTCTATAAATATTTGCGGGGGCACCCAGCCCCCCCCGCAGCCCCGGGGACCACCACCCCCCGGGGCTTTTATTTTAAATAGGTGGGGAGCCTTGGAGGCCCCCCAAGCCCCGGGGACTGCCACCCCCGGGGCTTTATTTACATATTTTTGGGGGGCTCGCAGCCCCGGGGACCGCCACCCCCCCGGGGCTTGTTTTTTTTAAACAAAACTACCTGTGTAGGGGGGCTCGAGCATCCCCACATGCCCCAGGGACTGCCACCTCCCCGGGGCACTAAGAATGCAAATTTGGGGGTCCGTTACAGACCCCCGAGCCCCAGCTTCATTGGTAATTAGCCCCCGGGGGGCCAAGTCCCGGGGGCATGATCAAAAAAAGTGTCGGGGGGCCCAATCCCACCCCACACTGCCACGGTGACCGCCATCCCCCGGGGCAAAACATTAATAGTTGCGGGGGCACATCGCCCCCCCACAGCCCCGGGGACCGCCACCCCCCCAGGGCTTATAAATGTAATGATGGGGTGGTCTCTAATTTTTGATTGCGGGGGGCACACTGCCCCCGCAGCCCCGGGGACCGCCACCCCCGGGGCTTGTTTTTTTTAAACAATACTACCTGTGTGGGGGACTCCAGCCCCCCCACATGCCCCAGGGACCGCCACCTCCCTGGGGCACTAAGAATGCAAATTTGGGGGTCCGTTACGACCTCCGAGCCCCGTGGACCACCACCTCCCCGGGGCTTTGCTAATGTTGGGAGGGGGGCCGTGCGGCCCCCCTCCTGGAGCCCGTGATGTCCCTGGGGACTGCCACCCCCCATGGTCGGCTCCTGCAGTGTCCCAGGGTGCCCACCTGGGACACTGCTGTTTGCAATGAGAGGGCGGGAGCCTTGCGGCTCCCGCCCTATCATTGCAAACTCTGGTTTGGGTTTTGAAAGCGAGAGCAGGAAACCTGCTCGCGCTTTCAAAATCCAAACCACATTGCTTTTCCACACGGGGAGCTGCATCTTAAAAGCTCCCCGTGTGGAAAAGCAATGCCGGCTCCCGCAGGAGGCGGGGAGCCGGCGGGACCGTGGGGGAATTGGGGACCACCCACGGTCCCCAACAAAAGGCCAGGCCCCGGGGGATGGGGTCCCCAGGGCCATTAGTGGCCCGCGAGGGGGGCCACGTGGCCCCCTCCACCATTATAAAAAAAAAAAACATGGAAATGTAGGTCCCGGGGGATGGGGTCCCCGGGGCTATAAATGGCCTGAGGAGGAGGGCCAGGCAGCCCCCCTCCAATAAATAAATTTTTTTTAAAACATGGCCATGCCGCGGGGGATGGGGTCCCCGGGGCCGAATATGGCCTCCGGTGGGGGGCCACGCGGCCCCCTTCCAATTTAAAAAAAATAAAAAATAGGGGTCAGGCCCTGGGGGACGGTGTCCCCAGGGACAATAAAATAGGAAAGGAAGGGTGGCCACACAGCCCCCTTCTTAAAAAATAAGAAAATAAAAAAGACCGGCATCGCTCCGGAGGCCCCGCCCCCTCCCTGCAGCACTGTGCAAATGCGCCCCCTGGCACGTTGTAAGATGGGGAAATAATTCCTTTGAATACTGGGGGTCCCTGGGGGCTAACTAGCTCACCAGGAACCTCCAGTATGCGCCAGGGAGCTGCGTTGCAGAGAGGTGTTCAGAGGCCACGCCCCTCTTTACACCTCTCTGCAACACAGCTCTTTGGCGCTTACTGGAGGTACCTGGTGGGCTACTTGGACCCCAGGGACCCTCAGGATTCAAGGGGACTTAATCCCCCAACTTAAAACACGCCACGGGGCACGTTTGCACAGTGGTGAAGGGAGGGGGCGGGGCCTGAGGTGAAATGGGTGCAAACACGCCCTGTGGCGCATTTTAAGTTGGGGAATTAATTACTCTTCAATGCTGAGGATCCCAGGGGGCCAACTAGCCCACCAGGTACCTCGAGTAAGCGCCACAGAGCTGGATTGCAGAGTGGTGTAAAAAGGGGCGTGGCCTCTGAACACCTCTCTGCAACGCAGCTCCCTGGCACATTAAGATTAAGAATGCCCCAGAACTCTTTGACCATACAACATTCAACTATGACATGTGTCCAGTTAGCGGGGGCGAAACTTTGACAACGAAAGCAGATCGGTATATAATTACTAAACATTTTGGCAATTACCGCCGGGGTATAATAGAGGAGCCATTTCCCAAAAAATATCATTCTGCGCCAATTGGCTCCCCGTAATATGGAAAAATTATATTTATTAATAGTCCGCCACGTCGTTAAAGATAAAACCTGTTTTTCATGTTCCCACCATTTTTTAACTGCTTTGGATCCTAAATCGTCTTGTTTAATCTGGGCAAGATGACGTTTCCACTCACCAGGTTTCCTTATTAAAGTACTATTGAAAAAAAGATCGTTGTTAAAAGGGGAAATCTGAGTAAAGGAGGTGGGAGCAAATGGCTGCAAAAGTTTATAAATTATATTATAAGACCCGGCTAACAAAAGATTTCCCGAAAGTAGTAGGCGCATCTCGGACGGAGTTAACCACCTGGAATGATGTAAAAAATCGCCCACTTTGCTAAAGCCGGCCTTAGTCCAATAGCACATTAAATGCGAGCTTACCCCCAGCCCTCTTGAGGAGAGTAAATTAATCAGCAAAGAGGAGGTATTAAAAAGAGAGAGAGAATATCTACTAATCATGGCCGAACGCTTCATGAAAAACCAAGCTATTATTTTATACCTAACCAATTTTGGGGATTTAGGTATTTGAAGAGGGGAGGATATTTGACTCTCTGAAAAAATTAAATCGAAGAAAAAACTAATATAGTCATTTGGGTTCGGAGTAGGGACCTTGAAACGAGTTAAGTACTGAGCAAAATAGGCGAAATAATAATCTCTAATGTTTGGAAGTGCTAGACCACCATTATCTAAACCATCATAAAGAGTAGTCATCGCAATCCGGGGCTTTTTATGTGACCAGAGAAAGCTTGAAAATAATGATTCTATTTTCGAGAAAAAAGACCCTGGGAGAAAACACGGAATTGTTGAAAACAGGAAGTTAAATAATGGTAAAATAGACATTTTAATCAGGGCGACTCTACCCAGTAATGATAAAGGTAATTTATTCCAGCGAGTTAGCATCGAGCGAACCCTTTGAAGAAGGGGAACAAAATTCAAACTGAAAAGATCTGTAACTGAAGAGGAAAAAAACACCCCCAGATATCTTTTAGGTTTATTATTTATACAGCCACGTAAATCGGGATATAATTCTGGAATGTGATTGCCACAAATCAATATTTCGGTCTTTTTTTTATTGATCCGATAGCCCCCAAAAGACTCAAATTGCTCAAAAATCTGAAATGCCTGAGCTTGAGACTGCAAATCAGATTTAATGAGTAACATGATATCGTCAGCATAGAGTTTTATCTTTGACATAGATGGAATTGGGGGTGAGATCTCTGCAGACTTACGAATAGCTATTGCGAGGGGTTCGATAAAAAAAGCAAAAAGAATCGGTGATAAGGGACACCCCTGGCGGGTTCCACGATTAACTGAAACAGATCCAACCGAATGTGAATTAATAATAATATTAGCTTTAGCACCCGAATAAAGATTACGAATGAAGTTAATAACGTTACATGGAATATGAAAGTGCTGCAAAATAATAAAAAGTGTCTCCCAAACCACCAAATCAAAAGCTTTTTCTGCATCAAATAACAAAATAAGTGCAGGAATCCTCCGTGTCTCCAAGTAATCTAAAGCTTCTGCCAGATAGTGAGTGTTAGTCATAAGCTGTCTACCGGTAATAAAACCGTTTTGGTCTTTATGAATCAGATCAGAAGAAATTCGGTTGAATCGAATAGCCAATAATTTAGTGACGATCTTGTAATCCGAATTTAAAAGAGTAATGGGACGATATGAGTTAGGATCGGTGGCATCTTTCCCCTTCTTCAAAAAGCTGACCACAGTGCCCTCGCGGAAAGAGTCAGGACTTGAGGCTCCAGACAACATGGAGTTAAGCAAAAGTAGAAACAAATTAGAAAAAGAGGGAAAAAAAACCTTAAAAAACTCTGCGGGTAGTCCATCCGGACCAGCGGCTTTCCCTGATGGAAGATATTTTACAACCGCCTCTATCTCTTCCAAAGAAAATCCATCTGCCATGGTTAATTCTTCGGAATGGGAAAGAGAAGGGATCTCAGCCTGCCGTAAAAAGGAGTTTAATTTAGACTGATTGATTTTAAGCTGATGAGAATATATATTTTGATAATGACAATGCATTATCGCACCTATTTTATCTGGATCGATTGTAGATTGATGCGAGACCGGGCATTTTAACTCCCGAATTAAATTAGATGCTGCTTGTTCCTTGGCCTGCCAGGCCAAGAATCTCCCAGTGAAATTACTTTCTTCATATATTTTTTGATATTGAGTACGAAAAAAAGCCTCGCCCTGCTCATATAAAAAAGTGGTGTATTTTTGTTTAGCTTCATTTAGTTGTTCTTTAACCGATCGTGAGGGATTTTGTTGCCTTTGAACGCTAAGTGTATGTATACGGGATTCCAGTAGTTTGATTTGAACCCTGGATACAGTTGAAATGGCCGCATCTTTCCCTATGATGATTCCGCGAATAAAGGCCTTTAGGGCATCCCAGATGATACTTATGGGGGCAGAGCCCATATTAAGAGTTATAAAGTCTTTAATCTTGTTTTTTAATTCAGAGACCCATTTATCGTCATTAAGATGAGCTCTATTGAGGACCCATCTTTTGGGGGATCTTCTAATATCCCCAAAAATGAACTCCCTAATAAGCATAGCATGGTCTGAGAATACGTTGAACACCGTATTGAAAAAGCCGAGCTAAAGGTTACGTGAAGCTATAAAAAAATCAATACGGGATGAGGATTTGAATCTACCCGACCAGCAGGTATAATCTCTTTTAGAAGGATTATCAACCCGCCAGTGATCAGAAAGATCGAATAGTTTGATATAATGTGAAATGGTTTGAAAGACTTTCGGTTTAAGTTGTTTGGATGATTGAGATGATGTATCCAAATGCGGGTCCATTAACACATTAAAATCCCCACCAATCACAATATCACCTGAGACCATCAAAAGAGATTGGAACAAGTCGTCATACAAACTAGCATCGTCTGTTAGAGGTCCATAGCAACATACAAAGATAAAAGGTCTCTGCCTGGTTTTGACTCTGCATGAGACCCAGCACCAACGTCCTGAGCCTCCCTGTTGTGATTGAATGATATCAGCACAAAGGTTCTTATTCAAGAATATTGCCACCCCTCGCTGAGATACATCGCATGATGCGAAACACCGAAACGAAGCCCAGGATTTGAGCATTGAAAACCCATCTAGCTTAGAAGAGGGAATATGAGTCTCCTGTAACAAAATAACGGAGGGATTCTCAGCCTATAACCAAACTTCCATAGCGTGCTTTTTCTTAGTACCGGTTGTTAATAAAGTTATATGAGTTTTGGGGCAATTTTAGTTAGCCATGTAGGTCACGATGAACTTTTAGTGAGCGATATCACATAAAAAGAGCCAATGATGCTCACTAGGGCTGGACTGTGTGTTTATTACAAATCAATTGTCTAATAAAGATGTGAGAGATGTAATCCTGCCGATTAAGACATGATGTGGCGATTGGTTGGAGACGATTATTCCCCACATGCCCTCTTCATTTAAACTAGTTAGCACTTAATTTAATTTGCTTTTTTGAGTCTGACGAACAAAAATGTTTGTGAAGGCTGGGATAAAGTTTTCTTTATTCAAAAATAATCGGCGTGTTTACTAAAAACATATGTATGATGTTTATTCAGTAATATATTTTGATCTTTTGTAAATATCAAAAAGAATGGTATGATTCTTTCATATATGGCAAATGTTTAAAAAGTATTTCAGTAATGTTGAATATTTTATTGTCGAGACCCCTCAGGGGGGTTGAAACACGTGGTGTAGTTAAAACAGGAAGAATGGGAGATCACATTACTCGTGAACAAGGAACCAGGAGTCCCGAAAAGGGGTGAGCTTTGTAATTGCTGCTATGCAATAAAGGACGCTGGGGAAAGCAAATAAGCTGCGGTGTGTTTTGTTTTAGATTGCTGAAACACGTCGGATATATACATTTTTCGTGATAAAAGCATGCCCACTGGGGATATTTAATATTCTGCACCACAACGACCAGAAGGCCGTGGGAGTGCCACGCCCACTGAGGCGGGTTGTTTTAAAAGGATTGGTGTGTGATCAACTTTGCTTTTACCCATGAATACACGCCACTGAGGAAGGGATAAAGGACTCCTGAAACGTGTTTGGCGTAAGATTGACTTTGACGCCTGTTCCGTGTCAGCTGCCTGCGTGCAAGACGCCAATAAATTCATGAGCAAATCTTGTGTCTGAGACTTCACTCCTTTGGGCCTACCTGTGTGTTTGGATTTGTACAGCTGTTGCCCAGCCGCGGAGTGAAGCCCGCTGTGGTTCTGCGGGTCCGTGCCGGCTCCAAGAAGTACTGGCATTCACGGAAAACATGCGAGTTTGGTGCCATTTGCAGGGTTGTGCCGCCTTGGAGCTCAAATTGGTGTCTGGAAAGTGGGGCTGGTGGATGGCAGGACTTGACATCAACCCACAAGGGTAATGAACTGTTTTACATTTTTCGTGATAAAAGCATGCCCACTGGGGATATTTAATATTCCGCACCACAACGACCAGAAGACCGTGGGAGGGCCACGTCCACTGAGGCGGGTTGCATTAAAAGGATTGGTGTGTGATGAACTTTGCTTTTACCCATAAATACACGCCACTGAGGAAGGGATAAAGGACTCCTGCAACGCGCTTGGCGTAAGATTGACTTTGATGCCTGTTCCGTGTCAGCTGCCTGCGTGCAAGACGCCAATAAATTTGTGAGCAAATTTTGTGTCTGAGGCTTCAATCTGTTGAGGCTACCTGTGTGTTTGGAGATATATATATATATATTATCTACTGGCGGTCGCCAGTAGATAGTTATAGTTAGGACCGTGTTTCCATAGGAAATCCGCAACATTCTATTTGGAATAACTTTGGCGCCGGTCGACGAATCCTCGCGAAATTTTCAAAACTAATGGGGCGCTACGCTCCGCTCCTACCCTGAAAGTCTCGGGGGGATTCGTCAAGCGGGGGCTGAGAAAAAAGGGGGATCCCAAAACGCGTTTTCCCCATGCATTTTTCCATAGGACCTTTAGACACAGCTACAGCCCGAACGGCTGAACAGAATTACTTGAAATTTGGCAGAGAGGTAGTCCTCTGTTCAAGGATGTGCCTTTTGTAGGTCTGGTGTAAATCTGTTCAGTAGGTCCTGAGAAAATAGCATTTAAATCAATATATATATCTGTAAGCGCGCCCTGTGCGCTTACCGTAAGCTTACCGTACGCGTACGGTGCCGTGCGCGAGCTCAATTCTGATTGGTGGTTACATGACTCTAAACATTCGAATCGGTCGAAATCAGGAAGTGTCGGCCGCCATTTTCTGTCTCTCGCACTGAGAAACAAAGGTGGGGAACGTGAAACGGGGGCAACGAAGAGAGTTGCAGACCCCCTAGTGTTTGTCAGGGGGTCCAAGAAGGATCCAAAAGTACGAAAAATAAATTTAATAATTTAAAAAAAAAATCGCGGGGTACGCGTACGGTATGCTTACCGTACGCGCACGGCAAAAAAAATAAATAAAAAAAATAAAGAAGTAACAATCACATTTATTAAATAAATTAAAGGACCCACAAGGGAGAAAAAAACAAATGTTATTGCGTAAAAAAAGGTGAGGCGCGCACGGCATGGACTGCGCAACGTGGGCGCTCGGTGCGCGAAGCGCACCGTGCGCGCAGGGTGTGCGCATAGTGAAAAACCAGAAAAAAAAATAAAAAATAAATACATAACTTAGCATTTAAAAAAACGTACAAATTCACTGAAAAAACCATAGGTTTCACACACGTTATAGTTAGGAATTATCATTTACAAAACCTTGCAAATTCACTTAAAAAACCATAGGTTTCACACATGTTATAGTTAGCTGTACATTTCACTCGTAAAAAACCAATGAAATTCCACGTTATAGTTAGATCAGGTAACTATAACTTGCGCGACCACAATCCACAATGTGTCATTTCAGATGTCATCATTGATGTCATGAGTGATGTCACTGACCATGTCATAAGTGATGTAATATGTGACGTCATCAGCAGTGGATTGCGGGTGCGCGAGTTATAGTTACCTGATCTAACTCTAACGTGGAATTTCATTGGTTTTTTACGAGTGAAATGTACAGCTAACTATAACATGTGTGAAACCTATGGTTTTTTAAGTGAACATATATATATTACCTACTGGCGGTCGCCAGTAGGTAGTTATAGTTAGGACCCTCTTACCATAGGAAATCCGCAACATTCTATTTTGAATAACTTTGGCACCGGTCGACGAATCCTCACGAAATTTTCAAAATAGGTGGGGCGCTACGCTCCGCTCCTACCCTGAAAGTCTCGGGGGGATTCGTCAAGCGGGGGCTGAGAAAAAAGGGGGGTCCCAAAACGCGTTTTTCCCATGCATTTTTCCATAGGACCTTTAGACACAGCTACAGCCCGAACGGCTGAACAGAGTTACTTGAAATTTGGCAGAGAGGTAGTCTACAGGTCAAGGAAGTGCCTTTTGTAGGTCTGGTGTAAATCTGTTCAGTAGTTCCTGAGAAAATAGCATTTAAATCAATATATATATCTAAGCCAGCTTACGGTGCGCTTACCGTGCGCTTACGGTAAGCTTACCGTACGCGTACGGTGACGTGCGCGAGCGCGATTCTGATTGGCTGTTAGATCTTAGTAAACATTCGAATCGGTCGAAACCAGGAAGCGGCGGCCGCCATTTTGTGTGTTTCACACAGAAAAAAAAAGGGTGATAACTTGAAAAGGGGGCAAGGAAGAGAGTTACAGACCCCCTATCATTTGAAAGGGGGTCAAAGAAGGACAGAAAAGTACAAAAAAAACATTTATTAATTTTAAAAAAAAATCGCGGGGTACGCGTACGGTAAGCTTACGGTAAGCTTACCGTACGCGTACGGTAGAAAAATAAAACAAAAAAGAGAAATAAAATTCAGATTTAAGTGTTTAGATATTAGGGGGCTCTAAAAAGAGCCGTTGTGTTTATGAAGTGATTTGATTTTTAAGTGGTACCTACAAGTAAGTACCGATGCAGAGTCTAAGGTTCAAGAGGAAGACTGTTCCCTTCATCAGTGAAGTGTACACCATCTCCTCTATAAATGTCTTGCATGTCGTAACGCAAGTTGTTGTGGTAAATGGAACCCATACCATAGTCTCGGAGGAAAGCAGAAACAGATTTGTTGACGTGCTTTCTTGCTTTGTCAATCTGCGGACAAAAATGATTGGACCAGTTCCATTTTTGCCTTTGGCATATGTTAGAATATGCAAAGGCAGTTTTAGGGAAAAGTGAAAACAGTTGTGCAAAGGTCTCCTTCATAAGCATTTCCAGACCTACCCCAGTCAAAGTGCCTAGGTCATTGCCATCACAGTGCACTATTATGAGGTCAGGGTGTTGGATTTGCATGAAGGATTTCACCAATGGCATCAATTGGTGCCACTTTAACCCTCTCTGACCAATCCATTTGGCAAAGCAAGGTCTCTCACCATACCTGTTTTCTCTGCATACTTTTCACTCCAGAAGACATAGCTGTGCCCTACAATCCACACTGTGAACATCTTAAAAGGAGAACTGGATGCACTCAGGAGGTGTCTTTCAGTAGAATGGGAAAAAAAATGAAAGACAGTTTGGAAATGGAGGCATACATATTTTTTTAAAAAAAGAACTGATTGGCTGTTTCATACCATTCTACACTAAAAACTAGGCTGTATGTGTAAATTTATAGAAGCATGTTTTGTATTGGTACAGAAAAATGTGTTACCAAAGAACAGTACTATGGATTTGCTGTTAGGTTTGAAAAGTCAAGCACTCCTGCTCTTTGGAAATGAAACATTGTGTGGTGAACTTCTGACCTAACTCTACACAGCAGTGTTTCAAGAGCAGTTGCTATGGTAGCAGGCAGAAGTCAAGTTGGGGGAAGGGTACTAGGCTGAAGTCAAGTTGGGGGAAGGGTACTTTTGGAAAAGGGTTGGTTTTCAACCAATAGAAATGTGTGATTACTGAGATTTGAAATTAACATGTATATGTGTGGAAAAAGAGAGGGAAACATTGCCATTATCTGGTTCTGCTGAGAGGAGAGAGGTGTACAGAACAGAGATCCTGGCTCTGATAATCTGCTGTTTGAGTGCCACATTTCTTTCACAACTAACTGATTTTAAAGGTGAGTTATGAGTTTGAGAGGGGATGTATATGGTAAATTAAGAAATGAATAATAGAATTGGAATTCCTTTTGTTGAAGTTGTGTTTATCGTTTTGTGTTTTGGGAGAAATTTAAATGTGAGGAACATGTAAAATAATATGGACTATGTTTTCACCATAAAATAAGGTGTATTGTTATAAATGAGGAATACTTTTAGGGTTTGAGGTTGCAGTCAGTAATGCAAATACATTCAGCATCACTAAGGCTGGTTGCCTTTGCTGGAGTGTAGTCAATCACCCAGGTTACACATGTTTCTGCTCTCAAAAAGCTGTTTGGACATGTACTTTTTTGAGAATCTGAAAAGTGGATTCAAAATGTGTCAGACTGTAAAAGTACTTATCACTTGCAAAAAAAAAAAGTAGTAAGTGTGCTTTCAAATTGGCAAAGAAATTTCGTTTTCTGACTAATATGAAACCATGACTCTGTGTGCAAAGAGGAATTATAGATAGAGATTTATTGCGTATTACTCTGGTAATTTTACAGTTGCATTAGTAGGAAAGGGGGGGCTATTTTTTCTGCAGAAGCAGACTCTTAGCACACACCCAGCTGCTTATCCTGTGGAATCATGCATAGTATTCACAACCGAGTGGGGTTTGAGGTTGCAGTCAGTAATGCAAATACATTCAGCATCACTAAGGCTGGTTGCCCTTGCTGGAGTGTAGTCAGTCACCCAGGTTACACATGTTTCTGGTCTGAAAAAGCTGTTTGGACATGTGCTTTTTTAAGAATCTGAAAAGTGGATTAAAAATGTGTCAGACTGTAAAAGTACTTATCACTTGCAAAAAAAAAGAGTAGTAAGTGTGCTTTCAAATTGGCAAAGAAATTTCGTTTTCTGACTAATATGAAACCATGACTCTGTGTGCAAAGAGGAATTATAGACAGAGATTTATTGCGTATTACTCTGGTAATTTTACAGTTGCATTAGTAGGAAAGGGGCAGCTATTTTTCTGCAGAAGCAGACTCTTAGCACACACCCAGGTGCTTATCTTGTAGAATCATGCACAGTATTCACAACCGAGTGGGGTTTGAGGTTGCAGTCAGTAATGCAAATACATTCAGCTTCACTAAGGCTGGTTGCCCTTGCTGGAGTGTAGTCAGTCACCCAGGTTACACATGTTCCTGGTCTGAAAAAGCTGTTTGGACATGTGCTTTTTTAAGAATCTGAAAAGTGGATTAAAAATGTATCAGACTGTAAAAGTACTTATCACTTGCAAAAAAAAAGAGTAGTAAGTGTGCTTTCAAATTGGCAAAGAAATTTCGTTTTCTGACTAATATCAAAGCATGACTCTGTGTGCATAGAGGAATTACACAAAGAGATTTATTGCGTATTACTCTGGTAATTTTACATTTGCATTAGATGGAAAGGGGGAGCTATTTTTTCTGCAGAAACAGACTCTTAGCACACACCCAGCTGCTTATCCTGTGGAATCATGCACAGTATTCACAACCGAGTGGGGTTTGAGGTTGCAGTCAGTAATGCAAATACATTCAGCATCACTAAGGCTGGTTGCCTTTGCTGGAGTGTAGTCAGTCACCCAGGTTACACATGTTGCTGGTCTCAAAAAGCTGTTTGGACATGTGCTTTTTTAAGAATCTGAAAAGTGGATTCAAAATGTGTCAGACTGTAAAAGTACTTATCACTTGCAAAAAAAAAAAGTAGTAAGTGTGCTTTCAAATTGGCAAAGAAATTTCGTTTTCTGACTAATATGAAACCATGACTCTGTGTGCAAAGAGGAATTATAGATAGAGATTTATTGCGTATTACTCTGGTAATTTTACAGTTGCATTAGTAGGAAAGGGGGGGCTATTTTTTCTGCAGAAGCAGACTCGTAGCACACACCCAGCTGCTTATCCTGTGGAATCATGCATAGTATTCACAACCGAGTGGGGTTTGAGGTTGCAGTCAGTAATGCAAATACATTCAGCATCACTAAGGCTGGTTGCCCTTGCTGGAGTGTAGTCAGTCACCCAGGTTACACATGTTTCTGGTCTGATAAAGCTGTTTGGACATGTGCTTTTTTAAGAATCTGAAAAGTGGATTAAAAATGTGTCAGACTGTAAAAGTACTTATCACTTGCAAAAAAAAGAGTAGTAAGTGTGCTTTCAAATTGGCAAAGAAATTTCGTTTTCTGACTAATATGAAACCATGACTCTGTGTGCAAAGAGGAATTATAGACAGAGATTTATTGCGTATTACTCTGGTAATTTTACAGTTGCATTAGTAGGAAAGGGGCAGCTATTTTTCTGCAGAAGCAGACTCTTAGCACACACCCAGGTGCTTATCTTGTAGAATCATGCACAGTATTCACAACCGAGTGGGGTTTGAGGTTGCAGTCAGTAATGCAAATACATTCAGCTTCACTAAGGCTGGTTGCCCTTGCTGGAGTGTAGTCAGTCACCCAGGTTACACATGTTCCTGGTCTGAAAAAGCTGTTTGGACATGTGCTTTTTTAAGAATCTGAAAAGTGGATTAAAAATGTATCAGACTGTAAAAGTACTTATCACTTGCAAAAAAAAAGAGTAGTAAGTGTGCTTTCAAATTGGCAAAGAAATTTCGTTTTCTGACTAATATCAAAGCATGACTCTGTGTGCAAAGAGGAATTACACAAAGAGATTTATTGCGTATTACTCTAGTAATTTTACATTTGCATTAGATGGAAAGGGGGAGCTATTTTTTCTGCAGAAACAGACTCTTAGCACACACCCAGCTGCTTATCCTGTGGAATCATGCACAGTATTCACAACCGAGTGGGGTTTGAGGTTGCAGTCAGTAATGCAAATACATTCATCATCACTAAGGCTGGTTGCCTTTGCTGGAGTGTAGTCAGTCACCCAGGTTACACATGTTGCTGGTCTCAAAAAGCTGTTTGGACATGTGCTTTTTTAAGAATCTGAAAAGTGGATTCTAAATGTGTCAGACTGTAAAAGTACTTATCACTTGCAAAAAAAAAAAGTAGTAAGTGTGCTTTCAAATTGGCAAAGAAATTTCGTTTTCTGACTAATATGAAACCATGACTCTGTGTGCAAAGAGGAATTATAGATAGAGATTTATTGCGTATTACTCTGGTAATTTTACAGTTGCATTAGTAGGAAAGGGGGGGCTATTTTTTCTGCAGAAGCAGACTCGTAGCACACACCCAGCTGCTTATCCTGTGGAATCATGCATAGTATTCACAACCGAGTGGGGTTTGAGGTTGCAGTCAGTAATGCAAATACATTCAGCATCACTAAGGCTGGTTGCCCTTGCTGGAGTGTAGTCAGTCACCCAGGTTACACATGTTCCTGGTCTGATAAAGCTGTTTGGACATGTGCTTTTTTAAGAATCTGAAAAGTGGATTAAAAATGTGTCAGACTGTAAAAGTACTTATCACTTGCAAAAAAAAGAGTAGTAAGTGTGCTTTCAAATTGGCAAAGAAATTTCGTTTTCTGACTAATATGAAACCATGACTCTGTGTGCAAAGAGGAATTATAGACAGAGATTTATTGCGTATTACTCTGGTAATTTTACAGTTGCATTAGTAGGAAAGGGGCAGCTATTTTTCTGCAGAAGCAGACTCTTAGCACACACCCAGGTGCTTATCTTGTAGAATCATGCACAGTATTCACAACCGAGTGGGGTTTGAGGTTGCAGTCAGTAATGCAAATACATTCAGCTTCACTAAGGCTGGTTGCCCTTGCTGGAGTGTAGTCAGTCACCCAGGTTACACATGTTCCTGGTCTGAAAAAGCTGTTTGGACATGTGCTTTTTTAAGAATCTGAAAAGTGGATTAAAAATGTATCAGACTGTAAAAGTACTTATCACTTGCAAAAAAAAAGAGTAGTAAGTGTGCTTTCAAATTGGCAAAGAAATTTCGTTTTCTGACTAATATCAAAGCATGACTCTGTGTGCAAAGAGGAATTACACAAAGAGATTTATTGCGTATTACTCTAGTAATTTTACATTTGCATTAGATGGAAAGGGGGAGCTATTTTTTCTGCAGAAACAGACTCTTAGCACACACCCAGCTGCTTATCCTGTGGAATCATGCACAGTATTCACAACCGAGTGGGGTTTGAGGTTGCAGTCAGTAATGCAAATACATTCAGCATCACTAAGGCTGGTTGCCTTTGCTGGAGTGTAGTCAGTCACCCAGGTTACACATGTTGCTGGTCTCAAAAAGCTGTTTGGACATGTGCTTTTTTAAGAATCTGAAAAGTGGATTCAAAATGTGTCAGACTGTAAAAGTACTTATCACTTGCAAAAAAAAGAGTAGTAAGTGTGCTTTCAAATTGGCAAAGAAATTTCGTTTTCTGACTAATATGAAACCATGACTCTGTGTGCAAAGAGGAATAATAGACAGAGATTTATTGCGTATTACTCTGGTAATTTTACAGTTGCATTAGATGGAAAGGGGGAGCTATTTCTTTCTGCAGAAGCAGACTCTTAGCACACACCCAGCTGCTTATCCTGTGGAATCATGCATAGTATTCACAACCGAGTGGGGTTTGAGGTTGCAGTCAGTAATGCAAATACATTCAGCATCACTAAGGCTGGTTGCCCTTGCTGGAGTGTAGTCAGTCACCCAGGTTACACAAGTTGCTGGTCTCAAAAAGCTGTTTGGACATGTGCTTTTATCAGAATCTGAAAAGTGGATTCAAAATGTGTCAGACTGTAAAAGTACTTATCACTTGCCAAAAAAAAGAGTAGTAAGTGTGCTTTCAAATTGGCAAAGAAATTTCGTTTTCTGCCTAATTTCAAACCATGACTCTGTGTGCAAAGAGGAATTACAGACAGAGATTTATTGCGTATTACTCTGGTAATTTTACATTTGCATTAGATGGAAAGGGGGAGCTATTTTTTTCTGCAGAAGCAGACTCTTAGCACACACCCAGCTGCTTATCCTGTGGAATCATGCACAGTATTCACAACCGAGTGGGGTTTGAGGTTGCAGTCAGTAATGCAAATACATTCAGCATCACTAAGGCTGGTTGCCTTTGCTGGAGTGTAGTCAGTCACCCAGGTTACACATGTTGCTGGTCTCAAAAATCTGTTTGGACATGTGCTTTTTTCAGAATCTGAAAAGTGGATTCAAAATGTGTCAGACTGTAAAAGTACTTATCACTTGCCAAAAAAAAGAGTAGAAAGTGTGCTTTCAAATTGGCAAAGAAATTTTGTTTTCTGCCTAATTTCAAACCATGACTCTGCGTGCAAAGAGGAATTATAGACAGAGATTTATTGCGTATTACTCTGGTAATTTTACAGTTGCATTAGTAGGAAAGGGGGAGCTATTTTTTCTGCAGAAGCAGACTCTTAGCACACACCCAGCTGCTTATCCTGTGGAATCATGCACAGTATTCACAACCGAGTGGGGTTTGAGGTTGCAGTCAGTAATGCAAATACATTCAGCATCACTAAGGCTGGTTGCCTTTGCTGGAGTGTAGTCAGTCACCCAGGTTACACATGTTGCTGGTCTCAAAAAGCTGTTTGGACATGTGCTTTTTTAAGAATCTGAAAAGTGGATTCAAAATGTGTCAGACTGTAAAAGTACTTATCACTTGCAAAAAAAAAAAGTAGTAAGTGTGCTTTCAAATTGGCAAAGAAATTTCGTTTTCTGACTAATATGAAACCATGACTCTGTGTGCAAAGAGGAATTATAGATAGAGATTTATTGCGTATTACTCTGGTAATTTTACAGTTGCATTAGTAGGAAAGGGGGGGCTATTTTTTCTGCAGAAGCAGACTCGTAGCACACACCCAGCTGCTTATCCTGTGGAATCATGCATAGTATTCACAACCGAGTGGGGTTTGAGGTTGCAGTCAGTAATGCAAATACATTCAGCATCACTAAGGCTGGTTGCCCTTGCTGGAGTGTAGTCAGTCACCCAGGTTACACATGTTTCTGGTCTGATAAAGCTGTTTGGACATGTGCTTTTTTAAGAATCTGAAAAGTGGATTAAAAATGTGTCAGACTGTAAAAGTACTTATCACTTGCAAAAAAAAGAGTAGTAAGTGTGCTTTCAAATTGGCAAAGAAATTTCGTTTTCTGACTAATATGAAACCATGACTCTGTGTGCAAAGAGGAATTATAGACAGAGATTTATTGCGTATTACTCTGGTAATTTTACAGTTGCATTAGTAGGAAAGGGGCAGCTATTTTTCTGCAGAAGCAGACTCTTAGCACACACCCAGGTGCTTATCTTGTAGAATCATGCACAGTATTCACAACCGAGTGGGGTTTGAGGTTGCAGTCAGTAATGCAAATACATTCAGCTTCACTAAGGCTGGTTGCCCTTGCTGGAGTGTAGTCAGTCACCCAGGTTACACATGTTCCTGGTCTGAAAAAGCTGTTTGGACATGTGCTTTTTTAAGAATCTGAAAAGTGGATTAAAAATGTATCAGACTGTAAAAGTACTTATCACTTGCAAAAAAAAAGAGTAGTAAGTGTGCTTTCAAATTGGCAAAGAAATTTCGTTTTCTGACTAATATCAAAGCATGACTCTGTGTGCAAAGAGGAATTACACAAAGAGATTTATTGCGTATTACTCTAGTAATTTTACATTTGCATTAGATGGAAAGGGGGAGCTATTTTTTCTGCAGAAACAGACTCTTAGCACACACCCAGCTGCTTATCCTGTGGAATCATGCACAGTATTCACAACCGAGTGGGGTTTGAGGTTGCAGTCAGTAATGCAAATACATTCATCATCACTAAGGCTGGTTGCCTTTGCTGGAGTGTAGTCAGTCACCCAGGTTACACATGTTGCTGGTCTCAAAAAGCTGTTTGGACATGTGCTTTTTTAAGAATCTGAAAAGTGGATTCTAAATGTGTCAGACTGTAAAAGTACTTATCACTTGCAAAAAAAAAAAGTAGTAAGTGTGCTTTCAAATTGGCAAAGAAATTTCGTTTTCTGACTAATATGAAACCATGACTCTGTGTGCAAAGAGGAATTATAGATAGAGATTTATTGCGTATTACTCTGGTAATTTTACAGTTGCATTAGTAGGAAAGGGGGGGCTATTTTTTCTGCAGAAGCAGACTCGTAGCACACACCCAGCTGCTTATCCTGTGGAATCATGCATAGTATTCACAACCGAGTGGGGTTTGAGGTTGCAGTCAGTAATGCAAATACATTCAGCATCACTAAGGCTGGTTGCCCTTGCTGGAGTGTAGTCAGTCACCCAGGTTACACATGTTCCTGGTCTGATAAAGCTGTTTGGACATGTGCTTTTTTAAGAATCTGAAAAGTGGATTAAAAATGTGTCAGACTGTAAAAGTACTTATCACTTGCAAAAAAAAGAGTAGTAAGTGTGCTTTCAAATTGGCAAAGAAATTTCGTTTTCTGACTAATATGAAACCATGACTCTGTGTGCAAAGAGGAATTATAGACAGAGATTTATTGCGTATTACTCTGGTAATTTTACAGTTGCATTAGTAGGAAAGGGGCAGCTATTTTTCTGCAGAAGCAGACTCTTAGCACACACCCAGGTGCTTATCTTGTAGAATCATGCACAGTATTCACAACCGAGTGGGGTTTGAGGTTGCAGTCAGTAATGCAAATACATTCAGCTTCACTAAGGCTGGTTGCCCTTGCTGGAGTGTAGTCAGTCACCCAGGTTACACATGTTCCTGGTCTGAAAAAGCTGTTTGGACATGTGCTTTTTTAAGAATCTGAAAAGTGGATTAAAAATGTATCAGACTGTAAAAGTACTTATCACTTGCAAAAAAAAAGAGTAGTAAGTGTGCTTTCAAATTGGCAAAGAAATTTCGTTTTCTGACTAATATCAAAGCATGACTCTGTGTGCAAAGAGGAATTACACAAAGAGATTTATTGCGTATTACTCTAGTAATTTTACATTTGCATTAGATGGAAAGGGGGAGCTATTTTTTCTGCAGAAACAGACTCTTAGCACACACCCAGCTGCTTATCCTGTGGAATCATGCACAGTATTCACAACCGAGTGGGGTTTGAGGTTGCAGTCAGTAATGCAAATACATTCAGCATCACTAAGGCTGGTTGCCTTTGCTGGAGTGTAGTCAGTCACCCAGGTTACACATGTTGCTGGTCTCAAAAAGCTGTTTGGACATGTGCTTTTTTAAGAATCTGAAAAGTGGATTCAAAATGTGTCAGACTGTAAAAGTACTTATCACTTGCAAAAAAAAGAGTAGTAAGTGTGCTTTCAAATTGGCAAAGAAATTTCGTTTTCTGACTAATATGAAACCATGACTCTGTGTGCAAAGAGGAATAATAGACAGAGATTTATTGCGTATTACTCTGGTAATTTTACAGTTGCATTAGATGGAAAGGGGGAGCTATTTCTTTCTGCAGAAGCAGACTCTTAGCACACACCCAGCTGCTTATCCTGTGGAATCATGCATAGTATTCACAACCGAGTGGGGTTTGAGGTTGCAGTCAGTAATGCAAATACATTCAGCATCACTAAGGCTGGTTGCCCTTGCTGGAGTGTAGTCAGTCACCCAGGTTACACAAGTTGCTGGTCTCAAAAAGCTGTTTGGACATGTGCTTTTATCAGAATCTGAAAAGTGGATTCAAAATGTGTCAGACTGTAAAAGTACTTATCACTTGCCAAAAAAAAGAGTAGTAAGTGTGCTTTCAAATTGGCAAAGAAATTTCGTTTTCTGCCTAATTTCAAACCATGACTCTGTGTGCAAAGAGGAATTACAGACAGAGATTTATTGCGTATTACTCTGGTAATTTTACATTTGCATTAGATGGAAAGGGGGAGCTATTTTTTTCTGCAGAAGCAGACTCTTAGCACACACCCAGCTGCTTATCCTGTGGAATCATGCACAGTATTCACAACCGAGTGGGGTTTGAGGTTGCAGTCAGTAATGCAAATACATTCAGCATCACTAAGGCTGGTTGCCTTTGCTGGAGTGTAGTCAGTCACCCAGGTTACACATGTTGCTGGTCTCAAAAATCTGTTTGGACATGTGCTTTTTTCAGAATCTGAAAAGTGGATTCAAAATGTGTCAGACTGTAAAAGTACTTATCACTTGCCAAAAAAAAGAGTAGAAAGTGTGCTTTCAAATTGGCAAAGAAATTTTGTTTTCTGCCTAATTTCAAACCATGACTCTGCGTGCAAAGAGGAATTATAGACAGAGATTTATTGCGTATTACTCTGGTAATTTTACAGTTGCATTAGTAGGAAAGGGGGAGCTATTTTTTCTGCAGAAGCAGACTCTTAGCACACACCCAGCTGCTTATCCTGTGGAATCATGCACAGTATTCACAACCGAGTGGGGTTTGAGGTTGCAGTCAGTAATGCAAATACATTCAGCATCACTAAGGCTGGTTGCCCTTGCTGGAGTGTAGTCAGTCACCCAGGTTACACATATTGCTGGTCTCAAAAAGCTGTTTGGACATGTGCTGTTTTAAGAATCTGAAAAGTGGATTCAAAATGTATCAGACTGTAAAAGTACTTATCACTTGCCAAAAAAAGAGTAGTAAGTGTGCTTTCAAATTGGCAAAGAAATTTCGTTTTCTGACTAATATCAAAGCATGACTCTGTGTGCAAAGAGGAATTACAGACAGAGATTTATTGCGTATTACTTTGGTAATTTTACATTTGCATTAGATGGAAAGGGGGAGCTATTTTTTCTGCAGAAGCAGACTCTTAGCACACACCCAGCTGCTTATCCTGTGGAATCATGCACAGTAATCACAACCGAGTGGGGTTTGAGGTTGCAGTCAGTAATGCAAAAACATTCAGCATCACTAAGGCTGGTTGCCCTTGCTGGAGTGTAGTCAGTCACCCAGGTTACAGATGTTGCTGGTCTCAAAAAGCTGTTTAGACATGTGCTTTTTTCAGAATCTGAAAAGTGGATTCAAAATGTGTCAGACTGTAAAAGTACTTATCACTTGCCAAAAAAACAGTAGGAAGTGTGCTTTCCAATTGGCCAAGAAATTTCGTTTTCTGACTAATTTCAAACCATGACTCTGTGTGCACACAGGAATTGTTTTTAGATATTTAATTTGTGAAGGTGTTATTGTGATTTTCACTTGTAGGAAAGGGGTACATAGTATTTTAAGATTTGAAAAGATCATAAAAAATGTAGTAATATATTTAAATAAAATAAAGGATTTTTTTTTAGTTTTTTTCAGGTATTGCTGAAGAGCAGTGAACAAAATTTAAGATGCCTACAAAATCCAGACTAAGGAAAAACCACAAAAAAAAACTATATCTGAAGACAACTGGAGGACCTAAGTTAGTTGGAGATGCTCATGTTGGGAAAAAGAGAAAGTCTTCTGGTAAGCAGAAATTTTTTTTTTTAAACAACATCTTCAAAAAAAGGAAAAATGTACAAAATGTCTGTACTGGAAAGAATGTTTTAAATAGAAAACAACAGGAAAAAATTGAGCATTTAGTTAATGCAAATATACCTTCAGAAACAATAAAGATTAACTTAAAAAGAAAAACAGCGTTTAAAGAGATTCGTAGAAAAATGTTTCAGAGAAGAGTTATGTCCAATTTGATAAAGGATGTGAAGAAATATAAGAAAAAGGCTAAATTTTATAAGAGAAAAAAAGAAATTGAAGCCATTGCGGCAAAGGCATTAGAATTAAAAAGGAAACTATTCATTTTAATTTTGAATAGGATGCGTACATTAGATAAAATGGTCAATGTACTGAAATCACAAAGCAAAAAGAAAAGACTAGTGAAAAGAACAAACTTTTGTAAAGTGTTTTTAGGAGAATGGATGCATAGTTCAAGTAGTGAACCTTTTTTTAATGAAGAGAGTTATTTTCAAAGTAATAGTTTGCTGCATGCAGTTGACACCAGAGGTCGTGCTTATGAAGTGAAAAATGGTTGTATAATGGAGAAGGAGAAAATGGTTCCAAGAGATGAGGTACAAGTGATGGCGGATGAGGCTATGGGGAGACGTCCTAAAGCCCCAGTGTACACTTGGAATTGTAGTAGTATTTGCACTGTGCGTCAGGAATCTATTGATAAATTTCGTGAGTTTCTAAGAGAATATAGTAAAAAAAAGTGTTAAACAGAAGATTAAGGTCCTTCAAAGTCTAGATCCATGCAGAGTGAGAGAGAATACTGGTTTGCAGGGTCATTCTCTGGCTTGTCTATCTAGAAAGGTGTGTAAAAGTGTTTTTCATCATTTTAGGATGCTGGCTGTTCATCATACTGAAATGAGAAAGTTTGTGAGACGGTTGTATTTTGCTAAAAGTCCAGCAATAAAGTTAGATGAATTGAATAGGGCTCTGTTCCGTGGATCGGTATCAGATGTAGAGAAGGTTACTGATGAAATTCAGTTTTGTTACTTTGGTCCTGAACAAGACAGTGCAGAAAAGGACACAGTAAATGAGGAAGAAGTGGAAGAGAATGTAGAACCCTCTGTAAGTAAGACATTTAATGATCACATAACAAAATTTGCAATAATCTCTAATGAAAGACCAAATATTACTTGTATTTGTTGCCGCAGAACTCATTATAGAAAACAAACCAGGAATGTTGATCTCTACAGAAAAAGTGAAAATGAAGATAATTATAAGTGGAAGGATTTTGCCACATATATATTTCTTGAAAATTGTTTTGAATTGGGTGAAGATCAGCGTATTTGTAAATACTGTTACAACAAGTTAGAGGAAAATAGAATGCCGACTAGAGCTGTACATAATAATTTAGAATTGGATGCTATTCCTGCCGAACTTTCTGAATTAAATACATATGAGTCTATACTTATTCAATGTGTTCATCCGTTCCAGACCATAGTACGTATGGAGCCCAAAACTGGTAAATTACCTCCTTCAGATTTACTGAGAGGTTTAAAAGGTAGAGTGGTGTATTTGCCCTTGGATTTGAAAAAAAATATGGAAACTATTGATGCAGATACTTTGGAAACTGAACCATTAGTTATTCTGGTTAATGGTGTACCTACAAAGAATAAGAAGATTTGGCAGGAGCTGGTAGATGTACGGAAAGTACAAAGAGCAAATTTGTATTTGAAAAGGAATAACAAATGGTATGAATCAATTTATATAGAAGAAGAAGAAGAAGATTTACAAGAAGACACAGAAACACCAACTGGACAAATTGAAAAAGTGGACAAGTCAAAGGAAGAAGAAATTTATGAACATTTTAGCATACATCCTCTTCATTCAAAAGAAGTTATGGGAGACAATATTGATCTGTTTCAGATGAAGAAAGCAAAAGGAACTCCCGTGAGTGTATGGGAGGAGAGCTTGGAAGCTCGATGTTTTCCCCAGCTGTTTCCTACAGGAAAAGGAGGACGATACGATGAACGTCCAGAACAGATTCCAGCTTCTGAGTATCGAACTACAAGACTATATGCAGAAGATCCCAGATTTCGACAAAGTATTCCTTATTTGTTCCATCTTTTATTTGAAAGCGACTTGTCTGCATTATCATATGCAGTAAATCACATTTTAAAAAGTGGAGTACATTTACAAAATGTGTCTGCTAAGGATTTTATGGAGAAAGTGCAGCACCGAGATGATCATTTGGAAACACAACTGATCAATCTGATGGCTTGTCAGCGTGGGACAAATGAATATTGGTACCAACGCCATGGTGAATTAAAATGCATGTTGCGGAATTTAGGAACACCAACATGGTTCCTTACCCTAAGCTGTGCTGAGTACGCTTGGGATGATTTACTGGATTTTCTACGAGAGGCAAATTCAAACATTAAAAACATCGAATACAAGACAGCAGGAGAACTGTGCTCATTGGATCCGGTTAATGTTTGCAGATATTTCAATCATAGATTTGAGGCTATGATGTCCTTCATCTGCAATAAAAAAAATCCACCTCTTGGAGAAGTAGTGGATTTCTTTTGGAGAAAAGAGTACCAGGCAAGAGGTGCTCCTCATATTCATATGCTGTTGTGGATCAAGGATGCCCCAAAGTTTGGAACAGATACTGATGAAGCAGTGTTATCTTTCATTGAAGAATATGCAACATGTGCTATACCAAAAAGCACAGAAGAGAAAAAGTTAAAGGAGCAAGTTTTACGTTTCCAAAGTCATCGGTGTGGAAAATACTGTCGACGGAAATACAAGAGCAAAGATAAATACTACACTAAATGTCGATTTGGATTTCCTAGACCTGTTCTTTCAAATGGAAGAGTAAACAGTTTTATGTCATCTGTGAGACATACTATTACAAGAAAATCACCTAAGAATACCTACAACCTTAAAAGAAAAGAAGAATCAAAAAATATAAATGACTACAACCCAGTCATTTTATCCATGTGGAATGCTAACATGGATATACAGTATGTAGCTGACAATTCCATTGCTGTTGCTCGATATGTAACGTCTTACATTACTAAATCAGAAAAAACTGAATTGAAAGAAATGTGGGAAGAGATTTCTCACGAGAAGACTGTCAGTAAGAAGCTGTACAGTTTCAGTTTAAAGATGTTATCGCATCGAGAAATTGGATCCTACGAATGTTCAGATAGGTTATCTTCTGCAAGTCTCTACTCGAAATCAAGAAAATTAATTTGAGCAAGTTTAGGCCTTGCAGTAATGAGAAATCGGGTACTGAAATCTGTTGGAGAAATTGAATATTTGTCCGAGAATGACCCAGAAAGTACAGATATTTTGAAATCAAACATGTTGGACACATATTATCCCAAGAGAAGTCTTCATCTAGAGAACATGTGTCTCTATGAAGTGCTGCAGAACTACATTTATTCACGGAAAGCCACAGAAGACATCAACAATGGAAAATATAAAATCATTGGTGAGGAAGGATGTTTGGTGAAGCAAACAAAAGGAAGTTTGATAAATCACAGGAAGCTGAGTTGCGACACTACTGACAAAAAGGAATTTTACTACTTGGCTCTTTTACAGCTGTTTAAACCATGGCGTACAGAGGACGAACTACTGGGAGAATTTCAAAGCTATGAAGATTCATTTAATGCTTGCAAAGACAGCATAGAATATAGTACATTCACAAATTATGTGCAAATGTTAAATGAAGAAATTGAACAGGAAACTACAATTGCAGCTGAAGTAGCTAGAGACAGTTCTCAAGACAGCCAAAGTTCAGGAACACTCAGTCAAGATCCCCTAGGACAACCAATCGTTGAAAATGAAGCTGCAATAGCCATGAATGAAGTGGAAACGGCTATGAATCAAGCTCAAGAAGAATTTATAGACTTACCAAATTTGGAAAGACAACTGAATGAAGAGCAGCAACAAATTTATGAAGAGATCAGAAACAAAATTGATCACGGATTACTACATGAAAAAAAAGAGTGCTCATGCACATCATTTCATCCAATCAGGATGTATGTAAGCGGACAAGCTGGAACTGGAAAACGTTTCTTAATAAAAGTCATCAGAAGTTACCTACAGCAAAAAACAGATTCAACTTTGTCTTGTGTGGTTACTGCTCCAACTGGGTTAGCATCATATAACATAAAAGGAATCACCTTACATCGTTTGCTAATGTTACCAGTGGAGCATGAGAACAAAATACAATACCAGAAGCTAACTGGAGAAGCATGCTTGGAAGTTTCAAGAGTATTGAAGAAGATGCAAGTTCTCATTATTGATGAGGTGAGCATGGTATCAAACTTAATGCTTGCCTTTGTGCATTTAAGAATGCAGCAAATTCTAAGGACAGACTATGACGTGTTATTTGGTGGAAAACATGTCATAGTTTTTGGGGATCTTCTACAGCTTACTCCAGTTAAAGGACAACCAGTGTTTAATACTGTGACACATGAAGACACAAAGAAGTCATTGGGAAGCATTGGTAATTCAAATATTTGGTCCTTCTTTGAGTACAAGGAACTTACTACTAATATGAGGCAAGCAAACGATGATGAATATGGAAGTATTCTGAAAGATATCAGAATTGGACTACTCACTGAAGCTGGCACAAAAGCATTACAGAGTCGGTTGCTACATAATTTATTTCCAAAGGAAGAAATAGTTGCAGAGAAGATATACAAGAACATTGCAGAAAAGAAAAGTGTCATCTGCTTAATGCCAACTCTACGTGAATGCTCAATATTCAATGAGGAGCTTTTGAAATTGGAAAAGGAAGATATCAGGAAATTGGAAGCAGTGGACAAAATTCAGGATGGAAGAATTACTATCACATTAACAGGCAAACTGAAAAATAAATTGGATTCACTAGAGAAGAACATTTCCAAAACTGCTGGATTAGAAAAAAATCTATATGTTTGCATGAACTGTAGAGTATTTTTAAGGAGAAATTTGGATGTTGAAAAAGGTTTAGTTAATGGAGCTATTGGAAGAGTTGTGGGTTTTATTAATTATCAGAAAAAAGATGGAATTGAATGTTTAAAAATAAAATTTGATCAGATAGAAGAAGTTATAGACATTTGTCGTTGTACAGTTCGTTTCATGCTTGTGAAAGACTTATATGTACAAAGGAAACAGTTTCCGTTTTCTCTAGCATATGCTGTAACTATTCACAAGTCTCAAGGATTGACTGTAGATTGTGCATTTGTAAACATTGGTTCAACTGTGTTCAAAGAAGGTATGGCTTATGTAGCTTTGTCACAAGTGAAAACATTATCTGGTTTATTCATGATAGACTTTGATGATTCAAAAGTTAGTGCTGATACAAACTGTGTAAAGGAGTATAATAGATTAAGAAGAACTTATGCTCCTCATTTAGGTCAGTATCCTGTGTTGGAAAAACGTGTAGTTTCTCGAAAAAGGAGAATTGAGAATATCTGTAATGAGGATGTAGAGAGGAGGAAAAAAAGAGGAGTGATGGAATTGCAAGCAAAAAGAAAAAGGAAAATGAAGAAGAGGTTGTAGGTTGTCATTTTGAAAATAGCTCTGGTGTCAACTGCTACGCTAATGTAGTGCTGAATGTTGCATTTTATCTGGAAAGTTTGCAAGAGCAGATAATAGTAAATCAGAGAAAAAGATTCTGTTCTGAGTTGAATCTCCTTTTTCAAAAGCTGAGTAATGATAAAACTCAAATAGAAAGTGCTACTGAAATTAGAAAACTTTTAGATGTATGTTCAGGACGAACACAGTTTTCTCAAAATGTACAGCAAGACGCACAGGAATTCTTGATGTATTTTCTACAGGTACTGGAAGAAGAAGGGATGCCAATTCAAAATATGTTTGGTGTCTCTTATAAATGGGAACATAGTTGTGAAAACTGTTACAATACATGTGGCTCTCATGTTGATTCTGAAAGGTTTATTTATTTAACATTGCCAGACAGTAAAACAGTCACTTTTGCTAAATTAGTTAAAGATGCTAATCATAGCATGGAATGTGGTGAGTGTAAATCTGACATGTTTTCAACGTTAATTTTAAAGGAATACGGACAGTATGTAATTTTAATGATGCAACGATGTAAAGCTGATGGTTCAAAATTGGATACTTTAATAAAGAAAGTTATAGGACAGCAATTATCAATTTCAGGAAAAACTTTTGTAACAGTTGCAATAATTTTCCATGAAGGACCTACTGTTACTTCTGGACATTACACAGTTTATCTTAAATGTGAAAAAGGCTGGACACTGTGTAATGACTCCCAATTGATTTTCAAGCAACGTTTGCCTTTTGATTTAGCAAATTCCTATCTAATCTTCCTGAAACCTAAATTTTAGAGAGACTTGGCAAGATCTGTACAAAACAATTTTACCATTTTATTGGATTAGCATTGGAATTTAAAAAAAAAAAGATTTTTCAAATTACCATTTGGCCTAAAGGACAGGTAACCAATTGTAATGTGGACTTATTAAATTCCTAATGAATCTTTCGGAAACCAAAAATTTAGAGAAAATCGGTAACATCTGTACAATTTAAATTTTGGAATTTTATTGGATTACCATTGGAAATTTATTCAAAAAAGATTTTTAAAATTACTATTTGGCCATAAGGAAAGGTAACCAATTGTATTGTGGACTTATTTAATTATTAATTAATCTTTCGGAAAACAAAATGTTAGAGAGAATCGGTAACATCTGTACAATTTAAATTTTGGAATTTTATTAGATTACCATTGGAAATTTAATCAAAAAAGAATTTTAAAATTACTATTTGGCCTAAAGGAAATGTAACCAGATGTATTGTGGAGTTATTTGAGATATATTATTTTTGAGATTATGCTTCTGTAACAAAATTGTCAGACGGTATTTTAAAGAAATAGTTATTGTTATTAGATGATATTTTTTTAGAATATTATGCATTTCTATAATGTTCTGTTTAAGTAAAAAGAGATAAATATAACAAGATTAGGGAGTGTAGAGGTAGGGCCTACGTAGGCGCTAAGGTGGATACGTCCTCCACTTTAGTATCAGTTATAAACAGAAGGATCCAACTTGAAAAGGAGGTACTGCGGAGACTAAATAATAGGGATAATGGTGAGTGAGTGTCCCTAAACGTGTTTGGGCACACTCAGTGTTGTTTAAATACCCCTCACACACCAAAAATGGCCCATGGTGTCATGCTTCATCATAGGGGTCTTCCTGTCCCGCTGCGGGACGGGGCGTGCTGTGACCTACGACGACGTGGGAGCACTTTTGATGAAGTACTATGTGTGGTGTAAAGGGAGGGTCTATTGTAGTTGTGAATATGTGTGTGTTAAAAAGCAACTGGCCCAAGGAGACAGAAAAAAACTTTAATTAGTCCCAGGAGGGCTGGAGCTATTAAAAACAAAAGTGCGGAGTTTGCCTACGTAATGTGTGGTTACTCCTTGTGGGTCAACATGTTTCGATGCGGAGCATCTTCATCAGGACGGGAAAAAGATCCCTCCCAAATAGAAGCATGTGCTTAGTAATATACAAAACTGAGACAGATGCAGTAAATAGTGCACGTATATACAATACCTAATCGTATGTATGTGAATCTGCAAAACAAGGAAAAATTGAAGACTAAATAAAATTCCCTAGCAGGAGAGCGTAGTACCTGTAAATACAAAAAAACCGCCGCAATGTGACTTAGATTGCGTGCTTCAGCTGTAATATTAGCGTTATCTGGAAGGGGTGCAGTGACCTGTAAAAGGAAGGACAGTACAAGACACTACAAAACAGAAAACACACACTCTATACCTAATCGTGAAAAGTTATCAGCATTTCAAGTGAGAAACGTGGTTGAAAAACGAAAATGCATACTTATATGTATATGAGGATAATGCCTCATGAACCTAGAACGGGTGGGATCGTAATGGAGCCTCAATTCTAATGGTGAGAGAAAATAAAACAAGGGGTCAGATTGTTACCTCTGTTGACAGAAGTGCCGGGCGAAGTCTGCAAACCGGAGCTGTGGCTCCGTACTTACGTGCCCTGACTGAAAATCTCAGCTACGAGTCTGTCCCTCCCGCGGTTCCGCTGTGTAATGGAACCAGGGCGGGTGGAATGCTTTTAAAGCTCGTGAATGGCTCCGAAAATGGATTCAGCTGGTGGCGGCGCGGTGCACAGAAGTGCTTCCGGGTCAGGGTACTCAATGAAGACTAGACTGCGTGCATTGTAATACAGAAGTGGATATACAGCCCTTCGTAGAATATTAATAGTGAAGAGATGTCGGCAAAAACAGTGTTAATGCACAAACGCGCAAACGCTATGTCTATGAAAAAAGGAAAATCCTTAATAACGGTGCTTTTAGCGGAATAATGCTGAGCTCATAATTAAATATTAAAAAAATATATATTTATCCTAAGTTCTTGAATAATTCAAAAAGGATACATATGGCCCGCTGCTAATCCGGTTCGCCAAATGAAAGTAAGTTAAAGAGGTAATGGAAGGGTTAACGCACCAAAAGCAGGAGGCGTGACACACCACGGGGGAAATAAAAGAAGGTGTGCTGATGAACATAATACTTCCTTAATATTTAAGGTGCGTTGGCAAGATCAATGCTGAGCTCATAATCAGTGTGAGAAAGATGTTAACACTAAGCTGGTAATAATTAAAATATAGATACATATGGCCTGCTACTGACACTGATCGCTAGTTTAGAAATGAGTCAATGAAGTTAGAGAAGGCTGATTGCACCAAAGAGGTGTGCTGGTGTAGGCAAGTATACCTGCGCCGTATTGGGGGAAGTTGTGTCCAAATGATGGGGTTACTAGGGGTAAAGGGACCAAATCTGGCTTTTCGCACCAACACGCTGCTGATAAGTATAATAAGGATACATCCATGTTATGTCAATTGTGCCCAAGGTATATCGTCGTTCAGGCCCATTATATGAGTGCCTAGACGGAACACCCAACGTTGTTCTTTTTCAAAGAGTCCACGATCATTGTTGAGTTGCTCAATGATAGTCCACTTGATTTCATCCACGCCATGGTTCATGTTCAAAAATGGGTGGCCATTTTGGTTGTGCTCTTCTTGCAGCGGATATTACTCTTGTGTTCTCCAATCCGCACCTTTATTTGTCTCGTGGTCATGCCAACATATTCCATACCGCATGGACAGGTAATGAGATATATCACGTTCTTGCTGTTACAGTTCGTGAACTTGCGTTGTTCCCATGACGTACCATTTGAAAAAATGAGCTGGGTACTTTTTTTTGTGAGAGAGCACGTACTGCACATGCCACATGGGTGATGCCCTCTGATGGGTGGCAACAGACTACACGTATTGATGTGCTGGAAGAAGACGCGGTCTGGTGTGAACCAAGATGTCCCTCAAGCTGCGGCCGCGTTTGTGGGAGAACATTGGTTTTGGGAGGTCCAGACCTCCACAGTTTAGAATCTTCCAGTTCTTATTGATAATTTTGGACACTTGGTTAGAGTGGGTATTGAAAGTGGTTATGCAAATTGGTCTGGTTTCCTGTTCTTTAGGTGTTTGGTTTTCCAGAAGAGCATCTCTATTGTTATTTCTGGCACGCTTGAGTCCTCTTTTGACTATCTGTTCTGAATAGTTGCGATCTAGAAGCCTCCTTTCCAGATCTTTGGCTTGTGTTTTGAAATCCGTCAGCTCTGAGCAATTCTGTCGTAAACGGAGAAATTGTCCGTAAGGGAGATTATCCCGCAGATGCCGCGGATGGAAACTATCATAGAGCAACAGGCAATTCTTTGCCGTCGGTTTGAAGTGTGTTCTGGATTTCAGCTTTCCTTCTTCAGCATATATGTTAAGGTCAAGGAACACCAGGTTATTGTTAGAGACAGTGTGGGTGAATTTGAGGAACGTGTACTGTTCATTAAGCCAAGTCATAAAACTGGATACTGATTCAGAATCGCCTCTCCAAATCACAAAAACGTCATCTATATAGCGTTTCCAGAGAATGATGTTGTTGAAGAATGGGTTAAGTTGAAGGAGTATTTTCTGTGATTCCAGATGGTGGACATACAGACCCGCTAGACTCGGCGCAAAGGTACTCCCCATGCTGGTACCGTGTTTCTGCAGATAGTGTACATCCTGGTATAAGAAGAAATTCTTCTTTAAGGCTAGGGTGATGCATTCCATGACCAAATTCCTGGGTGTATGGTAATTCCAGGTGATGGAAAAAAGAACCTCCTCTATGATGTCAAGGGTCTCATTATGTGGGAGACTGGTGTATAGGCTCTCCACATCTAGTCCGAGTAGTAGATGTTGAGTGGGGTCAAAGGTGAGACCTTGAAGGAGTTGTAGCACTGCTTTAGTGTCCTTTAAGTAGGTATCGGTAGCTTGAACTAATGGGCGGAGGAAAGCGTCCGAAAATTTAGATAGAGGCTCAAGGATGGAGCCAATACCCGATACAATCGGACGTCCTGGTGGATTATCAAGGTTTTTATGGATTTTGGGGATGGTATAAAAATAGGGTGTACAGGGTGATTTCTGAATAAGAAAATCAGCCTCTTTCTTAGATATCCAGTCATGTGTAATTGCTTCTTCAACCATACCCATTATCCGTATCCGAATTGCCTCAGTGGGGTCATCGGGGAGGATTTCATAATTCCGCTGGTCCCCTAGGAGTCTCCTGCATTCGGTGTCATAGTTGGTAGTAGTTTGGATGACTATTGCTTCACCCTTATCTGCTGGTTTTATGGTGATGTCAAAATTATTGGCAAGCTGCTGTAGTGCTTCCTTTTCAGATCTCGTCGTGTTCTGAAAAGTTTGGTGTTCCTTCTTGAATATCGTGTTCAGATCTTCCATCACGGCCTTTTCAAAGGTCAACAATTCAATGGGTATAGTTGAGTCCAAAGGACTAAAGGTAGATTTTGGTCTCAAACCTGTGTCGGAAGGCTGACTGTCAGAGATAGTCTTGTCGGCAAAGAAAGTTCTTAATTTAAGCTTACGTACAAACTCTTTGATTTCAAGACAGAGTTTAAATTTGTCTACCCTATTAGTGGGGACGAAACCGAGGCCTTTTTCGAAGGCTGCCACTTGGGGATCCGTTAGTGTAACATCAGAGAGATTAACCACTAACTGTCCTTTCGGCTGGTTGATGGTTGATTGGACGCCGCTGTGGATACTCTGGTCTGGTCTTCTTGGTCGTTGTTCCAATGGACCTGGTATCCTCTCCGATTTCTTCCCCGTGGTTGTCCATGGCGCATCCCTAAAAAAGGAGGTGGACCGTAGTAGTTGTAATCTTGGGGGGCCGGATTCCACTGTGGGAATGGTATGCCCATTGGTGGTGGACCAAATGGATATTGTGTATATAGTGGTGGGCCCTGATAGCCTCCCCAGCCTCTGCCTCTTTGTCTGAAAGGTCTTTGTTGTTGGCCCCTGCTCCTCTGATTTCTTGGATTACTTGTTCTACTGGAGTAGGAGTCATTAGATGCAGTGTCTGAGTGGTCACTATCTGTGTCCAGGTCACTACCGGTTCTGCTCTGAACATAGTCGTCTCTTATATAGGGGTATACACGTTCATGACTAAAGGCTGTGACATCTTTTTTCAGTTTCTTGTATTTACTCTGTTTGAGTGAGATTTCATATTCACTTATCTCTTGATTGAGTTCTTCAAGTCTTTTCTTGAGGACTGCCGTAGATTGATAACTCTTCAATTGAACCTCAATTTTCTGTATGTCAATCTTGAGTTCTTGGGTTAAGCGGGTGGCTGTTTTTATAATCAGGACAAGCCAATCCCGTGTGCAATGCCACGATATCAGTGACCAATCTTTTTTGAAAGTTTTGTCATGCTGAAAGATGAACGGTTCATTCCGAACGATCAAGCCCCTTGGTGCTGTGTTCGCCCTCAGATATTCAGTCATGAGTAGACCATGTAGAGCAGTTTTGATCTGTGTTCTCCTTAGGTTTGCCAACTCGTCCCAGTCCGAACCATTAAGACCAGGATCAGTATTACTCAGACCCTCAAAAGGGTTGAGAGCCGCCAAAATCCGGTCAACTTCCTCATCATCAAATGTGAGGCCTGCCGACTCAGCCATGTTTGTGCAATATGAAATGATGTATCTGTGTAAGTTAGAGTGTGTGTTGGAAGTGTAGTGTCTAAAGGACTAACTAGTTAAGTAGTGCTATGTGGGGGAATAAGTACAATGGCTTAACCATCCCCAAAGAAATTGGAGAGAAACTCCCACAGCTGTACGCTGTCAAAATAGCTAAATATAACAAGATTAGGGAGTGTAGAGGTAGGGCCTACGTAGGCGCTAAGGTGGATACGTCCTCCACTTTAGTATCAGTTATAAACAGAAGGATCCACCTTGAAAAGGAGGTACTGCGGAGACTAAATAATAGGGATAATGGTGAGTGAGTGTCCCTAAACGTGTTTGGGCACACTCAGTGTTGTTTAAATACCCCTCACACACCAAGAATGGCCCATGGTGTCATGCTTCATCATAGGGGTCTTCCCGTCCCGCTGCGGGATGGGGCGTGCTGCGACCTACGACTACGTGGGAGCACTTTTGATGAAGTACTATGTGTGGTGTAAAGGGAGGGTCTATTGTAGTTGTGAATATGTGTGTGTTAAAAAGCAACTGGCCCAAGGAGACAGAAAAAAACTTTAATTAGTCCCCTGAGGGCTGGAGCTATTAAAAACAAAAGTGCGGAGTTTGCCTACGTAATGTGTGGTTACTCCTTGTGTGTCAACATGTTTCGATGCGGAGCCTCTTCATCAGGACAGGAAAAAGATCCCTCCCAAATAGAAGCATGTGCTTAGTAATATACAAAAGTGAGACAGATGCAGTAAATAGTGCACGTATATACAATACCTAATCGTATGTATGTGAATCTGCAAAACAAGGAAAAATTGAAGACTAAATAAAATTCCCTAGCAGGAGAGCGTAGTACCTGTAAATACAAAAAAACCACCGCAATGTGACTTAGATTGCGTGCTTCAGCTGTAATATTAGCGTTATCTGGAAGGGGTGCAGTGACCTGTAAAAGGAAGGACAGTACAAGACACTACAAAATAGAAAACACACACTCTATACCTAATCGTGAAAAGTTATCAGCATTTCAAGTGAGAAACGTGGTTGAAAAACGAAAATGCATACTTATATGTATATGAGGATAATGCCTCATGAACCTAGAACGGGTGGGATCGTAATGGAGCCTCAATACTAATGGTGAGAGAAAATAAAACAAGGGGTCAGATTGTTACCTCTGTTGACAGAAGTGCCGGGAGAAGTCTGCAAACCGGAGCTGTGGCTCCGTACTTACGTGCCCTGACTGAAAATCTCAGCTACGAGTCTGTCCCTCCCGCGGTTCCGCTGTGTAATGGAACCAGGGCGGGTGGAATGCTTTTAAAGCTCGTGAATGGCTCCGAAAATGGATTCAGCTGGTGCCGGCGCGGTGCACAGAAGTGCTTCCGGGTCAGGGTACTCAATGAAGACTAGACTGCGTGCATTGTAATACGGAAGTGGATATACAGCCCTTCGTAGAATATTAATAGTGAAGAGATGTCGGCAAAAACAGTGTTAATGCACAAACGCGCAAACGCTATGTCTATGAACAAAGGAAAATCCTTAATAACGGTGCTTTTAGCGGAATAATGCTGAGCACATAATTAAATATTAAAAAAATATATATTTATCCTAAGTTCTTGAATAATTCAAAAAGGATACATATGGCCCGCTGCTAATCCGGTTCGCCAAATGAAAGTAAGTTAAAGAGGTAATGGAAGGCTTAACGCACCAAAAGCAGGAGGCGTGACACACCACGGGGGAAATAAAAGAAGGTGTGCTGATGAACATAATACTTCCTTAATATTTAAGGTGCGTTGGCAAGATCAATGCTGAGCTCATAATCAGTGTGAGAAAGATGTTAACACTAAGCTGGTAATAATTAAAATATAGATACATATGGCCTGCTACTGACACTGATCGCTAGTTTAGAAATGAGTCAATGAAGTTAGAGAAGGCTGATTGCACCAAAGAGGTGTGCTGGTGTAGGCAAGTATACCTGCGCCGTATTGGGGGAAGTTGTGTCCAAATGATGGGGTTACTAGGGGTAAAGGGACCAAATCTGGCTTTTCGCACCAACACGCTGCTGATAAGTATAATAAGGATACATCCATGTTATGTCAATTGTGCCCAAGGTATATCGTCGTTCAGGCCCAATATATGAGTGCCTAGACGGAACACCCAACGTTGTTCTTTTTCAAAGAGTCCACGATCATTGTTGAGTTGCTCAATGATAGTCCACTTGATTTCATCCACGCCATGGTTCATGTTCAAAAAATGGGTGGCCATTTTGGTTGTGCTCTTCTTGCAGCGGATATTACTCTTGTGTTCTCCAATCCGCACCTTTATTTGTCTTGTGGTCATGCCAACATATTCCATACCGCATGGACAGGTAATGAGATATATCACGTTCTTGCTGTTACAGTTCGTGAACTTGCGTTGTTCCCATGACGTACCATTTGAAAAAATGAGCTGGGTACTTTTTTTTGTGAGAGAGCACGTACTGCACATGCCACATGGGTGATGCCCTCTGATGGGTGGCAACAGACTACACGTATTTTGATGTGCTGGAAGAAGACGCGGTCTGGTGTGAACCAAGATGTCCCTCAAGCTGCGGCCGCGTTTGTGGGAGAACATTGGTTTTGGGAGGTCCAGACCTCCACAGTGTAGAATCTTCCAGTTCTTATTGATAATTTTGGACACTTGGTTAGAGTGGGTATTGAAAGTGGTTACGCAAATTGGTCTGGTTTCCTGTTCTTTAGGTGTTTGGTTTTCCAGAAGAGCATCTCTATTGTTATTTCTGGCACGCTTGAGTCATCTTTTGACTATCTGTTCTGGATAGTTGCGATCTAGAAGCCTCCTTTCCAGATCTGTGGCTTGTGTTTTGAAATCCGTCAGCTCTGAGCAATTCCGTCGTAAACGGAGAAATTGTCCGTAAGGGAGATTATCCCGCAGATGCCGCGGATGGAAACTATCATAGAGCAACAGGCAATTCTTTGCCGTCGGTTTGAAGTGTGTTCTGGATTTCAGCTTTCCTTCTTCAGCATATATGTTAAGGTCAAGGAACACCAGGTTATTGTTAGAGACAGTGTGGGTGAATTTGAGGAACGTGTTCTGTTCATTAAGCCAAGTCATAAAAATGGATACTGATTCAGAATCGCCTCTCCAAATCACAAAAACGTCATCTATATAGCGTTTCCAGAGAATGATGTTGTTGAAGAATGGGTTAAGTTGAAGGAGTATTTTCTGTGATTCCAGATGGTGGACATACAGACCCGCTACACTCGGCGCGAAGGTACTCCCCATGCTGGTACCGTGTTTCTGCAGATAGTGTACATCCTGGTATAAGAAGAAATTCTTCTTTAAGGCTAGGGTGATGCATTCCATGACCAAATTCCTGGGTGTATGGTAATTCCAGGTGATGGAAAAAAGAACCTCCTCTATGATGTCAAGGGTCTCATTATGTGGGAGACTGGTGTATAAGCTCTCCACATCTAGTCCGAGTAGTAGATGTTGAGTGGGGTCAAAGGTGAGACCTTGAAGGAGTTGTAGCACTGCTTTAGTGTCCTTTAAGTAGGTATCGGTAGCTTGAACTAATGGGTGGAGGAAATCGTCCGAAAATTTAGATAGAGGCTCAAGGATGGAGCCAATACCCGATACAATCGGACGTCCTGGTGGATTATCGAGGTTTTTATGGATTTTGGGGATGGTATAAAAATAGGGTGTACGGGGTGATTTCTGAATAAGAAAATCAGCCTCTTTCCTAGATATCCAGTCATGTGTAATTGCTTCTTCAACCATACCCATTATCCGTATCCGAATTGCCTCAGTGGGGTCATCGGGGAGGATTTCATAATTCCGCTGGTCCCCTAGGAGTCTCCTGCATTCGGTGTCATAGTTGGTAGTAGTTTGGATGACTATTGCTCCACCTTTATCTGCTGGTTTTATGGTGATGTCAAAATTATTGGCAAGCTGCTGTAGTGCTTCCTTTTCAGATCTCGTTGTGTTCTGAAAAGTTTGGTGTTCCTTCTTGAATATCGTGTTCAGATCTTCCATCACGGCCTTTTCAAAGGTCAACAATTCAATGGGTATAGTTGAGTCCAAAGGACTAAAGGTAGATTTTGGTCTCAAACCTGTGTCGGAAGGCTGACTGTCAGAGATAGTCTTGTCGGCAAAGAAAGTTCTTAATTTAAGCTTACGTACAAACTCTTTGATTTCAAGACAGAGTTTAAATTTGTCTACCCTATTAGTGGGGACGAAACCGAGGCCTTTTTCTAAGGCTGCCACTTGGGGATCCGTTAGTGTAACATCAGAGAGATTAACCACTAACTGTCTTTTCGGCTGGTTGATGGTTGATTGGACGCCGCTGTCATACTCCGTGTGGATACTCTGGTCTGGTCTTCTTGGTCGTTGTTCCAATGGACCTGGTATCCTCTCCGATTTCTTCCCCGTGGTTGTCCATGGCGCATCCCTAAAAAAGGAGGTGGACCGTAGTAGTTGTAATCTTGGGGGGCCGGATTCCACTGTGGGAATGGTATGCCCATTGGTGGTGGACCAAATGGATATTGTGTATATAGTGGTGGGCCCTGATAGCCTCCCCAGCCTCTGCCTCTTTGTCTGAAAGGTCTTTGTTGTTGGCCCCGGCTCCATTACGATCCCACCCGTTCTAGGTTCTAGGTTCTAGGTTCATGAGGCATTATCCTCATATACATATAAGTATGCATTTTCGTTTTTCAACCACGTTTCTCACTTGAAATGCTGATAACTTTTCACGATTAGGTATAGAGTGTGTGTTTTCTGTTTTGTAGTGTCTTGTACTGTCCTTCCTTTTACAGGTCACTGCACCCCTTCCAGATAACGCTAATATTACAGCTGAAGCACGCAATCTAAGTCACATTGCGGCGTTTTTTTTGTATTTACAGGTACTACGCTCTCCTGCTAGGGAATTTTATTTAGTCTTCAATTTTTCCTTGTTTTGCAGATTCACATACATACGATTAGGTATTGTATATACGTGCACTATTTACTGCATCTGTCTCACTTTTGTATATTACTAAGCACATGCTTCTATTTGGGAGGGATCTTTTTCCTGTCCTGATGAAGATGCTCCGCATCGAAACATGTTGACCCACAAGGAGTAACCACACATTAAGTAGGCAAACTCCGCACTTTTGTTTTTAATAGCTCCAGCCCTACTGGGACTAATTAAAGTTTTTTTCTGTCTCCTTGGGCCAGTTGCTTTTTAACACACACATATTCACAACTACAATAGACCCTCCCTTTACACCACACATAGTACTTCATCAAAAGTGCTCCCACGTAGTCGTAGGTCGCAGCACGCCCCGTCCCGCAGCGGGACGGGAAGACCCCTATGATGAAGCATGACACCATGGGCCATTCTTGGTGTGTGAGGGGTATTTAAACAACACTGAGTGTGCCCAAACACGTTTAGGGACACTCACTCACCATTATCCCTATTATTTAGTCTCCGCAGTACCTCCTTTTCAAGGTGGATCCTTCTGTTTATAACTAAGTAAAAAGAGATTCTGGGCTTTTTTAAAACAATCTTTGAGATTGTTATTTTTTTTTTGCCCGCTGTTAAGTGATGAATGCAATTGCTTTCACGATTTATAGTGAAATGCAATATATTCTGAAAACAGCAAAAAAAAGGCAAAACATTTTTGGGGAAAATATGTAAATACGTGTACTGTGTTATATAATGATTTATTAAATATTAATACTTTTTTCTTTTTTTTCAGATTGTGAAAGAAAATTTTCGAAAAAAACCAACCATTTTTACAAGTAATTTCAATTAGATTTTAATTAAAAATTAAATTGTTGGGTGGGTCAGGTAAGTCAGAAATTAGATGGTCCCTTTCTTCCACTTCTCCTCAAACTGATTTTTAGTATTTAGTTATTAATTCCTCAAGGATCTTGAGATGTGGTAATTGATTTTTTGTGTTTTTTAAAAAAAAAAAAATAATAATAATTACGTTTACCGTACGCGTACGGTAAAAAAAAAAATAAAAGTTTTAAAGAAAAAATAAAAAAAAGTTGAGAGGTAAGGTTGGCTCTTAAAAGAGCCGTTGTGTTCATGCAGGGACAGAGGAAAGGAAGAATGGGAACATTAGCTGGTAGGACAAATGTGCTGGTCTATTTTGTTGTTAATTAGGGGAACACTGGTCTCCCTATGAACAATTAGACCATGGCAAAATGAACACCGCATAGTAACCCTCGCAAACCGATGGTTCGTTTCCACAGGATCAGAAAAAGGTGAATCTGCCCCCACAGATGAAGGGCTCTGCTGAGCTTCCGAAGAAGGACTCGGCTGAGCTGCTGTGGATGTGCTTGGTTGACTTACTGAAGGGTTTCCTCCAGTATGTCGAGCATGTGTCCTAGGGTGTACATCGTGAAGGTGTCTCAACATAGTGTGATTCCCGAAGGAATACTTCTTGTTGGGATTACCTCTCGAAAGTACACGCTGGCACAGCTTGCAAGTCACCAAAGCAGCATTGAGTTTTTTCTCACCCTCAGGAAAACTAAAATACTCCCATATAAAAGAGCTCTTCTGTTTCCTCCTTCTCTGCCTGATGGTGGTGCTGCTAGCCTCACTCTCAGTAGAAGAGTGCTGGTCTGCCATCGTATCCCAAAGACAAGTCAGCTCCTTCTCCTAAGGGATCACAAGCAGAAATGAGGGGAATGGGTGTGGTGTAGGAGAGTTCTAGAACTGAAACTACTTTGAACCAATCAAAAGCTTTGTTTCATGATCACATGACCCACCGTGCGCGTACGTTACGCTTACGTTACGCTTACGTTACGCTTACGGAGCGCTTACGGTAAAAGTACGCATGCGCGTAAAAAAGACACGCGCTCGCGCGCATGCGCATAACAGTCACTCCCCAACACTTCCGCGTAACGTACGCGTGTAGCGTACACGCTTAAGCGCCCCATGCGCAGTACGCACGGCTACGTAAATTGCGTAACCATACGCAAAAAGAGTAGAAATATTACGAACATTACGCAAACCGTACGCTTACCGTAAGCTTACCGTACGCACACTTAAAAAAAAAAAAAAAAGGAAAAAAAGAATTTCTATGTTATACTAATATATCTTACCTGTTTAGTAAAAAAGTAACAAAAAAAATGAAAAAAATTAATATATTGCAGAATTTAAAAAAATTAAGCATAGTGTTTTAAGAGAATATAAAGTAAAAAAAAAAAAAAAAGAAAAAAAGAATTTGTATGTTATACTAATATATCTTACCTGTTTGGTAAAAAAGAAAAGAGAAAAATTAATATATTGCAGAATTTTAAAAAAATAAACATAGTGTTTTAAGAGAATATAAAGTTAAAAAAAAAAAAAAAAACTTGCTTTTTTTTAAAAAAAGACACATTTAATATAAGAATTTATAATAAAAAAATCATACAAAATCAATGAAAAAACCATGGAAATCACACATGTTATAGGTAAGAATTAGCATTTAAAAAACCAAACAAATTCACTGAAAAAACCATAGGTTTCACACACGTTATAATTAGGATTTAGCATTTAAAAAACCTTGCAAATTCAGTGAAAAAACTATAGGTTTCACACACGTTATAGTTAGCGGACATTTCACTCATAAAAAACCATTGAAATTCCCCCGTTATAGTTAGTTAAGCTAACTATAACTCGCGCACCCGCAATCCACTGCTGATGACGTAACATATTACATCACTCATGACATGGTCAGTGACATCACTCATGACATCACTGATGACATCTCAAATGACATCACTGATGACATCATCCTTGTGACAGAGTGGTAGACCTCCTCTCACCCTAATATAACCTTTGATACACACATTCAAAAATAGAGACTAAAATTTTAAAAACAATGGACATACCAATAGCAGTTACAATAACCTATTCAGTAATTCTTAGATCCACATACACATCCACTCATTCACCAACAGTCCTGTACAGTCACTCATACATGTACTCACTCATCATATGTACTCATACACCTATACATCCTGTTACACAATGCCACTCATCCACAGAGTTACTCACACACATAGTCACTCATGCTGATAAAGAATCAAACATACATTTACTTGCATATACAGTTATACACACACCACCACACGTACTTCTACAGAAACTTACACATACTTACTCTTTTAAATAATCACTAATAAAAACACATACTTATTCATACAGGAACTATTTCAATCTCTCACTCTCACACATACTCACTTATATACACCAATAGTCAAATATACTTCTTTAAAACATATTTAGTAACTCATAAAGACACTATTGAGACAGTCATTCCCTCACTAACACACCCATACACACACTCATCCAACCATACAGTCATGCACACATGCTGTCTTCAAAACATACAACCAGAGAGACAATCATTCATGCACCTATGCACTAAGTTAAACCCCCCACCGAACCATGCAGACACTCAGACTGATACTCAAAAAACAACCTAAAATCCAATATAAACACCCATGTAGCTACTCACCAACCCATGCAGACAATTATACACAAAGTGAGAGGCTGATACAGAAAATTACATATTTAAACATTACTCATTAAGCCATGTATTCACTAAGATACACTTAATCAGTCAGTTACACAATCAATTTTTCAAAAACAAATCATCCTTTTAGACACTTATATACCCATTTATTCTTACATCGACCTTGAGATATACATATATAAAACATATTTAATTTTCAGAAAAACACATATTCACTGGATGATGTCATCAGTGATGTCATTTGAGATGTCATCAGTGATGTCATGAGTGATGTCACTGACCATGTCATGAGTGATGTAATATGTTACGTCATCAGCAGTGGATTGCGGGTGCGCGAGTTATAGTTAGCTTAACTAACTATAACGGGGGAATTTCAATGGTTTTTTATGAGTGAAATGTCCGCTAACTATAACGTGTGTGAAACCTATGGTTTTTTCACTGAATATATATATATATATATATATATATATATATAATCTACTGGCGGTCGCCAGTAGATAGTTATAGTTAGGACCGTGTTTCCATAGGAAATCTGAAAATTCTTATTTTGAATAACTTTGGTGCCGGTTGACGAATCTTCACGAAATTTTTAAAACTAATGGGGCGCTCCGCTCAGCTCCTACCCTGAAAGTCTCGGGGTGAATCGTCAAGCGGGGGCCGAGAAAAAAGGGGGGTCCCAAAACGCATTTTCCCCATGCATTTTCCCATAGGACCTTTAGTCGAAGGTACAGCCCGAACAGCTGAACAGAATTACTTGAAATTTGGCAGAGAGGTAGTCCTCAGGTCAGGTATGTGCCTTTTGCATGTATGGAGTCAATCTGTTCAGTATTTCCTGAGAAAATTGCAGTTAAATTTTTTGAACATGCCTTCCATTATGTAATGAAATACAGTATGAATTAGAATATGCAATTTACAATCAAATGTATTAATTCCGGCCACATAGTAATATGGTGGGGACGTATGCTGATCCACGGCATTATTATTATCATTGTACGATGCATTTAATGGACACTATTGCCGATTCACGGCAGGATTTCTGGGTTGTGTCCGATTAGTGTATCCACTACAAAATGGCGCTGATGTTACAGCGTTTCTCTTGGTCCCTTTTCCATTTTGTGGACACGGAAATGATTGAAAAACATGGCGTTAGCGGTGCCTCAGTAACATCGAGAAAGGCATTCCGCCGAAACGCGTCTGTTACGCTGCTGGTCATCTGATTGAATAAACTGCATTTCAACGCCCCGTGAGTGCGACATCCTTTCTGTTCATTACCAGAGGGAACTGAGCTTCATATATATATATATATATATATATATATATATATATATATATATATATATATCAAAGACAAGTTGCTCAGCAGCTTAGGGGCGCACTCAGGAGGCAGAAGAGAATTCTTTATTAGCCAACAGACAGCAGAGCGCACTTTAAAATTCATGTAAGTCCGCCTTACGCGTTTCGGAAGTGTTCCTTCTTCAGAGGCGTGGCTCAAAAGATTCGCGTTGCTGCGGGGCATGTATTTAAATCGTTGCCCGCCAATGGGCTGCTCCAATCAGCATCACAATGTCTTCTGGGAATTGAAGTGTTTTATAGCCCCGCAGCCTGCATTATACCCAAATGGGATTTGAGCAATTCAACAAACAAACGGTCCGCAATGGGCCGCAAAGTGCACATGCTGCCCGACATCCACAGGCGCTGCCTCTCCATGTTGAGCATCGATGAATTTCGAGCCCATGGCCCCTGTCACATCCATAGGGTGGTGCGCCCCACACAGCCTGAAGCCGCCGTGAAAACATCAAAGACAAGTTGCTCAGCAGCTTAGGGGCGCACTCAGGAGGCAGAAGAGAATTCTTTATTAGCCAACAGACAGCAGAGCGCACTTTAAAATTCATGTAAGTCCGCCTTACGCATTTCGGAAGTGTTCCTTCTTCAGAGGCGTGGCTCAAAAGATTCGCGTTGCTGCAGGGCATGTATTTAAATCGTTGCCCGCCAATGGGCTGCTCCAATGAGCATCACAATGTCTTCTGGGAATTAAAGTGTTTTATAGCCCCGCAGCCTGCATTATACCCTAATGGGATTTGAGCAATTCAACAAACAAACTGTCCGCAATGGGCCGCAAAGTGCACATGCTGCCCGACATCCACAGGCGCTGCCTCTCCATGTTGAGCATCGATGAATTTCGAGCCCATGGCCCCTGTCACATCCATAGGGTGGTGCGCCCCACACAGCCTGAAGCCGCCGTGAAAACATCAAAGACAAGTTGCTCAGCAGCTTAGGGGCGCACTCAGGAGGCAGAAGAGAATTCTTTATTAGCCAACAGACAGCAGAGCGCACTTTAAAATTCATGTAAGTCCGCCTTACGCATTTCGGAAGTGTTCCTTTTTCAGAGGCGTGGCTCAAAAGATTCGCGTTGCTGCAGGGCATGTATTTAAATCGTTGCCCGCCAATGGGCTGCTCCAATGAGCATCACAATGTCTTCTGGGAATTGAAGTGTTTTATAGCCCCGCAGCCTGCATTATACCCAAATGGGATTTGAGCAATTCAACAAACAAACGGTCCGCAATGGGCCGCAAAGTGCACATGCTGCCCGACATCCACAGGCGCTGCCTCTCCATGTTGAGCATCGATGAATTTCGAGCCCATGGCCCCTGTCACATCCATAGGGTGGTGCGCCCCACACGGCCTGAAGCCGCCGTGAAAACATCAAAGACAAGTTGCTCAGCAGCTTAGGGGTGCACTCAGGAGGCAGAAGAGAATTCTTTATTAGCCAACAGACAGCAGAGCGCACTTTAAAATTCATGTAAGTCCGCCTTACGCGTTTCGGAAGTGTTCCTTCTTCAGAGGCGTGGCTCAAAAGATTCGCGTTGCTGCAGGGCATGTATTTAAATCGTTGCCCGCCAATGGGCTGCTCCAATGAGCATCACAATGTCTTCTGGGAATTGAAGTGTTTTATAGCCCCGCAGCCTGCATTATATATATATTATCTACTGGCGGTAGCCAGTAGATAGTTATAGTTAGGACCGTGTTTCCATAGGAAATCTGAAAATTCTATTTTGAATAACTTTGGTGCCGGTTGACGAATCTTCACGAAATTTTCAAAACTAATGGGGCGCTCCGCTCAGCTCCTACCCTGAAAGTCTCGGGGTGATTCGTCAAGCGGGGGCCGAGAAAAAAGGGGGGTCCCAAAACGCATTTTCCCCATGCATTTTCCCATAGGACCTTTAGTCGAAGGTACAGCCCGAACAGCTGAACAGAATTACTTGAAATTTGGCAGAGAGATAGTCCTCAGGTCAGGCATGTGCCTTTTGCATGTATGGAGTCAATCTGTTCAGTATTTCCTGAGAAAATTGCAGTTAAACGTACATAAATATCTATAGGTGCGCATCGTGCGCGCACCGTGCGCGCACCCTAACGTGCGCGAGCGTAATTCTGATTGGTGGTTACATGTCAGTCAACGTTCAAATCGGTCGAAATCAGGAAGTGTCGGCCGCCATTTTCTTTGTTTTGGGTGCGAGAGTGAAAAAGAGAGGTGGCGAACGTGAAAAGGGGGCAGGGTAGAGAGTTCCTGACCTCCTAGCCTTTGTCAGGGGGTCCCTAAAGGACCCCGAAGGGTGAAAAAACATTTTTTTTTTAAATCGCGGGGTGCGCGCACGGTGAAAAACCTTAAAAAAAATAAATAAATAATACATACATAATTTAGCATTTAAAAAACCGTACAAATTCACGTAAAAACCATAGGTTTCACACACGTTATAGTTAGGAATTAGCATTTAAAAAACCTTGCACATTCACTTAAAAAACCATAGGTTTCACAAATGTTATAGTTAGGTGGACATTTCACTCGTAAAAAAACAATGAAATTCTCCCGTTATAGTTAGTTCAGATAACTATAACTCGCGCGACCGCCACTTTATCACAAGGATGATGTCATCAGTGATGTCATGAGTGATGCCACTGACCATGTCATGAGTGATGTAGTATGTGACGTCATGGGCAGTGGATTGCGGGCACGTGAGTTATAGTTATCTGTTTTTTTACGAGTGAAATGTCCACCTAACTATAACATGTGTGAAACCTATGGTTTTTTAAGTGAATATATATATATATATATATATATATATATATATATATATATATATATATATATATATATATATATGTATTACCTACTGGCGGTCGCCAGTAGGTAGTTATAGTTAGGACCCTGTTTCCATAGGAAATCCGCAACATTCTATTTGGAATAACTTTGGCGCCGGTCGACGAATCCTCGCGAAATTTTCAAAATAGGTGGGGCGCTATGCTCCGCTCCTACCCTGAAAGTCTCGGGGGATTCGTCAAGCGGGGGCTGAGAAAAAAGGGGGGTCCCAAAACGCGTTTTTCCCATGCATTTTTCCATAGGACCTTTAGACACAGCTACAGCCCGAACGGCCGAACAGAGTTACTTGAAATTTGGCAGAGAGGTAGTCTACAGGTCAAGGAAGTGCCTTTTGTAGGTCTGGTGTAAATCTGTTCAGTAGATCCTTAGAAAATAGCATTTAAATCAATATATATATCTGAGCCAGCTTACGGTGCGCTTACCGTGCGCTTACGGTAAGCTTACCGTACGCGTACGGTGCCGTGCGCGAGCGCGATTCTGATTGGCTGTTAGATCTTAGTAAACATTCGAATCGGTCGAAACCAGGAAGCGGCGGCCGCCATTTTCTCTCTCGCACTCTGAGGGGGGGGAGGAAAAACAAAGGCAAAAAACATGTAAAGGGGCTGTTTATACAGCTCCTAACCACATAACCTTGATTAAGGTGTCCCAAAAGAACCCCCAATGCCAAAAAATCAATTTTATTTTTTTTCGAAAAAACGCCGATTACGCTTACCGTACGCGTACGGTAAAAATTATTTTCAAAAAACAAACTATCCATACTTTCCCCACCCCGTGTGCAAAAGGTGCCCGAAGGGCACCTTTAGTGAATGGCATATATTTCATAAGGAACATTTAAAATATTACCTTTCACAACGAAGCGCATAATATGTCCTCCATGTGCGGACGGTGCGCGAAGCGCATCGTGCGTACATGGCCCATCAAGTATAACGTGGGCACGCGGTGCACGTAGCGCACCGCGTGCCCACCGTGCGTGCACGTCACTAACTGCGTAAAGTGGGCGCGCGGTGCGCGAAGCGCACCGTGCGCGCACGGAACGAACTGCGTTAAGTGGGCGCGCACGCCACGAACGGCGTAAAGTAACTTAGCATTTAAAAAAACGTACAAATTCAATGAAAAAACCATAGGTTTCACACACGTTATAGTTAGGAATTAGCATTTAAAAAACCTTGCAAATTCAGTGAAAAAACCATAGGTTTCACACATGCTATAGTTAGCTGGAGATTTTACTCATAAAAAACCAATGAAATTCCCCCGTTATAGTTAGTGCAGGCAACTATAACTCACGCGACCGCAATCCTCTGCTGATGACATATGTGTCTTTATGAAAAAAAAATATTTGTAATATATGTATAGCTAAAATTTAATGGAAGAAGACATGGGCAAATAAGTGTCTAAATACAGTATTAGCATCAGCAGAGGATTGCGGTCGCGTGAGTTATAGTTGCCTGCACTAACTATAACGGGGGAATTTCATTGTTTTTTTATGAGTAAAATCTCCAGCTAACTATAGCATGTGTGAAACCTATGGTTTTTCACTGAATTTGCAAGGTTTTTTAAATGCTAATTCCTAACTATAACGTGTGTGAAACCTATGGTTTTTTCAGTGAATATATATATATATATTATCTACTGGCGGTCGCCAGTAGATAGTTATAGTTAGGACCGTGTTTCCATAGGAAATCCGCAACATTCTATTTGGAATAACTTTGACGCCGGTTGACGAATCCTCGCGAAATTTTCAAAATAGGTGGGGCGCTCCGCTCCGCTCCTGCCCTGAAAGTCTCGGGGGGATTCGTCAAGCGGGGGCTGAGAAAAAAGGGGGGTCCCAAAACGCGTTTCCCCATGCAATTTTCCATAGGGACCTTTAGTCCAAGGTACAGCCCGAACGGCTGAACGGAATTACTTGAAATTTGGCAGAGAGGTAGTCCTAAGGTCAGGGAAGTGCCTTTTGCAGGTCTGGTGTCAATCTGTTCAGTAGTTCCTGAGAAAATCAAAAGTAAAATCATATATATATGTGGGCGGAGCCTAACCACACCTCTCATCCTGAGATCTGATTGGCTGTCAGCACTTCATCCAAGAAGTGTTGGCAGCCATCTTGGGACCAATATACATGATAGCACCTCATTAAAAAGCATTGCAGTTAATAGAAGGTTTTAAGACTTTAGTTACATTATAAATCATTTGTTGATGGTACCATACTCATTTTAGGAATTGTGGTATGTTCTAAGGTGATTTCACCATGTGAAAAAGCCTTCTGCTGGGATATCATGATTAGGGCTCCCGGTTTTATGGTATTTATTTTTTTGCCATTTCCGTCTGTATTTATCCATATTTATTTTTTGGGCTTTTTTTCTGTATGTATCCATATTTATTTTTGCCGCAAGCAAAAGGCGACGCTACAGCTAGTATTTTTCCACATTTTTTTACATTGATAAGGCACACCTGCGCCCGGTTGTTATTGGGCAACACAATACATTCAGCTGAAAACTTTGCCATTGTAGTACAAGCACATGTGCATTTCAAGAGACTTTGAGGGCATTGAGGCTCCTTCTGGTTTGTCAATGAAGTGCTCCAGGCTTCTATGGCTGGTAGAAGCCCGGAGCTCCAACATTCCAATATCTGTTCACAGCTGTTGCTGTGAACAAAAGGCCTCACGGATCCTGAGGGAATTCCAATCCACTTGGGCTCTTTGAGGCCTTTGTTTAACAAATTAGAACATTCTGCCCTCTAGGGGCAGAATGTTCTAATAGCCTTAGAGCTTTCGTTAGCGGGCTCTACCGGCCATTAAAGGCCTGCTCCCTTGTTAATGGGAGCTGGCCTTTAATGGCCGGTAGAGGCTGCTTCGTGGGCTCTCAGGCTATAGTAGGGAACTAAGGAGCTGGCCAAGGCAAAAACAAATATCAAAAGGCATTTTACTTTGTATTGTTTCCATGGACTATACAGTTCACATCGCCACAGTGCTCCTGCAGTTTTCTTTAATGAGGCTCTGCAAAGGGATACCTCATAGGGAAAGACCAGAGGAAACATGATGACAGCGGTTTCTGAGACTGCCTTCCTTAGTCCCTCAGTCCAATCTGGTCTGTTGTTCATCTTGGGAGTTTGGGGAAATACCCAAGGTAACATAGGTACAGTGATTGGAGAAGAGAAGCCTCTTGATCCCCATGTTGGAGAAGAGGGGGTCCAGATGGTACCTTAGGACAGATAAGTCCAACTAAGAGGTTTATTTTACTAGTTATAGGCAGCTGGTGATTATTTCAAAACTGCACCAGCAGGAAAAGGCTGCTGAAGGAATTGGATTCCAATGAAGTTCATTTTAGAAATTAACAAGATGGGTGTTGTGTTACAGACACACATCCCAAGAATTTACTGTAATGTTTAAAATGCTCGAAAGAGGTAAGTCTGGTAGCCCAGTGTTTCCAGGTTACTTAAAGCATTCGACTGAACAGATAAAGGCATCGTTCACACTCAGTGTGACTTCATTCACCATGCTCTGCGTACGGGCTCTGAGAACAGAGGCATGAATTGGCACAAAATTATACATTGTGAAAAGTAACACAAGAGTGGATGCCAACATTTCAGAGGAGCAAAGTGGGAGATATGTGTTCACCCGCAGGAGTTTGCTTTTCATTCCCTCTAATAGGGTTACACGCAAAGCCTTGACATTGACTATGGCGGGGCTACGGTTTTGCAAGTAATTTCACATGTCAGAAGAAATTGGGAGCCTGCGAGCCTTGGCTTTTATGTCAAAATGCGCCGCAGCCAACTCTTTATGCTAGAAAAGGCAACAGATAACACGCGAGGACGAAAGCGAAGGGGATCTGTCAGATCGGCTGCACTTCACTTCATGTGGAAAGACACTGCTGGCGAGCAGCATTGAAACAGGGGGCCATGAAGGCAGCAAATTGGATTCCCCGGCTCCGCTCATCTCCGCCCTGACGCGCTCTCGCAAAAAACACGTATATATGTACCTGTGCCGGCCGGATGGGGCGCCGGCAGACCCAGAGCCGTGAGCAGCGAGGATCTGGAGTGCCCCCACGGGCCCACACCCTCCCCTCTTGAGCCCTGCAGAAACAGTGTGCAGGCTGGAGACGTAGGCTTAGTGTGAAGACACGAGGGTCACCGACCGCCGTTCCTCACCCCCTCCATTTCAGCGACAAGCTCTCTGCATGCTAGAAATGATAGGCCCATGTTTATAAGCCAGCAAGATGGATCTGTGAGTTACTGCTGACTGCTAACATCTGCTGTTATCTTAATATCACAAGTTTCAACCTCAGCACACCGAACTGACTCTTCCAAATCTCAGAAGTTTGCAGATTGAGTTGCATTGCATTTGAAAACCAAACATCTACTATTTACAGTCCTTGGAAACAACACGAGTATGGTATGAAGTGAAATATAAAAAGCAACTTATTATTGTTATTACAATCGAAAAGGCAAAACTACAAGGCTCAGCTCGAAAAGCGGATAGAAGATGGCCCATCACTGCAAAAAAACCTCATCTGCTGCTAAATTCAGTTTTACTGTTCTACTAAAGTACTGATTTTACAAAGTGATTCCCATTTGGATTAAATTAATGTAAATTGTATTCCATTTGGACCTCCTGAATATCTGGCACTGAGCGAGCGCTCATAGCTCAAGGGTCACCCTTGATCCTAGCTACTGAAAGACTGGAAAGATGATTTTTGTCCGATTCCTTTCAGCACTGGGGACACCAGTTAATGGTACAATCGCCGTGAACAATAGCATATTAAACCTTTAGCTACAGGCCGTGCTCCCCGGTGGGAAGTCCACCTCAGTGAGCGAGAGGAAGGAGCAAGGCACTTGTTCACAGCAGGGCGACATAAAGGAGTAAGATTATAGGAGCAGGAGTAGCTACAAAGCTGGCAGTGCGTACCTCCCCCCCCCCCACCCCCACGTTTGTGGCAGCCCGGGCTGAAACAGCTTACACACAGCCGCCCCGAGCACTTCACAGGTCTTTAAAAGACCATTCGCTTGTTAAAGGGGCTTTGTTGGTTGTTCACCCCTTCTAGAGCCCCTGCATCGCCACTCCGACTATTGCTGGAAGAATTAGCACGTTACACAATACTGCCCTGTCAGCTGAAACCCAGAAGCATCTGGTTTTTGCTTGCAGGAATCGGGAGGCGGGAGACTAGCGCAGCAACATTTACTCGTATTTTACCGTTTATAAATATAAATACAGACAAAGGAAATATCGATTTCCGTCTGTATTTATATGTATAAATCCGTAAATACGGAAAACCGGGAGCCCTAATCATGATTGAGAGAAAAATATTTTCTCATGCTTTTCCCACAGAGGTTTGGAAGGTGATCTATAAGCTAAACTGAGAGCTTATTTTCTGTAAATTCACATTGTCTTTCGCAGTCATGTGAGAATGAAGTCTGACATTCTCAGTAAAACATGTACATCCAACAAGGGCAGAGACTGTCAGTTGATTCCTTTGTGTTCTACTGCAGCTTCCCAGAGTGTTCCAAAGAACAACTAGAGCGCTAACAGTCCTACTTATGATAAACATATGGCACACCTGAAGCCATCTTGCTTGGATTAAAGTGGTAACTCTTAAAACATTTAATTTAAAAAGGAACAAAATGAGGGGGTTCATTTTTCCATAAAAAGTATGATTAGTGCTGCAGAAAGAAAAATTAGGGCACATTTTGAGTGACTTCTCAAATCCTCTTCTATTTCATTAAAAAATTCTGACATGCAGACTGAAACATGCACTTTCAATACCAGCAGCAGTTTTCCCTGGTGAACAGTAGCTTTACTACAGTGATCTAATGAGCAAAAAGAGTGCTAACATTCTGAATTTATGGCAAATGTGTGACACATCTGAATGCCTTCTTGATGGAATCAAAGTAAAAAACTGAAAGTATTTCCTACTGAGGTGACTGCAGTAAATGAGGAAATTAGGAAACTTCATAACAAATAAGTCTCCCAAGATGGCCACCAGAGACAAAAGAGCCCAAATGTAGCCCAAATATCACCCAGATGTAGCCCAAGTATAGCCCAATGACAGAATGTCCCAGAGTGTTCTTAAAAACAACTAGAGCGCTTACTGTCTTCATTATGACAAAAGTATGGCACACCTGAAGCCATCTTGATTGGAATAAACTGGTAACACTTAAAACATTTAATTTAAAAAGGAACACAATGAGGGGGTTCATTTTGCCATAGAAAGTATGATTAATGCTGAAGAAAGAAAATGAGGGCACATTTTGAGTGACTTCTCAAATCCTCTTCTATTTCATTAAAAAATTCTGACAGGCAGACTGAAACATGCACTTTTAATACCAGGAGCAGACTTCCATGGTGAACAGTAGTTTTACTACAGTGATCTAATGAGCAACTAGAGAGCTAACATTCAGAATTGATGGCAAATGTGTGACATATCTGAATACCTTCATGATGGAATCAAAGTAAAAAACTGAAAGCATTTCCTACTGAGGAGACTGCAGTACATGAGGAAATTAGGAAACTTCATAACAAATAAATCTCCCAAGATGGCCACCGGAGACAAAAGAGCCCAAATGTAGCCAAAAATCACCCAGATGTAGCCCAAATATAGCCCAATGACAGAAGTGTGCAAAACACTTATTATTTTGTGTTTTTGCAGTGTTATATAGTGCAGACTTGTCAGGTATTGGAGTGCTTTACATGAGCATTGGTTACATCACACAAGAACAAATTCATTTTGGTTATAGACATGGGGAGACTAAGTGATTTGACCAGAATCACAGAATGTCGAGCTGAAGCAGAAACTCCAACCTGGTTCCCCAGTTGCAAAGTCTGCAGTTCTGGAAGTAACACCACATCCTCTCCCCTAAGTGCAACATTTAATCAAGTGGTCAACTGGATGAAAAAACATAAAGATAACAAATAATTTAAAAGTGCTTTGTCGCTATTTGAAAACTCAGAAAATATGTCCTTATTTTAGTCTTTTAGAGCACTAACCATAATTTTGATGCCAATAAGACCCTCTCATATATGTAATTTCTAAAGGAAATGCTCTAGGTATTACAGTTTTGATTACATCAAGATGACGTCAGGCAATCCACACTTTTGTAATAAATATAGAATGTTAGCAATCTAGTTGTTCATTAGGATACTGTTGAGAGGCAGAGGCCAGGGGCACGGACTCTGAAAATTGAAGGCAGGTAGGAGGGTGCAAAGGCAACAATTTAACCACACTGAGCAGGCAGGAAGGGCCGTGGCAGCACAACAGACTATGGAGGGCAGTGGAAAGGGCGGCAGGGGCAACAAACCAACAATACAGGACTTGCAAGAGAGGCTGTGGCAATGTAATAGACCATTGTGGGCAGAAGGAAGAGGCAATGGTAGTACAACCATACATGCCAGGAAACGTCCAATGTTTTTAAGCTCAAATGGGCTTTATTTGATCTGTCTCCTGTCTACAATCTCCTCTTTTTCAATGTAACTCAAAGCGGAAAATCAATACCCCAGTTTTTTTTCAAAATCTCCCTCTTACCAAGTTCAAAATGTTCGCAAGTATGGTACATTGGATCATGGAAGGAAATGGGGTAGGGACATGGACTTGGATAACAGAGGACAGGAGGGACATGGAGAGGTGCACCAAACTGACCCTGCGGGGCAGGCATCAGGGTTTGCAGCAGCACAATACACCACACAGGGCATGCGGGACGGGAGTGCAGCACAACAATCCATAGAAAGCAAGAGGGAGGGGACAGGACCATGCACATGGACAACAGAGAACAGAGGGGCAAGAGGCAATGGTAGCTAGCTGACCATAATGGACAGACAGGAGAGAAAGCTGCAGCATAACAGACCATAAAGGGCAGGAGGGACGGATCAGGGGCATTACAATGGAACAGACAAGCCAGGAGGGAGGGAGTAGGTGTCTGCACATGTAAACAGAGGGCTGGGGGCAAGGGGGCAGGGCAGGAGCAGCAAGATAGCCATGGAGGTCAGGCAGGATGGGCACTAGAAGCAAGACACACCATGAAGAGCAACACTGAGACTGTGATGGCATACACACAGACCATGGAGGGAAGGTGGGAGGGGTCAGGGGCAGCTAACTGACCACACAGGGAAGGTGGGAGGGGCCATGGCAGCACAGAAGACCATGCATGGCAAGTGGGAGGGTTAGTGGGAGCACAATGGCTATGATGGGCAAGAAGGAGGGTGCAGGGGCATGCACAAAGGACGATGGAGGATAGAAGGGAGGGTCAGGACCTGTGCACAGACAAGAAAGTTCAGGGGAAGGGGCCTCACAACAGACCGCACGGGGCAGGCAGGAGGAGCAGTTGCAGCACAATAGACCAGGGAGGGCAGAAGGGTGTGGCAGTACAATGGACCATGTAGGACAGGAGGAAGAGGATAGGGGCATGGCATGTGGACAGGCAGGGTGGAGGTGGCAGGGACAGGTTACAGTCATCTGACAATGCTAGGCAGGTGGGAGGGGAGTGGCAGCTCAACACAACACTAAGAGTAGATAGGAGTGGCAGGTCCATGGAACATGGTTGGCAAAAAGGATGGAGCAGGGGCATGCACAAAGACATCGGAGGGCAGGGGGAAGGAGAATAGGGGCAGCAAGCTAAGCACAGAGTTTAAGCAGGAGGTCAATGATGGGGCATAGAATTGGGCAATGGAGGGCAGGAGGAGTGGACTGGTACATCATACTAAATTGAGGGCAGTGGCAGCACATCAGACCATGCATGGCAGGAGGGAGGAGGCTAGTCCATGGATTCACACAACAGAGGATAGGGAGGAGGGGAATGGGGCAGCAAGCTAACTGTTCAGAGAAGGCGGGTATTAGGAACGTTATTGTTTTTAAAACATGTGTCTGTGCGAACTACTTAAAATATGAACAAGTATGCAGCATAATCTCACTTTTATTCAGGAAGAAGAGGACGTTTGTGACTGTGACTCCGGGCTCACTTGGCAGAAACACCCCCTGACCCTCCACCCCCTATCGCAAACTGTTATGCCCGTGAAAAGGGTAGGTGAACACAGTGTTATATAGAACATAGTCCTGAGAGCACGATTGAAAATGAAAACTAGATATAGTGTATGGTATAAACTATGAACCAAAAAGTGTGATATAAGATGAACCGGGCGTGAAATATAATATGCAATACATTGTGCGCAATTACAGATTCATTGGAGAGCACAAGATAGCACAGGCACTAGCACGTGCTATGCGATATGCGCCTTGGAGTGTAATATGCACAGGGCAGTGTTGTGTAACCTAACTAGTCTCTAAAGTTATAATATAAAATATGTGCTGGGGAGTGTAACGTTGCATATGCACTTTGACAAAGATATGGATCCCAGATTGTAATATGTATGGCATAGCACTATGCGCTATAACATAGGCATCGAGGAAGGCACGTTAGATGGGGCAATATAACCCGTGCGAAGACAAGTGTGGCATGACATATTCACGGGGTGGTGTTACAGTGCACATGGGCTAGAGAGTGTCATAGCATATGCACTAGCTAGTGGAATACAACACAGAGGTGTGTGGCACTCAGCAGGCAATGGTGGGTGTAACACAGCATTGGGCTCTGCCAGGAGCGCGCTGTGACTCTCAAGTGATGTCCGTCCCCTTTCCAGAGAGTAAAATAAAAAGTATTACACATCCGGCAGTGGATGTGTGTTTTATTAACCATGAGGGGGGTTTCTTGCATAGTTTTGGTCGAATTTTTGTCGAATCCCCTTTGAATGGCTTGGTGTGCATGTGTATTAAATGTGCCCGTCAATAGCTACCCATGCTTGTATAAATAAACGACAAGGGTGTCTACCGGGATTAGGCACGGTAGGGCATCAGACATGTCAGAGCTTCACTAGTGGTGGAAATACATTCCACGTGGATTCATTGTACGCATAGTCGCCTTTTAATGAATATCACGCAAATTGTCATGGTGATAGGTACGTACGGTTTGTCCAGCATGTCCTAGGTGTGTCTATAAATATATATTTTTTTAAAATAATAAAAAACAGTGGCCGGCCCTGGGGATTGGGGTCAAAAAAATATAATTAGGAGACAGGCCCTGGGGGATGGGGTCATCAGGGCCAATAAATTAGAATAAGAAGGGGAACCACACAGCCCCCCTTCTTAAAAAATTAAAATAAATAAAAGACTGGCATCGTGCCGGAGGCCACGCCCCCTCCTTGCAGCACTCTGCAAACGCGCCCCCTGGCGAATTGTAAGTTGGGGAATTAAATCCTCTTCAATACTGAGGGTCCCTGAGGGCCAACTAGCCCAACAGGCATCTCCAGTATGCGCCAGGGAGCTGCGCTGCAGACAGGTGATCTGAGGCCAAACCCCTTTTTACACCTGTCTGCAACGCAGCTCTGTGGCGCTTACTGGAGGTACCTAGTGGTCTAGTTTGACCCTAGGGACCCTTAGAATTCAAGGGGACTTAATCTCTCAACTTAGAACAGCCACAGGGCGCATTTACACAGTGGTGAAGGGAGGGGACGGGGCCTGAGGTGACGTGTGCAAACACGCACTATGGCACATTTTAAATTGGGGATATAATTTCCCTTCAATACTGAGGGCCCCTGGGGGCTAACTAGCCCACCAAGTGCTTCCAGTAAGCGCCACTGAGCTGCATTGCAGAGAGGTGGTCCAGGCCGTGCCACTTTTTACACCTCTCTGCAACGAAGCTCTGTGGCACTTACTGGAGGTACCTAGTGGGCTAGTTGGACCCTAGGGACCCTCAGGATTCAAATGAACTTAATCTCCCAACTAAAAACGGACGCAGGGCGTGTTTACACAGTGGTGAAGGGAGGGGACGGGGCCTGAGTTAACGTGTGCAAAAACGCCCTGTGGCCTGTTTTAAGAGGTAGTTTTAATCCCCCTGCCCTATTATATACTAGGGGCTTACAGAGGAGGTCATGCTAATCACAGGGGGACCCCAACGCATAATGTTCCCTAGTGTATGTTGGTGTTTTCACTGTATTCTAAGTGTCTTTTAACATAGCACTGGCTCTAGGACTGGTTAGTCAGACTCAGTTACCATCAGTATCTGTCTGAAAAAGTTGAGGGTACAGGATGATTTTGCAACAAGGCTTCTTTCTGCTCTTCTTTTTGTTCTTTCTGCACGTTATCCTTCTTCCTGCACTTTTCTTTGTCTTTGAGGACTTCTGTTGCTTCTTTCTGCACTTCTTTTTTTTCTTTCTGTGCATTTTTTCTCCTTTCTTCACATGTCCTATCTCTGTAGGCATAGTTAGAAATTAGCATTTAAAAAACCTTTGAAATTCACAGAAAAAACCATAGGTTTCAGGCACGTTATAGTTAGGAATTAGCATTTAAAAGACCTCAGAAATTCACTGAAAAAACCATAGGTTTCAGGGGTGTTATAGTTAGCTGGACTTTTCACTTGTACAAAACCATTGAAATTCCCCCGTTATAGTTAGTTCAGCTAACTATAACTCGCGCGCCCGCAATGCACTGCTGATGACGTCACATATTACATCACTCATGACATGGTCAGTGACATCACTCATGACATCACTGACCTGGTTATGGTTTTTTCAGTGAATATATATATATATATATATATATATATTCACTGAAAAAACCATAGGTTTCACACATGTTATAGTTAGCTGGACATTTTACTGATAAAAAACCAATGAAATTCCCCCGTTATAGTTACTGCAGGCAACTATAACTCACGCGACCGCAATCCTCTGCTGATGCTAATACTGTATTTAGACACTTATTTGCCCATGTCTTCTTCCATTAAATTTTAGCTTTACATATATTACAAATATTTTTTTTTCATAAAGACACATATGTCATCAGCAGAAGATTGCGGTCGCGTGAGTTATAGTTGCCTGCAGTAACTATAACGGGGGAATTTCATTGGTTTTTTATCAGTAAAATGTCCAGCTAACTATAATATGTGTGAAACCTATGTTTTTTTCAGTGAATTTGCAAGGTTTTTTAAATGCTAAGTTACTTACGCCATTCGTGGCGTGCGCGCCCAGTTAACGCAGTTCGTTCCGTGCGCGCACGGTGCGCTTCGTGCACCGTGCGCGCACAGTGAGCACGCGGTGCGCTTCGCGCACCGCGCGCCCACTTTACGCAGTTAGTGCCGTGCACGCACAGTGGTCACGCGGTGCGCTGCGCGCACCGCGTGCCCACGTTAAGCGGGATGGGCCATGTACCGTGCGCACATGGGGGACTTATTTTGCACATCTTTGTGAAATGTATTCTTGGTTAACTTCTTACATGTTTTATGCCATGCACACGTGGGGAGAATGTGGATAATTTTTTTTTTTTTACAATTTTTTACCGTACGCGTACGGTAAGCGTAATCGGCGATTTTCCGAAAAAAAATTTTTTTTTTTTTTGGGCTTGGGGGTGGTTTGGGGACCCCTGTATCAATGCTGGGTGGTTAGGATCTCATGAAACTGCCTCTTTACACATTTTTGGGGTTCGTTTTTGCTGCCCAACTCAGGAAGCGAGAGAGAAAATGGCGGCCGCCGCTTCCTGGTTTCGACCGATTCGAATGTTTACTAAGATCTAAGAGCCAATCAGAATCGCGCTCGCGCACGCCACTGTACGCGTACGGTAAGCGCACGGTAAGCGCACCGTAAGCGCACCGTAAGCTGCCACAGATATATATATTGATTTAAAGGCTATTTTCTCAGAATCAACTGAACAGATTTACACCAAACCTACAAAAGGCACTTCCTTGACCTGGGGACTACCTCTCTGCCAAATTTCATTAAATTCTGTTCAGCCGTTCGGGCTGTAGCCCTGTCTAAAGGTCCTATGGAAAAATGCATGGGAAAAACGCGTTTTGGGACCCCCCTTTTATCCCAGCCCCCGCTTGACGAATCCCCCGAGACTTTCAGGGTAGGAGCGGAGCGTAGCGCCCCACCTATTTTGAAAAATTCGCGAGGATTCGTCGACCGGCGCCAAAGTTATTCAAAATAGAATGTTACGGATTTCCTATGGAAACGTGGTCCTAACTATAACTACCTACTGGCGACCGCCAGTAGGTAATATATATATATATATATATATATATATATATCCAAACACTTCGTTGTAGTGCAATGAAAAACAACGCTTCACGGCTCCCAATAACTTCAAGGCAGAGTTTATTCAGCAGTTGTTGCTGAATAAACTCTGCCTTGAAGTTATTGGGAGCCGTGAAGCGTTGTTTTTCATTGCACTACAACGAAGTGTTTGGATTATGGGGTTTCGCTAACCCGTCACGGCCCGCCGTCGTAAAGTGGCTCGAGCTGAAGCGATTCTGTGGCTTGTGGATATATATATATATATATATATATTACCTACTGGCGGTCGCCAGTAGGTAGTTATAGTTAGGACCACGTTTCCATAGGTAATCCGCAACATTCTATTTTGAATAACTTTTGCGCCGGTCGACGAATCCTCGCGAATTTTTCAAAATAGGTGGGGCGCTCCGCTCCGCTCCTACCCTGAAAGTCTCGGGGGGATTCGTCAAGCGGGGGCTGAGATAAAAGGGGGGTCCCAAAACACGTTTTTCCCATGCATTTTTCCATAGGACCTTTAGACACAGCTACAGCCCGAACGGCTGAACAGAATTACTTGAAATTTGGCAGAGAGGTAGCCATAAGGTCAAGGAAGTGCCTTTTGCAGGTCTGGTGTAAATCTGTTCAGTATTTCCTGAGAAAATAGCATTTAAAAGCATCTATATATGTGGGCGGAGCCTAACCACACATCTCATCCTGAGATCTGATTGGCTGTCAGAACTTCAACCAAGAAGTATTGGCAGCCATCTTGGGACCAATATACATGATAGCACCTCATTAAAAAGCATTGCAGTTAATAGAAGGTTTTAAGAGGTTAGTTACATTATAAATCATTTGTTGATGGTACCATACTCATTTTAGGAATTGTGGTATGTTCTAAGGTGATTTCACCATGTGAAAAAGCCTTCTGCTGGGATATCATGATTGAGAGAAAAATATTTTCTCATGCTTTTACCACAGAGGTTTGGAAAGTGATCTATAAGCTAAACTGAGAGCTTATTTTCTGTAAATTCACATTATCTTTCTCAGTCATGTGAGAATGAAGTCTGACATTCTCAGTAAAACATGTACATCCAACAAGGGCAGAGACTGTCAGTTGATTCCTTTGTGTTCTACTGCAGCTTCCCAGAGTGTTCCAAAGAACTACTAGAGCGCTAACCGTCCTACTTATGATAAACGTATGGCACACCTGAAGCCATCTTGCTTGGATTAAAGTGGTAACTCTTAAAACATTTAATTTAAATAGGAACAAAATGAGGGGGTTCATTTTTCCATAAAAAGTGTGATTAGTGCTGCAGAAAGAAAAATTAGGGCACATTTTGAGTGACTTCTCAAATCCTCTTCTATTTCATTAAAAAATTCTGACATGCAGACTGAAACATGCACTTTCAATACCAGCAGCAGTTTTCCCTGGTGAGCAGTAGCTTTACTACAGTGATCTAATGAGCAAAAAGAGTGCTAACATTCTGATTTTATGGCAAATGTGTGACACATCTGAATGCCTTCTTGATGGAATCAAAGTAAAAAACTGAAAGTATTTCCTACTGAGGAGACTGCAGTAAATGAGGAAATTAGGAAACTTCATAACAAATAAGTCTCCCAAGATGGCCACCAGAGACAAAAGAGCCCAAATGTAGCCCAAATATCACCCAGATGTAGCCCAAGTATAGCCCAATGACAGAATGTCCAAGAATGTTCTTAAAAACAACTAGAGCGCTTATTGTCTTCATTATGACAAAAGTATGGCACACCTGAAGCCATCTTGATTGGAATAAACTGGTAACACTTAAAACATTTAATTTAAAAAGGAACACAATGAGGGGGTTCATTTTGCCATAGAAATTATGATTAATGCTGAAGAAAGAAAATGAGGGCACATTTTGAGTGACTTCTCAAATCCTCTTCTACTTCATTAAAAAACTCTGACATGCAGACTGAAACATGCACTTTTAATACCAGGAGCAGACTTCCATGGTGAACAGTAGTTTTACTACAGTGATCTAATGAGCAACTAGAGTGCTAACATTCAGAATTTATGGCAAATGTGTGACATATCTGAATACCTTCATGATGGAATCAAAGTAAAAAACTGAAAGCATTTCCTACTGAGGAGGAAATTAGGAAACTTCATAACAAATAAATCTCCCAAGATGGCCACCGGAGACAAAAGAGCCCAAATGTAGCCCAAAATCACCCAGATATAGCCCAAATATAGCCCAATGACAGAAGTGTGCAAAACACTTATTATTTTGTGTTTTTGCATTGTTATATAGTGCAGACTTGTCAGGTATTGGAGTGCTTTACATGAGCATTGGTTACATCACACAAGAACAAATTCATTTTGGTTGTAGACATGGGGAGACTAAGGGATTTGACCAGAATCACAGAATGTCGAGCTGAAGCAGAAACTTCAACCTGGTTCCCCAGTTGCAAAGTCTGCAGTTCTGGAAGTAACACCACATCCTCTCCCCTAAGTGCAACATTTAGTCAAGTGGTCAACTGGATAAAAAAACATAAAGATAACAAATAATTTAAAAGTGCTTTGTCGCTATTTGAAAACTCAGAAAATATGTCCTTATTTTAGTCTTTTAGAGCACTAACCATAATTTTGATGCCAATAAGACCCTCTCATATATGTAATTTCTAAAGGAAATGCTCTAGGTATTACAGTTTTGATTACATCAAGATGATGTCAGGCGTTCCACACTTTTGTAATAAATATAGAATGTTAGCAATCTAGTTGTTCATTAGGATACTGTTGAGAGGCAGAGGCCAGGGGCACGGACTCTGAAATTTGAAGGCAGGTAGAAGGGTGCAAAGGCAACAATTTAACCACACTGAGCAGGCAGGAAGGGCCGTGGAAGCACAACAGACTATGGAGGGCAGTGGAAAGGGGGGCAGGGGCAACAAACCAACAATACAGGACTTGCAAGAGAGGCTGTTGGAGGGAAGATCTATTACGGGTCAAGGAAGCTAGGGGCGGTCCCCAGAGCCCCGGGAGCCACCACAGAACTGAGCAGGAGAGTGAGTCAGGGACAAAAGGGGCACCTTAATTTGAGCCGGGGTGCCTAGGAACGCTTGCTCCAAAAATGAAGAAAACAGACATATGAGACATGGAATTGGAGGAAGAATACAATGGCAGTTTAATGAGAAGATGCAACTTCAAAGAAACCGCAGAATAGAGACATAAAGTACGAAATACAGAATCCAGATAATCATACAGCTGTCATGATATTCTCTGTATCTCAATTAATGTACTGACAGAGAGAGAGAGAAAACACATCTATAAATGCATCATGAGAAACAAGTTACACCAAGGAAAATGTTACCTAGGAACACTCACGTTTACTCTTAGAGCAAGCATTCCTGCAATTACAATACAAAATCTTTTAAATGCAAAAGTAAAGAGAACAATGGTTAAACATAACATGACATTTCATATAGGTAAAATAGAATAAGATACTTCAAGCAAAGCAGAGCAAGACGTTTTAAGCAAAGGAAGACAAGAGCTCCCAGCTCTTGGGGAAAACCTGCACAGCCTGTTAACCTACATACAGACGGCGAGGTAGTCCGTCGATATCTGTGGGTGCTCCCTTTTTATATCATTTTGTGGGCTCCTTTGCACGCTACATCTACCTACGTATGCTACCCAAAAGCTTCGTCTGCAGATTTTACCAGACATTTTGTCATTTACCCACTTAAAGCTGACAATGGACTGGGTGAAAAGGTTAGTCTCTCAGGCCAATCGCTTATCGTAAGTTCCATAGAGCAAGCAGAAAATAATGGGTATTGTACGGGAATTCAATATATTCATGTATAAAATCTCCTCAGTTCTCCTAACTTGACGCTCTGCGGTTGCCACTTCCTTAAAAGCGGGAAACCTGCCTAGGAAGCAAGTACCAGTCCAGGATGCAGCCTACTGTATGTCGACAGCTTCAGGGGGATGTTGAACTTTGATACCGAGCACGGAGCACTCGGGTAGGGTGGGGGCTACTAGTTTGGAGCAGAAGGCCTCGCAGACCTGCCTTCAGACTGCTATACACTAAAATTGCAGAGCTATGGTCAATTTAACAAAGAGGCCTACATATTGAACAGAAGGGCCTACACAGGGGTTTTATGCTGGCTGAGTGGTAAGGATGTCTCAGGATAATTATATAGCAACACAGGACCCGCTGGTCAATTTAATACGGCCTACAAATGCGGCAGGCAGGGCAAGGACAAGGGTCTCATACTTCAGGTGTGGACAGAACGGGCCAGGGGCCCCCTGTGATACAAAATCCACCCTCCTTCAAGGCTGTGGCAATGTAATAGACCATTGTGGGCAGAAGGAAGAGGCAATGGTAGTACAACCATACATGCCAACAGACCCGATTCAGCCAGGAAACGTCCAATGTTTTTAAGCTCAAATGGGCTTTATTTGATCTGTCTCCTGTCTACAATATACTCTTTTTCAATGTAACTCAAAGGGGAAAATCAATACCCCAGTTTTTTTTCAAAATCTCCCTCTTACCAAGTTCAAAATGTTCGCAAGTATGGTACATTGGATCATGGAAGGAAATGGGATAGGGACATGGACTTGGATAACAGAGGACAGGAGGGACATGGAGAGGTGCACCAAACTGACCCTGCAGGGCAGGCATCAGGGTTTGCAGCAGCACAATACACCACACAGGGCATGCAGGACGGGAGTGCAGCACAACAATCCACAGAAAGCAAGTGGGAGGGGACAGGACCATGCACATGGACAACAGAGAACAGAGGGGCAAGAGGCAATGGTAGCTAGCTGACCATAATGGACAGACAGGAGAGAAAGTTGCAGCATAACAGACCATAAAGGGCAGGAGGGACGGATCAGGGGCATTACAATCGAACAGACAAGCCAGGAGGGAGGGAGTAGGGGTCTGCACATGTAAACAGAGGGCTGGGGGCAAGGGGGCAGGGCAGGAGCAGCAAGATAGCCATGGAGGTCAGGCAGGATGGGCACTAGAAGCAAGACACACCATGAAGAGCAACAGTGAGACTGTGATGGCATACACACAGACCATGGAGGGAAGGTGGGAGGGGGTCAGGGGCAGCTAACTGACCACACAGGGAAGGTGGGAGGGGCCATGGCAGCAGAAGACCATGCATAGTAAGTGGGAGGGTTAGTGGCAGCACAATGGCTATGATGGGCAAGAAGGAGGGTGCAGGGGCATGCACAAAGGACGATGGAGGATACAAGGGAGGGTCAGGACCTGTGCACAGACAAGAAAGTTCAGGGGAAGGGGCCTCACAACAGACCACACGGGGCAGGCAGGAGGAGCAGTTGCAGCACAACAGGCCAGGGAGGGCAGAAGGGTGTGGCAGTACAATGGACCATGTAGGACAGGAGGAAGAGGATAGGGGCATGGCATGTGGACAGGCAGGGTGGAGGTGGCAGGGACAGGTTACAGTCATCTGACAATGCTAGGCAGGTGGGAGGGGAGTGGCAGCTCAACAGAACACTCAGAGTAGATAGGAGTGGCAAATCCATGGGACATGGTGGGCAAAAAGGATGGAGCAGGGGCATGCACAAAGACATCGGAGGGCAGGGGGAAGGAGAATAGGGGCAGCAAGCTAAGCACAGAGTTTAAGCAGGAGGTCAATGATGGGGCATAGAAATGGGCAATGGAGGGCAGGAGGAGTGGACTGGTACATCATACTAAATTGAGGGCAGTGGCAGCACATCAGACCATGCATGGCAGGAGGGAGGAGGCTAGTCCATGGATTCACACAACAGAGGATAGGGAGGAGGGGGATGGGGCAGCAAGCTAACTGTTCAGAGAAGGCGGGTATTAGGAACTTTATTGTTTTTAAAACATTGTGTCTGTGCGAACTACTTAAAATATGAACAAGTATGCAGCATAATCTCACTTTTATTCAGGAAGAAGAGGACGTTTGTGACTGTGACTCAGGATCACTTGGCAGAAACACCCCCTGACCCTCCACCCCCTATCACAAAATGTAATGCCCGTGAAAAGGGTAGGTGAACACAGTGTTATATAGAACATAGTCCTGAGAGCACGATTGAAAATGAAAACTAGATATAGTGTATGGTATAAACTATGCACCAAAAAGTGTGATATAAGATGAACCAGGCGTGAAATATAATATGCAATACATTGTGCGCAATGACAGATTCATCGGAGAGCGCGAGATAGCACAGGCACTAGCGCGTGCTATGCGATATGCGCCTTGGAGTGTAATATGCACAGGGCAGTGTTGTGTAACCTAACTAGTCTCTAAAGTGGTAATATAAAATATGTGCTGGGGAGTGTAACGTTGCATATGCACTGTGACAAAGATATGGATCCCAGATTGTAATATGTATGGCATAGCACTGTGCGTTATAACATAGGCATCGAGGAAGGCACGTTAGATGGGGCAATATAACCCGTGCGAAGACAAGTGTGGCATGACATATTCACGGGGTGGTGTTACAGTGCACATGGGCTAGAGAGTGTCATAGCATATGCACTAGCTAGTGGAATACAACACAGAGGTTTGTGGCACTCGGCAGGCAATGGTGGGTGTAACACAGCATTGGGCTCTGTCAGGAGTGCGCTGTGACTCTCAAGTGATGTTCGTCCCCTTTCCAGAGAGTAAAATAAAAAGTATTACACATCCGGCAGTGGATGTGTGTTTTATTAACCGTGAGGGGGGTTTCTTGCATAGTTTTTGTCGAATTTTTGTCGAATCCCCTTTGAATGGCTTGGTGTGCATGTGTATTAAATGTGCCCGTCAATAGCTACCCATGCTTGTATAAATAAACGACAAGGGTGTCTACCGGGATTAGGCATGGTAGGGCATCAGACATGCATAGTCGCCTTTTAATGAATATCACGCAAATCGTCATGGTGATAGGTACGTACGGTTTGTCCAGCATGTCCTAGGTGTGTCTATAAATATATATTTTTTAAAAATAATAAAAAACAGTGGCCGGCCTGGGGGATTGGGGTCAAAAAAATATAATTAGGAGACAGTCCCTGGGGGATGGGGTCATCAGGGACAATAAATTAGAATAAGAAGGGGAACCACACAGCCCCCCTTCTTAAAAAATTAAAATAAATAAAAGACTGGGATCGTGCCGGAGGCCATGCCCCCTCCGTGCAGCACTCTGAAAACGCGCCCCCAACATGCATCTCCAATATGCGCCAGGGAGCTGCGCTGCAGACAGGTGTTCTGAGGCCAAGCCCCTTTTTACACCTCTCTGCAACGCAGCTATGTGGCGCTTACTGGAGGTACCTAGTGGTCTAGTGTGACCCTAGGGACCCTTAGGATTCAAGGGGACTTAATCTCTCAACTTAGAACAGCCACAGGGCGCGTTTACACAGTGGTGAAGGGAGTGGACGGGGCCTGAGGTGACGTGTGCAAACATGCACTATGGCACGTTTTAAATTGGGGATATAATTTCCCTTCAATATTGAGGGCCCCTGGGGGCTAACTAGCCCACCAAGTGCTTCCAGTAAGCGCCACTGAGCTGCATTGCAGAGAGGTGGTCCAGGCCGTGCCACTTTTTACACCTCTCTGCAACGCAGCTCTGTGGCACTTACTGGAGGTACCTAGTGGGCTAGTTGGACCCTAGGGACCCTCAGGATTCAAATGAACTTAATCTCCCAACTAAAAACGGACACAGGGCGTGTTTGCACAGTGGTGAAGGGAGGGGACGGGGCCTGAGTTAACGTGTGCAAAAACGCCCTGTGGCCTGTTTTAAGAGGTAGTTTTAATCCCCATGCCCTAATATATACTAGGGGCTTACAGAGGAGGTCAGGCTAATCACAGGGGGACCCCAACGCATAATGTTCCCTAGTGTATGTAGGTGTTTTCACTGTATTCTAAGTGTCTTTTAACATAGCACTGGCTCTAGGACTGGTTTGTCAGACTCAGTTACCACCAGTATCCGTCTGAAAAAGTTGAGGGTACAGGATGATTTTGCAACAAGGCTTCTTTCTGCTCTTCTTTTTGTTCTTTCTGCACGTTATCCTTCTTCTTGCACTTATCTTCGTATTTGAGGACTTCTGTTGCTTCTTTCTGCACTTCTTTTGTTTCTTTCTGTGCATTTTTTCTTCTTTCTTCACATGTCCTATCTCTGTAGGCATAGTTAGAACTTAGCATTTAAAAAACCTTTGAAATTCACAGAAAAAAGCATAGGTTTCAGGCACGTTATAGTTAGGAATTAGCATTTAAAAAACCTCAGAAATTCACTGAAAAAACCATAGGTTTCAGGGGTGTTATAGTTAGCTGGACTTTTCACTTGTACAAAACCATTGAAATTCCCCCGTTATAGTTAGTTCAGCTAACTATAACTGGCGCGCCCGCAATGCACTGCTGATGACGTCACATATTACATCACTCATGACATGGTCAGTGACATCACTCATGACATCACTGATGACATCTCAAATGACATCACTGATGACATCACTGATGACATCATCCTTGTGATAGAGTGGCAGACCTCCTCTCACCCTAATATAACCTTTGATACACACATAAAAAATAGAGACTAACATTTTCAAAACAATGGACATACCAATACCAGTTACAACAACCTCTTCAGTAATTCTAAGATCCACATACACATCCACTCATTCACCAACAGTCCTATACAGTCACTCATACATGTACTCACTCATCATATGTACTCATACACCTATGCATCCTGTTACACAATGCCACTCATCCATAGAGGTACTCACACACATAGTCACTCATGCTAATAAAGAATCAAACATACATTTACTTGCATATACAGTTATACACACACCACCACACTTACTTCTACGGAAACTTACACATACTTAGTCTTTTAAACAATCACTTATAGAAACACATACTTATTCATACAGGAACTCTTTCAATCTCTCACTCTCACATATACTCACATATATACACCAATAGTCACATATACTAGTTTAAAACATATGTAGTTACTCATAAAGACACTATTGAGACAGTCATTCACTCACTAACACACCCATACACACACTCATCCACCCATACAGTCCTGCACACATTCTGTGTTCAACACATACAAACAGTGAGTCACTCATTCATGCACCTATGCACTACGTAATACCCCCCACCGAACCATGCAGACACTCAGACTGATACTCAAAAAACCAACTAATAACCTATATAGACACCCATGTAGCTACTCACCAACCCATGCAGCCACTTATACACAAAGTGAGAGACTGATACAGATATTTACATATTTAAACATTACTCACTAAGCCATGTATTCACTATGATACACTTAATCAGTCAGTTACACAATCAATTTTTCAAAAACAAATCATCCATTTAGACACTTATATACCCATTTATTCTTCCATCGACCTTGAGATATACATATATAAAACATATTTAATTTTCAGAAAAACACACATTCACTGGATGATGTCATCAGTGATGTCATCAGTGATGTCACTGACCATGTCATGAGTGATGTAATATGTGACGTCATCAGCAGTGCATTGCGGGCGCGCGAGTTATAGTTAGCTGAACTAACTATAACGGGGGAATTTCAATGGTTTTGTACAAGTGAAAAGTCCAGCTAACTATAACACCCCTGAAACCTATGGTTTTTTCAGTGAATATATATATATATATTACCAACTGGTGGTCACCAGTAGTTAGTTATAGTTAGGATTTCGTTTCTATTCAAAAAGCAATTTTTCCTTTGCCAATATTTTTGGCGTTGTTTGACGAATTTTCATAACTAATGGCCTGCTCAGGTCAGCTCCTGTCTTATAAGTTTCGGGGTGAGAAAAAAAGGGGGGTCCCAAAACGCGTTTTCCCCATGTTAATTTCCATAGGAAAAATTGGAACAGGCTACAGCCCGAATTGCTGAACGGAATTACACCAAATTTGGCAAAAAGGTAGCCCTTGGTTCAGAAAGAGACCTTTTCTTAAAATGGTGTAAATAAGTTCAGTATTTCCTGAGAAATTAGAAAAAGAAAAGTTTTGATATCTGAGCACCGAGGAACGCTCCCTGGCACGAGCTTCACTCTGATTGGCTGCCAGAATGTGTTGGGAGCCATCTTGTGACTCAGTAACCGAGTCACAAGAAAAGAGTAACTAAAAAGGTGAAAAACAAGAAAAGGGGGCAGGGTAGAAAAACCCTGAGCCCCTAAGCCTGCTCAGGGGGTCCAACAAGGACCCCACAGGGCCAAAAAAAGAATTGTTTTTTTTTTCAACGCCAGAATTCGCATTGGGGTCGCAAATCCTACTGCGAAAATAAAAAAAAACAAAGCGCGGACTGCCGCGCTTAGTTTTTTAAAGCCCTCGGGTGGGGCAGGTCCCGGGGGCACTCGCAAATTAATTTGAGAGTCCATGGAGGCCCCCGCAGCCCCGGTGACCGCCACCTTCCTGGGGCTGTAAAAATAAAATAAAGGCATGGGGGCACTGTGGCTCCACGCTGCCCTGGGGACCGCCACCTCCCTGGGGCTAAATTAATTAAGGGCAGGGGGCCCTCACAGGCCCCCCAAGCCACGGGGACCACCACCTCCCCGGGGATTTAATCAATAATTAGTGTGGAGGGACTTCAGCTCCCCCACACTGCCCCAGGGACCACCCTGGGCACTCTGTAATGAAATGCGGGGGTCCTTACGGACCCCAGGGCCCGGGACCACCACCTACTCGGAGCTTAAAACATTGAGAGGGGGGCCGTGCTGCTCCCCCTCCTGGAGCCCTTGATGGCCCTGGGGATCGCCACCCCCCCCCGGGACACTTCTGTTTGCTATGGCAGGGCGGGAACCATGCAGCTCCTGCCCTGTCATAGCAAACTCTGCTTCGCTTCATGGAAGCGAGAGTTTGAAACCTTTCCTCGCTTCTATGAAGCGAAGCAGAATTGCTTTTGAGCAAAGGGAGCTGCATGTCAGCCACTCCCCTTGTGGCTCCCCCCACGGTCCCCAACGGAGAGGCCAGGCCCCGGGGGATGGGGACCCCGTGGCCAGAAGTGGCCTGGGAGAGGGGCCACGCAGCCCCCCTACCCTATAATATATATATATATTTTTTTTTTTATAAATCGCAAAAAGGCCAGCCCGGGGTATTGGGTCCCCAGGGCCAAAATTGGCCTGATGAGGGGAGCCAGACGGCCCCCCTCCCAAAACAAAAATGAAAAATAAAAGGCTGGCCAGGCCCCAGGGTATGGGGTCCCCGGGGCCATAATGGCCTCTGGAGGGGGACCACACAGACCCCCTCCTATTAAAAAAATAAAAAAAGGAAACGGCAAATCGCTGGAGGCCCTGCCCCCTCCCTGCACCACTCTGCAAACGCACCCCCTGGCGCGTTGTAAGTTGGGGAATTGATTCCCCTTCAATCCTGAGGGTCCCTGGGGGCCAACTAACCCACCAGGTACCTCCAGTAAGCGCCACAGATCTGCGTTTGCAGAGAGGTGGTCTGAGACCACGCCCCTTTTTACACCACTCTGCAAACGCGGCTTCTGGTGCACTGGTGGTGGAGAGATGAGGTCCTCTTGTGTCCTGAGGACCTCAGGATACGAATGGACTTTATCCTCCGATCAGTGATGTCATCAGTGATCCCCCGTTATAGTTAGTTTAGCTAACTATAACTTGGGCGCCCGCAATGCACTGCTGATGACGTCACATATAACATCACTCATGACATGGTCAGTGACATCACTGATGACATCACTGATGACATCTCAAATGACATCACTGATTACATCACTGATTACATCATCCAGTGAATGTGTGTTTTTCTGAAAATTAAATATGTTTTATATATGTATATCTCAAGGCCGATGGAAGAATAAATGGATATAGAAGTGTCTAAATGGATGATTTGTTTTTGAAAAATTGCTTGTATAACTGACTGATTAAGTGTATCTTAGTGAATACATGGCTTAGTGAGTAATGTTTAAATATGTAAATATCTGTATCCGTCTCTCACTTTGCGTATAAGTGGCTGCATGGGTTGGTGAGTAGCTACATGAGTGTCTATATAGGTTATTAGTTGGTTTTTTGAGTATCAGTATGAGTGTCTGAGTGTCTGTATGGTTGGGTGGGGGGTATTACGTAGTGCATAGGTGCATGAATGAGTGACTGACTGTGTGTATGTGTTGAAGACAGCATGTGTGCAGGACTGTATGGATGGATGAGTGTGTGCATGGGTGTGTTAGTGAGTGAATGACTGTCTCAATAGTGTCTTTATGAGTAACTACATATGTTTTAAACTAGTATATGTGACTATTGGTGTATATAACTGAGTATATGTGAGAGTGAGAGATTGGAAGAGTTCCTGTATGTATAAGTATGTGTTTCTATAAGTGATTGTTTAAAAGACTAAGTATGTGTAAGTTTCTGTAGAAGTACGTGTGGTGGTGTGTGTATAACTGTATATGCAAGTAAATGGTTGTTTGATTCTTTATTAGCATGAGTGACTCTGTGTGTGAGTAACTCAATGGATGAGTGGCGTTGTGTAACAGGATGAGTACATATGATGAGTGAGTACATGTACGAGTGACTGTATAGGACTGTTGGTACATGAGTGGATGTGTATGTGGATCTTAGAATTACTGAATAGGTTGTTGTAACTGGTACTGGTATTTGAAAATTTTACTTTCTATTTTTGAATGTGTGTATCAAAGGTTATATTAGGGTGAGAGGAGGTCTGCCACTCTATCACAAGGATGATGTCATCAGTGATGTCATTTGAGATGTCATCAGTGATGTCATGAGTGATGTCACTGACCATGTCATGAGTGATGTAATATGTGACGTCATCAGCAGTGCATTGCGGGCGCGCGAGTTATAGTTAGCTGAACTAAGTATAACGGGGGAATTTCAATGGTTTTGTATGAGTGAAAAGTCCAGCTAACTATAACGCCCCTGAAACCTATGGTTTTTTCAGTGAATTTCCAAGGTTTTTTAAATGCTAATTCCTAACTATAACGTGCCTGAAACCTATGGTTTTTTTAGTGAATTTCAAAGGTTTTTTTAAATGCTAATTTCTAACTATGCCTACAGAGACAGGACATGTGAAGAAAGAAGAAAAAACGCACAGAAAGAAAAAAGGAAATGCAGAAAGAAGCAACAGAAGTCCTCAAAGACGAAGAAAAGTGCAGGAAGAAGGATAACGTGCAGAAAGAACAAACAGAAAAGCAGAAAGAAGCCTTGTTGCAAAATCATCCTGTACCCTCAACTTTTTCAGACGGATACTGGTGGTAACTGAGTCTGACTAACCAGTCCTAGAGCCAGTGCTATGCAGTGCTTTAAATGGGAAAAAATAAGTGCAGGTACTCATTAATATGAGCTAGAGGCGTGGTGAGTGGGCGGGGCTAGGGGCGGGGCTTAGGGCAACATATGACGATACATAATGACTTCAATATCAGTTGCAGCAACTATGAAAAACACATGAGAAATGTGTTTATGTAACCAAAACAGTAAGTTAACTCATTACACAAAATGAAACCCAAAAAGGATGATATGTTATGTTAACAGTTTATCGTTCTGTAATATTTGCTGCTTCTTAATGCCATGCTGTTATGTGGCACAATACTATATGCTCTCAAGCGTGCACACACACGCTCTATCTCTCCACATTCCCTCTAAAATCTGAGTGTCCTGATTCTCTCCCTTTTATCTCCACTTGCCTCTAATCTTCACCCAGCCTATAAACTTCTCACTAGTTCTGCTCCTCTTTTGCTTACTCTCCACAAGTCTTACATTTTCTCCCTGGTTTTTCCGTACTTGTCTCCTGTTCACCCCTCCATGCTGCACTCATCCCCTAAATTTGCGGTCTGGAAAATTAAAGTTAAGAAATGCACCAGATTTGACTTTACAGAAATGTGTGTTAAAATACAATTTCTGAGACGATTCATGATTTCAAAACTCAACCACCTCACGTCTTTACATTCATCCCTACTCCTTCCGTCCACAAAGAGAAGCAGCTCCTGTCCTGAACAAAAAGATGAAAAGAAAACCGGCTTTGGCGAAGGCAGAGGATTTTGTTGGGCTGTCACTGCTTTAGAATGGCCAGTGCAATCAATATCCTGACTGACTGACCGTCCCAACCCATTTACACACCTGATGGAGAGGGGCGGGGTGAGGCTAAAGCACTTTCAGCAGAATAGTCCTGGGGCACATGATTGACAGTGAAGGGTCTGTCTAGACCCTGCACTGTTAGTCACAGCGTGACGCACGGTAAGCCCTCTGCCCCCTGCAGGCTCAGGCCATTCACATGGGCGCTGCTGGAATCTCCAGCAGGGACTCAGCATGAGGCTTGGCGCTCTTACAAGCTCCTGAGAAGCAGAGCGGCATCTGCCCTGTGCTAGAGGAGATAAATAACCGGAGCCTGCAGTGCCATCTACTAGGGTACCGGTACTCTCCCTGGTGAATGAGAAGTGCCGGTACTGAGGGCCAGAAAATTCAGAAGTGCCGGTACTCAGTACCGGTGAGTACCGGCCCATTTAAAGCACTGGTGCTATGTTAAAAGACACTCAGAATACAGTGAAAACACCTACATACACTAGGGAACACTATGCGTTGGGGTCCCCCTGTGATTAGCATGACCTCCTCTGTAAGCCCCTAGTATATAATAGGGCAGGGGGATTAAAACTACCTCTTAAAACGCTCCACAGGGCATGTTTGCACATGTCACCTCAGGCTCCGTCCCCTCCCTTCCCCACTGTGTAAACATGCCCTGTGGCCATTTTAAGTTGGGAGATTAAGTCCCCTTGAATCCTGAGGGTCCCTAGGGTCCAACTAGACCACTAGGTACCTCCAGTAAGCGCCACAGAGCTGCGTTGCAGAGTGTTGTAAAAAGGGGCACGGCCTAAACCACCTCTCTGCAACGCAGCGCAGTGGAGCTTACTGGAAGCACCTGGTGGGCTAGTTGGCCCCCAGGGTCCCTCAGGATTGAAGGTGAATTATTTCCCCAACTTAAAACGCGCCACAGGGCGTGTTTGCGCACGTTAACTCAGGCCCCGTCCCCTCCCTTCACCACTGTGTAAACATGCCCTGTGGCCGTTTTTAGTTGGGAGATTAAGTTCAATTGAATCCTGAGGGTTCCTAGGGTCCAACTAGCCCACTAGATATCTCCAGTAAGCGCCACAGAGCTGCGTTGCAGAGAGGTGTAAAAAGTGTCACGGCCTGGACCACCTCTCTGCAACGCAGCTCAGTCAGTGGCTCTTACTGGAAGCACCTGGTGGGCTAGTTAGCCCTCAGGATTGAAGGGGAATTATTTCCCCAACTTAAAACGTGCCACAGGGAGTGTTTGCACACGTCACCTTAGGCCCCGTCCCCTCCCTTCCCCACTGTGTAAACACGACCAGTGGCCGTTTTAAGTTGGGAGATTAAGTCCCCTTGAATCCTGAGGATCCCTAGGGGCAAAACAGCCCACTAGGTATGTCCAGTAAGCGCCATTGCAGAGAGGTGTAAAAAGGGGAACGGCCTGCACCACCTCTCTGCAACGCAGATCAGTGGCGCTTACTAGAAGCACCTGGTGGGCTAGTTGGCCACCAGGGTCCCTCAGGATTGAAAGGGAATTATTTCCCCAACTTAAAACGCGCCACAGGGCGTGTTTGCACACATCACCTCAGGCCCTGTCCCCTCCCTTCACCACTGTGTAAACGCGCCCTGTGGCCGTTCTAAGTTGAGAGATTAAGTCCCCTTGAATCCTAAGGGTCCCTAGGGTCAAACTAGCCCACTAGGTACCTCTAGTAAGCGCCACAGAGCTGCGTTGCAGAGAGGTGTAAAAAGGGGCGTGGCCTCAGAACACTTGTCTGCAACGCAGCTCCCTGGCGCATACTGGAGATACCTGTTGGGCTAGTTGGCCCATAGGGACCCTCAGTATTGAAGAGGAATTAATTCCCCAACTTACAACTGGCCAAGGGGCACGTTTGCAGAGTGCTGCAAGGAGGAGGCGTGGCCTCCGGCACGATGCCGGTCTTTTATTTTTTTAAGAAGGAGGGCTGTGTGGCCCCCCTTCTTTTTCTAATTTATTGCCCTGGGGACCCCATCCCCCAGGGCCTGCCCCCTAATTTATTTGGGGGAAAAAGAAAATTTGGAAGGCCTTAATCGGCCCCTGGGGACCCCAACCCCCGGGGCATGGCCTTTTTCTTTTTTTTATTCTTTAGGAGGGGGGCTGCGTTGCCCCCCTCCTCAGGCCACTTATGGCCCCAGGGACCCCATCCCCCGGGGCTGGCCTTTGTTTTTTATTATTTAAGAAATATATATTTATAGAAACACCTAGGACATGCTGGACAAACCGTATGTACCTATTACCATGACGATTTGCATGATATTCATTAAAAGGCAACTATGCATACAATGAATCCACGTGGAATGTATTTACACCGCTAGTGAAACTCTGACGTGTCTGACGCCCTACCGTGCTTAATCCCGGTGCCCCCGCCGGTGGGTTCTCTCCAAGTAGACACCCTTGTCGTTTATTTATACAAACATTGGTAGCTATTGACGGGCAAATTTAATACACACGCACACCAAGCCATTCAAAGGAGATTCAACAAAAATTCGACCAAAACTATGCAAGAAACCCCCCTCACGGTGAATAAAACACACATCCACCGCCGGATGTTTAATACTTTTTATTTTACTCTCTGGAAAGGAGACAAACCTCACTTGAGAGTCACAGCGTGCTCCTGGCTGAGCCCAATGCTGTGTTACACCCACCAGTGCCCGCCGAGTACCACACACCTCTGTGTTGTATTCCACCAGCTAGTGCGTATGCTATGACACTCTCTAGCCCATGTGCACTGTAACACCACCCCGTGAATATGTCATGCCACACTTGCCTTCACACGGGTTATATTGCCCCATCAAACGTGCCTTTCTCGATGCCTGTGTTATAACGCACAGCGCTATGACATACATATTACAATCTGGGATCCATATCTTTGTCGCAGTGCATATGCAACGTTACACTCCCCAGCACATATTTTATATTACAACTTTAGGGACTAGTTAAGTTACACAACACTGCCCTGTGCATATTACACTCCAAGGCGCATATCGCATAGCATGCGCTAGTGCCTGTGCTATCTCGCGCTCTCCAATGAATCTGGCATTGCGCACAATGTATTGCATATTATATTTCACACCCGGTTCATCTTATATCACACTTTTTGGTGCACAGTTTATACCATTCACTATATCTAGTTTTCATTTTCAATCATGCTCTCAGGACTATGTTCTATATAACACTGCGTTCACCTACCCTTTTCACGGGCATTACATTTTGCGATGGGGGGTGGAGGGTCAGGGAGTGTTTCTGCCAAGTGAGCCCGGAGTCACAGTCACAAACGTCCTCTTCTTCCTGAATAAAAGTGAGATTATGCTGCATACTTGTTCATATTTTAACCCCTTCGATGCTCATGACGGAACGGTTCCGTCATGAGCATCGGTTGGGCTGTGCTCATGACGGAACCGTTCCGTCATGAGGACAGCCCCTGGGGGAAGTGCTGGCGCTCCCCCCCTTGCGCATCGATCTTGCCCCCCTTTACGGGGGTGGCAGCGGAAGAGCTTCCGCTGCCACCCCCGAGCCCCCCCACGCTTTCTGATGACGTCAGCGCGCACAGCGCGCGCCGGCGTCATCAGGAAGCGTTGGACGCGCTGGAATCCATTTCTTCCAGCGCGTCCAAGGCAGCAACAGGTAGGTTCCCTTGTCCGGTGGGGGCCGCGGGGGTGATTTCTTTTGTATTGAGGCATCGGGGGAGAGGAAAGAGTATTTCCTCTCCCCCGATGTCTCAATACAGGGCATTCCTGCTCCACGATCGCGCACAGCGTCGCGATCGTGGAGTAGGGATGCCCCACTAGACACCAGGGATTTGTTTTTTTGAATTGGGGAAGCGACCCCTTAGGCAAGGGTCGCTTCCTTGGGGGCAACATTTTTCAAAGTCTTTTCTACCCCCCCTGGCGGCAGATCGGTCCGCTTTCTGCGCGTTTCTGCCCCCAGGGGGGGCAGAAAAGCCCACTAGACACCAGGGATGTTGTTTATGTTAAGTAGGAAGCGACCCCTTAGGCAAGGGTCACTTCCTTGGGGGGGCCAAATAATACGAAGACTTTTCTGCCCCCCCAGGGGGGGCAGAAAAGCCCACTAGACACCAGGGATGTCTATTTTGTTATGTAGGAAGCGACCCCTTGGGCAAGGGTCGCTTCCTTGGGGGGCAAAATAATTGGAAGACTTTTCTGCCCCCCCTGGGGGCATATCGGTCTTCTTTCTGCCCGTTTATGCCCCCGGGGGGGGCAGAAAAGCCCACTAGACACCAGGGATGTCTTTTATGTTATGTAGGAAGTGACCCCTTGGGCAAGGGTCACTTCCTAGGGTGGCAAAATAATTAGAAGACTTTTCTGCCCTCCCTGGGGGCAGATCGGTCGTATTTCTGCCCGTTTCTGCCCCCAGGGGGGGCAGAAAAGCCCACTAGACACCAGGGATGTCTTTTTCTTTATGTAGGAAGCGACCCCTTGGGCAAGGGTCGCTTCCTTTGCGGCCTAATTATTTAGAAGACTTTTCTGCCCCCCCTGGGGGCAGATTGGTCGTCTTTCTGTCCGTTTCTGCTCCTAGGGGGGGGGGCAGAAAAGCCCACTAGACACCAGGGATATAAATATTATTGTAGGAAGCGACCCCTTGGGCAAGGGTCGCTTCCTTGGGCCCCTAAATTTTTTGAAGACTTTTCTGCCCCCTCTGGGGGCAGATCGGTTTTATTTTTTTGCCGTTTCTGCTCCCATTGGGGGCAGAAAAGCCCACTAGACACCAGGGAATTAGTTCAATTAGAAATTGAAGTGACCCCTCGCTTCCAGGGTGCAATTTGTTATATGTATTTGGCTCACCCGCCCCGGGACTGAGTAGCCTTTTTTTTCCTGCTGTTTTCTGCCCCAGCTGGCACACAACCCGATTGACCATTTGGGTAGTGACATGGCATGTTATAATGTTTATTGTTATATTTTTTGTGATTTCCAATTGTAATGTTTTTTTTTTTGTTTACTTTTTTGTTCTAGGTGAAGGCTTTTCTTCTTTTCACGTTGACGTTTTGGTACTGGTGGTTCTGCTGTTTGTGTAGTTTGGTAAGAGACTGTTTTTTTGTACAATGTAAATGTGTTTGATTTCTCTGCCTGTTTTTTTTTGCAAATGGTGTAATAATAGCAGTATGTTTGGTTTTTGAGTGTCAAAAACTTTTTGCATTGGTGCTCGATGTGTATTTTGTTGTCTTGTGAGTAATTTGTTTTTTTTTCTTCTTTCTAGTTTGATATCGTTGGTCTTTGCTGTGTCACTGCAGAGTTTGTTTCTGGTGAGTGCAGCTGTCTCTTGTAATTGGATTGTATAGTTTTTGAGTACATTGATCTTTGTGATAAAAGGTACACATTTCTTTACTTACTTGGTTTGCACATTGTTGGTTGTTGTTGACTTGTTTGTGCAGTCTTCTATCTTAGTAAGTATAATGGCTAGCCGCAGGATGACTGCTCAGCAGGTTGTTGGTTTGCTGTTTGAGTCTTCCTCTGATATTGGGTCAGAGACTGACTCTGCTTCTGAGGGAGAGGAGGCAGGGGACGATTCTGGCAGTGAGTTTTCTCTCCGTATGGGGTCATCGGATGATGAAGATACTCTTAGTGCGGATGAAGTGCCTGTGTTAGAGGAGGAGACTGATGTGCCGATAGTGCGGCAAGAGGCATCTGGGCTGCAGCCTGCGGCTGCAAGGCTTCCCGTTGGTGTAGTGCGGCAAGAGGCATCTGGGCTGCAGGCTGGGGCTGCAAGCCTTCCCGTTGGTGTAGTGCGGCAAGAGGCATCTGGGCTGCAGGCTGGGGCTGCAAGGCTTCCCGTTGGTGTAGTGCGGCAAGAGGCATCTGGGCTGCAGGCTGGGGCTGCAAGCCTTCCCGTTGGTGTAGTGCGGCAAGAGGCATCTGGGCTGCAGGCTGGGGCTGCAAGTCTTCCCGTTGAAAGTGATGACCTCTGGGTTGCCCCTGGCATGGTGCAGCCGGAATTTCCAGAGTTTACTGGTGTTCCAGGGTCTAGAGTGAATACTGAGAACTTTTTGCCTGTAAATTTTTTTCAGTTGTTTATGGACGATGTGTTTTTGGCAGAGATTGTTGAGCAGACTAATTTGTATGCCGAACAGTTTTTGAGGGACAACAGTGCCAGTCTTAAGCCACACTCTAGAGCTACCCGGTGGACTCCCACAAATGTTGAAGAGATGAAGAAGTTCTTGGGTTTAACTTTTTTGATGGGCTTGCTAAGGAAGCCATCATTGGCTTCATATTGGTATAGCAGTCCCTTGATGGCAACGTCTATTTTTCCGGCAGTCATGAGTCGTGATAGGTATTTGCTTCTGCTTCGGATGATGCACTTTGTTGATAATGGTTTAGCGTTGCCACTAGATCACCCTGATTGTGACCGTCTTTTTAAGATTAGGCCTGTCCTTGATCACTTTGTTGATCGATTTTCTGAGATTTATGCCCCTGGTAGAGAAATTGCAGTGGATGAGTCTTTGGTGTTGTTCAAGGGCCGCTTGGTTTTTAGGCAATACATTCCTAGTAAGAGGGCACGCTATGGAATAAAGCTGTATATGCTGTGTGACAGTAGGACTGGATATGTCTCTAATTTCAGGGTGTACACCGGAAAGGAATCTAGGTTTAACCTCCCTGGTTGTCCGTCCACTTTTGGAGTGACTGAGAAAATTGTTTGGGAACTTGGTAGAGGATTTTTTAACAAAGGCCACCATTTATATGTAGATAACTTCTACACTGGTGTGCGGTTGTTCAGGGAATTGGCCAAAGTGGACACTTTTGCTTGTGGCACAATCCACTGTAACCGTAAAGGTTTTCCGAAAGAACTTGTTTGTCAAAAGCTTGTGCGGGGACAGTGCAGTGCGTTGCGTTGCCAGGAGCTTCTTGCTGTGAAGTTTACAGACAGGAGAGATGTCTACATGCTGACTTCCATCCATGATGAAAGCACTGCACCTGTGACTGTTTGGGGTCAGGTCGCTGAAGTGCGCAAACCTGTGTGCATTTTAGACTATAATAGGCACATGGGTGGTGTTGACAGAGTAGATCAGAGGTTGGAACCTTACGCTGCTCTTCGTAAGGCTTACATTTGGTACAAGAAGTTGGCTATCCATCTTTTCCACTTGGCAATGTTTAATGCTTTTGTTGTGTTCCAGGATTCTTGCCCTGAGTCAAAGATGACTTTTGCTAAGTTTCAGGAGTCTGTAATAGGCAGCCTTGTTGTAGTGGAACAGGCAAGTGTTCCTAGAGTTGGACTGGTGGAGGATGTTGCTAGATTGAAAGAACGCCACTTTCCAGATCACATTCCTCCCACACCCGCAAAAGATTTTCCCAGTAGGAGATGTAGAGTCTGTTGGCGAAGAGGTTTGCGGAAGGAGAGTCATATGTACTGCCCCGATTGTCCCTCTCATCCTGCACTGTGTCTCCCTGCTTGTTTCAGAGCGTACCACACGCGTAAAAATTTCTGGGAACATTCATGAGTGGTAAAGTGAACTGCCTGGTCTGTATTCTTTGGAAAATATGATTCTGTTTCAAGGTTGGTGTTAGTGCAATGTATTTAGTTGCTGATTTTCTGTTAGAAGATTTGTATCTATTTGCAATTTGTTTGTGTTTTTTTTTTTTTTCTAAAAAAAATCCAAAATGTGATGGCGGTGTGTGTAGGCTTGCGCTTGGCTGTTGGTGTGTGTGGACTGGCACTTGGTTGGTGGTGTGCGTGGAATGGTGCTTGGCTGACGGTGTGCGTGGACTGGCGGTGTGCATGGACTGGCGGTGTGCGTGGACTGGTGCGTGGCTGGTGGTGTGCGTGGAATGGTGCTTGGCTGACGGTGTGCGTGGAATGGTGCTTGGCTGGCGGTGTGCGTGGAATGGTGCTTGGCTGGCGGTGTGCGTGGATTGGTACTTGGCTGGCGGTGTGTGTGGACTGGTGGTGTGTGCGGACTGGTGTTTGGCTGGTGGTGTCCGTGGACTGGAGCTTGGCTGGTGGTGTCCGTGGACTGGAGCTTGTCTGGTGGTGTGCGTGGACTGGAGCTTGGCTGGCGGTGTGCGTGGAATGGTGCTTGGCTGGCGGTGTGCGTGGACTGGTACTTGGCTGGCGGTGTGCGTGGACTGGTGGTGTGTGCGGACTGGTGCTTGGCTGGTGGTGTCCGTGGACTGGAGCTTGGCTGGCGGTGTAGGTGGATTGGCGATTGGCTGCCGGTGTGCCTGGACTGGCGATTGGATGGTGCTGTGCCTGGACTGGCGCTTGGCTAGCGGTGTGCGTGGACTGGCGTTTGGCTAGCGGTGTGTGTCGACTGGTGCTTGGCTGGCTGTGTGTGAGTAGTGACTTTCTGCTGGTCACTACACATAATGCTAGCTGAGTGCCACTCCACGCAATCCTTCAGCCTGTGTAGTTGCTGTGTCTGGATTGTGGGCGTGTGAAAGTGATGGGCCCTTGAATGGCGCTGTGTGCTGGTGTGAGTTTTGTTATGTGATGGGCCTGCGGCTGGCGGTGTGAATGGTTTTGTATGTCTCACACGTATGAAAGGTGTATGAATGGCCTGTAAAGAGGTTGGTGCCTTGTCGTGGCTTTACAGCTCACGAGCTGTAAGTCAATGGTTCAGTTTCTCGCCCTTTCAATTATTACCAGTGCATTTCATGTTTTGTGAAATCACTTGCTAATACAATTTTATCTACTGAACCATCACTCACCCTCGTGCCAAATCCAACCAGTATGTGTGTGTTCTTGCGGGTTAGATGGCTGTGCAGTAATATTTGTCTTTCTGAAGCAGGGTGTACCTTGTCCCTTTTTGGTGATTTTTGTACTGTGTTGCTTTTGTACCTGGTGGTGCGAATGGTCTTGTTTGTATCACGTATGAAAGGTGTGTGAATGGCCTGTAAAGTGGTTGGTGCCTTGACGTGGCTTTACAGCTCACAAGCTGCGAGTCATTGGTTTGGTTTTTTGTGAATTTAATTATTGACAGTGCATTTCATTTTTGTGAAATCTCTTGTTAATAAAATTTAATACACTGAACCATGACTCGCCCTCGTGCCAAATCCAACCAGTATGTGTGTGTGTTTGAGGAATAGATGGTTGTCCAGGAATCTTTGTCTTTAGTTTCTCTGCCAAGGTACACTTTCCATGTAAGAATAACCCACCAACTGTAGATATTGTCGAAAACCCTTGGGAGTTCATGGTGATGTCTCTCTAGTGAATTGAAAAATATTTTTTATCCCCATTGTCCTGTAAACCTCAAACTGTCTGCCACATTTTCTTTGCAGTATTATTCCTAAATTCTCACGCTGTAGTAACAATAGTTAATCTGGTTTTGCAAGGGGGGTTACTTTGGTTTTTTGCCCAGGGCTCGGCGGCCATCTAGGGAAACCTTCCAAACCCACGCATTTCTGAAAACTAGACACCCGGCGGCTTCCAGGGAGGTATGGCTTGCGTGGATCCCCCAACGTTTCCTTACCCAGAATCCCCTGCAAACCTCAATTTTTGCCCAAAAAATCACTTGTTTCACACATTTTGGGGTGGGAAAGTAGTGGCATCACCGGGCTCACACAAATTTACCACCACCCAGCGTTCCCCCAGGTCTCCCGGTAAAAATGGTGCCTCACTTGTGTGGGAGGCCCAAGTACCCGCGGCAGGCAAGGACAACAAACGTAGTGAGGCGACATCAAAATGGCCTATCGCCAAACCACCTGGTTTTGCAAGGGGGGTCACTTTGGTTTTTGGCCCGGTGCGCGGCGGCCATCTAGGGAAACCTACCAAACCCATGCATTTCTGAAAACTAGACACCCGGCGGCTTCCAGGGAGGTATGGCTTGCGTGGATCCCCCAACGTTTCCTTACCCAGAATCCCCTGCAAACCTCAATTTTTGCCCAAAAAATCACTTTTTTCACACATTTTGGGGTGGGAAAGTAGTGGCATCACCGGGCTCACACAAATTTACCACCACCCAGCGTTCCCCCAGGTCTCCCGGTAAAAATGGTGCCTCACTTGTGTGGGAGGCCCAAGTACCCGCGGCAGGCAAGGACAACAAACGTAGTGAGGCGACATCAAAATGGCCTATCGTCAAACCACCTGGTTTTGCAAGGGGGGTCACTTTGGTTTTTGGCCCGGTGCGCGGCGGCCATCTAGGGAAACCTACCAAACCCACGCATTTCTGAAAACTAGACACCCGGCGGCTTCCAGGGAGGTATGGCTTGCGTGGATCCCCCAACGTTTCCTTACCCAGAATCCCCTGCAAACCTCAATGTTTGCTCAAAAAATCACTTTTTTCACACATTTTGGGGTGGGAAAGTAGTGGCATCACCGGGCTCACACAAATTTTCCACCACCCAGCGTTCCCCCAGGTCTCCCGGTAAAAATGGTGCCTCACTTGTGTGGGAGGCCCAAGTACCCGTGGCAGGCAAGGACAACAAACGTAGTGAGGCGACATCAAAATGGCCTATCGCCAAACCACCTGGTTTTGCAAGGGGGGTCACTTTGGTTTTTGGCCCGGTGCGCGGCGGCCATCTAGGGAAACCTAGCAAACCCACACATTTCTGAAAACTAGACACCCGGCGGCTTCCAGGGAGGTATGGCTTGCGTGGATCCCCCAAAGTTTCCTTACCCAGAATCCCCTGCAAACCTCAATTTTTGCTCAAAAAATCACTTTTTTCACACATTTTGGGGTGGGAAAGTAGTGGCATCACTGGGCTCACACAAATTTACCACCACCCAGCGTTCCCCCAGGTCTCCCGGTAAAAATGGTGCCTCACTTGTGTGGGAGGCCCAAGTACCCGCGGCAGGCAAGGACAACAAACGTAGTGAGGCGACATCAAAATGGCCTATCGGCAAACCACCTGGTTTTGCAAGGGGGGTCACTTTGGTTTTTGGCCCGGTGCGCGGCGGCCATCTAGGGAAACCTACCAAACCCACGCATTTCTGAAAACTAGACACCCGGCGGCTTCCAGGGAGGTATGGCTTGCGTGGATCCCCCAACGTTTCCTTACCCAGAATCCCCTGCAAACCTCAATTTTTGCTCAAAAAATCACTTTTTTCACACATTTTGGGGTGGGAAAGTAGTGGCATCACTGGGCTCACACAAATTTACCACCACCCAGCGTTCCCCCAGGTCTCCCGGTAAAAATGGTGCCTCACTTGTGTGGGAGGCCCAAGTACCCGCGGCAGGCAAGGACAACAAACGTAGTGAGGCGACATCAAAATGGCCTATCGCCAAACCACCTGGTTTTGCAAGGGGGGGTCACTTTGGTTTTTGGCCCGGTGCGCGGCGGCCATCTAGGGAAACCTAGCAAACCCACGCATTTCTGAAAACTAGACACCCGGCGGCTTCCAGGGAGGTATGGCTTGCGTGGATCCCCCAACGTTTCCTTACCCAGAATCCCCTGCAAACCTCAATTTTTGCCCAAAAAATCACTTGTTTCACACATTTTGGGGTGGGAAAGTAGTGGCATCACCGGGCTCACACAAATTTACCACCACCCAGCGTTCCCCCAGGTCTCCCGGTAAAAATGGGGCCTCACTTGTGTGGGAGGCCCAAGTACCCGCGGCAGGCAAGGGCCCAAAACGTAGTGAGGCGACATCAAAATGGCCTATCGCCAAACCACCTGGTTTTGCAAGGGGGGTCACTTTGGTTTTTGGCCCGGTGCGCGGCGGCCATCTAGGGAAACCTAGCAAACCCATGCATTTCTGAAAACTAGACACCCGGCGGCTTCCAGGGAGGTATGGCTTGCGTGGATCCCCCAACGTTTCCTTACCCAGAATCCCCTGCAAACCTCAATTTTTGCCCAAAAAATCACTTTTTTCACACATTTTGGGGTGGGAAAGTAGTGGCATCACCGGGCTCACACAAATTTACCACCACCCAGCGTTCCCCCAGGTCTCCCGGTAAAAATGGTGCCTCACTTGTGTGGGAGGCCCAAGTACCCGCGGCAGGCAAGGACAACAAACGTAGTGAGGCGACATTTGGGATAGGCAATGTTGATGTCGCCTCACTACGTTTGTTGTCCTTGCCTACCGCGGGTACTTGGGCCTCCCACACAAGTGAGGCACCATTTTTACCGGGAGACCTGGGGGAACGCTGGGTGGTGGTAAATTTGTGTGAGCCCGGTGATGCCACTACTTTCCCACCCCAAAATGTGTGAAAAAAGTGATTTTTTGGGCAAAAATTGAGGTTTGCAGGGGATTCTGGGTAAGGAAACGTTGGGGGATCCACGCAAGCCATACCTCCCTGGAAGCCGCCGGGTGTCTAGTTTTCAGAAATGCATGGGTTTGCTAGGTTTCCCTAGATGGCCGCCGCGCACCGGGCCAAAAACCAAAGTGACCCCCCTTGCAAAACCAGGTGGTTTGGCGATAGGCCATTTTGATGTCGCCTCACTACGTTTTGGGCCCTTGCCTGCCGCGGGTACTTGGGCCTCCCACACAAGTGAGGCACCATTTTTACCGGGAGACCTGGGGGAACGCTGGGTGGTGGTAAATTTGTGTGAGCCCGGTGATGCCACTACTTTCCCACCCCAAAATGTGTGAAAAAAGTGATTTTTTGGGCAAAAATTGAGGTTTGCAGGGGATTCTGGGTAAGGAAACGTTGGGGGATCCACGCAAGCCATACCTCCCTGGAAGCCGCCGGGTGTCTAGTTTTCAGAAATGCATGGGTTTGCTAGGTTTCCCTAGATGGCCGCCGCGCACCGGGCCAAAAACCAAAGTGACCCCCCTTGCAAAACCAGGTGGTTTGGCGATAGGCCATTTTGATGTCGCCTCACTACGTTTGTTGTCCTTGCCTGCCGCGGGTACTTGGGCCTCCCACACAAGTAAGGCACCATTTTTACCGGGAGACCTGGGGGAACGCTGGGTGGTGGTAAATTTGTGTGAGCCCGGTGATGCCACTACTTTCCCACCCCAAAATGTGTGAAAAAAGTGATTTTTTGAGCAAAAATTGAGGTTTGCAGGGGATTCTGGGTAAGGAAACGTTGGGGGATCCACGCAAGCCATACCTCCCTGGAAGCCGCCGGGTGTCTAGTTTTCAGAAATGCGTGGGTTTGGTAGGTTTCCCTAGATGGCCGCCGCGCACCGGGCCAAAAACCAAAGTGACCCCCCTTGTAAAACCAGGTGGATTGGCGATAGGCCATTTTGATGTCGCCTCACTACGTTTGTTGTCCTTGCCTGCCGCGGGTACTTGGGCCTCCCACACAAGTGAGGCACCATTTTTACCGGGAGACCTGGGGGAACGCTGGGTGGTGGTAAATTTGTGTGAGCCCGGTGATGCCACTACTTTCCCACCCCAAAATGTGTGAAAAAAGTGATTTTTTGAGCAAACATTGAGGTTTGCAGGGGATTCTGGGTAAGGAACCGTTGGGGGATCCACGCAAGCCATACCTCCCTGGAAGCCGCCGGGTGTCTAGTTTTCAGAAATGCGTGGGTTTGCTAGGTTTCCCTAGATGGCCGCCGCGCACCGGGCCAAAAACCAAAGTGACCCCCCTTGCAAAACCAGGTGGTTTGGCGATAGGCCATTTTGATGTCGCCTCACTACGTTTTGGGCCCTTGCCTGCCGCGGGTACTTGGGCCTCCCACACAAGTGAGGCACCATTTTTACCGGGAGACCTGGGGGAACGCTGGGTGGGGGTAAATTTGTGTGAGCCCGGTGATGCCACTACTTTCCCACCCCAAAATGTGTGAAAAAAGTGATTTTTTGAGCAAAAACTGAGGTTTGCAGGGGATTCTGGGTAAGGAAACGTTGGGGGATCCACGCAAGCCATACCTCCCTGGAAGCCGCCGGGTGTCTAGTTTTCAGAAATGCGTGGGTTTGGTAGGTTTCCCTAGATGGCCGCCGCGCACCGGGCCAAAAACCAAAGTGACCCCCTTGCAAAACCAGGTGGTTTGGCGATAGGCCATTTTGATGTCGCCTCACTACGTTTTGGGCCCTTGCCTGCCGCGGGTACTTGGGCCTCCCACACAAGTGAGGCACCATTTTTACCGGGAGACCTGGGGGAACGCTGGGTGGTGGTAAATTTGTGTGAGCCCGGTGATGCCACTACTTTCCCACCCCAAAATGTGTGAAAAAAGTGATTTTTTGAGCTAAAACTGAGGTTTGCAGGGGATTCTGGGTAAGGAAACGTTGGGGGATCCACGCAAGCCATACCTCCCTGGAAGCCGCCGGGTGTCTAGTTTTCAGAAATGCATGTGTTTGGTAGGTTTCCCTAGATGGCCGCCGAGCACCGGGCCAAAAACCAAAGTGACCCCCCTTGCAAAACCAGGTGGTTTTGCGATAGGCCATTTTGATGTCACCTCACTACGTTTTGGGCCCTTGCCTGCCGCGGGTACTTGGGCCTCCCACACAAGTGAGGCACCATTTTTACCGGGAGACCTGGGGGAAGGCTGGGTGGTGGTAAATTTGTGTGAGCCCGGTGATGTCACTACTTTCCCACCCCAAAATGTGTGAAAAAAGTGATTTTTTGAGCAAAAACTGATGTTTGCAGGGGATTCTGGGTAAGGAAACGTTGGGGGATCCACGCAAGCCATAACTCCCTGGAAGCAGCCGGGTGTCTAGTTTTCAGAAATGTGTGGGTTTGCTAGGTTTCCCTAGGTGCCGGCAGGGCTAGGGTTCAAAATCTACAACTAGTCACTTTGCCAAAAAAAGGGTCATTTTTCACTGCTAAACCACGTTGCGTTTTGCGCCGTTTCCTGTCGCGGGCACTATGCCGACCCGCACAAGTGAGGTACCATTTTTCTCGTAGGACTTTGGGGAACGTGGGGTGGGTGGAAATTTGTGGATCCACGCAGATTCCAGAACTTTCCATCACAGAAATGTGGGGAAAATGTGTTTTTTTTGTCAATTTGTTACGTTTGCAAGGGATTCTGGGTAACAGACCATGGTGGGAGGCCGTCAAGTCACCCCATCCTGGATTCCCCTGGGTGTCTAGTTTTCAAAAATGTATAGGTTTGCTAGGTTTCCCTAGGTGCCGGCAGGGCTAGGGTTCAAAATCTACAGCTAGTCACTTTGCCAAAAAAAGGGTCATTTTTCATTGCAAAACCACGTTGCGTTTTGCGCCGTTTCCTGTCGCGGGCACTAGGCCGACCCGCACAAGTGAGGTACCATTTTTCTCGTAGGACTTTGGGGAACGCGGGGTGGGTGGAAATTTGTGGATCCACGCAGATTCCAGAACTTTCCATCACAGAAATGTGGGGAAAATGTGTTTTTTTTGTCAATTTGTTATGTTTGCAAGGGATTCTGGGTAACAGACCATGGTGGGAGGCAGTCAAGTCACCCCATCCTGGATTCCCCTGGGTGTCTAGTTTTCAAAAATGTATAGGTTTGCTAGGTTTCCCTAGGTGCCGGCAGGGCTAGGGTTCAAAATCTACAGCTAGTCACTTTGCCAAAAAAAGGGTCATTTTTCACTGCAAAACCACGTTGCGTTTTGCGCCGTTTCCTGTCGCGGGCACTAGGCCGACCCGCACAAGTGAGGTACCATTTTTCTTGTAGGACTTTGGGGAACGCGGGGTGGGTGGAAATTTGTGGATCCACGCAGATTCCAGAACTTTCCATCACAGAAATGTGGGGAAAATGTGTTTTTTTTGTCAATTTTTTACGTTTGCAAGGGATTCTGGGTAACAGACCATGGTGGGAGGCAGTCAAGTCACCCCATCCTGGGTTCCCCTGGGTGTCTAGTTTTCAAAAATGTATAGGTTTGCTAGGTTTCCCTAGGTGCCGGCAGGGCTAGGGTACAAAATCTACAGCTAGTCACTTTGCCAAAAAAAGGGTCATTTTTCACTGCAAAACCACGTTGCGTTTTGCGCCGTTTCCTGTCGCGGGCACTAGGCCGACCCGCACAAGTGAGGTACCATTTTTCTCGTAGGACTTTGGGGAACGCGGGGTGGGTGGAAATTTGTGGATCCACGCAGATTCCAGAACTTTCCATCACAGAAATGTGGGGAAAATGTGTTTTTTTTGTCAATTGTTTACGTTTGCAAGGGATTCTGGGTAACAGACCATGGTGGGAGGCAGTCAAGTCACCCCATCCTGGATTCCCCTGGGTGTCTAGTTTTCAAAAATGTATAGGTTTGCTAGGTTTCCCTAGGTGCCGGCAGGGCTAGGGTTCAAAATCTACAGCTAGTCACTTTGCCAAAAAAAGGGTCATTTTTCACTGCAAAACCACGTTGCGTTTTGCGCAGTTTCCTGTCGCGGGCACTAGGCCGACCCGCACAAGTGAGGTACCATTTTTCTCGTAGGACTTTGGGGAACGCGGGGTGGGTGGAAATTTGTGGATCCACGCAGATTCCAGCACTTTCCATCACAGAAATGTGGGGAAAATGTGTTTTTTTTGTCAATTTTTTACGTTTGCAAGGGATTCTGGGTAACAGACCATGGTGGGAGGCAGTCAAGTCACCCCATCCTGGATTCCCCTGGGTGTCTAGTTTTCGAAAATGTATAGGTTTGCTAGGTTTCCCTAGGTGCCGGCAGGGCTAGGGTTCAAAATCTACAGCTAGTCACTTTGACAAAAAAAGGGTCATTTTTCGCTGCAAAACCACGTTGCGTTTTGCGCCGTTTCCTGTCACGGGCACTAGGCCGACCCGCACAAGTGAGGTACCATTTTTCTCGTAGGACTTTGGGGAACGCGGGGTGGGTGGAAATTTGTGGATCCACGCAGATTCCAGAACTTTCCATCACAGAAATGTGGGGAAAATGTGTTTTTTTTGTCAATTTGTTATGTTTGCAAGGGATTCTGGGTAACAGACCATGGTGGGAGGCAGTCAAGTCACCCCATCCTGGATTCCCCTGGGTGTCTAGTTTTCAAAAATGTATAGGTTTGCTAGGTTTCCCTAGGTGCCGGCAGGGCTAGGGTTCAAAATCTACAGCTAGTCACTTTGCCAAAAAAAGGGTCATTTTTCACTGCAAAACCACGTTGCGTTTTGCGCCGTTTCCTGTCGCGGGCACTAGGCCAACCCGCACAAGTGAGGTACCATTTTTCTCGTAGGACTTTGGGGAACGCGGGGTGGGTGGAAATTTGTGGATCCACGCAGATTCCAGAACTTTCCATCACAGAAATGTGGGGAAAATGTGTTTTTTTTCTCAATTTTTTACGTTTGCAAGGGATTCTGGGTAACAGACCATGGTGGGAGGCAGTCAAGTCACCCCATCCTGGATTTCCCTGGGTGTCTAGTTTTCAAAAATGTATAGGTTTGCTAGGTTTCCCTAGGTGCCGGCAGGGCTAGGGTTCAAAATCTACAGCTAGTCACTTTGCCAAAAAAAGGGTCATTTTTCACTGCAAAACCACGTTGCGTTTTGCACCGTTTCCTGTCGCGGGCACTATGCCGACCTGCACAAGTGAGGTACCATTTTTCTCGTACAACTTTGGGGAACGCGGGGTGGGTGGAAATTTGTGGATCCACGCAGATTCCAGAACTTTGCATCACAGAAATGTGGGGAAAATGTGTTTTTTTTGTCAATTTTTTACGTTTGCAAGGGATTCTGGGTAACAGACCATGGTGGGAGGCAGTCAAGTCACCCCATCCTGGATTCCCCTGGGTGTCTAGTTTTCAAAAATGTATAGGTTTGCTAGTTTTCCCTAGGTGCTGGCAGGGCTAGGGTTCAAAATCTACGGCTAGTCACTTTGCCAAAAAAAGGGTCATTTGTCACTGCAAAACCACGTTGCGTTTTGCGCCGTTTCCTGTCGCGGGCACTAGGCCGACCCGCACAAGTGAGGTACCATTTTTCTCGTAGGACTTTGGGGAACGCGGGGTGGGTGGAAATTTGTGGATCCACGCAGATTCCAGAACTTTCCATCACAGAAATGTGGGGAAAATGTGTTTTTTTTGTCAATTTTTTACGTTTGCAAGGGATTCTGGGTAACAGACCATGGTGGGAGGCAGTCAAGTCACCCCATCCTGGATTCCCCTGGGTGTCTAGTTTTCAAAAATGTATAGGTTTGCTAGGTTTCCCTAGGTGCCGGTAGGGCTAGGGTTCAAAAACTGCAGCTAGACTCTTCGCAAATAAAGTGTAAATTTTCAGTGTGAAAATGTGGTGCGTTCACCTTAGGTTTTGAGCCACTTCCTGTCGTGGGCACTATGCCTACCCACACAAGTGAGGTACCATTTTTATCGGGAGACTTAGGGTAGTTCAAATTTGTAAAGCAACTGTTATTACCTATTGATTTTTGATGCATTTCTCCCTTCCAAATGAAAGACATTGTGTAAAAAAAAAGTCATTTTGAAAAATGACCAATAATTGTCATGCAAATATGAGTATTCCCAATTTCGAAAATGTGCAAATATGCACTGTTTCTAAACTCTGTAATTTGTTCCCATTTCAAAAATACATAGGTGACTTTCATACCGATTTTTCCATGTATACATTTTCCCACAATAATTGCTATATACCCGGACCAAAAAAAAAAACATTACAAAATGCTGCTCAGTTTTCTACTCTGGGTTCGTTGGGCTCTTGGTGAACCTACAAGTCCTATATGTCCCCACAACCAGGAAGGTCTACCGGATGTAACGGTACATTGCTTTCAAAGAGATGTCATAATTCGAAGAAGTTACAGGTGAAAACGTTGACTCAAAAAGCTGCTTTTTTCAACAAATTTTTAATTTTTCCTATATTTACCTGTAAATTTCTATAAAGAAACCTTGATGGATCTACACAAATGACCCCTTGCTGAATTCAGAATGTTGTCTACTTTTCATAAATGTATAGCTTTCCAGGATCCATTATTGTTTTTGTACCCATTTCTACCGTTAACTGGAAGGAGGTTGAAAGCACAAAAAATAGCAAAAATAGGGTATGTCCCAGAAAAATGCCAAAACTGTGTAAAAAATGTTGGTTTTCTAACAAAATTCTGTCATTCCCTAAAAGCTTGAGAAATGGTGATTTCAGCCCCACAAACCCTTTTTTGATACCATTTGCAGAGAAAAACCCAGAAGCTTTCATTTGCAGCCCGTTTTTCCCATTTTTCACAAAAAAACAAAAAAATTGCTGTATTTTGACTAATTTCTGGGAACCCTCTAGGAGAATCCACAAACCCTGGGTACCTTTAGAATCCCCAAGATGTTGGAAGAAAAGGACGCAAATGTGGCGTGGATACCTAATGTGGTCAAAAAGTTACAGAGGCCTAAGCGCGCACTACCCCAAATAGCCCAAAAAAGGCTTAGCACAGGAGGGGAAAAGGCCTAGCAGCGAAGGGGTTAAGTAGTTCGCACAGACACACATTTTAAAAACAATAAAGTTCCTAATACCCACCTTCTCTGAACAGTTAGCTTGCTGTCCCATCCACCTCCTCCCTATCCTCTGTTGTCTGAATCCATGGACTAGCCTCCTCCCTCCTGCCATGCATGGTCTGATGTGCTGCCACTGCCCTCCATTTAGCATGATGTACTAGTCCACTCCTCCTGCCCTCCATTGCCCAATTCTATGCCCCATCATTGACTTGCTGCTTAGACTCTGTGCTTAGCTTGCTGCCCTATTCTCCTTCCCCCTGCCCTCCGATGTCTTTGTGCATGCCCCTGCTCCATCCTTTTTGCCAACCATGTTCCATGGACCTGCCACTCCTATCTACTCTGAGTGTTCTGTTGAGCTGCCACTCCTCTCCCACCTGCCTAGCATTGTCAGATGACTGTAATCTGTCCCTGCCACCTCCACCCTGCCTGTCCACATGCCATGCCTCTATCCCCTTCCTCCTGTCCTCCATGGTCCATTTTACTGCCACACCTTTCTGCCCTCCATGGTCTGCAACTGATCCTCCTGCCTGCCCCGCGCGGTCTGTTGAGAGGCCCCTTCCCCTGAACTCTCTTGTCTGTGCCCAGGTCCTGACCCTCCCTTCTATCCTCCATAGTCCTTTGTGCATGCCCCTGCACCCTCCTTCTTGCCCATCATAGCCATTGTGCTGCCACTAACCCTCCCGTTTGCCATGCATGGTCTTCTGTGCTGCCACGGCCCGCCCACCTTTCCTGTGTGGTCAGCTAGCTGCCCCTGACCCCCTCCCACCTTTCCTCCATGGTCTGTGTGTATGCCATCATAGTCTCACTGTTGCTCTCCATGGTGTGTCTTGTTTCTAGTGCCTATCCAGCCTGACCTCCATGGTCATCTTGCTGCTCCTGCCCTGCCCCCTTGCCCCCAGGCCTCTGTTTCCATGTGCAGACCCCTATTCCCTCCCTCCTGGCTTGTCTGTTCCATTGTAATGCCCCTGATCTGTCCCTCCTGTCCTTTATGGTCTGTTATGCTGCAGCTTTCCATTATGGTCAGCAAGCTACCATTGCCTCTTTACCCTTTGTTCTCTGTTGTCCATGTGCATGGTCCTGTCCCCTCCCTATTAATTTCTATGGATTGTTGTGCTGCACTCCCGTCCCGCATGCCCTGTGTGGTGTATTGTGCTGCTGCAAACCCTGATGCCTGCCCTGTAGGGTCAGTTTGGTGCACCTCTCCATGTCCCTCCTGTCCTCTGTTATCCGAGTCCATGTCCCTACCCCAATTCCTTCTGCCTTCCATGATCCAATGTACCATACTTGCGAACATTTTGAACTTGGTCAGAAGGAGATTTTGAAAAAAAACTCGGGTATTGATTTTCCCCTTTGAGTTGCATTGAAAAAGAGGAGATTGTAGACAGGAGACAGATCAAATAGAGCCCATTTGAGCTTAAAAATATAGGGCGTTTCATGGCTGAATCGGGTCTGTTGGCATGTATGGTTGTACTACCACTGCCTCTTCCTTCTGCCCACAATGGTCTATTATATTGCCACAGTCTCTCTTGCCAGTCCTGTATTGTTGGTTTGTTGCCCCTGCCCCCCTTTCCACTGCCCTCCATTGTCTGTTGTGCTGCCACTGCCCTTCATGCCTGCCCAGTGTGGGCAAATTGTTGCCTCTGCACCCTCCTACCTGCCTTCAATTTTCAGAGTCCGTGCCCCTGGCCTCTGCCTCTCAACAGTATCCTAATGAACAACTAGATTGCTAACATTCTATATTTACAAAAGTGTGGAATGCCTGACGTCATCTTGATGTAATCAAAACTGTAATACCTAGAGCATTTCCTTTAGAAATTACATATATGAGAGGGTCTTATTTGCATCAAAATTATGGTTAGTGCTCTAAAAAACTAAAATGAGGACATATTTTCTGAGTTTTCAAATAGCGACAAAGCACTTTTAAATTATTTGTTATCTTTATGTTTTTTTATCCAGTTGACCACTTGATTAAATGTTGCACTTAGGGGAGAGGATGTGGTGTTACTTCCAGAGCTGCAGACTTTGCAACTGGGGAACCAGGTTGGAGTTTCTGCTTCAGCTCAACATTCTGTGATTCTGATCAAATCACTTAATCTCCCCATGTCTACAACCAAAATAATTTGATATTGTGTGATGTAACCAATGCTCATGTAAAGCACTCCAATACCTGACAAGTCTGCACTATATAAAACTGCAAAAACGCAAAAAATAAGTGTTTTGCAAACTTCTGTCATTGGGCTACATGTGGGCTACATCTGGGTGATATTTGTGCTGCATTTGGGCTCTTTTGTCTCTGGTGGCCATCTTGGGAGATTTATTTGTTATGAAGTTTCCTAATTTCCTCATTTACTGAAGTCTCCTCAGTAGGAAATGCTTTCAGTTTTTTACTTTGATTCCATCAAGAAGGTATTCAGATATGTCACACATTTGCCATAAATTCTGAATGTTAGCACTCTAGTTGCTCATTAGATCACTCTAGTAAAGCTACTGCTCACCACGGAAGTCTGCTGCTGGTATTAAAAGTGCATGTTTCAGTCTGCATGTCAGAATTTTTAAATGAAATAGAAGAGGATTTGAGAAGTCACTCAAAATGTGCCCTAATTTTTCTTTCTTCAGTACTAATCATAATTTCTATGGCAAAATGAACCCCCTCATTGTGTTCCTTTTTAAATTAAAGTTTTAAGTGTTACCAGTTTATTCCAATCAAGATGGCTTCAGGTGTGCCATACTTTTGTCATAAGTAAGACAGTAAGCGCGCTAGTTGTTCTTAAGAACACTCTGGGACATTCTGTCATTGGGCTATACTTGGGCTACATCTGGGTGATATTTGGGCTACATTTGGGCTCTTTTGTATCTGGTGGCCATCTTGGGAGACTTATTTGTTATGAAGTTTCCTAATTTCCTCATTCACTGCAGTCTCCTCAGTAGGAAATACTTTCAGTTTTTTACTTTGGTTCCATCAAGAAGACATTCAGTTGTGTCACACATTTGCCATCAATTCTGAATGTTAGTTGCTCATTAGATCACTGTAGTAAAGCTACTGCTCACCAGGGAAGTCTGCTGCTGGTATTGAAAGTGCATGTTTCAGTCTGCATGTCAGAATCTTTTAATGAAATAGAAGAGGATTTGAGAAGTCACTCAAAATGTGCCCTAATTTTTCTTTCTGCAGCACTAACCATACTTTTTATGGCAAAATGAACCCCCTCATTTTGTTCCTTTTTAAATTAAATGTTTTAAGAGTTACCACTTTATTCCAATCAAGATGACTTCAGGTGTGCAATACGTTTGTTATACAAAGAAATCAACTGACAGTCTCTGCCCTTGTTGGATGTACATGTTTTACTGTGAATGTCAGACTTCATTCTCACATGACTGAGAAAGATAATGTGAATTTACAGAAAATATGCTCTCAGTTTAGCTTATAGATCACCTTCCAAACCTCTGTGGGAAAAGCATGAGAAAATAGTTTTCTCTCAAACATGATTCATGATATCACAGCAAAAGGCTTTTTCACATGGTAAAATCACCTTAGAACACAACACAATACCTAAAATGAGTATGGTACCATCAACAAATGATTTATAATGTAACTAAAGTCTTAAAACCTGCTATTAACCGCAATGCTTTTTAATGAGGTGCTATCATGTATATTGGTCCCAAGATGGCTGCCAACACTTCTTGGATGAAGTACTGACAGCCAATCAGATCTCACGATGAGATGTGTGGTTAGGCTCCTCCCAGATATATATGCGATTTTGGTTTTCTCAGGAACTACTGAACGGATTTACACCATTTAAGCAAAAGGCACGACTCTGAACCAAGGTCTACCTTTCTGCCAAATTTGGTGTAATTCCATTCAGCAGTTCGGGCTGTAGCTGCGGCTAAAGGTCCTATGGGAAATTGAATGGGGAAAATACGTTTTGGGACCCCCCTTTTTTCTCAGCCCCCGCTAAACGATTCATCCCGAGACTTTCAGGATAGGAGCGGACCGGAGCTGGAAAATTTCGCGAAGATTCATCAACGGCACCAAAGTTACTCCAAATAGAATGTTGCGGATTTCCTATGGAAAATAGGTCCTAACTATAACTACCTACTGGCGTCCGCCAGTAGGATATATATATATGAAGATATATATATATATATATATATATATATATATATATATATATATATATATATATATATATATTATCTACTGGCGGTCGCCAGTAGATAGTTATAGTTAGGACCGTGTTTCCATAGGAAATCCGCAACATTCTATTTGGAATAACTTTGGCGCCGGTCGACGAATCCTCGCGAAATTTTCAAAACTAATGGGGCGCTACGCTCCGCTCCTACCCTGAAAGTCTCGGGAGGATTCGTCAAGCGGGGGCTGAGAAAAAAGGGGGGTCCCAAAACGCGTTTTCCCCATGCATTTTTCCATAGGACCCTTAGACACAGCTACAGCCCGAACGGCTGAACAGAATTACTTGAAATTTGGCAGAGAGGTAGTCCTCAGGTCAAGGATGTGCCTTTTGTAGGTCTGGTGTAAATCTGTTCAGTAGGTCCTGAGAAAATAGCATTTAAATCAATATATATATCTGTAAGCGCGCTCCGTGCGCTTACCGTAAGCTTACCGTACGCGTACGGTGCCGTGCGCGAGCTCAATTCTGATTGGTGGTTACATGACTGTAAACATTCGAATCGGTCGAAATCAGGAAGTGTCGGCCGCCATTTTCTGTCTCTCGCACTGAGAAACAAAGGTGGGGAACGTGAAACGGGGGCAACAAAGAGAGTTGCAGACCCCCTAGTGTTTGTCAGGGGGTCCAAGAAGGACCCAAAAGTACGAAAAATAAATTTAATAATTTTAAAAAAAAATCACGGGGTACTTGCGCGACCGCAATCCACAATGTGTAATTTCAGATGTCATCATTGATGTCATGAGTGATGTCACTGACCATGTCATGAGTGATGTACTATGTGACGTCATCAGCAGTTTATTGCGGTCGCGCAAGTTATAGTTACCTGATCTAACTATAACGTGGAATTTCATTGGTTTTTTACGAGTGAAATGTACAGCTAACTATAACATGTGTGAAACCTATGGTTTTTTAAGTGAATATATATATATATATATAAGGTTGCCACTGATGGATGGTCCCAAGCTGACACCTGTTTCTCCAGTGATTGCTGGTATTTGAAGGGGATGGGGGGCGGGTTGCGTGGCGGGGAGGAGGGAATGAAATAAAAAAAATACACTTACCTGTCTGCCGCTGCCGCCCGCCGTCGCAGCTGCCTCTTCTTGGTCTTATTCCCTGCTTCCAGGGCAGGAAGCATGATGCACCTGGCTCCCAGCCTCCCGATAGCCAATCACAACACGGCAATGCAGCGTTGTGTTTCGTCTGAGGGCCATGGATCGCTGCTCAGCCAGAGAATGGGAGGCTTGGCATGTTCTCCTTGCAGGCTGCAATGCAGCCATCATGGAGAACATGCAACGTGCACATTAATGATTGTCCCGCTACAGAGGGTCGGGCTAACGTTAATGCGCACTTTAGAGAGTGCAAACCACTCCTTCCCTCCCCTGCTCTGTCAGCAGAGTAGCACCGCCCTGTCCTGCCCGCAAAGCTGCCACCACAAGGAAAGTAATTAATGATAATAACTTGGAGTTATCATTTTATTTTTCCTTTAGTGATACTGCTTAAAAGCAGTAGGGTGACGCTCCTCCGCCTTAGTGGAGGAGCCGCCACTGCGTTGCTCATACCTTTAAGAAAGTATTGGCAGTCATCAATTACCCCTTTCACATATCCTACTCAATGTGCTCATATGATACTCTTATCCAACTCTTTGTTATGGAAGGTTTTGTAAGTCATCAACATAAGGCCTATTTTAACTATACAAATGGTAGCTTATTTTAACTCCATGTTTCAGATAAGTGCCAAACGTGCAGGTAGGATATTTTAATGGAATACAGATAAACACTTCAATGGTATCCCATAGAATATCATGAAAGCTGGCAATGTGATGCTCTTCAGAAAGTATGTGAAGACATGGCTGCTCTAACTGACACCTTTACTGTCCTAACCTATCAGATGCCTTACGCTGGGCTTTAGCACTCTAAAAACGCTTCTGAATTTGGATTGGGATTGCACTACCTTACACATTTCTAGGTACAGATAAGGAATGAGAGACAGGTGAAAAGAAAATCAGGAAATATAGTGGGAGAGCTAGAATAAAACCTCGAAGGAACAAGCTGGATAAAGCTTTTACCGGCCCTGATAGTCCTTCTGGTAAGTATTAGTGCCTCTTTGGCTAGGCATATTGTTTCGTTTTTCAAGAAATGCTTTGAGTGAATGTATGCAGCTATTCTACACTCAGGCCATCTACTGGCCACATTTAAAGCACGGTATAACTCTTTCTACATCACAAATAAGAAAATAATGTGAAATGCAAAAATTAATGTACTAAATAAGATGTTAAATTCAATAAAAGGTCACATGAAGTAACACTTCAGAAGGTCCTGGGGTTATTCATTTAGGGACAATGAGACATAGGATGTCTGGTCACAATTAGTAAATGTAATGGAATAAATAGCCTGTATTAGGACTAAATACAAGTTCTGTTTTTTGAATGATTAACAATACTTTTGTGGGTGAGGTGGAACCCCTAAAATTGTACACCCCAAAATATTACCTTAAAAAGCTGCCCCCTGGGTAACGAATCTGAGACAGTGTTAAACCTCAATTGTATGAAGCAATGTGTCCCCGAGATTAGGCACCTCACAGCATATCAAAATAAAGTCTTTTAAGTAAGGGCCCAGTCAATGATTGAGTTCTAGGTCAGGAATTTTAAAGATCTATTACATAAATTCAAAAGATGTGGTCCACAGATCATAAATGTGAATACATAAAGTCAATGCAACTGAAGACTCTCATAATAAGGCATCACATTCTCAGCAAATCAGAGCACAGCTTTACAAAACGTCATATTGCCTTAGCATCTAAGCACTATCCGACTATGTGAATTTTGATTCTGCCCCCTCTATGCTAATGTAACCCAGAGATGACAGGATAAACTAGTTACATTAGCAACAGCAAACTAGTATGAATGAATAAAGTACAGTGAGCTAGTGGTAGATGCTTGAGAAAATAAACATGAATATGACTATGCTGGAAAGATTAATCTAAAAAAGCAAGAACAATGTCAATGGAAATAATCAAACATGACTCTGCTTGACTGGGTGCTGCAGAAATAATGAACAGTGTACATGCAGCTGGAGACATCCATTTTGAACAAGACAGTGTGTAGGCCAAAATTGAGGCTGAGGTTACATTAGCCTGAAAAACACACTTATGTAAGTGGCAGCAAACTCTTTTAAAATGCATTAGCACTATATCAGTATATACAAATAAATCCAAAAGTAAATTGACGTTCTGCACATTGTTAATAGTATACAAAAATATGAAATGTACAAAAACTTCAGATTGTGTCCGTGCACACACAGTGCTGGTGCGATCTGTATTACAGAAGTTGCAACACAGGTATCTGCAGCCTCTGCAGTAACAGAAAAAGGGCACACGCCCTTGCCAATTGTGGCACTATGATACGGCCCAAAGTGCTATTATTACCCAGCTTAGGGATATTGATTTTATTGTCCTCAGAAGCATGACCAGCCTAGGACTCCTGCGAACACTCTTACATGTACATATCGAGTTGCACACATATTTATACAGGGGTGCACGACCATTAAGGGACGTCTATTGGCCTCTATTTTTATGCAGGATTCACATTGCTTCCCTTGTGTAATGTTTAAAAAATTGTTTTACTTTTGCTCACATCGTTTAAAATTGACAGGCAATAGAAAAGAATAATAATTACATTCAACACAGGCTATAATCTCAACTACTTAAATTGAAAAAACACCCTTCCACAAATAATCAAATTAGTTTTGCGTTTACCCTTCACCCACCAGCTTCCTTTTGGAAATTGACCAACATGAATTATTATTGTCTATATTTACTGTAATGACTTGACTTAAAGTAATATAGAAAAGAAAAAGTATGCAGTTCCTCAGACAGATGGGGGGGTGTGAAGAGAAAGAAGAGACCGTAAGAAAGAGGAATTCCTCTATTCGGAACTAGGGTCCTCACACACCCAGCAAGCTAGGTGTCATGCTTCATCATATGGACCTGCTCCTCGTCGGGCCGGCGCTGCAATGCCCGACGGGCACCCTAAAAGGGGCTCTTTGGCGGAGATCTTCAGTTCCTGGCCGTATGATGCAGTGTGTGTGAGAGGGACCTAGCGGTGTAGATGTGAGTGCAGGAAAGTGAATTAAAACAAGTTAGAGGGTCCAAAAATAATTTTATTGGGAGTGGCTCTCTACCTGAATAAAAAGTGGAAACAGAATGGCAGCTAGCTGATGTTATGATTCAGCTTGGCTAAGCTCATCTGTGCTGGTCGACATGTTTCTTGCCCAATGGTCCTAGTGATCCGTGGCAATTCCTCAGGACCTATACAAGCTGTCAAGAATCTACACAAAGCGGTAAGTACAGTTGTTACCTACTACCTGTTATATGGGAACGGTCTCGCCATATGCCTAGGGGAACCTAAAAGGAAAGGAAACTGTAAGTAAGGCATCCCAAGCAAAGGCAATAAACGAAATGAGTGAGTACTGTACAGGTATATATCACATAGTGGTGATAACCCCCTAATGACTAGATGGTCTAATCTGAAGTCCTTAATCACCATGTGTCAATGTTTCTAAACAGTGAGTAGTGATACTCCTACAACTTAGTGAATTAAAACCAATCTAAAAACAACTAAAACAGAAGACTGGAAAGGTCATGGTATCCTAATGGAAATTAGGATAAGGTGACTACAGGTATTACAAGGTTGCACTTATGGGAAACTCACCTAAGATGGTTTAGTACCATGCTCCTATCCGTGGCCGTGGCGCCACCTGGACACCAAGATTCTGGTGTTCTAGTGAGAAACAAGGTAATAAGGGATAACAACAACAAATCCGACAAGTATTGTCAGCAGAAATGAACTATAAAGCCCACGTGTGTCCCTGTCACATGAGCTGCTGTGATGCGAGTCTCAGAGCACAGGAGGTAATCAGATGAAACAATAGCACCACAGAACGAACTTAAAAAGAAAGAAGAAGTCACAGAAATTGCAAATGCCAAGCCAGTATAGGTATCAGCCAGTTAAAACCGCGTGACCATGGACACCAGGTACACAATCACACTCGCTCGCTCCTCATGGTGAGTCAAAGGCAAGCCCGAGGCTGCCGTGTATGGTAAATTGGCCAAAATCCAAGGACCCGCCAGCTCTCCCTGAGTACCGAGCGAGAAGCGCAATTTTGCCCAAAGTTTGAGTCCCGTGTTGCTCACTGGTCAAATGCGGTAATAATACCCAAAGTTAAGCAGGCACTGACAACATCGCGTCTACGTCATGTTTGTCAGTTCGGCGGCGGGGATATGACCACCGATAGACATCCCAACAGAAGCAGAGACCACAACGACACCACTCACCTGATCAGTCGTTCACCTCAGGCCGTGTAGTAATACCACTGATATACTCACTTAAAGGTTGTTGCCAGTAGGGGGTATCAACCTACCCTCGCGCCGCTCGACCCGGGAATACTGATGGCCGGATAGGTGCCAGAACAGAAATACCGGCGGAATCGTTCAGCAGGGGGCGTGTCTAAAACCCAGAAGTGTGTATCGTGTGGGTAGAGCCTCGCAATAGAATGTCAATTACCGCGGCCATCTTGGAACGGCCTCTGGACACACTCGAATCTCAGTTTCCCCTTTGGATAAGGGTGTGGAGATTACGTGCAAAGTGGCAAGAACCTAGTATTGGGGTTGTCAAATAAGGCGGCCATCGTTCAGCAGGGGGCGTGTCTAATATCCAGAGGTGTGTATCATGTGGGTAGAGCCTCATAATAGGATGTCAAAAACCGCGGCCATCTTGGAACGGTCTCTGGGCACAACCGAATCGAAGTTTACCCTTTGGATATGTGTGTGCACAGGAACCACAAGGGTAGTGTCCTCTCACTGGTGGGAGACCCCAGAGGGTGTTTTGAACCTGGCCCTTAGGGACAATTTACCCTTTGGGCAATTCCTCCGCTTGAGGAGGAACTGCTCTACCACCAATGATTACCTAATTGAAGCTGACCAGCTGAGCTCTAACCTTAGGCAAAGAGGCTACCCCGAGCGCAAAGTAAAAAACTCATTGAAGAGGGCTCGTAATAATCCGCGAGAAGTCTTACTACAACCTAACACTAAGGAAAAGACAGAAACTTTGACTTGTGTCACATCATTTACTCCCAACTCCACTACCATCAAGGGTATAATTAAGAAGCATTGGGGGATTCTCACTGCGGGCGACCTCACTATCCCGCCCCCTCGCTTTGCCTTCAGACGCACCCAAAATCTGAAAGATATTCTTATCAACACGAGACCCAGACAGACTAACCACCAGGTTCAAAACACCCTCTGGGGTCTCCCACCAGTGAGAGGACACTACCCTTGTGGTTCCTGTGCTGTGTGTCATCAAACTGCGGTGATTAAAGAGGTGGTTTTCTCAGACTCATTTACATGGAGGTTACAGCGTCATACTAATTGCAACACCACGCAATGTATTTACTTGATTACCTGCCCCTGTGAACAGAGATATGTAGGCATGACTATGCGACCAGTAAAAACTCGCATAACAGAGCACAAGAGCAATGTGAGATGTCAAAGAATTACTACGAAACTGTATACCCACTGCAAAGAGAACAACCACACACCAGACTCCCTAAAATGGTTAATCCTTGAGACACACCCTAGGATTACACAGAGAGCACTATTCAAGATCGAACAGCGATGGGTGCACCGTCTCAGGACAGACCGGGAAGGCTTGAATGATCAGATCCCGTGGGCAGCGCTAGTGGAGAGATAAATCAGTGTTCCATGTGATTAGCGGTAAACTCTATCCACTCTGTGACTTTGTAACCACTAACCCCATATCCATAGGGTCTCTTGGATTCTTTGTGCCCAAATACCGGTCCATGATGGCCGCTACATTTGACAACCCCAATGCTAGGTTCTTCCCACTTTGCATGTAATCGCCACACACATATCCAAAGGGTAAACTTAGATTCGGTTGTGCCCAGAGACCGTTCCAAGATGGCCGCGGTTTTTGACATCCTATTATGAGGCTCTACCCACATGATACACACCTCTGGATATTAGACACGCCCCCTGCTGAACGATGGCCGCCTTATTTGACAACCCCAATACTAGGTTCTTGCCACTTTGCACGTAATCTCCACACCCTTATCCAAAGGGGAAACTGAGATTCGAGTGTGTCCAGAGGCCGTTCCAAGATGGCCGCGGTAATTGACATTCTATTGCGAGGCTCTACCCACACGATACACACTTCTGGGTTTTAGACACGCCCCCTGCTGAACGATTCCGCCGGTATTTCTGTTCTGGCACCTATCCGGCCATCAGTATTCCCGGGTCGAGCGGCGCGAGGGTAGGTTGATACCCCCTACTGGCAACAACCTTTAAGTGAGTATATCAGTGGTATTACTACACGGCCTGAGGTGAACGACTGATCAGGTGAGTGGTGTCGTTGTGGTCTCTGCTTCTGTTGGGATGTCTATCGGTGGTCATATCCCCGCCGCCGAACTGACAAACATGACGTAGACGCGATGTTGTCAGTGCCTGCTTAACTTTGGGTATTATTACCGCATTTGACCAGTGAGCAACACGGGACTCAAACTTTGGGCAAAATTGCGCTTCTCGCTCGGTACTCGGGGAGAGCTGGCGGGTCCTTGGATTTTGGCCAATTTACCATACACGGCAGCCTCGGGCTTGCCTTTGACTCACCATGAGGAGCGAGCGAGTGTGATTGTGTACCTGGTGTCCATGGTCACGCGGTTTTAACTGGCTGATACCTATACTGGCTTGGCATTTGCAATTTCTGTGACTTCTTCTTTCTTTTTAAGTTCGTTCTGTGGTGCTATTGTTTCATCTGATTACCTCCTGTGCTCTGAGACTCGCATCACAGCAGCTCATGTGACAGGGACACACGTGGGCTTTATAGTTCATTTCTGCTGACAATACTTGTCGGATTTGTTGTTGTTATCCCTTATTACCTTGTTTCTCACTAGAACACCAGAATCTTGGTGTCCAGGTGGCGCCACGGCCACGGATAGGAGCATGGTACTAAACCATCTTAGGTGAATTTCCCATAAGTGCAACCTTGTAATACCTGTAGTCACCTTATCCTAATTTCCATTAGGATACCATGACCTTTCCAGTCTTCTGTTTTAGTTGTTTTTAGATTGGTTTTAATTCACTAAGTTGCAGGAGTATCACTACTCACTGTTTAGAAACATTGACACATGGTGATTAAGGACTTCAGATTAGACCATCTAGTCATTAGGGGGTTATCACCACTATGTGATATATACCTGTACAGTACTCACTCATTTCGTTTATTGCCTTTGCTTGGGATGCCTTACTTACAGTTTCCTTTCCTTTTAGGTTCCCCTAGGCATATGGCGAGACCGTTCCCATATAACAGGTAGTAGGTAACAACTGTACTTACCGCTTTGTGTAGATTCTTGACAGCTTGTATAGGTCCTGAGGAATTGCCACGGATCACTAGGACCATTGGGCAAGAAACATGTCGACCAGCACAGATGAGCTTAGCCAAGCTGAATCATAACATCAGCTAGCTGCCATTCTGTTTCCACTTTTTATTCAGGTAGAGAGCCACTCCCAATAAAATTATTTTTGGACCCTCTAACTTGTTTTAATTCACTTTCCTGCACTCACATCTACACCGCTAGGTCCCTCTCACACACACTGCATCATACGGCCAGGAACTGAAGATCTCCGCCAAAGAGCCCCTTTTAGGGTGCCCGTCGGGCATTGCAGCGCCGGCCCGACGAGGAGCAGGTCCATATGATGAAGCATGACACCTAGCTTGCTGGGTGTGTGAGGACCCTAGTTCCGAATAGAGGAATTCCTCTTTCTTACGGTCTCTTCTTTCTCTTCACACCCCCCCATCTGTCTGAGGAACTGCATACTTTTTCTTTTCTATATGACTAACTGGGCATGTATGCTGGACCTCCTTAAATAATAGCCCTTCAGTCCCTCCTTTGTCTATATTGACTTAAAGTAATAACATTATGTTTCATTAATGCACCCTCCATACATTACAATTTGTGTTTGTCTGTTATAGGTTTGACGATCCAGCCTGCAATCTATATTAATAAATAAGTGGACAATTGTGTGTCAATGGCAATGCTTCCAAAATGTGAGAACAATGGCCCTGCCAATCAAGAATCCGGCTATTTCACCCATTTTTCCGGCCAAACCAGCTCTTCGATGGTTCATACAAGCCAAACATGATTTCTCTGCATACTGATAGAATCATATTGTAAGCACCCCTGCCATTCCCTGATATATCCTTCAAATAAAAGATTATGAAATTGCATTTCGACTGATTCTGTTATCGCCTGTGTAGAGTTGCGCTCTAGTCGTCGCGCTGACGCGATGACGTAGGCGTGCGGCGGCCATTTTGTGTTCAGTAAGTGCCGAGCCCGCGTACGGACAAGACGGCCTCCGGCGCTCTCCCCGCGATTATACTTATGCCTAAAGTTAATAAAGGCATCGTTCTGCACCGCTATCCTGTGTGGCCTGGTACGTCTTGCCCCTACAAGCACCCCACTACAAATGGCGACGAGGACTGGGATTAACAAAAAAAAAAAAACGGGGAAGACTGATGGGAGCCTGCACACAGTGAACATGTGGCCAGGAACCGGAGGAACAGCACAAGATACCCACACATGTACACAGGAGGGAGAGCGTGGCAGTGGGGACGCCTGGGTCTCGAGCACCACCCAAGGGGGCCTACATGTCGTGATTGCACAGGGGAAACCCAGAGCCACAAGCAAGAACCCAAGCCACGGGGCACAGAAGGGGAAGGTGACACAAGTGCCGGAACCACCGCAAGAGCAACCCACTTAGCAGGCAGTGAAGGGGAGGGCCGTGATCCTCTCAGGCCACTGCAGAGAGTGCCACAAGGTTCATACACGGACACGAGGGGGAGGCGCTCAATACATAGCGACCCCTAGGCACCTGCCAGAGAAGAAATATAATAAACAAAAAAAAAAAAATAATAAAAGGGGGAGGCCCTGGCGGAGCAGGCTGAGAGCAGCAGTGGCGGCAGAGCGGCGGCACACCAAAGCCCCCCACGCCTGCAGAGACGGAGCGCACCAGGCAGCCCAAGGGGTGAAGATGAGTCACCGAAGAGAAGAGCGGAAATGTGCGCCCAACCATCCTCGCTCACGACGCCAATCCCCTTCCTACCCAAACCGGGAGAACCGTCGATGAAATGGGAGGACTGGAGGGAATACTTTATGAATAATGTAGAAGCCCTGGAAGACGAGGCGGGAGAAGCATTCCCCAGCAAAAGGAAAAGAAGGATTTTGCTGCACAACCTGGGACCAGAAGGAATCAGAGTGTTTCAGAACATCGTCCCCACGCCGAGGCAAGCAGCGGACGACGACGTTTTCCAATATGCGATAGATGACTTAAACAAACACTACAGACCAGCGGTATGCACGTCTATTGATAGATGTAACTTCCAACAAAGGAAGCAAGCGGAAGAAGAGTCCATAGACGAATACGTAGCAGCATTGAGGAAATTAGCCATCACCTGTAAATTTGGCACGTTGCATGACGAGTTCATCAAAGACCAAATAGTCATGCACACCACCAATTCGGCGATACAGGACAAGTTGTGGGTCAACGGCGACGCGACGTTAAAGGAATTGATAGCCATGGTGAAAAAGGCGGAGTTATCGAAGAGATGCGCAGAAGCGGCAAAAAAGGAGGCTACCCCGAGACCCATGTTGAACAAAGTCACGGAAGCTGAACTGCCGGAGAGAGGCAAAGGAGCAACAGGGGACACGAGGACACAGGCCAGGTGGTCGCCCAGGCCGTCTCCGGCGAAGAAACCAGGCATGGAGGGCAAGGACATGTGCTACAGATGCGGCAGTCGGTCCCACCCAGCACACGACAAGCGATGTCCAGCATTCAAAGCAAAATGTATGTTTTGCGGAATAATCGGGCACTATGAGAAAGTATGTCTCCGCAAGCAGAAGAAAATAGCAGTCAAATATATCGCACAAGAGGAGAAGGAAGACATAGAGAATGAGGATGAGGATGACAGCGTGCTATGCATAGACGAACACGTGATGGGAATAAATTGCAACCAATCAAAGAAACCACAATGCGACCTGGTGATTGGAGGAGTACAAATACAGATGGTAGCGGATTCAGGATCCCCCTATACCATCATACAACGCAGTGTATGGGAAGAACAGTTCAAGGAACACATTGGTGACCATCTGGAGCCCCCAGACATCCGCCCCGTCACCTTTACAGGAGAACCCATCCCGATGGTGGGATACCGGCGCCTGAAGTTTGAATTCAAGGAACGACACGCCAGTTGCAAGTTGTATGTGGCAGAAAAAGGTCCGTCGGTCCTAGGATGGGTAGACCAAGGTGATCTAGGAATACAGTTGAATCCAAGTGGGACCACACAAGTCTAAATGACCAGCGACGAACAACGACCGGAAGCAGGAAGGCTGAAGACAGAGTTTCCCAACGTGTTCAGAGGCAAAGTAGGAAAACTAACAAAATTCACGCACAGGATCGATCTCAAAATGGATGCCCGACCAGTGTGTCACAAAGTGAGGAACATCCCGCTAGCTATCAGAGAACAGGTGCAACAGAAACTTCATAGACTGGAAGAAAACGGCATCATAGAACCGATAACGAGTGCCGAGTGGTTGGCTCCATTGGTGGTCGCCATGAAACCATATGGAAAAATATGTCTGTGTGTGGACCTGAGAGAGCTGAACAAAAATATCATAGTGGAAAGGTTTCCTTTGCCAACGATAGACGAGATGCTAGCCAAAACCAAAGGAGGGAAGTGGCTTTCGACAATTGATCTCACGTCCGCCTACCACCAGATCGCACTACACCACTCATGCAGGAAGCTAACGTCCTTCATAACCCCCTTTGGTTGCTACCAGTTCCACAGAATGCCTTTCGGGCTGGCCTCGGCGACAGCCGTATTCCAGAAGTTAATGCACAGACTATTTCGCAAGATAGAGGGAGTGCAATACTTTCAAGATGACATTCTGATAATGAGCATGGACAAGGCGGACCATGACACCAAGTTGTCCACCGTCCTACAGGTGCTGGAACGCAACGGACTCACAGCAGAATGGGAGACGTGCCGGTTTGGGATGACGTCAGTCACGTACTTGGGGCATGTGATCAGTGACCAAGGGATCACCCCCAAACAGTCCAACGCCAAGGCGATATGCGATGCTCCGCCGCCCAAGTCCAAAGAAGATGTTAGGTCGTTCCTAGGCATGGCTGAGTTCTATAGCAAATTCGTTCCACACTTTGCTACGAAGACACACCACTTGCGACAACTCATACGGAACAAAACCAAATTTGAGTCGACCAAGGAAACACAAGAGGAGTTCCAGAGGATAAAAACGGACATCAGCACAGCCGTCCCGCTGAGCGGATATGATCCACGAGCCGGGACAGTTCTGACAACGGATGCCAGTGAGCGAGGTCTGGGAGCAGTCCTTATGCAGGAATCGGAAGGTGGAGAACTGTCTACCCTTAGCTTCGCATCCCGATCGCTGTCTCCCACGGAGCAAAAGTACAGCGTCATAGAAAAATAATGCTGGCGGTAGTATGGGCCATGGACAAGTTCCGTCAGTTCCTATGGGGAACGAGATTCCGACTGAGGACAGACCACAAGCCCTTGATCAAAGTACTCACATCGTCAGGACATGCCACAGCGACGCCCGCATCGCGAAGATGACGCTGAAGTTGTTAGACTACAGATATTATGTGGAGCACATCCCAGGGCAAAAGAACAAAGTAGCCGACTACCTTAGTCGAGCGTCGGCCATGGAGGAAGCTCCTAAGGCGTCGGAAGACGAGGACTGTAAAGTAGCATTCATGGGAGATCATGAACAAGTAATAAGCAAGCACGAATGGAGGGAAGCATACGAGACAGACACAGACCTGGAAGCAGTCAAGCAATGCATCCTGAGGGGTTGGCCAGAGAAGAAGCACATAGGGGCAACGCTCAGGAAATTCTTTGAAGTAAGAGAGGAGTTGTCTGTTTGTGACCAAGGGATTTTCCTGAGGAGAGGGGAGAAAGTAGTACCCCCCAACAAGTTGATCCCTCATCTTCTGACTCTCATTCACAAGGGCCACTTGGGTATTGTCAAGACAAAATTGAGAGCAAAGCAAGTGTATTGGTGGCCGGCGATGTACAACCAGATAGAGAGGTATGTGCGGGAGTGTAGCCAATGTCAAAGAGCGGACAAATTCCTGAGCCTAATGCGACCACCCCTTGGGAAGTTTGACAACCCAGTGAACCCTTGGGAGGACCTAGCCATAGACATCCTGGGCCCGATACTGGACAATCAGGCCATCCAAAAATATGTGTTGGTACTTGTAGATAAGTATTCCAAGTGGCCGGAGGTGGACGTACAAGAAGATATGGATACGGACAAGATACTAAAGTTCCTAACGGCGGTCTTTCTTAGGGAAGGCATTCCACGTTCCCTCCTAAGTGACAATGGGCCTCAATTTGTGTCAGACAAATGGAACACATACATGGCAAGGAATGGCATTAGGATTAAACACACGTTTATATACCACCCCGCAGGGAATGGTCAAGCCGAAAGATTCAACCGTGTCATTATGGGGTCGGTACAGGCAGCAATTGCGAGTGGAAAAGACTGGGAAAAGGAACTGAAGAGCATGTTGTGGGCGTATAGGATCACACCTACCAGCACGGGGTACAGCCCCTTCCAGATCCTAAGGGGTAGAGACCCCTTCACGAAAGATAATGTGGCTTGGAAGGAGCGTACCATCATGAGCAAGTGGTCTCCTGCAGTAGTACGCCACAATCTAGAGAAAGCTCAAAAGATATATGCCGAACACTACAACAAAAGGGAAAATGTCAAAGAGACAGAGCTGGAGAAAGGAGAGTGGGTTCGCGTCAAGTTGGCCCAGTTACGAAGGAAGGGGGACAGCAAATTCAGTTCACCGATGCAGGTGGAAGAAGTTTATAACCGATCAGCCCTACTCAGTGACGGGAAGGTGTGGTCGCAGGACCGTATGTCTAAGTGCAACAAGATCATGCAATGGAACGGAAGGGAAAGAGGACCGGTGGTACAGTCCCAGACTCAAGGGGCAGAGACTCTACCGGTGGACAATAACACAAGCAACCCAAGAGAAGGTGGAGGAGATGCGGAAGTACATGATAATGATGGATTGGGTAACTCAGAACTTCGGGGAATCGGTTGTGGATCTCCCGGCAAGGGAGTTCTCCCAAACCCCGATGGAGGAGATGCGAGAACCTCCCAAGAGAGTGCCGTGAGATGTACTCGGATTGGAAGAACAGTGGTGAGACCTTCAAGGTTTAGAGACTTTGAGATGGGAGACGGAAGGGAGTATGCATGCAAGTAACAGTTTTAGTTGTTAGTGTTACATGGGGAAAAAAAGGGAGATATGTAGAGTTGCGCTCTAGTCGTCGCGCTGACGCGATGACGTAGGCGCACGTTGGCCATTTTGTTTTCAGTAAGTGCCGAACCCGCGTACGAACAAGACGGCCTCCGGCGCTCTCCCCGCGAATATACTTATGCCTAAAGTTAATAAAGGTATCGTTCTGTACCGCTATCCTGTGTGGCCTGGTACTTCTTGCCCCTACAAGCACCCCACTACAGTCTGCGAATGCTTTGATAATACAATTGTGATAAAAAAGGCAGAGGGGGGCGTGGCCAAGATGGCATCTCAGTAAGATGCGCTTTCGGAGCTCTTCGCTCCCACCTGGCCTGTCGTGGCAATCCCGGCGGCACGGGGTGCCGATCTCGGCGGAGAACCTCCATGAAGTGGTGCTGTCCCGAGAGGGGAGTGCAGCGGCAGCGCTGACACTGACGCTCCAGTGCGAGGCCGCTCCACCACAGCGGAAGCACTCGTGCGGTGCTGCCAGGAGCACGGAGGAGCCTGCGACGACTCCAGCAAAAGGGCCAGATACCCAACCTTCTGTGGAAGTCCTTTGTGTGCTAGAGGGGGCTGCTGCGCTACTTCAGCTGAGCGACACTCCCGGGGCGGAGCTGGCCTGGCCCCGCCAACACCACACCAGGGGGTCCGACACAGTGACTACGCGAGGCTCCGTGCCAGGGTGGAAGAAGGCCCCGCCTCAGCAGTCTCGGTGAGAGAGGAGCCGCCGCGACTGCAGCCTTCATGGCGCCCTGCAGCCCCTACGCCGCCCGTTGTGTCTTCTACCTTAGGTGCTCACTGGAGAGTCCCTGACTCTGGCCTCTTGGTCCACCGACTGGCACGGTTTCAGCCCCAGAGGGCAGTGGTGGAGGGGGGCTCGACGTACTCATGAGGCCCCGAGCACAGGCCAGAGTATATAGGCCCTACAAGTGAGTGAGCATAGCGGGGGAACATGGTCAGGCCCTACAGCACATCGGCCCGGCAGGGGGGACTGCCTGGACTCCACATTATTGTAACTGTCCCCTCCTGCCCTAACGAGGCAACTGGCCCGGCTCAACACATCTCTCGGCGGCCTGGCGGGGTGGCGGTCAGCTTTACCCAGCAGGTACTCTACCGGAAGGCCCTGGTGGGCACAGAATGCTCTAGACCGGTCCTTGAGCACCGCGCTCTGCAGATGCAGCCACTCCCAGCTGGGGGCTGCAGCAGGGGCCCTTCCGCACGTCACCAAGACCACCAAGCCTCCTGGGGCCACGGTCGCTAAGGCCGGCACCCTCTGTTAGCGGCGGGGCCCTAAAAGCAGAAGAACACGGCCCTAGGCACCTGGGATGTGAAGGTGGCAGCAACGCGACAGCGAGGAGAGGACAGGGCCTGGTAGTGGGCCTCGGACACTAGCTACGATTCTGCTGTATGGTTTACCACGAGGCGCTCCAGGGGGTCCCAAGCGAGAGGCTGTGTGGCTGTGGCCTTTCTACCTGATGATTCCCTCCACTGCTTATTCACGGTCCTCCCCACCGGCAGCCCTATGTTCTTTTTGCTTCTCTCCTGGCAGAGGATCGCACGTACACAGGAACCATGGCTGCTCCCAAAGGCAGGAAGGACAGGTCTGTAAAAGAGCTCCTGCTCAAGTCTGCCCCACAGCCAGAGCGCCAGACGAGCCCGGGGCGCGCAGATGCCGCCGAAGGGAGTGAGGGCCCGGAGGCCCCGATCAGCCACTCATACTTGGAGACCCTCTTTTCCTCACTCCGGGACGATCTGGCTACCAATCTCCAGGCGGACCTGCGGGACGTGAGGCACGATGTGGACTCCCTGGGAGAATGAGTTGATTCGCTGGAAGAGCATGAAGCAGGGTGGGATGAGGAAATCGAGTCCCTTCAGCAAGAAATACTTCGGTTGCAGGACCAGAACCTGGACTTGCAGGCCCATACCGAGGACCTGGAAAACAAGTCCAGACGAAAGAACAGCCATTTACGAGGTGTGGTGCACTGCAATGGAGACAGCGACATCGAGGCCCCCGTGGCAGGCCTCTTTCGCTCCATATTGGGGGAATCTCCGGAGTTTCCGATTAAGCTGGACCGCACTAACAAAGTGGGCCCACGCATGGCAGCCCCTGCGCCACCGGTGGACATCTTGACTTGTGCCCACGATTACCAACTAAAGGAGAGGATTCACCGCGAGGCTCGCCGAAATCCAGACTTTACGTACGAATGACAGAAACCCACTCTATTTCAGGACTTGGCAGCATCTACCCTGCTCAAACACAAGACTTTCAGACCGATCACGCGCCACCACCAGGACTCAGGCATAAAATATTCTTGGGGACATTCAGGCTGATTTTCTCTTACAAGGGGGAGTTAAGGCAAACCCGCTCACTCTCGGCGGCCTATAGACTCTTGGGCATTGATGAACCTGCACCAGATCAACCTAGCCAGAGCTCACGCCCTCGTAGACGCAGAAGCGGCCATAGCTTGACTACCATTAAGCCCCCAAACTCCACAGCGCATCCGGATTGGGACACTATGGCCAAGGAGCGGCAGGCGGTGATGTCCTCCCTCGCAGGGGCATCTTCAGAATGAGACAGCACCTCCATTAATTGCATGTGGACACTTTGCAAATGCACCCTCGCGTCTAGCCGGGGATGTTGGAAGACTGTAGCTGGCTCACTGGTGGGAGCAGGGAGCTACAGGCTACGAGTACCCTTCTCTTTTTCTCTTTTCTACGAGCAGGACGCTCTGGACATTGACTTTGATATCTCGTTTCACTCTATGTTTGTGTTCTTTAAAGGGTTTTGTTTGTGTCATGTTGGGGTCTCCCCCCATGCTGTGCTCCTCTTACATGCGTATCGGACAGCCACCCATGCATGCTCTCAGTGACTTACCTACGACCCTCCGGCTTACAGACGATTGCGGCCCAGCGATCCTTTGGATACCCTCCCCCCATTCAGGGTAGATGAGTATTACGTTTCTAACATTAAACGTCAAAGTGCTCAACAACCCAGTTAAGTGTAGGGCTATACTGTCTTATTTGGAAAACTCTGGGGCCCATATTTGTCTGCTTCAGGAGACCCATTTGATGACCAGTGATATCCATAGAATGCACTTTAAGGCTTTCCCACACCAGTACTACTCTTCCTTTCCTTTCAGGAGGGCAGGGATAGCTATCCTATTTGCTCGTACGTTTCCTGGGAAGGTGGGGGCCAAGGTGTCCAAAATTAAAGGGCGGCTCTTGGCGAATTCGGTGTCCATAGGGGGCACACCTTAACCCTGGCCACTATATACACCCCTAATGGGGAGACCTTTTTGTGCAAGGTGATAGGCAACTTAACCGCTGCACCCGATCGACAAATCCTTCTAGGGGGTGTCTTTGAACATTGTATTTGACAGTTAAATGGATCGTTCAGCGCAACAACAGAGACAGACAGGGGCTCTTTCAGACACGCATCGCCAATGGCTACACAAGCTGGGATTAGTGGAACTTTGGCGGCACTTCCACCCTCACACACTCGACTACACTTTCTACTCACAAGCCCAGGGAACATAGGCACCGGCTGGACTACTTTTTAACAACTCACTCTCTCCTTCAGGCAGCGCAGACCTCAATTATTGAGCCTCAGGCACTTTCAGATCATGCGGCTCTGACCACGAATTTCCTGTTTCCTCCTACCTCTAGACCATCATACTCTTTGAGACTTAGGGATACCCTCCTTCACAGGCCCGAAGTCGTAGCCCACCTCACAAAGACACTACAAGATTAAATAGCTATAAACGACACGCAAGACACCTCAATTGTTTCACTTTGAGAAACCCTCAAATTAGTAGCTTGGGCGACTTCATAGCTACATCGGCTGCTGACAATAGAACACACAGGGAGAAGAGAGATGATCTCTCCAAGCACGTACTTAAATTAGAGGGGATCAACAAGAGGACGGGGGCCCCCCGAATCTGGAGGGAATTGAAAGCCGTCAGGGTGCAACTGGTGAGCAGTCAAAATATCGAAAATAAAATATCTACCTACACTAATATCGAGTTGACAATATCGAAGGGACAGAATATCGATGTCAATAATATCTATGGACAGAATATCGACCCTAAGGTAAGTATTTTTATATCGATTTTAGTAATATCGAAGTTAGTAATATCGATATCAAATATATCGATGTTACTAATATTGATGTTACTAATATCGATATTTATATTATTGTTATGTATTTTATTATGTATTTAATATGCATGTGTTATATGTTTTTTGTTAAGTGTTCTACAGGTTTTAAAATATATTTATACAATTTTTATATGTTAATAATGGTTCTTTAAGTCAATTTTGTGTTTTAGTACCGTAGCGGGTTGTGGGTTTATAGCGGAATAGGGTGGGAAGTAATTTAATTATATGAAATTAATTATACATTTTTAGGAATTATAAATTAATTTTAATTAATTTTTGCATTTAAGTTCTGTAGCGGGTTGTGGGTTTATAGGGGAATAGGGTGGGAAGTAATTTAGTTGTAATTAAGGAATAATTTATTTTCATTTATTGGTATTGATAATTATATTATTGTTAATTAAGTATTAATTGGCAATTAATTTTTATTAATTGGTAATTAGTTTTTATTATTGATTAATTGATAATTATGTTAAGTGTATTATTTTATTATTGGAGTGTGTCGTGCGTTTATAGGGGAATAGTGTTGGAAGTAATTGAAATCTAATTAAGTAATTATTACATTTGTTGTTGGGTATTGATAATTAATTAATTGGACATTAATTATTAATTGGTAAATATTTTAAATTATAATATTTTGGTTATGAAAAATTATTTATTTTTGATTAAACATTAAGGGGTCGATTCCGATCCTGTTTTTTTTTTTCCCGTACGACTCGTATCCGTATTTTTTTACGTCCGAATCGTACAAGTCCCGTACAAACGGCGAAGTACGATTCATACGTGAAAAATACATACGAATCGCCTCGGGAAAAGTCTACGAGACATCCCCGGACAGCCTTACATACAAATCGTAAAACTGAAGTCTGAGCGTGCAAGTATGATCCGTACCGCCCGTCCGAAAACATACGCGAGGGTTGGGTATGCCTGGGGTACGGTGCGAACATACGAGGGTGGGGGGTACGCCTGGGGTACGTTGCGGACATACGCGGGTGGGGGGTACGCCTGGGGTATGGTGCGAACATACACGGGTGGGGGTATGCCTGGGGTATGGTGCAGACATACGCGGGTATGGGGTACGCTTGGGGTACGGTGCGGACATACGCGGGTGGGGGGTACGCCTGGGGTACGATGCGAACATACGTGGGTGGGGGATATGCCTAGGGTACAGTGCGGACATACGCAGGTGGGGGGTACACCTGGGGTATGGTGTGGACATACAGGGGTGGGGGGTACGGTCCGTACATACGGGGTGGGGGGTACGGTGCGGACGTACGCGGGAGATGTGGGAGGCTGGGGGGGCCGTACAACTCGTACCCCGGGCACAAGTGTACTCGGGGTAGGGCTCGTACAAAGTTCGCTCCGTACGGAGCCTTTTCCATGAGCTTGTGTTTTCGGACGGGCGGTACGGATCGTACTTGCGCGCTCGGACTTCAGTTTTATGATTTGTATGTAAAACTGTCCGGGGACGTCTCGTAGACTTTTCCCGAGGCGATTCGTATGTATTTTTCATGTACGAATCGTACTTCGCCGTTTGTACGGGACTTGTAGGATTCGTACGTAAAAAAATACGAATACGAGTCGTACGGGAAAAAAAAACAACAGGATCGGAATCGACCTCTTATTAGTTATTCATTTTAAGGTTATTTAAGTATTTGTAAGTATGTTTTACTTAATTATATTTATAATTTCATTAATTTTACATTACTTTTAAGACATTTTAAAAAGTCGATATTTTAGCAAAGTATATTATTTACAACGATATTTAGGATTAAATATTTTTGTACTTACCTGTTTGTAGATAGGAATTCGATATTCTGGTAGTCGATATTTTGTCACCGATATTTTTGTAGGTCGATATTTAGCTCCTAGATATTCTGTCAGTGATTCCCCTCGTTACTGCGCATCATTTTGCCCATTTTTCGTCCGTTATGGTGTGGCCCAGATCGTGTTCCCATGCGTTTCGAATCTCTTCATCTCTAACCTGTCGGGCCTCAGCACACACTTTCTAAATTTGGAGATGAGATGTGTACCCGTCTCATTTTCAATGATTTTTTTTTTTTTTTTTTTTTTTGAAACCGTTTATTACAGAATCCAAAAGATATACAAAGATGGGCCTACAACCTTCAGGCCGGCCGCTAGCAGACAGAAAGAGCATATAATACAAACAGTAGAACACACGCTGCGGCAGAAGAGAGATCACAGGAGTTGAAAGAAGCGTTGGCAGCCACACCATCCGGACCCCACACAACGGTTTCATTTTTATATAAATAACGAAGAAAACAAGTCCACAAGGCAACCCACAATCGGAAACAATAGCATGTGCTCCCCTGGGGGGGACCCTACCGGTCCACAGGAATAGCAAGGGGGGGGATAGGTCTGGACGGAGACAAAGTGAACTCAAGCCCAGAACCAAGAAGACAAGCAGGCTAAGGAGACGGGGCCGGTGACGGATCCGGCGTCAGTGGCGGGGTACAGATTCCCCCACGGTAGGCGTTCCAGGGGCCCCACACTTTCACCCATTTCCCAGGCTTACCTCTCGCAACATACACCACCTTTTCCCGAAACATACACCAATCCATGTTGTCCTTCCACGCCGAGACAGTCGGTGACCTCTGGGAACCCCACAATTGCGCAATATCACGCTTGGCCACCATATATCCCAGAGTCACCCACCACGTCTGCGGCACTGAGTAGTCGGTTGGCTCCCACACATTCAGGAGACATCTCCTCGCCTCGGGCAGCAGCGGCACATGCGTAACTGCCTGCAAGACCTCGTGCACACCACAATCGCGCCACCTCCGGGCATTCCCACAATATATGGAGAAAGGTCCCCAAAGAACCACACCCACGCTTACACAACCCGTCCACAGCATAGCCCATACGCATCAGACTCGGCCCCGTAACATAGACCCTATGGAGTATCTTGAGCTGGACGAAGCGAAGGCGAGCCGGTATGGCCACCTCTTTCGGGGAGGCCACCGCAGACACCCAGTCCTCGTCATCCAGCTCCAATCCATCAGCCCCCCACGCCTCACGAAGACCAGTCAGCAGTCCCGAGCGATCATTGATGAGTTTTTTGTAAATTAATGAAATCGTGGCGTCCGGTACATGCCCATCTAGCACTCTATCCTCCAGAGGGGAGTACTCCGGGATGGAGGCAACGTCCGGGAATACGGAGCACAACGCATGACGGATCTGCATATATCGAAAGTACTCCCTGTCCTGCAACTGGAATTCTGTCTGCAGCACATCGAACGTTTTGAATCCCCCCCTCGTCCAGAGATCGCCCACCCTGCTGATGCCGATCATGTCCCACTTTCCAAAGCCCTTCGAGGTCCACAGGGAGCCCAGCCGCTCAGATGCGTATAGTGGCGTCGCCCGGGTCAAACGATCCTTCCACCCCATCGCCAAGTTAGCCGCGTGCCACACTCGCACCATGACCCGCGTGGGGCCCGTCAGACGTGCGTCGAACGAGCTAGAATAAAGCGCCCGATTATAGTCGCCGCCCGGCAGTAACATTTTATCCATCTCAAAGGCCGGGTTTAGAGCGGGCCCGTAAAGGCCGTGATTTATCGCAGCCAGCTGGGAGGCCCAGTAATATCGCTTGATGTCTGGGAGGGCAACCCCCCCGTCGTACCACGGGAGCGTCAGCTTCGCCAGGGCGATACGCGGTCTACCCTCCCAGAACAGGCGGCGCTGCAAACTCTCCACCTCGCGAAAGTAGCGCGCCGGGACAACGTCCATTGTGTTTTGTAAGGCGTACAGGAAACGTGGCAGCGACATCATCTTAAACAATGCCGCCCGGCCGAGCGGTGAGAGCGGCAAGCGCCTCCAACGCGCGACATCATCCTTCAGGCGCTGGAGGGGGGAAGCAAGTTCTGTTTATACCGGGCCTCCGCGTCCAGGGTAATGAAGATACCCAGGTACCTAAATCTCCGCGGGGCAATCTGGATAGGACAACCCCGCGGAAGGATAGGAGCCTCCCCAGAGAGGACATACACACAAGATTTAGCCCAATTGATGACTAGGCCGGAGTTGAGGCCAAATGAGTGCAATACATCAACCAGCACTATCAGCGATTTACGCGGGGAAGCCAGGTACAAAAGAATATCATCAGCGTAAAGAGATACGCGGTCCTCATACTCAGGGGTCCATCGGAGACCACGGATAGAAGGATGCCACCGCAGCCACTCCGCCAGGGGCTCCAAGGCAAGCGCGAAGAGGAGCGGCGATAACGGGCAGCCCTGCCGCGTGCCCCTGCCCAGCTCAAACGGAGCCGACACTCTACCGTTTACAGCCACCTGCGCCAGCGGTCCGGAATACAACAATTTCACCCAACCGATGAATCCCGGGCCAAACCCAAACTTCGCCAGCGTCGCCCAAATATATGGCCAGTCAAGTGTGTCCAACGCCATAGTGGCGTCCAGGGACGCCAAAATGGCCGGCTCCCGTATGAACGGGACACGTGCGAGCACCCCATGCAAGCGCCGCAGGTTGAGCGCAGTGTTGCGATGAGGGATAAAACCAAACTGATCCTGGTGAATCAGATCGCACACCACGCCAACCAGCCGATTGGCCAACACCTTGGCGAGAATTTTGGGTTCCGCATTCAGCAGCGAAATGGGCCTGTAGGACGTTACCCGGTCCCGCGGCCTCCCCTCCTTGTGAATAACCACGATAGTAGCCAGACGCTGGTCTAGCGGGAGGGAACCCGCCGAACGGGCCGCGAGGAACATAGCACGGAGATGCGGCGCCAGCGTATCCGGTCGCAGCTTGTACAATTCGATAGGAAGACCATTAGGACCCATGGCCTTGCCGGAAGCGACCGAACGTATGGCGAGGGCAATTTCCTCAGATGTTGGGGCGGCGTCCAACGACACCCTGTCCTCCTCCGAAAGGGAAGGCAGCGCGATATCCCTGAGCAGGGCATGGGAATCATCTTCCGAGCGGGAGGACACCGGGGAATACACCCCACGGAAATATTCTGCAAAGCAATCAACAATTTCTTCCGGTTCAGTGACACACACACCATCCAGTTTCTCAATCGACGGGACAACTCGACTCGCTCTCTCCTTTTTATCCAGCCACGCAATCAGTTTCCCAGCCTTATCACCCACATCTTACAGTCTCCCCTGTTGCTCTCTACTGAGGCCCCTGTGACGAGGGCCTTATAGGCCGCCTGCTTGAGTCGGAGAACATGTAGTTTGTCATCCGTCACCCCACATTCTAGGTCACCCTCCAACTCGGTTATCTCAGTTTCAACACGGGTCACCTCCTCCCGCTCGCGCTTCCGGGAATGGGAAATAAGGGACAGGGCCTCCCCCCGGAGTTCCGTCTTGAAAGCCTCCCACAGGGAGACCGCCGATGACACTGACCCCACATTATCGTCAAAATATCGCTTAAGGGATTTAACCAATTCTGCGCGAATGGCGGGGTCACGCAGGTACCAGGGATTAATCGGGACCACCCTACCCTCCCCCCTCGGGAGAATGTCGAAGTGCAGCAGGAGCGGGGAGTGGTCTGAAATACCCCGCGCCAAATGGCGCACCTCCCCGATCCTCCCCGCATGCGCCGCTGGCACCAGGACATAATCTAGCCTTGAGAGACTGCCATGGGCCCCGGAATGAAAGGAATACTGTTTCTGCGTAGGGTGTTTCAAATGCCAACAATCCACCAACCCCAAAGTATCCAAGAGGCCAGATAACCACGCTTGGGCACGGGGGAGATCCCTAGGGGGGTGACGGTCCTCAGTTCCGGAAACCACCGCGTTGAAATCCCCCCAACCTCTAGAATCCCCTCCGGAAGGCCAAGGAGGAGGCGCCCCAGATCCGCAAAAGTAGTCGTCTGCAACCCTGGCGGGACATAGACAGAAACAAAAACAATCACTCTGCCCTCCATTCTACCCACCAGAACCGTATAACGTCCCCTGTCATCATGGAGCACCTCATCAACTTCCAATGGGAGCGAGGTTTTAGCCATGATGCCCACACTCCTGGAACCAGACGTGAAGCCCGAATGGGCCAGAAGGCGGTAGCCCCGTCGATTCATAGCACGAAAGGAGTTGCCAATGAGGTGCGTCTCCTGCAGAAAAACTATATCAGGTGAAATTCGTTTCAGAAACTGCAGGACCACACCCCGTTTTATCCTGTCCCCCAGTCCATTGACATTCCAGGACAAAAGACTCAGTCCCCTACCCCCCATCAAAGCCGAAAGCGATGAATCGTCCCCCCGAGAGCACTTTAGGAATAGCACAACAATACTTTTGCCTTGTGGTACAAATGAACAATACCCCACCCCAACCCAACCGCCCCAACAAAACTCCCCCCTCCCTGCACCCCTGCATGAGCCCAGACAGCCCCCCCAACTTGCAGTGTGCCTGTCGCCCCTATATAAGTGGAACTAGCTAGACCCCCTAGAGGAGGAAAGAGTACCCCCTCAAGACCCCGCACAGCCTCCAAATGAGGGGAGACGAGTACAACAAACAAAAGACCCTAAGCTTGGCCGAAAGTGGCCGCGTCATCCGGAGTGAGCCCCGGCATCAGTACCTCAGACCCGGTCCGGTGGGCAATCTCCTCCCGCAGCCCCCCCCCGCCATCCCGATCATGACCCCCAGACAAAGTGTCCAGCCAGTCCCCGGCCATTTCAGGACTGTCAAAAAAGTGAGTGCGACCATCCACCTCCACCCGCAGCCTGGCCGGGAAGAGCATGGCGTATTTTAAGTTCATGCCTCGAAGCCGCCGCTTGACGCCCAGGAAACTCAGTCTCTGCTTCTGGACCGCTTGGGTGAAGTCAGGATAAAAGTTCACCTCCATGTTCTCCAGCTTAATCGGCCCTTGCAGTCTGGAAGCTTGCAAAATCGCATCCCGGTCCCGAAAGTTAAAGATACGGGCAATAAGAGGCCGCGGAGGGGCTCCAACCTTCGGTCTGCCCCCAGGAACTCTATGGGCCCTCTCCACGGCAAAGAATTTACTCAGCCCTCGAGGCTGGAGATGGGTAGTGATCAGGTCCTCCACGAAGAGATCCGCCGCCGACTCCTCCCGTCCCTCGGGCACTCCGATGATGCGGATATTATTCCTCCGGGCCCGGCTCTCGGAGTCCTCCAGGCGCCGATCCATGAGCGCACTCGCCTGACGGAGCCGGTGCACCTCCGTTTGAAGGGCCGCCACCTCAGTCGTGAGGCCCAACGCGGTGTGGGCCAAAGAGTCGACCCAGTCGTTGGTCTTAGAGAGATCAGCTCTCACAAGGTTGACATCAATGAGGACCGCGTCGATTTTGTGCGCTAAAGTGTCGAACTGCTGGCCCACCGAAACCTTCATCTCAGCAATGGCGCCCATCACGTCTTGCAAAGACAGATCCGTGGGCAAGTCCGGGGCATCCAGGGGGCACTCAGAGGACTTGTGCGATCCGCAGGGAGACCCCTTCGGGAGGGTGTAGCGGTCCATGATGTTGGCCTGATGTGCGGCGCCATGCCGGGTTGACTTGGCCTTCAAACGATCCCCATCCTGCTTTGTGGCCATCTTCGTGGGTCTCACACCCGCACCAGTCACGCAGTGAAGAGCAAGCAATCAAGGCCACGAGCTCCGGGGGGCCACCCCAGGACGGCAGAGCGGGCCACAGCAGGCAGGCAGGCAGGGTCTCCCAGCGAGGCCACCCCAACACAAAGAGCGCCTTGATCCCACTTGCGAAAACGGCAAGGGGGCGCAAAAGTGAAAGTGAAAGTGTGGGGTACGCGACTCGCCAGGCCCAGCCCGCCGTTGTTGTTCACTTTGCCACTGGGTCGCCCCCAAACGCGAATCCGGGGTCAGGAAAGAAGTAGGCCGCAAACTTCAATCGGTGCTCACTCCGGCACCCGAGGTCCGATTCGAAAACGGGAAACGGGTACCACCTCGGCTCAGGCTCACCGACACAGTCCCTTCAACCGATGCAGGATGAAGACAGGATAAACGTAGGAGGTTGCAGAGGTCCTCGGGAGCCTCGCACCTACGCGGCCATCTTGGTTGCGCGCTAGGCTCCTCCCCCTCATTTTCAATGATTAATGTTAGTGGGGCGAAGGAGCCAGGCTAAACTGGGTAAGTGAGCAGTGTGGAGTGTAGAGCAGAGCGCATACGCCTTAACACAAAGGCATCCATAAAGGTGTGGGGTTGGAATCGGACATCTTCAGTGACCGAGAAAATATGCCCAGCCGGGTAGAGTTCTCCCATTTTTGTAATGATGAATATGTCTAATGTGCGTTGCACCAGTTGTTCCCTCGTGATGCTGAATGTATCTTTACAATCTTCAGTGTTAATGAAGAATGCCACTTTTTAGTCCATTCTGGTGCACTGTTTTGTTATGCACGGAAGCTAAAATGCAAATATTTCTCATTTTGTGCTTTGTGTGGCATCAAAGAAAGAGTCATGCCTGCTGTGTCACTTAACCTGCGCTGGTGGTTCTCAGTCCTAGAGGCCATGAATGCTATATTATCCATGTGGCGACTGTTTACAGAACCTTTGCTGAGTGATGATGCCACAGGCAAGAAATGTGAGGATCTTTGATCACATATTGATAGTGATTCGAAAAAAGTACATTCTACTGCATTCTTAGATTTTTACAGTAAAGCATGACTGCTGTAGTGGCCATAATAAAAAAAACTAGAGTCTGAAAACACCCTTGTCTGCCAAGTGTTCAGCATAATTGGTGTAGATGTGAAAAATCTCCTTGAGAGGAGGCTGGGAGGCACCTTTAGTGACTTTGGCACTGCAACATATTCCATGTTAGAGAGCTTGCCACTTGATCAGCAAAGAAATGTCGAGGAGCAATTCAGCAACTTTTATTTTACAATATATGAGAAATAGCCCGGCATTTGAAGTCAATGAAGTTTCACTGTGGTACTCTGCACAAGATATAAACCCATTCCGTAAAGGGACATTTTCTCAGGAGTTTCAAAAGTGCTGCCTCATTTTTGACTTTTTCAATAACTCTGACGGCATATGCGCCTAGATCAACGCATACGTTGCAGAACCTGTTGCAGAGAATCACAATCTTCAGGTGCACCAGTATTGGCATGGAAAGCTATGTCAGTGGCCAGAGTTAGCAAATTGTATACTGTCTATTTTGGCATTGCCTGCCTCAAGTGCCAATGTTGAAGAGGGCCTTTTTACAGTTTACATGGGAAGGAAAGTGTGAGCGTGCATGACCAAAGACTCACTGAAGAAGTATTATATGGTGTGCTACGATAAGTTTGATTTGTAAAAATGTATTTGGACCTAATTTACACTGTACGTACGCTGTCTATATACTATGCACTATCAGTGCTGAAAGCAAGCAATAATAAAACTAAAAGCAAAATGTTCCATAAACACCGGAAAAACACTGTTTCTTTTGTTTTTACTGGCTCGAAAATGTGTAAACACTGATAACCACTGTTTTTTTAGGTATATGAAATCACTTGAAAACAATGAAAAAACCCCATCAGAATTTACCAAAAATAGAAACTGAAAACAGGAAAGCTTAAGTATACGTAATGTAAAAAAAAACCTGTTGGTGAGGGGTACGGGGATATTAGTAAAATGATACAAGAATTTAGGAAGAACCACCATTTTAAGAATCGCAGCCCTCCCGGCTATTGATAGTGGCAGACGGAGCCAGTGTTCTATCCGGGCTTCTAAAGCGCTGATTGCACGCCCATAATTCAAGCTAAGGATTTGTGCAGTGTCTAGGTGAATGTGTATGCCCAAATATTTTACAGAGTCCATGCACCGTTCCAGAGAGAAACCGCAAATCCCATTGCATCGTGCTCATCGTCAATGGGAAAATCACGGACTTGTGCCAATTAATGCCCAATCCAGATAAACGGCTAAATCTGAGTATTTCCCGGACGAGTGGCTCTAGGTTTACCTGATGGTCCCGGACATAGGGGATAGTATTGTCTGCATACATTGAGACCAGTAAAGGGCCAGTGTTAAATTGCAAGCCTCTGTGTAAATGGTGTTCTTGAAAATGGCAAATCAATTGGTCCATGGCTAAAATAAACAAAAGAGGGGATAGGGGACAGCCCTGCCGAGTGCCTCGAGACAGAGAGAAGGGCCGGGAAAGAGTGCCATTTAATTGGAGTCTGGCAAAGGGTCGGCAGTATAACAGTGCTGTTGTGGCTATGAAGCCCATAGGCATGCCCATGCGATGCATGATCGAAAGAAAGAACGGCCATTCTAAGAAATCGAAGGCTTTTTCAGCATCTAAGAGGATAGCGGCAGCTGGTACGTTCGGGTCAATTCTATGTATTACAGCAAATAGTGTCCTGAGATTTAAGGAAGTGGAGCGGTGTGGGATAAAGACCGATTGGGCCGGGGATATGATGAATTCCATTAATTGGGACAGACGATTAGCGATAATCTTAGCTGGTATTTTATCATTTAAGTTTAACAGTGAAAGGGACCGGTATGAGCTACAAAGGGATGCATCTTTGCCAGGTTTGGGGAGAAGGATAATGACCACCTCTCGTAGGGCAAGGGGCAACACCTGTCTCTCAAGTGCTTCGCCATATACTTTGATTAATTGTGGTGCTAGTAAGTCTTTATAGGCCTTATAGAAATCCCCAGTAAAACCGTCTAGGCCAGGAGCCAAGGAGCCCTTGAGATCCTCAATCGCGCCAAGTACATCAACCTCAGATATGGGTTCGGCTAAAAAATCTTGCATATCCTTCTCCAAGTATACCAGCGCAATTTCTGATAAATAGTCTTCCTGAGCGGAATGATCGTCCCCTAGTTTAGATGAGTAAAGGGCTGTGAAGTAGTCCAGGAACTCATTGCGAATAGCAGAGGTGGATAATAGTGTTTGATTTGTGGATGTTCGTATTTCAGTAATGTAAGACCTACTGTATGGGGGCGGAGCATCTGTGCTAGCACCTGTCCGGGTCGTTCCGTCTCTCCATAGAGTCTAGCAGACTGGTATTTACTCAAACATAAGAGCTCCCTATCTGCTGCCTCCCGAAATTCTACAAGTAGAGAAAGTCGTTTTCCCTCTAAGTCTGAGTCGGAGGTGTGTAGCGTCGAGATGTCTAAGTTCGCGCTCGATGCGTGCTAGTGTTACGCAAGTCTTTAAGTACCCCGGCATGTTTGGAGATGCAGACACCTCTTATGAAGGCCTTGAAGCCCTCCCAGGGGACCGCCCATGTGTCTATGGAGCCAGTGTTGATGGAAAAGTAATCTTCAATTGCTTCGCATACCTCTGTGTTGAAAAGGTCTTCGTATAGAGCTCGGCTCGGAAATCGGCACTGTCGCTCGAAGCCTTCAAGCCGAGGAACATTCAAGCAAAGCTGTATTGGGGCATGGTTCGAATACGTTCGCGATAATGTCGTCTGCGAATGGAACCAACCAGCCACTCTGGGGAAAACTAGCCAGAAATCGATCCTGGTCCAGGTGTTATGTTGGCCCGAGTAGTGAGTGTATTTTGCTAAAGTAGGGTTGTGTACATGCCAGATGTTAAGCAGGGAGAGCTGTTCGCAGAGGTCTAGCATCGCGCAGCGTGGGCGCAGCCAAGTGTCCGGAGAAGTGGAGGTGCTGTCTAAGCTTGGGTTCATTAGTAAATTAAACCCCCCCCCATGTAGGATTAAACTAGGCTCCAATCTCGCCAGTTGAGAGTGTAGAGAATGAAAAAAATCAGGGGAGTCAGTGTTTGGACCATAACGCATACCAAAGCCGTGTAGTGTCCCATGAGTGTGCCTGTGACAATTATGTATCGACCCTCCGTGTCCCCTACCACTGAGCCGAGGCTGAAGGGAACCCTCTTGTGTATAAGGATGGCTACCCCCCTGGCATAGTTGCTGTAATTCGCAAAGTATCTATGCGCTCCCCAACTGGCAGCAAAGCGGGCTGTGTCCGAACAAGGCAAATGTGTTTCCTGTAAATCAGCGATGTCCACAGAGTGGCGCATCATATAATTCACAACCTGTCGCTTTTTACGGTTATCATTCAGGCCCCTGACATTCCAGGACATTAAGGACAAGGTAGAGAGACTTTCGATATTACCTAACCGTGCCATAAAAAATGCTCAATAAGTGTGACATAAAGAAATTGTAAAGAAAACAGAATAACAGTGACAGTGACCCTTGCAATACATGACTGAAATTTTTTACATGCAATGTGAATTTACCCTCCTTCTCCCACCTCCCAGCCTCACCCCAACCCAAGCGAGGCAGCATCCCAATAGAACGCATAACCTAAGGTACCAATTAACTTCACGCTGGAGTGTAGAAACCTAAAAAAGGTACATTCGCAGAGATATGATCAAACCTAAGGTGTACAGCTTGAGGGGAGGGAGGCAACACAACATCTGACAGCCACCAATTTGAAACAACTTAGCTGATTAATGTACATTATCCCAGGATCAGTATGAAATGTTGGGAAAAGAGTTAACCAGATGCGGAACTGGAGAACAGTTCAGCACTTGCGTCAGAGCCACTGTGTGGAGGAGAGGGCCTCCCGCCCCGTGACCCAGACCCATTCTTACTTTGCTTGTAAGTGTGGTAGAATTATTGCGCCTCTGTTAGGGTATCGAAGATGCGAGCGTGGCCATCTATGTTCACTTTCAGTCTGGCGGGGTACAGTATACCATATTTTAAACCCAAATTCCTAAGAGTGGCTTTCACTCCATTAAATTTCCGGTGGGATTCCTATACCATTATAGTGAAGTCTGGATAGAAGAATATTTTAGAGCCCTGCCATATGGTGTCTCCCCGTTCTCTGGCCAGGCGTAACACTGAATCCCGGTCTCAGAAGTTCATGACTCTGGCAGCAATGGGTCGAGGGGGACAGCCAGGATTTGGTATGGGACCTAGGGATCTGTGCGCTCGCAGTCTCAGGAATGACCTAAAATACGAATGTTATTGCGCCTACTGCACGCCTCAAGGTCCTCATTCTTTATAGCTACCTCCTTAAGGATGCGCTCGGTACGTTCCAGGAATCTTAGAGACTGCTCAGTGCAGTCCTCGATGTCTGAAATGCAGGCTTCGGCAATGTCCAGGCGTCTGTCATGTGCTTGTAGTTTGGCCCCCATGTCCGCCAGGCTCTTATCCAAAGTATCAAATCGCACGTCTAAGCATCGATGCTGACAGTGTAGGGAGGTCATCATCACGCTCTGCTCTCTGTGCACTCTCCGCCATGGTGGAGGCTTTGTCCGTGATTTTGTCTGCAAGTTTTTCGAAGGGCAGAGTCTTCTGTTTAGGGTCTTTGCAGCCCATGCCACGGCGTCGCGTCGTGGTGAAATCGCAGCTCAGTGAAGAGAATTATGTTGTTTGCGTAACCTGAGGTAGCTCCTTAAGTCCGTAGTTTGCGGCACTTCAGGGTAAGTAATAGTGTCATCGGCGCAAGGCGCAAGCAGCCCCTGTGTCGGTAAAGGAACAATACCTAGCGGGGCTTTAGGCCCGGTGTAGCAGATGGTCACGTCCGGCATTGTGGGCGAGCCCAGCTGACAAACGTGCCCTGCGCCACTGCTCCGAGGCTGTCCAGTGCATACTGTGAATAGGGTTGTAACTCAGTGAGCCTGCGGCAGAGGAGTTCGCAGATGGGCTATTGAGTGACCAAAGCTCCTGATCAGGCCCGACACCTCACGTGTCTTGCACTTGTGTCAGACGGGTAGCGGCAATCAAGGCGCCAGGAATCCAGGCGTGTCGGTAGTTACGGGTGCCAGTAGCTGTAGCGTTCTGTCTTGTGAGGCTATTTTGGAGTAGGGACAAGCCACCGATGCAGGCTGGTACCACGCGGCCCAGGGATCCAGACAATTGGGCAGGGCGCCCGCAGTGGAACAGCTTGAAAGCAGGGGAGAAGGGACCACGCCACAAAGCAGCCGACCGCCACGCGCCAGGATCGGCGCGGAGACTTCCCCCCACCTTCCTCCACACTTTTACACCTTCAGCGGATCACATGGAGAGCACATCGTGGGGCCTTGTCCCCCACGCGGCCTACGCTCATAACGGGGGAAAGTGTTTACAACTGGTTGTGGTCTATCGTCACCACGGACTAACCCAGTCCTCCGTGTCGTATTGGGGGGAGTCACCACCACCACCCCACGCCCAGCACCAGCGCCGCAGCAACGGGCCACCGCTCACCGCTTGTAGTACCAGGCACCACCTCTCTCTGCTACCCGTTCATGGTAGCCGGATCCCGGGCGGCGAGCTCCACCCCTCTGTGTCTTGGAACGGCTTTCGATGTATCTTGAGGATGGTGGCTCCCCCAGGGATCGAAATCCGTCCGTTCGAAGCAGGATCGTTGCGCGCATTCGGTGGTGTTCAGTGTAGGAGCATAGTATATCGATTCATGTTGGATAATGCAGGATGTAGTTGGCTGGCAGATGGAGCTTCAACTACTAGCGGCCATTTCGGACGCTTGCATGGCCACGCCCCCCGGATAGACTTAAGTTAACCAAAGAAAGTATATATCCCATTATTTGAAAGTATTCACATAATGCTGAAAGATTCTTTCAAACATTACGTTGTCAAGTGTATCTTTCCAGATCGTCCCATCCACCACAACATGATGAATCATGTATTTGGCGATACTCATTAATGCAAGTAGGATACCTGTTCCGAGTGTGGGGTGTCCCTATGTCTCTGGCTTCTCTGTGGGAGCAATATAGGGCAGTTTTAGGTTTAAATCTTCACTGGCTGCCCAGAAAAGGAATGAAACAAAGGATAGGGATGGGAGACATCTTCTTGTTCTTAAACTTCTTTTTTTGAAACAAGGCTCTCTATTGCAGCAGACTGTCAATATTTGCTCATTTCAAAGTCAACAGTTTAAACCAAAGGTTGCATTATTCTTTCTAAGTTCTCACCGCCCAGCCAGTCTGGGCCAAATAATTGCTGTGTCCTCCTTGATTAACTATATGTGCCAAGCATACTGGTCCACCCTTTTTCAGTTCGTTATTTACAATAGGCAGTGTAAACTGCAAACCAAATATAAATTATATATATAAATCACCCGCAGTTGAGCGCACTGGGTGTGTGTGTGTGTGTGTGTGTGTATGTGTGTTTTTCTTTTTTACTATCCTTGTGAGGACTTGGGTGTGATAACACACTCATGCTGTGGGGACAAGGCAATGGCTTCAGGAACATCTGTGTCAATTTTAAAACTTTTTAAAAAATTGCCTTGTGGGGACCAGTGTTTCATCAAGTGTGTTTATATTTCTGCTCAGGTCTGCCCCTGTAGACAGGAGACGGTACTGCAGTCTTAAACACACTTTGCATTTAAACCCACTTTGCTTACCAGACACACACATTAGCAGCAGAAAGGACAGACATTTCAAAGGAAAAGCAGCATAAACCTGTGCTTATCCAAATATTTTTCAAGCAAATTAACCTTTTCCCTATTTGTTAAAATAAAACTTTATTTAAATGAAGTATTAAAGTTGGATTTTTTTGCGCCTGAATATTGTTAGTGGTTTTATACATATTGCTAAAAGCAAATTTTGCCAGTTTCAAATCCCAGAATACTTTACTATTGCCATTTGATTTTTAACTGAAATTAAAGAATAATGGTGCCCAACGATGCGATACAATATAAACTGGTTTTATCATTTTTGGCAAATAGCTTAAAGGCATCAATGTGTATTGTTAAATTTTAATGCTTGTACCAGAAATTCAGAGTTTCTATGTTGCTTTGTTTACATATTAATATGCACTATAGAATATGTCTTTTTAGATGACGGCTAGATGGGGAACAGCCTTTTCAACATTGACTTTAACACAAAGCCTTTACCATGCATACCTTTACCATGCAGGCACATTTTTGTGCCTTTACCATGTCTGCATTTGTCACACATTATATATATATATGTATAGTGGTAAAAGGTGGTAAAGTTATTTCAGGGTTTAGGGGTGGGTAGTAGTAAATGGTGGGAAGGGTAATTTTAGGGTTTATAGGTGGATAGTGGCAAAGGGCAGTAAGAGTACTTTTAGGGTTAGGGGGTGCGTAGTTATATAGGATGGGAAGGGTAATTTCAGTTTTTAGGGGTAGGTAGTGGTAAAGGGTGGTAAGGGAAATTTTAGGGTTTAGGGGTGGTGAGGGTAATTTTAGGATCTATCTATCTATCTACATGGGATTTACTTACCCTAAATATACTTACCAAGGTTAAGACTGCTGCATGACAAAGGCATGTGTGATGAAGGCTGCATGGTAAAGGCATGCATGGTAAAGGCATGCGCTGTAACGTTGTACAACCTGACTAGATGCATTTTAAACAGTTTGCCATTAGCAGCTTGACATTGTTTCGAAATTTGTAATGGAGGACTTAATTAAATATAAATTTCACAAAGTACACCACTAGCTTGCATTAACTGTGCAATGCTTAGAATGACAAAGAAACAGTACAGCTAATGACGTCATTCGCATGTGACTCTGAAAATATGGCTCTGTACTATGTTTACTGTGTGCCCAAAGGAGTGACATGGAATGATACAAATGTTTATGTAGCACAGCCTCAAGTTTACTCTATTCAGGTCACTGAGTTGCAGGCATAGCTTGTTAGCCAAAAATGACAGACGTTTAATCTCCTTTCTCCACTCCGACCCGTAATCCATCCTACCCCATCCGCCGCCTGGGGTTGACACTGGCCCCTGATTTTAGTGGGTGCTGGCAGCTGAGTCCTGCGAGCTGGGTTTCCTTGTGGCAACAGGAGCTTTTATGGCAGAGACCCTGTGAGCTGAGACAGCAGCTACCCGGCCTGCACAAGATGGCAGATGCGAGCCGCGGCAAACACCACTGAAAGAGGCGGTGCTTGGTTCCATAGGCAACAGTCTTGGAGACACTGCTGGGGACATGACTGTCCCCAGGGCCCCCCTGAGATTGGTGGGCAGTGTTGGGCCACTGCAGCTGTGCCAAACATAGGAGCCCCTGCGGAGCCGCATCAAGATTTTGTCTGGTGCCTGGGATGTGTTGTGAAACCCGGCGCTGGCTGCTGTTGCCCTATCCTAACCTGCAGTAACTTCCTTAACATTCGGCAACTCTAAGTTATCCTCTATCACCGCGCGACACAGTCTCTACCAGGAACAATGCTATGTCTATGTCTGTGGACCTTGAAAAGACCTTTGAAAAGGATTTTCTAATAGCAGTTATATGCTAAATGGGGCTGGGTCCACTGGGTCACATTACTGTATATCAATCCGACGGCGAGGGTCAAGTTGTGCACTATGATCTCTCATCAATATGATATCTATAGTGGCATGAGGCAGGGTTGCTCGTTATCCCACTCTCTTATTTGCGTCGGCCATTGAGCCCTTGACGGAACTGTTTTGCCTGTAGGGCAGGGTCAGTGGCATAGTTGTGGATGGCTAAAAACACATATTTCACTTTATGCAGATGACCTCTTGCTTTATTTATCAGATGTCCCTGCTGAGGCCTCAGGTGAGCTTTGATGGTTGGAGGAGTTTGGGGCCATGTCAGACCTTCAGGTCAATAAGGCCAAGACCTGCCTATTTCCAGTGACACAGGGCACCCACTGAACTTCCCACCAGGTTTGACCTGGTCCTCCTCATCTTTTAAATATCTGGGTATCCAGTTATATCACACCCTAGAAGACTTGAGGGAGGGAAACTTGGGAGGAGCACTTTGAACCCTTAAATCTTGTGTTCCATTCTGGAGATCTTTACGGTTGGCAATCATGGCCCGGATATCCATCTCCAAATTGGTGATGCTTCCTCCTTTACTCTATTTTTTCGCTAATCTCTCAGTTGGAGTGCTGGCTTCCTGGTTCCGGCAGTTAGATGTCTTGCTTCATGAGCTAATCTGGGATGGGGCCGCCATAGACTGTCTCTCGAAATTCTGCAGCATCCGCCAGATGAGGGGAGACTGGGGGCTCCTGACTTTAAATTGTACTTTCTTTCAGTGCAGCTAATGTGGGTTACCATGTGGCTTAATGGGGCCCACCAGGGCAAGTTGGACTTCATGGAGCTAGTTCCCCATCAGGGATTTCTGTTAACGCGGGTACTACAGCCGACTGTGGTCATTCCCCACCCCGGCACTCTGTTGATGGTAGCGCTGTGTAGTGAGGACTTAACATACACCACTTTATGCCCCTGCTCTGCCGTTGGTGGGATTGCCGCATGGAAATCTCTCTCCTCTTTTACAGCTATCGGATTGGATGGGGGCCAGACTTGTGACGGTTTGTGACTGCTACCAATTATGTACCCTTGCCCCCTTGGAGGACCTGGCAACCCGGCACACCTTGCAACCTGGTCATTTTTTGTCATAAGAAGTCGTGGTGTGGACTTGTGGGGATCTTTGGGACGAGGGCGCAAAAGAACTGGTGCCCCACGCAGTGCTCAAGTTATTGATGTCTATGAGATTGCCACAATGCCTGATAATGTGGTTCTATGGGGCCCTGAATGGGATGGTGCGGAGACCCTTGGTTGCACTCAGGGGCAAGTGGGGTGGCGTGTTGGGTCATGATATCTCGGACCCAGAATGGAGCAGGATATTGGCATATCCCAAGAAAGTCTCCAGAAATACAAGCCTGAAATAAAACCAATTTAATTATTAATTACATCCACATGACCTACCTGACACCTCACAGAATCCAGGTCATTTATGAGGGGGATCCACATGGGTGTCCCAGATGTAGCAATCCTTATGCTGACTTTTGCCACATGACCCTAAGGCTGCCCCAACCTGCAGCATTGGTATTGTACTGGAATGCAGTAGTTCACAGACTGAACACCACACTGGCTGCACACTCCCGTGCATGACAGAAACTTGCCTCTTGGGGGGGCGGGTACCAAGACCTGAGCCTTGCAAGGTGCACACTAGGTTGTTAGATACGGCTCTAATATTGGACAAGAGACGAGATGCATTGGCATGGAAGTCTGCTATGGGAACTGTTGTGGAGATTTGGATGGCAGATGTCACCACCTGGGCTAGAGGGGAAGAAAGGGCATTGATAAGGGAAGATGCTCAGGGAGTGTGATGATGCCCAATAGGATCATCCGGGTGGTGATGCTGGGCCAGGGCCCAATTCACGGAGTGTCTCTGCCTACGGAGATCAAAGCAGTGACTCCATTGACGGGGAAGAAACAAGTTACTGCCCCGCTTATCCTTCTGGTATCACACACCCCACCTCCAGAAGAGGACCTGACTGCCCATACTCCTCCCCCTGGATGTGATGAGATTGCACCTGTACGTGGCAGAACTTTCGAACGACTGATAACCCCCCCCCACAAACAGGACATGTTACAACGCAAACTTTTTACATCGCAACATCCATTACAACGCTTGATTTTACAACGCATGCCATCACAACGCATTTTTTGAAACTACACTTACGGCGCATTCCATTACAACGCATTCCATTACAACGCATACCATTACAAAGCATACCATTATAAAGCATAATACTTTTAGGGCAACAGTAGTGTAAGTGTTGGATAGTGTAGGGGTAAAAATTACTATTCCCACTCCAGTGAGTGCAACAGTAGGGTAAGTGTTGGATAGTGTATGGGTAAAAATTACTATTTGCCATTACTTACCTTATAATGCATTGTAATGGCATGCGTTTTAGTGGCATGTCTAGATGACTGAGATACTGAGGGTACTGGAGGACTTTAGTTTATTGGATGTCTTTGTGTGGGATCTTTGGTGACATAGTTGGGGGTAGGTTTGGGGATGCATTCTGTCTCCATCTGGGTCTATCTGTTAGATGAAACTGAGATTTGTAAGCTACTTGTGGTTTAAGTATCGTATAATCTATTACTTTTCTGGTTGGATGAGGGAAAATACATAGATGCTCACCTTAATGTAATTAAATGTGGGGCTAATCTCCTTATTAGGGTTGCTCCCATATTAATGGGGCATGTATCTTTTCTTTAATTTTAATATACATTTGAAAAACAATTGTTGTGCCCTATTTTTCGTAAACCTTATTACTAGGTTAAAGTGCTGCTTACCTACTAGACATCATCACAAGTGTTCCCCATTCTTCATTCTAGTCACCCTTGCCAGTATGAAATGGTTCAGCACTTGCACATTAGGTTATGGCAGCATCCGCTATAGGGGTCATTGCTTTAATCATAAATTTTACAACTGTTCTAATCAAATGGTTATTATTCCCACTGAAGCTTCGTTTGACAGTATATTGGCATGTGCGGACACTGAGTAGCCACAATGCACCTCTGAGTTACCTTCTGCTCACTGACTCTAAGCACTTCAATTGACATAAAACCTTGTCAAGGATTTGCCTTTATCTCTACAACGCTTGCAGTCTTTTCTACTACCAATGAATATCATCACTGGAAATTTAAAAAAAAATCTAGAAGAATGTGGTGAATTCATAGCCTAATACATTAATGGCCAGTATATTCTGAGGTGGTCATATAGATATGTGATGATGGTGTTGTGATGCTGAACAACTAGGATGCTGTTTTGATGTTGAACTGCTGCTCCTCTGCCAAAAAACAGCAAAGTTTGTCGGAGTAACCTGGCATAAACTACGGTGCCTCATAGGTGAATCTTCCTGCCTGAGACACGGGCAAAACAGATAATAAAAAAAAGGACGACTGTATAGCTTGAGCATTGAGGAACAGTGACGACAACAGCTTGCAGCAGACAACATTGCTGATTGGGAAGCACAGCCTACATCATCGCAAGATAATGAGCACCAATTGGAATACACCACAATGCTGGCTCAAATAAGAGCTATGAAAGCTACACTGGCTAACAACGTGGACATAGTTGTTATAAACATGGTCATAATGCAGACACATCTGGATTTGATGAAAGGTAGTGGTGCAAATCTAAATATGGAGTGAAGAGTCTGTACAACAGTGGATAGAGTGCATGCTTTTATAGAATGGGTTTTGGTGCTATCGCAAGACTTCCAAGACAGTGCATGACGGGCTCAGAGATCAAACACGAAGAGCCCAAAGGAATAATGTTTTATTGTTGGGTGTGTTGGCATCAGACCACATGTAATCCTTTGTTCAGAAGCTGTTGTCAGACCTTACCCCAGAAACTATACTGTCTGACTTTTTTTATCGAAAGAGCAGACAGAACTTTTGTGAAGCGTGAAGATAACCCCAGAACAATTATTGCGAGCATTCAGAACTATAGGGGTCAAGACTTCATTATGAAAGCCTAACAGGAGGTATATGCAGTTTGGAAGGCAGTCATGAAAGGTACTCTTTGTATCTAGTTAATGAAATTATACTACACATGCAAGAAAATGGTTCTTAGAGTAAGACAATGTGTTACATAAATGGCAAAGAGTAAGGATGTGTTCCACAATATAAAAATATGTGCAGCAACACAGTGCTGGTGAGAAAAAGATCAGAAAGTAAAAGAGAAAATCCTACCTAGTGAGACTTAAGTGGTATACTTGTCAAATTAATAAGTTTTTACAGTTTTGTCAAATTACAAAGAGCGCATCTAGGAGTTAATACAATTATGTGTCGGAGTTTTAACTCGTAAAATATCCATTGGCTGGGAATTGGGGCTTCATGGGGACTAAAACGATTCAGAGACACCCTCCAGATTGAAAGCGACGGAAAAGGCAAAAGAAATCAGTCTTGGGGTGGTTAAGAATTCTGCCCCTCATATACCAAACACGGGGCCTGTGTGGAAAAGATTGAATGTTCGCCGTTTTGGTGTCCAATAATTTCTTTTAATATATTTTATTTTTTAAATTGGGATTTTTCTTGTGTTGTGTTTTTGCTTTTTTACTGTTTGAAATGCTGCATAAATACTTTACAACTTGCCTCTAAGTTAAGCCTGACTGCTTTTTGCCAGCACACCAGAGGGTTAAGCACAGGTCAATTTGGGGTTTGCTTGTGTTACACCCTGGCAAGATTTGTGGTTGGTGCTTGAGTAGGGTTTCACTCTAATTTCCTACAGTCATCATAAGAAATGAGTTTGATTGCAAAATACTGAACTAATGCAGCCAATGGAGAAATTTAAACATTAAATAGCGTAGGGCTCAGTGAAGAGCCCTGGGCTAGTCTGCAGAACAATGAATTTAAAAGGTTGAAGAGAGACTATTTGAGAACAAGCCCTATTAAATGTATGAATCCACTTAAGAGCAGCTTCATGCACTCCAAGAGAATGTTGTAGCTGAAGCAGAATAGCATGATATACGGTGTCAAACGGAGCTGACAAATCAAGAAGAGTAAGTGCTGTGGTGCCTCTGAAGTCAAGGATCCAACAAAGATGCCAGATAAGGTCAAGAGAGCAGATTCCACACTATTTTGTGGGCAGAATCATAATTGAGTTTTGTGTCAGAGGCTCTTGGATTCCAGAAACTCTGAGAGACAGGCATTGATAAGCTTTTCAAGAATCTTTGACACGGTACGTGTGGTGAGAAGAGCCCTCACCCTGATTTTTAATTCTGCTCTTATTTGAAATATTTTACCTGTGGAGAAAAACTTGTTTTTAATGTTTTTAGAAGACCTGGCACCTTCGTCTAGCTCAACATTTTACTATTCGCATTGTAATTGAGGGGATATTTGCTATTTTGCACATCACTTTCTGTGATTGTTTTTCTTTGTCCTTCTTTTTCTCTTGTCCTTCTTTTTTGTTTGTCTCCGCTTCCCCGGTCCAACGCCAGCCTTGCTGCCATTCGATTGGAGGGAAGCGGACACACCCCCTTTCTCCAGCCAACCGGCCTTCTAGTCACTTTCATTTCCGGGAGAGGGCGGGGATAGGAGTTTTACGCGCCCGCCCAGCTATTTAAGCTTATGCTGGGTCGGACGCGCAGCGGTACGTGTGGTGAGAAGAGTCCTCACCCTGATTTTTAATTCTGCTCTTATTTTAAATATTTTACCTGTGGGGAAAAACTTGTTTTTAATGTTTTTAGAAGACCTGACACCTTCGTGTAGCTCAACATTTTACTATTCGCATTGTAATTGAGGGGATATTTTCTATTTTGCACATCACTTTCTGGGATTGTTTTTCTGTGTCCTTCTTTTTTTCTTGTCCTTCGTTTTTGTTTGTCTCCGCTTCCCCGGTCCAACGCCGGCCTTGCTGCCGTACGATTGGAAGGAAGCGGACACACCCCCTTTCTCCAGCCAAACGGCCTTCTAGTCACTTTCATTTCCGGGAGAGGGCGGGAATCGGAGTTTTACGCGCCTGGCCAGCTATTTTATCTGATGCTGGGTCGGACGCGTCAAGGCCGGGACAAGAGTGGGAAATGCCACCCATCCAGCCCTAAAAGCATTTTATACTTCGGAGACTTTGAGAATTCTCAATAACAGGGATGATTGTAAATGTCTCATCCTTCCAGAAAAAATCTTTGGGGCTTGCTCCTGCTATAAGTGCAGGATTAATCTTCCCTTTGAGTTGCCTATTGTCAAAAATAATAATAAATCTAGACCTGCCAGAACTAGCGGCTATGGTCAGCTTAAAGGAGGCTTGATTAATGTCAGATCTATGTGTAAACATAGTCAAGATGTTAGAGATCTTATTTCAGATCACCAACTAGATTTGTTGTTCGTCACTGAAACATGGTTAAAAGACTGGAGTAGTCCGGATGTTGCTGACTCTGTCCCACCCGGCTACTCGATATACAGGAAAGATCGAATGGTAGGCAGAGGAGGGGGGCTGGCCATTATTTTCCGAGACACATTTTCCTGCACCTACTTTGATCTCGAAACAATTTAAGGAGCAGAAAGTCTTGGTTTTGCCTCTCCCTTAATGCCACATCTTGTTTTTCAGGAGCTCTTATCTACCGCCCACCAGGCCAAAGTTCTACATTTACAGAGTCACTTGGTGACTCTTTGAGTTATCTTTTACTCAAATATGCAAATTTTACACTTTTAGGTGATTTCAACCTTCATTTAGAAGGTAGTCCTGATCCAGGTACAGATAATTTTTTCCAAATTTTAGACCTGTTCTCGTTACAACAACTAGTGAGGGGGCCAACTCACCTGGCGGGGCACACCTTAGATGGGGTATGTTCCAATTTGGCCGGTTTATCGGCTGATACCCCTTCTCCCCAGGTATGGTCTGACCATTTATTTGTCCCTTTTACGCTTAGGGTTCCCCAGAAGTCTCATCTGGAGAAGCCCCCTAATGAATCCCATCAGGGGCCTAATTGGGCACATTTTGCTGGAAATTCTAATCTAGCTACTGTGGCGCAAGCCCATACGCCTGCTCTGACAGGTAATACAGAATTAGATTCTATTTCAGTCCTGGATATCCAAAGTATGTAATATACTCTCCCCCAGGAGAAGCGGAATAAGCCTAAAAAAAACAAAAATTTTAAAAAACCCTTGGTTTACGCCCTTGCTGGCCCAAGCGCATTTGCTTTGTAAACAGCATGAGCGACAATGGAGAAAGTTTTATAATGATGAACAAAAAACAGCGTTTAAAAAGAGCAGGAAAGCTTACTTTCGCCAGATTAAACTGGCAAAAAAAGAATATTTTACCAATAAAATAATTGCAGCTAAGGAAGATCAGAAAACCATCTTTTCAATAGTGAAGTCATATACAAATCCCAAAGCGGAACAGAAGGAACTTCCAGCCTCGCAGAAATTGTGTGATAGTATTTCACTATTCGGTGAGGAAAAAATTCAAATTGATTTTCCGGTCTCCCCTATCTATAATCAGGATTCTGCCTCCGATCCTCTTTCAGGTGAAAAGCTCTGTCTCTATTTGTACTTTTGAATCAGTCGCATTGGAGCTGACTCGTGCGGCAATAGAAAGGTGTAAATCAGGCTCACCATTGGATGCTTGCCCCCGATGATTCTTCATAAAATTCTAGAGACAGTAAATCCAATTATTAATCATATAGTTAACTCCTCTCTAAGGACAGGCATTGTACCAGACGAGTGGAAGCTCGCGCTGGTAAAACCATTAAAAAAGAAACAAAATATTGACCTGTTGGTACTGTCAAACCTTTGTCCGATTTCTCTTCTTCCCCTGTTAGGAAAAATAACAGAGAAATGTATCCATAAGGAACTAACTAAGTTTATTGACGAGCAACAAATCCTCCATCCACAACAATCTGGATTTCGCCCAAAACACTCTACTGAATCGGCTCTCATGGAAATATCTGATATTCTTAAAATGATTGCCGATAAAGGTAAGAAAGCGGTCCTGATTTTTAGGACTTGTTGGCTGCATTCGCCCCATTTCCCGTGATATTCTCTTGAAGCGCCTCGAATGCAGCGGCATTTCCGGTACGGTATTGGAATGGATTAAGTCGTTCCTTTCTAACCGGAGACAAGCAGTTACTTTAGGTACGTTCTTTTCTTCAGAACGCAACCTTACGGCAGGGGTCCCTCAAGGGTCTTCTTTAAGCCCCTTATTATTCAATATATACATGACCCCACTTATCTCTTTGATTGGATCTTTTGGGATAGAGGTCACCTCATATGCAAATGACACCCAGATGATCCTCTCAATAGATAATGGCACCGTTGATGCTGAGACTAATTTTAAAAGTTATCTGACTGCTGTTCTTTGGTGGATGAGGAATAATCAGTTGAAATGTAACACTGACAAAACTGAAATTCTCCCGATAGGGAAAGATGTCCTCTTCCAGCCTTCCAAATGGTGGCCTGAAGGTGCGACCCCTCCGCCAGATGTGGTAGAAGTTGCCAAGAACTTGGGGGTTCAATTTGATACCTCACTTTCCTTTTTATCCCATGCTAAGGCAGTGGCAGGAACCTGCTTCAGACTGATTAAATCTTTAAAACAAATCTTCAAATTCCTCCCTTTGGCAGCAAGGAAATCAGTGGCTGTGGCTTTGATACTTTTGCGCCTAGATTATTGTAGCGCTCTCCTGGTAGGAGTTAATAAAGCCATCTTAAAGAAATTACAGGTCGTGCAGCATGCAGCAGCACGGCTAGTGCTTAAACTTCCAAGAAGAGCTTCAGTCTGCATTGGCTTCCGGTGCATAAGAGAATCCTTTTTAAGATTCTCCTGATCACTTTTAGAGATAAGCTTAAGGTGGGACCCAAATACCTGATGGCACGTTTTGTCCCATATACTACAATAAGACCTCTTAGGTCTTCCTCAGCAAATTTGCTTAAACTCCCCAATTTTAGATACAAATTGAAAGGAGGTAAGACTGCGGCTTATCTGGGTGCCAAAGCCTGGAATCTGCTCCCTTCCCATCTTAGGCTATACAATAATGAATCTGTATTTAGGAAGGCCTTGAAAACCTGGGTTTTCAGTGCCTCTGATGAATTCTGTCTAGCTTTGATCTAATCTCATATAGGGCTCATGCTCACCGCCAACCCAGCGCCAGGATACTTCTCACGGAGTGATAGTTGCGCTTTACAAGTACTTCCTCATCTCAACTCAACTCAACACAGCTCGTAAAAGAGAGATAGGTACTTAGTCTGACAGAATAGTAGGATCAGCAGAAGGTTTATTTAATAATGAGTAGACGTGTACCAGTTTCCAAATGGAGGGCACCTCACTGGAATCAAGGACATTATTAAAATGTTCTGTGAGAGTCTGGCTGATGCCATCAGCCACACTGTGCATACCACGAGAGGGACATGGATCAAAACGGGAACCAGACTTAAGAGTAGGAAAACAATGTTTGTTTCTTTAGTTAAAATAGGAACAAAGGTACAGAGTGATGGACTGATCTGTGATGCAGTAAAGGCTATTGTGCCTGCAAAAACAAAGGCTAAGGATCAGAGAATAAATGTAATGAATTTTAGCAATTTTAACAAGAAAAAAGGACGCAAAGTTATTACAAGGTACCTAGGAGGAAACTGGAGGAGGATGAGCTAGCTCTAGACTAAGAAAAGATTTTAAAGTGGTGACAACTTCTTTCGGGATATTTCGAGCAGAGTGAACTCTGGAAATTATGCCTGTGGTCGTTTTATCAGCCTGTGTTATTTTTTAATTTCTAGTCCATAGACCTATTTGTCATCATTAGCATGGTTTCCTCTTCATTTTCTTTCTAGAACCTTATATTCACTAGTAGCATTTAATTTACAGGCCCTGGGCACATAAAGTGCACTTTTACAATTTAGAAGTAAATTAAATAGTTAATTGAATATGCCAATCATGGATAACCCAATGGTATCATTTTTAGAGTACAGAGCATATATATGCACTTTAGCACTTGTTAGCAGTAGTAAAGTGCCCAGAATCCTAAAGCTAGCAATAATAAGGTCCGCAAAACAGGAGATCAGAAGGCAAAAAGTCAGGCCAAAACAAGCCAAGGATGTCAGGTCTAACACAAGGGATTAGCTGCATATACAAATATGGTAAATATCCACAAAATATAACAGCACTCTTCTTCACCTCACTCCACGTATAAGCAAAACTACAAGTTCATTACTACATGATTGGAGCACTTCAATATCGGTGAAATAATACCAAAGCTCATGCTACACTGCCCGTATTATAAACAAACATGCTGTCAATCAAGCACAGCAAATAGATTCGCTGCACATGCAGAGGCGGTATGTATGCACAAATGTAGATGTTTCTCTTTTCCCTCAATTTCTATCAATACATATGTGCAGCTCCATGTTAGCCACAACATTATGGAAGAATGTCACTGGTGAGTACCCACCAGCTACATCATAACTACCAACCAAGCACAATCAACAGTGCAGCATCTTACATAACAATTTTATCTTCATGTGCATCATTTTTCTTTTCTGTCTATGTGAGCGTATACAGAAACAGCCAGATCATCTGTAACAATCACTATAGTTTTTGCAGTTGTATGGTTTTACTCCTGCAAAACTATCACTCTCTGTGCTTCCCTTCATTTGTCCTTCTCTACCTTCATACGTCCCTTTGAGATTGAAAAGACAAAATCCTTTTCACAATAAAAAGCCAAAACTATTAGCTTTGTTTATTAATGTTTATTTTTAGCATCGGAAACAGTACTAATGTATAGGCAGTATTATTTTATGTTGTAGTTGTAGTGCTTAGACTACACTTTGTATATTTTTATTTCTTGCTGTAGTTTTAGTTGTTGAGAAATAGGTGAAAAGAAACACAGTTTGCATGCATATAAACTTGAGATTTTCGTGCAGAATGTAAATGTAAGATATAAGTGACCTATGCGTGTACCTGCCTAGTACCTCGAAGACACATGGTTGAAAAAAATTGTTAAAAAGAGAGCATGGTAGAAAAAGTAACTGCAAAATGCTGATTAAGAAAACAAACTGTAAATGTTAGGGTCCCGCTTTGTAGACTTAATGCCAAGGATGCAGGTCGCTAGGGGGCTCGATAAAGATATTATATAATTTGCTCAGACTGTCATTTGGTGAAGTTGCAAAGCCAGAAATTACCATAAATATGGATTTCCCAGCACAGCAAACAGTTTAGCAATTCACCAATTTTCAACCTTTTTACATAGTATAATTTCCTCTGCCTAGCACAAACACGTGCTGGAAGATAACGTTAGAAAAAACCCTGATTGTTGTTCATTGCATAACATGGAAAAACACTACATTTTAAGGAAGTGTGGACCTTTCTGGATGAGCACAGTTTAAATCAGTTATTGCAACATTTGAAGTGGGATCATTAGATCAATGGGATAATCCCAGTCTCACAACTATGGTGACTTGATTACCACTATTATCACATAACATGACATCACATCTGGCTATCTCATGTGTATATATAAAGTGCTCAATCACCCCTGGAGATATATTTATGCTGAATTACAGAAATGTATTGTTATCCAAGTAAATGGTATTCATTGTATCAGCCATGGAAGGATGAAAGGCTGAGTGAAAGCACCAGGATTCAAATGTGAGTGGGAGGTCAAACACATATCCCTCAAGTGGAAACATTAGTTTATTAAGCCACCAGACTAATACAATCTGTTTGAGGAGACACTGTGTAGATTTGAATATGATTATAATCAGACACTATCACTATGGGGACTTGAACATCACTGTAAACACACACTATCTCTATGGGCACCGTTTCATCACACACTACCTCTGTAAGGACTTGGGCATAAATATAACCAACCTCACTCTATCTTTCAGGAAATTGAACATGATTATCAGCATAAGCAAAGGTTGGTCGCACACTGCTCGTCACACCAGCAAGTTGCCCCAAGGGACTGTGGTAGATGTAGTGGCGACGGCGGGTACGCCTATGCCACGATGTATAAAGAACAGTATGTGTTGCGTTAGCCATCCCTGGACACGTGTTTCGAGGTAGTTGCCTCTCGTCAGCAGGGAGCAGGTCAGTGTAAAGGGGTGCCGCGTGGACTGCCAAAATGTAGTTAAAACAGGTCAAGTACCTCTCATGGCGCGCAGGTGCAGATCCAAGGCTCGTCAGCCCGTTGGCTCAAGGGAGCCGTAATAAATTAAGCAAAGGTTGGTCGCACACTGCTCGTCACACCAGCAAGTTGCCCCAAGGGACTGTGGTAGATGTAGTGGCGACGGCGGGTACGCCTATGCCACGATGTATAAAGAACAGTATGTGTTGCGTTAGCCATCCCTGGACACGTGTTTCGAGGTAGTTGCCTCTCGTCAGCAGGGAGCAGGTCAGTGTAAAGGGGTGCCGCGTGGACTGCCAAAATGTAGTTAAAACAGGTCAAGTACCTCTCATGGCGCGCAGGTGCAGATCCAAGGCTCGTCAGCCCATTGGCTCAAGGGAGCCGTAATAAATTAAGCAAAGGTTGGTCACACACTGCTCGTCACACCAGCAAGTTGTCCCAAGGGACTGTGGTAGATGTAGTGGCGACGGCGGGTACGCCTATGCCACGATGTATAAAGAACAGTATGTGTTGCGTTAGCCATCCCTGGACACGTGTTTCGAGGTAGTTGCCTCTCGTCAGCAGGGAGCAGGTCAGTGTAAAGGGGTGCCGCGTGGACTGCCAAAATGTAGTTAAAACAGGTCAAGTACCTCTCATGGCGCGCAGGTGCAGATCCAAGGCTCGTCAGCCCGTTGGCTCAAGGGAGCCGTAATAAATTAAGCAAAGGTTGGTCGCACACTGCTCGTCACACCAGCAAGTTGCCCCCAGGGACTGTGGTAGATGTAGTGGCGATGGCGGGTACGCCTATGCCACGATGTATAAAGAACAGTATGTGCGTTAGCCATCCCTGGACACGTGTTTCGAGGTAGTTGCCTCTCGTCAGCAGGGAGCAGGTCAGTGTAAAGGGGTGCCGCGTGGACTGCCAAAATGTAGTTAAAACAGGTCAAGTACCTCTCATGGCGCGCAGGTGCAGATCCAAGGCTCGTCAGCCCGTTGGCTCAAGGGAGCCGTAATAAATTAAGCAAAGGTTGGTCACACACTGCTCGTCACACCAGCAAGTTGCCCCAAGGGACTGTGGTAGCTGTAGTGGCGACGGCGGGTACGCCTATGCCACGATGTATAAAGAACAGTATGTGTTGCGTTAGCCATCCCTGGACATGTGTTTCGAGGTAGTTGCCTCTCGTCAGCAGGGAGCAGGTCAGTGTAAAGGGGTGCCGCGTGGACTGCCAAAATGTAGTTAAAACAGGTCAAGTACCTCTCATGGCGCGCAGGTGCAGATCCAAGGCTCGTCAGCCCGTTGGCTCAAGGGAGCCGTAATAAATTAAGCAAAGGTTGGTCGCACACTGCTCGTCCCACCAGCAAGTTGCCCCAAGGGACTGTGGTAGATGTAGTGGCGACGGCGGGTACGCCTATGCCTGCGCGCCATGAGAGGTACTTGACCTGTTTTAATTACATTTTGGCAGTCCACACGGCACCCCTTTACACTGACCTGCTCCCTGCTGACGAGAGGCAACTACCTCGAAACACGTGTCCAGGGATGGCTAACGCAACACATACTGTTCTTTTTACACATCGTGGCATAGGCGTACCCGCCGTCGCCACTACATTTACCACAGTCCTTTGGGGCAACTTGCTGGTGTGACGAGCAGTGTGCAACCAACTTTTGCATAATTTATTACGGCTCCCTTGAGCCAACGGGCTGACGAGCCTTGGATCTGCACCTGCGCGCCATGAGAGGTACTTGACCTGTTTTAATTACATTTTGGCAGTCCACACGGCACCCCTTTACACTGACCTGCTCCCTGCTGACGAGAGGCAACTACCTCGAAACACGTGTCCAGGGATGGCTAACGCAACACATACTGTTCTTTTTACACATCGTGGCATAGGCGTACCCGCCGTCGCCACTACATTTACCACAGTCCTTTGGGGCAACTTGCTGGTGTGACGAGCAGTGTGCGACCAACTTTTGCATAATTTATTACGGCTCCCTTGAGCCAACGGGCTGACGAGCCTTGGATCTGCACCTGCGCGCCATGAGAGGTACTTGACCTGTTTTAATTACAGTTTGGCAGTCCACACGGCACCCCTTTACACTGACCTGCTCCCTGCTGACGAGAGGCAACTACCTCGAAACACGTGTCCAGGGATGGCTAACGCAACACATACTGTTCTTTTTACACATCGTGGCATAGGCGTACCCGCCGTCGCCACTACATTTACCACAGTCCTTTGGGGCAACTTGCTGGTGTGACGAGCAGTGTGCGACCAACTTTTGCATAATTTATTACGGCTCCCTTGAGCCAACGGGCTGACGAGCCTTGGATCTGCACCTGCGCGCCATGAGAGGTACTTGACCTGTTTTAATTACATTTTGGCAGTCCACACGGCACCCCTTTACACTGACCTGCTCCCTGCTGACGAGAGGCAACTACCTCGAAACACGTGTCCAGGGATGGCTAACGCAACACATACTGTTCTTTTTACACATCGTGGCATAGGCGTACCCGCCGTCGCCACTACATTTACCACAGTCCTTTGGGGCAACTTGCTGGTGTGACGAGCAGTGTGCGACCAACTTTTGCATAATTTATTACGGCTCCCTTGAGCCAACGGGCTGACGAGCCTTGGATCTGCACCTGCGCGCCATGAGAGGTACTTGACCTGTTTTAATTACATTTTGGCAGTCCACACGGCACCCCTTTACACTGACCTGCTCCCTGCTGACAAGAGGCAACTACCTCGAAACACGTGTCCAGGGATGGCTAACGCAACACATACTGTTCTTTTTACACATCGTGGCATAGGCGTACCCGCCGTCGCCACTACATTTACCACAGTCCTTTGGGGCAACTTGCTGGTGTGACGAGCAGTGTGCGACCAACTTTTGCATAATTTATTACGGCTCCCTTGAGCCAACGGGCTGACGAGCCTTGGATCTGCACCTGCGCGCCATGAGAGGTACTTGACCTGTTTTAATTACATTTTGGCAGTCCACACGGCACCCCTTTACACTGACCTGCTCCCTGCTGACGAGAGGCAACTACCTCGAAACACGTGTCCAGGGATGGCTAACGCAACACATACTGTTCTTTTTACACATCGTGGCATAGGCGTACCCGCCGTCGCCACTACATTTACCACAGTCCTTTGGGGCAACTTGCTGGTGTGACGAGCAGTGTGCGACCAACTTTTGCATAATTTATTACGGCTCCCTTGAGCCAACGGGCTGACGAGCCTTGGATCTGCACCTGCGCGCCATGAGAGGTACTTGACCTGTTTTAATTACATTTTGGCAGTCCACACGGCACCCCTTTACACTGACCTGCTCCCTGCTGACGAGAGGCAACTACCTCGAAACACGTGTCCAGGGATGGCTAACGCAACACATACTGTTCTTTTTACACATCGTGGCATTGGCGTACCCGCCGTCGCCACTACATTTACCACAGTCCTTTGGGGCAACTTGCTGGTGTGACGAGCAGTGTGCGACCAACTTTTGCATAATTTATTACGGCTCCCTTGAGCCAACGGGCTGACGAGCCTTGGATCTGCACCTGCGCGCCATGAGAGGTACTTGACCTGTTTTAATTACATTTTGGCAGTCCACACGGCACCCCTTTACACTGACCTGCTCCCTGCTGACGAGAGGCAACTACCTCGAAACACGTGTCCAGGGATGGCTAACGCAACACATACTGTTCTTTTTACACATCGTGGCATAGGCGTACCCGCCGTCGCCACTACATTTACCACAGTCCTTTGGGGCAACTTGCTGGTGTGACGAGCAGTGTGCGACCAACTTTTGCATAATTTATTACGGCTCCCTTGAGCCAACGGGCTGACGAGCCTTGGATCTGCACCTGCGCGCCATGAGAGGTACTTGACCTGTTTTAATTACATTTTGGCAGTCCACACGGCACCCCTTTACACTGACCTGCTCCCTGCTGACGAGAGGCAACTACCTCGAAACACGTGTCCAGGGATGGCTAACGCAACACAAACTGTTCTTTTTACACATCGTGGCATAGGCGTACCCGCCGTCGCCACTACATTTACCACAGTCCTTTGGGGCAACTTGCTGGTGTGACGAGCAGTGTGCGACCAACTTTTGCATAATTTATTACGGCTCCCTTGAGCCAACGGGCTGACGAGCCTTGGATCTGCACCTGCGCGCCATGAGAGGTACTTGACCTGTTTTAATTACATTTTGGCAGTCCACATGGCACCCCTTTACACTGACCTGCTCCCTGCTGACGAGAGGCAACTACCTCGAAACAGGTGTCCAGGGATGGCTAACGCAACACATACTGTTCTTTTTACACATCGTGGCATAGGCGTACCCGCCGTCGCCATTACATTTACCACAGTCCTTTGGGGCAACTTGCTGGTGTGACGAGCAGTGTGCGACCAACTTTTGCATAATTTATTACGGCTCCCTTGAGCCAACGGGCTGACGAGCCTTGGATCTGCACCTGCGCGCCATGAGAGGTACTTGACCTGTTTTAATTACATTTTGGCAGTCCACACGGCACCCCTTTACACTGACCTGCTCCCTGCTGACGAGAGGCAACTACCTCGAAACACGTGTCCAGGGATGGCTAACGCAACACATACTGTTCTTTTTACACATCGTGGCATAGGCGTACCCGCCGTCGCCACTACATTTACCACAGTCCTTTGGGGCAACTTGCTGGTGTGACGAGCAGTGTGCGACCAACTTTTGCATAATTTATTACGGCTCCCTTGAGCCAACGGGCTGACGAGCCTTGGATCTGCACCTGCGCGCCATGAGAGGTACTTGACCTGTTTTAATTACATTTTGGCAGTCCACACGGCACCCCTTTACACTGACCTGCTCCCTGCTGACGAGAGTCAACTACCTCGAAACACGTGTCCAGGGATGGCTAACGCAACACATACTGTTCTTTTTACACATCGTGGCATAGGCGTACCCGCCGTCGCCACTACATTTACCACAGTCCTTTGGGGCAACTTGCTGGTGTGACGAGCAGTGTGCGACCAACTTTTGCATAATTTATTACGGCTCCCTTGAGCCAATGGGCTGACGAGCCTTGGATCTGCACCTGCGCGCCATGAGAGGTACTTGACCTGTTTTAATTACATTTTGGCAGTCCACGCGGCACCCCTTTACACTGACCTGCTCCCTGCTGACGAGAGGCAACTACCTCGAAACACGTGTCCAGGGATGGCTAACGCAACACATACTGTTCTTTTTACACATCGTGGCATAGGCGTACCCGCCGTCGCCACTACATTTACCACAGTCCTTTGGGGCAACTTGCTGGTGTGACGAGCAGTGTGCGACCAATTTTTGCATAATTTATTACGGCTCCCTTGAGCCAACGGGCTGACGAGCCTTGGATCTGCACCTGCGCGCCATGAGAGGTACTTGACCTGTTTTAATTACATTTTGGCAGTCCACACGGCACCCCTTTACACTGACCTGCTCCCTGCTGACGAGAGGCAACTACCTCGAAACACGTGTCCAGGGATGGCTAACGCAACACATACTGTTCTTTTTACACATCGTGGCATAGGCGTACCCGCCGTCGCCACTACATTTACCACAGTCCTTTGGGGCAACTTGCTGGTGTGACGAGCAGTGTGCGACCAACTTTTGCATAATTTATTACGGCTCCCTTGAGCCAATGGGCTGACGAGCCTTGGATCTGCACCTGCGCGCCATGAGAGGTACTTGACCTGTTTTAATTACATTTTGGCAGTCCACACGGCACCCCTTTACACTGACCTGCTCCCTGCTGACGAGAGGCAACTACCTCGAAACACGTGTCCAGGGATGGCTAACGCAACACATACTGTTCTTTTTACACATCGTGGCATAGGCGTACCCGCCGTCGCCACTACATTTACCACAGTCCTTTGGGGCAACTTGCTGGTGTGACGAGCAGTGTGCGACCAACTTTTGCATGATTATCAGCATACACTACCTCTTTGGGGACAGTGGTAATACTAAAATCACACACCATCTCTGTGAGGACCTGGACATACCTATAATCACACATTATCTCTGTGGGGAGCAGGGCAACGATATAACCAATCACACATTATCTCTGTGGGGAGCAGGGCAACGATTTAATCAATCACACATTATCTTTGCATAGAATTGAACATGAGTAGCCTCATACACGTTCTATGTGTGGGACCTAGGCATGTCTATAATCACACACTATATCAGGCCTTGGGCATGTCAATAATCACACATTCTCTCTGTGAGGACATGGGCATGCCTATAATCACACACTATCTCTGTGGGGATCTGGGCATGTCTATAATCAAACCCTATCTCTGTGGGGACACGGGCATGTCTATATTCACACACTATCGCTATCAGACTCTGGGCATGTCTGTAATCATACACTATCTCTGTGGGGACCTGGGCATGTCTATAGTCACATATTATCTCTGTGAGGATCTGGGCATGCTTATCATCACACCTGGACATCAATATAATCATTCACACACTACCTTTGGTGGGTATTGGACATGAGTATCATCACCCACTATCTCTGTGGGAGACCTGGCCATTCCTATAATCACACGCTAGCTCTGTGGGGACCTGGACATCAATATAACCAATCACACACCACCTTTTTTGGGTTTTGAACATGAGTATCATCACACACTATCTCCGTGGGGAGTATGTGAAATGCAGATGTAGGGCCCTTTCCTGTAGATTAGTGTATGAAAGTGAATAACTGTTGGGTAGTGCATGTTTAAAATAGACTAAGTAGTCTTCTAAACCAAATGTTTTAATGGGTGAGTCCAATTGTCTGGTTAATGATGTGGTGGCTGTCACCAGACGCAATGATCTAAGATAGCTTATAAAAAGGTCAACATGTTTCTTGCCATGGGTTAGTCATAGATCAGTTGGCAATTCGTCAGGACCAAAGTTATACTAATCTACACAATGGTTGAAATCTTAGTATGTCAATTGGTATCCAATACTCAGTAACCTAAGTATAGTATAGCTACATTAACTTTGTTTCATTTGAAAGGAAACACCAACCCAATTAGGGCAATAATTATGTCTACTCGAAGACCTACTCAAACACTGCTATAGAAGCCGGTATTCCTTTCAAATGAAACAAGGTTAAGGTCATTGCATTACTTGCATGAGCCTGCTACTTCATCACTCAGGTAAATCATTTTTGGCTGGTAACCACAGATATGTCTGGCATTGTGAAGCCATCGGCACCAACAGTGCTTTAGTAATATACACATCACTTGCCATTGAATGGTTATTCTGGCACACATATTCCCTAAATCAAAACTCTATGGAGTTGGTTTGAGGAATGGCTGGCAGTTGTGGCAGAGTCTTGAGCCGTGTGAGGCAGGACACAATAATTAGTATGATGCAGCTCAGTGTAGAGAATAAGTGCATGAGCTGTTGAAATATCTCAGAATTTGGAAATTTGTGTGTGGTGCCTGGTTCCTTATATAAGCAGCAATTACTCTCTGCAGAACGTATACCTCACCCTCCAAATCTTGTGCAAATATTTGACCACTGCACACACATATTGTTCATTAATATCTGTTTTTGAAATTCTTAGTGCTGCTTCAAAACTCCTCACCCAGATTCTTACACACAGGTGTCAGCACAGCTCTCCTAACACCAACATAAACTGGCAAATAAAACATGAAATGAGCTACTGTTTCCCAGGGGAAAGCATAAGCTGGACAAATGAGTAATACTCGTGTAAGGGAACACCTGCAACTGCAGAGATTGTTGACAGGAAGAATACCATATAAAAATTTCAAATATAAAGCTCTTGCTTCAGACGGCTCAATCTTACCAAGAAACTGGTCAAAATGTGGTAAGCAGTTTACATCAAGAAATGTTACTGTCAAACTATCCTCACAGGACTCCATGTAACACTTTTTGCTGATATACGCTCAGCACCTGGTCTTCAGTTGTTCATTCGTCCACTTGCTACTTGAAAATGGATTGTCCCACAAACCATGCTTACATATGTTTGAACCAGGGTAATTTACAACCTGCATCAAAGTCTTTTAATTCGGTGAGGCCTTCTTAGAATTACGTACTTCTTTACTGAACCATAACCTTATCCAGTACAAAAGGCTTTGAGATGTGCAATATATTGCAATGTTTTTTGCGCAAGATCGAATCGTAGTGAAGTCAAGGGGACATTTTGTGGGAGACTCATGCAAGATCGAATATGTCTATTTTAATTTTTTCACAAATGGGCCCAAACCTCAGAGCCACAAAGTGTTGCGCTATCCGCTTTAGCTTGATAAATCTCTGAGGCAGATGACAGTGGACGATAATACAAAGATTTTAAAGCCCTCAATACAATGCCAGCTCTGTACTGAAAGAGTTCCTTGCTTTTCGTAATCTGCGCTGACCAAGTGATGTATCAAATACAGTTTAGTTGGGATGTCTCTAGTCACCTGTATAACAAAATTACACAGCTTCTCAACTGTAATACGGTATTACAGTTGAGTTGTAATGTCACTATGCCTGTTACAAGAGTCAGCAATCAAGGTCAAAGGAGGGTCACAGAGCATAGTTACACTTGTAGTATTAACAGCAAAAACTGGCTTTTCATGTTTTAAATGCAAAGGATATTTTTTTCTGGCAACATGGATATTTGTTGCACTCTTACAGGGAAAGATAGAATCTCTCTGCATGTTTCTTCAGATTCTGAGCTACAGCATTTTATTTTATTTGTATACATTAAACTGATACTAATATCTCAATTGCAAAAAATGACTAAATGCCTTTTTGTGTGTTTAGTTTCACGCTAGAGACTCTGCTTACTATCTCTTTCACATGAAGGAGCAAGACTCCAAGGATTTAAGAACGTTTTGGGAAGGGTGGTGTGGTGTGACTAGAGGTGGGTGAGCCAGAGAGAACCTAGGGAGAGCCGAGCCAGAGCTGAGCCAAGGGTGGGCTCTGGCTCTTAGAGCCAATGCACAAGCCAAACCATGAAAATAGCTGGCATGTAAATCATGCCACAAACATGATGTTAGAATATGATAAAGTGTCTTCCAAATTGCAGATAGTGTAAACATGCACTGAGAAATATACTTTCCCTGATCTGGTGATAACGCTGTTATTGAACTAAGAGGTAAGTCAGTTGTCAAATACCTTATTTGTGAACTTGATTTTTATTATAGCTGGAGCAACATTATAGGCTTTTAAATGAAACACCTGAGGGTTTTTTGTAAAGCACACATCTTGAACTCTCAAATTTAAAGGTGCTCACCTATGTGATAATGACCAAAAATGAGTTTTAGTGAAATTTGTCTGAGATCGCACAATGTGGTCAAGCAGGGAAGCTGTGATAGAGCCCACATTTTACAGTTTAATCGGCCACTAGATTGGAATCCCTTCATGAAGTCAAACGTCAATGCTTTTCATTCTTGGGGGGTGAGAGTAGAGCGTGGGTTACAGGCAAAATACACATTTTCAAACATTCATAATTCTTAGAATGGGAATCAATGTCAGTCTGACACCTTTTGAATGAACTACCTGTATGTTCAAATAGTGTAAGAAGGGGAAATAGTCCTCACCTATGTAATGTGCTGTACTTCAGAGTAGTCAGTGTTAATCAGTGGTCCAAGTCAATTTATAATGCATTGCTAAAGTGAAGGGTAGACAATACTGATCCTGCAAGAGAGCAGCCTAAAAATGTCTATCACTGCCTACTTTTCAGATAAAAATGAAAGTGCTATGACTACAGATAAAACTGCAAGGGAGGTACGTTGAAACTGTAGAATGCTTAGGCATGGGTTTCACACCCAAAGACTAATATACCCTGTAAGTAATGCAAATCATCTTGAAGGTCACCCTCTCTTTTATAGACAGCTATTGTAAGGTATGAAGAGCAGGATTGATGGGGACAGGGGGTAGTCTACCTATCATTTAGAATTGTGTTTTTTACGTCATTGAGGCAACTTTGCTTCCCCTTATCGAATCCCGAACATTGTCTCTGGATGAATGTATCCATTAGAAAACTAAATAGTATAAGGCATCATGTAAGTGCCCTAGAAACAAAATACTGAAAGCATGCATTTGCCTGCACGGGGACCTTTCTGGGAGATAACACACACAACCCACACTCTCAAATCAGGATTTAATTCAACACCAAAATATAATTAGAAGTAATATCCTGACCATCAGGACCATAACCTGACCTATTGCTAATGCATGTAGTCTCCTATCACATTCTCTGAAGCACACGTACAAAGAAGAAAAAACCTCTAAGAATTGTTTTGGTGCACAAAGGTATCCCTTTCTGCACAAAACAATCCTTCCTACAATGCAGACACCCTTTCACCATGGCATAAGGTTGCCTGCATTGGTGCTAAGCAGCCACAAGTGTACCAGCGCAAACAGACAGCCCAACAGTGCTATATTTGTGTACATATGATGCAGTTTAGCTCTCTCCCCTTCACGCAACGCAGTGCAGTGACTTGACTTGCTGTATTCTGTTGAATAAAAAATTTGTAAATCTGGGCCTTTGTCTTCATAATTTGGTGAGCATTCATTCATCCTTTTTCAAGTTCTTTTGAGAAAATGTTGCCTCAAGCGATTTCTATATTATTTGGAAATGTAAATGGGATTGTAACATGTCTGTTAACTTGTAACTCTTTTGACCAATCTGCATCCATAATGTGACAAGCGCCTAACTATTTCCTCTGATTTCCCCTAACCACCACCATTTTTTTTCTGATCACGCCACTTTCACATTTTCTCCTACGCGTCAAAGAAGTAAAAATACACTCAATTTGGGTTGGGAAGTTGCCAGCAAACATTTAGCGGCTTATTTGTGAGAGGCTTGGCATGCCGGAGCATCACTTTTTTGACGTGGTGGCAGTGCAAGCCTCCCAATCATATCTATGAGGAGACGCAAAGCCACCCTGTGTGGCTTTGCATGGCTTCATAGATATGGAGCAAGTCGCAAGCAAAACAAAGCAAGTCGCTGCGTTGCCTTACTCTTCATCAAGGAAATGATCCATGGAAGTTCCAGTGGGTGTTCCCATGGAACACCCATGCTTTTTGACGCTGTCCCAGATTTACTTAATCACGTAAACCTGGGGCAGCACCAACACCTTACACCTCCCCAGATCAGGCGTAACGAGGAGGAATATTTTTTCCTCTTTCCATGTGTGCAACATTCTGAAAATGTAAAATGCCTCTTGGTTGACCCTTCTTGTACATAAACAATCCTGCCTGCAATGGAGTCAACCTTGCCCCATGGTGCAAGGGTGCCTACGTTGGCGTTAGGCAGCAAATTGTGCACCTGCACAGGGGGAAAGCATAGGAATGCATCGTATTTCATAAATACCGTGCATTCCTGCCCTTTCACATTGGGCTAGGGAAATGCAGCAAGAAGACTTGTGGCGCTGCCCTACGCCAATTCCCCGTAAATTAGTGCTTTTCATAATAACCACACACCTAGGCAATAGTACACCCTGTTAGTAACTTTAATTACAAATCAACAAGCGCTGTCTCTCATGAGAGGAGCGTCCCCAAGTTGCACTCAAAATGATAAGTTCATTAATTTTCATACGAACACGTAATTTGATGTGTTTCAAACATCCAGTTTATTAGAATTTTTTCTTTTAAATTCTTTTCTTCATGAGACACAATTCTTCAATTCATTTTTTCAACAAAACGTAACTTCTTCTTCCCAATGCATTTCGGGATTAACCCTCCATCAGGGGAATTAGTTTATAGCTCTGAGAACTCTTGAGCTGTTTGGTGCCTATGGCGGCGTAAATATATTCAAGGTGCAAAATTGTCTCTGGATTATCGCGTCTTAAAACGATTCAAAAGCGGTTCAAAAGTGGTGTAACCGAAAGTGTACGAACGCAGGTTCTCATGACCGTCTCTGCTAGCGTGAACAGCTGTGGTGTCAACTTTAATCACACACAAAATTTCACCATATTGATATTCTTTAACAGGTGAGCAAATTAATTTGCTAATGCATGTTTGGGTTTGTGTTTGTAAACAACATAATTGAATTTTTGCTCATAAAGGTCAAAGTCAAATATAAGAACACCTGTAGTTTTTTTTTTAATCGAGCCCTTGAGAACATCCATTAGTGCTTCGCTAAACGGCAGCAGAGGCTCCGAGGAGCTTACTGACGGTTGGAGCACTTCAGTGAGGAGGTTAGTCCTCACGGCCACAGTAGGTAGCTCTAGCCCAAGGGCTTCGGCCGCCTTATGCAATGCCACAGAAAAGGTAGCACCTTCCTCCGAAGCCACGGTCGGAGGAGAGATGAAGCCAGTGTCAGGAGAGGTGTCAAGGCATCCCCCAGCTCATCTGCCCAGTCCTGTGATAACTGGCCCTGGCACCAGGCCCGGACCGGGGCTGAACCGGGGAACGGCGTCGTCCGGAGACGGTGCTGGGGGTGGAACCGGTGTCGAAGCCGACGGAGGAGGCGTCGTGAGGTCGACCGGCATCGACTGGATCCCACGGGGACCTGCGGCGTCGGGACCGAAGTAGACGACGGCGCCGGGGCTGGAGCCGCCGGCTCGCTAGGCCTCCCAGTCGAGCCCCTGGGGCCCGAAGGCGCGCCGGCAGGCATCTACGGTGGAGCCAGGCCCCTCATGGCCGAGAGGAAGGCACTGATCTCCGCCGGAGTCACGTCAGTCCCAGGGACCGGCGAGTATGGGGACGGACGCAGCTCCTGCAGCTCCGGCGGAGCCGCGTGGGTGGTACCACCCGGACCCTCGACTGAGTCGCGCGACCGGCAAGGGGAGTCCGAAGAGCGATGTCGTCTCTTGGACTTCTTACTATGCTTCGACTTACCTGAAGACTCGGAACCCGACAAGCAGTGATGGTGGCTGCAGCTCCGCGACCGGTCCTTCGACCTCCTCCTGGACCAGGACCGTGAACGGCGTGGAGCCGAGTGCCGGAACTCAAGAAGCTTGCAGGACCGCTCCCGCCTAGCCTTCGAGGTCAAGGCCCGGCAGTCGAGGCACGACTCCGCATCGTGGTCGGCCCCAAGGCGGTAAAGGCACCGGCGATGGTGGTCCGTTACCGACATCAGTCGGTGACAGGAGTCACAGGCTTTAAAATCAGGCATCCTACCGGCACCAGTTCGAGTCGACGAGTAGACAAAAGAGTCCAAAAAGTTTTAATCAAAAAGTGACTAAAGGGGTAAGCTCTTCCCGGATCGGCGCTGTCTGGCGCAGAAAAAAGAACTGACGTCAGCGCGCGAGGGCGGCGTCTAAGTACTCCGACGACGTCATTCCGGCGCACGACGCCGACGATGGACGCAGAGCCGCAGACGACGCCTAGCGACGCGCAAGAGGTATTGCTGACGAAAAATCTGTCCGGATCCAGCCTGACGCCTGGGGATATTCTAAGGTGAGGAATCTAACTAACGTGTTTATTTCAGATAATATGTATAAATCGTTATCTTTTGTTTCCACCTTTCTCGCTAGTGACACACACCTTTGGCTAGAGTGCAGCTCATATCAAGTAACCCTAACCAAGACACAGACTGCCACAGCCACAACACACAGCCCAACAATCCACATTTGAGTGGGACAATCCTGAATGTCAACAATCTAACTAACTAATGTTTCTTACAGATACATCATTACCGAAGGTAAGTAACTTGTTCAACATGCTGATTGCTTAGTTACAAGCTGCAGCTTCTAAAGTTTTGAGATGTTAAATTTGCACCCCCTTCTCTGCGCGCTGCGAGCAGGCTTTTCTTTTCTTATTTAGTAACTCCTTTGAAGTTCAAGGGCACACAAAGCCAAAAGGTTTTTGATATGATAGGGAAAACATAGGTCTACAATAGTTTTTCAAGGCCTTCCTGTTGTTGCAGGACAAAAATAAAAAAGAGTTTAAATGCAGTGCGACCCAGCTCTCCTGTATTTTTATACTTTTAACGTCAGATGTATGAAATATGCTCAGATCTGTATATTAGTTCTTCAGATTGCCCTCGTTTGCAGGACATCCTGACTTTCAGATGTAATTTACCAATTACTGTGCTTTTAACTTCAATTTTTATTCTTAAAAATGCATTTAGTTAAACATTGACAGATGCATTTCTTTATTTTTAAAGAGTGGCGATGGCGAGGTCCGAGGTAGAGATAGTAATTTAACAGAAGCACATGAGTTCTACTCACCTATTTAAGGAACAACTTTTAATAAGCTATCACCATAATCAAATATAAAAATTTTGCTAGCCCAAAAAGGTGAAAGTCCTAGCTGGCCTGTTATGGATTCAAAACTATGATCTGCAGGGTAGACACATATTTCACAAGTAATATGGTACTCTGACTGGAACTTGCAGTCTGCGGGATAAATATAGGTACCAAACCCCTATGGGTATATTTACTAACATTTTGCGCTGGGTTTAAGTCACAAAAATGGTGCAAATTCATGTAAAACATTTAGTTGAAATATACTTTCCAGCGCAAAAGTCACCAGAAAGTAACGCAGAGCTGCACCTAGCTCTGTTGGTTCTTTACTTAGTATCAAGGAGGCATTCTTTGGGTTGTATATGGATTTTCCCATGAAAGAATCCATTTTTATGCAAAACCTTACCTACTACAAAAAGTGCACAGGGGTTTGCATAAATAAACTGTTTTGACATTGGCATTATCAAGGATAAATGCTTTATTTGCTCTAATCTATCCGGCTTTTCAGGTGTGCTCCATTGTGTAGGACACATACAAATTAAAACTTCTTTGAAAGTCGCCTAAGCATTGTATTTTGTACTGAAAGTTTACCCTTCCAGTACAAATTGTATGCAAGACATTATGCATACACCCTTGGACTAAGGTGCAAAGGTATGTGCGTGGCACTGGTCCGAGGACTGCCAAACACATGGTGGTGCAGCGGTGGCAGTCTGGCCACTGCTGCACCAGCAGTCCAACCACTGGATTACGTCCTGGGCGGTCGGACCACCATTGCACTCCTACAACCACCAGGGAACAGAGATCCATGTTGTTGGCAGAGCGGTTTGAGAGCCTCAATATGCTTGGTGGTGCCCTGCGGCACCGCTAAGTATATTACAACTTTCCTCAGCGCCAGCGGGCTCTCATGGCGGTTCTTATTCCATGAAACTGCTGGTGATGCATGCAGAGGGGCACATGTTGTATGCATGCAACCCAGTTCAAAGGCACCGCCATGGGATTGCAATCTAGCAGTTAGATCGATACCCTCGATTTTTGTTCCATTTTATCATTCAAGTAGCGTCCTAGGGACCTATTTTCTTATTTGCATTAGGGCCCATGTCACATTGGCTACATTACTGCCGGCATCATAACACATGACAAGAGATATGGCTTTTTGTATAAAATATGCACTGTGAAAGTGAATGACTCTGACCACTTTTAGTAATTGGAAGTTGTTGAATGGAATCAAATCAGTCACAATGAATGCCCCAAGGCTTGAGGGGATGGAGAACTTGGGGTGTTACACTACAAATATTGCACATAAAACCTGTTCTGGTAGGACACAGTGGCATCAGGTTATCTCTCATTCACTTCTAGGATTTCCACTGAGATAGACAGGTGTTCCAGTGTGAGGTGGTTCTTAATAAGGGTGCCCTGAGTGCCCATTTCCAGAAGAAACTGGTATCCTGACTTGTCTTCTGTTCCTGGTGTCACGGCAGAGGCTTAGGCCTGTCCCTGATAATGTGAGGAACATAATCTGCCCTCTGAAGAGGCTCACCAAGCATGGTCTTAAACAGCGTACTACTGTCCCTGTCATGGGTGCATCACATAAAGCAGTGGTGGCACATGCCATATTTTTTGACTGCAGAGTAACCAGACCCTTTTTTTGTTTCAGCGAGAGCTCCATTTACTCATCCCTATCATGTAAAGTTCCATTGTAAAGTCCAGTACATGGTACTGGTGTTGAGTATGCATGCGGTTTTCAGTCAACAATAGGACTTTTTGTGTGAATGAGTCTGAGTGAGGTGACAAGACTGAGTAGGCTGGTGCATGACTTCTAGAAATTTGAAGGTGGTGCATAAGTATACATGTGAATTATAACTATGAATTATAGTAATTTGAAAGTGGTGCGCAAATTATAAATTGAAGTTATAATTCTAACTTAAGAATTTCTAATGTTTGTGTATTTTATGTTTGGTTTGTGTACAAAGAAGAAATAAAGTTTTCCTAACTATATCTTATCCTTAACCTTAGGTTTTTCATGGGATTTCAATGGTTTTTAAAATTGTAATAAAATGTTTTTTAAAAATGCAGTTTACTGTTGTCAAGTGAAGTATCATTAAATGGAGTGTGGTGAAAAACAGTGGAGGATAGTGTTGTAATGTATACTATCATAGAGTATAGTGTCATAAATTTGAGTTGAGTAGAGTGGAATGAGGTACACTTGAGTGGCATAGAGCATAGTGGCGTAGAGCGGAGGGGCGTAGAGTGGAGGGGCATAGAGCGGAGGGGCGTAGAGCGGAGGGGCGTAGAGTGGCGTAGAGCAGAGGGGCGTAGAGCGGAGTGGCAAACAGAGAACTGGGATAGAACAGAGTGGCATAGAGCGGAGTGGCATAGTGCGGAGTGGCAAACAATGAAGTGGGATAGGGTAGAGTGGTGTACAGCAGAGTGGCATACAGTGGAGTGATGTACAAAGGAACAGTGTATAGTAGAGTGACATACAGGGGAGTGGCGTATGGTGGAGTGGTATAGGGTTGGATATCATACAGTGGAGAATGGTACAGTGGAGTTGCATACATTGGAATAGTGCAGAGTTGGTTTGCGTACAGTGTAGTGGCATAAAGTGGGGTGCCATAGACTGGAGTGTTGTACAGTGTAGTGGCATACATTGGAATAGCGTAAACTGGAATACCATACAGTGTAGTAGCGTGCAGTGAAATATGGTTGAGTAGACCGGCATACAGTGCAGTGGCGTAGACTGGAATAGCATAGTAGAGTGGCAAGACGTACAGTGGAGTAGTGTAGATTGAACTTGCATAGAGTGGAGTGAGGTACGGTGCAGTGGCATAAAGTCGAGTAGCAGAGAGTGGCGAGCAGCGGAATAGCATACACTGGAGTGGGAAAGGGCAGAATAGCATACACTACAGTTGAGTAGAGTGGAGTAGCATAGAGTGGAGTGCCGTACAGTGGAGTAGTGTTGAGTTTAGTGGCATTGAGTCCAGTGATGTACAGAGGAGTGGCTTATAGTGGAGTAGCATAGAGTACAGGGTCATACAGTGAAATAGCTTAGACTGTAGAGGCGTAGAGTGTAGTGACATACAGTGATGTGACGTACAATGTAGTGTTGTAAAGTGTAGTAGCATACAGTGGATTGTGGCAGAGTGAAGTGGGGTATACTGCTGTTGAGTATAGTAGAGTGCCGTTGAGTGGAGTGGTATCTAGTGGAATAGCGTAGAGTGTGGTGATGTACCATGAAGTAGCACAGAGTGTGATGGCATAGAGTAGCGTAGAGTGTAATGTCAGAGTGGAGTAGCATACAGGGGAATAGTGTACAGTGGGGAGTTGTACAGTGGAGGGGCATACAGTAAATTGACATAGAGTGGAGTATATTAGAATAGAGTGTTGTATAGTATAATAACATAAAGTAGAGCGTTGTAGCATAGAGTGGCCTAGAGTGGAGTGAGGTGGAGTACAGAGGAGTGGAATATAGTGGATTAGCATCCAGTGCATTGGTGTATAATGGACAGACGTAAAGTGGAATGATGGAAAGTGGGATTGCATAGAGTGGAGTGATGTAAAGTGAGATGTCAGAGTGGAGTGTGTTGATTGAAACAGACGTAGCGTGAAAGTGTGTGAATGAATATAAATGTCATTTGGCAGGAATATACATTATGATGTGTAAATGTTCATTTTTGGTTGTGGCCTAGAGTGGAGTGAGGTGGAGTACAGTGGAGTGGCTTAGAGTGGATTAGCATACAGTGTAGTTGTGTATAATGGACTGACGTAAAGTGGAATAGTGTAGTATCTTTAAATAGTGTAAGTAGTGCTAAACTTATAACTTTAAAAAAATGTACTTATACATTGTGCCTCGTTATACCCTGGTATGTTCATGGTATACAACAGTACATGGGGCTTTGAAGTGAATATGTGATTTGCTAATTGCTCTGCTTACCAAAGGTAAAAGGCAGTCATGTAGCTTTTATCATAGTTTTGCTGGTTTCTGTAGTCTGTGTTTCACTGCATTTTGGTTTAGGGTGTTACTTATAGGTTAGTATCAGGTTTTATTTTTGTTCATTATCTATTACCACTTTATTTAAGTGGCAATAGGTGGAGAGTTTTACAAAATGTCTATATATTTTATAGGAGTTTAGGGTGAACTGCACTTTTTTTAAATAACACAAAAATTTGTAGCTATATTAATAATATTAACATTAATGAAAATAATTGTAGAAAACATATATTAAAAACATATAACACAATTGGGTAAATAAATACAAATAATATAAAAATATACATTTTATAATAAAAAGAGATTTTTTTAAACAATAATAAACATAAAAAGATATATAATTTAAAACATATAACAGCAAGTAAAAGAAACAGCTAAAAATTAGCGCGCTCCAATTAAAAGAAAAGTATGAAAAGTGTTACACTTGAAAGGTGTTACATTTACTATTCCTACTCAACATAAACAAACTCATTGAACATATTGGACTCCGGACTCCGATCTAAGCAACAGTACAGAAAGGTTTGGATTTTGGAGAGGTTAGATTTACTATTCCCACTCTTATTTACGCAACCCAAGAAAAAATGTTGGACTTCAGAGAGGCTACATTTACTATTCCACTCCAGTCTAAGCAAAAGTACGGAAAGTATTGGACTTCAGAAGGGTTGGAATTACTATTCCCACTCTGATCTATGCAACAGTATGGAAGGTTTTGGGTTTAGGAGGGGTTAGAGTTACCATTTCCACTCGAGTCTAAGCAACAGTAAGGAAAGTGTTGGACTATGGACAGGTTACATTTGCTACTCTCACTCCAATCTAAGTAACAGTAGGGAAAGTGCTGGGCTTCAGAGGAGTTTAATTTCTATTTCCTCTCCAGTCTAAGCAACAGTAGGGAAGGTGTTGAACTTCTGAGCGGTACTGTTCCTTTTCTACCCTAAGCAAAAGCATGAAAACTGCTGAATTTTAGAGAGGTTAGATTTACTATTCCCACTGCAATGTACGCTAAGCTTGGAAAGTGTTGGACTTCAGATGGATTAGATTTACTATTTCCACCCCAATATATACAACAGTAGGGAAAGCTTTGGACTTTGAAAGGGTTAGATTTACTATCCCCACTCCAATTAAGCAAAAATAAGGAATGCATTGGATTTGGATGAGCTAGATTTACTATTCCCACTCCAATCTAAGCAACAGTAGGGGGGGTGTTGGACTACAGAAAGGTTCCATATACCATTCTTACACAGCCATTCAAATATTGAAATATCTAAGAAGATAACATGATTAACCATATTTAAACTAAAAACTATATCTTGTATGAATTTAAATAGGATGCAGAATGTGTTATAAATATAGAAAATAAATGTATAAATAAATGAAATATTGAAATAAACATACATAGAATTCATTTCACTCGCTACTACTGAACAAGAAACACAAACACCAAAAAGATAAATTGAAATATAAATAAAGCAAGAATAAAATTAAAATAAAGGAAACACAAAAATAATAAATGGTAATATAATTTGCACATGTTTATAAATATTATCAATTATGATATTTCTTTCACAGTCTAAGAAAAAACAACAATTGTACATATTAACCCCTTCGCTGCTGCGGACATTCCGCTGCAGCGCTGGGGGGGGCAGGGGGGCAGCGCGGTGGGCCTGTGCTCATGACGGAGCCGCTCCGTCATGAGCCACAGTTGAGCTGTGCTCATGATGGAACGGTTCCGTCATGACTCCGCCCATTTGCGTTGTCCCCCCGCACAGGCGGGGAAACAGCGCCGCGCAGGCGGAGCGGCCGCCAACGGGCGTGTCATGACGGAACCGTTCCGTCATGAGCACAGCTCAACCGTGGCTCATGACGGAACGGTTCCGTCATGAGCGGGGAAGGGGTTAAATAATCAAGGAAATAATTATATGAATATTTATAAATTAAATATTTAAATAGCTTAAAACAAAGAAACTACAAACCGTACAACATGCTACTAAATTATAGATGACTAATTATACTATACAAAATATAAATTAAAAATGCAAAAGGAAACCCAAATAAATCAAAGAACAATTAAAACATTTAAACATTTACATAAGAAAAAAATAAATATTTAATTTACCTTATATCACTTAACATTAAAAAACTAATATTTAAAATGTATTTAACTTACCACCATATTCACCTACAAACAAAATGACAGCTACTAAATTATAAATTACTAATTACATTTTAAAAATTAATTTACACAATGAAAATGACAAACTATATTAAAAAAAGACAATTACACTAATATTATTAGTATATATAAATATATATATATATATATGTATATATATATATATATATATATATATATATATACATATATATTATCTACTGGCGGTCGCCAGTAGATAGTTATAGTTAGGACCTATTTTCCATAGGAAATCCGCAACATTCTATTGGGAATATCTTTGGCGCCGATTGACGAAAATCTTCGCGAAATTCTCCAAACTTTTGGCCAGATCTGCTCCGCTCTACCATGAAAGTTTTGCGGTGATCCGTGAAGCGGGGGCCGAGAAAAAAGGGGGGCCCCAAAACACGTTTTCCCCATGCAATTTCCCATAGGATCTGTTGTCGCAGCTACAGCCCGAACCGCTGAACGGAATGACACCAAATTTGGCAAAGAGGTAGTCCTCAATTCGGACTCATGCCTTTTGCATATTTGGTGTGAATCTGTTAAGTAGTTCCTGAGAAAATTAGGGTTAAAAAGTTAGTGATATCTATTGCCACGGAGTATCCGCGGACCATACCCGCACCGTAAGCGCACCCTCCCCGAACGGAGCACGCACGCTCCCGATCGCGCGCTGATTGCTAATTGGCTGTCGAGCATCTCTCTACATTCGAAACCAGGAACTGTTGGCGGCCATTTTCTGCCTTGGTAGAAGCGAGGCTGAAGATGGAAGGGGAATAAGTGTGTAAAAGATATAAGGGGGGCAGAGTGGAAATACTCTGACCCTCTAGATCTGCTTAGGGGGTCCCAGAAGGACCCCCTGTGGCCCCCCTTTTTAAAACAAAAAAAGCGGCGAAATTCGCGCACAGTGCGCGCATCCTACCGCGTTGGATGCTTTGATTCTCTCGCGGTGGGTGCGCGGATCCACGGCAAAGTTTTTTGAAAAACGACAAGAAATCATTGGTTGTATAACAACTTTCTACACTGAAAGGTAGGGTGTATATTTTTGTTTTTTAAAGGTATGATTGTTATTGGTTAACAAAAACAGATTGTAAGGAACATTATATATGATAAGCTGATATGTTGAAAAGTCAAGCACACTTCCTGTCTTGTGTAGGAACATTGTGTGCTGAACTTGTGACCTGTGAGCTCAGTGCAGTGTTCCATGACCTGTTTCTATGGTAACAGGCAGAAGGCAGATTGGGGGAAGGGTTGAAATGTATTTCAGTTGGAAAGGGTTGAAATGTTTAAACAATAGAAATGTGTGTTTGCTTTTGAGTTTATGTGCGAAGGATTGTGATTTGATGTTTACATGTATATGTGTGGAAAATGAAAGGAAAACTTTTCCATTCTTTGCTTTTGCTGAGAGGTTCACAGTGCAGAGATTCTGTAAAAGAAAATATGGTGAGTGATTGATATACTCCTTAATCTACAAAAGAACTTGAAAGATGAGTTATTTAATTGTGAGGGGATGTATGTAGACTATTTTGATTTTAATCAGACTAATGTATTTTTCCTGCTAAAGTGTAGGGAGTACTTTTTTTCTCTACAATGTGTGTGCATGTAGAAACCATTCTGTGATTGGCATTTGTGTTTTTCATGTGGTTGTAGACAGATAACTGTGCAGTTTTTATATTTTGGTAGAATTAGAAACCAGTCATTGTTTATGAATTTGTGAAATGAGTTATGTTATGTTTCTATACTAAAATGTAGTACTACTTCTAGATGAAGAAATGTGTTTTGATATAGTGCAAGGGATAGTGTTGTTTGTCTAGAATCACACAGTGAGTCTGTGTGCATTTGGGAACCACTGTGAGAGAAGCATTTGGTAACATCGTGTATTTGCTGACAGATAACTGTTTTAAAACCAGTCAGGTTGTCAAGTTTTAGTAGCATTAGAAGACAGTTATGGCTTATGCTTTCATTAAATGAGACAGGCATTGACAGTAAATTGCAGTCGTGAAATATGTAGATTGTGTGCAGTTCCCTTACCACTTGCACTGTAGTGAATGAGTTTTGGTAAACTCATAGGGGTAGTGGTGCTTGTCTAGAATCACACTGTGAGTTAGTGTGTATTTGAGAGCCACTGTGAGAGAAGCATTTTGGTAACATCGTGTATTTGCTGACAGATAACTAATTTAAAACCTCTCATGTTGTCAAGTTTTAGTAGCATTAGAAGCTAGTATGCATTGATAAAATGAGTCAGGGTTTGACACTAAGGTGCAGTACCATGTACTATTCTGTTCACTGTGGCAGAACTGAAAATTTAAAAGTTTTACCTAAGCACTGTCCTAGAAGTAGTCTGATTATTTAGTCAGTTTCTAAGTACCAAATAGACTGCTTCAAATGTCTATGCAGTATGCATGTAGTGTTCTAACATACTATAGACTTGTCTTTTACACCTTCAACTCCCTAGTCAGTATCCATTCACTTCCAGGAAACATCCTGTCACTTCCTTTGCAGTCCTCTAGAGACCCATTCAACAGTATGTACTAATCTATTCACTGTGCTAAAACCCAAACACTTATAAATTCACCAAGATACTATCTTTGCAGTACTCGAATCATTCAGTCAGTGCCTAAGTATTCATACACTGAGCGAGGCCTTAGCACATGGACTGCTTCAAACCCCTATGCACTATGCATGCAGTCTTCTAACCACCTAGACACTTGTCTTTCACACTTTCAATTTCCTAGTCAGTATCCATACAGTCCAGCACGTGTGACTGCCTTTGCACTCCTCTAGTGACCCATTCAGTACGAAGTACTAATCCATTCCCTGTGCGAAAAGCCTAGCACTTATAAATTCACCTAGGCACTCTCCTTGCTGTACTCTAATCATTCAGTCAGTACCCAAGTAGTCATGCAGTGAGCCAGGCCTTAGCACATGGACTGCTTTAAATGCCTATGCAGTATGGATGCAGTCCTCTAATCACCTACACAGTTGTGTTTCACACCTTCAATTCCCTAGTTAGTATTCATACTCTTCTAGCAAAAACCCTGTCACTCACCCAGTGTGTCTCCTTATAGTACTGTAATCATTTAGTCAGTTAGCATGTAGTCTTTTAGTGAGGTAGGCTTTAGGGCATGAACTGCGTCAAAGTAGTATGCACTATGCATGTAGTTGTTGGACCCGGCCTCATAACATGGCTTTACTGGTCCCCACACCACCTAACCTGGTGCCGGCAGCCCCAATCCCCCGGCCTCACCAAGCCTTTCCACCAAGAACACACGCACTCGACCCGGACATCCTCGTCCATGGCCTCTCTCCTTTCGGCCACCCCGGGCCCGCGTGCCCACTTCATGCACCAAGATGGCCGCCCGGCCCCAGCGCGACCCGGGCCTAGAGGCGCCACTCCGGCTGGAGGACATCACGCTTCCAGGGGTTGAGAGAGGGAGGAGCAGTTTCTATCGCACCTCTGAACTCCCCTGGGACGATGGGTTTCAATCGGCCCTCCGGCCTCCCTGAAGGCTGGCTCCACGCCTGCTGGGTGTCTGGGACTCCTCCCGACCCAGCTCTGAAAGGATCAAAAGACAATGGCAGGAAACCCCGACAAGCGACCCCCAGGTGACAAGACCCCTGCCTGCACAGACTCCGGACATCAAAGAGGGGTCGACCTATAACAAGGGGTGCTCTGGGACTGTCCGGCAGATTCGACGCTGGAACAACGAAAGCCTGCTGACGCGGTCGCGGCTCCTGGAACTTAGAACTACCTGAGCCCTGCTGAGTGACTCGCGGCTCCCTGAAGATCGTAAGACCTCCGAACTGTACCTGAGCCCTGCTGAGTGACTCGCGGCTCCCTGAAGATCGTAAGACCTCCGAACTGCACCTGAGCCCTGCTGAGTGACTCGCGGCTCCCTGAAGATCGTAAGACCTCCGAACTTGTACTTGAGCCTGCTGAGTGACTCGCGGCTCCCTGAAGATCGTAAAACCTCCGAACTGGTACCTGAGCCCGCTGAGTGACTCGCGGCTTCCACAGACTCCACTGGTCCCGCCGGACCCCACGACAACTAGCCTACCCCCCAGCTCGAGGATTGTGAGCTGTGCGCCGGGTACATCCTTACCTTGAGCCTTTGTGCCAAAGACTGTCCCGCTACCCCCTATCCCTTCCGAGACTCATTGAGCCCGCGCTCTCCTTGTACATATTTGCAGTGCTAACCTGTTTGATAAAGATTGATTCCTAAGGACGCACGGTGTGGTGTTTCTGTGTCGTGTGGTGCCAGAAGTACGATCCTCGATCCGAGATTTCTCCTCCTGAGGAGTCTACCGCCAGTGCCCGGCTACGATACTTTGAGGGTGGGTCTCAGGGTAGTCAGGACCCCCTTTCCGGGCTCCTCTGAGGTCGCCGTCTAACAGTAGTGTTTTAACGATCGTCACACTTGTGGTTCAGGGCTATAGTTTCTTAGTCAGTTTTTATATAAAATGTGTTTGTACAGTAATGGAATAGTATACATTTGAAAGTTATTAATATACATTTATTTGTGATTCTTGTTTACAGATACAGAACAGGAGTGTTTCTCATCTGTTTGCACTCTTCTCGTGCAAGATTGTTTGGATGAAAGTTAAACTTATAAAATTTGTTAGCTGTATACATTTTATATTTCTGTGATTTGTTTCTTGTGGTATTTTGTTACCATGTTGTTTTTTTTTAACAATCTTTTTTTTTCCAGGTCTGTTGTCGACATCCGTGGTTCCCACAGGAGTGTTCCGCTTTGTTGTTTTGTATTATTGTTGTTACAATTTGTTTATTAGTTTATTGTTTATATTTATGTTAATAAAAAAATAAAGTTTGAAAATAGTTTATCGTTTATATATTTATTATTATAAAAAATCAAGTTTGAAAAACAAATTAATAATGTTTTTGGTTGTTCTCTTAACTGCTGTGTGACTCTTTCTTGTTGTTATTACTGTTATTTGATGGAGTCCACCATGGTGTTACATTTTGGGGCACTTATCGCTGGAATACTAGTGATATCTGCAGTTTGCACCAACTTCTGAATAGTGTGTTAGATTTATCTCAACTTTACTTCCGTTAAAGTGCTGATAATCAAATGGAGAGTAGCCGTTCCTGTGCAAAAAGACATGAGGTGCACCTTTGCGATTTATTCTAAATACTAAAATCCTGTTTTGTATTGCACTGAGGTATTGGCTGCACTTACAATGTACACACAAAATCTATTAAGAAATCTCATTGTATTTATATTGATTGGGAATAGTGCGTCAGGTGCTGGATCTTGACGAGATACACTGCTAAATTCGTATATTGTTGTGCACACGAAAAAAATCACATCACAACTTTCACACCAATTGCAATGCGAAACAAATTCCGGCGATAAGACACGTTAGCACCAGGGATTTTACACCTGCTTTCTGCTGGTGTTAAGCAGGACAACTACCTGCACCATGAAAGGGAACACAGCCAAGAGCCACACCAGAACACCCACAGGTGCCATAGAGTCAATGAGCATGATACAGGGATACCCATGAGGGCCAGAAGACTCATCTCAACAACTCCAGGACCGCCAATGCCCCCCAAACCCACATCTTAGTAAGTGTGTCCCTGTGGTCATTGTCTTAGCATGATAGGCACGAGCCCTGCAACATCATAGTGTGCTGTCACCTCAGCGTTGGCAGTGAGCCTGGATGTGTAGCTACGTACGCATCCTCCTACATGCACAACTGGCGTGTGCTGGTCTGGGGTTCACAGGTCAGTGCAGGGGTGTGCCTATCCGGCAAGGGGAACGGGGTGTCTCGGACATGTTCGTGTACAGGAAGTGCAGTAAGTGTGTCTCTGTGTTCTGGTGTGGCCTGTTACAAGAGTCGCAGCAGTCGATGTTGTAAAGTGGCATGCACCACCTCCAAACGGCACTGTGATGTTGTTGTTGGATTGTAGCAGGACATGCGCAAATAGGCATTACAATGGCGTGCCGTACGAGATACAACAGCTCACCGTACAAAAGTGCGGGGGCTCGTGGGAGGGAGGAGCAGCCGTTTGGCAACATAACACACAGTGAACTCGACCATGTGCCACATGCTGGGCATCTCATCCATGATGACCACGGTCGCAGACATCCCACAACACCAACGACTGGCCTTTGTACACATCCTGTATGAATGCAGCGTGGTTTTCACTTCTATGCTCGTTCAGTGGTGTGATGTTGGCAGGTTGTGTGACTTGTGCTCCTTGTTGGTGTGTTTCATTTTGGCCATTGTTAGTCTATATGTGTGTTGTACTTAATTGTGCATGTGTGCCATTCTGCCCATCTCCCCCCCCTCCCCCCACTCCCTGCTTCTTCCTCTTCCTAGTGCTGTTGTGTCTATAATTTTGTTGCTGCACACATAAATACATGTAAAGAATAAATTAGAATAGTTCCTTGATTCTTTTAGGTTTCAAAACTTCTCTATTGGTTTCTTTTTAATTTTCCATATGAACCGTTTTTTTTAATATTCAACAACACATAGAAGTCAGAAGTGCAACGTATTCTATCAACACACTTTCTAGAACATTCTACAATACGTGCAGGTTAAAAGTTCATAAATTTTTTAAAACTTTATGATATTTTTTTGTAACATTTTCTTGAACATTTACCGACACATGCAGGTTAAAAGTTGACGATTGTTTTCAGCTCGAACAGTGCCTTCCAAATGCAAGTAGCAGGTGTGGTTGAGCTCAGCAAATTGTATCCTATGATATGTACTCCACGTTGAAACTGCTTTTTCTTAACCAATCACAAAGATGCTTTCCCACAAAACTAATGTGCACCCTACTTTAAAAAAAAATGCTTTTCATGATATCTTCAGAGATAAGTTATAGATAGGAATTAGCATTTAAAAAACCTTTGAATTTCACTGCTGGTGACTGGATCCACTGCTGGTTTTCGCGCTGACCGTCGCTGCATAGCTACAGACGAGCGTGCGAGGAGGAAGATGACTCTGCCGGCTCCCGGCATTTGGGCCATTTGCTCCGGGCCTCTAATCGGCCTCTAATCGGCCTTTAATCAGCCACCTCGCCTGATTCCCAACACAGCGGGGACTCTCGCACGGGCGGCAGTAGGTGGCTGGCGGGCCGTCCGGAGCGAGGAGCAAGACGCCGACACGCCGACACGCCCCCAGGCCTCCAAGCCACTACGCAGACACAGGCAGAGCCAAGTGCCAAGAGTGTGGCTCTACCCCGGCTCCATCCCTACTACGCTCGGACGGGAGGCATCATGGACCACAGGCGAGCTTGGCCACAGCAGCTTGGCCTCAGCAGCAGGTAAAGCAGTGCACCAGCATACGGCAAGCGCAATCGTCATTAATTGACAGCCGCAGCGAGGGTGTGCCCCTGGCAGGATCACAGAGGGTGAACCTTTCACTGCTGGCTGTTCCCGCGGAGTTCGCGTCCTTAGCGCTGCTGGGAGGAGGAGTCTGTTTCCGAAAGCGGAGCCCGCGAAAAAAACTCGAAGTTTAGTGGATTACGGAGTACGGAGCTTGAGCTTGAGCCCGAATAGGATTAGGCTCGCTCGCTCCCGTTTTGCCCGTTTCTCCCGTTTTGCCCGTTGCCCGATTGTCTGTTTGTCCGCCAGCTCTCTTTCCCTCTCCCTATACGAAGAAATCGGCACGCAGCGCTGCAGCTTATGGCAGGTTCCCGCGGCTCCTAGGTCCTGGTTGTGGGACTCGGCGGGTCTCGGGAGAGTGGCCTGCAGCCCAGCCCTGCAAAAGAGACTGTGACTGTGACTGTGACTGTGACTGAGCGGTGGCGAGCAGCTGAGGAGGCATCACAGCTGCAGGTGCAAACGGTGAGGAGCGGCGGATGCGGGTGCGGGTGTGGGTATGTGGTGAGAGGGACAGCCGCCTGTCGAGGCACGCAGCTGAGCATGAGGTGTGAGGAAGCAAGGAGGCCAGGACGCCGCATCGTTCCCCAGTTGCCCAACTTGGCGCTACCAGGCGTTATCCGCGTCTCTTTTGGCGACATAGGCGCAAGTGGCAATACCTGGAAAAAACAAAAGCAACTCCCAATAAGGACCCCCAATAAGTGCCTACCCATTGTCCCCAGAGTGAGACTAGATCTCCGGCCACATAACGCAATAGCATCCTGCTATTTTGCAACCTCCCTGACGGCAACTGTTCCGACTGATACAGACAGGCTTGGGAGGTGGAGCAAGAATTTTGAGCAGAGACAGTAAGGGATAATAATATAAAAAAAAAAAAAAGAGGAAATGAGGTCGGGGAGAACACGAACAAACCCACCTAAGAATGCAAGAAAAAAAGCTAAAGCTAAGACCAAATCCCCCGCAGGCTCAGCTAAAGGAAGCCCACCTGCTCTACTAACCTTGCCGGTATACCCAATTTTCAATAACATGAATCACACTGGCAGATTTGCCTTTTTGAAAGATCCAGCAACGGCAGTATACGCAATGGCAAATACGCCAACAGGATTACAAAAACCAATGTCACCTAAAAAATTTGAAGTAAGGCCTGCAGGACCAACTTCACTAAGGACACCTCGGAATGCCCAAAACACGAACGTCGATAGGGCAAGTGGAACAGAGGAGACACATAAGCGTACGAATGCCACTCTAATGAAAAACATTTTTCAATTTCAAGCCCAGGTGCACAAGAGTAATAAAAATGATGATGTAAAGAACGACATTACGCAAGGGCAAGGACAGGAGAAATTATTAACAACTCTCACAGGATTAATTAAGACCACGGACTGCCAGCATGAAGGACACAAAACCAGCTATTCTCTCAGCAATAAAGAGAATAACGGCGATAAAATTATAACAACACCAGTAGCATCAATCAAAGCCACATACCAGGAGCAAACAATCACGGGAAGCTATTCGGCTCAACCCAGCAACGAAGCCTCCTACACTTCGAACACAAGCATGTATGAACCGGCACATAAGGTGCCTCCATACAGCCACTCAACTCCTAGACTGGACCAACGCATGAACCCAGTAGTGAATAAATCTACAGAGAGGATAAAGACAAAGGGCTTAAACCTCTCTTGGGTGCCTCAAGTACCTAGCCATAATAAAGGAAGAACTACGATCCAAGAAGTCTGCGCGGACAACCACACAATAGAAAGCACTCAGGAGGGACCGAAAACCCGTATCAAATCAATCACCTCCGAAAATGAGGCCCAGGAAATTGCTGAAAACACCTCAGAGGGACAAAAAAACCCTAACAAAGTAACTAATATCGAAAGGACGAATCAAGGAGCAGCGGCAATCGGTTGGGGTACAAAAACCTCTCCATCACATGAGTCGCTAAGTAAAAACATATTAGATACATCGAGTATAATGAACCAAGAGGTGGACATCATTTTACTAACAGACTCACCACATGTGACTTCCTTCGCCGCTCAAACAGAACCCTCGATCATAGAGATCTCTAGTGTTTCAGCTGCCCAAGAAATGGCAACAACAAAAAGGCTTGAAACATGTCGCGAAACAAGACAAAAAACCAAAGTGCAGCGTGATGATTCAACACCCATAAAGCAAGCTACGCATGGACTCCAACCTGGCTGCAGCGCAGAAGACCGATACCGGCAAAAAAGAGGAAATAACATCAGCGATAATTTGGAATCCATAATCACATTGCACAGTGCACTAGGGTGCATATTGGAAACTTCCATCAAAACCCTTAACATGCAGTCGGATAAACTCGACATTCAGATACACCTTATGAGCACAATGGCGGAATACATCGCTAATATAAACAAAAAACTGGACGACATGGCCAGCATTTTTGACATCATCAAGGATCAGACCCAACTGTGGGCTCCTTCCCAGTCTTGCACCTGCCATCCAATATTAGATAAACTAAAGAATTTGCCATCAATACTTAAAGACATATTGCAGGAATGTAAATACGTTAATCACAGTGACAATAACACACCAACTGAATGTGACCTCATCTCCTTTGAGAATTGCAAGAGCACACAAAACATACACACAGACCAACCAAACGGATCAGTAAGTCAAATAAAAGTGGGAAAAATTTCACGGCACAAGCTGTCAACTAAAATGGACGATATAATAGAGGAACTAAAAACAATTGGCACAACATCCCTCATTGCACAAAATAACGCTCATAAACTATTAGGACTAGAATCATCTAGTCGAGACGGGGCGAAAAATCAAAATGACGAGAAACGCCCAACAAAGAGGCAAAAGAAACGGGCAAGGAAAAACAGAAATCAACTGTTAAACTGCCCACTTGCCAATAAACAGACGCTGGCCGCTTATCCTATTTTTAGTCAGGTAAAAACGAAATCAAAACCTGAACCTAACGTCACAGAGGGGAAACATAACCCACCATTTTTTAAGAACGAAACGGAACTCAAAAACGGGAATGATCGAGAAGACAGTCAAACACGACTATGGATATGCCCCAGGGCTATACCACAAGTGAAAACATCAAAAAAGTCGTCACAAACAGCGGGGGTTGCCCCCGCAAAAAACTTAGAAGCAGGGAACTCTAATAATATCGAACCATTGAGTTCAACAATCACCGCAAGCATTCCTGTCTGCAGCACGGACCAAGGGCTCAGCGTCATTATTCAACCAAACAAAACCTCAGATAATCTGCAGGATGAACCCCAAAAATCTGAGTCGGCCCTAAATCATATATGGCGTACTAGTTTTGAAAATAAAGGCGACTGGAAAGAGAGGTCCGACCAAATAAACAGCTATGAACCAAGCAATCAGAGGTACCATCAGGTTGTATTCAAATACACTAACCAAAATCAAAAAAAGGTCCCCGACATTCGTGTCACACTACCAGGCACCAATGCAACCACAGGGAAAAGTGTCACCATATTGTCTGACCTTCAAACCTCGGGAAAAAGCAACCTAAATATTCATAAGCAAATAAAAACAAAGGCAGATAGATATATGGATGATCAACTGCAGTTCACGATTCACACTGGCATTAATGGCATGCAAGCATCAAAAGAGAATGCAAATGTGGAAAGGATAGGACCTTCTCCAGGACCAGCGACTACCACTAGTGGGTTCCACTGCGTACAGGCAGGTCCCAGCAGAATAGGCTGGGAGGTAAAAGCCACGACAAACACCCCACCAGCACCAACTCTGAACGAGGCGTATAATCAAACCACGCAATATTTCCAAACAAACACGCAACCAGCACCAACTTCAAAAAATGCATATAATCAAATAGCGCAATATCTCCACCTTAAGGCAAAGGTTCATGATGACCAGAAAATTGGTAACAATGAAAAGGCCCAGATTAGTAGCAATACACCCTCTGAGATGCAAATAGCTACAGCAGGGAAGATTCTTTTCATCCCCCACTACGAAACTCAAGGTACTCAAGATTACTTAAATCGAGGGAACATTCTCCACCTCACATCGACCATCCCAAGCCTAAACCACTTAACATACGCGGATCTACTATCAATTGAATTCGTCACATTAGGAGACAATGGGCCCAGAGAAGGCACACTCGCCACCTGGAGGAACTTAGAAGTGGCAAAAAGCATTCTCACAGAAGTGAACAAATTTGAAGAGTGGGGAATTTCCCTGAAAGAACAAACAAAAAAGGGTTACCCGACTCCCCTGCTAAGAACATGTAGGAAAAAAGAAGACCACACTGCCTCGACTACTCCCTCAATATTACAAGGTGCCAGGGGGGCCGAAACCACAATCAGTGATCATCAGAGACAGTTTTTGGGCACTAATGGAAATTGAACCTATTGCGAGGCGGGTAAAACAGAAGAAAACGTAATAAAATTGCTCTCCTGGAACATCGCAGGAGCAAAACACATCTTAAACCACAGTAGAAAGACAGCTGCCTGGGACCAATATGACATCATAGCGCTGCAGGAAACGTGGTCAATGGAGCCAATTGATGTACCAGGAAGATTATGCTTCCATGAAAGCGCGACGCGCACCCAGCGCTACGGTCGCGCAAGGGGGGGGTTTATCTATTTACGTATCTACTGCATTAAAGATAAACGCCTCGCATATGCCTACTTCAACAATGGACATGCAAATTATTAAGCTGGAGAGTACAATAAAATGTGTGGCAAGAACAATGGTCTTAATCAACATATACGCCCACCCGAAAAAACTGCAAAAAAAAAACTATTCAAACGTTTCGTTAACGTGATAACTTCCATCCGCCTTGACCACCCAAGCTGGGAGATTATGGCTACAGGTGACTTTAACTCCAATCTTCTACATTAATCGGAGGAAGAGGATAACATCTCAGTGGCAAACGAAATGTGGAACGTCGAATCTCAGGAGGTCATTCCGCCCTCGAAGAGAGACAAACTGGGCAAGCAATTGGTGTGGGACCTGGAACGACTCGGTTTACGGGTAATAAATGGAAGATGCATGCATGATAAACCCCCAGCTGCCACATACATAGGTCACAATACAAACTCGATCCTGGATTACACATTAGTAACTCTGCCCCTGCTGAGTTTAGTCAAAAAATGTCAAATAATTAGTTCTCTAGACAGCGATCACTCAATGCAACACATTGAGATGAAACTAAGTTCCCCTAGGTATGCAAATGCTCCAACTATACCAGGCCAACTCTCAACAATCAATTTGAAGCGGTTAAAGTGGACAAGCATCACACTACCTCAAATAGCGCTGGACGCTAAGAAACTATTACAAACAGTCACGGCAGAGAAGGGTCTATGCTCAAAAACTTGGGCAAATTTCCTGGAAATACTACCAAGATCCAGCAGCAAGGCTAAGAGGCAGAACAGTCCTACGACCAAAACCAAATTCTCGATTACCACACTAGCTATGAAGAAACACCTTCAAAAGCTCACAAGACGGATACAAGGTTCAAGGACAAATCAAAGCATTTGGCAAGAAGTTCGGTTGATAAGGAAGCAATATAAAAAGCTAGTATGGATGGAAAAAAGGAATAAGATCAATGACTTCTGGGCTAAATTGGTGTATAACACAAAAAAAGCAGACTCCAAGGCGTTCTGGGCGCAAGTCAATTCCATCAACAGACCAGCACAACCCATAAGTATGACATGCATCCCTGAAAATGATTGGGCCCAGCATATAGTCGACACATTCTCGGTAAAGCCGGTGGAGCATCAGGTCACGATGGCTACAACGGTATCCGAATCTCCTGGAAACATGGCACAGGAAAGCAAGCTTGTTCTCAGCCTCAATGGCATGCCCGATTGCCTGGATCAATCAATGTGGTCAGCTGACGATCGACGAATATCATCAATAATTAAGAAAGGCAAGCAAGAGAGCACACCAGGGCCAAATGGAATCCCGCAGGCGATCAATAAAGAAGACCCCAAGTTCTGGGCATGCAAATTCAACCTTCTGTTCCGGACAATCAGCAACTCAGGTCGGGTTCCGGAAAGTTGGAGGGGTGCTATCATTAACCCCATCTATAAAGGCGGAGACCGCAAAAATCCATCAAACTAACGCTTAATTGCCCTGATCGATGCAGAGGCAAAATACTATGCTTCCTTGATTCTAGCTGATTTAGCACAATGGTCGGATACGAACAAGATCCCGTTAAATCAGACAGGGTTCCGTCGCGGAACTGGAACAATGGCTAATGCAATGGCACTGTGCTTGCTCGGCGAAAACAGTCTACACAACCATTGGGAATTATATACCTGTTTCGTCGATTTTAAGGCTGCCTTTGATCGTGTAAATAGGAACTTACTATGGGCCAAATTAAAGCAGCAGGGTCTACCGGAGTCAATCCTAATGCCAATCATTGATCTGTATAGTAACACCTGGATGCAGGTAAAAACCAACAATGGGCAAAGGCTAACAAGAAAGATCCACACCTTTGACGGATTAAAACAAGGCTGTGTGTTGGCTCCCCAACTTTTCATCTTGTTTATGGCCGACCTAACAGTAAGCCTTGACCTGATCAATGCACATCCCCCCCGGCTGGGTACGCTTCGTATAACACACCTATCCTACGCCGACGATGTGGTCCTGCTAAGCCAGACAAGAATATGCCTGCAACGCCTTCTACAGGAGCTGACCCGCTACACAAAACTGAACATGCTAGAAATAAATAGCACAAAAACAAAAAAAATGGTCATAACCCGACGCAACAAACCATCACCAACCTTCCTAATAGATAATGTCAAACTGGAAGCGGTTGGAAGTTACAAGTACCTCGGGATACTGTTAGACAAGCGCCTTAATTTCCAGGCACAATTCACCAGCATGGAAAAGAAGGGCATGGCCCTAATGCACGCTTTCATGAGTTTAGCAACTGAACTCAAAGGTCCTCTGGTTTCGCCTCTGCTAACAATAATGAAAGCTAAACTAATTCCAACGATAGCTTACGGGAGCGTACTGCATCATGGCAAGAGTGCACAACTTTTGGACAAAGTGCAAATGAAAATCTATAAACATGTCCTTGCGCTACCAAGTAACGCATCACCGGCCCAAATAAGACTGGAACTCGGCCTGAAATCCCAAGTGCTGTTGAGGAAATATGAGACCATAAAATTCTGGTACGACGTCTGGATGAACCAAGAGATTATGCTCTATCGAGTTATGTGGGAAACTATCACCAAAAATCCAAATTCAAATCATGCTAAGTATCTTAAAATGTTAATAGAATCAACAAATCTGGCTGGCCTCTGGGAATCTAAGCTCCCAGTACCTTCATTCAAACAGTTGGTCAGGAAGGCAGCCATTAGACACTCATTGTTGGACGACAAAACAGCTTTTAGCCGCCGGTCTCATGCTTGGATGACACTCCATTCTTACAAAAAACTTGTGCCGGCGCTATTCTTGGACCTCGCATTTTCGCCTTTTATTAAACGTAAATTCCTTAATATAAGGTTGGGCAACCTGCCAACTAATGCCGATCAGCCAAAGTGGAAGTCCCAAGAAAGTGAAGGGTGCGGGTTATGTGGCGCAGCAAGACAAGATTTTATCCACCTGATTTGTATATGCCCGGCTCTTATACAGGAACGTCGGAATTGGTTGAAAACCAAGTTCAAGGAGTATGGAACACGTACATGTTGGTCCGCTGTCATACAAACTTTATGTCAAGTAGACCCACAATTCATTTGTAGGACAATCAAATTCATTGAACTTTTTGAGAAAAAGCAAAAATTATTAGCAAACTGTTGAACTTGGAATATGTTATTTCTTATGGTTGCAAGTCATCCGTTCTTATATTCATTTTTATCTTTTATCATGTTTACAGTAGTGTAAATTCTTTGTGTCTTAGTATATTGTCGTATTCATATTTTGTAATGGTTTTTATTAACTATACAATAAAGCATTTACTTACTTACTTACTTACACTGAAAAAACCATAGATTTCATGCACGTTATAGTTAGGAATTGGCTTTTAAAAAACCTTTGAAATTCACTGAAAAAAACAAAGGTTTCAGGGGCGTTATAGTTAGGAATTGGCATTTAAAAAACCTTAGAAATTCACTGAAAAAACCATAGGTTTCAGGGGTGTTATAGTTAGCTGGACATTTCCCTCATACAAAACCCTAGAAATTCCCCGGTTATAGTTAGTTCAGCTAACTATAACTCGCGCCCCCGCAATGCACTGCTGATGACGTCACATATTACATCACTCATGACATGGTCAGTGACATCACTGATGACATCTCAAATGACATCACTGATGACATCACTGATGACGTCATCCATGTGATAAATTAGTGTATCTTCTCACACCCTAATATAACCTTTGATACACCGACTCAAAATTTCAGACGGCCATTTTGACAACCATAGATACTCCAATACCAATAACTACTCACCCACTCATTGACTTTTAGGTCTACATACATCTCCACTCACTCACCTGTACAGTCACTCATACTTACAGTCACTCTGTGCATTTATACACCTATATAGACACTCACACACTGCCAATCATCCATTGAGGTACTGATACATCTAGTCAGTCATGCAAATAATTAATCACAGTAAAATTTACTCACCTATACAGTTAAAAACACTCAAGTTCACTTACTCATAAAAATACTAACAAAGTCTGTGTCTTCCTGCAGAAAAACAAACAGCACATGACACAGATATCCTTGCACTATGGTGCATACAGCCACTCCAAAAATCACACACTCTCACATATAGATAGTTATATACTCTTACACACATATACACTGCGTTTCACATATGTAGTTACTGACACATGTACAACTGAGATATACATTCAATCACTAACACACCCATACATACACTCACCCAACCATACAGTCCATCACAGATGCACTCTTAAAAACATGCACCCACTGAATCATCCACTCACACATCTAGTCACAGAGTCACACACACCCTACCCACACAAACACTCAGGCACCCATACAGATACTCAGACAACCAATCAATAACCCATATCGACACTCATACAGCTATTCACAAAACCATGCAGCCACTTATACACCAACACACAGACACATACAGACATTCACACAGTTTAGTCACTAGTCTGCAGTAAGATACATTTAATGACTCACTTATAGACTCAGTTAAGCACCTAGAAAATCATCCATTCACACACTTGTACACCCACTTATTTTTCAACAGGCCTTTCCCTATATATATTAAACATAATAAAACTGTTCAGAAACACATACTCAATGGATGATGTCATCAGTGATGTCATCAGTGATGTCATTTGAGATGTCATCAGTGATGTCACTGACCATGTCATGAGTGATGTAATATGTGACGTCATCAGCAGTGCATTGTGGGGGCGCGAGTTATAGTTAGCTGAACTAACTTTAACAGGGGAATTTCTAGGGTTTTGTACGAGGGAAATGTCCAGCTAACTATAACACCCCTGAAACCTATGTTTTTTTCAGGGAATTTCTAAGGTTTTTTAAATGCCAATTCCTAACTATAACGCCCCTGAAACCTTTGGTTTTTTCAGTGAATATATATATATACATACATATATATATTCACTTAAAAAACCATAGGTTTCACACATGTTATAGTTAGCTGGACATTTCACTCATAAAAAACCAATGAAATTCCCCCGTTATAGTTACTGCAGGCAACTATAACTCACGCGACCGCAATCCTCTGCTGATGCTAATACTGTATTTAGACACTTATTTACCCATGTCTTCTTCCATTAATCTTTAGCTATACATATATTACACATATTTATTTTTCAGAAAGACACATATGTCATCAGTGATGTAATATCTGACGTCATCAGCAGAGGATTGCGGTCGCGTGAGTTATAGTTGCCTGCAGTAACTATAACGGGGGAATTTCATTGGTTTTTTATGAGTGAAATGTCCAGCTAACTATAACATGTGTGAAACCTATGGTTTTTTAAGTGAATTTGCAAGGTTTTTTAAATGCTAATTCCTAACTATAACGTGTGTGAAACCTATGGTTTTTTCAGTGAATTTGTACGGTTTTTTAAATGCTAATTTATTTATGTATTATTTTTTTTATATATTTATTTTACAATAAACTACGTATTAAAAATTATTATTTTTTTTTTTTTGGCTTTCACCCTGCGAATTATTTATTTATTTTTGTAAAACATTTTTTTTTTTTGTGTTTTTCAGGGTGCGCGCACTGTGCGCGCACCCCCGCGATTTTTAAAAAAAAAAAAATTTTTTTTTGCCTTCGGGGTCCTTCAGGGACCCCCTGACAAAGGCTAGGGGGTCAGGAACTCTCTACCCTGCCCCCTTTTCACGTTCGCCACCTTCCTTTTTCACTCTCGCACTGAAAACAAACAAAATGGCGGCCGACACTTCCTGATTTCGACCGATTCGAACGTTGACTAACATGTAACCACCAATCAGAATTACGCTCGCGCACGTTAGGGTGCTCGCACGGTGCTCGCACGGTGCGCGCACCCTGCGCGCATATAGATATATATATGCTTTTAAATGCTATTTTCTCCGGAAATACTGAACAGATTTACACCAGACCTGCAAAAGGCACTTCCTTGACCTTATGGCTACCTCTCTGCCAAATTTCAAGTAATTCTGTTCAGCCGTTCGGGCTGTAGCTGTGTCTAAAGGTCCTATGGAAAAATGCATGGGAAAAACGCGTTTTGGGACCCCCCTTTTATCTCAGCCCCCGCTTGACGAATCCCCCCGAGACTTTCAGGGTAGGAGCGGAGCGTAGCGCCCCACCTATTTTGAAAAATTCGCGAGGATTCGTCGACCGGCGCCAAAGTTATTCAAAATAGAATGTTGCGGATTTCCTATGGAAACGTGGTCCTAACTATAACTACCTACTGGCGACCGCCAGTAGGTAATATATATATATATATATATATATATATATATATATATATATATATATATATTTAATTTCAATCAATGTTTATTACAAATATATTAAAGTACAGAATATTAATGACATTAATTTGACATGAGCACATTTTAAGGATTCTTTTTGCACATAAACAGCTAGTGCATAACTATCACATTATGTTTCTCTATTCCTGAACAAAGGATTCACCAGCCCCTTTTAAGAAGTCTAGTTGTCTACCCCACACACACCGATGTACAACAATTGGCCTCACGCCTCAAAAATGTTTTTGTTAACATTGCAAAAGACTCCTATATTTACAGTAGGAGCATTCTGAGATTTTTATTCCCATGAAAAAGACAGCTGTACATCAGTCAAAGTACCTTTCTCTATTCTTACACAATGAGCATACCAGTTCAGTCGAGGAATACAATTGGTAAGACTCTTGTATATGATTTGGCCTTCAAATAAGACTTTAAACACTGAGAAAGTCTCTTGTAGTTGACGTTGGCACTTCTGAGAAGGTACCTTTCTCCATGAAGAAGGCTGTTGCACCACGTCGCCAAACTACCTTTTTCTACTCTTGTACAAAAAAATCCAAGCCTGGCTTAAGAATTTCTATCCTATACTTCAAACATAAAATGTTGGTTCTCAAATGGATGTTTCAACTTTGTGAAAGTTTCCCATGTTTCACCTGGGCACATTTTGAGAATGTGTCTTATCCCATAAAATGCCGGATGTAACACTGCCAACTTGAGTTTTTCTACTCTTGCACAAAGGACAGCTAGCCCCATTCTGGAAACCCACTTACAGAATTTGTGCTTCCAAACACAAGAAATGTTTTAAGTTTGTTAAAAAAGGTTTATGTACATATATACATATTTATTGAGTGTGCGCCTGGGTAGCTAGAAAGAGCCTCAGGTAGAAGAAATACTTTGAGAAAAATAAGAGCTTTATGAGGCGAGGACAATTACATTCTCGAATTATAAGAGACAAAAATTATAATGATGTGCCTGTTCTTAAATCTATTTCTCTATTGTAAGAATACTAAAGGGTCAGGAAGAATCAGCATGGAGAGTTTGTTGCAATCAGAAATACAGTTTTATCTTCCTGATGGAAACTAGATTTCATAAGACGGTGGCTAGAAAAGAGAATGAGAACTCAGATACTTGGATTTTTAAGGAAGTGTGGAACTTCCTGAAGGGACACAGTTTAAACCAGTTAATGCTGCATTTGAAGTGGGATTAATAGATATGGCATAATTCTAGTCTATCTCTGGTGGTGGCTTAAGTACCACTATTATCATATCACATCACATCATCTCAGGTGAATATATAAAGCACACATTCACACCTAGGGGTGTCTTGGTGCTGACTTCCATATTTTTATTGTTATCCAAGTAAATGGTACTTATTGTATTGATCTCGAAAGGCTGAGTGGAAACACGAGGATTAAAACATGTGAGAGAGAGAGGTGAAACACATATCCCTCAAGTGGATTAATTCGTTTAATAAGCCACAAGACTAATATGATCCGTATGGGCTCTTCAACATCCCTATACTCACACACATCGCTCTGGAGACTTACTATAATCGCACACTATCTCTGTGCAATCTCCCTGTGCATACCTATAATCGCACACCATCTCTGTGGGTACCTGGGGATGTCTATAATAACACACTATCTCTATGGGGACATTGGCATGTCTATAATCGCACACTGGCTCAGTGAGGGATTGTACATCCCTATAATCACACACTATCTCTGTGGGACCCTGGGCATGTGTATAATCACACACTATCTCTGTGGGAACCTGGGCATGTCTATAACCACACACTATCTCTGTGGGGACCTATAATCACACACTATCTCTGTGAGGACCTGGGCATGTCTTTAATCACACACTATCTATGTGGAAACCTGGGCATGTGTATAATCACACACTATCTCTGTGGGGACCAGGGCATGTCTATAATCACACACTATCTCTGTGGGGACCTATAATCACACTCCATCTCTGTGAGGACCTGGGCATATCTTTAATCACACACTATCTCCTCTGGGACCTGGGCATGTCTTTAATCACACACTATCTATGTGGAAACCTGGGCATGTGTATAATCACACACTATCTCTGTGGGGAGCAGGGCATGTCTATAATCACACACTATCTCAGTGGGGACCTGGACATCCCTATTATCACAAACTATCTCTGTGAGGACCTGAGTATGTATTTGATCACACACTATCTCCGTGGGGACCTGGGCATGTCTTTTTTCACACACAATCTCTGCGAGAACCTGGGCATGTCTATAATCACACACATTCTCTTTGACAACCATGGTAATACTATAGTCACAAACCATCTCTGTGGCGACCTGGACATGTGTATAATCACACACTATCTCTGTGAGGACCTGGATATATTTTTAACGATACACTATCTCCATGGGGACCTGGTCATGTCTTTAATCACACACTATCTCTCTTGGAACCTGGGCCTATCTATAATCACGCACATTCTCTTTGATGACCATGGTAATACTATAGTCACACACCATCTCTGTAGGGACCTGGCCATGTGTATAATCACACACTATCTCTGTGGGGACCTGGGGTTATTTATAATCACACACTATCTCTGTGGGGACCTGGACATCCCTATAATCACACACTATCTCTGTGAGGACCTGGGTATATCTTTAATCATACACTATCTCCATGGGGACATGAGCATCTCTATAATCATACACATTCTCTTTGGTGACCATGGTAATAATATAGTCAGACACCATCAGCATGGGGAACTGGACATCTCTATATTCATACATTATCTGTGTGTAGACTGGGGCACGACTATATTCACACAGTATAGTATCTCTGTGGGGACCTGAGAATGTCTAAAATCACATACTATCTCTTTAGGGATAGTGGTAATGCTATAATCACACAATATCGCTGTGGGGACCTGGACATCAATATAATCCATCACACACTATGTTTGTGGGGAATTAAACATGAGTGCCATCACACACTATCTCTGTGGGGACCTGTGGTTCACTATAATCCCACAATACCTCCGCAGGGTTTGAGCATGACTATAATCACACACTACCTGTGATTCCACCTCAGCATCACTATAATCACAGATCATTTTTGCAGTAATCTGAACATGACTAATATAATACACAATTTCTCCAGGAACCTGAATATTTCTATCATAATCCTCTTTATATAGCGAGTTGAACATGACTATCATAACACTTTTTATAGGGGGACTTGAATATGATTGTGACCACACACTCTCTCTGTGAGGACTTGAACATAACTACAATTTAACACCACCACTGAGGGGAACTTGATTATGAAGAAAATTACACTCTTTCACTATGGGGACTTGAGACTGATTATAATTAAATGCTATATCTGTGGGGACCAGGGCACAATTGTAATGTCATACTATTTATGCATGAACGTCAGCATGAGTATCATCGTACACAATGGAGGACTTGAACATCACTATCATAACACTCTCTATGCGGGGACTTGAACATGATTATAATCACACACTATCTATGCGGGGACTTGAACATGACTGTAATCACACACTGTCTCTGTGGAGACCTGGTAATTACTGTAATAACACATTGTTTCTGCATGAACAGTAGCATGACAATCATTGTACACTCTCTCTAGGGGTACTTGAACATGACTATGACCAAACACTTTATCTCTAGGGACCTGGGCATGACTATAATAATCAGACACTGTCTTTTTGATGATTTGAGCATGACTATGATGACATGCTATCTGTGTGGCAACTTGGACATCACTCTAATGATACACTATCTCATGTGGCTTCAACATAACTGTCACCACACACTAGCTCTACAGAGAATTGAGTATTATTATAATCACACACCATCTCTGCAGGGGCTTTAACATAAATATAATCACACTCTGTGTATGGGGACTTCAGAGTGACAATAATTAAACACTTTGGTGCCGATTACGATCCTGGAAAAACCGGGTACGAACCGTCGGTCGGAGCGTTTTCTCCGTCCGACTCGTACCCGGTTGTAAAACTTTACAAACATGGAAGTACGATTCGCACGGAAACACCATTTCCGTACGATTCGTAAAAAACACCGTCCGACGGAAATATACATACGAATGTGATCTGGGAATGCTCCAACGTCACGTCGGGACGCTGTCAGGCAGCGTTTCACGACCCAGGAAGTACGATTCGAACCGACAGCAGTCCGGACGGCAATATTTTCACGGCACCCAAAAAGTGCCGGAAAAGCGAAGTACGCTGCAAAACGACCAGAATAGGGGGCCCGGTACGCGCCGTACTCCCCCCAGCCCCCGTGAGTACGCGCCGAACCCCCCCGTGTATGTACACCTGTGTACGTGTCGAACCCCCCCATGTATGTACACCCGTGTACGTGTCGAACCTCCATGTATGTACACCCGTGTACGTGTCGAACCCCCCATGTATGTACACCCGTGTACGTTCGAGTCGTACCCCCACCCGTGTATGTACAGTGCGCTGGGGGTACGCACCGTACATACACGGGTGGGGGTACGACTCGAACGTACACGGGTGTACATACACGGGGGGTTCGACACGTACACGGGTGTACATACACGGGGGGTTCGGGGCGTACTCACGGGGGCTGAGGGGGGGTTCGGCGCGTACTCACGGGGGCTGGGGGGGGTACGGCACGTATGTGGGCACATGTCTCCATGGTTGCAATGGGAGTTCGGTGCGGACGGAGTTTTTTCCATACGGTTGTGACATCGGACGCACGGGATGGATCGTACTTGCGCGGTCGGACTTCACTTTTCACGTTTGTACGGTAAATCGTCCGGGGAAGTGTCGGACACATTTTCCGACCCGAGGACGTGTGGGGAATTGTTCCCAATGCGACTCGTATGGAGGTTTTCCCATGCGAATCGTACTTGGCAGTTTGTACGGCACTTGTACGATTCGTACGGTAAAAAGACCGGTTACGAGTCGTACGGGGAAAATTTTTCCAGGATCCTGATCGGCACCTGTTGGACCCGGCCTCGTAGCATGGCTCTACTTGTCCCCGCACCACCTAACCTGGTACCTGCAGCCCCGAGCCCACGGCCTAGCCGATCCTTTCCACCAGAACACACGCACCCGACCCGGACATCCTCGTCCATGGCCTCTCTCCCTTCGGCCACCCCGGGCCCGCGTGCCCGCCTCATGCACCAAGATGGCCGCCCGGCCCCAGCGCGACCCGGGCCTAGCGGCGCCACTCCGGCTGGAGGACACCACGCTTGCCAGGGGATGAGAGAGGGAGGAGCAGTTCTATCGCACCTCTGAACTCCCCTGGGACGATGAGTTTCGATCGGCCCTCCGGCCTCCCTGAGAGCTGGCTCCACGCCTGCTGGGTGTCTGGGACTCCTCCCGACCCGGCCCTGAGAGGATCAAAAGACAATGGTAGGAAACCCCGACAAGCGACCCCCAGGTGACAAGACCCCTGCCTGCACAGACTCCGGACATCAAAGAGGGGTCGACCTATAACAAGGGGTGCTCTGAGACTGTCCGGCAGATTCGACGCTGGAACAACGAGAGCCTGCTGACGCGGTCGCGGCTCCTGGAACTTAGAACCCCCTGAGCCCTGCTGAGTGACTCGCGGCTCCCTCAAGATCGTAAGACCTCCGAACTGTACCTGAGCCCTGCTGAGTGACTCGCGGCTCCCTGAAGATCGTAAGACCTCCGAACTGTACCTGAGCCCTGCTGAGTGACTCGCGGCTCCCTGAAGATCGTAAGACCTCCGAACTTGTACCTGAGCCCTGCTGAGTGACTCGTGGCTCCCTGAAGATCGTAAGACCTCCGAACTGTACCTGAGCCCGCTGAGTGACTCGCGGCTTCCGCCGACTCCACTGATCCCGCCGGACCCCAACGACAACAAGCCTACCCCCCAGCTCGAGGATTGTGAGCTGTGCGCCGGGTACGTCCTTGCCTTGAACCTTACCAGAGACTGTCCCGCTACCCCCTATCCCTTCCGAGACTCATTGAGCCCGCGCTCTCCTTGTACATATTTGCAGTGCTAACCTGTTTGATAAAGAGTGATTCCTAAGAACGCACGGTGTGGTGTTTCTGTGTCGTGTGGTGCCAGAAGTACGATCCTCGATACGGGATTCCTCCTTCTGAGGAGTCTCCCGCCAGTGCCCGGCTACGATACTTTGAGGGTGGGTCTCAGGGTAGCCAGGACCCCCTTTCCGGGCTCCTCTGAGGTCGCCGTCTAACATTGGTGGCAAGCGACGGGATTCGGGCCCATCACCTAGAGATCGTACCGTGAACGACGGACGCACTACCGACAAAGATGGCAGAAGGAAACGTCATGATCCCCGCAGAAACCAACGCCAACAGGGTGTTCCAGGTGGAACAACTAGAAGAATACACGCACAAAGAACTAAAGCAATTCTGCAAAGAACTTAAAATCGCTACCACCGGTCTCAACACCAAAGAAGATTTGCAGAAAGCACTGAAAGCTTGGGTGGATGCCGGGGCCTCCCGCCCGGAAGGCACGGGGGAGCGCCCCGACGAAGCCGAACCCTCCCAAGGCGAAAGCAGCAGCAATCAGGTGCGAGGCATCGTACCAGACGGGGGCCTATCCCCGGAAGAACTCGCGGACAGAGAGAGAAGCCGCAATCACGAACTCGAGTTAGTCAAACTCAAAATCGAAGGCGAATTAAAGTTAGCGGAAAAAAGCTAGCAGTAGAGCAAATGCGCGTGCAAGGCGAGCTAGAAGAGAAGAAGCTCCAACGGGAACACGAAGGAAGGAAGCTCCAACTAGAGCACGAACGCAGCTTGAAGGAAATCAAGCTCAAGGCCAGAAGCGAGGAAGGGAGGCCCCCGGGAAACCGAGAGGCGGCCTCCCCAGCGGAGCAGAAGGTCCACATCCCCAAGGACGTGGTCAAAGAATATTATAAAAACGATGACATTCAACAATGGTTCAGGGCCTACGAGGTCGCCATGACCTCCCATCGGGTCCCGCAGAAGGACTGGGGGGCGGGGTTGTGGGGACGGTTTCTGAGCGAACGAAGAGACACCCTGCTCGACCTACCCATCTCTCTGCAGACCTCCTACAGCCACATGAAAGAGGCTCTACTCACAAGGTACGGTCTCACCCCCGAGATGTACCGTCAGCGATTCCGGGACTGCAGGAAAATCCCGGGCACCACCTGGGTGGAATATGTAAACTTTTTCAGTCGGGCCTTCGATGGGTGGATCAAGGGCAGCAAAGTCACCACCCTTGAGGAACTCACCAACCTCATGTTGTGGGAACACCTGGCTGCGAACTGCTTTGTGGAACTATGCCAGCATCTGCTTGACAGCAAACTCACCGATCCCAGGAAGCTGGCGGTGGAAGCAGACCGCTGGACCAACACCCGGGTCCCCCGGGGCATGGTAGGAGAATACCCCCGAGCCAGTCAGGGACCACCCCGCCAGAGAGGAGGAGGGAACCAGGGAGGGCAGCGAGAGTCCCAGCCTAGCCCCCCGAAGACCCAACCTCCACCTTTTCCAGCGCCCCCCCACCAGTAACGGGACCCCCCGGGAGACGGGGACACCGGGTAACCATCACTTGCTTTCGTTGCCAGAAGCCCGGGCACTACGCCAATGACCCAGAGTGCCCCATGGCCACCCAAGTCACCCCTGCAAGACAGATAGCCAACATAGCTCTGGGGGAGGAGGTTGAGGAAACCGGGGAGTGGGGACCCGCAGCTATGGCCCTAGTATCCCTGGGAGATAGAGAGATGGTCCCTGGCAGCCTCCTGCCCTCCAACACGAAGAAATACGGGCAGCTCGTCAAGATCAATGGCCACCAAATAGAGGCCCTGCGGGACACCGGGGCCAGCATCACCGGTGTCCTCAGGCAATTAGTCCCCGAGGAGCAGATCCTCCCCAACGTCTTTTGCCCGGTAATTTCCGCCGATAATAGAGAGAGTATGTGTCAGGTAGCCCTGGTGCCGTTTGAGTGGGGTGGGGTGACAGGTAAACTGAGGGTTGCCGTAAGAACCTCCCAGCCGGTCGACTGCCTCTTAGGGAACGACCTGGAGAGTTCTCCCTGGAAGCACGTCGAGCGCAAGGCCCACCTAGGAATGATGGGGCTCCCCGAGTGGGTGTGCGCCACCACCCGATCTATGTCAGCTCGACTTCCCCCCCTGGGAGAAGTCGAAGACGCCCCGACCGAGGAAGTCAGAACAGTAACCCCCGAGGGTCCTCCCGTCCCCCCATCGGAAGGGCCAGTCGCCAGCGACGAACCCTCACCGTCCGACACCGCCCCGGTCCCCGAGTTAGGCGATCTACCCGAATTGGCCCAATGGCGCCACGAGGGCGGGCCCACCCGGGAGGAATTTTGCCGGGAGCAAGCCACTTGTCCTTCCCTGGTCGGACTGCGGCGCCAGGCCGAGGGCCAAGCCGCAGGCGACCAAACTGGAACGCACCGAATTTATTGGGAAAATAACATTTTGTACAGTGAGCAGAAGTCGGTGGAGCTGGGATCCGGACGGGTGCTGGTGGTACCCCTCCGCTTCCGAGACTTCCTCCTGGGCTTAGCCCACGACGTCCCCCTCATCGGCCACCTGGGTCAAGACAAGACCTACAGCCGTCTCGTGACCCATTTTTACTGGCCTAGAATGAGAGCAGCTGTAGAAGCCCACTGCAAGTCCTGTCCCACGTGCCAAGCTAGTGGGAAGAGTGGGGGGAAGCGCAAGGCTCCCCTCCAACCCTTACCGGTCGTCAGTACCCCCTTCGAACGAGTCGGGATCGACATCGTGGGGCCCCTGTACCCCCCCACCTCCCAAGGTCACCGTTTCATCCTGGTCCTAGTGGATCACGCCACCCGATACCCTGAGGCTATCCCCCTACGCACCGTCACGGCCCCCGTGGTGGGCCGGGCCCTGATGGGGATCTCTTCCCGGGTGGGTTTTCCCCGCGAGGTCGTGAGCGATCACGGCACTAATTTTATCTCGAAGTACATGACGTCCCTGTGGCAACAATGTGGAGTGTCCTATAAGTTCACCACCCCGTACCATCCCCAAGGGAACGGCCTAGTAGAGAGGTTTAACTGGACTCTGAAAGGGATGATCACCGGCCTAGAAGAGCCCCTCCGGCGTAAGTGGGACGTCCTGCTCCCCTGCCTCTTGTTCGCTTACCGAGAAGTCCCCAGAAGTCCCTAGGGTTCAGCCCGTTTGAGTTGCTCTATGGACACCCCGTCCGAGGTCCCCTCAGTTTGGTTAAGGAAGGGTGGGAGGCGGCACCCCAGACCACCCCACGAGATGTGTTCCAATATGTTCTGACCCTCCGGAACCAGACCAGGAAGTTCCGAGCACTGGCCGAGGCCAACCTAGAGGCAAGCCAAGAAGAGATGAAGCGCTGGTACGACCAGAATGCCACTCTGGTCGAGTTCCAGCCGGGCCAACAAGTATGGGTCATGGCCCCCGTGAAGCCAGGCGCCCTCCAGGACAGGTGGACCGGGCCCTACAAAGTGATTGAGCGGAAGAGTCAAGTCACATACTTGGTGGACGTCCAGTCGCCTCGGGATCCCCTTCGGGTCCTTCACGTGAACCGCCTCAAGCCTCACTTCGTGCGGACAGAACTGAGCCTCCTGCTGGCCACCGATGACGGGGCCGAAGATGAGTCCGATCCCCTCCCGGACCTCCTGTGTGTCAAGGAGCAGGAGGGCTCCGTGGAAGGAGTGAACCTCTCCCCAGCTCTCACTGCCCAGCAACAAGAGGACTGCCGCCAGCTCCTAGGACAATTTGCCGACCTCTTCTCCCTGATCCCCCGAGTCACCGACTGGTGTGTCCATGACGTGGACACCGGGGACAGCCCGCCGGTGCGACACCGAGCATACCGGGTCCCTGACCGGGTCCGGTCCTGCATTCAAGCTGAAGTCTCGAAGATGTTGACCATGGGGGTAATCGAGCCATCTGACAGTCCCTGGGCCAGCCCCGTGGTCCTGGTCCCGAAGGCAGCGGCCCCCGGTGTCGCCCCCGAGCTCCGATTCTGTGTGGACTACCGGGGGCTCAATGACGTCACCCGAGCCGATGCCCACCCCATTCCACGGGCCGACGAGCTCATTGACCGACTCGGGGCAGCCCGGTTCCTCAGCACATTCGACCTCACCTGCGGATACTGGCAGATTGCGCTCACCGAGGGAGCCAAGGAGCGGTCCACCTTCTCCACCCCAGATGGGCATTACCGCTTCCGCGTAATGCCCTTCGGAATGAAAAATGCCCCGGCCACCTTCCAGCGACTGGTGAATAGAGTCCTGGCCGGGCTGGAACAGTTCAGCGCGGCCTATCTAGACGACATCGCCGTTTTCAGTTCCGAATGGAGTGAGCACCTCCAGCACCTCCGGAGGGTGCTAACCGCCCTGCGCCAGGCAGGCCTCACAGTAAAAGCCAGCAAGTGCCAAATTGGGCAAGGATCAGTAGTCTACCTGGGGCACCAGGTCGGGAGTGGCCAGGTCGCCCCCCTACAGCCGAAGATCGACGCCATCTTGGCCTGGGAACCCCCCACCACTCAAACGGAGGTCCGAGCCTTTCTGGGCCTTACTGGCTACTACCGAAGATTCATCCGGGGGTATGGCAGTCTTGTCGGCCCCCTCACAGAACTCACATCCAAAAAACAGCCAAAGAAGGTGCAGTGGACGACTGCCTGCCAGGAGGCGTTCGATGCCCTAAAGAAGGCCATGTGTACTGCCCCCGTCCTTCAGGCTCCCGACTACTCCAAGGAGTTTGTAGTCCAAACCGATGCCTCCGAGCATGGCATTGGGGCCGTCCTGTCCCAGGTGAATGACCAAGGCCTAGACCAGCCCATTGCCTTCCTCAGCCGGCGGCTGTTGCCCAGAGAACAGAGATGGAGCACCATTGAGCGCGAAGCCTTTGCCGTGGTCTGGGCACTCAAGAAACTACGCCCCTACCTGTTCGGCACCCATTTCAAAGTCCAAACCGACCATCGGCCCTTGCGATGGCTCATGCAGATGCGAGGAGAAAACCCCAAGCTACTGCGGTGGTCAATCTCCCTCCAGGGGATGGATTTCACCGTAGAACATCGCTCTGGTACGGACCACGCCAACGCTGACGGCCTCTCCTGGTTCTTCCGCCTCAGCGAAGAGAACCCCCCAAGATGATGGGCAGTTCTCTCCGGCTTTCAGCTGGGGGGGACGCGTGTTGGACCCGGCCTCGTAGCATGGCTCTACTTGTCCCCGCACCACCTAACCTGGTACCTGCAGCCCCGAGCCCACGGCCTAGCCGATCCTTTCCACCAGAACACACGCACCCGACCCGGACATCCTCGTCCATGGCCTCTCTCCCTTGGGCCACCCCGGGCCCGCGTGCCCACCTCATGCACCAAGATGGCCGCCCGGCCCCAGCGCGACCCGGGCCTAGCGGCGCCACTCCGGCTGGAGGACACCACGCTTGCCAGGGGATGAGAGAGGGAGGAGCAGTTCTATCGCACCTCTGAACTCCCCTGGGACGATGAGTTTCGATCGGCCCTCCGGCCTCCCTGAGAGCTGGCTCCACGCCTGCTGGGTGTCTGGGACTCCTCCCGACCCGGCCCTGAGAGGATCAAAAGACAATGGCAGGAAACCCCGACAAGCGACCCCCAGGTGACAAGACCCCTGCCAGCAAGTGCCAAATTGGGCAAGGATCAGTAGTCTACCTGGGGCACCAGGTCGGGAGTGGCCAGGTCGCCCCCCTACAGCGGAAGATCGACGCCATCTTGGCCTGGGAACCCCCCACCACTCAAACGGAGGTCCGAGCCTTTCTGGGCCTTACTGGCTACTACCGAAGATTCATCCGGGGGTATGGCAGTCTTGTCGGCCCCCTCACAGAACTCACATCCAAAAAACAGCCAAAGAAGGTGCAGTGGACGACTGCCTGCCAGGAGGCGTTCGATGCCCTAAAGAAGGCCATGTGTACTGCCCCTGTCCTCCAGGCTCCCGACTACTCCAAGGAGTTTGTAGTCCAACACGATGCCTCCGAGCATGGCATTGGGGCCGTCCTGTCCCAGGTGAATGACCAAGGCCTAGACCAGCCCATTGCCTTCCTCAGCCGGCGGCTGTTGCCCAGAGAACAGAGATGGAGCACCATTGAGCGCGAAGCCTTTGCCGTGGTCTGGGCACTCAAGAAACTACGCCCCTACCTGTTCGGCACCCATTTCAAAGTCCAAACCGACCATCGGCCCTTGCGATGGCTCATGCAGATGCGAGGAGAAAACCCCAAGCTACTGCGGTGGTCAATCTCCCTCCAGGGGATGGATTTCACCGTAGAACATCGCCCTGGTACGGACCACGCCAACGCTGACGGCCTCTCCCGGTTCTTCCGCCTCAGCGAAGAGAACCCCCCAAGATGATGGGCAGTTCTCTCCGGCTTTCAGCTGGGGGGGACGCGTGTTGGACCCGGCCTCGTAGCATGGCTCTACTTGTCCCCGCACCACCTAACCTGGTACCTGCAGCCCCGAGCCCACGGCCTAGCCGATCCTTTCCACCAGAACACACGCACCCGACCCGGACATCCTCGTCCATGGCCTCTCTCCCTTCGGCCATCCCGGGCCCGCGTGCCCACCTCATGCACCAAGATGGCCGCCCGGCCCCAGCGCGACCCGGGCCTAGCGGCGCCACTCCAGCTGGAGGACACCACGCTTGCCAGGGGATGAGAGAGGGAGGAGCAGTTCTATCGCACCTCTGAACTCCCCTGGGACGATGAGTTTCGATCGGCCCTCCAGCCTCCCTGAGAGCTGGCTCCACGCCTGCTGGGTGTCTGGGACTCCTCCCGACCCGGCCCTGAGAGGATCAAAAGACAATGGCAGGAAACCCCGACAAGCGACCCCCAGGTGACAAGACCCCTGCCTGCACAGACTCCGGACATCAAAGAGGGGTCGACCTATAACAAGGGGTGCTCTGAGACTGTCCGGCAGATTCGACGCTGGAACAATGAGAGCCTGCTGACGCGGTCGCGGCTCCTGGAACTTAGAACCCCCTGAGCCCTGCTGAGTGACTCGCGGCTCCCTGAAGATCGTAAGATCTCCGAACTGTACCTGAGCCCTGCTGAGTGACTCGCGGCTCCCTGAAGATCGTAAGACCTCCGAACTGTACCTGAGCCCTGCTGAGTGACTCGCGGCTCCCTGAAGATCGTAAGACCTCCGAACTTGTACCTGAGCCCTGCTGAGTGACTCGTGGCTCCCTGAAGATCGTAAGACCTCCGAACTGTACCTGAGCCCGCTGAGTGACTCGCGGCTTCCGCCGACTCCACTGGTCCCGCCGGTCCCCAACGACAACAAGCCTACCCCCCAGCTCGAGGATTGTGAGCTGTGCGCCGGGTACGTCCTTGCCTTGAACCTTACCAGAGACTGTCCCGCTACCCCCTATCCCTTCCGAGACTCATTGAGCCCGCGCTCTCCTTGTACATATTTGCAGTGCTAACCTGTTTGATTAAGAGTGATTCCTAAGAACGCACGGTGTGGTGTTTCTGTGTCGTGTGGTGCCAGAAGTACAATCCTCGATACGGGATTCCTCCTTCTGAGGAGTCTCCCGCCAGTGCCCGGCTACGATACTTTGAGGGTGGGTCTCAGGGTAGCCAGGACCCCCTTTCCGGGCTCCTCTGAGGTCGCCGTCTAACAGCACCTTTATCTTTGGGAACCAGGGCATCAATATAATCATGCACTATCTCTGTGGGGGCTTGAAAATGACTATCACAGCACACTATCTCTGATAGCTCGAGAACATTTCATATGCTATATCTTTGGGGACTATTATTGTACAGCCATACCAAGACAATGGTGGAGTTGATGCAAAAAAAGGTAATCTCAACTTGGCTTTCCCATCTGACCACAATCCATACTCTTTGGCATTTAAAGGGATTTAACTGTTCACTGTTTCCTTGTCCCTTAATGTTTGTAAGAAGTCAGCAATACACCAAATATCTGAAAATGCCTTTCCGTGGACTTTATATACTATATTTTTCTACTGAGAACTGCATTCTCAAATTCCATCTGGTGGAAGCTCCTAGGACACAAAGAGATATTCATATATCTCTAAACTATCATGTAATATAGGTAAAGCAGAGAAAAACAACATTTAGCCAACTGTTTGTGAATGTATTCAATCATAAATTATAATTATTGAGTAAGTCCCCGCAAGGATAGTAAGACATGTTCAAGTCCCCACAAAGATGGTTCTGTGCGCGCGATTAAATAACAATATATTTGCAGATTTGAAGCAGGATCCTATATAATGAATTTTTTCTTAACATTTTTCTGTTATTGGTATGTTTTTCAAACATTGAGAAAGGTTAGTCCCCACAAGGCAGGTGTTCACACATAGTCCCCACAAGGATGGTAACGTGTGTGTGTGTATGTGTGTGTGTGTGTGCACGCGTGCATGCGTGCGTGCGTGTGTGTGTGTGTGTGTGTGTGTCTATACACACATTTTGTTCACAAGCAATTCTTATATGTAATTTCTGTTGTATTGGCCTGGAAAGTAGAATTTGTCCTCAAACTCAGGAGAGTCTTCCGGAGGATAATAACTGACAAACTTGAGATGTCAGACTAATTACCCTCGTCATCCTATATTGTTTCAGGAATGGAACCACAACAAACTTTTTCAGTGGCAAATGGAGCATATCGCTATGTTATCCTCATGCTGGAAAAACATAACAAAGTCCCATACTGGAGAGGAGAGCTTTCCTATTGTGGCAAAGCATGAAGGACGAGAGGTGAATATGTGGGTATGTTGTTTGCCTTTCTGTAGGGCGTGCTGAAACTGTGGTAGAGGTAGGGGTGGTTGCAGCTGCAGGATTCTGGGGTCTTGCAAATATGGACTCCAGTAGTGTTGGTGGAACCACATACCTCTGAGCTTGTTAAATAGAGCTGATCTGTATCTCCTCTCTGCCACTGTTAAATCTAATGATCATTGGCTCATCATCATCATCATCCTCTTCACCAATACCTTCTTCACATGCAAGGCTTTCAGGAACCTTCGTTTTCCTTTGTCTCATGGACTCAGTCGGGGTCCAATCCATGAAAGCGCATCAGCAGGGGGGCTTGAAGAAGATGGGGAATACTCTTTTCCCCCCCTTGCTGGAGATCGTGAAACTGTAGGCAGAAAAACAGTCTTCTCAGCAGCATCTTGCTCGGTAAGAACTTCAACGTAATGTTCTACTCCTACCTGCATACAATCTTGCGGACTGGGACTCCTGTTGAATTTCCTGCGATGATTCAGTTTGTTGCTGAGAGAATTCCATTTCAGAGTCACTGTTCTCCATGGCTTCAGTCACTGCAGCGCAGAGATACATGGCCTTTGGTTTGGCTATGGTGGTGCAGTTGACACAGGAGTAATCCTTTCAGCCTCTTTCTACCCATAGGATGGTGCAGCATGTACATGTTTCCTAAAAAAGGATGAGGGCTTGATGACTTTCTTAGTGGGAACCTCCTTCTGTGTGGCCATCTTCTTAGCACTAACAGTTAACACTTAGGGGCCGATTCTGATTCTGGCCGCAAAACGAACTGACCGACATGGACCCGGACCGAATACCGACCGACACGGACCAGCGCCGTATGACCCGTGCAGTACGATGCAACGCGTGTGAATTACAACCGACACGTACGGAATACAAGCCGTGCGACCGAGCCGTAGGGAAAATAGTGATCCGTCCGGAAAACCGACGCGATTTTCACCGACCGACACGAACCCAGAATGAACCCGACCGACCCGTACCCGCGATGTACGATTAGCACAGTACGATGCAATGCGTGTAAAAGCAGACCGACTCGCACGGAGACCAAGCCGCATGACCGGCACGCACAGACAACCCGGCACACGAGCAATAAAGACCGCCGCGAACGACGCGTACCAAACACAGAAGAGAGGCAGCGTGAACGAGGCGGAGAAGCCTGCACGAGACAACAGCAGCGTCCGTTTCCGTCACATGAACGTCACCATACAAGCAATGACAAAGCCAATAAATACCACACAAAAAAACATGGGACAAAGACACACCCACAACTCCAACTATATAAAGGACTACAATAACTACCATCATCCCTTGCAAACAGGAGACACAGCCAGCAGCAAACACCAGTACACAGTAACCACAGACACACTCACAACTCACACATCACACAACTAACACACCATCAGCACCTCACACAAAAGCACACACACATACACACAGCAAAACCAACACCAACCCACCATCACTTGCACCCTCACACACACATCCCTCACCACCACCACCCATCACCATGCCTCCAAAGAAGAATCCAAAGTTCACAGATAGTGAGTTAGAAGTGCTGGTAGACGAGATCATCAGAGTAGAGCCACGTTTGTTTGGTACATTGGTTCAAAGGACCTCCATCTCACAGAAAACCAAGATGTGGGCGAGGATTGTGGACAAGATGAACACACAAGCACCAGCAAGGCGCACAAAGGACGACATCCAGAACAGGTGGTATGACGTGCGCAGGAGGGTCAAGAAACTCATCGAAAAAGATTACGCCCTGAGTCAGTGCCCCGGCAGTGGCACTCCTGCCAAACCAGTCTACTTCAGGACCTGGGAGGAGAAGGTGCGGGACATCTTACCACCAGAGAGCATCCATGGTCTAACAGACATCCCAGAGCCTGGTGAGTACACAAACAACATACCCAAGATTGTGTGGCAAGGGGACAGTGAAACCATGCACCGCAAGCAAAGCTACACTAACCAATAGATAATCAGCCCAAGATGTGTATGCCAGTCAGACACACACAATACCTGCCATCTCATAGTGACTGGGGACTGTCATGACATGCACCAACCTACAAACAAATAGAGCAAGCCAGTGGCACTAAGCCAAATACACCGTGCCAGACAGTTTGACACCACAAACACACCACTTCACAGTGCAGCTGACTGTCAGGAAGGAATAGTGGGGATGCAGGTGAAGTGAGTGTAGCCAAAAGCATGATGGGGCCTGTAGTCACAGATAATGCTCCCCTCCTGATTGGCCCATCAAGACCTCTCTGAAACATGCTCACATCACAGGGAGTGGAAAATGACTGACAAAATGGCTGACACTGGGTCCTGCTGTGGGGTGCACAAGGCCCTGCTAGGGCTTGTGTGCAAATCAGAAGCAGGACACCCCTGACTGACATCCTGAAAGACAACTTGCACATCCTACAATGGAAGCACGTTTCATGATGGGAAGGAGGACTGACAGCCCTGACCATACTACTCAGCATGGGGAGATACCCACCCCCAAAAACAAACTCCACACAACTCACCGGATACAATGCATTGACACACACCTCATTGAAATATCAGCAAAAGATACCCCATACTGGGTGCTGCTGTGTGAAGCACAGGGGCTCACTTGGGACTTGTAGCCAAACAAACACCAGGATTTCACAGTAAGCCATCTTGCCATTGCTGTATCACCCCTCACAGGGAAGCAGAGTGAAGAGGGAGGAAGCATGGGCATGCTGGGAAGGGGGTGTAGCCAAGAGTATGATGGAAGTCGCAGTCACAGACAACCTACACCAACCCACATGGCCCAGCAAGACCAAACTGAATCATACTCGCCTCACAGGGAGTGGGAAGGGACTGACAAGATGTCTGACACTGGGCTCTGTTGTGGGGAGCACAAGGCCATGCTGGGACTTGTAGCCAAACAAACACCAGGATTTCACAGTCAGCCATCTTGCCATTGCTGTCACACCCCCTCACAGGGAAGCAGAGTCAAGAGGGAGGAAGCATGGGCATGCTGGGAAGGGGGTTGTAGCCAAGAGTATGATGGGAGTCGCAGTCACAGACAACCTACACCCACCCACATGGCCCAGCAAGACCAAACTGAACCATACTCGCCTCACAGGGAGTGGGAAGGGACTGACAAGATGTCTGACACTGGGCTCTGTTGTGGGGAGCACAATGCCATGCTGGGAAATGGCCAACAACAATATCAAACTCTGTCTGTGACAAGTTGGGAAAAAGCAGTGTACAGGCAGGCATCTGTTTGAAAATTAGAAAATGTCATGCTTGTGAACCAACGATGTATGTAGAAACATAAATCACATTGTGTGTCTCTTCCAAACACGGGTGGTGCTGGGCACCCAGGACCAAATGATGAGGATACCCAGTCCCTGACTCTGGTCGACACTGAGCTCTCTGGTCTGACTCTCTCACTGTCCTCTTCGGATGACGACGACCAACCTGGCCCCTCCGGTGTGAGCCATCATGCAGCACCAGCAGCATCAACATCTGCCCCCCCTGTACCCACGCCTCCAGCATCTGGACACCGACAGGGCCCCCCCAACACAGACAGACCAAGGACAATCAACACCCTCAGCACAGGGACACAGGCCCCGCCGGAAGCTACAGCCAACACCACCAGCAACACCACCCAAGGGGTCCCAGTGTCACCTGTGCGTACCGCTGCTGGTCCTGCCTGTGTGGAGAGGGGTGCTGGGAGGGGTGGGAGGCACAGGGCGCGCCTTGCATAGGGGTCTGGACTGCATGATGACCCTCAACTGGCACGCATCTTAGGTGCGTACCAGGATAGCACTGGAGGATTTGGCCAGGTAGTGGGGATCCTCAAGGACATGCAACACGAGCAGGTCGCCCACCATGCCCGCATAGAGGCCAAGTGGGATGACATCACTGCGGTGCATCGGGACATACTACAATGCCTCCGCCAGATCAACACCAACCTGTCCACACCCCCCTGTGTGCCCACAACATCTGTCGCAACACCAACTGCCAGCGCCACAGGGAGGGAGGAGAACTCTGGCGGAGAGTCCTCTGCACCACAGAGACCTGCACATGAGGATCCCCCCCCGGAAGAAGAGGGGTCATCCGAAGAAGGACATGTGAGAGGCAGATGTCCCAGCACATCCCCCAGGGCCTCCAAACCTGTTCTGGACAATGTTCTTTGTGCGCAACCCGTTCACCTTGTCCAATCGCACACAACTCGCCCACATGACATGGAGGGTTCATGTTGGGCCAATGTATCAGATGACTGTGGACTTTACTCTGGACATTTCATCTACCAGCACTTCCAACTCCAATGTGAACTTTTGATTCCCAAACCACTGTACAGCACCCACCATCCTGTGCACTTCCCTCACACATGTTTGTAAATAAACTCACCAGTACACCATACTTGCCTCTGTTGTGATTCCAACTTGTCATGTTCAGGGAGATGTCGATCTGCTACACAACAGTGCATGCCAAATACTGCAACAATGTGACCAACGTAAGGTGAGTCATGGGGATGTGACACTTGTGAGGGAGATACACCACTGTGGCAACACAAAACATACTCACCATGGCTATGTTACTCATCACGCACAATGATGTTGACCTGAAACACATTGGCATGCACAGACACAACACCAAGCCCAGTCAGTGGTAACAAGTCCACAGGTGAGGTAAGCAGATGTCACTCAGATGTGGGAAGACAGACAACGCACATAACAAAATGTAGCACAGGTTCATTACACATCAGCAACACGTTTATTCCACACTAGTTGCACGATAATTCTACGTAACAGTGGACACACGTTCCCAATGTGTTGGAGAATGGAAGTCCAGGCATGTGTGGTACATCAGTTGATGGGAGTTGTCAACTTCCACACTGGTGTTGGCTTCTGGGTGTTGGGGGTCAGTGTTGACCACACAATAGGCAAAGTACCCTGGGAAGGACAGACAAGATACAGTCAAAAGCACAGAAGAACAGGCGAGAAATGCAATACGCATGCACAAAACATGTTGCAAAACACCTACACAGACACTAGTTAGCAGTTTAGAGTGGGCTCTCTCTTGGTACACGAGCTCACTGTAAAATGGAGCCCCCGCACCAGACAATTGCGGACAGTCCTTGCTGCGAGGCACCAAAAGAGAGTGTGGCCCATCTTATGTTTGCGTGTCCAGCATACTCAAGAGCCAGATGAAAGTGGCTCAAACCAATCTGTAGACAACTGGGCACCACAGTTCACACCTCTGCCCTGCGGCTTCTGAAATCAGATCCTAGAGCCCTTTTTGTTTGCGGTGTGGCGAAATATCTTGGCTGTATTTGGTTTATTAGATCCAAATTCTTGCACAAGGAGGTGTAAAATGAAATCGGAATTGTGATTGTGTTTCTCATGTTGAGTTTTACAAAAAAATTATTTGTTAAATGATCATCAATTAGCTGTATATGAAGTATGTCGTCTCTATTTCTCATTTTTAACTAAATCTATTTATTATGTATATAAATGGTATTTTTCTGGGTATGAAATTCTTATTTTACAAACAAAATGATCATATCCTTCTACATTCCTTTTGGATCTATTGTATATAATTGTTCAATTTTTATCGTTTTTAATGATCAATTCCGCTTTTATGATACCTGTTTATCGAAATAAAGCTATTTGAAATTGAAATTGAACTAGTTAGCAGTACTACCCTATTGTGGAGTACACACCAGCTGAATGTACACAGCACGCATCCAGTCAAGTGGCACACAGACACACTCAGACAGCAACAGAGCTGGCTCAACACATTCCAGGCTACCTCCATACATTCACATAACAACCCTGGAAACTCACATTCAGGTGCCGGAGGTTGGTCGTCATCATGGTCATCCTGGATGAGAGGCACCTCCTTCCGCACCGCCATGTTGTGTAGCATGCAGCAGACAAGGATTATTTAGCACACCTTTGCAGGCTCATATGGGAGGGCCCCTCCGGTCTTGTCCAGGCAGCGAAAGCGGCTTTTCAGGAGGCCGAATGTCCGCTCAATCACCCTCCTGCTCCGACCATGTGCCTCATTGTAGCACATCTCGGCTGGTGTGACAGGGTTCCTGAGGGGTGTCAGCAACCACGGCATGTTGGGGTATCCGGAGTCACCTACACACACAAAAACGAACAAGTAGCTGAGTTTTGTAGGAGTGCGGAATACAACAGTGACAAACACACACAATGAGAAACAGTCAGTACACACCGACAAGCCAGGCATGCTGAGTTGACATCTGTGACATCAGCGTTGCAATGCGACTACTCCTCATAATGTAGGCATTGTGAGCAGAACCAGGGAACCGTGCACACACATGTGTGATCGACATGTCAGCAAGACAGACCACCAGAGCATTGATCAAATGGTAGTGCTTCCTGTTCCGGTATGCCTGCTCATGTGCCTGTGGTGGTATCAAGGCAACATGTGTCCCATCAATAGATCCGATGACGTTCCGCATCCTCCCCAGTGTATAAAAGGCATCCTTAATTTCAGGGAGTTCATCTGGGCTCGGGAACTTGATATACAGGTCGAGGAATTGCAACATCTCCTCCAAGACATCGCGTAGCATCCGACTAAACATCGTTTGCGACATACCACCAGCAGTAGCCACAGTGTACTGGAAGGTACCGGTAGTGTTAGACGGACCGGGAGGGTCGGCCGAGGACAAGGGGAGAGGTCTCCGGGGAGAGCCGTCTCCAGCGATCGTACAGATGAATAACTTCCCCCCCACAGATATACACCACACAAGGATAAGATTTAGCGTTCTTTATAGGTGATTTCTTAAGGTACGATGAAATGGTACAAGGAGGTCTGGACTCAGGGGTCCCCTCGATTCGAGTCTCTTGGTTTGGGGAAAGGGGGTAGCAGGACAGTCTGGTTACCAGTCTGGTAGCTGAGATGGTATGGTGGATAGCTCACAATCCTCGAGCTCGGTGTTCTAGCTTGGGCGGGCCGCGGCAGCGCCAGCAGGTCCCGGTGAAGATTGTCGTTACACGGTCCGCGGCAGCGCCAGCAGGTCCCGGTGAAGATGGTCGTTACACGGTCCGCGGCAGCGCCAGCAGGTCCCGGTGAAGATGGTCGTTACACGGTCCGCGGCAGCGCCAGCAGGTCCCGGTGAAGATGGTCGTTACACGGTCCGCGGCAGCGCCAGCAGGTCCCGAGGAGGATGGATGTTGCAGAAGGCCGCGGCAGCGCCAGCAGGCAGGACGATAGTTCACAAAGCAGGGCTACGGCAGCGCCAGTAGTCCGTCAAGGCTGAGTTCTCTCGGTGTCTCTCGACTCTAGGATACAACTGCCTTCCTGCTCTGGAGCTGCCCTAGTTATAGGTCTGGCGCCCTTTGATGTCCGGACCCTCGCACTTGGAGGTCGGGGGGTCCGGGATGAGGGAGTCCAGACACCCAGCAGGGGGTGGAGCCAGCGCCTGGGGGAGCTGGAGGGTGATCGGCACCTGGCGGGGGAGAGCCCTCGACGCTTCTTTCTCCCATTGACCTGCCAAGTGGTCCGTTCACCTCCTGGGTGGATGGTGGTGCCGTGATGTCGGGGCCGGCCAGGCCCAGGGTTAGGGTCGGGCTGAGGCCACGCGGCCTCGTGGCGCAGTGTCCAAGATGGCGGCTGATCCGGCCGGGGGAGCCGGTAGTGGTGCGGCCCCATGATACATGGATGTCCGGGGGCAGGAGTTCCGTTGGGAGACGGGGTGCGGGTTGCCCTTGGGAGTAACACCTGGGAGTCCGGGGTTTGGGCCCTGTCGTGCGGGGTGGGAGCAAGCCCTTCATGTGGCCTGTCCAACATGCGTCCCCCCCAGCTGAAGGCGGGGAGAGTCACCCATCCTCTTGGGGACTCTCCTCGTCGAGGCGGAAAAAGCGTGACAGGCCATCTGCGTTGGCATGGTCTTGGCCTGGTCGATGTTCAACAGTGAAGTCCATTCCCTGCAGGGAGATGGACCAGCGCAATAGTTTTGGGTTTTCCCCCCGCATCTGCATTAGCCATTGCAGGGGTCGATGATCGGTTTGCACCCGGAAGTGGGTACCGAAGAGATAGGGCCGGAGCTTTTTGAGGGCCCACACCACTGCGAAGGCCTCCCTCTCGATTGTGCTCCAGCGCTGTTCTCGGGCCAGGAGGCGTCTGCTGATGAAGGCCACCGGCTGGTCAAGACCCTCGGGGTTCAGCTGGGAAAGAACCGCCCCGATGCCGTGGTCGGAGGCGTCCGTTTGTACAATGAATTCCCGACTGTAATCGGGGGCCTGGAGCACAGGGGCGGTGCACAGGGCGGCTTTCAGCTTCTCGAAGGCCGCTAGACAGTCGGGGGTCCAGTTAATCTTCTTCGGGTGGTTTTTGGACGTGAGACCCGTGAGGGGCCCCACAATGCTGCCATAGTCTCTCACGAACCGCCGGTAGTAGCCGGTGAGTCCCAAGAAGGCTCGGACCTCGGTCTGCGTGACGGGGGGTTGCCAGGACTGGATGGCAGCAATTTTGAGTTGCAGAGGGGCCACCAGACCGCTTCCCACCTGGTGTCAGAGGTAGGTCACGGACCCTTGACCAATTTGGCACTTGCCGGCCTTAATCGTGAGGCCGGCCCGCTGGAGGGCCTGCAGGACCTCTTGGAGGTGGTGGAGGTGGTCGGACCAGTGGCGGCTGTACACAGCGATATCGTCCAGGTAGGCGGCGCTGAACTCTTCGAGCCCCGCCAAGACCTGGTTCACTAGACGTTGAAAAGTAGCTGGAGCATTCTTCATGCCGAAGGGCATGACCTTGAAGTGGTAGTGGCCATCGGGGGTAGAAAAGGCGGACCGTTCCTGGGCCCGGGGTGTGAGACCGATCTGCCAGTAGCCCGCTGTCAGGTCGAAGATGCTGAGGTAGCGGGCGGCCCCCAGGCGGTCGATCAATTCATCCGCTCGGGGGATAGGATGAGCGTCGGTCCGGGTGACAGCGTTCAAGCCCCGATAGTCGACGCAGAATCGGAGTTCAGGAGTGGTGCCGGGGGCAGCGGCTTTGGGGACCAGCACGACCGGGCTGGCCCAGGGGCTGTCCGAGGGCTCGATGACCCCGAGCGTGAGCATCTTGGATACTTCCTCTTGGATGCAGGCCCGCACCCGATCTGGCACGCGGTAGGCCCGGTGTCGGATTTTGGGACTGTCCCCGGTGTCCACGTCGTGCAAGCACCAAGGGGTGATCCCTGGGGTGAGGGAAAACAGTGTAGCAAACTGCAGCAGGAGGTCCCGGCAGCCCTGGCGTTGCTCTGGGGTGAGGGCATCGGAGAGCCGGACCCCGTCCACGGAACCGTCGTTCTCCTGGGTCTTCAGGAGATCAGGGAGGGGCTCGGAGTCTTCTTCCGCCCCACTGTCTGTAGCCATCAGGAGGCTGAGTTCCGAGCGCACAAAGTGGGGTTTGAGTCTGTTGGTGTGGAGGACCCGGAGGGGGTTCCGGGGGGACTCCATGTCGATGAGGTAGGTGACGGGGCTCTTGCGTTCGACCACTTTGAAGGGCCCCGTCCACTTATCTTGCAAGGCACATGGTTCGGTGGGAGACATCACCCACACTTGTTGACCAGGTTCGAATTCGACGGAGGAGGCATTCTGATCGTACCATTTTTTCATGTCCTCCTGACTGGCCTCGAGGTTCGCTTTTGCCATTTCCCTGAAGCGCCGGGTCTGATTGCGTAGTGCCAGGAGGTACTTGAAGACGTCTGGAGGGGTCTTTAGGGGGGCCATCTCCCAACCTTCTTTGACTAGGCTGAGGGGCCCTCGCACAGGGTGCCCGTACAGGAGTTCGAAAGGGCTAAAGCCGAGGGACTTCTGGGGAACTTCTCGATAGGCGAAGAGGAGGCACGGGAGTAGTACATCCCACTGGTGACGGAGGGGCTCTTCCAATCCCCCAATCATCCCCTTGAGTGTGCGGTTGAATCGCTCAACTAGTCCGTTCCCTTGAGGGTGATAGGGGGTCGTGAATCGGTAGGTGACCCCGCACTGTTGCCAGAGGGACTTCATATATTTCGAGATAAAGTTTGTGCCCCGGTCGCTGACGACTTCTCGGGGGAAGCCCACCCGGGAGAAGATCCCCATTAGGGCCCGGCCGACCACCGGAGCTGTTACAGTTCGCAGGGGCACAGCCTCGGGGTAGCGGGTGGCGTGGTCCACCAGTACCAGGATGAACCGGTGTCCTTGTGCTGTGCGGGGGTCCAGGGGCCCCACAATGTCTATTCCTACCCTCTCGAACGGGGTGGTGACCACCGGGAAGGGTTGCAGAGGGGCTTTGAGCTTACGGCCGCTCTTCCCGCTGGCCTGGCACGTGGGGCAGGACCGGCAGTGGTTGAGGACGTCGTTCCGCATCTTCGGCCAGAAAAAGTGGGTCACCAGGCGACTGTAGGTTTTGTCCTGGCCCAGGTGTCCAGCCAGGGGAACATCGTGGGCCAAAGTTAGTAGGAAGTCTCTGAAACGGAGGGGCACCACCAGCACTCGACTGGCCCCTAACTCCGCGATTCTTTGTTCACTGTATAGCAGGTCGTTATCCCAATAGACCCAATGGGTTCCGGTGGAGTCCCCTGCGCTCTGGGCGCTGGCTTGCTGGCGGAGTCCCTCGAGGGAGGGGCAGGTCTTCTGTTCCTGGCGGAACTGTTCCTGGGTGGGCCCCCCTTCTTGACGCCACTGAGCCAGGCCGGGAAGGTCCTGGGGCTGGGCGACCCCTTCGGGCGTTGGCTCTGGGGGGTCGGTATAGTCGTTGTCCTCTACTGGAGCGACCGGGGGAGGAGGTGCTGGCCATTCTGGTTCTTCTGGTCGGGGGACGGCACGGGCGGCCATGGACCGGGTGGTTACGCAGGCCCAGTCCGGGAGGCCCAGCATCCCCAGGTGCTCTCTTCTTTCGACGGCGGCCCACGGGGAACTCTCAAGGTCATTCCCCAGGAGACAGTCCACGGGGGCATCATCCCGGACCGTCACCTTCAACATGCCGGAGACCCCTCCCCATTCGAAGGGGACGCAGGCCATCCGACACAGACTTTCGGAATTGTCGGCTGAGCGGACGGGGCAGAGAATGTTCGGCAGGATCTGCTCTGGTTTCACCAGGTGACAGCGGACGGCCGTCACACTGGCCCCTGTGTCACGTAGGGCTTCGGCCCGGCGCCCATTAATGTTCACCCACTTGCCATATTTCCGGGTGTTGGCGGGTAGGGGAGCCCGCGGGACCATGTCTTTTCCCCCTAGGCACGCTAGAACCATGGCGGCCGGTTCCCACTCTTGTTGTGCCTGCTCATATTCTTCCTGTTCCTCGGAGATTTGTTCTCCCCCCAGGGCGGCGGCAGCTACCTGGCGGGGCTTTGGCGTTTGGTTCTGCGGGCAGCTCGGGTCATTGGCGTAGTGGCCGACTCGCTGGCATCGGTGACACGTGACGTTGGCTCGGAACCCCGGGCGCATCGGGGGGTTGCCCCGGCCGGCCGGGGGCGGGATGCTGGCCGCGGGAGTGGCCGGGATGGTGTCTCTCCCTCGCCCCTGGCCTCCTCCTCCTCCTCGGGGACGGTGCTGACCTTGGTTGTTTCGGTTTTGCTCGTGTGGCCCTCTCCGGCCCACTCGGGTGCTTTCCCACCGGTCAGCTTCGGCGGCGAGTTGCCGTGGGTCAGTCAATTTACTGTCGAGGAGGTGCTGCCTGAGCTCGACGAAGCAGTTGTTAGACAGGTGCTCCCACACCATAAGATTAAAGAGTTGCTCGTAGGTCGTTACGTGGCTTCCCTTGATCCAACCCTCGAAGGCTCGGCTGAAATAGTTGACGTATTCCACCCAAGTTGTACCCGGGATCCGGGTGCAGTCTCGGAACCTCTGGCGGTACATTTCGGGTGTGAGCCCATACCGGGTGAGGAGGGCAGCCTTCATGTGGTCATAGGATGACATCTGATGATCTGGGAGCTGCAGTAGGGCATCGCGGCCTTCGTTGACGAACCTCCCCCATAGGCCGGCTCCCCAGTCACTCCGATCGATCCGGTGGGAGGTCATGGCGATCTCGTAGGCTTTGAACCACTGTTGTATGTCGTCCTCTCGGACATACTCTCGGACAACATCCTTGGGGATGTGGACTTTCTTCTCGGCTGCCCCCGGGGTGTGCGGTCGCTCAGGCACCCCCGGTTCTTTATTCTGTTTCCGAAGTTCTATTTCCGCCAGTTTGCGCTCGTGTTCGAATGTTAGTCTTTTTTCTTCGAGCTCTCTCTGCCTCTGTTTTTCTTCCCGTTCTTCTCGGAGCCGCAGATGTTCTAGATTTAGTTTTTGCTCGGCTAACTTTAGTTCACCGTCCATCTTGAGTCGTGCCATTTCCAACTCATGTAATCTGGTTCTTTCTCTTTCTTGGATCTCTTCCTGCGAGAGGCCCGTTCCTCGCTCCTCGGGAGCTGTGGCGTTCCTCTCTGGTGCTACACCGTTTTGGTCGGGGGATCCGGCGACTCCGGTTTCCGCCCACGACTCAAGGGCGTGCTTCAAATCGTCTTTGGTACTCAGGCCGGTGGTAGCAATGCCTAGTTCCATGCAGAATTGTTTAAGTTCGCGATGGCTATACTCTTCCAATTTATCCATCTGGAATTTCTCGGTGGAACCGCTCTCTTTGGTTGACATCGTGGTTTTGTCGTGGGGTGAGCTACTCTCTGTACGATTACGCGTTGATTCGGATCGCGCCGCTGGCCACCAATGTTAGACGGACCGGGAGGGTCGGCCGAGGACAAGGGGAGAGGTCTCCGGGGAGAGCCGTCTCCAGCGATCGTACAGATGAATAACTTCCCCCCCACAGATATACACCACACAAGGATAAGATTTAGCGTTCTTTATAGGGGATTTCTTAAGGTACGATGAAATGGTACAAGGAGGTCTGGACTCAGGGGTCCCCTCGATTCGAGTCTCTTGGTTTGGGGAAAGGGGGAAGCGGGACAGTCTGGTTACCAGTCTGGTAGCTGAGATGGTATGGTGGATAGCTCACAATCCTCGAGCTCGGTGTTCTAGCTTGGGCGGGCCGCGGCAGCGCCAGCAGGTCCCGGTGAAGATGGTCGTTACACGGTCCGCGGCAGCGCCAGCAGGTCCCGGTGAAGATGGTCGTTACACGGTCCGCGGCAGCGCCAGCAGGTCCCGGTGAAGATGGTCGTTACACGGTCCGCGGCAGCGCCAGCAGGTCCCAGTGAAGATGGTCGTTACACGGTCCGCGGCAGCGCCAGCAGGTCCCGAGGAGGATGGATGTTGCAGAAGGCCGCGGCAGCGCCAGCAGGCAGGACGATAGTTCACAAAGCAGGGCTACGGCAGCGCCAGTAGTCCATCAAGGCTGAGTTCTCTCGGTGTCTCTCGACTCCAGGATACAACTGCCTTCCTGCTCTAGAGCTGCCCTAGTTATAGGTCTGGCGCCCTTTGATGTCCGGACCCTCGCACTTGGAGGTCGGGGGGTCCGGGATGAGGGAGTCCAGACACCCAGCAGGGGGTGGAGCCAGCGCCTGGGGGAGCTGGAGGGTGATCGGCACCTGGCGGGGGAGAGCCCTCGACGCTTCTTTCTCCCATTGACCTGCCAAGTGGTCCGTTCACCTCCTGGGTGGATGGTGGTGCCGGGATGTCGGGGCCGGCCAGGCCCAGGGTTAGGGTCGGGCTGAGGCCACGCGGCCTCGTGGCGCAGTGTCCAAGATGGCGGCTGATCCGGCCGGGGGAGCCGGTAGTGGTGCGGCCCCATGATACATGGATGTCCGGGGGCAGGAGTTCCGTTGGGAGACGGGGTGCGGGTTGCCCTTGGGGGTAACACCTGGGAGTCTGGGGTTTGGGCCCTGTCGTGCGGGGAGGGAGCAAGCCCTTCATGTGGCCTGTCCAACATGTAGCAAACAAGTGCAGGGCTGCTATCACCTTCACCTCTGGGGTCAGTGCTGTAGGGTATGTCCGGCCAGGTAGCAGATGTGGCGCCAACTGCTCTGCCAACTCCGCAATCAGTGGCCTGGTGAAGCGGTACCATCTGATGCAGTCGCTTCCTGCATGGTTGCAAGGTCTGGGAACGGACGATGGACAGCTGGTGCCCTGCAGTACTGAGATGCACAAAGGAAGATTGTCAGTACATCCACCCATGTGGTCATGACCACAATCACTATCACATGCTAGTTCATGACATTACACAATGTACTGAGGTGTGTGCTGTTGGGCATGGACACATATGTCACCTACAAGACCACCACCTCACATCTCAATTCCACATGTCCACATGAGTCCCATGTAGTGCAATGGCCAATCATCTGGCTGTGTCACCCAACCTATGTGCTGCTGCAACGTTCAAAAAACACACCCCAGTGACAATTGAGGCCTCATGTCTCCCAGGCATCACAGATCTTTGCCATGCAGAAACCCAGGCTCCCTGTATTGCCACATCAACACAGCAATGGACATGGCGTAGCACGTACACACCACTAGGCAAGCGTAAGTCCCACAGGTAGTGGCCACTGTTGTTCCTGCCGGCACTACATGTATGTCTCTTAGACACACACCCCATCAAGGGTGATGCATATACCTCATGGATGTGGAGACTGTCACCCATTGGTAACATGTGATCAGACACAACATGCACACAGACTGTGGGTGCACATCAGTATTGTGGCTACAGTTCTCATTGTGATGTACATGCCATCACCCCAGGACTCAGGGTGTATGTGACATGTCCTAAACATATCCAACCTGACACTGTGTCCTTGACTCATGCCCACTACTGTCCAAATGCACATCACAGGAGAAGTGTGGCTCAATGGTTAAAGCGGCAGACCCTGATGCAGACGTCTGGCCCGGAGCAGGGTTCAATTCCCGCCTCGGCGGGTCTTGGGCTCAATTTCCCCGGACCCGATAATTCTCGCCTCGGTGCCTATTCTAATCATGGGTCCCACTCTGCAACTCTGGGCAATAGGTTGCTTAATCTCCACAACGGCCCCAAAAGCGCTAGGATGCCTGGCTTCACCTTGGGGGTGCCCAGGAGTGGGCACTTCACAGGGAAAGGCCAGGAAGGGTTCCACAGCGGTATGTGCACAGCGCCTGAGAGACCCTTTCGGGGGTGTGCGGAGCGCTATATAAATGCACTACATTTACATTTACAGTGGTAATGTGCACAACACACAAAGGATTCTGCCCCCATGTACACGTGCACAGCCTGGGAGTGGCTGAACAAAGTGCCAGCCAAAAAAACAGCTGTGGCCCCCCCAAACACCCAGTGAATGCAGCCTTACATGCCATGGGACACTGTGTGGCCAATGCTATAGTGTGGCAGGTGTGCGCAGGTGTCCATGGCCAGTATATGTGTGTTGCATCCGTATAATAGTCACACTAATGAGGTGCAACGCGGATGACAATGCGTACGCATTGCACGGGTCATGTCCGAGCCGTGCGTACGCTTTGTCATTGAATGCAATGAGGTCCGACGCGGGTGACTATCATGCATACGCGTCGGACAGGCATGGTCCGAGACAGGCGTACACCTTGGCCATTGAATCGTATGGGGACGGGTGCATGTGTACATTCAAACTACACGTTGTACAGTCAGTTGAACGAGCCGTGCGCACCCATTGGCTCTGGACTGTCATGGAGACGGATGCGGATTCAAAAGTTGTACGAGTTGTGCATTGGAAATTCAGTTGGATGCCTACAACAATTTTGCAATTTCAAGTGTTCCATGAAGGTGAAGATTTGAACGATGCGGAAGGCGTGTACGAGTCGTACTTTTAAATGGATTGGCCAGATTCATAGAATGCAACCGTGTTGGACCTATCACTTTAGACACATGGCACAGATTCTGCCTCTGCAGCACAGATATAAGGCTGGCTGGCCCCCAGGGAGCTCATTTGCCTGCACTACATGCTACTGGACCACATCCCTGCTACCACTGGTGCTGTCTCTGCATCCTCTGGCTCCTGCTATGGCACGTACTCTAGAGAGGGCCCCAGCCTTCACTGAGGAGGAGAACCAGGCCCTGCTGGACGGGCTCCTTCCAGAGTACAGAAAACTCTATGGGATACCAGGGGAGCAGGTGAATGTGCAGTCCACTGTCTTCCTAATTATGCATGTTGTCTGACTAGCAGTACTAGCAGTGTGTATACCAGTGGCAAACAGTCTCAATGACTGCTTTCATCCCACAAAGTGTGTAGGTACATGCAATGAATAGTTTTCCTGCTGCTAAAGTGCATTATTGCAAGCTCAAACTATCCAGGCATTGTTAACATGTCAGACATGCATGTGCTTTTGCAATCCCCATGGTTGCACTACCTGTGTAATTTATTGCCCTTTTTGATGATGACATGTCTATCCAAATGTGTGCTGCAGCAATCTGGGGCATGTATGTTAATGTACTTTTCACTTTGTCCTCCTCACAGGTTGATGCCCACCAGAAGCAGGAGATCTGGCTGACCATCGCCCGGGTTGTTCGTTCTGTGGGGGTCTACAAGCGCCGGATCCGCAACTGCCAGAAGAGGTGGCAGGTCCTTCGGGGCTGGACCCGGAGGATAGCTAGAGTCCAGCTGAAGCTGTCACCTCCACGCAGGAGGGGTGGACACCGGACCCTGACTCCCCACATGCTCCGGATCCTGGCGGTGGCCTTCCCGGACCTGGAAAGGCAGCTGAAGGCCAGACAGCAGCAGGAAGGGGGTGAGTCCATGTCTGATCTGTGTACTATGTCTGACAAGCACATAGCAGTCTTTTGTCCTGCTCACACTTGCACGTTACATAGCTCTTGTAGTCCCAAACTCAGGTCCCTCATTTGTGTGATGCACCCTCCTCATCTGTTCCACAGGTGTGGCCCCTCAAATCTGTTGCTTGTGTCACTAGGGCACTGTGTCCCTGCTGTCAGCTATGCTTCATGTACCGGTCAGCATCAGTTCCCGTGAATCTGTTGTGTGTTTCATGGGTGGGTCAATTGTTTACACAATGCCTGCGATCTGACATATGATCTGTGTGTGCCCTTGAGATGTGTACCAATTGCTGGTCTGACTCGCAACATGTGGCTGCGCCAGCAGGTCCCGGTGAAGATGGTCGTTACACGGTCCGCGGCAGCGCCAGCAGGTCCCGGTGAAGATGGTCGTTACACGGTCCGCGGCAGCGCCAGCAGGTCCCGAGGAGGATGGATGTTGCAGAAGGCCGCGGCAGCGCCAGCAGGCAGGACGATAGTTCACAAAGCAGGGCTACGGCAGCGCCAGTAGTCCGTCAAGGCTGAGTTCTCTCGGTGTCTCTCGACTCCAGGATACAACTGCCTTCCTGCTCTGCAGCTGCCCTAGTTATAGGTCTGGCGCCCTTTGATGTCCGGACCCTCGCACTTGGAGGTCGGGGGGTCCGGGATGAGGGAGTCCAGACACCCAGCAGGGGGTGGAGCCAGCGCCTGGGGGAGCTGGAGGGTGATCGGCACCTGGCGGGGGAGAGCCCTCGACGCTTCTTTCTCCCATTGACCTGCCAAGTGGTCCGTTCACCTCCTGGGTGGATGGTGGTGCCGGGATGTCGGGGCCGGCCAGGCCCAGGGTTAGGGTCGGGCTGAGGCCACGCGGCCTCGTGGCGCAGTGTCCAAGATGGCGGCTGATCCGGCCGGGGGAGCCGGTAGTGGTGCGGCCCCATGATACATGGATGTCCGGGGGCAGGAGTTCCGTTGGGAGACGGGGTGCGGGTTGCCCTTGGGGGTAACACCTGGGAGTCCGGGGTTTGGGCCCTGTCGTGCGGGGAGGGAGCAAGCCCTTCATGTGGCCTGTCCAACATGTAGCAAACAAGTGCAGGGCTGCTATCACCTTCACCTCTGGGGTCAGTGCTGTAGGGTATGTCCGGCCAGGTAGCAGATGTGGCGCCAACTGCTCTGCCAACTCCGCAATCAGTGGCCTGGTGAAGTGGTACCATCTGATGCAGTCGCTTCCTGCATGGTTGCAAGGTCTGGGAACGGACGATGGACAGCTGGTGCCCTGCAGTACTGAGATGCACAAAGGAAGATTGTCAGTACATCCACCCATGTGGTCATGACCACAATCACTATCACATGCTAGTTCATGACATTACACAATGTACTGAGGTGTGTGCTGTTGGGCATGGACACATATGTCACCTACAAGACCACCACCTCACATCTCAATTCCACATGTCCACATGAGTCCCATGTAGTGCAATGGCCAATCATCTGGCTGTGTCACCCAACCTATTTGCTGCTGCAACGTTCAAAAAACACACCCCAGTGACAATTGAGGCCTCATGTCTCCCAGGCATCACAGATCTTTGCCATGCAGAAACCCAGGCTCCCTGTATTGCCACATCAACACAGCAATGGACATGGCGTAGCACGTACACACCACTAGGCAAGCGTAAGTCCCACAGGTAGTGGCCACTGTTGTTCCTGCCGGCCCTACATGTATGTCTCTTAGACACACACCCCATCAAGGGTGATGCATATACCTCATGGATGTGGAGACTGTCACCCATTGGTAACATGTGATCAGACACAACATGCACACAGACTGTGGGTGCACATCAGTATTGTGGCTACAGTTCTCATTGTGATGTACATGCCATCACCCCAGGACTCAGGGTGTATGTGACATGTCCTAAACATATCCAACCTGACACTGTGTCCTTGACTCATGCCCACTACTGTCCAAATGCACATCACAGGAGAAGTGTGGCTCAATGGTTAGAGCGGCAGACCCTGATGCAGACGTCTGGCCCGGAGCAGGGTTCAATTCCCGCCTCGGCGGGTCTTGGGCTCAATTTCCCCGGACCCGATAATTCTCGCCTCGGTGCCTATTCTAATCATGGGTCCCACTCTGCAACTCTGGGCAATAGGTTGCTTAATCTCCACAACGGCCCCAAAAGCGCTAGGATGCCTGGCTTCACCTTGGGGGTGCCCAGGAGTGGGCACTTCACAGGGAAAGGCCAGGAAGGGTTCCACAGCGGTATGTGCACAGCGCCTGAGAGACCCTTTCGGGGGTGTGCGGAGCGCTATATAAATGCACTACATTTACATTTACAGTGGTAATGTGCACAACACACAAAGGATTCTGCCCCCATGTACACGTGCACAGCCTGGGAGTGGCTGAACAAAGTGCCAGCCAAAAAAACAGCTGTGGCCCCCCCAAACACCCAGTGAATGCAGCCTTACATGCCATGGGACACTGTGTGGCCAATGCTATAGTGTGGCAGGTGTGCGCAGGTGTCCATGGCCAGTATATGTGTGTTGCATCCGTATAATAGTCACACTAATGAGGTGCAACGCGGATGACAATGCGTACGCATTGCACGGGTCATGTCCGAGCCGTGCGTACGCTTTGTCATTGAATGCAATGAGGTCCGACGCGGGTGACTATCATGCATACGCGTCGGACAGGCATGGTCCGAGACAGGCGTACACCTTGGCCATTGAATCGTATGGGGACGGGTGCATGTGTACATTCAAAATACACGTTGTACAGTCAGTTGAACGAGCCGTGCGCACCCATTGGCTCTGGACTGTCATGGAGACGGATGCGGATTCAAAAGTTGTACGAGTTGTGCATTGGAAATTCAGTTGGATGCCTACAACAATTTTGCAATTTCAAGTGTTCCATGAAGGTGAAGATTTGAACGATGCGGAAGGCGTGTACGAGTCGTACTTTTAAATGGATTGGCCAGATTCATAGAATGCAACCGTGTTGGACCTATCACTTTAGACACATGGCACAGATTCTGCCTCTGCAGCACAGATATAAGGCTGGCTGGCCCCCAGGGAGCTCATTTGCCTGCACTACATGCTACTGGACCACATCCCTGCTACCACTGGTGCTGTCTCTGCATCCTCTGGCTCCTGCTATGGCACGTACTCTAGAGAGGGCCCCAGCCTTCACTGAGGAGGAGAACCAGGCCCTGCTGGACGGGCTCCTTCCAGAGTACAGAAAACTCTATGGGATACCAGGGGAGCAGGTGAATGTGCAGTCCACTGTCTTCCTAATTATGCATGTTGTCTGACTAGCAGTACTAGCAGTGTGTATACCAGTGGCAAACAGTCTCAATGACTGCTTTCATCCCCCAAAGTGTGTAGGTACATGCAATGAATAGTTTTCCTGCTGCTAAAGTGCATTATTGCAAGCTCAAACTATCCAGGCATTGTTAACATGTCAGACATGCATGTGCTTTTGCAATCCCCATGGTTGCACTACCTGTGTAATTTATTGCCCTTTTTGATGATGACATGTCTATCCAAATGTGTGCTGCAGCAATCTGGGGCATGTATGTTAATGTACTTTTCACTTTGTCCTCCTCACAGGTTGATGCCCACCAGAAGCAGGAGATCTGGCTGACCATCGCCCGGGTTGTTCGTTCTGTGGGGGTCTACAAGCGCCGGATCCGCAACTGCCAGAAGAGGTGGCAGGTCCTTCAGGGCTGGACCCGGAGGATAGCTAGAGTCCAGCTGAAGCTGTCACCTCCACGCAGGAGGGGTGGACACCGGACCCTGACTCCCCACATGCTCCGGATCCTGGCGGTGGCCTTCCCGGACCTGGAAAGGCAGCTGAAGGCCAGACAGCAGCAGGAAGGGGGTGAGTCCATGTCTGATCTGTGTACTATGTCTGACAAGCACATAGCAGTCTTTTGTCCTGCTCACACTTGCACGTTACGTAGCTCTTGTAGTCCCAAACTCAGGTCCCTCATTTGTGTGATGCACCCTCCTCATCTGTTCCACAGGTGTGGCCCCTCAAATCTGTTGCTTGTGTCACTAGGGCACTGTGTCCCTGCTGTCAGCTATGCTTCATGTACCGGTCAGCATCAGTTCCCGTGAATCTGTTGTGTGTTTCATGGGTGGGTCAATTGTTTACACAATGCCTGCGATCTGACATGTGATCTGTGTGTGCCCTTGAGATGTGTACCAATTGCTGGTCTGACTCGCAACATGTGGCTGGGCTATTCCAAACAAACCCATGCAGCAGGGGACTCCAATTCAGGGGCCTCAGGAGTATGTATAGCAAGTATGTCTCACTTCCTTAGCCACCTGACTACTGTCCAAGGCCAAACACTGTTCCACTTAGTCCTGGCCAGTCATGCCCCGTCAAGGGCATTTACAAACACTCTGTAATCCTACTCCTGATTATGAAATTGCAGGTTGTGCTCAGTGACATGTGCCCTCAGGTGTCTGCTTCTGTGTCATTAGGGTGTGGCTTGTTACGTACAACTGGGGTGTCCATGATTCAGAGGGTCAGCATGACATCTGCGATGTGACTGTGAGAGACAAGACCTGTGTGACATATAGGTGTGTGATCATCTGACAGCGCACAATGGTGTATGCAACTGTGTCCTTAATGCAGCTGGGTTGCATGCATGGCAGACTGTGATGTGTTATGGTACAGAGATTTGTGTTTGCTGAGACTCATATGAATGATTTGCATGATGTGGGGTATTCTGGGTCCTGGATATGTTGTTTGCATGGGATGGGCAAGTGCGCCGGTCATCTGCAGAGTTAGCTTTACCCCTGAGCTAGGATTGTCAGTCAGTGCATATTGTTGTTGTCTGGATGCCCTTCCCCTGAGACAGGAGACAGTGTTAACTGACTTTCAGGGCATACCAGTACCATGGCATTTAACTTGCTATTAGTGAGCCTGCATTGTGTTCAAGTGTGCACCATGCACCACATTGTGGTATTGCCCATCAGGACAGGAATACATCATAGTGTGTGTTGATGTCATGCATCACAAGCATGTGAAATGAGTCGCTGCCCATCCCTTCACCCGGACACCTGTACTGAGTCAGTAGCAAGAGATGTGCTGTGTGTATAGTGACATACTCCTACATGTTCACTTGCATGTACAACTGATGTGTGGGTGGTGCATGTTGGCACATTGGGGTGTTAGCATCCAACATGCAACGGCCATATGTGTGAAACTCAAGGAGGGATATGTGTGCCATGGTTGATGTTGAGAATGACAATTGTCTTATCCTAAACAGTGTTCGCACTTTGAGCTGTGTTCAGCTGATGATGCCAGGGCTTGCCCTGTGATGTGATGTACTCACTGTGGTGTGTGCAGTCGGTGCAGGTGACTGGTGTTGTTCTCTTACTTCCTATTCCTATCCAGATACATCCACGGCCACAGGAGGGGACAGCTCCATGGACCAGGAGGAGCCACAGAGCCTTACTGGGACAGAAGGAGAGGAGTTGGGTGGACCCAGTGGCACGGAGGGCAAGATGAGCCACACAGAGGAGTCGTCAGCACCATCCCCCTCAGCTGAGGGCCACAGCAGCTCTGAGGATGACTCCCTTGTGGAGGCAGGTGTCAGCAGCCACCAAACCCCAGCTAGTGAGGCTGTCCCCGCCACCACCACCACCACCACCCCCCTCCTATCGGCTCCCATCCCAGAGGTCCCTGTGGGCTCCCGTGTTCGTGAGCATGTCTCCTTTGTGCCAGGCACCGCACCCCCTGCCCCTGTGTCCCCTGCTGCCCTGAGTGAGGAGTCTGTGGACTTACTTCGACAGATCCATGTAGGGCAGACGTCGATGCTGAAGGTCCTCCATACACACACAGGTCTGTTGACACAACTGGTGTCATTCATGGAGGGCATTTCCTCGGGCATGTCTGCCCTACAGAGGACCAATCAGTCCGTGGCCTCCTCCCTGACGGTAGCAGTGTCCCTCCTCCAACAGTCCCGCACCCCTCCTACCCCTACACAACCCACGATTCCAAGCACTCTACCTGTCCCAAGCACAGAAACCCCAAAACCAAGGTCTAGACGTGCACACAATCAAGCGCAGGGGACTAATTCCACACTCACAGGGGCTGGTTTGCTGACACACACACAGTCTTCCACAATCACTCTGCAGTCCTCCGAGACCTCTCCCTCCCAGCCCCCTTCCCTTGCCTCACCTGCAACCCCATTCCCCCAGAAGCTCTTCCTCTGTGACCTTGGCTTCTTCCCCACCGACCCTGCAGATCCTGATTACAAGGGGAAGGGGAAGTCCCCACACACAGAAGGGAGTGCCCCTCACACCCGGACACCCTCCCCCAGGCGCAGTCAGACTGAGACACCCACCCGCAAGTCCCCCCGGCGCCAGAAAAGCAAGACCCCCCCGCCACCACGCAGCTCCAAGGCAAAGTCTCCGTCCTCCATCCCCTAGGCCACCACTCCAGAGGTTCCCCGCCACTCCCTGCCCCAGGTTCCCCCACACACAGATACACCATCCCCAAAATGATAAGGCCATCCCCCCCTAGCACTTGCTCCTCCACACCTGGTCAGACAGTTGGTGCCACTGATGTGGGGACCGTGTCCCCCCCTGCCCTGCTGACCTCACCTGTCCGCCATTCCGCTCCCATGGATGTAGGCACTGCTTTGGAGTCCACGTTCACCCCGTCTGACTTGGGCACCGCAGTGGTGAGACAATCCACTCCATCTGACCTGACCACTGGACTTGTGCCGGCACCCACCCCATCTGACTTGTGCCTCACAGTTGTGACAGCACCCACCACTTCAGTCAGCTCCACTGCAGTTGCAAGTGTCTCGCCTGCATCCCCCACCTCTTCCCTGCCTCCTTCTGCTGCGCCCTGATCCTGTCCCTGAGGTGCCTGGCCTGCCCCCATGTATGCCATTCCGAGGGGATGACCCCGGTCCTTAGCAGTGTAGGCAAGCAAGGTGTGACAGTTGTCACTCTAGTTCACTCCTTGGCATTTGGACATGGACTGGCCATTGGCCTTTTGTTTACACAGACGTTTAGATTTTCATATACTGAATTTGTCAGTCTAGTTCACTCCTTTGCATTTGGACATGGACTGGCCATTGGCCTTTTGTTAGAACAGACGTTTCACTTTTAATAAGCTGAATAAAGCTTTTTTCTTTATCCATGTGAACTTGATTTAGCTGTACATTATGTTGATGTTGTTTTACATGCCCTTGCACCTGTAATGCTTGGTTTACAATGTTGAATACTGATGTGTTGATGTGAGGTACTCCCTGTGGTCCATGAGATATGTATCCTATTCTGGTGTGTATCCATGTCATCCTTTGCAGCTACCTGGGTGTGTCAGGATCAACTATTTGTGTACATCTCTCTGTGAGCATTTCATTGGCATGGTCACATCTGTGGCTTGCACCCCTGCACATATGATGTGCTTCCCATTGTCCAATTTGTCACTTCCACTTACTTTGTGCTCATCAACACTGGACCTACAGGTGTGAGCATCATTGTAATAGGAGCAACTGGGGCCTCTGTGCAACTTGCTAGACATATGTTTTGGGTATGTGCAGATGACGTAGGGGAGACTCACGTACCCAGGCGGTTGTGACCAGAGCCTTCATTGTGTGGTAACTGATGGCTGACTGACCAAGTGTTCTGCAGACATGAGTGGGACGTGCGGTGAATATGTTTGGCACAGCTGGGCTCCCAGAGGAGTTGTGTCCCCTCAAGTAAGTGTGTTGTCCAGTGACATGGCCTGGGCCCATGGTGTGTGTTGTATGAGCATGTGTGTGTGTCCACATCCCTGTTCTTACACAGACAGTGTTCCCTTGATATGTTCCTGTTGTTGATGCTTGCTGAGTGGTACTGGGTTCATCCCACTACTTTTCTAATGTGCTACCAGATGTGTGGGTGCATGACACACTACTGTTAATTGGTGTATCATCATTGGGATTTGTCAGTTCTGAGCGGTGATGATGTTGTCAGACACAGATGGGACACAGTCAGGGTTCCTCAATGCACTTGTTTGTTCGCAATATCATGTAGTTGTCCCTAGGTGGTAGTATTCAGTGATTGAGACATTTGTATGTGTGTGTGACTGCTCCCACTTGTCGGGTACACGGCTGCGATGTTGGCAGGTGTCAGCATGTGTACCTTGTGTTTCCCCTTGGCATCTGCATTGTCCTGGGACTGTGGCTCATGATACCGAAGGTTACATGAGCTCTGAGGTCATGGCCATGTCCCGCATACTGTGCAGTATTTCTGTCATTCCCCAGGGTTGTAAACTGTCCTTGTGTGATGTGTCTGTGCACCTTAGATCATCCCAACATTCCTGTGTTTGTCATGGGTGCATGTGCTATGTCGCCTGTCCATGTGGGCTTCACAGATACACATTGTTGCAGTTCAGGGTGTGTGGTGTTGAGGGTGGACTGATGTGAATTGTTGCATGGATGGTCCCCTAGCTCCCATTTGTCCATGGATGAGGGGCAATGTGAGTGATTTGTGTTTGTGTATGTGTGATGTACGTTTGTGGCACAGGACACATGTCTGGGTTTCCCAGTTTGTACGACATCTGCCTTTATCATCACAGTGGAGGTGCCATGCATGCTTGTGTCACCCCACTGTCTGGTCCCTGGGGGTAGTGGTGTTGTGTGTCAGTGTTAGACGGCGACCTCAGAGGAGCCCGGAAGGGGTCCTGACTACCCTGAGACCCACCCTCGAAGTATCGTAGCCGGGCACTGGCGGGAGATTCCCCAGGGGGTGGAATCTCGCAACTAGGATCGTACTTCTGGCACCACACGACACAGAGTGACCACACTGGGTATTCTCAGAAAACAAGCTTTATCAACTAGGTATCACTGCAAATATGTACAAGGTGAGCACGGGCTCAAGAGTCTCGGAAAGGTAGGGGGTAGCGGGACAGTCTCTGGTAACGGTTCAAAGCGGGGACGTATCCGGCGCACAGCTCACAATCCTCGAGCTGGGGGATACGTGGTCGGAGTCGGGGTCCGGCGGGACCGTGAGAGTCTGGGGGAGCCGCGAGTCACTCAGCGGGCTCAGGTACAGGTTCGGAGGTCTTACGATCTTCAAGGAGCCGCGAGTCACTCAGCAGGGCTCAGGTACAGGTTCGGAGGTCTTACGATCTTCAGGGAGCCGCGAGTCACTCAGCAGGGCTCAGGTACAAGTTCGGAGGTCTTACGATCTTCAGGGAGCCGCGAGTCACTCAGCAGGGCTCAGGTACAAGTTCGGAGGTCTTACGATCTTCAGGGAGCCGCGAGTCACTCAGCAGGGCTCAGGTACAAGTTCGGAGGTCTTACGATCTTCAGGGAGCCGCGAGTCACTCAGCAGGGCTCAGGTACAAGTTCGGAGGTTTTACGATCTTCAGGGAGCCGCGACCACGTCGGCAGGGTCTCGTTGTTCCAGCGTCGAATCTGCCGGACAGTCTCAGAGCACCCCTTGTTATAGGTCGACCCCTCTTTGATGTCCGGAGTCTGTGCAGGCAGGGGTCTTGTCACCTGGGGGCCGCTTGTCGGGGTTTCCTGCTATTGTCTTTTGATCCTTTCAGGGCCGGGTCGGGAGGAGTCCCAGACACCCAGCAGGCACGGAGCCAGCCCGCCGGGAGGCCGGAGGGCCGATCGAAACCCATCGTCCCAGGGGAGTTCAGAGGTGCGATAGAAACTGCTCCTCCCTCTCGCATCCCCTGGAAGCGTGATGTCCTCCAGCCGGAGTGGCGCCTCGAGGCCCGGGTCGCGCTGGGGCCGGGCGGCCATCTTGTTGCATGGAGTGGGCACGCGGGCCCGGGGTGGCCGAAAGGAGGGAAGCCATGGACGGGGATGTCCGGGGTTGGTGCGGGTGTCCGGGTGGGAAGGGTCGGCTGGGCCGTGTGCTTGGGCTGCAGGTACCAGGTTTTCGGTGGTGCGGGGGCACGGAGGGCCATTCTACGAGGCCGGGTCCAACACGCGTCCCCCCCAGCTGAAAGCCGGAGAGAACTGCCCATCACCTTGGGGGGTTCTCTTCGCTGAGGCGGAAGAACCGGGAGAGGCCGTCAGCGTTGGCGTGGTCCGTACCAGGGCGGTGTTCTACGGTGAAGTCCATTCCCTGGAGGGAGATTGACCACCGCAGTAGCTTGGGGTTTTCTCCTCGCATCTGCATGAGCCATCGCAAGGGCCGATGGTCAGTTTGGACTCTGAAATGAGTGCCGAACAGGTAGGGTCGTAGTTTTTTGAGTGCCCAGACCACGGCAAAGGCTTCGCGCTCTATGGTGCTCCACCTCTGCTCTCGGGGCAGCAGCCGCCGACTGAGGAAGGCGACGGGCTGGTCTAGGCCTTGATCATTCACTTGGGACAGGACGGCCCCAATACCATGCTCGGAGGCATCGGTCTGGACTATGAACTCCTTGGTGTAGTCGGGAGCCTGGAGGACGGGGGCAGTGCACATGGCCTTTTTCAGAGCATCGAAAGCTTCCTGGCAGGCAGGCGTCCACTGCACCTTCTTTGGCTGCTTTTTAGACGTGAGTTCAGTGAGAGGGCCGACCAGGCTGCCATACCCCCGAATGAATCGGCGGTAGTAGCCCGTGAGTCCCAGAAAGGCTCGGACCTCCGTTTGGGTGATGGGTGGTTCCCATGCCAGGATGGCGTCGATCTTTGGCTGTAGAGGGGCGACCTGGCCACTCCCGACTTGATGCCCCAGGTAGACTACGGATCCTTGCCCGATCTGGCACTTGCTGGCTTTTACGGTGAGGCCTGCCTGGCGCAGGGCTGTTAGCACTCTCCGGAGGTGCTGGAGGTGCTCACTCCACTCTGAACTGAAGACAGCGATGTCGTCCAGATAGGCCGCGCTGAACTGTTCTAGCCCGGCCAGGACCCTATTCACCAGTCTCTGGAAAGTGGCCGGGGCATTTTTCATCCCGAAGGGCATCACGCGGAAGCGGTAGTGCCCATCGGGGGTGGAGAAAGCAGACCGCTCCTTGGCCCCTTCGGTGAGCGCAATCTGCCAGTATCCGCAGGTGAGGTCGAAAGTGCTGAGGAACCGGGCGGCCCCTAGGCGGTCAATGAGTTCGTCGGCTCGTGGAATGGGGTGGGCATCGGCTCGGGTAATGTCATTGAGCCCCCGGTAATCCACGCAGAACCGGAGCTCGGGGGCGACACCGGGGGCCGCTGCCTTCAGAACTAGGACCACGGGGCTGGCCCAGGGACTGTCAGAGGGCTCGATCACCCCCAGGGTTAACATCTTCGAGACTTCAGCTTGAATGCAGGACCGGACCCGGTCAGGAACCCGGTAGGCTCGGTGTCTCACCGGCGGGCTGTCCCCGGTGTCCACATCGTGAACACACCAGTTGGTGACCCGGGGGGTCAGGGAGAAGAGGTCGGAAAATTGTCGGAGGAGCTGGCGGCAGTCCGCTTGTTGCTGGGCAGTGAGGGCTGGGGAGAGGTTCACCCCCTCCACGGAGCCATCCTGCTCCTTGACACACAGGAGGTCCGGGAGGGGATGCGACTCATCTTCGGCCCCGTCATCGGTGGCCAGCAGGAGGCTCAGTTCTGTCCGCACGAAGTGAGGCTTGAGGCGGTTCACGTGCAGGACCCGGAGGGGATCCCGAGGCGACTGGACGTCCACCAAGTAGGTGACTTGACTCTTCCTCTCAACCACTTTGTAGGGCCCAGTCCATCGGTCCTGGAGGGCGCCAGGCTTCACGGGGGCCATGACCCACACCTGCTGGCCCGGCTGGAACTCGACCAGAGTAGCATTCTGGTCGTACCAGCGCTTCATTTCTTCTTGACTCGCCTCCAGGTTGGCCTCGGCCAGTTCTCGGAACCTCCTGGTCTGGTTCCGGAGGGCCAGGACATATTGGAACACATCTCGGGGGGTGGTCTGGGGCGCTGCCTCCCACCCTTCCTTAACCAAACTGAGGGGACCTCGGACGGGGTGCCCATAGAGTAATTCAAATGGGCTGAACCCTAAGGACTTCTGGGGGACCTCCCGGTAAGCGAACAAGAGGCAGGGGAGCAGGACGTCCCACTTACGCCGGAGGGGCTCTTCTAGGCCAGCGATCATCTCTTTCAAAGTCCTATTAAACCTCTCTACTAGGCCGTTCCCTTGGGGATGGTACGGGGTGGTGAACTTATAGGACACCCCACATTGTTGCCACAGGGACGTCATATACCTTGATATAAAATTAGTGCCGCGATCGCTCACAACCTCGCGGGGGAAACCCACCCTGGAAAAGATCCCCATCAGGGCCCGGCCCACCACGGGGGCCGTAATGGTGCGTAGGGGAATAGCCTCCGGATAGCGGGTGGCGTGGTCTACTAGGACCAAGATGAAACGGTGACCTTGGGAGGTGGGGGGGTCCAGTGGCCCCACGATGTCGATTCCGACTCCTTCGAAGGGGGTACTGACGACCGGGAAGGGTTGGAGGGGAGCCTTTTTCATGTGGCTGTAGGAGGTCTGTAGGGAGAGGGGTAGGTCGAGCAGGGTGTCCCTTCCTTCGCTCAGAAACCACCCCCACAACCCCGCCCCCCAGTCCTTCTGTGGGATCCGATGGGAGGTCATGGCGACCTCGTAGGCCCGAAACCATTGCTGAATGTCATCGTTTTTATAATATTCCTTGACCACATCCTTGGGGATGTGGACCTTCTGTTCCGCTGGGGGGGCCGTCTCTCGGTTTCCCGAGGGCCTCCCGTCCTCATTTCGGGCCTTGAGCTCGAGTTCCTTTAAGCTGCGTTCGTGCTCCAGTTGGAGCTTCCTTCCTTCGTGCTCCCGTTGGAGCTTCTTTTCTTCCAGTTCGCCTTGTACGCGCATTTGCTCTACCGCTAGCTTTTTCTCCGCTAGCTTCAATTCGCCCTCGATTTTGAGTTTGGCTAACTCGAGTTCATGACTGCGGCTTCTCTCTCTGTCCGCGAGTTCTTCCGGGGATAGGCCCCCGTCTGGTACTATGCCTCGCACCTGATTGTCGCTGCTTTCACTTGGAGGGGGTTCGGCTTCGTCGGGGCGCTCTCCCGTGCCTTCCGGGCGGGAGGCCCCGGTCTCCACCCAAGTTTTCAGTGCTTTCTGCAAGTCTTCCTTAGTGTTGAGGCCAGTGGTAGCGATTTTAAGTTCTTTGCAAAATTGCTTTAGCTCCTTGTGTGTGTATTCTTCTAGATGCTCCACCTGGAACACTCTGTTGGCGTTGGTTTCTGCGGAGCTCATGGCGCTTCCTTCTGCCATCTTTGTTGGTCGTGCGTCCGTTGTTCACTGTACGATCTCTAGGTGATGGGCCCGAATCCCGTCGCTTGCCACCAATGTTAGACGGCGACCACAGAGGAGCCCGGAAGGGGTCCTGACTACCCTGAGACCCACCCTCGAAGTATCGTAGCCGGGCACTGGCGGGAGATTCCCCAGGGGGTGGAATCTCGCAACTACGATCGTACTTCTGGCACCACACGACACAGAGTGACCACACTGGGTATTCTCAGAAAACAAGCTTTATCAACTAGGTATCACTGCAAATATGTACAAGGTGAGCACGGGCTTAAGAGTCTCGGAAAGGTAGGGGGTAGCGGGACAGTCTCTGGTAACGGTTCAAAGCGGGGACGTATCCGGCGCACAGCTCACAATCCTCGAGCTGGGGGATACGTGGTCGGAGTCGGGGTCCGGCGGGACCGTGAGAGTCTGGGGGAGCCGCGAGTCACTCAGCGGGCTCAGGTACAGGTTCGGAGGTCTTACGATCTTCAAGGAGCCGCGAGTCACTCAGCAGGGCTCAGGTACAGGTTCGGAGGTCTTACGATCTTCAGGGAGCCGCGAGTCACTCAGCAGGGCTCAGGTACAAGTTCGGAGGTCTTACGATCTTCAGGGAGCCGCGAGTCACTCAGCAGGGCTCAGGTACAAGTTTGGAGGTCTTACGATCTTCAGGGAGCCGCGAGTCACTCAGCAGGGCTCAGGTACAAGTTCGGAGGTCTTACGATCTTCAGGGAGCCGCGAGTCACTCAGCAGGGCTCAGGTACAAGTTCGGAGGTTTTACGATCTTCAGGGAGCCGCGACCACGTCGGCAGGCTCTCGTTGTTCCAGCGTCGAATCTGCCGGACAGTCTCAGAGCACCCCTTGTTATAGGTCGACCCCTCTTTGATGTCCGGAGTCTGTGCAGGCAGGGGTCTTGTCACCTGGGGGCCGCTTGTCGGGGTTTCCTGCTATTGTCTTTTGATCCTTTCAGGGCCGGGTCGGGAGGAGTCCCAGACACCCAGCAGGCACGGAGCCAGCCCGCCGGGAGGCCGGAGGGCCGATCGAAACCCATCGTCCCAGGGGAGTTCAGAGGTGCGATAGAAACTGCTCCTCCCTCTCGCATCCCCTGGAAGCGTGATGGCCTCCAGCCGGAGTGGCGCCTCGAGGCCCGGGTCGCGCTGGGGCCGGGCGGCCATCTTGTTGCATGGAGTGGGCACGCGGGCCCGGGGTGGCCGAAAGGAGGGAAGCCATGGACGGGGATGTCCGGGGTTGGTGCGGGTGTCCGGGTGGGAAGGGTCGGCTGGGCCGTGTGCTTGGGCTGCAGGTACCAGGTTTTCGGTGGTGCGGGGGCACGGAGGGCCATTCTACGAGGCCGGGTCCAACAGTCAGTATCTTGCTGTGTTAGTTGGTGTCCATTCCAGCTTGTGTCACATGTGTCTGTTGTGCTCCATCTCATCTCCCAATGCCTGATTGCCCACTGAGGGTGTCCCAATGATGGTTTACTTTTGTATGGCACTGTCTCCGCATCTGTGTCACTGTGGTTCAGCCCCCCTCATGTGTTGTGTAGTTGCCTGGGGATACTGTGACACATACATGTTGTGTCCGATGTGCAGTGTGAGTTTGCCTGTTTGTGTTTGTGCATCTGCACCAGTGCATTGGTATTGCTGTTGTGGGCCTTTGTCTGGATGCTGTTAGTGTGATCTTGCATGCTGTCCCTGTGAGTCATTTCACATCATTGTGCACATTCATCCTGGTTGTTGGGTGCCATTGCTGGCATTAAATGTGAGTTTGTGAGCTGACACCTACAGTCTACACATGTTGTTTTGATTGGTGTGTCTATTTTCGAGATGTGTGCATGCTTGGTGATGGTCACTTCTGCTGTTGTGTCATTGTACACTGTATGCATTGTCAGCCCCCATGTGTGGTGCTTGTCTGCACATGGCCGAGAGTGTGTTATAATTTCACAGCACTGTTAGCCTCACCACATCTCTGTGTGTATGGGACACAACCACTAGTTTGCCCCAGAAGTGTTTGATGTGTTGGGAGCAGGGATCATACATGCTGTTTGTTATTTGCAGCTTTGACCATGATGACACTTACCTTTTGTTTACTGTGATGAGGGGGGTTTGGTCCCCATCACCACAATGCTCCACATCTGCTGCATTTTGTGAGCCCCCACTTAACTTCTGTCCTACACAGTGAGGGGTGTTCTTTTTACATTGCCACAGTGCTATAGTGATTCTTGCCTTGTGTATGTCACACTCATGTGTTGGTCACACATGTGCTGTTACTTACATTGTATGCTCGTAGCCATAATCACTGTTCTGGGCATTTGTCACAGACTACACACTGTTGTCATGATGTTATGGGGGATGTATTTTGCGGACATACCTGATGTTGGAGTGTGGGAGCCGGCCTCGTGGCGTGGTCCTGTTTCCCCGCGCTAAGCCGCACGAGGTCCCATGCACATCGGGACTCCTCCATCTTGGATTGCACGTCACTCCACGTGACCATCTGTATGACCCTGCTCTACCCGGCCTCGGTCCCAGCGAGGCCCGTCATCGAGACGCCAACCCCTGGCCCGGGGGATACCACGTGAGCCCTTCCCACTCCCGGCGGAGGGCAGTATCGATGGGACCCCCAACCGTCTCTCCACACCTGGGTGTGACCGCCCCACAGCTCTCTGGGGCCTGGCGCCTCTCCTGCTGGGCGTCTGGCCGCTCCCTACCCGGCCTCTCCGCCCCCTCCGGGCGCAAGGGTCCGGACATCAAAGGGCACCCGTCCTATATCTGGGGCGACCCGACAACAGGGCAGCAGTTGTATCCTGGAGTCAAGAGCCCTGCTGATCGGATCGCGGCTGACCCTACGGAAGAAGACTCACCCTGAACCACCACTTGAGCCCTGCTGACGACGTCGCGGCTCCACCGTGCTTAAAGACCTTCACGAACCTTTGGGGCTCTGCTGACGCTGTCGCGGCCCGACCTTGTTGAACCTCACCACCTGAGCCCAGCTGACCTCGTCGCGGCTCGACCGAAGCGGACCTACCACCAGAGCCCTGCTGACCGTGTCGCGGCTCGACCTAAGCGGAACTACCATCCGAGCCCGGCAGACGCCGTCGCGGCTCTCCACGTCCGAGCCGCTCTGAGACCAGCATCCAAGGTCTGGCACAGAGCCTCCCGTACCTGGTTGGTACTAAGACTATCCCGCTACCCTATCCTCTTAACGAACACTGAGACTCTGATAGGATCCCTCGATCCCTCTGTAAATATTGCCTGTATTACTGCCGATAAAGAATCTAATCTTGCAACTGCTATTGAGTCCTGTGTGGTGGTGTTACTGGGCCTAGTACGATCATAGGAGGAGGACCTCCCCGAGGGGGCTTCTCAGCGGCGCTCGGCTATATCTTTGCGGTAGGAAGGTGCCCGGAATAGTCTCCCCGACTACCCGGTGGCCCTCCCTCCAACATTTGGTGGCCAGCGACGGGATCCGAGCCAGACGCAATCGTACAAGCAAGTAACGCAACCACTGCCGGACCAGACGGAAAAAGAAAACCATGGATGGCCAAGAAGCAACCGTGGCCGCAACCTTCCAGGTGGAGAAACTGGAGGAATACACCCACAAAGAACTCAAACAGTTCTGCAAGGACAAAGGGATCCCAACCACAGGATTGGGCACCAAGGAAGATATGCAGAGAGCCCTGAAAGCCTGGGCAGAACTCGAGACCCCTCCACCCGAGCCGAAGGGACCTCGGCCCGGGACGGAAACCTGCCGACCACGACCCCGACAGACAGGGAGCGAACCGTCCCGGACACCAGCCTTTCCCACGAAGAAATACGAGAACGGGAAAGGGCACGGACACACGAAGTGGACCTTGCCCGACTCCGGCTGGACGGTGAGCTCCTACTGGCGGAGAAAAAGATAGCCCTGGAGCAACTACGGCTGCAAGAAGAAATCGAGGAGAAGAAAAGGCATCGGGAGCTACAGGAGAGACAGCTAACCCTCGAGCACGAGAGGAGCCTTAAAGAACTTGAACTAAAAGCTAAAACGGGGGAGACCAGCAACCCCGGAGCCCGGGACGCTCTGCCCCTGACCGAGCCAAAGGTTCACATCCCCAAGGATGTCGTCAAGGAATACTATAAAAATGACGACATCCAGCAATGGGTCCGAGCGTACGAGGTGGCCATGACCTCCCATCGGGTACCCCGGAAGGATTGGGGTGCCGGCCTATGGGGGAGGTTCCTCAGCGAGGGCCGTGATACCCTGCTGCAACTCCCCGACGCCGTGATGACCTCGTACGACCACATGAAGGAAGCCCTACTCACACGCTACGGACTATCGGCCGAGATGTACCGGCAACGCTTCCGGGACTGCAAGAAGATCCCCGGTACCACATGGGTCGAATACGTGGACTTCTTCAGCCGAGCGCTGGAAGGATGGATAAAAGGGAGCAAGGTCACCTCATATAATGAACTGTTCGACCTCATTGTCTGGGAGCACCTCGCCAACAACTGCTTTGTGGAACTAAGGCAACACCCCCTGGACAGTAAACTGACCGAGCCCCGGAAGCTCGCTGCCGAGGCGGACCGATGGGTCAACACCCGGGTCCCCCGGAACCCTGTGGGGGACTACACCCGGAGTACCACGGGACCTCCCCGCCAGCAAGGCGGAGGAGGGGGGTCCCACCGCAGTCGAGAATTCCCCGCCGGGCCGCCCAGAAGTCCGCCACGAGGGCAAGCAACCAACCCCGCTTCCCCGACCCAGGGCCGAAGAGGGACCCCTATCGCCCGGGCTGGACCACGACCGACAGTGACCTGCTTCGGATGTCAGCAGACCGGCCATTATGCAAGCGATCCGGCTTGCCCCGTGAACCGACGGAACGGGACCACGGGGCACCTCCCCGACAAATAGCCGCCGCAGCCCTGGGGGAGAGAGAGGACGAGGAGGAAAACCACGACGACGGGTCCCCCGAGTGGGAACCAGCCGCCATGTCGCTTGTATGCCTAGGCTCCCGAGAAATGGTGCCCCGAGCCACCATCCCAAGCAACACCCAGAAGTACCAACAGTGGGTCACCATCAACGGGCGACGGGCCGAGGCCCTCCGGGACACTGGGGCCAGTGTGACCGCTGTCCGCTGCCATCTGGTGACCCCCGAACAGATCCTGCCACATGTCCTCTGCCCTGTCCGGACCGCAGACAACACCGAGAGCATGTGCCGGATGGCCCGAATCCCTTCGAGTGGGGAGGAGTGTCCGGCACCCTAAAAGTAACTGTCCGTGACGACGCCCCGGTGGACTGCCTCCTGGGGAACGACCTAGAGAGCTCCCCCTGGGCCCAGGTGGAGCGCCGAGAGCATCTGGGGATGCTAGGACTACCTGAGTGGGCCTGCGCCACCACTCGGTCCATGACCACCCAGCCAGCCGCGGCCCCGGCCCCCGACCAGCCGGCGGGCCCCGAACAATCCACCTCCTCCGGCCCGGAGGAACCTGACGAGGAGGCCGGGCCGTCCGAACTTTCTTCCAACGAGGCCGCTCCCCTCAGCGAGATCCCCGAGCTGGCCCAGTGGCGCCACGACGGGGGCCCCACCCGCGAACAATTCCAGCAAGAGCAGAAGGGCTGCCCATCCCTCTAGGGGGCCCAACAGCAGGCGGCCGCGCAGGCTGCGGGGGACCCCACGGGAACCCACTGGGTCTATTGGGACAATGACTTATTGTATAGCGAGCAGAAAGTCGCCGAACTAGGGGCCGGCCGGGTGCTGGTGGTCCCCCTCCGATTTCGAGAGTTCCTCTTGAACCTGGCACATGACGTGCCCCTCGCCGGACATCTAGGGCGGGACAAGACTTACAGCCGCCTCGTGACCCATTTCTATTGGCCCCGAATGAGACGAGACGTGGACCAGCACTGCCGGTCCTGCCCGACCTGCCAAGCTAGCGGGAAGACTGGGGGACGAGTGAAAGCCCCCCTACAACCATTTCCAGCCGTCCACACCCCGTTCGAACGAGTGGGGATCGACATCGTGGGGCCCCTCGACCCCCGAACCACCCTAGGCCACCGCTTCATCCTGGTACTGGTCGACCACGCCACCCGATACCCAGAAGCTGTCCCCCTCCGAACTGTGACAGCTCCAGTGGTGGGCCGGGCCCTGATGGGCATCTTCTCCAGGGTGGGGTTCCCCCGATAAGTAGTGAGCGACAGGGGGACGAACTTTATCTCGAAGTACATGAGATCCCTCTGGCAACAATGTGGGGTCACCTATAAATTCACTACCCCTTACCACCCCCAGGGGAACGGACTGGTCGAACGGTTCAACCGAACCCTGAAGGGGATGATCAAGGGCCTGGAAGAGCCCCTCAGGAGGAGATGGGATGTCCTGTTGCCCTGCCTCCTGTTCGCCTACCGGGAGGTACCACAGAAGTCCCTGGGCTTCAGCCCCTTCGAACTGTTGTATGGGCACCCCGTCCGAGGGCCCCTCAGCCTGGTCAAGGAGGGTTGGGAGGCGAACGTCCAAAGTGCCCCGCCCGACGTCTACCTGTACCTACTGACCCTGCGGAACCAGACTCGGAAGTTCCGGGCCCTGGCAGAAGCCAACCTTGAAGCCAGCCAAGAAGACATGAAACGCTGGTATGACGAGAATGTCTCCGCCGTCGAGTTTGAGCCGGGCCAGCAGGTCTGGGTCATGTCACCCGTGGACCCCTGCGCCCTGCAGGACAAGTGGACCGGGCCCTTCAAGGTAGTTGAGAGGAAGAGCCCCGTCACGTACCTGGTCGACATGGAGTCTCCGAGGAACCCCCTCCGGGTCCTGCACGCCAATCGGCTCAAGCCCCACTTTGCCCGAACTGAACTAAGCTGATTGCTGGCTACTGACGATGGGGGTGAAGGTGACTCCGAGCCCCTACCAGACCTCCTGGGGTCCTCGAGCCAAGACGGCTCCTTGGAGGGCGTCCGCCTCTCCGCCACCCTGACACCAGAACAGCGCCATGACTGCCAGAAGCTGCTACAACCCTTCGCTGCCCTCTTCTCTCTCACGCCCGGGGTGACCCCCTGGTGCGTCCACGACGTGGACACGGGGGATAGCCCCCCTGTACGACACCGCGCTTATAGAGTGCCTGACCGAGTCCGAGCCTGCATAAAGACCGAGGTCGCCAAGATGCTCGCCCTCGGAGTCATCGAGCCTTCCGACAGCCCGTGGGCCAGCCCGGTAGTCTTGGTACCAAAGGCCGCCGCCCCCGGCACGGCCCCCGAACTCAGATTTTGTGTCAACTACCGGGGCCTGAACGCAGTTACCAAGACCGATGCCCACCCTTTGCCACGAGCCGATGAGCTGATTGATCGCTTAGGGGCCGCCCGCTACCTAAGCACCTTTGATCTCACCGCTGGGTACTGGCAGATCAAGCTCACTCCCGGCGCACAAGAACGATCAGCTTTCTCTACCCCCGATGGCCACTACCACTTCCGGGTGATGCCCTTCGGCATGAAGAACGCCCCAGCGACCTTTCAGAGGCTGGTAAACAAGGTCCTGGCCGGTCTCGAAGCCTTCAGCGCGGCCTACCTCGATGACATTGCTATCTTCAGCGACCACTGGGCCGCGCACCTAGGACACCTTGGGGAAGTCCTGGCCGCTCTCCAAAGAGCCGGGCTCACCATTAAAGCCAGTAGATGCCAGATCGGTCAAGGTTCTGTGACCTATCTGGGCCACCAGGTGGGGAGTGGCCAGGTGGCCCCCCTCCAGTTAAAAGTCGACGCCATCCAGGCGTGGGAGCCTCCCGCCACCCAAACCGCTGTCCGGGCCTTCTTAGGCCTCACAGGTTACTACCGACGCTTCATAAAGTATTATGGCAGCATTGTGGGCCCTCTTACGGAGCTCACTTCAAAGAAGCGGCCCAAGACAGTGCACTGGACGCCCCGCTGCCAGACCGCGTTTGATGCTCTCAAGGCGGCTATGTGCGCTATCCCTGTGCTACAGGCCCCCGACTACAGCAAGGAATCTGTAGTCCAGACCGATGCATCGGAGTACGGGGTCGGGGCAGTCCTCTCCCGGCTGGACGCCAAGGGCCTCGACCGACCGGTGGCCTTTATCAGCCGCCGACTGCTGCCGCGAGAACAGAGGTGGAGCACCATCGAGCGGGAGGCCTTCGCTGTGGTATGGGCTCTCAAGAAGCTCCGGCCCTACCTTTTCGGTACCCACTTCAGGGTCCAGACTGACCACCGGCCCTTGCGGTGGCTCATGCAAATGCGGGGCGAGAACCCCAAGGTGTTGCGCTGGTCCATCTCACTGCAAGGGATGGACTTCACTGTAGAACACCGGCCCGGCAACGACCACGCCAATGCTGACGACCTGTCCCGATTCTTCCGCCTCGGCGAGGAGAACCCCCAAGAAGATGGGTGACTCTCCCTGCCTTCAGCTGGGGGGGACGCGTGTGGGAGCCGGTCTCGTGGCGTGGTCCTGTTTCCCCGCGCTAAGCCGCACGAGGTCCCATGCACATCGGGACTCCTCTATCTTGGATTGCACGTCACTCCACGTGACCATCTGTATGACCCTGCTCTACCCGGCCTCGGTTCCAGCGAGGCCCGACATCGAGACGCCAACCCCTGGCCCGGGGGATACCACATGAGCCCTTCCCACTCCCGGCGGAGGGCAGTATCGATGGGACCCCCAACCGTCTCTCCACACCTGGGTGTGACCGCCCCACAGCTCTCTGGGGCCTAGCGCCTCTCCTGCTGGGCGTCTGGCCGCTCCCTACCCGGCCTCTCCGCCCCCTCCGGGCGCAAGGGTCCGGACATCAAAGGGCTCCCGTCCTATATCTGGGGCGACCCGACAACAGGGCAGCAGTTGTATCCTGGAGTCAAGAGCCCTGCTGATCGGATCGCGGCTGACCCTAGGGAAGAAGACTCACCCTGAACCACCACTTGAGCCCTGCTGACGACGTCGCGGCTCCACCGTGCTTAAAGACCTTCACGAACCTTTGGGGCCCTGCTGACGCTGTCGCGGCCCGACCTTGTTGAACCTCACCACCTGAGCCCAGCTGACCTCGTCGCGGCTCGACCGAAGCGGACCTACCACCAGAGCCCTGCTGACCGTGTCGCGGCTCGACCTAAGCGGAACTACCATCCGAGCCCGGCAGACGCCGTCGCGGCTCTCCACGTCCGAGCCGCTCTGAGACCAGCATCCAAGGTCTGGCACAGAGCCTCCCGTACCTGGTTGGTACTAAGACTATCCCGCTACCCTATCCTCTTAACGAACACTGAGACTCTGATAGGATCCCTCGATCCCTCTGTAAATATTGCCCGTATTACTGCCGATAAAGAATCTAATCTTGCAACTGCTATTGAGTCCTGTGTGGTGGTGTTACTGGGCCTAGTACGATCATAGGAGGAGGACCTCCCCGAGGGGGCTTCTCAGCGGCGCTCGGCTATATCTTTGCGGTAGGAAGGTGCCCGGAATAGTCTCCCCGACTACCCGGTGGCCCTCCCTCCAACATGGAGTATGCTGGATGTATTGCGCATCACCCATCCTATGGCTGGGGGTGGCAGGGGTGATGGGTAACAGGTCCCCTGTGAGTGGGGAGGCAGGGGTGATGGGCAACATAAGCCCTATGGCTGGGGGTAGCAGGGGTGATGGGCAACAGGTCCCCTGTGAGTGGGGGTGGCAGGGGTGATGGGCAACAGGTCCCCTGTGAGTGGGGTGGCAGGGGTGATGGGCAACAGGTCCCATGTTAGTGGGGGTGGCAGGGGTGATGGGCAATATAAGCCCTATGGCTGGGGGTGGCAGGGGTGATGGGCAACAGGTCACCTGTGAGTGGGGGTGTCAGGGGTGATGGGCAACAGGTCCCCTGTGAGTGGGGGTGGCAGGGGTGATGGGCAATATAGGCCCTATGGCTGGGGGTGGCAGGGGTGATGGGCAACAGGTCCCCTGTGAGTGGGGGTGGCAGGGGAGATGGGCAACAGGTCCTGTGTGAGTGGGGGTGGCAGGGGTGATGGGCAACATAAGCCCTATGGCTGGGGGTGGCAGGGGTGATGGGCAACAGGTCCCCTGTGAGTGGGGGTGGCAGGGGTGATGGGCAACATACATCCTATGGCTGGGGGTGGCAGGGGTGATGGGCAACAGGTCTCCTGTGAGTGGGGGTGGCAGGGGTGATGGGCAATATAGGCCCTATGGCTGGGGGTGGCAGGGGTGATGGGCAACAGGTCCCCTGTGAGTGGGGGTGACAGGGGTGATGGGCAATATAAACCCTATGGCTGGGGGTGGCAGGGGTGATGGGCAACAGGTCCCCTGTGAGTGGGGGTGGCAGGGGTGATGGGCAATATAAACCCTATGGCTGGGGGTGGCAGGGGTGATGGGCAACAGGTCCCCTGTGAGTGGGGGTGGCAGGGGTGATAGGCAACATCAGCCCTATGGCTGGGGGTAGCAGGGGTGATGGGCAACAGGTCCCCTGTGAGTGGGGGTGGCAGGGGTGATGGGCAACATAAGCCCTATGGCTGGGTGTGGCAGGGGTGATGGACAACAGGTCCCCTGTGAGTGGGGGTGGCAGGGGTGATGGGCAATATCAGCCCTATGGCTGGGGGTGGCAGGGGTGATGGGCAACATAAGCCCTATGGCTGGGTGTGGTAGGGGTGATGGGCAACAGGTCCCCTGTGAGTGGGGGTGGCAGGGGTGGTGGTCAACAGGTCCCCTGTGAGTGGGGGTGGCAGGGGTGATGGGCTATATAAGCCCTATTGCTGGGGGTGGCAGGGGTGATGGGCAACAGGTCCCCTGTGAGTGGGGGTGGCAGGGGTGATGGACAACAGGTCCCCTGTGAGTGGGGGTGGCAGGTGTGATGGGCTATATAAGCCCTATGGCTGGGGGTGGCAGGGTTGATGGGCATCATAAGCCCTATGGCTGGGGGTGGCAGGGGTGATGGGCAACAGGTCCCCTGTGAGTTGGGGTGGCAGGGGTGATGGGCAACAGGTCTCCTGTGAGTGGGGGTGGCAGGGGTGATGGGCAATATAAGCCCTATGGCTGGGGGTGGCAGGGGTGATGGGCAACAGGTCCCCTGTGAGTGGGGGTGGCAGGGGTGATGGGCAATATCAGCTCTATGGCTGGGGGTTGCAGGGGTGATGGGCAACATAAGCCCTATGGCTGGGGGTGGCAGGGGTGATGGGCAACAGGTCCCCTGTGAGTGGGGGTGGCAGGGGTGATGGGCAATATACGCCCTATGGCTGGGGGTGGCAGGGGTGATGGACAACAGGTCCCCTGTGAGTGGGGGTGACAGGGGTGATGGGCAACATCAGCCCTATGGCTGGGGGTAGCAGGGGTGATGGGCAACAGGTCCCCTGTGAGTGGGGGTGGCAGGGGTGATGGGCAACATAAGCCCTATGGCTGGGTGTGGCAGGGGTGATGGGCAACAGGTCCCCTGTGAGTGGGGGTGGCAGGGGTGATGGGCAATATCAGCCCTATGGCTGGGGGTGGCAGGGGTGATGGGCAACATAAGCCCTATGGCTGGGTGTGGCAGGGGTGATGGGCAACAGGTCCCCCATAAGTGGGGGTGGCAGGGGTGATGGTCAACAGGTCCCCTGTGAGTGGGGGTGGCAGGGGTGATGGGCTATATAAGCCCTATGGCTGGGGGTGGCAAGGGTGATGGGCAACAGGTCCCCTGTGAGTGCGGGTGGCAGGGGTGATGGACAACAGGTCCCCTGTGAGTGGGGGTGGCAGGGGTGATGGGCTATATAAGCCCTATGGCTGGGGGTGGCAGGGGTGATGGGCAACATAAGCCCTATGGCTGGGGGTGGCAGGGGTGATGGGCAACAGGTCCCCTGTGAGTGGGGGGGCAGGGGTGATGGGCAACAGGTCCCCTGTGAGTGGGGGTGGCAGGGGCCATGGGCAATATATGCCCTATGTCTGGGGGTGGCAGAGGTGATGGGCAACAGGTCCCCTGTGAGTGGGGGTGGCAGGGGTGATGGGCAACATAAGCCCTATGGCTGGGGGTGGAAGGGGTGATGGGCAAGAGGTCCCCTGTGAGTGGGGGTGGCAGGGGTGATGGGCAATATAAGCCCTATGGCTGGGGGTGGCAGGGGTGATGGGCAACAGGTCCCCTGTGAGTGGGGTGGCAGGGGTGATGGGCAACATAAGTCCTATGGCTGGGGGTGGCAGGGGTGATGGGCAACAGGTCCCATGCGAGTGGGGGTGGCAGGGGTGATGGGCAACAGGTCCCCTGTGAGTGGGGGTGGCAGGGGTGATGGGCAATATAAGCCCTATGGCTGGGGGTGGCAGGGGTGATGGGCAACAGGTCCCCTGTGAGTGGGGGTGGCAGGGGTGATGGGCAACATAAGTCCTATGGCTGGGGGTGGCAGGGGTATTGGGCAACAGGTCCCATGCGAGTGGGGGTGGCAGGGGTGATGGGCAACAGGTCCCCTGTGAGTGGGGGTGGTAGGGGTGATGGGCAACATCAGCCCTATGGCTGAGGGTGGCAGGGGTGATGGGCAACAGGTCCCATGTGAGTGGGGGTGGCAGGGGTGATGGGCAACAGGTCTCCTATGAGTGGGGGTGGCAGGGGTGATGGGCAACATAAGCCCTATGGCTGGGGGTGGCAGGGGTGATGGGCAACAGGTCCCATGTGAGTGGGGGTGGCAGGGGTGATGGGCAATATAAGCCCTATGGCTGGGGGTGGCAGGGGTGATGGGCAACAGGTCCCCTGTGAGTGGGGGTGGCAGGGGAGATGGGCAACAGGTCCCCTGTCAGTGGGGGTGGCAGGGGTGATGGGCAACATAAGCCCTATGGCTGGGTGTGGCAGGGGAGATGGGCAACAGGTCCCCTGTGAGTGGAGGTGGCAGGGGTGATGGGCAATATCAGCCCTATGGCTGGGGGTGGCAGGGGTGATGGGCAACATAAGCCCTATGGCTGGGTGTGGCAGGGGTGATGGGAAACAGGTCCCCTGTGAGTGGGGGTGGCAGGGGTGATGGGCTATATAAGCCCTATGGCTGGGGGTGGCAGGGGTGATGGGCAACATAAGCCCTATGGCTGGGGGTGGCAGGGGTGATGGGCAACAGGTCCCCTGTGAGTGGGGGGTGGCAGGGGTGATGGGCAACAGGTCCCCTGTGAGTGGGGGTGGCAGGGGTGATGAGCAACATAAGCCCTATGGCTGGGGGTGGCAGGGGTGATGGGCAATATAAGCCCTATGGCTGGGGGTGGCAGGGGTGATGTGCAACAGGTCCCCTGTGAGTGGGGGTGGCAGGGGTGATGGGCTATATAAGCCCTATGGCTGGGGGTGGCAGGGGTGATGGGCAACATAAGCCCTATGGCTGGGGGTGGCAGGGGTGATGGGCAACAGGTCCCCTGTGAGTGGGGGGTGGCAGGGGTGATGTGCAACAGGTCCCCTGTGAGTGGGGGTGGCAGGGGTGATGAGCAACATAAGCCCTATGGCTGGGGGTGGCAGGGGTGATGGGCAATATAAGCCCTATGGCTGGGGGTGGCAGGGGTGATGGGCAACAGGTCCCCTGTGAGTGGGGGTGGCAGGGGTGATGGGCAATATAAGCCCTATGGCTGGGGTGGCAGGGGGGATGGGCAACATAAGCCCTATGGCTGGGTGTGGCAGGGGTGATGGGCAACAGGTCCCCTGTGAGTGGGGGGTGGCAGGGGTGATGGGCAACAGGTCCCATGTGAGTAGGGGTTGCAGGGGTTATGGGCAATATAAGCCCTATGGCTGGGGGTGGCAGGGGTGATGGGCAACAGGTCCTCTGTGAGTGGGGGTGGCAGGGGTGATGAGCAATATCAGCCCATGGTTGGGGGTGGCAGGGGTGATGGGCAACATAAGCCCTATGACGGGGGTGGCAGGAGTGATGGGCAACAGGTCCCCTGTGAGTGGGGGTGACAGGTGTGATGGGCAACAGGTCCCCTGTGAGTGGGGGTGGCAGGGGTGATGGGCTATATAAGCCCTATGGCTGGGGTGGCCGGGGTGATGGGCAACATAAGCCCTATGGCTGGTGGTGGCAGGGGTGATGGGCAACATAAGCCCTATGGCTGGGGGTGGCAGGGGTGATGGACAACAGGTCCCCTGTGAGTGGGGGTGGCAGGGGAGATGGACAACAGTTCCCCTGTGAGTGGGAGTGGCAGGGGTGATGGGCAACATAAGCCCTATGGCTGGGGGTGGCAGGGGTGATGGGCAACAGGTCCCATGTGAGTGGGGGTGGTAGGTATGATGGGGACATTTGCTAAAGCCTCAAGCCACAAGCCTTAAAACCTACCGGATTTTCCCGGGTCATGGCTCCTGAGCAGGCCATTCTTGACGGGGTGTCAGCGCTGTGTGTTTCTCCCGCCGCCGGACAACGCTATCGGCTGCAGTTGGGGGAACTACAGCTCCCGTGGGCCCCTGCGGTACAGCCTACTTCCGCCCACCAGCGCGCCTGGAGGCGCTTCAAAAGCATCGGCTCCCTCGGTGGAGCGGGGGACATTTGCTAAAGCCTCAAGCCACAAGCCTTAAAACCTACCGGATTTTCCCGGGTCCTGGCTCCTGAGCAGGCCATTCTTGACGGGGTGTCAGCGCTGTGTGTTTCTACCGCCGCCGTACAACGCTATCGGCCGCAGTTGGGGGAACTACAGCTCCCGTGGGCCCCTGCGGTACAGCCTACTTCCGCCCACCAGCGCGCCCGGAGGCGCTTCAAAAGCATCGGCTCCTCCGCGTCGCGGGACGCGCGCGGGTGGCGCCGGGCTGAGCTCGGGCTGAGGGCGGGCCGTCTGTGGCCGTCGGGGGCCGGAGGAGGCCGGGCTGGGCCACCCTTTTTGGTTACCACATCTGGAGCACTGCCAGTGAGTCATGACTGATTGAATTAGGACTGTAAAAACTAACACATATCTCTTCATTGTGAGACTCTGCCATTTGTTACGGCACTGTGCCAGTATTGTATTGTGTGCATGCTGTGATAGGGGAGGAGGGGATAAAACTGCATCTATTCCAGGCTGGGTGTAGTGAAGGTCAGGACTAGCGTGGGGTGAATAAGTACCATTACGACACTCTCAAGGGCAGTGACTAACTGTTGTTGGGAGTTTGACAGGCAAAACGGTCACACGCTCGACAAGAGCAAAGCTCAACACTCCCTCTGTTCCCCAGGCGCATAAAGCTGATACTAGTTCACCTTTCCCTGTAATTATGCAGCCTACAGCTATTGATCGTATGCTCAAAAGAGCGCTAGGGGTCGTGTCCAGCGAAATTGAACATACAGAGAGACGTCTGTCCCTAACTCCAGTATTTGACCCACTTGTCGCTACCCAAGATCAGGACCAGGAGGTTGAGTTAATCACATCGCCCAGCCCCTCAGAGCCTAGCGAGCAGGATATCCAGTGTGCCCAACAGACCACCATAAGGAAAAGGGAGGACTTAGTCACAGCCAAAAGCGTCACAATACAAAGAAAGACGAAAGGCTGCCTAAAGAAGCGAAGGACTAAAAATAGCATAGTGAGTTCCTCCCACCCTGCGAGTAGAAACAACACTGGGGTAGAGCGAGCAGTACAGACATCTTATCAAGTAGACCAACCAATATGGTTGACCCAAATTACGTCAGATTTACAAGCTCACCTAGAAACATTTTTTGTAAATCAGATGAAGCCGCTGGCAAGCAGGTTGGATAAAATCCTGAGTGAATTAAAAAATAGGGAGAAAAAAGGTACCCTAGTAGGGGAATCAAGTAATTCGTTTAGTACCTCAGATACTAACCTAGTGCCCCAAAGGGAGAGGAACATCAGTAATACAGGAGATGCACAATCAAAAACTATACAGACCCACAAAGTCCTGGTTCCTCAGCTACAAGTGGACAAGCCCACTAACCCAATTGATAGAGGATTACACACATGTAATGGTCCAGGTGTGCAAGAACTGGATAAGCGATCCCAACTACCTGCTGATCCCAATGTAAGAACAGTACACAATGTAGAGAGGGCTACCACAATAAACCCTACCAAGGCTCTACCCACTGTAAATTTGCCACCTGAGTCATGCCCGTTGGTGGTAGTTTTTGCTGGGGTCCCCGAATTAAAACATGAGCAGAGAGAAACACATCAGGAGTTAAAAAATAAACTCATTCATTGGTTGACCCAAAATAGACCATTAGCAGATAACCAAGATGGGGAAATCCTTTTGGTTAGAAGAGTGAATTGGATAGGAATCAGACCCAAAAACATTGTAGGTAATTGTATTATTGCCAATTTTAGGGATAGGGGGGTTGTTGAGCATATCCTCAGACAGGGGACACTTAGTCGTGTTAGCGGTATAAAGCCTCTGTCACTTAATTATTTTTACCCCAGTCAGCATGAAACACATGAGGGACAGTACAACACCTGGAGAAGTTGGGAGGGATTAAATCTGTACCCAAACAGGACCCCAAATGGCACACGAGGAACGGCAGGGATATGGGAAGGGGGACACCCTTGCTGGGTAAATAGGTTCAGCCCACTAAGGTCTCTAGAGGAGACTGATTGACTAATCGCCCCACATACCCCGGAAAAGCAGGCCGATAGAGAATATAAGAATCTTGACCGGGATGCACTGATTGGGGGAGGCCCGAAAAACAGAGGGGGGACACCACTCACACACTCCTTGGTCAAAGAGGATAGACAGTGTTGGACCCGGCCTCGTAGAATGGCCCGACGTGCCCCCGCACCACCGAAACCTGGTACCTGCAGCCCCAAGCACACGGCCCAGCCGACCCTCCCCACCAGGACACACGCACCGACCCGGACATCCCCGTCCATGGCCTCTCCCCTTTCGGCCACCCCGGGCCCGCGTGCCCACTTCATGCACCAAGATGGCCGCCCGGCCCCAGCGCGACCCGGGCCTAGAGGCGCCACTCCGGCTGGAGGACATCACGCTTCCAGGGGATGAGAGAGGGAGGAGCAGTTTCTATCGCACCTCTGAACTCCCCTGGGACGATGGGTTTCGATCGGCCCTCCGGCCTCCCTGAGGGCTGGCTCCGTGCCTGCTGGGTGTCTGGGACTCCTCCCGACCCGGCCCTGAAAGGATCAAAAGACAATAGCAGGAAATCCCGACAAGCGACCCCCAGGTGACAAGACCCCTGCCTGCACAGACTCCGGACATCAAAGAGGGGTCGACCTATAACAAGGGGTGCTCTGGGTCTGTCCGGCAGATTCGACGCTGGAACAACGAGAGCCTGCTGACGTGGTCGCGGCTCCTGGAACTTAGAACTACCTGAGCCCTGCTGAGTGACTCGCGGCTCCCCGAAGATCGTAAGACCTCCGAACTTGTACCTGAGCCCTGCTGAGTGACTCGCGGCTCCCTGAAGATCGTAAGACCTCCGAACTTGTACCTGAGCCCTGCTGAGTGACTCGCGGCTCCCCGAAGATCGTAAGACCTCCGAACTTGTACCTGAGCCCTGCTGAGTGACTCGCGGCTCCCTGAAGATCGTAAGACCTCCGAACTTGTACCTGAGCCCGCTGAGTGACTCGCGGCTTCCACAGACTCCACTGGTCCCGCCGGACCCCACGACAACCAGCCTACCCCCCAGCTCGAGGATTGTGAGCTGTGCGCCGGGTACATCCTTACCTTGAACTTTTGTGCCAAAGACTGTCCCGCTACCCCCTATCCCTTCCGAGACTCATTGAGCCCGCGCTCTCCTTGTACATATTTGCAGTGTTAACCTATTTGATAAAGATTGGTTCCTGAGAACGCACGGTGTGTTGTTTCTGTGTCGTGTGGTGCCCGAAGTACGATCCTCGATACGAGACTTCCCCACCTGTGGAGTCTCCCGCCAGTGCCCGGCTACGATACTCGAGGGTGGGTCTCAGGGTAGTCAGGACTCCCTTCCGGGCTCCTCTGAGGTCGCCGTCTAACAGACAGTCAACATTAGGGGAGCGTAGGTGCAGGAGCCTAGTAAAGACTCCGGAAGCCTCTAACTCCATCGCTAAGGGACGACTGCAAGTAATCTTAGGGACAGGATCTTTAGCCCCAGTTTCAATATTACAGGGTAGGGAACCGCAGAGGCCACACGCTAGGAACCAAGATGGGTTGGTTAATATCTCTCAAGGTATGACTGGGCCAGGCAAAGTTAATATAGCGGAAGAGGGACTGAGAACTATTTCCTGGAACATAGCTGGTCTTGCAAGCAAATTTGACAATGAGGACTGGCGGCAATACATTGCCCATTTCCACATAATTTGCTTGCAAGAAACCTGGGTAACGGACAACACCCACTTTCACATGGCTGGGTATAAATGTTTTTTCATCCCAGCTCAGAAAACCACTTCAGGTAGAGCCAAGGGTGGATTGTCCATGTATGTAGATTTAAATATACAAGGCAAATGGTCCAGTGTGGACTGGTTCTCATGGAACATCCAGGCACTGAGGTTTAGGAGTAAAGGGTTAAGGCTCGTGTTGTTTAACGTGTATAACACAGGTCTTCCCGGAGATGATATTCCCATTCTGGGGGAATTCGATTCTAGACTGAGCCAAGAGCTTGCGCCTGTTAACGGGGCCCAGGCCTCACTGATATTAGTAGTGGGTGATTTGAACTGCCACTTATGCCCCCTGTTGTTTCCGATCAATGTGAATTGGTCACAATGCCCAGTGAAAAAAGGTCCTCATTTTATTCACTCATCGAGTGGTACAGACTTGGGCAAGCTCCTTCAATCTTATGACCTGGAACACACGGTTGACATGATACCACTGGGGTCAGATGGCACACTCCCTCCCACTTTTAAAGGGAGAGAGTGTTCTTCCTACATAGATTATATTCTTGCTTCCAGGTGCTTAAAGAACCGGATCACTGAAGTAGGAATTGAGTGGAGCCCTTTCAGTGATCACAATCCCTTGATAATTGAGTTTTTGTACCGGGCGAAACAAAAGACCAATTTAGCTGGGGGCATTACCGAGAGAGTGACGGAACAAGGCAGAAGACTTAGGTGGGCGAAATTAGACGGGGAAAGATTTTACCGGTCCCTAATGGAAAAAGGTAAATCACTCATTGATGAGTGCTTAGATCTCTCTGTTGTAGGGGCTCGACTAACAAACATATTTGGCCAAATAACTAGCCTGGTGGAGGGGCTATTGTGGACCAAGGCCCTAAAGAAAACCAAGTTGAATACTCCGAGATGGTTCGATGGGGACTGCACACGAGCCTTGAGAGAGCTAAAAAAAGCCCTTAGCAGTAAACCTAGGGACACAGCAAAAGTCACCACGTGTAGACTAAAATATAGGAAGGAACTGAAGAGAAGGAAAGCAGCACTGCAGGGGGAAGCGTGGGCGGCCTTGAGGGAGGCCTCCGAAAAAAGGGATATCACAGAATTCTGGAGATTAATAAATACCCCTTGTTTTCAAGATAACAACGCCCCCGAGATAGGCACAAACATCTTGCCGGAACAGTGGACGGCCCACTTTGAGGGCCTGTACAACCATGGGGTGGAAGACCGGTCAGAGGAGATGGGGATGGTTACTCAGGGACAGGTACTGCAGTTTACCTTAGAAGAAATTGTTATGGGCATTGAGGGACTAACTAAAAATAAAGCCCCGGGCCCAGATGGGACCCCACCGGACTTGTTTCTGAGTAATGTGGAGTTATGGGCCCCCATTTTAACCAGAGTCATAAATGCGGCCATTAGGGTTGTTCTGCCCCATTCCTGGTCATTGGCTATTATAGTACCTATTTTTAAAAAGGGCAACAGAGATAACCCCCAATGTTATCGTCCAATCTCTCTGATAGATGTTACAGCTAAAATCCTAGGAAGAGCAATACTGAATCGCCTGACTGAATGGGCCGAGGACAACAATATTATCTCGGATGTTCAGTACGGTTTTAGGTTCGGAATGTCTACCAGTGACCAATGCTTGAACCTCTATATGTTGGTCGCAAAGTGTTAGAAGGCGACCTCAGAGGGCCCGGAAGGGGCCCTGACTGCCCTGAGGCCCACCCTCGAGGTATCGTAGCCGGGCACTGGCGGGAGACTCCTCAGGGGAGGAACCTCGTATCTAGGATCGTACACTCGGCACCACACGACAGAGAGACACTACACGAGGAGTTCTTAAGAGCAAATCTTTATCAGATCGGAGTGATAGGCTCTTTATGATCAGCAAGGCAAAATATATACAAGTAGAGCGCGGGCTCACAAAGTCTTGGAGGGGGTTAGGAGGTAGCGGGACAGTCTTTGGGGATAAGAATCAAATGCAGGAGCGTACCCGGCGCACAGCTCACAATCCTCGAGCTGGGGGATACGCTTGTCGTCGTGGGGTCCGGCGGGACCAAGAGAGTCTGTGGGAGCTGCGGGTCACTCAGCAGGCTCGAGTATAAGTTCGGCGGTCTTACGATCTTCGGGGAGCCGCGAGTCACTCAGCAGGGCTCAAGCACAAGTTCGGAGGTCTTACGATCTTCAGGGAGCCGCGAGTCACTCAGCAGGGCTCAAGCACAGAGTCGGAGGTCTTACGATCTTCAGGGAGCCGCGAGTCACTCAGCAGGGCTCAAGCACAAGTTCGGAGGTCTTACGATCTTCAGGGAGCCGCGAGTCACTCAGCGGGGCTCAAGCACAAGTTCGGAGGTCTTACGATCTTCAGGGAGCCGCGAGTCACTCAGCAGGGCTCAGGTGTTTCCAAGGCGAATCTGCCGGACAGTCCCAGAGCACCCCTTGTTATAGGGCGACTCCTGTTTGATGTCCGGAGTCTGTGCAGGCAGGGGTCTTGTCACCTGGGGGTCGCTTGTTGGGGGTTTCCTGCCATTGTCCTTTGATCCTTTCAGGGCCGGGTCGGGAGGAGCCCCAGACACCCAGCAGGCGTGGAGCCAGCCCTCGGGGAGGCCGGCGGGTCGTTCAAAACCCACCTTCCCAGGGAAGCGCAGAGGTGTGATGGAAACTGCTCCTCCCTTTCTCATCCCAAGGGGAGCGCGATGTCCTCCAGCCGGAGTGGCGCCTATAGGCTAGGGTCGTGCTGGGGCCGGGCGGCCATCTTGGTGCATGAAGTGGGCACGCGGGCCCGGGGTGGCCGAAGGAGGAAGGCCACGGACGGGGGAAGTCCGGGACGGGTGTGTGTGTTCTGGTGGGAAGGATCGGCTAGACCATGGGCTCGGGGCTGGTGTGAGGTGCAGGGGTCAGGTCTGACTATGTTACGAGGGCCGGGTCTAACACGCGTCCCCCCCAGCTGAAAGCCGGAGAGAACTACCCATCTTCTTGGGGGTTCTCTTCGCTGAGGCGGAAGAATCGGGAGAGGCCATCGGCGTTGGCGTGGTCCGTACCAGGGCGATGTTCCACGGTGAAATCCATCCCCTGGAGGGAGATTGACCACCGCAGAAGCTTGGGGTTTTCTCCTCGCATCTGCATGAGCCATCGCAAGGGGCGATGGTCGGTTTGGACCCTGAAATGGGTGCCGAACAGGTAAGGGCGTAGTTTCTTGAGGGCCCAGACTACGGCGAACGCCTCGCTCTCGATGGTGCTCCATCTCTGTTCCCGGGGCAACAGCCTTCGGCTGAGGAAGGCCACGGGCTGGTCTAGACCCTGGTCATTTTCCTGGGAGAGGACTGCCCCGATGCCATGCTCGGAGGCATCAGTTTGTACCACAAACTCTTTGGAGTAGTCGGGGGCCTGGAGGACGGGGGCCGTACACATGGCCGTTTTCAGGGCATTGAACGCCTCTTGGCAGACAGGAGACCACTGTACCTTCTTGGGCTGCTTCTTGGACGTGAGTCCCGTGAGGGGACCGACCAGGCTTCCGTAATTCCGGATGAATCTCCGGTAGTAGCCCGTGAGGCCCAGAAAGGCTCGGACCTCTGTTTGGGTAGTGGGGAGTTCCCAGGCTAGGATGGCGTCGATTTTGGGCTGTAGAGGGGCGACCTGCCCGCTTCCGACCTGGTGCCCCAGGTAGGTTACCGAACCTTACCCAATCTGGCATTTGCTGGCTTTCACGGTGAGGCCCGCCTGGCATAGGGCGGTTAGCACCCTCCGGATGTGCTGGAGGTGCTCACTCCATTCGGAACTAAAAACTGCGATATCGTCGAGATATGCAGCGCTGAATTTTTCCAGCCCGGCCAGGACTCTATTTACCAGTCGCTGAAAGGTGGCCGGGGCATTTTTCATCCCGAAGGGCATCACGCGAAAGCGATAGTGCCCATCCGGGGTGGAGAAGGCGGACCGCTCCTTGGCTCCCTCTGTGAGCGCAATTTGCCAGTAGCCGCAGGTGAGATCGAAGGTGCTGAGGAACCGAGCAGCCCCGAGCCGGTCAATGAGCTCGTCGGCTCGGGGAATGGGGTGGGCATCGGCTCGGGTGACTTCATTGAGTCCCCGGTAGTCCACGCAGAAGCGGAGTTCCGGGGCGACCCCTGGGGCAGCTGCTTTTGGGACCAGGACCATGGGGCTGGCCCAGGGGCTGTCTGAGGGTTCGATCACGCCTAGGGTCAACATTTTCGAGACTTCGGCTTGGATACAGGACCGGACCCGATCAGGGACTCGGTAGGCTCGGTGTCTCACGCGCGGGCTGTCCCCGGTATCCACATCATGGACACACCAGTCGGTGACCTTGGGGACCAGGAAGAAAAGGTCCGGAAACTGCCCTAGGAGCTGGCGGCAATCCTCACGTTGCTGGGGAGTGAGAGACGGGGAGAGGTTCACTCCCTCTACGGAGCCGTCCTTCTCCTTGGTGCACAGAAGATCAGGGAGAGGATCTGACTCTTCTTCGAACCCGTCGTCAGTGGCCAGTAGGAGGCTCAGCTCCGTCTGCACAAAGTGGGGCTTGAGGCGGTTCACGTGGAGGACCCGGAGGGGGTCCCGGGGTGACTGGACGTCTACCAAGTACGTGACCGGGCTCTTCCGCTCAACTACTTTGAAGGGCCCGGTCCATTTATCCTGGAGAGCGCAGGGTTTCACGGGGGCCATGACCCACACCAGCTGGCCCGGCTGAAACTCGACTAGCGCGGCGTTCTGGTCGTACCAGCGCTTCATCTCCTCCTGACTCGCCTCCAGGTTGGCCTCTGCCATCTCCCGGAACCTTCTAGTCTGATTTCGGAGGGTCAGGACGTAACGGAACACATCTCGGGGGGGCCTCGGGGCGCCGCCTCCCACTCTTCCTTGACCAGGCTGAGGGGCCCCCTAACGGGGTGCCCGTAGAGTAACTCAAAGGGGCTGAAACCCAAGGATTTCTGGGGAACTTCTCGGTATGCGAATAGGAGGCAGGGGAGCAGGAGGTCCCACTTACGCCGGAGGGGCTCTTCCAGGCCCGCGATCATCCCCTTCAGAGTCCGGTTAAACCGCTCTACCAGGCCGTTTCCTTGGGGGTGGTACGGGGTGGTGAACTTGTAGGACACCCCGCACTGTTGCCATAAGGACCTCATGTATCGGGAGATAAAGTTGGTACTGCGATCGCTCACGACCTCGCGGGGAAAACCCATGCGGGAGAAGATCCCCATCAGCGCCCGGCCCACCACGGGGGCCGTGACGGTGCGCAGGGGGATGGCCTCAGGGTAACGGGTGGCATGGTCCACCAGGACGAGGATGAACCGGTGCCCCTGGGAAGTTGGGGGGTCCAGAGGTCCTACAATGTCGATCCCGACCCGCTCAAAAGGGGTACTGACGACAGGGAAGGATTGGAGGGGAGCCTTGCGCTTCCCTCCACTCTTCCCACTGGCCTGGCACGTGGGACAGGACTTGCAGTGGGCTTCCACATCCGCTTTCATTCTGGGCCAGTAGAAGTGAGTCACGAGGCGACTGTATGTTTTGTCCTGACCCAAGTGGCCTGCGAGGGGAACGTCGTGGGCCAAGCCCAGGAGGAGGTTTCGGAAGCGTAGGGGTACCACCAGCACCCGGCCGCACCCTAGCTCCACCGACTTCTGCTCGCTGTACAAAAGGTCATTCTCCCAATACACCCGGTGCGTCCCCGTCTGGTCGCCTGCGGCCTGGGCCTCTGCCTGTTGCCGGGGCCCGACCAGGGTAGCCTGCTCTCGGCAGAACTCCTCTCGGGAGGGGCCCCCCTCGTGGCGCCACTGGGCTAATTCGGGCAGATCGCCTAACTCGGTGTCTGGGGTGGAGTCGGAAGGCAGGGGTTCGACACTGGCGATCGACTCTTCTGGTGGGGGGATGTGGGGGCCCTCGGCCGGGACCATCCCATCTTCAGGGGTCGGGGCGTCGTCGACGTCCCTCAGGGGGGTCAGTCGAGCCGCCATGGATCGAGTGGTGGCGCACACCCACTCAGGGAGGCCCATCATCCCTAGGTGGGTCTTGCGCTCAACTTGTCCCCAGGGGGAACTTTCCAGGTCATTCCCCAGGAGACAGTCGACGGGCTGGGAGGTTCTCACTGCGACCTTCAGTTTACCGACCACCCCTCCCCACTCGAAGGGCACCAGGGCTACCTTACATAGGCTTTCTGTGTTGTCGGCTGAAATGACAGGGCAAAATACGTTGGGGAGGACCTGGTCTTCGTGGACTAAATGGCTGAGGACACCGGTGATGCTGACCCCGCTGTCACGGAGGGCTTCTACTTGGTGGCCATTGATCGTTACGAGCTGCCCATATTTGTGTTAGAGGGCAGGAGGCTCCCAGGGACCATCTCTCTATCTCCTAAGGAGACTAGGGCCATAGCGGCGGGTTCCCACTCCTCGGCCTCCTCAACCTCCTCCCCCAGGGCTACATTGGCTATCTGTCTAGCGGGGGGTGCTGCCTGGGTGGTGCGTGGGGCCATGGGGCATTCAGGGTCGTTGGCGTAATGCCCGGGCTTCTGGCAACGGAAACAAGTGATGGTTACCCGGTGCCCCCGTCTCAGGGGGGGGCCGGATACAGCTGGTGGGGGTGCCGGGAAAGGTGGAGGTTGGGACTTCGGGGGACTAGCCTGGGGCTCTCTCTGCCCTCCCTGGTTTCCCCCCCCTCTCTGGCGGGGTGGTCCCTGACTGGCTCGGGGGTACTCTCCTACAGGGCCCCGGGACATCCGGGTGTTGGTCCAGCGATCCGCCTCGACAGCCAGCTTTCTCGGGTCCGTGAGCTTGCTGTCGAGCAGATGCTGGCGTAGTTCCACAAAGCAGTTGGCAGCCAGGTGTTCCCACAACATAAGTTCGGTTAGTTCTTCCAGGGTGGTTACCTTGCTGCCCTTGATCCACCCATCGAAGGCGCGGCTGAAGAAATTCACATATTCCACCCAGGTGGTACCCGGGATCTTCCTGCAGTCCCGGAACCGCTGGCGGTACATCTCCGGGGTGATGCCGTACCTTGTGAGGAGGGCCGCTTTCATGTGTTCATAGGAGGTCTGCATGGAGGTGGGTAGGTCGAGCAGGGTGTCTCTTCCTTCGCTCAGGAATCGTCCCCATAACCCAGCCCCCCAATCCTTCTGCGGGACCCGATGGGAGGTCATGGCGACCTCGTAGGCCCGGAACCACTGCTGAATGTCATCATTTTTGTAATATTCTTTGACCACATCCTTGGGGATGTGGACCTTCTGCTCCGTCGGGGCGGCCGCCTCCCGGTTCCCCGGGGGCCGCGCTTCTTCGCTTCTTGCTTTCAGTTCTATTTCCTTCAAGCTGCGTTCATGTTCCAGTTGAAGTCTCCTTCCCTCGTGTTTTCGCTGGAGTTTCTTCTCTTCTAGTTCTCCTTGTACTCGCAACTGTTCCACTGCTAGCTTTTTCTCGGCTAATTTCAACTCGCCCTCAATTTTGAGTTTGGCTAATTCGAGCTCGTGATGGCGACTTTTTTCTCTGTCTGCGAGTTCCTCCGGGGATAGGCCCCCGTCTGGTACGAAGCCTCGCACCTGGTTGCTGCTGCGTTCTCCTTGGGAGGGTCCAGCTTCGTCGTGGGGCTCCCCCGCTCCTTCTGGGCGGGAGGCTCTAGAATCCACCCAAGCTTTCAGTGCCTTTTGCATATCTTCTTTGGTGTTGAGACCAGTGGTAGCGATTCTGAGTTCCTTACAGAATTGCTTTAGTTCTTTGTGAGTGTATTCTTCCAGCTGTTCCACCTGGAACACGGTACTGGCGTCGTCTTCTATGAGAACCACGGCGTTTCCTTCTGCCATCTTTGTCGGTAGTGCGTCAGGCGTTCACGGTACGATCTCTAGATTATGGGCCCGTATCCCACCGCTGCCACCAATGTTAGAAGGCGACCTCAGAGGGCCCGGAAGGGGCCCTGACTGCCCTGAGGCCCACCCTCGAGGTATTGTAGCCGGGCACTGGCGGGAGACTCCTCAGGGGAGGAACCTCGTATCTAGGATCGTACACTCGGCACCACACGACAGAGAGACACTACACGAGGAGTTCTTAAGAGCAAATCTTTATCAGATCGGAGTGATAGGATCTTTATGATCAGCAAGGCAAAATATATACAAGTAGAGCGCGGGCTCACAAAGTCTTGGAGGGGGTTTAGGAGGTAGCGGGACAGTCTTTGGGGATAAGAATCAAATGCAGGGTCCGGCGGGACCAAGAGAGTCTGTGGGAGCTGCGGGTCACTCAGCAGGCTCGAGTATAAGTTCGGCGGTCTTACGATCTTCGGGGAGCCGCGAGTCACTCAGCAGGGCTCAAGCACAAGTTCGGAGGTCTTACGATCTTCACGGAGCCGCGAGTCACTCAGCAGGGCTCAAGCACAGAGTCGGAGGTCTTACGATCTTCAGGGAGCCGCGAGTCACTCAGCAGGGCTCAAGCACAAGTTCGGAGGTCTTACGATCTTCAGGGAGCCGCGAGTCACTCAGCGGGGCTCAAGCACAAGTTCGGAGGTCTTACGATCTTCAGGGAGCCGCGAGTCACTCAGCAGGGCTCAGGTGTTTCCAAGGCGAATCTGCCGGACAGTCCCAGAGCACCCCTTGTTATAGGGTGACTCCTGTTTGATGTCCGGAGTCTGTGCAGGCAGGGGTCTTGTCACCTGGGGGTCGCTTGTTGGGGGTTTCCTGCCATTGTCCTTTGATCCTTTCAGGGCCGGGTCGGGAGGAGCCCCAGACACCCAGCAGGCGTGGAGCCAGCCCTCGGGGAGGCCGGCGGGTCGATCGAAACCCACCTTCCCAGGGAAGCGCAGAGGTGTGATGGAAACTGCTCCTTCCTTTCTAATCCCAAGGGGAGCGCGATGTCCTCCAGCCGGAGTGGCGCCTATAGGCTAGGGTCGCGCTGGGGCCGGGCGGCCATCTTGGTGCATGAAGTGGGCACGCGGGCCCGGGGTGGCCGAAGGAGGAAGGCCACGGACGGGGGAAGTCCGGGACGGGTGTGTGTGTTCTGGTGGGAAGGATCGGCTAGGCCATGGGCTCGGGGCTGGTGTGAGGTGCAGGGGTCAGGTCTGACTATGTTAAGAGGGCCGGGTCTAACACAAAGTATATTAAAATCAGCAACGAAGCCATTTACCTGGGGTTCATGGACTTGGCCGCTGCATTCGACCACGTTAATAGGAACAAGCTTTGGGCTATTATGAATCACCTGGGAATTGATCCAGGTTTAATCTGTACTCTGAGGGAACTGCACAGAGAGACCTCTGCCAGAGTACGCTACAATAAGGAAGGGGGGTTGACTGATTCTTTTAGATGCACAAGTGGTGTGAGGCAGGGTTGCATACTTGCCCCTTTCTTATTCTCGTTATACATCAACAATTTAGAACAGTCCCTGACCAACTTAAAAACAGATTGCCCAAGGGTGGGGACACGCAATATCCCGGTGCTACTGTACGCAGACGATGCGGTTCTCTTGGCGCGAACCCATAAAAGCTTGCAGATTCTAATTGATGGGTTTGTTAAATTCATGGACGTGCTAGACCTGTCTGTCAATTTAAAAAAATCTTATGTAATGACGGCAGGTCACAACCCACGGACCAGCTTCCCATATAGAATTGGAAATCACACACTAGAAAGGGTGCAATCTTTCTCGTACCTAGGCTTGCTCTTTGATGAGTCACTGAAATTTACCCCTTTGGTACAGGAAAGGTGTGGTAAATTGGTGGCCTCAACTGGAGCCATAGCGGGTTACGGGAGGAGAGTTGGCCGTTGGTGTCCGGAACAAACAATGAACCTTTATGGCTCAATGTGTTGTTCCAAAGCCATGTACGGATCAGAAGTGTGGGGTTTTATAAATCTTGACTCACTGCAAAGGGAGGAAAACACATTTTTTCGTTCAATACTGAAAGTTCCTAATTGCACCCAAGCTGTCATAGTACACAGAGAATTAGGAAGACCTTACATAGAGGATATGATAAAATTTAGACCAATTCTGGCCTGGCTCAAAATTTGGACAAACCCTGAAGCTGCGTTGAGTAGGCAGATCCTAAAAGATTGCTTTGGAAGAGATAGAAGCCTGAACATCCCATGGCTTAACTACGTAAAAACTAGCCTGGAAAATATAGGCTGTAAGGAGTTTTACTCAAACCCTTCAGTGATCACACCACAGGATAAGCTTAAACTCAAGAGAATTTTCCTGGACCAAAGATCGTCTGTCAGAACCACAGTGGAAGGGGCCAAACGATCAGTGAGTGCTTACAGCAGGCTTGAAACCACTGAAGGGATGGAACCGTACCTTTGTGTTATGTATAATGCCCAAGAAAGGTTTTTAATGTCACGTTTTAGGCTCAATTTTTTATCATATTTGTTAGCTGACCCAGCTGGCTTTAGTCATTCAATTGAGCAGAAGGGTGCCTGCGGCTGCGACAATAGGTCTCCGCAGGACACCCTTCACTTTGTACTCCTATGTCCTTTTTATGCAACACCAAGACGTAGATTTTTAAAGGAAATTTTAAAAAAGGCCAGGTTTATTCGAGCCAAAGATGCATTGACCTTCCTACAAAGGGCTAGTGACCCGTTAACACTGTGTTCTGTTATAAGTTTCTTGAAATTTGCACTAAGATTAAGGGTAACCAGAGGTTAGAATCATTTATGAACTTGGCAGGCCTCCCCACCCGCTATTCCCATTAAGCTACCAAAGTGGATTCGCTGTGAATAATGAATTTTTTTATGTATATAGATTCAGTCAATGTTCTTGCATGATGATTTAATATCTTTTTTTAACTGTATATAATGTGTACTCTTTTATGATGGTTTTTAACCACCGAATAAAGAATTACTGAACTGAACTGAGTGGGGGTGGCAGGGGTGATGGGCAATATAAGCCCTATGCCTGGGGGAGGCAGGGGTGATGGGCAACAGGTCCCCTGTGAGTGGGGGTGGCAGGGGTGATGGGCAATATCAGCCCTATGGCTGGGGGTGGCAGGGGTGATGGGCAACAAAAGCCCTATTGCTGGGGGTGGCAGGGGTGATGGGCAACAGGTCCCTTGTGAGTGGGGGTGGCAGGGGTGATGGACAATATAAGCCCTATGGCTGGGGGTGGCAGGGGTGATGGGCAACATAAGCCCTATTGCTGGGGGTGGTAGGGGTGATAAGCAACATAAGCCCTCTGGCTGGGGGTGGCAGGGGTGATGGGCAACAGGTCCCCTGTGAGTGGGGGAGCAGGGGTGATGGGTACCATCAGCCCTATGGCTGGGGGTGGCAGGGGTGATGGACAATATAAGCACTATGGCTGGGGGTGGCAGGGGTGATGGGCAACAGGTCCCCTGTGAGTGGGGGTGGTAGGGATGATGGGCAATACAAGCCCTATGGCTGGGGGTGATAGGGGTGATGGGCAACATAGGCCCTATGGCTGGGGGTGGTAGGGGTGATGGGCAACAAAAGCCCTATGGCTGGGGGTGGCAGGGGTGATGGGCAATATAAGCCCTATGGCTGGGGGTGGCAGGGGTGATGGGCAACAGGTCCCCTGTGAGTGGGGGTGGCAGGGGTGATGGGCAATATAAGCCCTATGGCTGGGGGTGGCAGGGGTGATGGGCAACAGGTCCCCTGTGAGTGGGGGTGGCAGGGGTGATGGGCAACATAAGCCCTATGGGTGGGGTTGGCTGGGGTGATGGGCAACATAAGCCCTACGGCTGGGGGTGGCAGGGGTGATGGGCAACAGGTCTCCTGTGAGTGGGGGTGGCAGGGGTGATGGGCAACAGGTCCCCTGTGAGTGGGGGTGGCAGGGGTGATGGGAAATAGGTCCCCTCTGAGTGGGGGTGGCAGGGGTGATGGGCAACAGGAACCCTGTGAGTGGGGGTGGCAGGGGTGATGGGCTATATAAGCCCTATGGCTGGGGTGGCAGGGGTGATGGGCAACATAAGCCCTATGGCTGGGGGTGGCAGGGGTGATGGGCAACATAAGCCCTATGGCTGGGGGTGGGAGGGGTGATGGGAAACAGGTCCCCTATGAGTGGGGGTGGCAGGGGTGATGGGCAACAGGTCCCCTGTGAGTGGAGGTGGCAGGGGTGATGGGCAACATAGGCCCTATGGCTGGGGGTGGCAGGGGTGATGGGCAACAGGTCCTATGTGAGTGGGGGTGGCAGGGGTGATGGGCAATATAAGCCCTATGGCTGGGGGTGGCAGGGGTGATGGGCAACAGGTCCCCTGTGAGTGGGGGTGGCAGGGGTGATGGTCAACAAGTCCCCTGTGAGTGGGGGTGGCAGGGGTGATGGGCAACAGGTCCCCTGTGAGTGGGGGTGGCAGGGGTGGCAGGGGTGATGGGCTATATAAGCCCTATGGCTGGGGTGGCAGGGGTGATGGGCAACATAAGCCCTATGGCTGGGGTTGGCAGGGGTGATGGGCAACATAAGCCCTATGGCTGGGGGTGGCAGGGGTGATGGGCAACAGGTCCCCTGTGAGTGGGGGTGGCAGGGGTGATGGGCAACAGGTTCCCTTTGAGTGGGGGTGGCAGGGGTGATGGGCAACATACGCCCTATGGCTGGGGGTGGCAGGGGTGATGGGAAACAGGTCCCCTGTGAGTGGGGGTGGCAGGGGTGATGGGCAACAGGTCCCCTGTGAGTGGGGGTGGCAGGGGTGATGGGCAACAAAAGCCGTATGGCTGGGGTGGCAGGGGTGATGGGTAACAGGTCCCCTGTGAGTGGGGGTGGCAGGGGTGATGGGCAATATAAGCCCTATGGCTGGGGTGGCAGGGGTGATGGGCAACAGGTCCCCTGTGAGTGGGGGTGGCAGGGGTGATGGGCAATATAAGCCCTATGGCTGGGGGTGGTAGGGGTCATGGGCAACATAAGCCCTATGGCTGGGGGTGGTAGGGGTGATGGGCAACATAAGCCCTATGGCTGGGGGTGGCAGGGGTGATGGGCAACAGGTCCCTTGTGAGTGGGGGTGGGAGGGGTGAGGATCACTGACAGAATATCGAGAAGAAGAATATCGACCTACAAAAATATCGAGGAAAAAATATAGAATGCCAAAATATCGAATCCCTATCTACAAACAGGTAAGTACAAAAATATCGATTCCAAAATATAGTTGTAAAAAATATAGTTAGTCAAAATATCGAATTTTTTAAATGTCTTAAAAGTAATGTAAAATTAATGAAATAATAAATATAATTAACTAAAACATACTTACAAATACTTAAATAACTTTACAATTAATAAATAATTAATGTAAGTAAAAAAAAATAATAATTAATACCTATATATATTAACGTAATATTAATAAAACATATTCTATATTTTTAGCGTAGGATAGCGGGCGGGTCAAATTTACTATTACCACTCCAGTAAGTCCAACAGTAGGGAAAGCATTGGATAGCGGGATGGTAAAAATTACTATTCCCACTCCAGAGAGTGCAACAGTAGGGAAAGCGCTGGTTAGCGGGAGGGTAAAGATTACTATTCCCACTCCAGAGAGTGCAACAGTAGGGAAAACATTGGATAGCGTAGGGGTAAAAATTACTATTCCCACTCCAAAGAGTGCAACAGTAGGGTAAGTGTTGGATAGCGTAGGGGTAAAAATTACTATTCCCACTCCAGTGAGTGCAACAGTAGGGAAAGCGCTAGTGCAACAGTAGGGATAGCGGGATGGTAAAAATTACTATTCCCACTCCAGAGAGTGCAACAGTAGGGAAATCATTGGATAGCGTAGGGGTAAAAATTACTATTCCCACTCCACAGAGTGCAACAGTAGGGAAAGCGTTGGATAGCGTATGGGTAAAAATTACTATTCCCACTCCAGAGAGTGCAACAGTAGGGAAAGCGTTGGATAGCGGGTGGGTCAAATTTACTATTACCACTCCAGTAAGTCCAACAGTAGGGAAAGCATTGGATAGCGGGATGGTAAAAATTACCATTCCCACTCCAGAGAGTGCAACAGTAGGGAAAGCGCTGGATAGCGGGAGGGTAAAAATGACTATTCCCACTCCAGAGAGTGCAACAGTAGGGAAAACATTGGATAGTGTAGGGGTAAAAATTACTATTCCCACTCCACCGGATGCAACAGTAGGGAAAGCGTTGGATAGCGTATGGGTAAAAATTACTATTCCCACTCCAGAGAGTGCAACAGTAGGGAAAGCGTTGGATAGCGGAAGGGTAAAATTTACTATTCCCACTCCAGTGAGTGCAACAGTAGGGAAAGCGTTGGATAGCGTCGGGGTAAAAATTACTATTCCCACTCCAAAGAGTGCAACAGTAGGGAAAGCGTTGGATAGAGTAGGGGTAAAAAATACTATTCCCACTCCAGAGAGTGCAACAGTAGGGAAAGTGTTGGATAGCGAAGGGGTAAAAATTACTATTCCCACTACAAAGAGTGCAACAGTAGGGAAAGCGTTGGATAGCGTAGGGGTAAAAATTACTATTCCCACTCTAAAGAGTGCAACAGTAGGGAAAGGGTTGGATAGAGTAGGGGTAAAAAATACTATTCCCACTCCAGAGAGTGCAACAGTAGGGAAAGCGTTGGATAGCGAAGGGGTAAAAATTACTATTCCCACTCCACAGAGTGCAACAGTAGGGAAAGCGTTGGATAGCGTATGGGTAAAAATTACTATTCCCACTCCAGAGAGTGCAACAGTAGGGAAAGCGTTTGATAGCGGGTGGGTCAAATTTACTATTACCACTCCAGTAAGTCCAACAGTAGGGAAAGCATTGGATAGCGGGATGGTAAAAATTACCATTCCCACTCCAGAGAGTGCAACAGTAGGGAAAGCGCTGGATAGCGGGAGGGTAAAAATGACTATTCCCACTCCAGAGAGTGCAACAGTAGGGAAAACATTGGATAGTGTAGGGGTAAAAATTACTATTCCCACTCCACCGGATGCAACAGTAGGGAAAGCGTTGGATAGCGTATGGGTAAAAATTACTATTCCCACTCCAGAGAGTGCAACAGTAGGGAAAGCGTTGGATAGCGGAAGGGTAAAATTTACTATTCCCACTCCAGTGAGTGCAACAGTAGGGAAAGCGTTGGATAGCGTCGGGGTAAAAATTACTATTCCCACTCCAAAGAGTGCAACAGTAGGGAAAGCGTTGGATAGAGTAGGGGTAAAAAATACTATTCCCACTCCAGAGAGTGCAACAGTAGGGAAAGTGTTGGATAGCGAAGGGGTAAAAATTACTATTCCCACTACAAAGAGTGCAACAGTAGGGAAAGCGTTGGATAGCGTAGGGGTAAAAATTACTATTCCCACTCCAAAGAGTGCAACAGTAGGGAAAGGGTTGGATAGAGTAGGGGTAAAAATTACTATTCCCACTCCAGAGAGTGCAACAGTAGAGAAAGCGTTGGATAGCGAAGGGGTAAAAATTACTATTCCCACTACAAAGAGTGCAACAGTAGGGAAAGCGTTGGATAGCGTAGGGGTAAAAATTACTATTCCCACTCCAGAGAGTGCAACTGTAGGGAAAGCGTTGGATAGCGGGAGGGCAAAATTTACTATTCCCACTCCAGTGAGTGCAACAGTAGGGAATACATCAGATGGCGTAGGGGTAAAAATTACTATTCCCACCCCAAAGAGTGCCACAGAAGGGAAAGCGTTGGATATCGTAGGGGTAAAAATTACTATTCCCACTCCAGATAGTGCAACAGTAGGGAAAGCATTGGATAGCGGGAGGGTAAAATTTACTATTCCCACTCCAGTGAGTGCAACAGTAGGGAAAGCATTGGATAGCATAGCGGTACAAATTACTATTCCCACTCCAAAGAGTGCAACAGTAGGGAAAGCGTTGGATAGCGTAGGTGTAAAAATTACTATTCCCACTCCAGTGAGTGCAATAGTAGGGAAAGCGTTGGATAGCGTAGGGGTAACAATTATTATTCCCACTCCAGTGACTGCAATAGTAGGAAACATAATAATGTAATATTTCATTAAAAATAAATTAATTATTAATAGTAATAAAAAAATGTAGTAAAATTATTTACCAATCACACAACCTTTAACAATTATTTATTTATAAATACCAATAAATATTTTTTTTAATTAATTACCTATTAATAATTATTTAACAACCAATTAATTTTCAATACAAAAAAATTATTAAATACAAATACAACTTAATAATTAATTCATAATAAATTAATTATCTATATACAAAAATAATTTTAACAATTAATTATTTACAATTAAATTACTTCCCACCATATTCCCCTATAAACCCACAACCCACTACAAATAATAAATTAATACAATTAACACAATTATCAATTAAACAATTAATTGAAATTAATTACCAATTAATACACATTAATTACCAATTAATAATTAATCAACAACCAATTAATTTTCAATACCAAAAATTGATAAATAATAAAAAATACCAATTAATAATTGACAGTAAATTAATTATCAATACATCAAAATATTTTCAATAATTACTTAATTTTAATTAAATTACTTCCCACCCTATTACCCTATAAACCCACAACCCGCTCCGAATAATAAATTAGTACAATTAACATAATTATCAATTAACCAATTAATACAAATTAATTACCAATTATTAAAAAATAATTACCAATTATTACAAATTAATTACCAATGAATAATTAATTACAATAAATTAGTTATTACCAATTAATAATTACTTAATCACAATTAAATTACTTCCCACCCTATTCCCCTATAAATCCACAACCCGCTACAGAAGTAAAACGTAAAATTAAATTACAAATAATTATTAATTCCTAAAAATTATTATTTATTGTACTATAATTAAATTACTTCCCACCCTAATCCCCTATAAACCCACAACCTGCTACGGAATTAAATTACAAAAAAATTAAATAACATAAAATTCATTACTTTAAAAATATTCAAACATACATTCCAAAATTAATACATACTTTTAACACATATACTAACACTTAAAACACTATAAAAAAATTCGATATTTCTAACAACTATGGGGCCGATTCCGATCCTGGAAAAAATTTCCCCGTACAAATCGTATCCGGATTTTTTTCCGTACGAATCGTACAAGTACCGTACAAACTGGCAAGTACGATTCGTATGGGAAAAAGTCCATACGAATCGTATTGGGAAAATTCCCCCACACATCTTCGGGTCGGAAAACGTTTCCGACACGTCCCCGGACGATTTTACGTACAAATGTGATAACTCAAGTCCAAGCGCGCAAGTACGATCCGTACCGGGCGTCTGATGTTACAACTGCATGGAAAAAACACCGTACGGACCGAACTCCCATAGCAACCATGGAGACATGTGCCCGCATATGCGCCGATCCCCCCCAGCCCCAGTATGTACGCGCCGAACAACCCCACAGCCCCCGTATGTACGCGCCGAACCCCCAGCCCCCCCGTGTATGTACGGACCGTACCCCCACATGTGTATGTACGGACCGTACCCCCAGCCCCCCCGTGTAAGTACGGACCATACCCCCACCCATGCATGTACGGGACGTACCCCCAGCCCCCCGTGTATGTACGGACCGTACCCCCACCCGTGTATGTACGGACCGTACCCCCAGCCCCCCGTGTATGTACGGACCGTACCCCCACCCGTGTATGTACGGACCGTACCTCCAGCCCCCCCGTGTATGTACGGACCATACCCCCACCCGTGTATGTACGGAGCGGACCCCCAGCCCCCCGTGTAAGTACGGACCGTACCCCCACTTGTGTATGTACGGACTGTACCCCCAGCCCCCCCATGTATGTACGGACCGTACCCCCACCCATGTATGTACGGACCGTACCACCAGCCCCCCGTGTATGTATGGACCGTACCCCCACCCGTGTATGTACGGACCGTACCCCCAGCCCCCCGTGAATATATGGACTGTACCCCCCGTGTATGTACAACCCGTACCCCCAGCCCCCGTGTATGTACGGACCGTACCCCCACCCGTGTATGTACGGACCGTACCCCCACCCGTGTATGTACGGAGCGGTACACGGGTGGGGGTACGGTCCGTACATACACGGGGGCGCTGGGCGTACGGTCCGTACATACACAGGTGGGGGTACGGTCCGTACTTACACGGGGGGCTGGGGGGGTGTTCGGCACGTACATACGGGGGAAGGGGGGTGTTCGGCACGTACATAAGGGGGCAGGGGGGTGTTCGGCGCGTACGTGCGGGGGGGGTTCGGCGCGTACATACGGGGCGGGGGGGGGGGGGGTACGGCGCATACTGGGCCCCCAATTCCGCTGGCATCGCGGCGTACTTAGCTTTTCCGGCACTTTTTGGGTGCCGTAAAAATATTGCCGTCCGGACTGGTGTCGGTTCGAATCGTACTTCCTGGTTCGTGAAACGCAGCCTGAATGCGTCCCGACATCACGTCGGCGCTTTCCCGGATCACATTTGTATGGATATTTTCGTCGGTCGGTGTTTTTTATGGTTCGTACGGAAATGGTGTTTCCGTGCGAATCGTACTTGCATGTTTGTAATGTTTTTTTCCCGGGTACGAGTCGGACGGAGAAAACACTCCGACCGACAGTTCGTACCCGGTTTCTCCAGGATCCGAATCGGCACCTATGTATTATGACTGTCGATATTACTTACTTCGATATTATGTAAATCGATATTTCTTACCTGATTTTCGATATTCTTCACCACTATATTTTGGCAATTCGATATTCTGTCTATTCTATATTAAAAACTCGATATTCTGTCCAGTCGATATTTTTTTTCTCGATATTTTGACTGTTTACCAGGGGGGATGGGCAATATAAGCCCTATGGCTCGGGGTGGCAGGGGTGATGGGCAACAGGTCCCCTGTGAGTGGGGGTGGCAGGGGTGATGGGCAATATAAGCCCTATGGCTGGGGGTGGCAGGGGTGATGGGCAACAGGTCCCCTGTGAATGGGGGTGGCAGGGGTGATGGGCAACAGGTCCCCTGTGAGTGGGTGTGGCGGGGTGATGGACAACATAAGCCCTATGGCTGGGGGTGGCAGGGGTGATGGACAATATAAGCCCTATGGCTGGGGGTGGCAAGGGTGATGGGCAACAGGTCCCCTGTGAGTGGGGGTGGCAGGGGTGATGGGCAACAGGTCCCCTGTGAGTGGGGGTAGCAGGGGTGATGGGCAACATAAGCCCTATGGCTGGGGTGGTGGGGTGATGGGCAACAGGTCCCCTGTAAGTGGAGGTGGCAGGGGTGATGGGCAAGAGGTCCCCTGTGAGTGTGGGTGGTAGGGGTGATGGGCTATATAAGCCCTATGGCTGGGGGTGGCAGGGGTGATGGGCAACAGGTCCCCTGTGAGTGGGGGTGGCAGGGGTGATGGGCAACATAAGCCCTATGGCTGGGGGTGGCAGGGGTGATGGGCAACAGGTCCCCTGTGAGTGGGGGTGACCGGGGTGATGGGCAACAGGTCCCCTGTGAGTGGGGGTGGCAGGGGTGATGGGCTATATAAGCCCTATGGCTAGGGGTGGCGGGGTGATGGGCAACATAAGCCCTATGGCTGGGGGTGGCAGGGGTGACGGGGGTGGCAGGGGTGATGGGCAACATAAGCCGTATGGCTGGGGTGGCAGGGGTGATGGGCAACAGGTCAACTGTGAGTGTGGGTGGTAGGGGTGATGGGCAACATAAGCCCTATGGCTGGGGTGGTGGGGTGATGGGCAACAGGTCCCCTGTAAGGAGGGTGGCAGGGGTGATGGGCAACAGGTCCCCTGTGAGTGTGGGTCGTAGGGGTGATAGGCTATATAAGCCCTATGGCTGGGGGTGGCGGGGTGATGGGCAACATTAGCCCTATGGCTGGGGGTGGCAGGGGTGTCGGGGGTGGCAGGGGTGATGGGCAACATAAGCCGTATGGCTGGGGTGGCAGGGGTGATGGGCAACAGGTCCCCTGTGAGTGTGGGTGGTAGGGGTGATGGGCAACATAAGCCCTATGGCTGGGGTGGTGGGGTGATGGGCAACAGGTCCCCTGTAAGTGGGGGTGGCAGGGGTGATGGGCAACAGGTCCCCTGTGAGTGTCGGTGGTAAGGGTGATAGGCTATATAAGCCCTATGGCTGGGGGTGGCAGGGGTGATGGGCAACAGGTCCCCTGTGAGTGGAGGTGGCAGGGGTGATGGGCAACAAAAGCCCTATGGCTGGGGGTGGCAGGGGTGATGGGCAACAGGTCCCATGTGAGTGGGGTGGCAGGGGTGATGGGCAACAGGTCCCCTGTTGGTGGGGGTGGCAGGGGTGATGGGCAACATCAGCCCTATGGCTGGGGGTGGCAGGGGTGACGGGCAACAGGTCCCAAGTGAGTGGGGGTGGCAGGGGTGATGGGCAATATAAGCCCTATGGCTGGGGGTGGCAGGGGTGATGGGCAACAGGTCCCCTGTGAGTGGGGGTGGCAAGGATGATGGGCAACATAAGCCCTATGGCTGGGGGTGGTAGGGGTGATGGGCAACATAAGCCCTATGCCTGGGGGTGGCAGGGGTGATGGGCAATATAAGCCCTATGGCTGGGGGTGGCAGGGGTGATGGGAAACAGGTCCCCTGTGAGTGGGGGTGGCAGGGGTGATGGGCAACATAAGCCCTATGGCTGGGGTGGTGGGGTGATGGGCAACAGGTCCCCTGTAAGTGGAGGTGGCAGGGGTGATGGGCAACAGGTCCCCTGTGAGTGTGGGTGGTAGAGGTGATGGGCTATATAAGCCCTATGGCTGGGGGTGGCAGGGGTGATGGGCTACAGATCCCCTGTGAGTGGGGGTGGCAGGGGTGATGGGCAACATAAGCCCTATGGCTGGGGGTGGCAGGGGTGATGGGCAACAGGTCCCCTGTGAGTGGGGGTGACAGGGGTGATGGGCTATATAAGCCCTATGGCTAGGGATGGCGGGGTGATGGGCAACATAAGCCCTATGGCTGAGGGTGGCAGGGGTGACGGGGGTGGCAGGGGTGATGGGCAACATAAGCCCTATGGCTGGGGGTGGCAAGGGTGACGGGCAACAGGTCCCAAGTGAGTGGGGGTGGCAGGGGTGATGGGCAATATAAGCCCTATGGCTGGGGGTGGCAGGGGTGATGGGCAACAGGTCCCCTGTGAGTGGGGTGGCAAGGATGATGGGAAACAGAAGCCCTATGGCTGGGGGTGGTAGGGGTGATGGGCAACATAAGCCCTATGCCTGGGGGTGGCAGGGGTGATGGGCAATATAAGCCCTATGGCTGGGGGTGGCAGGGGTGATGGGCAACAGGTCCCCTGTGAGTGGGGGTGGCAGGGGTAATGGGCAATATAAGCCCTATGGCTGGGGTTGGCAGGGGTGATGGACAACAGATCCCCTGCAAGTGGGGGTGGCAGGGGTGATGGGCAACAGGTCCCCTGTGAGTGGGGGTGGCAGGGGTGATGGACAACATAACCCCTATGGCTGGGGGTGTCAGGGGTGATGGACAACATAAGCCCTATGGCTGGGGGTGGCAAGGGTGATGGGCAACAGGTCCCCTGTGAGTGGGGGTGGCAGGGGTGATGGGCAACAGGTCCCCTGTGAGTGGGGGTGGCAGGGGTGATGGGCAACATAAGCCCTATGGCTGGGGTGGTGGGGTGATGGGCAACAGGTCCCCTGTGAGTGGGGGTGACAGGGGTGATGGGTAACAGGTCCCCTGTGAGTGGGGGTGGCAGGGGTGATGGGCTATATAAGCCCCATGGCTAGGGGTGGCGGGGTGATGGGCAACATAAGCCCTATGGCTGGGGGTGGCAGGGGTGATGGGCAACAGGTCCCCTGTGAGTGGGGGTGGCAGGGGTGAAGGGCAGCAGGTCCCCTGTGAGTGGGGGTGGCAGGGGTGATGGACAACATAAGCCCTATGGCTGTGGGTGGCAGGGGTGATGGGCAACAGACGCCCTATGGCTGGGGTTGGCAGGGGTGATGGGCAACAGGTCCCCTGTGAGTGGGGGTGGCAGGGGTGATGGGCAACAGTTCCCCTGTGAGTGGGGGTGGCAGGGGTGATGGGCAACATAAGCCGTATGGCTGGGGTGGCAGGGGTGATGGGCAACAGGTCCCCTGTGAGTGGGGGTGGCAGGGGTGATGGGCAATATAAGCCCTATGGCTGGAGGTGGCAGGGGTGATGGGCAACAGGTCCCCTGTTAGTGGGGGTGGCAAGAGTGATGGGCAATATAAGCCCTATGGCTGGGGGTGGTAGGTGTGATGGGCAACATAAGCCCTATGGCTACGGGTGGTAGGGTGATGCGCAACATAAGCCCTATGGCTGGGGGTGGCAGGGGTGATGGGCAATATAAGCCCTATGGCTGGGGGTGGCAGGGGTGATGGGCAACAGGTCCCCTGTGAGTGGGGACGGCAAGGGTGATGGGCAACATCAGCCCTATGGCTGGGGGTGGCAAGTGATGGGCAACAGGTCCCATGTGAGTGGGGGTGGCAGGTGTGATGGGCAATATAAGCCCCATGGCTGGGGGTGGCAGGGGTGATGAGCAACAGGTCCCCTGTGAGTGGGGGCGGCAGGGATGATGGGCAATATAATCCCTATGGCTGGGGGTGGGAGGGGTGATGGGCAACATAAGCCCTATGGCTGGGGGTGGGAGGGGTGATGGGCAACATAAGCCCTATGCCTGGGGGTTGCAGGGGTGATGGGCAATATAAGCCCTATGGCTGGGGGTGGCAGGGGTGATGGGCAACAGGTCCCCTGTGAGTGGGGGTGGCAGGGGTAATGGGCAATATAAGCCCTATGGCTGGGGGTGGCAGGGGTGATGGGCAACAGGTCCCCTGCGAGTGGGGGTGGCAGGGGTGATGGGCAACATAAGCCCCATGGCTGTGGGTGGCAGGGGTGATGGGCAACATAAGCCCTATGGCTGGGGGTGACAGGGGTGATGGGCATCAGGTCCCCTGTGAGTTGGGGTGGCAGGGGTGATGGGCAACATCAGCCCTGTGGCTGGGGGTGGCAGGGGTGATGGGCAACAGGTCCCATGTGAGTGGGGATGGCAGGGGTGATGGGCAACATAAGCCCTATGGCTGGGAGTGGCAGGGGTGATGAGCAACATAAGCCCTATGGCTGGGGGTGGCAGGGGTGATGGGCAACAGGTCCCCTGTGAGAGGGGGTGGCAGGGGTGATGGGCAACAGGTCCCCTGTGAGTGGAGGTGGCAGGGGTGATGGGCAACATAAGCCCTATGGCTGGGGGTGGCAGGGGTGATGGGCAACAGGTCCCATGTGAGTGGGGGTGGCAGGGGTGATGGGCAATATAAGCCCTATGGCTGGGGGTGGCAGGGGTGATGGGCAACAGGTCCCCTGTGAGTGGGGGTGGCAGGGGTGATTGGCAACAGGTCCCCTGAGAGTGGGGGTGGCAGGGGTGATGGACAACATAAGCCCTATGGCTGGGGGTGGCAGGGGTGATGGGCAACATAAGCCCTATGGCTGGGGGTGGCAAGGGTGATGGGCAACAGGTCCCCTGTGAGTGGGGGTGGCAGGGGTGATGGGCAACAGGTCCCTGTGAGTGGGGGTGGCAGGGGTGATGGGCAACATAAGCCCTATGGCTGGGGTGGTGGGGTGATGGGCAACCGGTCCCCTGTAAGTGGGGGTGGCAGGGGTGATGGGCAACAGGTCCCCTGTGAGTTGGGGTGGTAGGGGGGATGGGCAACATAAGCCCTATGGCTGGGGGTGGCAGGGGTGATGGGCAACAGGTCCCCTGTGAGTGGGGGTGACAGGGGTGATGGGCAACAGGTCCCCTGTGAGTGGGGGTGGCAGGGGTGATGGGCTATATAAGCCCTATGGCTGGGGGTGGCGGGGTGATGGGCAACATAAGCCCTATGGTTGTGGGTGGCAGGGGTGATGGGGGTTGACAGGGGTGATGGGCAACATAAGCCCTATGCCTGGGGGTTGCAGGGGTGATGGGCAATATAAGCCCTATGGCTGGGGGTGGCAGGGGTGATGGGCAACAGGTCCCCTGTGAGTGGGGGTGGCAGGGATAATGGGCAATATAAGCCCTATGGCTGGGGGTGGCAGGGGTGATGGGCAACAGGTCCCCTGCGAGTGGGGGTGGCAGGGGTGATGGGCAACATAAGCCCCTATGGCTGTGGGTGGCAGGGGTGATTGGCAACATAAGCCCTATGGCTGGGGGTGGCAGGGGTGATGGGCATCAGGTCCCCTGTGAGTGGGGGTGGCAGGGGTGATGGGCAACATCAGCCCTGTGGCTGGGGGTGGCAGGGGTGATGGGCAACAGGTCCCATGTGAGTGGGGGTGGCAGGGGTGATGGGCAACATAAGCCCTATGGCTGGGGGTGGCAGGGGTGATGGGCAACATAAGCCCTATGGCTGGGGGTGGCAGGGGTGATAAGCAACAAGTCCCCTGTGAGTGGCGGTGGCAGGGGTGATGGGCAACAGGTCCCCTGTGAGTGGAGGTGGCAGGGGTGATGGGCAACATAAGCCCTATGGCTGGGGGTGGCAGGGGTGATGGACAACAGGTCCCATGTGAGTGGGGGTGGCAGGGGTGATGGGCAATATAAGCCCTATGGCTGGGGGTGTGGCAGGGGTGATGGGCAACAGGTCCCCTGTGAGTGGGGGTGGCAGGGGTGATTGGCAACAGGTCCCCTGTGAGTGGGGGTGGCAGGGGTGATGGACAACATAAGCCCTATGGCTGGGGGTGGCAGGGGTGATGGGCAACATAAGCCCTATGGCTGGGGGTGGCAAGGGTGATGGGCAACGGGTCCCCTGTGAGTGGGGGTGGCAGGGGTGATGGGCAACAGGTCCCTGTGAGTGGGGGTGGCAGGGGTGATGGGCAACATAAGCCCTATGGCTGGGGTGGTGGGGTGATGGGCAACAGGTCCCCTGTAAGTGGGGGTGGCAGGGGTGATGGGCAACAGGTCCCCTGTGAGTGGGGGTGGTAGGGGTGATGGGCTATATAAGCCCTATGGCTGGGGGTGGCAGGGGTGATGGGCAACAGGTCCCCTGTGAGTGGGGGTGGCAGGGGGGATGGGCAACATAAGCCCTATGGCTGGGGGTGGCAGGGGTGATGGACAACAGGTCCCCTGTGAGTGGGGGTGACAGGGGTGATGGGCAACAGGTCCCCTGTGAGTGGGGGTGGCAGGGGTGATGGGCTATATAAGCCCTATGGCTGGGGGCGGCGGGGTGATGGGCAACATAAGCCCTATGGTTGTGGGTGGCAGGGGTGATGGGGGTGACAGGGGTGATGGGCAACATAAGCCCTATGGCTGGGGGTGGCAGGGGTGATGGGCAAAAGGTCCCCTGTGAGTGGGGGTGGCAGGGGATTAGGACAACAGGTCCCCTGTGAGTGGGGGTGGCAGGGGTGATGGGCAACATAAGCCCTATGGCTGGGGGTGGCAGGGGTGATGGTCAACATAAGCCCTATGGCTGGGGATGGCAGGGGTGATGGGCAACAGGTCCCCTGTGAGTGGGGGTGGCAGGGGTGATGGGCAACAGGTCCCCTGTGAGTGGGGGTGGCAGGGGTGATGGGCAACATAAGCCCTATGGCTGGGGGTGGCAGGAGTGATGGGCAACAGGTTCCCTGTGAGTGGGGGTGGCAGGGGTGATGGGCAACGTCAGCCCTATGGCTGGGGTGGCAGGGGTGATGGGCAACATAAGCCCTATGGCTGGGGGTGGCAGGGGTGATGGGCAACAGGTCCCCTGTGAGTGGGGGTGGCAGGGGTGATGGGCAACATAAGCCCTATGGCTGGGGGTGGCCGGGGTGATGGGCAGCAGGTCCCATGTGAGTGGGGGTGGCAGGGGTGATGGGCAATATAAGCCCTATGGCTGGGGGTGGCAGGGGTGATGGGCAACGGTCCCCTGTGAGTGGGGGTGGCAGGGGTGATGGGCAACAGATCCCCTGTGAGTGGGGGTTGCAGGGGTGATGGACAACATAAGCCCTATGGCTGGGCATGGCAGGGGTGATGGGCAACATAAGCCCTATGGCTGGGGGTGGCAAGGATGATGGGCAACAGGTCCCCTGTGAGTGGGGGTGGCAGGGGTGATGGGCAACATAAGCCCTATGGCTGGGGTGGTGGGGTGATGGGCAACAGGTCCCCTGTGAGTGGGGGTGGTAGGGATGATGGGCAATACAAGCCCTATGGCTGGGGGTGGTAGGGGTGATGGGCTATATAAACCCTATGGCTGGGGGTGGCAGGGGCGATGGGCAACAGGTCCCCTGTGAGTGGGGTTGGCAGGGGTGATGGGCAACATGAGCCCTATGGCTGGGGGTGGCAGGGGTGATGGGCAACAGGTCCCCTGTGAGTGGGGGTGACAGGGGTGATGGGCAACAGGTCCCCTGTGAGTGGGGGTGGCAGGGGTGATGGGCTATATAAGCCCTATGGCTGGGGGTGGCGGGGTGATGGGCAACATAAGCCCTATGGCTGGGGGTGGCAGGGGTGACGGGGGTGGCAGGGGTGGTGGGCAACATAAGCCCTATGGCTGGGGGTGGCAGGGGAAATGGGCAACAGGTCCCCTGTGAGTGGTGGTGGCAGGGGATTTGGGCAACAGGTCCCCTGTGAGTGGGGGTGGCAGGGGTGATGGGCAACATAAGCCCTATGGCTGGGGGTGGCAGGGGTGATGGGCAATATAAGCCCTATTGCTGGGGGTGGCAGGGGTGATGGGCAACACGTCCCCTGTGAGTGGGGGTGGCAGGGGTGATGGGCAACAGATCCCCTGTGAGTGGGGTTGGCAGGGGTGATGGACAACATAAGCCCTATGGCTGGTTGTGGCAGGGGTGATGGGCAACAGACGGCCTATGGCTGGGTTGGCAGGGGTGATGGGCAACAGGTCCCCTGTGAGTGGGGGTGGCAGGGGTGATGGGCAACATAAGCCGTATGGCTGGGGTGGCAGGGGTGATGGGCAACAGGTCCCCTGTGAGTGGGGGTGGCAGGGGTGATGGGCAATATAAGCCCTATGGCTGGAGGTGGCAGGGGTGATGGGCAACAGGTCCCCTGTTAGTGGGGGTGGCAAGAGTGATGGGCAATATAAGCCCTATGGCTGGGGGTGGTAGGTGTGATGGGCAACATAAGCCCTATGGCTACGGGTGGTAGGGGTGATGCGCAACATAAGCCCTATGGCTGGGGGTGGCAGGGGTGATGGGCAATATAAGCCCTATGGCTGGGGGTGGCAGGGGTGATGGGCAACAGGTCCCCTGTGAGTGGGGACGGCAGGGGTGATGGGCAACATCAGCCCTATGGCTGGGGGTGGCAAGTGATGGGCAACAGGTCCCATGTGAGTGGGGGTGGCAGGTGTGATGGGCAATATAAGCCCCATGGCTGGGGGTGGCAGGGGTGATGAGCAACAGGTCCCCTGTGAGTGGGGGCGGCAGGGATGATGGGCAATATAATCCCTATGGCTGGGGGTGGGAGGGGTGATGGGCAACAGGTCCCCTGTGAGTGGGGGTGGCAGGGGTGATGGGCAACAGATCCCCTGTGAGTGGGGGTTGCAGGGGTGATGGACAACATAAGCCCTATGGCTGGGCATGGCAGGGGTGATGGGCAACATAAGCCCTATGGCTGGGGGTGGCAAGGATGATGGGCAACAGGTCCCCTGTGAGTGGGGGTGGCAGGGGTGATGGGCAACATAAGCCCTATGGCTGGGGTGGTGGGGTGATGGGCAACAGGTCCCCTGTGAGTGGGGGTGGTAGGGATGATGGGCAATACAAGCCCTATGGCTGGGGGTGGTAGGGGTGATGGGCTATATAAGCCCTATGGCTGGGGGTGGCAGGGGCGATGGGCAACAGGTCCCCTGTGAGTGGGGTTGGCAGGGGTGATGGGCAACATGAGCCCTATGGCTGGGGGTGGCAGGGGTGATGGGCAACAGGTCCCCTGTGAGTGGGGGTGACAGGGGTGATGGGCAACAGGTCCCCTGTGAGTGGGGGTGGCAGGGGTGATGGGCTATATAAGCCCTATGGCTGGGGGTGGCGGGGTGATGGGCAACATAAGCCCTATGGCTGGGGGTGGCAGGGGTGACGGGGGTGGCAGGGGTGGTGGGCAACATAAGCCCTATGGCTCGGGGTGGCAGGGGAAATGGGCAACAGGTCCCCTGTGAGTGGTGGTGGCAGGGGATTTGGGCAACAGGTCCCCTGTGAGTGGGGGTGGCAGGGGTGATGGGCAACATAAGCCCTATGGCTGGGGGTGGCAGGGGTGATGGGCAATATAAGCCCTATTGCTGGGGGTGGCAGGGGTGATGGGCAACACGTCCCCTGTGAGTGGGGGTGGCAGGGGTGATGGGCAACAGATCCCCTGTGAGTGGGGTTGGCAGGGGTGATGGACAACATAAGCCCTATGGCTGGTTGTGGCAGGGGTGATGGGCAACAGACGGCCTATGGCTGGGTTGGCAGGGGTGATGGGCAACAGGTCCCCTGTGAGTGGGGGTGGCAGGGGTGAAGGGCAGCAGGTCCCCTGTGAGTGGGGGTGGCAGGGGTGATGGACAACATAAGCCCTATGGCTGTGGGTGGCAGGGGTGATGGGCAACAGGTCCCCTGTGAGTGGGGGTGGCAGGGGTGATGGGCAACAGTTCCCCTGTGAGTGGGGGTGGCAGGGGTGATGGGCAACATAAGCCGTATGGCTGGGGTGGCAGGGGTGATGGGCAACAGGTCCCCTGTGAGTGGGGGTGGCAGGGGTGATGGGCAATATAAGCCCTATGGCTGGAGGTGGCAGGGGTGATGGGCAACAGGTCCCCTGTGAGTGGGGGTGGCAAGAGTGATGGGCAATATAAGCCCTATGGCTGGGGGTGGTAGGTGTGATGGGCAACATAAGCCCTATGGCTACGGGTGGTAGGGGTGATGCGCAACATAAGCCCTATGGCTGGGGGTGGCAGGGGTGATGGGCAATATAAGCCCTATGGCTGGGGGTGGCAGGGGTGATGGGCAACAGGTCCCCTGTGAGTGGGGACGGCAGGGGTGATGGGCAACATCAGCCCTATGGCTGGGGGTGGCAAGTGATGGGCAACAGGTCCCATGTGAGTGGGGGTGGCAGGTGTGATGGGCAATATAAGCCCCATGGCTGGGGGTGGCAGGGGTGATGAGCAACAGGTCCCCTGTGAGTGGGGGCGGCAGGGATGATGGGCAATATAATCCCTATGGCTGGGGGTGGGAGGGGTGATGGGCAACATAAGCCCTATGGCTGGGGGTGGGAGGGATGATGGGCAACATAAGCCCTATGCCTGGGGGTTGCAGGGGTGATGGGCAATATAAGCCCTATGGCTGGGGGTGGCAGGTGTGATGGGCAACAGGTCCCCTGTGAGTGGGGGTGGCAGGGGTAATGGGCAATATAAGCCCTATGGCTGGGGGTGGCAGGGGTGATGGGCAACAGGTCCCCTGCGAGTGGGGGTGGCAGGGGTGATGGGCAACATAAGCCCTATGGCTGTGGGTGGCAGGGGTGATGGGCATCAGGTCCCCTGTGAGTGGGGGTGGCAGGGGTGATGGGCAACATCAGCCCTGTGGCTGGGGGTGGCAGGGGTGATGGGCAACAGATCCCATGTGAGTGGGGTGGCAGGGGTGATGGGCAACATAAGCCCTATGGCTGGGAGTGGCAGGGGTGATGGGCAACATAAGCCCTATGGCTGGGGGTGGCAGGGGTGATGGGCAACAGGTCCCCTGTGAGAGGGGGTGGCAGGGGTGATGGGCAACAGGTCCCCTGTGAGTGGAGGTGGCAGGGGTGATGGGCAACATAAGCCCTATGGCTGGGGGTGGCAGGGGTGATGGGCAACAGGTCCCATGTGAGTGGGGGTGGCAGGGGTGATGGGCAATATAAGCCCTATGGCTGGGGGTGGCAGGGGTGATGGGCAACAGGTCCCCTGTGAGTGGGGGTGGCAGGGGTGATTGGCAACAGGTCCCCTGAGAGTGGGGGTGGCAGGGGTGATGGACAACATAAGCCCTATGGCTGGGGGTGGCAGGGGTGATGGGCAACATAAGCCCTATGGCTGGGGGTGGCAAGGGTGATGGGCAACAGGTCCCCTGTGAGTGGGGGTGGCAGGGGTGATGGGCAACAGGTCCCTGTGAGTGGGGGTGGCAGGGGTGATGGGCAACATAAGCCCTATTGCTGGGGTGGTGGGGTGATGGGCAACCGGTCCCCTGTAAGTGGGGGTGGCAGGGGTGATGGGCAACAGGTCCCCTGTGAGTTGGGGTGGTAGGGGTGATGGGCTATATAAGCCCTATGGCTGGGGGTGGCAGGGGTGATGGGCAACAGGTCCCCTGTGAGTGGGGGTGGCAGGGGGGATGGGCAACATAAGCCCTATGGCTGGGGGTGGCAGGGGTGATGGGCAACAGGTCCCCTGTGAGTGGGGGTGACAGGGGTGATGGGCAACAGGTCCCCTGTGAGTGGGGGTGGCAGGGGTGATGGGCTATAGAAGCCCTATGGCTGGGGGTGGTGGGGTGATGGGCAACATAAGCCCTATGGTTGTGGGTGGCAGGGGTGATGGGGGGTGACAGGGGTGATGGGCAACATAAGCCCTATGCCTGGGGGTTGCAGGGGTGATGGGCAATATAAGCCCTATGGCTGGGGGTGGCAGGGGTGATGGGCAACAGGTCCCCTGTGAGTGGGGGTGGCAGGGATAATGGGCAATATAAGCCCTATGGCTGGGGGTGGCAGGGGTGATGGTCAACATAAGCCCCTATGGCTGTGGGTGGCAGGGGTGAATGGCAACATAAGCCCTATGGCTGGGGGTGGCAGGGGTGATGGGCATCAGGTCCCCTGTGAGTGGGGCTGGCAGGGGTGATGGGCAACATCAGCCCTGTGGCTGGGGGTGGCAGGGGTGATGGGCAACAGGTCCCATGTGAGTGGGGGTGGCAGGGGTGATGGGCAACATAAGCCCTATGGCTGGGGGTGGCAGGGGTGATGGGCAACATAAGCCCTATGGCTGGGGGTGGCAGGGGTGATAAGCAACAAGTCCCCTGTGAGTGGGGGTGGCAGGGGTGATGGGCAACAGGTCCCCTGTGAGTGGAGGTGGCAGGGGTGATGGGCAACATAAGCCCTATGGCTGGGGGTGGCCGGGGTGATGGGCAGCAGGTCCCATGTGAGTGGGGGTGGCAGGGGTGATGGGCAATATAAGCCCTATGGCTGGGGGTGGCAGGGGTGATGGACAACAGGTCCCCTGTGAGTGGGGGTGGCAGGGGTGATGGACAACAGGTCCCCTGTGAGTGGGGGTGGCAGGGGTGATGGGCTATATAAGCCCTATGGCTGGGGGTGGCGGGGTGATGGGCAACATAAGCCCTATGGTTGTGGGTGGCAGGGGTGATGGGGGTGACAGGGGTGATGGGCAACATAAGCCCTATGGCTGGGGGTGGCAGGGGTGATGGGCAAAAGGTCCCCTGTGAGTGGGGGTGGCAGGGGATTTGGACAACAGGTCCCCTGTGAGTGGGGGTGGCAGGGGTGATGGGCAACATAAGCCCTATGGCTGGGGGTGGCAGGGGTGATGGTCAACATAAGCCCTATGGCTGGGGATGGCAGGGGTGATGGGCAACAGGTCCCCTGTGAGTGGGGGTGGCAGGGGTGATGGGCAACAGGTCCCCTGTGAGTGGGGGTGGCAGGGGTGATGGGCAACATAAGCCCTATGGCTGGGGGTGGCAGGAGTGATGGGCAACAGGTTCCCTGTGAGTGGGGGTGGCAGGGGTGATGGGCAACGTCAGCCCTATGGCTGGGGTGGCAGGGGTGATGGGCAACATAAGCCCTATGGCTGGGGGTGGCAGGGGTGATGGGCAACAGGTCCCCTGTGAGTGGGGGTGGCAGGGGTGATGGGCAACATAAGCCCTATTGCTGGGGGTGGCCGGGGTGATGGGCAGCAGGTCCCAAGTGAGTGGGGGTGGCAGGGGTGATGGGCAATATAAGCCCTATGGCTGGGGGTGGCAGGGGTGATGGGCAACAGGTCCCCTGTGAGTGGGGGTGGCAGGGGTGATGGGCAACAGATCCCCTGTGAGTGGGGGTTGCAGGGGTGATGGACAACATAAGCCCTATGGCTGGGCATGGCAGGGGTGATGGGCAACATAAGCCCTATGGCTGGGGGTGGCAAGGATGATGGGCAACAGGTCCCCTGTGAGTGGGGGTGGCAGGGGTGATGGGCAACATAAGCCCTATGGCTGGGGTGGTGGGGTGATGGGCAACAGGTCCCCTGTGAGTGGGGGTGGTAGGGATGATGGGCAATACAAGCCCTATGGCTGGGGGTGGTAGGGGTGATGGGCTATATAAGCCCTATGGCTGGGGGTGGCAGGGGCGATGGGCAACAGGTCCCCTGTGAGTGGGGTTGGCAGGGGTGATGGGCAACATGAGCCCTATGGCTGGGGGTGGCAGGGGTGATGGGCAACAGGTCCCCTGTGAGTGGGGGTGACAGGGGTGATGGGCAACAGGTCCCCTGTGAGTGGGGGTGGCAGGGGTGATGGGCTATATAAGCCCTATGGCTGGGGGTGGCGGGGTGATGGGCAACATAAGCCCTATGGTTGTGGGTGGCAGGGGTGATGGGGGTTGACAGGGGTGATGGGCAACATAAGCCCTATGCCTGGGGGTTGCAGGGGTGATGGGCAATATAAGCCCTATGGCTGGGGGTGGCAGGGGTGATGGGCAACAGGTCCCCTGTGAGTGGGGGTGGCAGGGATAATGGGCAATATAAGCCCTATGGCTGGGGGTGGCAGGGGTGATGGGCAACAGGTCCCCTGCGAGTGGGGGTGGCAGGGGTGATGGGCAACATAAGCCCCTATGGCTGTGGGTGGCAGGGGTGATTGGCAACATAAGCCCTATGGCTGGGGGTGGCAGGGGTGATGGGCATCAGGTCCCCTGTGAGTGGGGGTGGCAGGGGTGATGGGCAACATCAGCCCTGTGGCTGGGGGTGGCAGGGGTGATGGGCAACAGGTCCCATGTGAGTGGGGGTGGCAGGGGTGATGGGCAACATAAGCCCTATGGCTGGGGGTGGCAGGGGTGATGGGCAACATAAGCCCTATGGCTGGGGGTGGCAGGGGTGATAAGCAACAAGTCCCCTGTGAGTGGGGGTGGCAGGGGTGATGGGCAACAGGTCCCCTGTGAGTGGAGGTGGCAGGGGTGATGGGCAACATAAGCCCTATGGCTGGGGGTGGCAGGGGTGATGGACAACAGGTCCCATGTGAGTGGGGGTGGCAGGGGTGATGGGCAATATAAGCCCTATGGCTGGGGGTGTGGCAGGGGTGATGGGCAACAGGTCCCCTGTGAGTGGGGGTGGCAGGGGTGATTGGCAACAGGTCCCCTGTGAGTGGGGGTGGCAGGGGTGATGGACAACATAAGCCCTATGGCTGGGGGTGGCAGGGGTGATGGGCAACATAAGCCCTATGGCTGGGGGTGGCAAGGGTGATGGGCAACGGGTCCCCTGTGAGTGGGGGTGGCAGGGGTGATGGGCAACAGGTCCCTGTGAGTGGGGGTGGCAGGGGTGATGGGCAACATAAGCCCTATGGCTGGGGTGGTGGGGTGATGGGCAACAGGTCCCCTGTAAGTGGGGGTGGCAGGGGTGATGGGCAACAGGTCCCCTGTGAGTGGGGGTGGTAGGGGTGATGGGCTATATAAGCCCTATGGCTGGGGGTGGCAGGGGTGATGGGCAACAGGTCCCCTGTGAGTGGGGGTGGCAGGGGGGATGGGCAACATAAGCCCTATGGCTGGGGGTGGCAGGGGTGATGGACAACAGGTCCCCTGTGAGTGGGGGTGACAGGGGTGATGGGCAACAGGTCCCCTGTGAGTGGGGGTGGCAGGGGTGATGGGCTATATAAGCCCTATGGCTGGGGGCGGCGGGGTGATGGGCAACATAAGCCCTATGGTTGTGGGTGGCAGGGGTGATGGGGGTGACAGGGGTGATGGGCAACATAAGCCCTATGGCTGGGGGTGGCAGGGGTGATGGGCAAAAGGTCCCCTGTGAGTGGGGGTGGCAGGGGATTAGGACAACAGGTCCCCTGTGAGTGGGGGTGGCAGGGGTGATGGGCAACATAAGCCCTATGGCTGGGGGTGGCAGGGGTGATGGTCAACATAAGCCCTATGGCTGGGGATGGCAGGGGTGATGGGCAACAGGTCCCCTGTGAGTGGGGGTGGCAGGGGTGATGGGCAACAGGTCCCCTGTGAGTGGAGGTGGCAGGGGTGATGGGCAACATAAGCCCTATGGCTGGGGGTGGCAGGAGTGATGGGCAACAGGTTCCCTGTGAGTGGGGGTGGCAGGGGTGATGGGCAACGTCAGCCCTATGGCTGGGGTGGCAGGGGTGATGGGCAACATAAGCCCTATGGCTGGGGGTGGCAGGGGTGATGGGCAACAGGTCCCCTGTGAGTGGGGGTGGCAGGGGTGATGGGCAACATAAGCCCTATGGCTGGGGGTGGCCGGGGTGATGGGCAGCAGGTCCCATGTGAGTGGGGGTGGCAGGGGTGATGGGCAATATAAGCCCTATGGCTGGGGGTGGCAGGGGTGATGGGCAACGGTCCCCTGTGAGTGGTGGTGGCAGGGGTGATGGGCAACAGATCCCCTGTGAGTGGGGGTTGCAGGGGTGATGGACAACATAAGCCCTATGGCTGGGCATGGCAGGGGTGATGGGCAACATAAGCCCTATGGCTGGGGGTGGCAAGGATGATGGGCAACAGGTCCCCTGTGAGTGGGGGTGGCAGGGGTGATGGGCAACATAAGCCCTATGGCTGGGGTGGTGGGGTGATGGGCAACAGGTCCCCTGTGAGTGGGGGTGGTAGGGATGATGGGCAATACAAGCCCTATGGCTGGGGGTGGTAGGGGTGATGGGCTATATAAACCCTATGGCTGGGGGTGGCAGGGGCGATGGGCAACAGGTCCCCTGTGAGTGGGGTTGGCAGGGGTGATGGGCAACATGAGCCCTATGGCTGGGGGTGGCAGGGGTGATGGGCAACAGGTCCCCTGTGAGTGGGGGTGACAGGGGTGATGGGCAACAGGTCCCCTGTGAGTGGGGGTGGCAGGGGTGATGGGCTATATAAGCCCTATGGCTGGGGGTGGCGGGGTGATGGGCAACATAAGCCCTATGGCTGGGGGTGGCAGGGGTGACGGGGGTGGCAGGGGTGGTGGGCAACATAAGCCCTATGGCTGGGGGTGGCAGGGGAAATGGGCAACAGGTCCCCTGTGAGTGGTGGTGGCAGGGGATTTGGGCAACAGGTCCCCTGTGAGTGGGGGTGGCAGGGGTGATGGGCAACATAAGCCCTATGGCTGGGGGTGGCAGGGGTGATGGGCAATATAAGCCCTATTGCTGGGGGTGGCAGGGGTGATGGGCAACACGTCCCCTGTGAGTGGGGGTGTCAGGGGTGATGGGCAACAGATCCCCTGTGAGTGGGGTTGGCAGGGGTGATGGACAACATAAGCCCTATGGCTGGTTGTGGCAGGGGTGATGGGCAACAGACGGCCTATGGCTGGGTTGGCAGGGGTGATGGGCAACAGGTCCCCTGTGAGTGGGGGTGGCAGGGGTGATGGGCAACATAAGCCGTATGGCTGGGGTGGCAGGGGTGATGGGCAACAGGTCCCCTGTGAGTGGGGGTGGCAGGGGTGATGGGCAATATAAGCCCTATGGCTGGAGGTGGCAGGGGTGATGGGCAACAGGTCCCCTGTTAGTGGGGGTGGCAAGAGTGATGGGCAATATAAGCCCTATGGCTGGGGGTGGTAGGTGTGATGGGCAACATAAGCCCTATGGCTACGGGTGGTAGGGGTGATGCGCAACATAAGCCCTATGGCTGGGGGTGGCAGGGGTGATGGGCAATATAAGCCCTATGGCTGGGGGTGGCAGGGGTGATGGGCAACAGGTCCCCTGTGAGTGGGGACGGCAGGGGTGATGGGCAACATCAGCCCTATGGCTGGGGGTGGCAAGTGATGGGCAACAGGTCCCATGTGAGTGGGGGTGGCAGGTGTGATGGGCAATATAAGCCCCATGGCTGGGGGTGGCAGGGGTGATGAGCAACAGGTCCCCTGTGAGTGGGGGCGGCAGGGATGATGGGCAATATAATCCCTATGGCTGGGGGTGGGAGGGGTGATGGGCAACAGGTCCCCTGTGAGTGGGGGTGGCAGGGGTGATGGGCAACAGATCCCCTGTGAGTGGGGGTTGCAGGGGTGATGGACAACATAAGCCCTATGGCTGGGCATGGCAGGGGTGATGGGCAACATAAGCCCTATGGCTGGGGGTGGCAAGGATGATGGGCAACAGGTCCCCTGTGAGTGGGGGTGGCAGGGGTGATGGGCAACATAAGCCCTATGGCTGGGGTGGTGGGGTGATGGGCAACAGGTCCCCTGTGAATGGGGGTGGTAGGGATGATGGGCAATACAAGCCCTATGGCTGGGGGTGGTAGGGGTGATGGGCTATATAAGCCCTATGGCTGGGGGTGGCAGGGGCGATGGGCAACAGGTCCCCTGTGAGTGGGGTTGGCAGGGGTGATGGGCAACATGAGCCCTATGGCTGGGGGTGGCAGGGGTGATGGGCAACAGGTCCCCTGTGAGTGGGGGTGACAGGGGTGATGGGCAACGGGTCCCCTGTGAGTGGGGGTGGCAGGGGTGATGGGCTATATAAGCCCTATGGCTGGGGGTGGCGGGGTGATGGGCAACATAAGCCCTATGGCTGGGGGTGGCAGGGGTGACGGGGGTGGCAGGGGTGGTGGGCAACATAAGCCCTATGGCTGGGGGTGGCAGGGGAAATGGGCAACAGGTCCCCTGTGAGTGGTGGTGGCAGGGGATTTGGGCAACAGGTCCCCTGTGAGTGGGGGTGGCAGGGGTGATGGGCAACATAAGCCCTATGGCTGGGGGTGGCAGGGGTGATGGGCAATATAAGCCCTATTGCTGGGGGTGGCAGGGGTGATGGGCAACACGTCCCCTGTGAGTGGGGGTGGCAGGGGTGATGGGCAACAGATCCCCTGTGAGTGCGGTTGGCAGGGGTGATGGACAACATAAGCCCTATGGCTGGTTGTGGCAGGGGTGATGGGCAACAGACGGCCTATGGCTGGGTTGGCAGGGGTGATGGGCAACAGGTCCCCTGTGAGTGGGGGTGGCAGGGGTGAAGGGCAGCAGGTCCCCTGTGAGTGGGGGTGGCAGGGGTGATGGACAACATAAGCCCTATGGCTGTGGGTGGCAGGGGTGATGGGCAACAGGTCCCCTGTGAGTGGGGGTGGCAGGGGTGATGGGCAACAGTTCCCCTGTGAGTGGGGGTGGCAGGGGTGATGGGCAACATAAGCCGTATGGCTGGGGTGGCAGGGGTGATGGGCAACAGGTCCCCTGTGAGTGGGGGTGGCAGGGGTGATGGGCAATATAAGCCCTATGGCTGGAGGTGGCAGGGGTGATGGGCAACAGGTCCCCTGTGAGTGGGGGTGGCAAGAGTGATGGGCAATATAAGCCCTATGGCTGGGGGTGGTAGGTGTGATGGGCAACATAAGCCCTATGGCTACGGGTGGTAGGGGTGATGCGCAACATAAGCCCTATGGCTGGGGGTGGCAGGGGTGATGGGCAATATAAGCCCTATGGCTGGGGGTGGCAGAGGTGATGGGCAACAGGTCCCCTGTGAGTGGGGACGGCAGGGGTGATGGGCAACATCAGCCCTATGGCTGGGGGTGGCAAGTGATGGGCAACAGGTCCCATGTGAGTGGGGGTGGCAGGTGTGATGGGCAATATAAGCCCCATGGCTGGGGGTGGCAGGGGTGATGAGCAACAGGTCCCCTGTGAGTGGGGGCGGCAGGGATGATGGGCAATATAATCCCTATGGCTGGGGGTGGGAGGGGTGATGGGCAACATAAGCCCTATGGCTGGGGGTGGGAGGGATGATGGGCAACATAAGCCCTATGCCTGGGGGTTGCAGGGGTGATGGGCAATATAAGCCCTATGGCTGGGGGTGGCAGGTGTGATGGGCAACAGGTCCCCTGTGAGTGGGGGTGGCAGGGGTAATGGGCAATATAAGCCCTATGGCTGGGGGTGGCAGGGGTGATGGGCAACAGGTCCCCTGCGAGTGGGGGTGGCAGGGGTGATGGGCAACATAAGCCCTATGGCTGTGGGTGGCAGGGGTGATGGGCATCAGGTCCCCTGTGAGTGGGGGTGGCAGGGGTGATGGGCAACATCAGCCCTGTGGCTGGGGGTGGCAGGGGTGATGGGCAACAGATCCCATGTGAGTGGGGTGGCAGGGGTGATGGGCAACATAAGCCCTATGGCTGGGAGTGGCAGGGGTGATGGGCAACATAAGCCCTATGGCTGGGGGTGGCAGGGGTGATGGGCAACAGGTCCCCTGTGAGAGGGGGTGGCAGGGGTGATGGGCAACAGGTCCCCTGTGAGTGGAGGTGGCAGGGGTGATGGGCAACATAAGCCCTATGGCTGGGGGTGGCAGGGGTGATGGGCAACAGGTCCCATGTGAGTGGGGGTGGCAGGGGTGATGGGCAATATAAGCCCTATGGCTGGGGGTGGCAGGGGTGATGGGCAACAGGTCCCCTGTGAGTGGGGGTGGCAGGGGTGATTGGCAACAGGTCCCCTGAGAGTGGGGGTGGCAGGGGTGATGGACAACATAAGCCCTATGGCTGGGGGTGGCAGGGGTGATGGGCAACATAAGCCCTATGGCTGGGGGTGGCAAGGGTGATGGGCAACAGGTCCCCTGTGAGTGGGGGTGGCAGGGGTGATGGGCAACAGGTCCCTGTGAGTGGGGGTGGCAGGGGTGATGGGCAACATAAGCCCTATTGCTGGGGTGGTGGGGTGATGGGCAACCGGTCCCCTGTAAGTGGGGGTGGCAGGGGTGATGGGCAACAGGTCCCCTGTGAGTTGGGGTGGTAGGGGTGATGGGCTATATAAGCCCTATGGCTGGGGGTGGCAGGGGTGATGGGCAACAGGTCCCCTGTGAGTGGGGGTGGCAGGGGGGATGGACAACATAAGCCCTATGGCTGGGGGTGGCAGGGGTGATGGGCAACAGGTCCCCTGTGAGTGGGGGTGACAGGGGTGATGGGCAACAGGTCCCCTGTGAGTGGGGGTGGCAGGGGTGATGGGCTATAGAAGCCCTATGGCTGGGGGTGGTGGGGTGATGGGCAACATAAGCCCTATGGTTGTGGGTGGCAGGGGTGATGGGGGGTGACAGGGGTGATGGGCAACATAAGCCCTATGCCTGGGGGTTGCAGGGGTGATGGGCAATATAAGCCCTATGGCTGGGGGTGGCAGGGGTGATGGGCAACAGGTCCCCTGTGAGTGGGGGTGGCAGGGATAATGGGCAATATAAGCCCTATGGCTGGGGGTGGCAGGGGTGATGGTCAACATAAGCCCCTATGGCTGTGGGTGGCAGGGGTGAATGGCAACATAAGCCCTATGGCTGGGGGTGGCAGGGGTGATGGGCATCAGGTCCCCTGTGAGTGGGGCTGGCAGGGGTGATGGGCAACATCAGCCCTGTGGCTGGGGGTGGCAGGGGTGATGGGCAACAGGTCCCATGTGAGTGGGGGTGGCAGGGGTGATGGGCAACATAAGCCCTATGGCTGGGGGTGGCAGGGGTGATGGGCAACATAAGCCCTATGGCTGGGGGTGGCAGGGGTGATAAGCAACAAGTCCCCTGTGAGTGGGGGTGGCAGGGGTGATGGGCAACAGGTCCCCTGTGAGTGGAGGTGGCAGGGGTGATGGGCAACATAAGCCCTATGGCTGGGGGTGGCCGGGGTGATGGGCAGCAGGTCCCATGTGAGTGGGGGTGGCAGGGGTGATGGGCAATATAAGCCCTATGGCTGGGGGTGGCAGGGGTGATGGACAACAGGTCCCCTGTGAGTGGGGGTGGCAGGGGTGATGGACAACAGGTCCCCTGTGAGTGGGGGTGGCAGGGGTGATGGGCTATATAAGCCCTATGGCTGGGGGTGGCGGGGTGATGGGCAACATAAGCCCTATGGTTGTGGGTGGCAGGGGTGATGGGGGTGACAGGGGTGATGGGCAACATAAGCCCTATGGCTGGGGGTGGCAGGGGTGATGGGCAAAAGGTCCCCTGTGAGTGGGGGTGGCAGGGGATTTGGACAACAGGTCCCCTGTGAGTGGGGGTGGCAGGGGTGATGGGCAACATAAGCCCTATGGCTGGGGGTGGCAGGGGTGATGGTCAACATAAGCCCTATGGCTGGGGATGGCAGGGGTGATGGGCAACAGGTCCCCTGTGAGTGGGGGTGGCAGGGGTGATGGGCAACAGGTCCCCTGTGAGTGGGGGTGGCAGGGGTGATGGGCAACATAAGCCCTATGGCTGGGGGTGGCAGGAGTGATGGGCAACAGGTTCCCTGTGAGTGGGGGTGGCAGGGGTGATGGGCAACGTCAGCCCTATGGCTGGGGTGGCAGGGGTGATGGGCAACATAAGCCCTATGGCTGGGGGTGGCAGGGGTGATGGGCAACAGGTCCCCTGTGAGTGGGGGTGGCAGGGGTGATGGGCAACATAAGCCCTATTGCTGGGGGTGGCCGGGGTGATGGGCAGCAGGTCCCATGTGAGTGGGGGTGGCAGGGGTGATGGGCAATATAAGCCCTATGGCTGGGGGTGGCAGGGGTGATGGGCAACAGGTCCCCTGTGAGTGGGGGTGGCAGGGGTGATGGGCAACAGATCCCCTGTGAGTGGGGGTTGCAGGGGTGATGGACAACATAAGCCCTATGGCTGGGCATGGCAGGGGTGATGGGCAACATAAGCCCTATGGCTGGGGGTGGCAAGGATGATGGGCAACAGGTCCCCTGTGAGTGGGGGTGGCAGGGGTGATGGGCAACATAAGCCCTATGGCTGGGGTGGTGGGGTGATGGGCAACAGGTCCCCTGTGAGTGGGGGTGGTAGGGATGATGGGCAATACAAGCCCTATGGCTGGGGGTGGTAGGGGTGATGGGCTATATAAGCCCTATGGCTGGGGGTGGCAGGGGCGATGGGCAACAGGTCCCCTGTGAGTGGGGTTGGCAGGGGTGATGGGCAACATGAGCCCTATGGCTGGGGGTGGCAGGGGTGATGGGCAACAGGTCCCCTGTGAGTGGGGGTGACAGGGGTGATGGGCAACAGGTCCCCTGTGAGTGGGGGTGGCAGGGGTGATGGGCTATATAAGCCCTATGGCTGGGGGTGGCGGGGTGATGGGCAACATAAGCCCTATGGCTGGGGGTGGCAGGGGTGACGGGGGTGGCAGGGGTGATGGGCAACATAAGCCCTATGGCTGGGGGTGGCAGGGGAAATGGGCAACAGGTCCCCTGTGAGTGGTGGTGGCAGGGGATTTGGACAACAGGTCCCCTGTGAGTGGGGGTGGCAGGGGTGATGGGCAACATAAGCCCTATGGCTGGGGGTGGCAGGGGTGATGGGCAATATAAGCCCTATTGCTGGGGGTGGCAGGGGTGAGGGGCAACAGGTCCCCTGTGAGTGGGGGTGGCAGGGGTGATGGGCAACAGATCCCCTGTGAGTGGGGTTGGCAGGGGTGATGGACAACATAAGCCCTATGGCTGGGGGTGGCAGGGGTGATGGGCAACAGACGCCCTATGGCTGGGTTGGCAGGGGTGATGGGCAACATAAGCCCTATGGCTGGGGGTGGCAGGGGTGATGGGCAACAGGTCCCCTGTGAGTGGGGGTGGCAGGGGTGATGGGCAACAGGTCCCCTGTGAGTGGGGGTGGCGGGGTGATGGGCAACATAAGCCCTATGGCTGGGGGTGGCAGGGGTGACGGGGGTGGCAGGGGTGATGGGCAACATAAGCCCTATGGCTGGGGGTGGCAGGGGAAATGGGCAACAGGTCCCCTGTGAGTGGTGGTGGCAGGGGATTTGGACAACAGGTCCCCTGTGAGTGGGGGTGGCAGGGGTGATGGGCAACATAAGCCCTATGGCTGGGGGTGGCAGGGGTGATGGGCCATATAAGCCCTATTGCTGGGGGTGGCAGGGGTGATGGGCAACAGGTCCCCTGTGAGTGGGGGTGGCAGGGGTGATGGGCAACAGATCCCCTGTGAGTGGGGCTGGCAGGGGTGATGGACAACATAAGCCCTATGGCTGGGGGTGGCAGGGGTGATGGGCAACAGACGCCCTATGGCTGGGTTGGCAGGGGTGATGGGCAACAGGTCCCCTGTGAGTGGGGGTGGCAGGGGTGATAGGCAACAGGTCCCCTGTGAGTTGGGGTGGCAGGGGTGATGGGCAACATAAGCTGTATGGCTGGGGTGGCAGGGGTGATGGGCAACAGGTCCCCTGTGAGTGGGGGTGGCAGGGGTGATGGGCAATATAAGCCCTATGGCTGGGGGTGGCAGGGGTGATGGGCAACAGGTCCCCTGTGAGTGGGGGTGGCAGGGGTGATGGGCAATGTTGGACCCGGCCTCGTCGCATGGTCCCGAACCCTCCTAACCGACCCGACGGGGGCAACCCCCACCCTTCGGGGTCCCTCCAATTTTTTATCATATTAGTTAGCTGACCCAGCTGGCTTTAGTCATTCAATTGAGCAGAAGGGTGCCTGCGGCTGCGACAATAGGTCTCCGCAGGACACCCTTCACTTTGTACTCCTATGTCCTTTTTATGCAACACCAAGACGTAGATTTTTAAAGGAAATTTTAAAAAAGGCCAGGTTTATTCGAGCCAAAGATGCATTGACCTTCCTACAAAGGGCTAGTGATCCGTTAACACTGTGTTCTGTTATAAGTTTCTTGAAATTTGCACTAAGATTAAGGGTAACCAGAGGTTAGAATCATTTATGAACTTGGCAGGCCTCCCCACCCGCTATTCCCATTAAGCTACCAAAGTGGATTCGCTGTGAATAATGAATTTTTTTATGTATATAGATTCAGTCAATGTTCTTGCATGATGATTTAATATCTTTTTTTAACTGTATATAATGTGTACTCTTTTATGATGGTTTTTAACCACCGAATAAAGAATTACTGAACTGAACTGAGTGGGGGTGGCAGGGGTGATGGGCAATATAAGCCCTATGCCTGGGGGAGGCAGGGGTGATGGGCAACAGGTCCCCTGCGAGTGGGGGTGGCAGGGGTGATGGGCAATATCAGCCCTATGGCTGGGGGTGGCAGGGGTGATGGGCAACAAAAGCCCTATTGCTGGGGGTGGCAGGGGTGATGGGCAACAGGTCCCTTGTGAGTGGGGGTGGCAGGGGTGATGGGCAATATAAGCCCTATGGCTGGGGGTGGCAGGGGTGATGGGCAACATAAGCCCTATTGCTGGGGGTGGTAGGGGTGATAAGCAACATAAGCCCTCTGGCTGGGGTGGCAGGGGTGATGGGCAACAGGTCCCCTGTGAGTGGGGGTGGCAGGGGTGATAGGTACCATCAGCCCTATGGCTGGGGGTGGCAGGGGTGATGGACAATATAAGCCCTATGGCTGGGGGTGGCAGGGGTGATGGGCAACAGGTCCCCTGTGAGTGGGGGTGGTAGGGATGATGGGCAATACAAGCCCTATGGCTGGGGGTGATAGGCGTGATGGGCAACATAGGCCCTATGGCTGGGGATGGTAGGGGTGATGGGCAACAAAAGCCCTATGGCTGGGGGTGGCAGGGGTGATGGGCAATATAAGCCCTATGGCTGGGGGTGGCAGGGGTGATGGGCAACAGGTCCCCTGTGAGTGGGGGTGGCAGGGGTGATGGGCAATATAAGCCCTATGGCTGGGGGTGGCAGGGGTGATGGGCAACAGGTCCCCTGTGAGTGGGGGTGGCAGGGGTGATGGGCAACATAAGCCCTATGGCTGGGGTTGGCTGGGGTGATGGGCAACATAAGCCCTACGGCTGGGGGTGGCAGGGGTGATGGGCAACAGGTCTCCTGTGAGTGGGGGTGGCAGGGGTGATGGGCAACAGGTCGCCTGTGAGTGGGGGTGGCAGGGGTGATGGGCAATATGTCCCCTCTGAGTGGGGGTGGCAGGGGTGATGGCCAACAGGAACCCTGTGAGTGGGGGTGGCAGGGGTGATGGGCTATATAAGCCCTATGGCTGGGGGTGGCAGGGTTGATGGGCAACATAAGCCCTATGGCTGGGGGTGGGAGGGGTGATGGGAAACAGGTCCCCTATGAGTTGGGGGTGGCAGGGGTGATGGGCAACAGGTCCCCTGTGAGTGGGGGTGGCAGGGGTGATGGGCAACATAGGCCCTATGGCTGGGGGTGGCAGGGTTGATGGGCAACATAAGCCCTATGGCTGGGGGTGGGAGGGGTGACGGGAAACAGGTCCCCTATGATTGGGGGTGGCAGGGGTGATGGGCAACAGGTCCCCTGTGAGTGGGGGTGGCAGGGGTGATGGGCAACATAGGCCCTATGGCTGGGGGTGGCAGGGGTGATGGGCAACAGGTCCCATGTGAGTGGGGGTGGCAGGGGTGATGGGCAATATAAGCCCTATGGCTGGGGGTGGCAGGGGTGATGGGCAACAGGTCCCCTGTGAGTGGGGGTGGCAGGGGTGATGGTCAACAAGTCCCCTGTGAGTGGGGGTGGCAGGGGTGATGGGCAACAGGTCCCCTGTGAGTGGGGGTGGCAGGGGTGGCAGGGGTGGCAGGGGTGGCAGGGGTGATGGGCTATATAAGCCCTATGGCTGGGGTGGCAGGGGTGATGGGCAACATAAGCCCTATGGCTGGGGTTGGCAGGGGTGATGGGCAACATAAGCCCTATGGCTGGGGGTGGCAGGGGTGATGGGCAACAGGTCCCATGTGAGTGAGGGTGGCAGGGGTGATGGGCAACAGGTTCCCTTTGAGTGGGGGTGGCAGGGGTGATGGGCAACATACGCCCTATGGCTGGGGGTGGCAGGGGTGATGGGAAACAGGTCCCCTGTGAGTGGGGGTGGCAGGGGTGATGGGCAACAGGTCCCCTGTGAGTGGGGGTGGCAGGGGTGATGGGCAACAAAAGCCGTATGGCTGGGGTGGCAGGGGTGATGGGCAACAGGTCCCCTGTGAGTAGGGGTGGCAGGGGTGATGGGCAATATAAGCCCTATGGCTGGGGTGGCAGGGGTGATGGGCAACAGGTCCCCTGTGAGTGGGGGTGGCAGGGGTGATGGGCAATATAAGCCCTATGGCTGGGGGTGGTAGGGGTCATGGGCAACATAAGCCCTATGGCTGGGGGTGGTAGGGGTGATGGGCAACATAAGCCCTATGGCTGGGGGTGGCAGGGGTGATGGGCAACAGGTCCCTTGTGAGTGGGGGTGGGAGGGATGAGGATCACTGACAGAATATCGAGAAGAAGAATATCGACCTACAAAAATATCGAGGAAAAAATATAGAATGCCAAAATATCGAATCCCTATCTACAAACAGGTAAGTACAAAAATATCGATTCCAAAATATAGTTGTAAAAAATATAGTTAGTCAAAATATCGAATTTTTTAAATGTCTTAAAAGTAATGTAAAATTATTGAAATAATAAATATAATTAACTAAAACATACTTACAAATACTTAAATAACTTTACAATTAATAAATAATTAATGTAAGTTAAAAAAAAAAAAAAATTAATACCTATATATATTAACGTAATATTAATAAAACATATTCTATATTTTTAGCGTAGGATAGCGGGCGGGTCAAATTTACTATTACCACTCCAGTAAGTCCAACAGTAGGGAAAGCATTGGATAGCGGGATGGTAAAAATTACTATTCCCACTCCAGAGAGTGCAACAGTAGGGAAAGCGCTGGTTAGCGGGAGGGTAAAGATTACTATTCCCACTCCAGAGAGTGCAACAGTAGGGAAAACATTGGATAGCGTAGGGGTAAAAATTACTATTCCCACTCCAAAGAGTGCAACAGTAGGGTAAGTGTTGGATAGCGTAGGGGTAAAAATTACTATTCCCACTCCAGTGAGTGCAACAGTAGGGAAAGCGCTAGTGCAACAGTAGGGATAGCGGGAGGGTAAAAATTACTATTCCCACTCCAGAGAGTGCAACAGTAGGGAAATAATTGGATAGCGTAGGGGTAAAAATTACTATTCCCACTCCACAGAGTGCAACAGTAGGGAAAGCGTTGGATAGCGTATGGGTAAAAATTACTATTCCCACTCCAGAGAGTGCAACAGTAGGGAAAGCGTTGGATAGCGGGTGGGTCAAATTTACCATTACCACTCCAGTAAGTCCAACAGTAGGGAAAGCATTGGATAGCGGGATGGTAAAAATTACCATTCCCACTCCAGAGAGTGCAACAGTAGGGAAAGCGCTGGATAGCGGGAGGGTAAAAATGACTATTCCCACTCCAGAGAGTGCAACAGTAGGGAAAACATTGGATAGTGTAGGGGTAAAAATTACTATTCCCACTCCACCGGATGCAACAGTAGGGAAAGCGTTGGATAGCGTATGGGTAAAAATTACTATTCCCACTCCAGAGAGTGCAACAGTAGGGAAAGCGTTGGATAGCGGAAGGGTAAAATTTACTATTCCCACTCCAGTGAGTGCAACAGTAGGGAAAGCGTTGGATAGCGTCGGGGTAAAAATTACTATTCCCACTCCAAAGAGTGCAACAGTAGGGAAAGCGTTGGATAGAGTAGGGGTAAAAAATACTATTCCCATTCCAGAGAGTGCAACAGTAGGGAAAGCGTTGGATAGCGAAGGGGTAAAAATTACTATTCCCACTACAAAGTGTGCAACAGTAGGGAAAGCGTTGGATAGCGTAGGGGTAAAAATTACTATTCCCACTCCAAAGAGTGCAACAGTAGGGAAAGGGTTGGATAGAGTAGGGGTAAAAATTACTATTCCCACTCCAGAGAGTGCAACAGTAGAGAAAGCGTTGGATAGCGAAGGGGTAAAAATTACTATTCCCACTACAAAGAGTGCAACAGTAGGGAAAGCGTTGGATAGCGTAGGGGTAAAAATTACTATTCCCACTCCAGAGAGTGCAACAGTAGGGAAAGCGTTGGATAGCGGGAGGGCAAAATTTACTATTCCCACTCCAGTGAGTGCAACAGTAGGGAATACATCAGATGGCGTAGGGGTAAAAATTACTATTCCAACCCCAAAGAGTGCCACAGTAGGGAAAGCGTTGGATATCGTAGGGGTAAAAATTACTATTCCCACTCCAGATAGTGCAACAGTAGGGAAAGCATTGGATAGCGGGAGGGTAAAATTTACTATTCCCACTCCAGTGAGTGCAACAGTAGAGAAAGCATTGGATAGCATAGCGGTACAAATTACTATTCCCACTCCAAAGAGTGCAACAGTAGGGAAAGCGTTGGATAGCGTAGGTGTAAAAATTACTATTCCCACTCCAGTGAGTGCAATAGTAGGGAAAGCGTTGGATAGCGTAGGGGTAACAATTACTATTCCCACTCCAGTGAGTGCAATAGTAGGAAACATAATATTGTAATATTTCATTAAAAATTAATTAATTATTAATAGTAATAAAAAAATGTAGTAAAATTATTTACCAATCACACAACCTTTAACAATTATTTATTTATAAATACCAATAAATATTTTTTTTAATTAATTACCTATTAATAATTATTTAACAACCAATTAATTTTCAATACAAAAAAATTATTAAATACAAATACAAATTAATAATTAATTCATAATAAATTAATTATCAATATACAAAAATAATTTTAACAATTAATTATTTACAATTAAATTACTTCCCACCATATTCCCCTATAAACCCACAACCCACTACAAATAATAAATTAATACAATTAACATAATTATCAATTAAACAATTAATTGAAATTAATTACCAATTAATACACATTAATTACCAATTAATAATTAATCAACAACCAATTAATTTTCAATGCCAAAAATTGATAAATAATAAAAAATACCAATTAAATATTATCAATACATCAAAATATTTTCAATAATTACTTCATTTTCATTAAATTACTTCCCACCCTATTACCCTATAAACCCACAACCCGCTCCGAATAATAAATTAGTACAATTAACATAATTATCAATTAACCAATTAATACAAATTAATTACCAATTAATAAAAAATAATTACCAATTATTACAAATTAATTACCAATGAATAATTAATTACAATAAATTAGTTATTACCAATTAATAATTACTTAATCACAATTAAATTACTTCCCACCCTATTCCCCTATAAACCCACAACCCGCTACAGAAGTAAAACGTAAAATTAAATTACAAATAATTATTAATTCCTAAAAATTATTATTTATTGTACTATAATTAAATTACTTCCCACCCTAATCCCCTATAAACCCACCACCTGCTACGGAATTAAATTACAAAAAAATTAAATAACATAAAATTCATTACTTTAAAAATATTCAAACATACATTTCAAAATTAATACATACTTTTAACACATATACTAACACTTAAAACACTATAAAAAAATTCGATATTTCTAACAACTATGGGGCCGATTCCGATCCTGGAAAAAATTTCCCCGTACGAATCGTATCCGGATTTTTTTCCGTACGAATCGTACAAGTACCGTACAAACTGGCAAGTACGATTCGTATGGGAAAAAGTCCATACGAATCGTATTGGGAAAATTCCCCCACACATCCTCGGGTCGGAAAACGTTTCCGACACGTCCCCGGACGATTTTACGTACAAATGTGAAAACTCAAGTCCGAGCGCGCAAGTACGATCCGTACCGGGCGTCCGATGTTACAACTGCATGGAAAAAACACCGTACGGACCGAACTCCCATAGCAACCATGGAGACATGTGCCCGCATACGCGCCGATCCCCCCCCAGCCCCCGTATGTACGCGCCGAACAACCCCACAGCCCCCGTATGTACGCGCCGAACCCCCAGCCCCCCCGTGTATGTACGGACCGTACCCCCACATGTGTATGTACGGACCGTACCCCCAGCCCCCCGTGTATGTACGGACCGTACCCCCACCCGTGTATGTACGGACTGTACCCCCAGCCCCCCGTGTATGTACGGACCGTACCCCCACCCGTGTATGTACGGACCGTACCTCCAGCCCCCGTGTATGTACGGACCATACCCCCACCCGTGTATGTACGGAGCGGACCCCCAGCCCCCGTGTAAGTACAGACCGTACCCCCACTTGTGTATGTACGGACTGTACCCCCAGCCCCCCCATGTATGTACGGACCGTACCCCCACCCATGTATGTACGGACCGTACCACCAGCCCCCCGTGTATGTATGGACCGTACCCCCACCCGTGTATGTACGGACCGTACCCCCAGCCCCCCGTGAATATATGGACTGTACCCCCCCCTGTGTATGTACAACCCGTACCCCCAGCCCCCCGTGTATGTACGGACCGTACCCCCACCCGTGTATGTACGGACCGTACCCCCACCCGTGTATGTACGGAGCGGTACACGGGTGTGGGTAAGGTCCGTACATACACGGGGGCGCTGGGGGTACGGTCCGTACATTCACAGGTGGGGGTACGGTCCGTACTTACACGGGGGGCTGGGGGGGTGTTCGGCACGTACATACGGGGGCAGGGGGGGTGTTCGGCGCGTACATAAGGGGGCAGGGGGGTGTTCGGCGCGTACGTACGGGGGCGGGGGGGGTTCGGCGCGTACATACGGGGCGGGGGGGGTACAGCGCATACTGGGCCCCCAATTCCGCTGGCATCGCGGCGTACTTAGCTTTTCCGGCACTTTTTGGGTGCCGTAAAAATATTGCCGTCCGGACTGCTGTCGGTTCGAATCGTACTTCCTGGTTCGTGAAACGCAGCCTGAATGCGTCCCGACGTCACGTCGGCGCTTTCCCGGATCACATTTGTATGGATATTTTCGTCGGTCGGTGTTTTTTACGGTTCGTACGGAAATGGTGTTTCCGTGCGAATCGTACTTGCATGTTTGTAATGTTTTTTCCCGGGTACGAGTCGGACGGAGAAAACACTCCGACCGACGGTTCGTACCCGGTTTCTCCAGGATCCGAATCGGCACCTATGTATTATGACTGTCGATATTACTTACTTCGATATTATGTAAATCGATATTTCTTACCTGATTTTCGATATTCTTCACCACTATATTTTGGCAATTCGATATTCTGTCCATTCTATATTAAAAACTCGATATTCTGTCCAGTCGATATTTTTTTTCTCGATATTTTGACTGTTTACCAGGGGGGATGGGCAATATAAGCCCTATGGCTCGGGGTGGCAGGGGTGATGGGCAACAGGTCCCCTGTGAGTGGGGGTGGCAGGGGTGATGGGCAATATAAGCCCTATGGCTGGGTGTTGGACAGGCCACATGAAGGGCTTGCTCCCTCCCCGCATGACAGGGCCCAAGCCCCGGACTCCCAGGTGTTACCCACAAGGGCAACCCGCACCCCGTCTCCCAACGGAACTTCTGCCCCCAGGCAGCCATGTATCATGGGGCCGAACCACTACCGGCTCCCCCGGCCGGATCAGCCGCCATCTTGGACACTGCGCCACGAGGCCGCGTGGCCTCAGCTCGACCCTAACCCTGGGCCTGGCCGGCCCCGACATCCCGGCACCACCATCCACCCCGGAGGTGAACGGACCACTTGGCAGGTCAATGGGAGAAGAAGTGTCGATGGCTCTCCCCCGCCAGGTGCCGATCGCCCTCCAGCTCCCCCAGGCGCTGGCTCCACCCCCTGCTGGGTGTCTGGACTCCCTCATCCCGGACCCCCCGACCTCCAAGTGCGAGGGTCCGGACATCAAAGGGCGCCAGACCTATAACTAGGGCAGCTCCAGAGCAGGAAGGCAGTTGTATCCTGGAGTCGAGAGACACTGAGAAGAACTCAGCCTTGACGGACTACTGGCGCTGCCGTAGCCCTGCCTTGTGAAATATCGTCCTGCCTGCTGGCGCTGCCGCGGCCTTCTGCATCATCCATCCTCGTCGGGACCTGCTGGCGCTGCCGCGGACCGTTGTAACGAACCACCTTCATCGGGACCTGCTGGCGCTGCCGCGGACCGTGTAACGACCACCTTCATCGGGACCTGCTGGCGCTGCCGCGGACCGTGTAATGACCACCTTCACCGGGACCTGCTGGCGCTGCCGTGGCCCGTTCAAGCTAGAACACCAAGCTCGAGGATTGTGAGCTATCCACCATACCATCTCAGCTACCAGATTGGTAACCAGACTGTCCCGCTACCCCCTTTTCCCAAACCAAGAGACTAGAATCGAGGGGACCCCTGAGTCCAGACCTCCTTGTACCATTTCATCGTACCTTAAGAAATCACCTATAAAGAACGTTAAATCCTATCCTTGTGTGGTGTATATCTGTGGGGGGGAGGTTATTCATCTGGACGATCGCTGGAGACGGCTCTCCCCGGAGACCTCTCCCCTTGTCCTCGGCCGACCCTCCCGGTCCGTCTAACATTGGTGGCCAGCGGCGCGATCCGAATCAACGCGTAATCGTACAGAGAGTAGCTCACCCCACGACAAAACCACGATGTCAACCAAAGAGAGCGGATCCACCGAGAAATTCCAGATGGATAAATTGGAAGAGTATAGCCATCGTGAACTGAAACAATTCTGCATGGAACTAGGCATTGCTACCACCGGCCTGAGTACCAAAGACGATTTGAAGCACGCCATTGAGTCGTGGGCGGAAACCGGGGTCGCCGGATCCCCAGACCAAAACGGTGCAGCATCGGAGGGGAACGCCACGGCTCCCGAGGAGCGAGGAACGGGCCTCTCGCAGGAAGAGATCCAAGAAAGAGAAAGAAACAGATTACATGAGTTGGAAATGGCACGACTCAAAATGGACGGTGAACTAAAATTAGCCGAGCAGAAACTGAACCTAGAACATCTGCGGCTCCGAGAAGAACGGGAAGAAAAACAGAGGCAGAGAGAGCTCGAAGAAAAAAGACTAACATTCGAACACGAGCGCAAACTGGCAGAAATAGAACTACGGAAACAGAATAAAGAACCGGAGGTGCCTGAGCGACCGCGCACCCCGGGAGCAACCGAAAAGAAAGTCCACATCCCCAAGGATGTTGTCCGAGAGTATGTCCGAGAGGACGACATACAACAGTGGTTCAAAGCCTACGAGATCGCCATGACCTCCCACCGGATCGATCGAAGTGACTGGGGAGCCGGCCTATGGGGGAGGTTCGTCAACGAAGGCCGCGATGCCCTACTGCAGCTCCCAGACCATCAGATGTCATCCTATGACCACATGAAGGCTGCCCTCCTCACCCGATATGGGCTCACACCCGAAATGTACCGCCAGAGGTTCCGAGACTGCACCCGGATCCCGGGTACAACTTGGGTGGAATATGTCAACTATTTAAGCCGAGCCTTCGAGGGTTGGATCAAGGGAAGCCACGTAACGACCTACGAGCAACTCTTTAATCTCATGGTGTGGGAGCACCTGTCTAACAACTGCTTCGTCGAGCTCAGGCAGCACCTCCTCGACAGTAAATTGACTGACCCACGGCAACTCGCCGCCGAAGCTGACCGGTGGGAAAGCACCCGAGTGGGCCGGAGAGGGCTACACGAGCAAAACCGGAACAACCAAGGTCAGCACCGTCCCCGAGGAGGAGGAGGAGGCCAGGGGCGAGGGCGAGACACCGTCCCGGCCACTCCCGCGGCCAGCACCCCGCCCCCGGCCGGCCGGGGCAACCCCCCGATGCGCCCGGGGTTCCGAGCCAACGTCACGTGTCATCGATGCCAGCGAGTCGGCCACTACGCCAATGACCCGAACTGCCCGCAGAACCAAACGCCAAAACCCCGCCAGGTAGCTGCCGCCGCCCTGGGGGGAGAACAAATCTCCGAGGAACAGGAAGAATATGAGCAGGCACAAGAGTGGGAACCGGCCGCCATGGTTCTAGCGTGCCTAGGGGGAAAAGACATGGTCCCGCGGGTTCCCCTACCCGCCAACACCAGAAAGTATAGCCAGTGGGTGAACATTAATGGGCGCCGGGCCGAAGCCCTACGTGACACCGGGGCCAGTGTGACGGCCGTCCGCTGTCACCTGGTGAAACCAGAGCAGATCCTGCCGAACATTCTCTGCCCCGTCCGCTCAGCCGACAATTCCGAGAGTCTATGTCGGATGGCCTGCGTCCCCTTTGAATGGGGAGGGGTCTCCGGCATGTTGAAGGTGACGGTCCGGGATGATGCCCCCGTGGACTGTCTCCTGGGGAATGACCTTGAGAGTTCCCCGTGGGCCGCCGTCGAAAGAAGAGAGCACCTGGGGATGCTGGGCCTCCCGGACTGGGCGTGTGTAACCACCCGGTCCATGGCCGCCCGTGCCATCCCCCGACCAGAAGAACCAGAATGGCCAGCACCTCCTCCCCCGATCGCTCCAGTAGAGGACACCGACTATACCGACCCCCCAGAGCCAACCCCCGAAGGGGTCGCCCAGCCCCAGGACCTTCCCGGCCTGGCTCAGTGGCGTCAAGAAGGGGGGCCCACCCAGGAACAGTTCCGCCAGGAGCAGAAGACCTGTCCCTCCCTCGAGGGAGTCCGCCAGCAAGCCATCGCCCAGAGTGCAGGGGACTCCACGGGAGCCCATTGGGTCTATTGGGATAACGACCTGTTATACAGCGAACAAAGAATCGCGGAGTTAGGGGCCAGTCGAGTGCTGGTGGTGCCCCTCCGTTTCAGAGGCTTCCTGCTAAATTTGGCCCACGATGTCCCCCTGGCTGGACACCTGGGCCAGGACAAAACCTACAGTCGCCTGGTGACCCACTTTTTCTGGCCGAGGATGCGAAACGATGTCCTCAACCACTGCCGGTCCTGCCCCACGTGCCAGGCCAGCGGGAAGAGCGGCCGCAAGCTCAAAGCACCTCTGCAACCCTTCCCAGTGGTCACCACCCCGTTCGAGAGGGTAGGAATAGACATTGTGGGGCCCCTGGACCCCCGCACAGCACAAGGACATCGGTTCATCCTGGTACTGGTGGACCACGCCACCCGCTACCCCGAGGCTGTGCCCCTGCGAACTGTAACAGCTCCGGTGGTCGGCCGGGCCCTAATGGGGATCTTCTCCCGGGTGGGCTTCCCCCGAGAAGTCGTCAGCGACCGAGGCACGAACTTTATCTCGAAATATATGAAGTCCCTCTGGCAACAGTGCGGGGTCACCTACCGATTCACGACCCCCTATCATCCTCAAGGGAACGGACTAGTTGAGCGATTCAACCGCACACTCAAGGGAATGATTGGGGGATTGGAAGAGCCCCTCCGTCGCCAGTGGGATGTACTACTTCCGTGCCTCCTCTTCGCCTATCGAGAAGTTCCCCAGAAGTCCCTCGGTTTTAGCCCTTTCGAACTCCTGTACGGGCACCCTGTGCGAGGGCCCCTCAGCCTAGTCAAAGAAGGTTGGGAGATGGCCCCCCTAAAGACCCCTCCAGACGTCTTCAAGTACCTCCTGGCACTACGCAATCAGACCCGGCGATTCAGGGAAATGGCAAAAGCGAATCTTGAGGCCAGTCAGGAGGACATGAAAAAATGGTACGATCAGAATGCCTCCTCCGTCGAATTCGAACCTGGTCAACAAGTGTGGGTGATGTCCCCCACCGAACCATGTGCCTTGCAAGATAAGTGGACGGGGCCCTTCAAAGTGGTCGAACGCAAGAGCCCCGTCACCTATCTCATTGATATGGAGTCCCCCCGGAACCCCCTCCGGGTCCTCCACACCAACAGACTCAAACCCCACTTTGTGCGCTCGGAACTCAGCCTCCTGATGGCTACAGACAGTGAGGCGGAAGAAGACTCCGAGCCTCTCCCTGATCTCCCGAAGACTCAGGAGAAAGACGGTTCCGTGGACGTGGTCCGGCTCTCCGATGCCCTCCCCCCAGAGCAACGCCAGGGCTGCCGGGACCTCCTGCTGCAGTTTGCTACTCTGTTTTCCCTCACCCCAGGTATCACCCCTTGGTGCTTGCACGACGTGGACACTGGGGACAGTCCCCCTATCCGACACCGGGCCTACCGCGTACCAGATCGGGTGCGGGCCTGCATCCAAGAGGAAGTATCCAAGATGCTCACGCTCGGGGTCATCGAGCCCTCGGACAGCCCCTGGGCCAGCCCGGTCGTGCTGGTCCCCAAAGCCGCTGCCCCCGGCACCACTCCTGAACTCCGATTCTGCGTCGACTATCGGGGCTTGAACGCTGTCACCAGGACCGACGCACATCCTATCCCCCGAGCGGATGAATTGATCGACCGCCTGGGGGCTGCCCGCTACCTCAGCCTCTTCGACCTGACAGCGGGCTACTGGCAGATCGGGCTCACACCCCGGGCCCAAGAACGGTCCGCCTTTTCTACCCCCGATGGCCACTACCACTTCAAGGTCATGCCCTTCGGCATGAAGAATGCCCCAGCTACTTTTCAGCGTCTAGTGAACCAGGTCTTGGCGGGGCTCGAAGAATTCAGCGCCGCCTACCTGGACGACATCGCTGTATACAGCCGCCACTGGTCCGACCACCTCCACCACCTCCGAGAGGTCCTGCAAGCCCTCCAGCGGGCCGGCCTCACGATCAAGGCCGGCAAATGCCAAATTGGTCAGGGGTCCGTGACCTACCTCGGACACCAGGTGGGAAGCGGTCTGGTGGCCCCTCTGCAACTCAAAATTGCTGCCATTCAGTCCTGGCAACCCCCAGTCACGCAGACCGAGGTCCGAGCCTTCTTGGGACTCACCGGCTACTACCGGCGGTTCGTGAGGGACTATGGCAGCATTGTGGGGCCCCTCACGGGTCTCACGTCCAAAAACCACCCGAAGAAGATTAACTGGACCCCCGACTGTCAAGCGGCCTTCGAGAAGCTGAAAGCCGCCCTGTGCACCGCCCCTGTGCTCCAGGCCCCCGATTACAGTCGGGAATTCATTGTGCAAACGGACGCCTCTGACCACGGCATCGGGGCGGTTCTTTCCCAGCTGAACCCCGAGGGTCTTGACCAGCCGGTGGCCTTCATCAGCAGACGCCTCCTGGCCCGAGAACAGCGCTGGAGCACAATCGAGAGGGAGGCCTTCGCAGTAGTGTGGGCCCTCAAAAAGCTCTGGCCCTATCTCTTCGGTACCCACTTCCGGGTGCAAACCGATCATCGACCCCTGCAGTGGCTAATGCAGATGCGGGTGGAAAACCCAAAACTATTGCGCTGGTCCATCTCCCTGCAGGGAATGGACTTCACTGTGGAACATCGACCGGGCCAAGACCACGCCAACGCAGATGGCCTGTCACGCTTTTTCCGCCTCGACGAGGAGAGTCCCCAAGAGGATGGGTGACTCTCCCCGCCTTCAGCTGGGGGGGACGCATGTTGGACAGGCCACATGAAGGGCTTGCTCCCTTCCCGCATGACAGGGCCCAAGCCCCGGACTCCCAGGTGTTACCCACAAGGGCAACCCGCACCCCGTCTCCCAACGGAACTCCTGCCCCCGGACAGCCATGTATCATGGGGCCGAACCACTACCGGCTCCCCCGGCCGGATCAGCCGCCATCTTGGACACTGCGCCACGAGGCCGCGTGGCCTCAGCTCGACCCTAACCCTGGGCCTGGCCGGCCCCGACATCCCGGCACCACCATCCACCCCGGAGGTGAACGGACCACTTGGCAGGTCAATGGGAGAAGAAGTGTCGATGGCTCTCCCCCGCCAGGTGCCGATCGCCCTCCAGCTCCCCCAGGTGCTGGCTCCACCCCCTGCTGGGTGTCTGGACTCCCTCATCCCGGACCCCCCGACCTCCAAGTGCGAGGGTCCGGACATCAAAGGGCGCCAGACCTATAACTAGGGCAGCTCCAGAGCAGGAAGGCAGTTGTATCCTGGAGTCGAGAGACACCGAGAAGAACTCAGCCTTGACGGACTACTGGCGCTGCCGTAGCCCTGCCTTGTGAAATATCGTCCTGCCTGCTGGCGCTGCCGCGGCCTTCTGCATCATCCATCCTCGTCGGGACCTGCTGGCGCTGCCGCGGACCGTTGTAACGAACCACCTTCATCGGGACCTGCTGGCGCTGCCGCGGACCGTGTAACGACCACCTTCATTGGGACCTGCTGGCGCTGCCGCGGACCGTGTAACGACCACCTTCACCGGGACCTGCTGGCGCTGCCGCGGCCCGTTCAAGCTAGAACACCAAGCTCGAGGATTGTGAGCTTTCCACCATACCATCTCAGCTACCAGATTGGTAACCAGACTGTCCCGCTACCCCCTTTTCCCAAACCAAGGGACTAGAATCGAGGGGACCCCTGAGTCCAGACCTCCTTGTACCATTTCATCGTACCTTAAGAAATCACCTATAAAGAACGTTAAATCCTATCCTTGTGTGGTGTATATCTGTGGGGGGGAGGTTATTCATCTGTACGATCGCTGGAGACGGCTCTCCCCGGAGACCTCTCCCCTTGTCCTCGGCCGACCCTCCCGGTCCGTCTAACACTGGGGGTGGCAGGGGTGATGGGCAACAGGTCCCCTGTGAATGGGGGTGGCAGGGGTGATGGGCAACAGGTCCCCTGTGAGTGGGTGTGGCGGGGTGATGGACAACATAAGCCCTATGGCTGGGGGTGGCAGGGGTGATGGACAACATAAGCCCTATGGCTGGGGGTGGCAAGGGTGATGGGCAACAGGTCCCCTGTGAGTGGGGGTGGCAGGGGTGATGGGCAACAGGTCCCCTGTGAGTGGGGGTAGCAGGGGTGATGGGCAACATAAGCCCTATGGCTGGGGTGATGGGGTGATGGGCAACAGGTCCCCTGTAAGTGGAGGTGGCAGGGGTGATGGGCAAGAGGTCCCCTGTGAGTGTGGGTGGTAGGGGTGATGGGCTATATAAGCCCTATGGCTGGGGGTGGCAGGGGTGATGGGCAACAGGTCTCCTGTGAGTGGGGGTGGCAGGGGTGATGGGCAACATAAGCCCTATGGCTGGGGGTGGCAGGGGTGATGGGCAACAGGTCCCCTGTGAGTGGGGGTGACCGGGGTGATGGGCAACAGGTCCCCTGTGAGTGGGGGTGGCAGGGGTGATGGGCTATATAAGCCCTATGGCTAGGGGTGGCGGGGTGATGGGCAACATAAGCCCTATGGCTGGGGGTGGCAGGGGTGACGGGGGTGGCAGGGGTGATGGGCAACATAAGCCGTATGGCTGGGGTGGCAGGGGTAATGGGCAACAGGTCCCCTGTGAGTGTGGGTGGTAGGGGTGATGGGCAACATAAGCCCTATGGCTGGGGTGGTGGGGTGATGGGCAACAGGTCCCCTGTAAGGGGGGTGGCAGGGGTGATGGGCAACAGGTCCCCTGTGAGTGTGGGTGGTAGGGGTTATAGGCTATATAAGCCCTATGGCTGGGGGTGGCGGGGTGATGGGCAACATAAGCCCTATGGCTGGGGGTGGCAGGGGTGTCGGGGGTGGCAGGGGTGATGGGCAACATAAGCCGTATGGCTGGGGTGGCAGGGGTGATGGGCAACACGTCCCCTGTGAGTGTGGGTGGTAGGGGTGATGGGCAACATAAGCCCTATGGCTGGGGTGGTGGGGTGATGGGCAACAGGTCCCCTGTAAGTGGGGGTGGCAGGGGTGATGGGCAACAGGTCCCCTGTGAGTGTGGGTGGTAAGGGTGATAGGCTATATAAGCCCTATGGCTGGGGGTGGCAGGGGTGATGGGCAACAGGTCCCCTGTGAGTGGAGGTGGCAGGGGTGATGGGCAACAAAAGCCCTATGGCTGGGGGTGGCAGGGGTGATGGGCAACAGGTCCCATGTGAGTGGGGTGGCAGGGGTGATGGGCAACAGGTCCCCTGTTGGTGGGGGTGGCAGGGGTGATGGGCAACATCAGCCCTATGGCTGGGGGTGGCAGGGGTGACGGGCAACAGGTCCCAAGTGAGTGGGGGTGGCAGGGGTGATGGGCAATATAAGCCCTATGGCTGGGGGTGGCAGGGGTGATTGGCAACAGGTCCCCTGTGAGTGGGGGTGGCAAGGATGATGGGCAACATAAGCCCTATGGCTGGGGGTGGCAGGGGTGATGGGCAATATAAGCCCTATGGATGGGGGTGGCAGGGGTGATGGGCAACAGGTCCCCTGTGAGTGGGGGTGGCAGGGGTGATGGGCAACATAAGCCCTATGGCTGGGGTGGTGGGGTGATGGGCAACAGGTCCCCTGTAAGTGGAGGTGGCAGGGGTGATGGGCAACAGGTCCCCTGTGAGTGTGGGTGGTAGGGGTGATGGGCTATATAAGCCCTATGGCTGGGGGTGGCAGGGGTGATGGGCAACAGATCCCCTGTGAGTGGGGGTGGCAGGGGTGATGGGCAACATAAGCCCTATGGCTGGGGGTGGCAGGGGTGATGGGCAACAGGTCCCCTGTGAGTGGGGGTGACCGGGGTGATGGGCAACAGGTCCCCTGTGAGTGGGGGTGGCAGGGGTGATGGGCTATATAAGCCCTATGGCTAGGGGTGGTGGGGTGATGGGCAACATAAGCCCTATGGCTGGGGGTGGCAGGGGTGACGGGGGTGGCAGGGGTGATGGGCAACATAAGCCGTATGGCTGGGGTGGCAGGGGTGATGGGCAACAGGTCCCCTGTGAGTGTGGGTGGTAGGGGTGATGGGCAACATAAGCCCTATGGCTGGGGTGGTGGGGTGATGGGCAACAGGTCCCCTGTAAGGGGGGTGGCAGGGGTGATGGGCAACAGGTCCCCTGTGAATGTGGGTGGTAGGGGTGATAGGCTATATAAGCCCTATGGCTGGGGGTGGCGGGGTGATGGGCAACATAAGCCCTGTGGCTGGGGGTGGCAGGGGTGTCGGGGGTGGCAGGGGTGTCGGGGGTGGCAGGGGTGATGGGCAACATAAGCCGTATGGCTGGGGTGGCAGGGGTGATGGGCAACAGGTCCCCTGTGAGTGTGGGTGGTAGGGGTGATGGGCAACATAAGCCCTATGGCTGGGGTGGTGGGGTGATGGGCAACAGGTCCCCTGTAAGTGGGGGTGGCAGGGGTGATGGGCAACAGGTCCCCTGTGAGTGAGGGTGGTAAGGGTGATAGGCTATATAAGCCCTATGGCTGGGGGTGGCAGGGGTGATGGGCAACAGGTCCCCTGTGAGTGGAGGTGGCAGGGGTGATGGGCAACAAAAGCCCTATGGCTGGGGGTGGCAGGGGTGATGGGCAACAGGTCCCATGTGAGTGGGGTGGCAGGGGTGATGGGCAACAGGTCCCCTGTTGGTGGGGGTGGCAGGGGTGATGGGCAACATCAGCCCTATGGCTGGGGGTGGCAGGGGTGACGGGCAACAGGTCCCAAGTGAGTGGGGGTGGCAGGGGTGATGGGCAATATAAGCCCTATGGCTGGGGGTGGCAGGGGTGATGGGCAACAGGTCCCCTGTGAGTGGGGGTGGCAAGGATGATGGGCAACATAAGCCCTATGGCTGGGGGTGGTAGGGGTGATGGGCATCATAAGCCCTAAGCCTGGGGGTGGCAGGGGTGATGGGCAATATAAGCCCTATGGCTGGGGGTGGCAGGGGTGATGGGCAACAGGTCCCCTGTGAGTGGGGGTGGCAGGGGTGATGGGCAACATAAGCCCTATGGCTGGGGTGGTGGGGTGATGGGCAACAGGTCCCCTGTAAGTGGAGGTGGCAGGGGTGATGGGCAACAGGTCCCCTGTGAGTGTGGGTGGTAGGGGTGATGGGCTATATAAGCCCTATGGCTGGGGGTGGCAGGGGTGATGGGCAACAGATCCCCTGTGAGTGGAGGTGGCAGGGGTGATGGGCAACATAAGCCCTATGGCTGGGGGTGGCAGGGGTGATGGGCAACAGGTCCCCTGTGAGTGGGGGTGACAGGGGTGATGGGCAAAAGGTCCCCTGTGAGTGGGGGTGGCAGGGGTGATGGGCTATATAAGCCCTATGGCTAGGGGTGGCGGGGTGATGGGCAACATAAGCCCTATGGCTGGGGGTGGCAGGGGTGTGACGGGGGTGGCAGGGGTGATGGGCAACATAAGCCCTATGGCTGGGGGTGGCAAGGGTGATGGGCAACAGGTCCCAAGTGAGTGGGTGTTGGACAGGCCACACGAAGGGCTTGCTCCCTCCCCGCACGACAGGGCCCGAGCTCCGGCCCACCAGGCATAACCCACGAAAAGCACCTGTACCCCGTCTCCCGACGGATCTTCTGCCCTCGGGCCTCTACTCATCCCGGGGCCCAGCCCCACCGGCTCCCCCGGCCGGTTCAAGCCGCCATCTTGGGCCCTGCACCACGAGGCCGCGTGGCCTCGGCCCGACCCTAACCCCGGGCCTGGCCGGCCCCGACATCCCGGCACCACCCTCCACCCAGGAGGTGAGCGGACCACTTGGCAGGTCAATGGGAGAACGAAGTGTCAAGAGCTCTTCCCCCCGCCAGGTGCCGATCGCCTCCAGCTCCCCCCAGGCGCTGGCTCCACCCCCGGCTGGGCGTCTGGACACCTTCATCCCGGGCCCTCCGACCTCCAAGTGCGAGGGTCCGGACATCAAAGGGCGCCTGCCCTATAACTGGGGCAACTCCGGAGCAGGAAGGCAGTTGTATCCTGGAGTCGAGAGACACCGAGAGAACTCAGCCTCGACGGACTACTGGCGCTGCCGTAGCCCGCTCTTGTGAACCATCGTCCTGCCTGCTGGCGCTGCCGCGGCCTTCTGCAACCTCCATCCTCGTCGGGACCTGCTGGCGCTGCCGCGGCCCGTTGTAACGACCATCCTCGTCGGGACCTGCTGGCGCTGCCGCGGCCCGTTGTAACGACCATCCTCACCGGGACCTGCTGGCGCTGCCGCGGACCGTACATCGACCATCTTTCCGGGACCTGCTGGCGCTGCCGCGGACCGTGTACCGACCATCTCAACCGGGACCTGCTGGCGCTGCCGCGGCCCGTACCAACTAAGCCACCAAGCTCGAGGATTGTGAGCTAGTCATCATCTCATCCGAACTACCTGACTGGTAGACAGACTGTCCCGCTACCCCTTACCCTGCTTTGAGAGACTTGAATCGAGGGGACCCCTGAGTCCAGACCTCCTTGTACCATTCAACCGTACCTTAAGAAGTGCTTATAAAGGACCCTGAACCGTATCCGTGTGTGGTATCTGTCTGTGGGGGGAAGTTACTTGTCTGTACGATCGCTGGAGACGGCTCTCCCCGGAGACCTCTCCTCCTGTCCCCGGCCGACCCTCCCGGTCCATCTACCCTTTCTAACATTGGTGGCCAGCGGCGCGATCCGAATCAACGCATAATCGTACAGAGAGTAGCTCACCCCACGACAACAACACGATGTCAGCCAAAGATAGCAGCTCCACCGAGAATTTCCAAATGGATAAATTAGAAGAATACAACCACCGCGAACTGAGACAATTCTGCATAGAACTTGGCATTGCTACCACCGGCCTGAGTACCAAGGATGATCTAAAGCACGCCCTAGAGTCGTGGACAGAAACTGGGGTCGCCGGACCCTCCGACCAAAGCAGCATCACACCAGAGGGGAACGCCACGGCTCCCGAGGAGCGGGGAACGGGCCTCTCGCAGGAGGAGATCCGAGAAAGAGAAAGAACCAGATTGCACGAGTTGGAAATGGCACGACTCAAGATGGATGGGGAACTCAAGTTAGCCGAACAGAAACTCAACCTCGATCATATGCGGCTCCGAGATGAACGAGAAGAGAAGCAGAGACAGAGAGAGCTGGAGGAGAAAAAAATAACGCTCGAGCACGAGCGCCAACTAGCGGAGATAGAACTTCGGAAACAAAATAAAGAACTGGGGGTGCCTGAGCGACCACACACCCCGGGGCCAATCGAGAAAAAAGTCCACATCCCCAAGGATGTTGTCCGCGAGTATGTCCGAGAAGACGACATACAACAGTGGTTTAAAGCCTACGAGATCGCCATGACCTCCCACCGGATCGACCGGAGTGATTGGGGAGCCGGACTTTGGGGGAGGTTTATCAACGAGGGTCGCGATGCCCTACTGCAGCTCCCCGATCACCAAATGTCGTCCTACGACCACATGAAGGCTGCCCTCCTCACCCGCTACGGCCTCACACCCGAGATGTACCGCCAGAGGTTCAGAGATTGCACCCGGATCCCAGGTACAACTTGGGTAGAATACGTGAACTATTTCAGCCGTGCCTTCGAGGGTTGGATAAAGGGGAGCCATGTCACCACTTACGAACAACTCTTTAACCTTATGGTATGGGAGCACCTGTCGAACAACTGTTTCGTCGAGCTCAGGCAGCACCTCCTCGACAGTAAGCTGACTGACCCCCGGCAGCTCGCCGCCGAAGCTGACCGATGGGAAAGCACCCGAGTGGGCCGGAGGGGGCCACACGAACAGAACAGAAGCAACCCAGGCCAGCACCGTCCTCGGGGAGGAGGAGGGGGCCAGGGGCGAGGGAGAGACGCCTTGCCAACAACACCCGTGACCAGCACCCCGCCTCCGGCCGGCCGGGGCAACCCCCCATGGCGTCCTGGGGCCCGCGCCAACGTCACGTGCCACCGATGCCAGCGAGTCGGCCACTACGCCAATGACCCGAGCTGCCCGCAGAACCAAGCACCCAAGCCCCGCCAGGTAGCTGCCGCCGCCCTGGGGGAAGAGCGATCATCGGAGGAACCAGAAAAATATGAGCCGGCCCAGCAAGAGTGGGAGCCGGCCGCCATGGTCCTGGCGTGCTTAGGGGGAAGAGACATGGTCCCGCGGGCTCCCCTACCCGCTAACACCAGGAAATACGGTCAGTGGGTGACCATTAATGGACAGCGAGCCGAGGCCTTGCGTGACACAGGCGCCAGTGTGACGGCCGTCCGCTGTCACCTGGTGAAGCCCGAGCAGATCCTGCCGAACATTCTCTGCCCCGTCCGCTCGGCAGACAACTCTGAAAGTATGTGTCAAATGGCCTGCGTCCCATTCGAATGGGGAGGGGTCTCCGGCCTGTTGAAGGTGACGGTCCGGGACGATGCCCCCGTGGACTGCCTCCTGGGGAATGACCTCGAGAGTTCCCCGTGGGCCACAGTTGAGAGAAGGGAGCACCTGGGGATGCTGGGCCTCCCGGACTGGGCCTGCATAACCACCCGGTCCATGGCCGCCCGTGCCGTCCCTCGATCAGAAGAACCGGAATGGCCGGCACCTCCGCCCCCGGTCGCCCCAGTAGAAGACAACGACAAGGCCAGCCTCCCAGACCCGACGACCAAAGGGGACGCGCAATCCCAGGACCTTCCTGACCTGGCCCAGTGGCGTCAAGAAGGGGGGCCCACCCAAGAACAGTTCCGCCAGGAACAAAAGACCTGTCCCTCCCTCGAGGGACTCCGCCAACAAGCCAGCGCCCAGAACGCAGGGGACTCCACCGGAACTCACTGGGTCTACTGGGATAACGACCTGCTATACAGTGAGCAAAGAATCGCCGAGCTGGGGGCCGGTCGAGTACTGGTGGTACCTCTCCGCTTCAGAGACTTTCTGCTCAACCTGGCACACGATGTCCCCCTGGCTGGACACCTGGGCCAGGACAAAACGTACAGCCGCCTAGTGACCCACTTTTTCTGGCCGAAAATGAGGAACGACGTCCTGAACCACTGCCGATCTTGCCCCACATGCCAAGCCAGCGGGAAGAGTGGTCGGAAGCTGAAAGCCCCTCTGCAACCCTTCCCTGTGGTCACCACCCCGTTCGAGAGGGTGGGGATAGACATTGTGGGGCCTCTGGACCCCCGCACGGCACAAGGACACAGGTTCATCTTAGTACTGGTGGACCATGCCACCCGATACCCCGAGGCGGTGCCCCTACGGACCGTGACAGCTCCGGTGGTTGGCCGGGCCCTAATGGGGATCTTCTCCCGGGTAGGCTTCCCCCGAGAAGTCGTCAGCGACCGAGGCACGAACTTTATATCCAAATACATGAAGTCCCTCTGGCAACAATGCGGGGTCACCTACAGATTCACGACCCCCTATCACCCCCAAGGGAACGGACTAGTGGAGCGGTTTAACCGCACTCTCAAGGGGATGATTGGGGGATTGGAAGAGCCCCTCCGTCGCCAGTGGGATGTACTACTCCCGTGCCTCCTCTTCGCTTACCGAGAAGTTCCCCAGAAGTCCCTCGGGTTTAGCCCTTTCGAACTCCTGTACGGGCACCCTGTGCGAGGGCCCCTCAGCCTAGTAAAAGAAGGTTGGGAGATGGCCCCCCTAAAGACCCCTCCAGACGTCTTCAAATACATCCTGGCCCTACGCAACCAGACCCGGCGCTTCAGACAGATGGCCAAGGCAAACCTCGAGGCCAGCCAGGAGGACATGAAGAGGTGGTATGATCACAATGCCTCCTCCGTTGAGTTCGAGCCTGGACAACAAGTATGGGTGATGTCCCCCACCGAACCATGTGCCTTGCAAGATAAGTGGACGGGGCCCTTCAAAGTGGTCGAGCGCAAAAGCCCCGTCACTTACCTCATCGACCTGGGGACCTCCCGGAACCCCCTCCGGGTCCTCCACACCAACCGACTCAAACCACACTTTGTGCGCTCAGAACTCAGCCTCCTGATGGCTACGGACAGTGGGGCAGAGGAAGACTCCGAACCCCTCCCGGATCTTCTGAAAACTCAGGAGAATGACGGCTCCGTGGACGGGGTCCGGCTCTCTGACGCCCTCACTTCGGAGCAACGCCAGGGCTGCCGGAACCTCCTGCTGCAGTTCGCTACCCTGTTCTCCCTCACCCCCGGGGTCACCCCTTGGTGTTTGCACGACGTGGACACCGGGGACAGTCCCCCTGTCCGACACCGGGCCTACCGCGTACCAGATCGGGTACGGGCCTGCATACAGGAGGAAGTGGCCAAGATGCTCACAATCGGGGTCATCGAGCCCTCGGACAGTCCCTGGGCCAGTCCGGTTGTATTGGTTCCCAAAGCCGCTGCCCCCGGCACCGCACCTGAACTGAGATTCTGCGTCGACTACCGGGGCTTGAACGCTGTCACCCGGACCGACGCTCATCCGATTCCCCGAGCAGACGAGCTGATCGACCGGCTGGGGGCCGCCCGCTACCTCAGTATCTTCGACCTAACAGCGGGCTACTGGCAGATCGGCCTCACACCCAGGGCTCAGGAACGGTCAGCCTTCTCTACCCCCGATGGCCACTACCAATTCAAGGTCATGCCCTTCGGCATGAAGAATGCCCCCGCCACGTTTCAACGCCTCGTGAACCAGGTCTTGGCGGGGCTCGAAGAGTTCAGCGCTGCCTACCTGGACGATATCGCTGTATACAGCCGCCACTAGCCCGACCACCTCCGTCACCTCCAAGAGGTCCTACAGGCCCTCCAGCGGGCCGGTCTCACAATTAAGGCCGGCAAGTGCCAAATTGGCCAAGGGTCTGTGACCTACCTTGGGCACCAAGTGGGAAGCGGGCTGGTGGCCCCGCTACAACTTAAGATTGCTGCCATCCAGTCCTGGCAGCCCCCCGTCACCCAGACCGAGGTCCGAGCCTTCTTGGGGCTCACCGGCTACTACCGGCGGTTCGTGAGAGACTACGGCAGCATCGTGGGGCCCCTCACGGGTCTCACGTCCAAGAACCAGCCGAAGCGGATTAACTGGACCCCCGATTGTCAAGCGGCCTTCGAGAAGCTGAAGGCCGCCCTGTGCACCACCCCTGTGCTCCAGGCCCCCGATTACAGTCGGGAATTCGTGGTACAGACCGACGCCTCCGACCACGGCATCGGGGCCGTCCTTTCTCAGTTAAACCCCGAGGGTCATGACCAGCCGGTGGCCTTCATCAGTCGACGTCTCCTGGCCCGAGAACAGCGCTGGAGCACCATCGAGAGGGAGGCCTTCGCAGTGGTGTGGGCCCTCAAAAAGCTCCGGCCCTATCTCTTCGGTACCCACTTCCGGGTACAAACCGACCATCGACCCCTGCAGTGGCTGATGCAGATGCGGGGGGAGAACCCAAAACTCTTGCGCTGGTCCATTTCCCTGCAGGGAATGGACTTCACTGTGGAGCACCGACCAGGCCAAGACCACGCCAACGCGGACGGCCTGTCCCGCTTTTTCCGCCTCGACGAAGAGAGTCCCCAAGGAGATGGGTGACTCTCCCCGCCTTCAGCTGGGGGGGACGCATGTTGGACAGGCCACACGAAGGGCTTGCTCCCTCCCCGCACGACAGGGCCCGAGCTCCGGCCCACCAGGCATAACCCACGAAAAGCACCTGTACCCCGTCTCCCGACGGATCTTCTGCCCTCGGGCCTCTACTCATCCCGGGGCCCAGCCCCACCGGCTCCCCCGGCCGGTTCAAGCCGCCATCTTGGGCCCTGCACCACGAGGCCGCGTGGCCTCGGCCCGACCATAACCCCGGGCCTGGCCGGCCCCGACATCCCGGCACCACCCTCCACCCAGGAGGTGAGCGGACCACTTGGCAGGTCAATGGGAGAACGAAGTGTCAAGAGCTCTTCCCCCCGCCAGGTGCCGATCGCCTCCAGCTCCCCCCAGGCGCTGGCTCCACCCCCGGCTGGGCGTCTGGACACCTTCATCCCGGGCCCTCCGACCTCCAAGTGCGAGGGTCCGGACATCAAAGGGCGCCTGCCCTATAACTGGGGCAACTCCGGAGCAGGAAGGCAGTTGTATCCTGGAGTCGAGAGACACCGAGAGAACTCAGCCTCGACGGACTACTGGCCCTGCCGTAGCCCGCTCTTGTGAACCATCGTCCTGCCTGCTGGCGCTGCCGCGGCCTTCTGCAACCTCCATCCTCGTCGGGACCTGCTGGCGCTGCCGCGGCCCGTTGTAACGACCATCCTCGTCGGGACCTGCTGGCGCTGCCGCGGCCCGTTGTAACGACCATCCTCACCGGGACCTGCTGGCGCTGCCGCGGACCGTACATCGACCATCTTTCCGGGACCTGCTGGCGCTGCCGCGGACCGTGTACCGACCATCTCAACCGGGACCTGCTGGCGCTGCCGCGGCCCGTACCAACTAAGCCACCAAGCTCGAGGATTGTGAGCTAGTCATCATCTCATCCGAACTACCTGACTGGTAGACAGACTGTCCCGCTACCCCTTACCCTGCTTTGAGAGACTTGAATCGAGGGGACCCCTGAGTCCAGACCTCCTTGTACCATTCAACCGTACCTTAAGAAGTGCTTATAAAGGACCCTGAACCGTATCCGTGTGTGGTATCTGTCTGTGGGGGGAAGTTACTTGTCTGTACGATCGCTGGAGACGGCTCTCCCCGGAGACCTCTCCTCCTGTCCCCGGCCGACCCTCCCGGTCCATCTACCCTTTCTAACAGTGGGGGTGGCAGGGGTGATGGGCAATATAAGCCCTATGGCTGGGGGTGGCAGGGGTGATGGGCAACAGGTCCCCTGTGAGTGGGGGTGGCAAGGATGATGGGAAACATAAGCCCTATGGCTGGGGGTGGTAGGGGTGATGGGCAACATAAGCCCTATGCCTGGGGGTGGCAGGGGTGATGGGCAATATAAGCCCTATGGCTGGGGGTGGCAGGGGTGATGGGCAACAGGTCCCCTGTGAGTGGGGGTGGCAGGGGTAATGTGCAATATAAGCCCTATGGCTGGGGTTGGCAGGGGTGATGGACAACAGATCCCCTGCGAGTGGGGGTGGCAGGGGTGATGGGCAACAGGTCCCCTGTGAGTGGGGGTGGCAGGGGTGATGGACAACATAAGCCCTATGGCTGGGGGTGTCAGGGGTGATGGACAACATAAGCCCTATGGCTGGGGGTGGCAAGGGTGATGGGCAACAGGTCCCCTGTGAGTGGGGGTGGCAGGGGTGATGGGCAACAGGTCCCCTGTGAGTGGGGGTGGCAGGGGTGATGGGCAACATAAGCCCTATGGCTGGGGTGGTGGGGTGATGGGCAACAGGTCCCCTGTAAGTGGAGGTGGCAGGGGTGATGGGCAACAGGTCCCCTGTGAGTGTGGGTGGTAGGGGTGATGGGCTATATAAGCCCTATGGCTGGGGGTGGCAGGGGTGATGGGCAACAGGTCCCCTGTGAGTGGGGGTGGCAGGGGTGATGGGCAACATAAGCCCTATGGCTGGGGGTGGCAGGGGTGACGGGGTGGCAGGGGTGATGGTCAATATAAGCCCTATGGCTGGGGGTGGCAAGGGTGATGGGCAACAGGTCCCCTGTGAGTGGGGGTGGCAGGGGTGATGGGCAACAGGTCCCCTGTGAGTGGGGGTGGCAGGGGTGATGGGCAACATAAGCCCTATGGCTGGGGTGGTGGGGTGATGGGCAACAGGTCCCCTGTGAGTGGGGGTGACAGGGGTGATGGGCAACAGGTCCCCTGTGAGTGGGGGTGGCAGGGGTGATGGGCTATATAAGCCCTATGGCTAGGGGTGGCGGGGTGATGGGCAACATAAGCCCTATGGCTGGGGGTGGCAGCGGTGATGGGCAACAGGTCCCCTGTGAGTGGGGGTGGCAGGGGTGAAGGGCAGCAGGTCCCCTGTGAGTGGGGGTGGCAGGGGTGATGGACAACATAAGCCCTATGGCTGGGGGTGGCAGGGGTGATGGGCAACAGACGCCCTATGGCTGGGGTTGGCAGGGGTGATGGGCAACAGGTCCCCTGTGAGTGGGGGTGTCAGGGGTGATGGGCAACAGTTCCCCTGTGAGTGGGGGTGGCAGGGGTGATGGGCAACATTAGCCGTATGGCTGGGGTGGCAGGGGTGATGGGCAACAGGTCCCCTGTGAGTGGGGGTGGCAGGGGTGATGGGCAATATAAGCCCTATGGCTGGAGGTGGCAGGGGTGATGGGCAACAGGTCCCCTGTGAGTGGGGATGGCAAGGGTCATGGGCAATATAAGCCCTATGGCTGGGGGTGGTAGGTGTGATGGGCAACATAAGCCCTATGGCTACGGGTGGTAGGGGTGATGCGCAACATAAGCCCTATGGCTGGGGGTGGCAGGGGTGATGGGCAATATAAGCCCTATGGCTGGGGGTGGCAGGGGTGATGGGCAACAGGTCCCCTGTGAGTGAGGACGGCAGGGGTGATGGGCAACATCAGCCCTATGGCTGGGGTGGCAAGTGATGGGCAACAGGTCCCATGTGAGTGGGGGTGGCAGGTGTGATGGGCAATATAAGCCCCATGGCTGGGGGTGGCAGGGGTGATGAGCAACAGGTCCCCTGTGAGTGGGGGCGGCAGGGATGATGGGCAATATAATCCCTATGGCTGGGGGTGGGAGGGGTGATGGGCAACATAAGCCCTATGGCTGGGGGTTGGAGGGGTGATGGGCAACATAAGCCCTATGCCTGGGGGTTGCAGGGGTGATGGGCAGTATAAGCCCTATGGCTGGGGGTGGCAGGGGTGATGGGCAACAGGTCCCCTGTGAGTGGGGGTGGCAGGGGTAATGGGCAATATAAGCCCTATGGCTGGGGGTGGCAGGGGTGATGGGCAACAGGTCCCCTGCGAGTGGGGGTGGCAGGGGTGATAGCCAACATAAGCCCTATGGCTGTGGGTGGCAGGGGTGATGGGCAACATAAGCCCTATGGCTGGGGGTGGCAGGGGTGATGGTCATCAGGTCCCCTGTGAGTGGGGGTGGCAGGGGTGATGGGCAACATCAGCCCTGTGGCTGGGGGTGGCAGGGGTGATGGGCAACAGGTCCCATGTGAGTGGGGGTGGCAGGGGTGATGGGCAACATAAGCCCTATGGCTGGGGGTGGCAGGGGTGATGGGCAACATAAGCCCTATGGCTGGGGGTGGCAGGGGTGATGGGCAACAGGTCCCCTGCGAGAGGGGGTGGCAGGGGTGATGGGCAACAGGTCCCCTGTGAGTGGAGGTGGCAGGGGTGATGGGCAACATAAGCCCTATGGCTGGGGGTGGCAGGGGTGATGGGCAACAGGTCCCCTGTGAGTGGGGGTGGCAGGGGTGATTGGCAACAGGTCCCCTGAGAGTGGGGGTGGCAGGGGTGATGGACAACATAAGCCCTATGGCTGGGGGTGGCAGGGGTGATGGGCAACATAAGCCCTATTGCTGGGGGTGGCAAGGGTGATGGGCAACAGGTCCCCTGTGAGTGGGGGTGGCAGGGGTGATGGGCAACAGGTCCCTGTGAGTGGGGGTGGCAGGGGTGATGGGCAACATAAGCCCTATGGCTGGGGTGGTTGGGTGATGGGCAACCGGTCCCCTGTAAGTGGGGGTGGCAGGGGTGATGGGCAACAGGTCCCCTGTGAGTTGGTGTGGTAGGGGTGATGGGCTATATAAGCCCTATGGCTGGGGGTGGCAGGGGTGATGGGCAACAGGTCCCCTGTGAGTGGGGGTGGCAGGGGGGATGGGCAACATAAGCCCTATGGTTGGGGGTGGCAGGGGTGATGGGCAACAGGTCCCCTGTGAGTGGGGGTGACAGGGGTGATGGGCAACAGGTCCCCTGTGAGTGGGGGTGGCAGGGGTGATGGGCTATATAAGCCCTATGGCTGGGGGTGGCGGGGTGATGGGCAACATAAGCCCTATGGTTGTGGGTGGCAGGGGTGATGGGGGGTGACAGGGGTGATGGGCAACATAAGCCCTATGCCTGGGGGTTGCAGGGGTGATGGGCAATATAAGCCCTATGGCTGGGGGTGGCAGGGGTGATGGGCAACAGGTCCCCTGTGAGTGGGGGTGGCAGGGATAATGGGCAATATAAGCCCTATGGCTGGGGGTGGCGGGGGTGATGGGCAACAGGTCCCCTGCGAGTGGTGGTGGCAGGGGTGATGGGCAACATAAGCCCCTATGGCTGTGGGTGGCAGGGGTGATTGGCAACATAAGCCCTATGGCTGGGGGTGGCAGGGGTGATGGGCATCAGGTCCCCTGTGAGTGGGGGTGGCAGGGGTGATGGGCAACATCAGCCCTGTGGCTGGGGGTGGCAGGGGTGATGGGCAACAGGTCCCATGTGAGTGGGGGTGGCAGGGGTGATGGGCAACATAAGCCCTATGGCTGGGGGTGGCAGGGGTGATGGGCAACATAAGCCCTATGGCTGGGGGTGGCAGGGGTGATAAGCAACAAGTCCCCTGTGAGTGGGGGTGGCAGGGGTGATGGGCAACAGGTCCCCTGTGAGTGGAGGTGGCAGGGGTGATGGGCAACATAAGCCCTATGGCTGGGGGTGGCAGGGGTGATGGGCAACAGGTCCCATGTGAGTGGGGGTGGCAGGGGTGATGGGCAATATAAGCCCTATGGCTGGGGGTGTGGCAGGGGTGATGGGCAACAGGTCCCCTGTGAGTGGGGGTGGCAGGGGTGATTGGCAACAGGTCCCCTGTGAGTGGGGGTGGCAGGGGTGATGGACAACATAAGCCCTATGGCTGGGGGTGGCAGGGGTGATGGGCAACATAAGCCCTATGGCTGGGGGTGGCAAGGGTGATGGGCAACAGGTCCCCTGTGAGTGGGGGTGGCAGGGGTGATGGGCAACAGGTCCCTGTGAGTGGGGGTGGCAGGGGTGATGGGCAACATAAGCCCTATGGCTGGGGTGGTGGGGTGATGGGCAACAGGTCCCCTGTAAGTGGGGGTGGCAGGGGTGATGGGCAACAGGTCCCCTGTGAGTTGGGGTGGTAGGGGTGATGGGCTATATAAGCCCTATGGCTGGGGGTGGCAGGGGTGATGAGCAACAGGTCCCCTGTGAGTGGGGGTGGCAGGGGGGATGGGCAACATAAGCCCTATGGCTGGGGGTGGCAGGGGTGATGGGCAACAGGTCCTCTGTGAGTGGGGGTGACAGGGGTGATGGGCAACAGGTCCCCTGTGAGTGGGGGTGGCAGGGGTGATGGGCTATATAAGCCCTATGGCTGGGGGTGGCGGGGTGATGGGCAACATAAGCCCTATGGTTGTGGGTGGCAGGGGTGATGGGGGGTGACAGGGGTGATGGGCAACATAAGCCCTATGGCTGGGGGTGGCAGGGGTGATGGGCAAAAGGTCCCCTGTGAGTGGGGGTGGCAGGGGATTTGGACAACAGGTCCCCTGTGAGTGGGGGTGGCAGGGGTGATGGGCAACATAAGCCCTATGGCTGGGGGTGGCAGGGGTGATGGTCAACATAAGCCCTATGGCTGGGGCTGGCAGGGGTGATGGGCAACAGGTCCCCTGTGAGTGGGGGTGGCAGGGGTGATGGGCAACAGGTCCCCTGTGAGTGGGGGTGGCAGGGGTGATGGGCAACATAAGCCCTATGGCTGGGGGTGGCAGGAGTGATGGGCAACATGTTCCCTGTGAGTGGGGGTGGCAGGGGTGATGGGCAACGTCAGCCCTATGGCTGGGGTGGCAGGGGTGATGGGCAACATAAGCCCTATGGCTGGGGGTGGCAGGGGTGATGGGCAACAGGTCCCCTGTGAGTGGGGGTGGCAGGGGTGATGGGCAACATAAGCCCTATGGCTGGGGGTGGCCGGGGTGATGGGCAGCAGGTCCCATGTGAGTGGGGGTGGCAGGGGTGATGGGCAATATAAGCCCTATGGCTGGGGGTGGCAGGGGTGATGGGCAACAGGTCCCCTGTGAGTGGGGGTGGCAGGGGTGATGGGCAACAGATCCCCTGTGAGTGGGGGTGGCAGGGGTGATGGACAACATAAGCCCTATGGCTGGGCATGGCAGGGGTGATGGGCAACATAAGCCCTATGGCTGGGGGTGGCAAGGATGATGGGCAACAGGTCCCCTGTGAGTGGGGGTGGCAGGGGTGATGGGCAACATAAGCCCTATGGCTGGGGTGGTGGGGTGATGGGCAACAGGTCCCCTGTGAGTGGGGGTGGTAGGGATGATGGGCAATACAAGCCCTATGGCTGGGGGTGGTAGGGGTGATGGGCTATATAAGCCCTATGGCTGGGGGTGGCAGGGGCGATGGGCAACAGGTCCCCTGTGAGTGGGTGTTGGACAGGCCACATGAAGGGCTTGCTCCCTCCCCGCATGACAGGGCCCGAGCCCCGGCCCCCCAGGTGTTACCCACAGAAACAACCCGCACCCCGTGTCATACGGGACTCCTGCCCCCGGACATCTCTGTATCATGGGGCCGAACCACTACCGGCTCCCTCGCCCGGCCCGGCCGCCATCTTGGACACTGCACCACGAGGCCGCGTGGCCTCAGCTCGACCCTAACCCTGGGCCTGGCCAGGCCCCGACATCCCGGCACCGCCATCCACCCAGGAGGTGAACGGACCACTTGGCAGGTCGATGGGAGAAAGAAGTGTCGATGGCTCTCCCCCGCCAGGTGCCGATCGCCCCCCAGCTCCCCCGGGCGCTGGCTCCACCCCCCTGCTGGGTGTCTGGACTCCCTCATCCCGGACCTCCCGACCTCCAAGTGCGAGGGTCCGGACATCAAAGGGCGCCAGACCTATAACTGGGGCAGCTCCAGAGCAGGAAGGCAGTTGTATCCTGGAGTCGAGAGACACCGAGAAGAACTCATCCTTGACGGACTACCGGCGCTGCCGTAGCCCTGCCTTGTGAACTATCACTCTGCCTGCTGGCGCTGCCGCGGCCTTCTGCATCCTCCATCCTCGTCGGGACCTGCTGGCGCTGCCGCGGACCGTTGTAACTACCACCTTCGTTGGGACCTGCTGGCGCTGCCGCGGCCCGTTGTAACCTCCACCTTCATCGGGACCTGCTGGCGCTGCCGCGGACCGTGTAACGACCACCTTCACCGGGACCTGCTGGCGCTGCCGCGGCCCGTCCAACTAGGACACCGAGCTCGAGGATTGTGAGCTATCCATCATTTCATCGCATCTACCAGATTGGTAACAAGACTGTCCCGCTACCCCCTTTCCCAACCAAGAGACTAGAATCGAGGGGACCCCTGAGTCCTGACCTCTTTGTACCATTCTATCGTACCTCAAGATTGCTTATAAATAACGTTAAAACCTATCTTTGTGTGGTGTACATCTGTGGGGGGGAAGTTACTCGTCTGTACGATCGCTGGAGACGGCTCTCCCCGGAGTCCTCTCCCCTTGTCCTCGGCCGACCCTCCCGGTCCGTCTAACATTGGTGGCCAGCGGCGCGATCCGAATCAACGCGTAATCGTACAGAGAGTAGCTCACCCCACGACAAAACCACGATGTCAACCAAAGAGAGCGGATCCACCGAGAAATTCCAGATGGAGAAATTGGAAGAGTACAGCCATCGTGAATTGAAACAATTCTGCATTGAACTAGGCATTGCTACCACCGGCCTGAGTACCAAAGACGATTTCAAGCACGCCATTGAGTCGTGGGCAGAAACCGGGGCCGCCAGATCCCCGGACCAAAACATTACAGCATCAGAGAGGAACACCACGGCTCCCGAAGAGCGAAGAACGGGCCTCTCGCAGGAAGAGTTCCAAGAGAGAGAAAAAAACAGACTACATGAGTTAGAAATGGCACGGCTCAAAATGGACGGTGAACTAAAATTAGCCGAACAAAAACTGAACCTAGAGCATCTGCGGCTCCGAGAAGAACGGGAAGAAAAACAGAGGCAGAGAGAGCTCGAAGAAAAGAGATTAGCATACGAACACGAGCGCAAACTGGCAGAGATAGACCTACGGAAGCAGAACAAAGAACTGGAGGTGCCCGAGCGACCACGCACCCCGGGAGCGACCGAAAAGAAAGTCCACATCCCCAAGGATGTCGTTCGAGAGTATGTCCGAGAAGACGACATACAACAGTGGTTCAAGGCCTACGAGATCGCCATGACCTCCCACCGGATCGATCGAAGTGACTGGGGAGCCGGTCTATGGGGGAGGTTCGTCAATGAAGGCCGCGATGCCCTGTTACAGCTCCCAGACCACCTGATGTCATCCTATGACCACATGAAGGCTGCCCTCCTCACCCGATATGGGCACACACCCGAAATGTACCGCCAGAGGTTCCGAGACTGCACCCGGATCCCGGGTACAACTTGGGTGGAATATGTCAACTATTTCAGCCGAGCCTTCGAGGGTTGGATCAAGGGAAGCCACGTAACGACCTACGAGCAACTTTTTAATCTCATGGTGTGGGAGCACCTCTCTAACAACTGCTTCGTCGAGCTCAGGCAGCACCTCCTCGACAGTAAATTGACTGACCCACGGCAACTCGCCGCCGAAGCTGACCGTTGGGAATGCACCCGAGTGGGCCGGAGAGGGCCGCACGAACAGAACCGGAACAACCAAGGTCAGCACCGTCCCCGAGGAGGAGGAGGAGGCCAGGGACGAGGAAGAGACACCGTCCCGGCCGCTCCCGCTGCCAGCACCCCGCCCCCGGCCAGCCGGGGCAACCCCCCGATGCGCGCGGGGCTCCGAGCCAATGTCACGTGCCACCGATGCCAGCGAGTCGGCCACTACGCCAGTGACCCGAACTGTCCACAGAACCAAACCCCGAGACCCCGCCAGGTAGCTGCCGCCGCCCTGGGGGGAGAACAAATCTCCGAAGAACAGGAAGAATACGAGCAGGGTCAACAAGAGTGGGAACCGGCCGCCATGGTTCTAGCGTGCCTAGGGGGAAGAGACATGGTCCCGCGGGCTCCCCTACCCGCCAACACCAGGAAATATAGTCAGTGGGTGAACATTAATGGACGCCGGGCCGAGGCACTACGTGACACGGGGGCCAGTGTGACGGCCGTCCGCTGTCACCTGGTAAAACCAGAGCAGATCCTGCCGAACATTCTCTGCCCCCTCCGTTCAGCCGACAATTCGGAGAGTCTATGTCGGATGGCCTGCGTCCCCTTCGAATGGGGAGGAGTCTCCGGCATGTTGAAGGTGACGGTCCGAGATGATGCCCCCGTGGACTGTCTCCTGGGGAATGATCTTGAGAGTTCCCCGTGGGCCGCCGTAGAAAGAAGAGAGCACCTGGGGATGTTGGGCCTCCCGGACTGGGCGTGCGTAACTACCCGGTCCATGGCCGCCCGTGCCATCCCCCGACCAGAAGAACCAGAATGGCCAGCACCTCCTCCCCCGATCGCTCCAGTAGAGGACACCGACCATACCGACCCCCCAGAGCAAACCCCCGAAGGGCTCGCTCAGCCCCAGGACCTTCCCAACCTGGCTCAGTGGCGTCAAGAAGGGGGGCCCACCCAGGAACAGTTCCGTCAAGAACAGAAGACCTGTCCCTCCCTCGAGGGACTCCGCCAGCAAGCCCTCGCCCAGAGCGCAGGGGACACCACCGGAGCCCATTGGATCTACTGGGACAACGAACTATTGTACAGTGAACAGAGAATCGCGGAGTTAGGGGCCAGTCGAGTGCTGGTGGTGCCCCTCCGTTTTAGAGACTTCCTGTTAAATTTGGCCCACGATGTCCCTCTGGCTGGACACCTGGGCCAGGACAAAACCTACAGTCGCCTGGTGACCCACTTTTTCTGGCCAAAGATGAGAAACGACGTCCTCAACCACTGCCGGTCCTGCCCCACGTGCCAGGCCAGCGGGAAGAGCGGCCGCAAACTCAAAGCACCTCTGCAGCCCTTCCCAGTTGTCACCACCCCATTCGAGAGGGTGGGGATAGACATTGTGGGGCCCCTGGACCCCCGTACAGCACAAGGACATCGGTTCATCCTGGTACTGGTGGACCACGCCACCCGCTACCCCGAGGCTGTACCCCTGCGAACTGTAACAGCCCCGGTGGTCTGCCGGGCCTTAATGGGGATCTTCTCCCGGGTGGGCTTCCCCCGAGAAGTCGTCAGCGACAGAGGCACAAACTTTATTTCGAAGTACATGAAGTCCCTCTGGCAACAGTGCGGGGTCACCTACCGATTCACGACCCCCTATCACCCTCAAGGAAACGGACTAGTCGAGCGGTTCAACCGCACGCTCAAGGGAATGATTGGGGGGTTGGAAGAACCCCTCCGTCGCCAGTGGGATGTACTACTTCCGTGCCTCCTCTTCGCCTATCGAGAAGTTCCCCAGAAGTCCCTCGGCTTTAGCCCTTTCGAACTCTTGTACGGGCACCCGGTGCGAGGGCCCCTCAGCCTTGTCAAAGAAGGTTGGGAGATGGCCCCCCTAAAGACCCCTCCAGACGTCTTCAAGTACCTCCTGACCCTACGCAATCAGACCAGGCAATTCCGAGAGATGGCGAAAGCGAACCTTGAGGCCAGTCAGGAGGACATGAAAAAATGGTACGATCAAAATGCCTCCTCCATCGAATTCGAACCTGGCCAACAAGTGTGGGTGATGTCCCCCACCGAACCATGTGCCTTGCAGGACAAGTGGACGGGGCCCTTCAAAGTGGTCGAACGCAAGAGCCCCGTCACCTATCTCATCGATATGGAATCTCCACGGAACCCCCTCCGGGTCCTCCACACCAACAGACTCAAACCCCACTTTGTGTGCTCGGAGCTCAGCCTCCTGATGGCTACAGACAGTGGAGCGGAGGAAGACTCCGAGCCTCTCCCTGATCTCCTGAAGACTCGTGAAAAAGATGGTTCCGTGGACGGGGTCCGGCTCTCCGATGCCCTCACCCCGGAACAGCGCCAAGGCTGCCGGGACCTCCTGCTGCAGTTTGCTACCTTGTTTTCCCTCACCCCAGGGGTCACCCCCTGGTGCTTGCACGACGTGGACACTGGGGACAGTCCCCCTATCAGACACCGGGCGTACCGCGTACCAGATCGGGTACGGGCCTGCATCCAAGAGGAGGTATCAAAGATGCTCACTGTTAGACGGCGACCTCAGAGGAGCCCGGAAGGGAGTCCTGACTACCCTGAGACCCACCCTCGAGTATCGTAGCCGGGCACTGGCGGGAGACTTCTCAGGTGGAGAAGTCTCGTATCGAGGATCGTACTTCGGGCACCACACGACACAGAAACAACACACCGTGCGTTCTCAGGAACCAATCTTTATCAACTAGGTTAGCACTGCAAATATGTACAAGGAGAGCGCGGGCTCCATGAGTCTCGGACGGGATAGGGGGTAGCGGGACAGTCTTTGGCACAAAAGTTCAAGGTAAGGATGTACCCGGCGCACAGCTCACAATCCTCGAGCTGGGGGGTAGGCTGGTTGTCGTGGGGTCCGGCGGGACCAGTGGAGTCTGTGGAAGCCGCGAGTCACTCAGCGGGCTCAGGTACAAGTTCGGAGGTCTTACGATCTTCAGGGAGCCGCGAGTCACTCAGCAGGGCTCAGGTACAAGTTCGGAGGTCTTACGATCTTCGGGGAGCCGCGAGTCACTCAGCAGGGCTCAGGTACAAGTTCGGAGGTCTTACGATCTTCAGGGAGCCGCGAGTCACTCAGCAGGGCTCCGGTACAAGTTCGGAGGTCTTACGATCTTCGCGGAGCCGCGAGTCACTCAGCAGGGCTCAGGTAGTTCTAAGTTCCAGGAGCCGCGACCACGTCAGCAGGCTCTCGTTGTTCCAGCGTCGAATCTGCCGGACAGTCCCAGAGCACCCCTGGTTATAGGTCGACCCCCCTTTGATGTCCGGAGTCTGTGCAGGCAGGGGTCTTGCCACCTGGGTGTCGCTTGTCGGGGGTTTCCTGCCATTGTCCTTTGATCCTTTCAGGCCGGGTCGGGAGGAGTCCCAGACACCCAGCAGGCGTGGAGCCAACCTTCAGGGAGGCCGGAGGGCCGATCGAAACCCATCGTCCCAGGGGAGTTTCAGAGGTGCGATAGAAACTGCTCCTCCCTCTCTCAACCCCTGGAAGCGGGATGTCCTCCAGCCGGAGTGGCGCCTCTAGGCCCGGGTCGTGCTGGGGCCGGGCGGCCATCTTGGTGCATGGAGTGGGCACGGGGGCCCGGGGTGGCCGAAAGGAGAGAGGCCATGGACGAGGGTGTCCGGGTTGAGTGCGTGTGTTCTGGTGGAAAGGCTTGGTGAGGCCGGGGGATTGGGGCCGCCGGCAACAGGTTAGGTGATGTGGGGACCAGTAGAGCCATGTTACGAGGCCGGGTCCAACACGCGTCCCCCCCAGCTGAAAGCCGGAGAGAACTGCCCATCATCTTGGGGGGTTCTCTTCGCTGAGGCGGAAGAACCGGGAGAGGCCATCGGCGTTGGGGTGGTCCGTCCCAGGACGGTGTTCCACGGTGAAATCCATCCCCTGAAGGGAGATTGACCACCGCAGTAGCTTGGGGTTTTCTCCCCGCATCTGCATAAGCCATCGCAAGGGCCGATGATCGGTTTGGACTTTGAAATGGGTGCCGAACAGGTAAGGGCGTAGTTTCTTGAGTGCCCAGACCACGGCAAAGGCTTCGCGCTCAATGGTACTGCATCGCTGTTCTCTGGGTAACAGCCGCCGACTGAGGAAGGCGACGGGCTGGTCCAGGCCTTGGTCATTCATCTGGGACAGGACGGCCCCAATGCCATGCTCGGAGGCATCGGTCTGGACTACAAACTCCTTGGAGTAGTCGGGAGCCTGGAGGACGGGGGCCGTGCACATGGCCTTCTTTAGGGCATCGAACGCCTCCTGGCAGGCGGTTGTCCACTGAACCTTTATTGGCTGTTTTTTGGATGTGAGTTCTGTGAGGGGGCCGACAAGGCTGCCATACCCCTGGATGAATCTGCGGTAGTAGCCAGTGAGGCCCAGAAAGGCTCGGACCTCCGTTTGGGTGGTGGGGGGTTCCCAGGCCACGATGGCGTCGATTTTTGGTTGTAGAGGGGCGACCTGGCCACTCCCGACCTGGTGCCCCAGGTAGACTACTGATCCTTGTCCAATTTGGCACTTGCTGGCTTTTACTGTCAGGCCTGCCTGGCGCAGGGCGGTTAGCACCCTCCGGAGGTGCTGGAGGTGCTCACCCCATTCGGAACTGAAAACGGCGATGTCGTCCAGATATGCCGCGCTGAACTGTTCTAGCCCGGCCAGGACTCTGTTTACCAGTCGCTGGAAGGTGGCCGGGGCATTTTTCATTCCGAAGGGCATTACGCGGAAGCGGTAATGCCCATCTGGGGTGGAGAAGGCAGACCGCTCCTTGGCCCCCTCGGTGAGCGCAATCTGCCAGTATCCGCAGGTGAGGTCGAAGGTGCTGAGGAACCGTGCTGCCCCGAGTCGGTCAATGAGCTCGTCGGCTCGTGGGATGGGGTGGGCATCGGCTCGGGTGACGTCATTGAGCCCCCGGTAGTCCACACAGAACCGGAGCTCGGGGGCGACACCGGGGGCCGCTGCCTTCGGGACTAGGACCACGGGGCTGGCCCATGGACTGTCAGATGGCTCGATCACTCCCATGGTCAACATCTTTGAGACTTCAGCTTGAATGCAGGACCGGACCCGGTCGGGGACCCGGTAGGCTCGGTGTCTCACCGGCGGGCTGTCCCCGGTGTCCACGTCATGGACACACCAGTCGGTGACTCGGGGGATCAGGGAGAAGAGGTCGGCAAATTGTCCTAGTAGCTGGCGGCAGTCCTCTTGCTGCTGGGTAGTGAGAGCTGGGGAGAGATTCACTCCCTCCACGGAGCCATCCTGCTCCTTGACACACAGGAGGTCCGGGAGGGGATCGGACTCATCTTCGGCCCCGTCATCGGTGGCCAGCAGGAGGCTTAGTTCTGTCCGCACGAAGTGAGGCTTGAGGCGGTTCACGTGAAGGACCCGGAGGGGATCCCGGGGCGACTGGACGTCCACCAAGTATGTGACTGGGCTCTTCCGCTCAATCACTTTGTAGGGCCCGGTCCACCTGTCCTGGAGGGCGCCTGGCTTCACGGGAGCCATGACCCATACTTGTTGGCCCGGCTGGAACTCGACCAGAGTGGCATTCTGGTCGTACCAGCGCTTCATCTCTTCTTGGCTTGTCTCTAGGTTGGCCTCGGCCAGTGCTCGGAACTTCCTGGTCTGGTTCCGGAGGGTCAGAACATAGTGGAACACATCTCGTGGGGTGGTCTGGGGTGCCGCCTCCCACCCTTCCTTAACCAAGCTGAGGGGACCCCGGACGGGGTGTCCATAGAGCAACTCAAACGGGCTGAACCCTAGGGACTTCTGGGGGACCTCTCGGTAAGCGAACAAGAGGCAGGGGTGCAGGACGTCCCACTTACGCCGGAGGGGCTCTTCTAGGCCGGTGATCATCCCTTTCAGAGTCCGGTTAAACCTCTCTACTAGGCCGTTCCCCTGGGGATGGTACGGGGTAGTAAATTTGTAGGACACTCCACATTGTTGCCACAGGGACGTCATGTACCTCGAGAAAAAATTAGTGCCGCGATCGCTCACGACCTCGCGGGGGAACCCTACCCGGGAAAAGATCCCCATCAGGGCCCGGCCCACTACGGGGGCCGTGACGGTGCGTAGGGGGATCGCCTCAGGGTATCGGGTGGCGTGATCCACCAGGACCAGGATGAAACTGTGACCTTGGGAGGTGGGGGGGTCCAGGGGCCCCACGATGTCGATCCCGACTCGTTCAAAGGGGGTACTGACGACCGGGAAGGGTTAGAGGGGAGCCTTGCGCTTCCCCCCACTCTTCCCGCTAGCTTGGCACGTGGGACAGGACTTGCAGTGGGCTTCTACGGCTGCTCTCATCTTAGGCCAGTAAAAATGGGTCACGAGACGGCTGTAGGTCTTGTCTTGACCCAGGTGGCCGGCAAGGGGGACGTCGTGAGCTAAGCCCAGGAGGAAGTCTCAGAAGCGGAGGGGTACCACCAGCACCCAACCGGATCCCAGCTCCACCGACTTCTGCTCACTATACAAAAGGCTATTTTCCCAATAAATTCGGTGCGTGCCAGTTTGGTCGCCTGCGGCTTGGCCCTCGGCCTGGCGCCGCAGTCCGACCAGGGAAGGACAGGTGGCTTGCTCCCGGCAAAACTCCTCCCGGGTGGGTCCACCCTCGTGGCGCCATTGGGCCAACTCGGGTAGATCGCCTAACTCAGGGACCGGGGCGGTGTCGGACAGGGAGGGCTCGTCGCTGGCGACGGGCCCCTCCGATGGGGGGACGGGAGGACCCTCGGGGGTTACTGCTCTGACTTCTTCGGTCGGGGCGTCTTCGACTTCTCCCAGGGGGGTGAGTCGGGCTGACATAGATCGGGTGGTGGCGCACACCCACTCGGGGAGCCCCATCATCCCTAGGTGGGCCTTGCGTTCGACGTGCTTCCAGGGCGAACTCTCCAGGTCGTTCCCTAGGAGGCAGTCGACCGGCTGGGAGGTTCTTACGGCCACCCTCAGTTTACCTATTACTCCACCCCACTCAAACGGCACCAGAGCTACCTGACACATACTCTCCCTATTATCGGCGGAAATGACTGGGCAAAAGACGTTGGGGAGGATCTGCTCCTCGGGGACTAAGTGCCTGAGGACACCGGTGATGCTGGCCCCGGTGTCCCGCAGGGCCTCTATTTGGTGGCCATTGATCTTAACGAGCTGCCCGTATTTCTTCGTGTTGGAGGGCAGGAGGCTACCAGGGTCCATCTCCCTATCTCCCAGGGATGCTAGGGCCATGGCTGTGGGTTCCCATTCCCCGGCTTCCTCAACCTCCTCCCCCAGGGCTACGTTGGCTATCTGTCTTGCAGGGGTGTTTTGGGTGGCCATGGGGCACTCTGGGTCATTGGCGTAGTGCCCGGGCTTCTGGCAACGGAAGCAAGTGACGGTTACCCTGAGTCCCCGTCTCCCGGGGGGTCCGGTTACTGGTGGGGGGGGCGCTGGGAAAGGTGGAGATTGGGTCTTCGGAGGACTAGGCTGGGACTCTCTCTGGCCTCCCTGGTTCCCCCCTCCTCTCTGGCGGGGTGGTCCCTGACTGGCTCGGGGGTATTCTCCTACCATGCCCCGGGTGACCCGGGTGTTGGTCCAGCGGTCTGCTTCCACCGCCAGCTTCCTGGGATCGGTGAGTTTGCTGTCGAGCAGATGCTGGCGTAGTTCCACAAAGCAGTTCGCAGCCAGGTGTTCCCACAATAGGAGGTCGGTGAGTTCCTCAAGAGTGGTGACTTTGCTGCCCTTGACCCACCCATCGAAGGCCCGACTAAAAAAGTTCACATATTCTACCCAGGTGGTGCCCGGGATTTTCCTGCAGTCCCGGAATCGTTGACGGTACAACTCGGGGGTGAGACCGTACCTTGTGAGTAGAGCTTCTTTCATGTGGCTGTAGGAGGTCTGCAGAGAGAGGGGCAGGTCGAGCAGGGTGTCTCTTCCTTCGCTCAGAAATCGTCCCCACAACCCTGCCCCCCAGTCCTTCTGCGGTACCCGATGGGAGGTCATGGCGACCTCGTAGGCCCTGAACCATTGCTGAATGTCATCGTTTTTATAATATTCCTTGACCACATCTTTGGGGATGTGGACCTTCTGCTCCGCTGGGGAGGTCGCCTCTCGGTTTCCCGGGGGCCTCCCTTCCTCACTTCTGGCCTTGAGATCGATTTCCTTCAAGCTGCGTTCGTGCTCCAGTTGGAGCTTCCTTCCTTCGTGTTCCCGTTGGAGCTTCTTCTCTTCTAGCTCGCCTTGCACGCGCATTTGCTCCACTGCTAGCTTTTTCTCTGCTAACTTTAATTCGCCTTCGATTTTGAGCTTAGCTAACTCGAGTTCGTGATTGCGGCTTCTCTCTCTGTCCGCGAGTTCCTCCGGGAATAGGCCCCCTTCTGTTACGATGTTTCGCACCTGATTGTTGCTGCTTTCGCCTTGGGAAGGTTCTGCCTCGTCGGGGTGCTCCCCCGTGTTTTCCGGGCGGGAGGCCCCGGTATCCACCCAGGCTTTCAGTGCTTTCTGCAAATCTTCCTTGGTGTTGAGACCGGTGGTAGCGATTCTAAGTTCTTTGCAGAATTGCTTTAGTTCTTTGTGTGTGTATTCTTCTAGTTGTTCCACCTGGAACACCCTGTTGGCGTTGATTTCTGCGGGGATCACGGTGTTTCCTTCTGCCATCTTTGTTGGTAGTGCGTCCGTCGTTCACAGTACGATCTCTCGGTGATGGGCCCGAATCCCGTCGCTTGCCACCAATGTTAGACGGCGACCTCAGAGGAGCCCGGAAGGGAGTCCTGACTACCCTGAGACCCACCCTCGAGTATCGTAGCCGGGCACTGGCGGGAGACTCCTCAGGTGGAGAAGTCTCGTATCGAGGATCGTACTTCGGGCACCACACGACACAGAAACAACACACTGTGCGTTCTCAGGAACCAATCTTTATCAACTAGGTTAGCACTGCAAATATGTACAAGGAGAGCGCGGGCTCAATGAGTCTCGGAAGGGATAGGGGGTAGCGGGACAGTCTTTGGCACAAAAGTTCAAGGTAAGGATGTACCCGGCGCACAGCTCACAATCCTCGAGCTGGGGGGTAGGCTGGTTGTCGTGGGGTCCGGCGGGACCAGTGGAGTCTGTGGAAGCCGCGAGTCACTCAGCGGGCTCAGGTACAAGTTCGGAGGTCTTACGATCTTCAGGGAGCCGCGAGTCACTCAGCAGGGCTCAGGTACAAGTTCGGAGGTCTTACGATCTTCGGGGAGCCGCGAGTCACTCAGCAGGGCTCAGGTACAAGTTCGGAGGTCTTACGATCTTCAGGGAGCCGCGAGTCACTCAGCAGGGCTCCGGTACAAGTTCGGAGGTCTTACGATCTTCGGGGAGCCGCGAGTCACTCAGCAGGGCTCAGGTAGTTCTAAGTTCCAGGAGCCGCGACCACGTCAGCAGGCTCTCGTTGTTCCAGCGTCGAATCTGCCGGACAGTCCCAGAGCACCCCTGGTTATAGGTCGACCCCCCTTTGATGTCCGGAGTCTGTGCAGGCAGGGGTCTTGCCACCTGGGGGTCGCTTGTCGGGGGTTTCCTGCCATTGTCCTTTGATCCTTTCAGGCCGGGTCGGGAGGAGTCCCAGACACCCAGCAGGCGTGGAGCCAACCTTCAGGGAGGCCGGAGGGCCGATCGAAACCCATCGTCCCAGGGGAGTTTCAGAGGTGCGATAGAAACTGCTCCTCCCTCTCTCAACCCCTGGAAGCGGGATGTCCTCCAGCCGGAGTGGCGCCTCTAGGCCCGGGTCGCGCTGGGGCCGGGCGGCCATCTTGGTGCATGGAGTGGGCACGCGGGCCCGGGGTGGCCGAAAGGAGAGAGGCCATGGACGAGGGTGTCCGGGTTGAGTGAGTGTGTTCTGGTGGAAAGGCTTGGTGAGGCCGGGGGATTGGGGCCGCCGGCAACAGGTTAGGTGATGTGGGGACCAGTAGAGCCATGTTACGAGGCCGGGTCCAACACTCACGCTCGGGGTCATCGAGCCCTCGGACAGCCCCTGGGCCAGCCCGGTCGTGCTGGTCCCCAAAGCTGCTGCCCCCGGCACCACTCCTGAGCTCCGAATCTGCGTCGACTATCGGGGCGTGAATGCTGTTACCAGAACCGACGCTCATCCCATCCCCCGAGCGGATGAACTAATCGACCGCATGGGGGCTGCCCGCTACCTCAGCATCTTCGACCTGACAGCGGGCTACTGGCAGATCGGTCTCACACCGCGGGCCCAAGAACGATCCGCATTTTCTACCCCCGATGGCCACTACCACTTCAAAGTTATGCCCTTCGGCATGAAGAATGCCCCAGCTACTTTTCAGCGACTAGTGAACCAGGTCTTGGCAGGGCTCGAGGAGTTCAGCACCGCCTACCTGGACGATATCGCTGTGTACAGCCGCCACTGGTCCGACCACCTCCACCACCTCCGAGAGGTCCTGCAGGCCCTCCAACGGGCCGGCCTCACAATCAAGGCCAGCAAGTGCCAAATTGGTCAGGGGTCCGTGACCTATCTCGGACACCAGGTGGGAAGCGGTCTGGTGGCCCCTCTGCAACTCAAAATCGCTGCCATCCAGTCCTGGCAGCCCCCAGTCACGCAGACCGAGGTCCGAGCCTTCTTGGGGCTCACCGGCTACTACCGGCGGTTCGTGAGGGACTATGGCAGCATTGTGGGGCCCCTCACGGGACTCACATCCAAAAACCACCCGAAGAAGATCAACTGGACCCTCGACTGTCAAGCGGCCTTCGAGAAGCTGAAAGCCGCCATGTGCACTGCCCCGGTGCTCCAGGCCCCCGACTACAGTCGGGAATTCATCGTACAGACAGATGCCTCCGACCATGGCATCGGGGCGGTCCTCTCCCAGCTGAACTCCGAGGGACTTGACCAACCGGTGGCCTTCATCAGCAGACGCCTCCTGGCCCGAGAACAGCGATGGAGCACCATCGAGAGGGAGGCCTTCGCAGTGGTGTGGGCCCTCAAAAAGCTCCGGCCCTATCTCTTCGGTACCCACTTCCGGGTGCAAACAGATCATCGACCCCTGCAGTGGCTAATGCAGATGCGGGGGGAAAACCCCAAACTATTGCGTTGGTCCATCTCCCTGCAGGGGATGGACTTCACTGTGGAACATCGCCTGGGCCAAGACCACGCCAACGCAGATGGCCTGTCACGCTTTTTCCGCCTCGACGAGGAGAGTCCCCAAGAGGATGGGTGACTCTCCCCGCCTTCAGCTGGGGGGGACGCATGTTGGACAGGCCACATGAAGGGCTTGCTCCCTCCCCGCATGACAGGGCCCGAGCCCCGGCCCCCCAGGTGTTACCCACAGAAACAACCCGCACCCTGTGTCATACGGGACTCCTGCCCCCACACATCTCTGTATCATGGGGCCGAACCACTACCGGCTCCCTCGCCCGGCCCGGCCGCCATCTTGGACACTGCACCACGAGGCCGCGTGGCCTCAGCTCGACCCTAACCCTGGGCCTGGCCAGGCCCCGACATCCCGGCACCACCATCCACCCAGGAGGTGAACGGACCACTTGGCAGGTCGATGGGAGAAAGAAGTGTCGATGGCTCTCCCCCGCCAGGTGCCGATCGCCCCCCAGCTCCCCCGGGCGCTGGCTCCACCCCCCTGCTGGGTGTCTGGACTCCCTCATCCCGGACCTCCCGACCTCCAAGTGCGAGGGTCCGGACATCAAAGGGCGCCAGAACTATAACTGGGGCAGCTCCAGAGCAGGAAGGCAGTTGTATCCTGGAGTCGAGAGACACCGAGAAGAACTCATCCTTGACGGACTACCGGCGCTGCCGTAGCCCTGCCTTGTGAACTATCACTCTGCCTGCTGGCGCTGCCGCGGCCTTCTGCATCCTCCATCCTCGTCGGGACCTGCTGGCGCTGCCGCGGACCATTGTAACTACCACCTTCGTTGGGACCTGCTGGCGCTGCCGCGGCCCGTTGTAACCTCCACCTTCATCGGGACCTGCTGGCGCTGCCGCGGACCGTGTAACGACCACCTTCACCGGGACCTGCTGGCGCTGCCGCGGCCCGTCCAACTAGGACACCGAGCTCGAGGATTGTGAGCTATCCATCACTTCATCGCATCTACCAGATTGGTAACAAGACTGTCCCGCTACCCCCTTTCCCAACCAAGAGACTAGAATCGAGGGGACCCCTGAGTCCTGACCTCTTTGCACCATTCTATCGTACCTCAAGATTGCTTATAAATAACGTTAAAACCTATCTTTGTGTGGTGTACATCTGTGGGGGGGAAGTTACTCGTCTGTACGATCGCTGGAGACGGCTCTCTCCGGAGTCCTCTCCCCTTGTCCTCAGCTGACCCTCCCGGTCCGTCTAACAGTGGGGTTGGCAGGGGTGATGGGCAACATGAGCCCTATGGCTGGGGGTGGCAGGGGTGATGGGCAACAGGTCCCCTGTGAGTGGGGGTGACAGGGGTGATGGGCAACAGGTCCCCTGTGAGTGGGGGTGGCAGGGGTGATGGGCTATATAAGCCCTATGGCTGCGGGTGGCGGGGTGATGGGCAACATAAGCCCTATGGCTGGGGGTGGCAGGGGTGACGGGGGTGGCAGGGGTGATGGGCAACATAAGCCCTATGGCTGGGGGTGGCAGGGGAAATGGGCAACAGGTCCCCTGTGAGTGGTGGTGGCAGGGGATTTGGACAACAGGTCCCCTGTGAGTGGGGGTGGCAGGGGTGATGGGCAACATAAGCCCTATGGCTGGGGGTGGCAGGGGTGATGGGCAATATAAGCCCTATTGCTGGGGGTGGCTGGGGTGATGGGCAACAGGTCCCCTGTGAGTGGGGGTGGCAGGGGTGATGGGCAACAGATCCCCTGTGAGTGGGGTTGGCAGGGGTGATGGACAACATAAGCCCTATGGCTGGGGGTGGCAGGGGTGATGGGCAACAGACGCCCTATGGCTGGGTTGGCAGGGGTGATGGGCAACAGGTCCCCTGTGAGTGGGGGTGGCAGGGGTGATAGGCAACAGGTCCCCTGTGAGTTGGGGTGGCAGGGGTGATGGGCAACATAAGCCGTATGGCTGGGGTGGCAGGGGTGATGGGCAACAGGTCCCCTGTGAGTGGGGGTGGCAGGGGTGATGGGCAATATAAGCCCTATGGCTGGGGGTGGCAGGGGTGATGGGCAACAGGTCCCCTGTGAGTGGGGGTGGCAGGGGTGATGGGCAATGTTGGACCCGGCCTCGTCGCATGGTCCCGAACCCTCCTAACCGAGCCGACGGGGGCAGCCCCCACCCTTCGGGGTCCCTCCAATTTTTTATCATATTAGTTAGCTGACCCAGCTGGCTTTAGTCATTCAATTGAGCAGAAGGGTGCCTGCGGCTGCGACAATAGGTCTCCGCAGGACACCCTTCACTTTGTACTCCTATGTCCTTTTTATGCAACACCAAGACGTAGATTTTTAAAGGAAATTTTAAAAAAGGCCAGGTTTATTCGAGCCAAAGATGCATTGACCTTCCTACAAAGGGCTAGTGACCCGTTAACACTGTGTTCTGTTATAAGTTTCTTGAAATTTGCACTAAGATTAAGGGTAACCAGAGGTTAGAATCATTTATGAACTTGGCAGGCCTCCCCACCCGCTATTCCCATTAAGCTACCAAAGTGGATTCGCTGTGAATAATGAATTTTTTTATGTATATAGATTCAGTCAATGTTCTTGCATGATGATTTAATATCTTTTTTTAACTGTATATAATGTGTACTCTTTTATGATGGTTTTTAACCACCGAATAAAGAATTACTGAACTGAACTGAGTGGGGGTGGCAGGGGTGATGGGCAATATAAGCCCTATGCCTGGGGGAGGCAGGGGTGATGGGCAACAGGTCCCCTGTGAGTGGGGGTGGCAGGGGTGATAAGCAATATCAGCCCTATGGCTGGGGGTGGCAGGGGTGATGGGCAACAAAAGCCCTATTGCTGGGGGTGGCAGGGGTGATGGGCAACAGGTCCCTTGTGAGTGGGGGTGGCAGGGGTGATGGGCAATATAAGCCCTATGGCTGGGGGTGGCAGGGGTGATGGGCAACATAAGCCCTATTGCTGGGGGTGGTAGGGGTGATAAGCAACATAAGCCCTCTGGCTGGGGGTGGCAGGGGTGATGGGCAACAGGTCCCCTGTGAGTTGGGGTGGCAGGGGTGATGGGCAACATAAGCCGTATGGCTGGGGTGGCAGGGGTGATGGGCAACAGGTCCCCTGTGAGTGGGGGTGGCAGGGGTGATGGGCAATATAAGCCCTATGGCTGGGGGTGGCAGGGGTGATGGGCAACAGGTCCCCTGTGAGTGGGGGTGGCAGGGGTGATGGGCAATGTTGGACCCGGCCTCGTCGCATGGTCCCGAACCCTCCTAACCGACCCGACGGGGGCAGCCCCCACCCTTCGGGGTCCCTCCAATTTTTTATCATATTAGTTAGCTGACCCAGCTGGCTTTAGTCATTCAATTGAGCAGAAGGGTGCCTGCGGCTGCGACAATAGGTCTCCGCAGGACACCCTTCACTTTGTACTCCTATGTCCTTTTTATGCAACACCAAGACGTAGATTTTTAAAGGAAATTTTAAAAAAGGCCAGGTTTATTCGAGCCAAAGATGCATTGACCTTCCTACAAAGGGCTAGTGACCCGTTAACACTGTGTTCTGTTATAAGTTTCTTGAAATTTGCACTAAGATTAAGGGTAACCAGAGGTTAGAATCATTTATGAACTTGGCAGGCCTCCCCACCCGCTATTCCCATTAAGCTACCAAAGTGGATTCGCTGTGAATAATGAATTTTTTTCTGTATATAGATTCAGTCAATGTTCTTGCATGATGATTTAATATCTTTTTTTAACTGTATATAATGTGTACTCTTTTATGATGGTTTTTAACCACCGAATAAAGAATTACTGAACTGAACTGAGTGGGGGTGGCAGGGGTGATGGGCAATATAAGCCCTATGCCTGGGGGAGGCAGGGGTGATGGGCAACAGGTCCCCTGTGAGTGGGGGTGGCAGGGGTGATGGGCAATATCAGCCCTATGGCTGGGGGTGGCAGGGGTGATGGGCAACAAAAGCCCTATTGCTGGGGGTGGCAGGGGTGATGGGCAACAGGTCCCTTGTGAGTGGGGGTGGCAGGGGTGATGGGCAATATAAGCCCTATGGCTGGGGGTGGCAGGGGTGATGGGCAACATAAGCCCTATTGCTGGGGGTGGTAGGGGTGATAAGCAACATAAGCCCTCTGGCTGGGGGTGGCAGGGGTGATGGGCAACAGGTCCCCTGTGAGTGGGGGTGGCAGGGGTGATGGGTACCATCAGCCCTATGGCTGGGGTGGCAGGGGTGATGGACAATATAAGCCCTATGGCTGGGGGTGGCAGGGGTGATGGGCAACAGGTCCCCTGTGAGTGGAGGTGGTAGGGATGATGGGCAATACAAGCCCTATGGCTGGGGGTGATAGGCGTGATGGGCAACATAGGCCCTATGGCTGGGGGTGGTAGGAGTGATGGGCAACAAAAGCCCTATGGCTGGGGGTGGCAGGGGTGATGGGCAATATAAGCCCTATGGCTGGGGGTGGCAGGGGTGATGGGCAACAGGTCCCCTGTGAGTGGGGGTGGCAGGGGTGATGGGCAATATAAGCCCTATGGCTGGGGGTGGCAGGGGTGATGGGCAACAGGTCCCCTGTGAGTGGGGGTGGCAGGGGTGATGGGCAACATAAGCCCTATGGCTGGGGTTGGCTGGGGTGATGGGCAACATAAGCCCTACGGCTGGGGGTGGCAGGGGTGATGGGCAACAGGTCTCCTGTGAGTGGGGGTGGCAGGGGTGATGGGCAACAGGTCCCCTGTGAGTGGGGGTGGCAGGGGTGATGGGCAATAGGTCCCCTCTGAGTGGGGGTGGCAGGGGTGATGGGCAACGGGAACCCTGTGAGTGGGGGTGGCAGGGGTGATGGGCTATATAAGCCCTATGGCTGGGGTGGCAGGGGTGATGGGCAACATAAGCCCTATGGCTGGGGGTGGCAGGGGTGATGGGCAACAGGTCCCATGTGAGTGGGGGTGGCAGGGGTGATGGGCAATATAAACCCTATGGCTGGGGGTGTGGCAGGGGTGATGGGCAACAGGTCCCCTGTGAGTGGGGGTGGCAGGGGTGATTGGCAACAGGTCCCCTGTGAGTAGGGGTGGCAGGGGTGATGGACAACATAAGCCCTATGGCTGGGGGTGGCAGGGGTAATGGGCAACATAAGCCCTATGGCTGGGGGTGGCAAGGGTGATGGGCAACAGGTCCCCTGTGAGTGGGGGTGGCAGGGGTGATGGGCAACAGGTCCCTGTGAGTGGGGGTGGCAGGGGTGATGGGCAACATAAGCCCTATGGCTGGGGTGGTGGGGTGATGGGCAACAGGTCCCCTGTAAGTGGGGGTGGCAGGGGTGATGGGCAACAGGTCCCCTGTGAGTTGGGGTGGTAGGGGTGATGGGCTATATAAGCCCTATGGCTGGGGGTGGCAGGGGTGATGGGCAACAGGTCCCCTGTGAGTGGGGATGGCAGGGGGGATGGGCAACATAAGCCCTATGGCTGGGGGTGGCAGGGGTGATGGGCAACAGGTCCCCTGTGAGTGGGGGTGACAGGGGTGATGGGCAACAGGTCCCCTGTGAGTGGGGGTGGCAGGGGTGATGGGCTATATAAGCCCTATGGCTGGGGGTGGCGGGGTGATGGGCAACATAAGCCCTATGGTTGTGGGTGGCAGGGGTGATGGGCAAAAGGTCCCCTGTGAGTGGGGGTGGCAGGGGATTTGGACAACAGGTCCCCTGTGAGTTGGGGTGGTAGGGGTGATGGGCTATATAAGCCCTATGGCTGGGGGTGGCAGGGGTGATGGGCAACAGGTCCCCTGTGAGTGGGGGTGGCAGGGGGGATGGGCAACATAAGCCCTATGGCTGGGGGTGGCAGGGGTGATGGGCAACAGGTCCCCTGTGAGTGGGGGTGACAGGGGTGATGGGCAACAGGTCCCCTGTGAGTGGGGGTGGCAGGGGTGATGGGCTATATAAGCCCTATGGCTGGGGGTGGCGGGGTGATGGGCAACATAAGCCCTATGGTTGTGGGTGGCAGGGGTGATGGGCAAAAGGTCCCCTGTGAGTGGGGGTGGCAGGGGATTTGGACAACAGGTCCCCTGTGAGTGGGGGTGGCAGGGGTGATGGGCAACATAAGCCCTATGGCTGGGGGTGGCAGGGGTGATGGTCAACATAAGCCCTATGGCTGGGGATGGCAGGGGTGATGGGCAACAGGTCCCCTGTGAGTGGGGGTGGCAGGGGTGATGGGCAACAGGTCCCCTGTGAGTGGGGGTGGCAGGGGTGATGGGCAACATAAGCCCTATGGCTGGGGGTGGCAGGAGTGATGGGCAACAGGTTCCCTGTGAGTGGGGGTGGCAGGGGTGATGGGCAACGTCAGCCCTATGGCTGGGTTGGCAGGGGTGATGGGCAACATAAGCCCTATGGCTGGGGGTGGCAGGGGTGATGGGCAACAGGTCCCCTGTGAGTGGGGGTGGCAGGGGTGATGGGCAACATAAGCCCTATGGCTGGGGGTGGCCGGGGTGATGGGCAGCAGGTCCCATGTGAGTGGGGGTGGCAGGGGTGATGGGCAATATAAGCCCTATGGCTGGGGGTGGCAGGGGTGATGGGCAACAGGTCCCCTGTGAGTGGGGGTGGCAGGGGTGATGGGCAACAGATCCCCTGTGAGTGGGGGTGGCAGGGGTGATGGACAACATAAGCCCTATGGCTGGGCATGGCAGGGGTGATGGGCAACATAAGCCCTATGGCTGGGGGTGGCAAGGATGATGGGCAACAGGTCCCCTGTGAGTGGGGGTGGCAGGGGTGATGGGCAACATAAGCCCTATGGCTGGGGTGGTGGGGTGATGGGCAACAGGTCCCCTGTGAATGGGGGTGGTAGGGATGATGGGCAATACAAGCCCTATGGCTGGGGGTGGTAGGGGTGATGGGCTATAAAAGCCCTATGGCTGGGGGTGGCAGGGGCGATGGGCAACAGGTCCCCTGTGAGTGGGGTTGGCAGGGGTGATGGGCAACATGAGCCCTATGGCTGGGGGTGGCAGGGGTGATGGGCAACAGGTCCCCTGTGAGTGGGGGTGACAGGGGTGATGGGCAACAGGTCCCCTGTGAGTGGGGGTGGCAGGGGTGATGGGCTATATAAGCCCAATGGCTGGGGGTGGCGGGGTGATGGGCAACATAAGCCCTATGGCTGGGGGTGGCAGGGGTGACGGGGGTGGCAGGGGTGATGGGCAACATAAGCCCTATGGCTGGGGGTGGCAGGGGAAATGGGCAACAGGTCCCCTGTAAGTGGTGGTGGCAGGGGATTTGGACAACAGGTCCCCTGTGAGTGGGGGTGGCAGGGGTGATGGGCAACATAAGCCCTATGGCTGGGGGTGGCAGGGGTGATGGGCAATATAAGCCCTATTGCTGGGGGTGGCAGGGGTGATGGGCAACAGGTCCCCTGTGAGTGGGGGTGGCAGGGGTGATGGGCAACAGATCCCCTGTGAGTGGGGTTGGCAGGGGTGATGGACAACATAAGCCCTATGGCTGGGGGTGGCAGGGGTGATGGGCAACAGATGCCCTATGGCTGGGTTGGCAGGGGTGATGGGCAACAGGTCCCCTGTGAGTGGGGGTGGCAGGGGTGATAGGCAACAGGTCCCCTGTGAGTTGGGGTGGCAGGGGTGATGGGCAACATAAGGCGTATGGCTGGGGTGGCAGGGGTGATGGGCAACAGGTCCCCTGTGAGTGGGGGTGGCAGGGGTGATGGGCAATATAAGCCCGATGGCTGGGGGTGGCAGGGGTGATGGGCAACAGGTCCCCTGTGAGTGGGGGTGGCAGGGGTGATGGGCAATGTTGGACCCGGCCTCGTCGCATGGTCCCGAACCCTCCTAACCGACCCGACGGGGACAGCCCCCACCCTTCGGAGTCCCTCCGGATTGTACTTTGCTACCCGCACCAGCCTACGCGACCCGGCTCGCCCCGGCCTCGGCCCCAGAGAAGCCCCGACATCGAGGCACCAAGATCCGGCCAGGGGGCACCAAGTGGCCACTCCACCGATCCCGGAGGAGGGGAGTTTCGATGGGACCCCCAACCGTCCCCCAACGCCTGGTTTCGATCGCCCTCCGGCCTTCCTGGGTGCTGGCGCCTCTCCCGCTGGGTGTCTGGCCTCTCCCATCCCGGCCCCTCCGCCCCCCAGGCGCAAGGGTCCGGACATCAAAGGGTTCCAGACCTATATCTGGGGCGGCCCGAAACCAGGACGGCAGTTGTATCCTGGAGTCAAGAGCCCTGCTGATCGGATCGCGGCGATCTACGGAGAAAGACTCATTACCTGGGACTTGGAACTCGGAGCCCTGCTGACTGCGTTGCGGCTCCCCCCTTGCTGAGAAGAAGACCCTCACGGAACATGGGAGCCCTGCTGACCTCGTCGCGGCTCGACCTCGCAGAAGTAAACCATCGGAGCCCTGCTGACCTCGTCGCGGCTTGACCTCGCAGAAGTAAACCATCGGAGCCCTGCTGACCTCGTTGCGGCTCGACCTCGCAGAAGTAAACCATCGGAGCCCTGCTGACCTCCTCGCGGCTCGACCTCATCGAGGCAACCCCCCGAGCCGTGCGGACGACGTCCCGGCTCCCGGAACCCCCCAGCTCGAGGATTGAGAGCTAGGCGCAGGGTGTTCCCGTACCAGGCTGGTACTGAGACTGTCCTGCTACCCCATCCCTACAAGACTTTGAGACTCTTTTGGACCCCTCGACCCACCTGTAAATATTACCACAGAAATCTGCCTTGATTACCGAGAAAGACTTATGAGAATTGATACCCTGGTTGTGTCCCTTTGTGGTGGTGAGGGTGCTTGGCTGATACGATCACAGGAGAAAGACCTCGCCCAGGAGGCTTCCCAACGGCGCTCGGCTACTCGCCTACGGAACGGTGGCCCTCGGGGTGGTCAGTCCAACACCATCCTGGCCACCTTCTAACATTGGTGGCCAGTGGTGCGATCCGAGCCCGACGCAGATCGTACAGCGGGTAACTCACCCACTACCTACCTAGACACAGGGTAACCATGAACGACCAACAGACCACCCCAATCGCGGAGTTCCAACAAGAACGGTTGGAGGAATATACCCATAAGGAACTAAAACAGTTTTGTAAAGACAAAGGCATCGCGACCACCGGATTAAACACAAAAGAGGACCTGCAAAAAGCCCTAAAGACCTGGGTAGAGTCCGAAGCGGCCTCCCCCCAAACCGAAGAAAATCCGGTGCCAAACGTACACCGGCAACCAACCACAGCCCCGGCAGAGGGGAGAACAACCAGCATAGAGACCGGCCTCTCCCCGGAAGAGATGCGAGAACGGGAGAGGGTCAGGACCCACGAGCTGGAGCTCGCCCGACTCTGCCTGGACGGCGAACTCCTACTAGCCAAAAAGAAATTGGCCCTAGAGCAACTGCGGCTGCAAGAAGAAATAGAGGAGAAAAAGCGGCACCGAGAACTGGAAGAGAGGAGGCTAACCCTCGAGCATGAGCGGGGCCTTAAAGAACTTGAAATCAAGTCCAGAAATGTAAAGACCGGCACCTCCGGAAACCGAGACACCCCTCCGCCGGCCGAGGTGAAAGTACATATCCCCAAGGATGTCGTCAAAGAATACTACAAGAACGACAACATCCAACAATGGTTCAAGGCCTACGAGGTAGCCATGACCGCCCATCGGGTACCCCGGAAGGATTGGGGTGCCGGCCTATGGGGACGGTTCCTCAGCGAAGGCAGAGACACCCTGCTACAGCTCCCAGATGCAGTAGTGACCTCTTATGACCATATGAAGGAGGCCCTGCTCACCCGCTATGGGCTCACCCCAAAGATGTACCGCCAACGCTTCCGGGACTGCAAGAAGCTCCCCGGTACCACCTGGGTGGAGTACGTAGACTTTTTTAGCAGAGCCGTGGAAGGTTGGATCAAGGGCAGCAAGGTCACCTCCTACGAACAACTGTTCGACCTCATTGTATGGGAGCACCTCTCCAACAACTGCTTCATCGAGCTGAGACAGCACCTCCTCGACAGCAAGCTGACCGAGCCGCGGAAGCTCGCCGCCGAGGCCGATCGATGGGTGAACACCCGGGTCCCTCGGAACTCGATGGGGGAGTACCAACGGAACACCACGGCCCCCCTGCCAGCGGGGCGGAGGAGGGGGATCGAACAGGAACAGAGACTTTCCAGCGGGGCCACCCCGGAGTCCTCCCCGGGGACCGCCCTCGAACCGCACGTCCCCGTCCCTCGCCCGAAGAGGGGCCCCCCCAGCCCGACCAGGGCCTCGACCGACGGTAACGTGCTACAACTGCCAACAGCCAGGGCACTATGCCAGTGACCCTACCTGCCCCGTGAACCGACGGGCGGGGACCACCGGGCCACCCCCCCGCCAGTTGGCGGCCGCTGCCCTGGGGGAAGGGGGAGAAGAGGAAGAGAACGACGACGCCGGATCAACCGAGTGGGAACCCGCCGCCATGACATTGGTATGCCTGGGCAGCCGGGAAATGGTACCCCGGGCTCCCATCCCGAGCAACACCCAGAAGTACCAACAGTGGGTCACCATTAATGGGCGCCGGGCCGAAGCCCTCCGAGACACCGGAGCCAGCGTAACAGCCGTCCGCTGCCACTTGGTGACCCCCGAACAGATTTTGCCTAATGTACTGTGCCCCGTCCGGTCGGCAGACAACACCTAGAGCTTGTGCCAGATGGCCCGGATCCCCTTCGAGTGGGGGGGAGTGTCGGGCATGCTGAAGGTAACCGTCCGCGACGACGCCCCCGTGTACTGCCTCCTTGGGAACGACCTGGAAAGTTCCACCTGGGCCCACGTCGAGCGCCGAGAGCATCTGGGGATGCTGGGGCTGCCCGAATGGGTCTGCGCAACCACCCGGTCCACGACCGCCCGGGCCATCCGACCGAGCGTAGAGGCTCCCCCCGAAGAGCCGGAGTGGCCCGAACCACCACCTCCCTCCGTCGAAGAAGAAGCCGACACCGAGGCCGGGCCGCCAGAACTCGCCCCGGACGAAGTCGCCGCGCTCGGCGACCTCCCCGAACTCGCCCAATGGCACCAAGAAGGCGGCCCCACAAGGGAGCAGTTCCGCCAAGAACAGAAGACCTGCCCCTCCCTCGAAGGGACCCGACAACAAGCAGCCGCCCAGGCCGCCGGAGACCAGACGGGGACCCACTGGGTCTATTGGGACAATGACCTCCTCTACAGCGAGCAGAAGACAGCAGAATTGGGGGCCAGCCACGTGCTGGTGGTCCCCCTCAGATTCCGGGACTTCCTCCTCAATCTGGCGCATGATGTGCCCCTCGCCAGGCACCTGGGGCAGGACAAAACATAAGGGCGCCTGGTGACTCACTTCTACTGGCCCCGAATGCGGAAGGACGTGGACAATCATTGCCGGACCTGCCCGACCTGCCAAGCCAGCAGGAAGAGCGGGAGAAGGGTCAAAGCCCCTCTCCAGCCCTTTCCAATAGTCAACACCCCATTCGAGCGAGTGGGGATCGACATCGTGGGGCCCCTGGACCCCCGAACCTCCCGAAGACATCGCTTCATCCTCGTCCTGGTCGACCATGCCACCCGATACCCCGAGGCCATCCCTCTCCGAACAGTGACGGCCCCCGTGGTGGGCCGGGCCTTGATGGGAATCTTCTCCCGAGTAGGTTTCCCCCGGGAGGTTGTGAGCGACCGAGGCACCAACTTTATCTCGAAGTATATGCGGTCCCTGTGGCAACAGTGCGGGGTCACCTATAAATTCACCACCCCGTACCACCCCCAGGGGAACGGTCTAGTTGAACGATTTAACCGGACATTGAAAGGAATGATCAAGGGCCTGGGGGAGCCCCTGAGACGCAAGTGGGACGTCCTGCTGCCCTGCCTCCTGTTTGCCTATTGGGAGGTCCCGTAAAAGTCTCTGGGGTTCAGCCCCTTCGAACTCTTGTACGAACACCCGGTCCGAGTCCCTCTCAGCCTGGTCAAGGAAGGCTGGGAGACCACCATCCAAGATGCTCCCCCCGACGTCTACCGGTACCTCCTGACCCTGCCCTCCAAAGGGCCGGACTTACCGTAAAAGCCAGCAAGTGTCAGATAGGCCAAGGATCAGTAACCTATCTGGGACATTAAGTGGGGAGCGGCCAGGTGGCTCCCCTCCAGCCCAAGATCGACGCCATCGTGGCCTGGGAGCCCCCAACCACCCAAACCGCTGTGAGGGCCTTCCTGGGACTCACGGGCTATTACAGGCGGTTCATTCAGAACTACGGAAGCATTGTGGTCCCCCTCACGGAGCTCACATCAAAGAAGCAGCCCAAGAGGGTGCACTGGACGCCCCGCTGTCAGGCGGCCTTCGAGACCCTCAAGACAGCCATGTGTACCACTCCCGTGCTACAAGCCCCCGACTACAGCAAGGAGTTTGTGGTGCAGACGGATGCCTCGGAGTACGGAATCGGGGCTGTCTTGTCCCAAGTGAACTCTGAGGGGATTGACCAGCCGGTGGCCTTCATCAGCCGGCGCCTGCTGCCCCGGGAGCAGAGATGGAGCACCATTGAACGGGAGGCCTTCGCCGTGGTGTGGGCCCTCAAGAAGCTCCGGCCCTACCTCTTTGGCACCCACTTTCGGGTCAAAACCGACCACCGACCCTTGCGGTGGTTAATGCAGATGAGAGGCGAGAACCCAAAATTGTTGCGATGGTCCATCTCTCTGCAGGGGATGGACTTCACTGTAGACCATCGGCCCGGCAACGAACACGCCAACGCCGACGGCCTGTCCCGCTTCTTCCGCCTCGGCGAGGAGAACCCCCAAGACGATGAGTGACTCTCCCCGCCTTCAGCTGGGGGGGACGCCTGTTGGACCCGGCCTCGTGGCGTGGTCCCGAACCCTCCTACCCGACCCGACGGGGGCAGCCCCCACCCTTCGGGGTCCCTCCGGATTGTACTTTGCTACCCGCACCAGCCTTCGCGACCCGGCTCGCCCCAGCCTCGGCCCCAGCGAAGCCCTGACATCGAGGCACCAAGATCCGGCCAGGGGGCACCAAGTGGCCACTCCACCGATCCCGGAGGAGGGGAGTTTCGATGGGACCCCCAACCGTCCCCCAACGCCTGGTTTCGATCGCCCTCCGGCCTTCCTGGGTGCTGGCGCCTCTCCCGCTGGGTGTCTGGCCTCTCCCACCCCGGCCCCTCCGCCCCCCAGGCGCAAGGGTCCGGACATCAAAGGGTTCCAGACCTATATCTGGGGCAGCCCCAAACCAGGACGGCAGTTGTATCCTGGAGTCAAGAGCCCTGCTGATCGGATCGCGGCTGACCCTACGGAGAAAGACTCATTACCTGGGACTTGGAACTCGGAGCCCTGCTGACTGCGTCGCGGCTCCCCCCTTGCTGAGACGAAGACCCTCACGGAACATCGGAGCCCTGCTGACCTCGTCGCGGCTCGACCTCGCAGAAGTAAACCATCGGAGCCCTGCTGACCTCGTCGCGGCTCGACCTCGCAGAAGTAAACCATCGGAGCCCTGCTGACCTCCTCGTGGCTCGACCTCATTGAGGCAACCCCCCGAGCCCTGCGGACGACGTCCCGGCTCCCGGAACCCCCCAGCTCGAGGATTGAGAGCTAGGCGCAGGGTGTTCCCGTACCAGGCTGAGACTGTCCCGCTACCCCATCCCTACAAGACTTTGAGACTCTTTTGGACCCCTCGACCCACCTGTAAATATTACCACAGAAATCTGCCTTGATTACCGATAAAGACTTATGAGAATTGATACCCTGGTTGTGTCCCTTTGTGGTGGTGGGGGTGCTTGGCTGATACGATCATAGGAGAAAGACCTCGCCCAGGAGGCTTCTCAGCGGTGCTCGGCTACTCGCCTACGGAACAGTGGTCCTCGGGGTGGTCAGTCCGACACCATCGGGCTCCCAGAGGGCGCCCTTCTAACAGGCAATATAAGCCCTATGGCTGGGGGTGGTAGGTGTGATGGGCAACATAAGCCCTATGGCTACGGGTGGTAGGGGTGATGGGCAACATAAGCCCTATGGCTGGGGGTGGCAGGGGTGATGGGCAATATAAGCCCTATGGCTGGGGGTGGCAGGGGTGATGGGCAACAGGTCCCCTGTGAGTGGGGGCGGCAGGGGTGATGGGCAACATCAGCTCTATGGCTGGGGGTGGCAGGGGTGATGGGCAACACATCCCATGTGAGTGGGGGTGGCAGGGGTGATGGGCAATATAAGCCCTATGGCTGGGGGTGGCAGGGGTGATGGGCAACAGGTCCCCTGTGAGTGGGGGTGGCAGGGATGATGGGCAATATAAGCCCTATGGCTGGGGGTGGCAGGGGTGATGGGCAACATAAGCCCTATAGTTGGGGGTGGGAGGGGTGATGGGCAACATAAGCCCTATGCCTGGGGGTTGCAGGGGTGATGGGCAATATAAGCCCTATGGCTGGGGGTGGCAGGGGTGATGGGCAACAGGTCCCCTGTGAGTGGGGGTGGCAGGGGTAATGGGCAATATAAGCCCTATGGCTGGGGGTGGCAGGGGTGATGGGCAACAGGTCCCCTGTAAGTGGGGGTGGCAGGGGTGATGGGCAACATAAGCCCTATGGCTGGGGGTGGCAGGGGTGATGATGGGCAACATAAGCCCTATGGCTGGGGGTGGCAGGGTGTTAGACGGACCGGGAGGGTCGGCCGAGGACAAGGGGAGAGGTCTCCGGGGAGAGCCGTCTCCAGCGATCGTACAGATGAGTAACTTCCCCCCCACAGATACACACCACACAAGGATAGGATTTAACGTTCTTTATAGGCGATTTCTTGAGGTACGATGAAATGCTACAAGGAGGTCTGGACTCAGGGGTCCCCTCGGTTCTAGTCTCTTGGTTTGGGAAAAGGGGGTAGCGGGACAGTCTGGTTACCAATCTGGTAGCTGAGATGGTATGGTGGGTGGCTCACAATCCTCGAGCTCGGTGTTCTAGCTTGGACGGGCCTCGGCAGCGCCAGCAGGTCCCGGTGAAGGTGGTCGTTACACGGTCCGCGGCAGCGCCAGCAGGTCCCAGTGAAGGTGGTCGGTACACGGTCCGCGGCAGCGCCAGCAGGTCCCGATGAAGGTGGTCGTTACAACGGTCCGCGGCAGCGCCAGCAGGTCCCGACGAGGATGGATGATGCAGAAGGCCGCGGCTGCGCCAGCAGGCAGGACGATAATTCACAAGGCAGGGCTACGGCAGCGCCAGTAGTCCGTCAAGGCTGAGTTCTTCTCGGTGTCTCTCGACTCCAGGATACAACTGCCTTCCTGCTCTGGAGCCGCCCTAGTTACAGGTCTGGCGCCCTTTGATGTCCGGACCCTCGCACTGGGAGGTCGGGGGGGTCCGGGATGAGGGAGTCCAGACACCCAGCAGGGGGTGGAGCCAGCGCCCGGGGGAGCTGGAGGGCGATCGGCACCTGGCGGGGGAGAGCCATCGACACTTCTTTCTCCCATTGACCTGCCAAGTGGTCCGTTCACCTCCTGGGTGGATGGTGGTGCCGGGATGTCGGGGCCGGGCCAGGCCCAGGGTTAGGGTCGAGCTGAGGCCACGCGGCCTCGTGGCGCAGTGTCCAAGATGGCGGCTGATCCGGCCGGGGTAGCCGGTAGTGGTTCGGCCCCATGATACATGCATGTCCGGGGGCAGGAGTTCCGTCGGGAGACGGGGTGCGGGTTGCCCTTGTGGGTAACACCTGGGAGTCCGGGGCTTGGGCCTTGTCATGCGGGGAGGGAGCAAGCCCTTCATGTGGCCTGTCCAACACAGGGGTGATGGGCAACAGGTCCCCTGTGAGTGGGGGTGGCAGGGGTGATGGGCAACATCAGCCCTATGGCTGGGGGTGGCAGGGGTGATGGGCAACAGGTCCCATGTGAGTGGGGGTGGCAGGGGTGATGGGCAACATAAGCCCTATGGCTGGGGGTGGCAGGGGTGATGGGCAACATAAGCCCTATGGCTGGGGGTGGCAGGGGTGATGGGCAACAGGTCCCCTGTGAGTGGGGGTGGCAGGGGTGATGGGCAACAGGTCCCCTGTGAGTGGAGGTGGCAGGGGTGATGGACAACATAAGCCCTATGGCTGGGGGTGGCAGGGGTGATGGGCAACAGGTCCCATGTGAGTGGGGGTGGCAGGGGTGATGGGCAATATAAGCCCTTTGGCTGGGGGTGGCAGGGGTGATGGGCAACAGGTCCCCTGTGAGTGGGGGTGGCAGGGGTGATGGGCAACAGGTCCCCTGTGAGTGGGGGTGGCAGGGGTGATGGACAACATAAGCCCTGTTAGAAGGGCACCCTCCGGGAGCCCGATGGTGTCAGACTGACTACCCCGAGGGCCACCGTTCCTTAGGCGAGTAGCCGAGCGCCGCTGAGAAGCCTCCTGGGCGAGGTCCTTCTCCTATGATCGTATCAGCCAAGCAACCCCACCACCACAAAGGGACACACCAGGGTATCAATTCTCATAAGTCTTTATCGGTAATCAAGGCAGATTTCTGTGGTAATATTTACAGGTGGATCGAGGGATCCAAAAGAGTCTCAAAGTCTTGTAGGGATGGGGTAGTGGGACAGTCTCAGTACCAGCCTGGTACGGGAACACCCTGCGCCTAGCTCTCAATCCTCGAGCTGGGGGGTTCCGGGAGCCGGGACGTCGTCCACAGGGCTCGGGGGATTGCCTCGATGAGGTCGAGCCGCGACGAGGTCAGCAGGCTCCGATGGTTACTTCTGCGAGGTCGAGCCGCGACGAGGTCAGCAGGGCTCCGATGGTTTACTTCAGCGAGGTCGAGCCGCGACGAGGTCAGCAGGGCTCCGATGTTCCGTGAGGGTCTTCTTCTCAGCAAGGGGGGAGCCGCGACGCAGTCAGCAGGGCTCCGAGGTCCAAGTCCCAGGTAATGAGTCTCTCTCCGTAGGGTCAGCCGCGATCCGATCAGCAGGGCTCTTGACTCCAGGATTCAACTGCCGTCCAGGTTTTGGGCGGCCCCAGATATAGGTCTGGAACCCTTTGATGTCCGGACCCTTGTGCCTGGGGGGCGGAGGGGCCGGGATGGGAGAGGCCAGACACCCAGCGGGAGAGGCGCCAGCGCCCAGGAAGGCCGGAGGGCGATCGAAACCAGGCGTTGGGGGACGGTTGGGGGTCCCATCGAAACTCTCCTCCTCCGGGATCGGTGGAGTGGCCACGTGGTGCCCCCCCTGGCCGGATCTTGGTGCCTCGGTGTCGGGGCTTCGCTGGGGCCGAGGCCGGGGCGAGCTGGGTCGCGTAGGCTGGTGCGGGTAGCAAGGTGCAATCCGGAGGGACCCCGAAGGGTGGGGGCTGCCCCCGTCGGGTCGGGTAGGAGGGTTCGGGACCACGCCACGAGGCCGGGTCCAACAAGCCCTATGGCTGGGGGTGGCAGGTTGATGGGCAACATAAGCCCTATGGCTGGGGGTGGCAAGGGTGATGGGCAACAGGTCCCCTGTGAGTGGGGGTGGCAGGGGTGATGGGCAACAGGTCCCCTTTGAGTGGGGGTGGCAGGGGTGATGGGCAACATAAGCCCTATGGCTGGTGTGGTGGGGTGATGGGCAACAGGTCCCCTGTAAGTGGGGGTGGCAGGGGTGATGGGCAACAGGTCCCCTGTGAGTGGGGTGGTAGGGGTGATGGGCTATATAAGCCCTATGGCTGGGGGTGGCAGGGGTGATGGGCAACAGGTCCCCTGTGAGTGGGGTTGGCAGGGGGGATGGGCAACATAAGCCCTATGGCTGGGGGTGGCAGGGGTGATGGGCAACAGGTTCCCTGTGAGTGGGGGTGACAGGTGTGATGGGCAACAGGTCCCCTGTGAGTGGGGGTGGCAGGGGTGATGGGCTATATAAGCCCTATGGCTGGGGGTGGTGGGGTGATGGGCAACATAAGCCCTATGGCTGTGGTTGGCAGGGGTGATGGGGGGTGACAGGGGTGATGGGCAACATAAGCCCTATGGCTGGGGGTGGCAGGGGTGATGGGCAAAAGGTCCCCTGTGAGTGGGGGTGGCAGGGGATTTGGACAACAGGTCCCCTGTGAGTGGGGGTGGCAGGGGTGATGGGCAACATAAGCCCTATGGCTGGGGGTGGCAGGGGTGATGGGTAACACGTCCCATGTGAGTGGGGGTGGCAGGGGTGATGGGCAATATAAGCCCTATGGTTGGGGGTGGCAGGGGTGATGGGCAACAGGTCCCCTGTGAGTGGGGTTGGCAGGGGTGATGGGCAACAGGTCCCTTGTGAGTGGGGGTGGCAGGGGTGATGAGCAACAGGTCCCCTGTGAGTGGGGGAGGCAGGGGTGATGGGCTATATAAGCCCTATGGCTGGTGGTGGCAGGGGTGATGGGCAACATAATTCCTATGGCTGGGGGTGCTAGGGGTGATGGGCAACAGATCCCCTGTGAGTGGGGGTGGCAGGTGTGATGGGCAACAGATCCACTATGGGTGGGGGTGTTTGTGGTGCTGGCCATGCAACCCCTATAGTGGGCTGTTGTTAGTGGCCAGGATGTGGATCCCCTGTGTGTGTGCCAGTTTGCGTGTATGTGTTTGTTTTGTAGGTGTCTAACTTCCCGCCTGCGCCGTCGGCGTCGGTCCCTGATCCGGTCATAGATGTAGAGTACTGGTATGACCTGCGCGATGGGATTCATGATGTGTTTGTGTCGTACACGCTGCTTGTTGCTCCGTCTCGTACCCGCTGCAAGCTGCTCCGTCTCGTAGCCGTGTATTGAGTTGTGGCGTGAATCGTAGCTGATATGCTTGTTTTCCAGATGCTGTGACGTCCCGTGCCTGACAACCCGTCCGGCGCGTAGGAAGTACGCATCGTACTTGTCATGCCAGAAACTGCTATGGATACTGCTTCCGGGCGACTCGGTTCATCTTTAGGAGTTACGGCTCGGATGGAGAATGGTGCTTGATTCACAGCCTACGTGTCGGTCGTGTTTTTGGCAGTTATGCGCATTGTACTTCCTCTACATGATGGACCCGCTCCATCGGAATCAGCCCCTTAGCAGTGGAGGACTCAGGTGCCACTGTTAGCGGACTTCTCTCCAGATCAGTACCATGTGTGATGTCTTCTACAGATCCTGCAAGCAAAGCAACAACAAAAAATCAATGAAACATGGGCAAATAAGAAGAATCTAGTCCAATCAACACAATATAAATCATCATCATCCTATTCATCTCAAATGCTTAGCAATAGTATACATAAAACATGCATAAAATATTTTTCCACATGGCAACATTACACAGAAAAGGTAAGTTTGTGTCCCTTCAGAGCCATTGAAAGCCTATAGGAGGCAGGGTGTGCAAGGGAAAAAATATAATAACTACAATAAATAATTGATGGTGCCCGACCAGGGACCATTGGGACTCTATGGGAGGCAGGCAAACAAAATCCATTAAACAATGGTGGTGCCCCATCATGACCAATGGGGACTCTATTGGAGGCAGGGTGAGGTGGGTAAAAACCAAAATAAAGGCATTAAATAATTGCGGGTGCCCCACCAGGGCTCATGTGGACTCTATGGGAGATGAGGGCAGGTAAACATTGACAAAATGAATTAAAACAACAACACTTATCATAATCAGCCACAAGCACTAATACATATATCAGGAAATAGAAAACAATAAACAACAATGTCATAGGGCTCTTCTATCAATGTTCCCAGAAAATGGCATTTAAAAATGAAATATACGGATTGAAGTACACTCTGGCTGCACAAAATGGTCGAAGATAGCTCATCCACTACCATCGCTGAGAAGGAGGCATGGAAAATAAAGACAAAATGGCCACCAAGCACACACACATGCTAGCTAACTGGCTCCACAAAAAGGTGGTTATCACATGGCCAGCAAAGAAGGAAGCATAGACACATAAACACACACGCACACACATATACTAAGTAGCTCCACAAAATGGCAGTCATCCTATGGCCACCAGAGAAGAATGCACAGAGAATAAAGACAAAATGGCCACCATGCCCACACACACACATAATGGTTACACAAAATGAGAAGAGAACCACGGCATGACCAGCAGAGAAAGAGACATGGAGAACAAAGAAGACTGTTGCCCTGTCCTACCTGAGGCAACGTCTCCACCTCAGAAAAAAAAAATGGTATCATTGCAAGGAAAGGATTGCAAAGATATTATTTACCCAATGTGTCTGGGCCCTACATTCGACTGCCCTTTACCCACCAACATAAAACCAGAAATGACAAAAAGGAAAATTAAATTGATGTAAAAAAATCTGTGCTCACAATATCACCCATGTCACCCATTCATGAACCCACAAACATTGTGGGCAAGAGAAAGGAAGCCGGGAACAAAGGAAGATGTCTGGCTACATGGGTATGGAGTTCAGGAGGCACACCAAAACATGCCAGTAACAGGCACAGGCAAACAAAAACATAAAATAGCCTTCTTTTTACATTTACTATCCAAAGCCATTCACAACCCTATCAATGTTTTTAAAATGCATATAGCACAGCAGCAGTGAGAATGTGGAAAATACATCAAAAATACACCCACAACCTACTGCAGAACATAGCCTCAAATAGTAAAACAACATCACAGCAAAATGGTAAACAAATCAGTGTTGAATTCAAAAACCCACACAAGAAAATGGAGAAAAGGAATTTATAACCCTAGTCTTCCACCATAAAAAGAATTGCAAACATTTCCCCTTAAAAAATGTTAAGTCCACTTGGGCCCCCTCTTCTCCAGCCCAAACTCCAGATGAACCAAACAACAAAGATACAAGTTACAAAAAATAACAAAAAATACTGGTGCATGGCCTCCCTCAAACAACAAACATTTTCCAGAGTGCTGCATTAAACCTGGTTGATTTCTCCTGAAACGTCAAGATTCTAATTGTGTGGATAAAGCAGAGATTGTAGACAAAGAGATAAATTGATGCTTTCCCTTGAAAAATCCAAATCTAAAGTGCCATAGGGGTGGACAAAGCAGAGGGAGGAGTCTTTAGTACAAGAACACAAGGTTGCTAGTATATGTTCAGTAGACTCCCAGTCTCCATAGCACTTCTTTCCTGTTTATAAAAAAAAAAAATGGCCAGACTTTCTTTGGGTAAAATATCAACATGAAAATCCATTTCAAGTTCATTTTCCAGCTGCTCCAGTAACAAATCTAGTTGAAATGCTGACCTACGACCACCCACATTAAAGTACTGCCACTTCTGTTCAGAACAACCATGGAACTTTCTGATCGTGTTCCACAAAATACAAACTCGAGCGTTCATGCTCTATCCTAGTTTCTGGTGCTTCTCAAGATCAGATATTCTTCAAATAGGAGAATTAATTACTCGATGTAGTGTCATGGTGTTAAAATCGGAAATTCCACGTAATGAGGAATTGCCAAATTACTAAAATCACTTGAGTAATTAATTTATGCCCAGGCCTAGAGAGAACCAGGTTTCCTGAAGCTGGGCTCAGATGGCGCACGGATGGTCACATTCAGCATTGCCTTTGGCATGCCTTAGGTGCGTAGAAGCACATCTACTGCACATCTGCAATGCAGCTGCCATTAAGTAGGTCCTGGGAAGGAGGAGGAGAGCAGGGGCAGTGGATGGGGCTGGGAGGGGACATAAGAGGTAGGAAATGGAGAGCGGGAGAACGTGGAGGTGGGAAATGAGTTATAGAAAGCGTGGGGAGGCAGAGGGCGAGAAAAGAGTAGGAAAAAGCCAAATAAATGGAGAGAATGAAGGGTAAATATAATTCATATCCTAAAGTAACAATAACTCATTCCCCGCCATGCACAGTTTCGTCATCAATGAAGTCAGTTCAGGTGTTGCAGTGATGTCATAGATCCTGCTCTGCGTAGTGTAAATATAACTTATACCCTAAAATAACAATAATTTGTGCCCCCCTATGAGTGATGTCATTTCAGATGGTGCAGTGATGTTACATTGATGTCACACTTCATGTCATGGGTGATGTAATGTGTAGGGTAATTAGCAGTGCATGGCGTGGGCACAAGTTATAGTTGCTTGATACTTGAAAAAACTAGAAAGGATTAATTTCATTTTTAAACGTTCTTTGTCACTGATATATTCACCTAACTATAACGTTCCTTTAACTTTTTTTCAGTGAATTTCAGTGGGTTTTCTAAAAATGTAAAGTAAGAAATAATTCCAATTCACAATTCCTGACTATAACATCACTTTAACCTTTGGTTGGTATATTTATATATCTACAGTCAAAAATACATATATATATAATATATTTAATATGTACAGAACCAGGGTACAGTCATGCTATAGTTAGATGAATATGGGAGCTGAAACAACGCATTTTAAACAAAAGAAAAATTGATATTCACCAGTCATTGTTTACTAAGCTAACTACTAACTAGAACATGTGCCCCTATCATGCTCAATGATGTCGTCAGTGATGTAATCTGAGATGTTATCAGTGATTTCATCAAGGATGTCATTGAACATGTCATGAATGATACAGTCTGTAAGGTCATAAGCAGAGCATGGTAGGGGCACTGGTTCTCCTTAGCTCAGTAAACTACAACTGATGAAATTAATATATATATATATATCCTTTCAATGTGGCCCCCTTCACCGACCAGTTGGGCGCTCTCCGGCGGTGCAAGGAAGTACGGCAGAGCCTAGCCATTTCAAATTCCAACACCAGTTCCCCGTAGGGGATTCTTCCCACACTCACAGATTCTGCAATAATTTCAGTCCACTTTAAACTTTGTTGCTTTTATTGAATATATATATATATATATGTGTGATTATTACCTACTGGCAGTCGCCAGTAGGTAGTTATAGTTAGGACCTATTTTCCATAGGAAATCCGCAACATTCTATTTGGAATAACGTTGGCACCGATTGACGAATCTTCGTGAAATCTTCCAAACTTTTGGCCAGCTCCGGTCCACTCCTATCCTGAAAATTTCACGGTGATTCGTCAAGCGGGGGCCGAGAAAAAAGGGGGGTCCCAAAACGCGTTTTCCCCATGCATTTTCCAAAAGGACCTGTTGACACAGCTACAGCCAGAACTGCTTAACGGAATTACACCAAATTTGGGAAAGAAGTAGTCCTCAGTTCAGACTCGTGCCTTTTGCTTAAATGGTGTAAATCCATTCAGTAGTTCCTGAGAAAATTAGAGTTAAAAAGATAGATCTATCTGGGCGGAGCCTAACCACACATCTCATCGTGAGATCTAATTGGCTGTCAGTACTTCATCCAAGAAGTGTTGGCAGCTATCTTGGGACCAATATACATGATAGCACCTCATTAAAAAGCATTGCAGTTAATAGAAGGTTTTAAGACTTTAGTTACATTATAAATCATTTGTTGATGGTACCATACTCATTTTAGGAATTGTGGTGTGTTCTAAGGTGATTTTACCAAGTGAAAAAGCCTTTTGCTGTGATATCATGAATCATGTTTGAGAAGAAACTATTTTCTCATGCTTTTCCCACAGAGGTTTGGAAGGTGATCTATAAGCTAAACTGAGAGCATATTTTCTGTAAATTCACATTATCTTTCTCAGTCATGTGAGAATGAAGTCTGACATTCTCAGTAAAACATGTACATCCAACAAGGGCAGAGACAGTCAGTTGATTCCTTTGTGTTCTACTGCAGCTTCCCAGAGTGTTCTAAAGAACAACTAGAGCGTTAACAGTCCTACTTATGACAAATCTATTGCACACCTGAAGCCATCTTGATTGGAATAAAGTGGTAACTCTTAAAACATTTAATTTAAAAAGGAACAAAATGAGGGGGTTCATTTTGCCATAGAAAGTATGATTAGTGCTGCAGAAAGAAAAATTAGGGCACATTTTGAGTGACTTCTCAAATCCTCTTCTATTTCATTAAATATTCTGACATGCAGACTGAAACATGCACTTTCAATACCAGCAGCAGACTTCCCTGGTGAGCAGTAGCTTTACTACAGTGATCTAATAAGCAACTAGAGTGCTAACATTCTGAATTTATGGCAACTGTGTGACACATCTGAATGCCTTCTTGATGGAGTCAAAGTAAAAAACTGAAAGTATTTCCTACTGAGGAGACTGTAGTAAATGAGGTAATTAGGAAACTTCATAACAAATAAGTCTCCCAAAATGGCCACCAGAGACAAAAGAGCCCAAATGTAGCCCAAATATCACCCAGATGTAGCCCAAGTATAGCCCAATGACAGAATGTCCCAGAGTGTTCTAACGAACAACTAGAGCGCTAACAGTCTTACTTATGACAAAAGTATGGCACACCTGAAGCCATCTTGATTGGAATAAAGTGGTAACACTTAAAACATTTAATTTACAAAGGAACAAAATGAGGGGGTTCATTTTGCCATAGAAATTATGCTTAGTGGTGCAGAAAGAAAAATTAGGGCACATTTTGACTTCTCAAATCCTCTTCTATTTCCTAAAACAATTCTGACATGCAGACTGAAACATGCACTTTGAATACCAGCAGCAGACTTCCCTGGTGAGCAGTAGCTTCACTACAGTGATCTAATGAGCAACTAGAGTGCTAACATTCAGAATTTATGGCAAATGTGTGACACATCTGAATTCCTTCTTGATGGAACCAAAGTAAAAAACAAAGTATTTCCTACTGAGGAGACTGCAGTAAATGAGGTAATTAGGAAACTTCATAACAAATAAATCTCCCAAGATGGCCACCAGAGACAAAAGAGCCCAAATGTAGCCCAAATATCACCCAGGTGTAGCCCAAGTATAGCCCAATGACAGAATGTCCCAGAGTGTTCTTAAGAACAACTAGAGCGCTTACTGTCTTACCTATGACAAAAGTATGGCACACCTGAAGCCATCTTGATTGGAATAAACTGGTAACACTTAAAACATTTAATTTAAAAAGGAACACAATGAGGGGGTTAATTTTGCCATAGAAATTATGATTAGTGCTGCAGAAAGAAAAATGAGGGCTCATTTTGACTTCTCAAATCCTCTTCTATTTCATTAAAAAATTCTGATATGCAGACTGAAACATGCACTTTTAATACCAGCAGCAGACTTCCGTGTTGAGCAGTAGCTTTACTACAGTGATCTAATGAGCAACTAGAGTGCTAACATTCAGAATTTATGGCAAATGTGTGACATATCTGAATACCTTCTTGATGGAATCAAAGTAAAAAACGGAAAGCATTTCCTACTGAGGAGACTGCAGTAAATGAGGAAATTAGGACACTTCATAACAAATAAGTCTCCCAAGATGGCCACCAGAGACAAAAGAGCCCAAATGTAGCCCAAATATCACCCAGATGTAGCCCAAGTATAGCCCAATGACAGAATGTCCCAGAGTGTTCTAACGAACAACTAGAGCGCTAACAGTCTTACTTATGACAAAAGTATGGCACACCTGAAGCCATCTTGATTGGAATAAAGTGGTAACACTTAAAACATTTAATTTACAAAGGAACAAAATGAGGGGGTTCATTTTGCCATTGAAATTATGATTAGTGCTGCAGAAAGAAAAATTAGGGCACATTTTGACTTCTCAAATCCTCTTCTATTTCCTAAAAAAATTCTGACATGCAGACTGAAACATGCACTTTGAATACCAGCAGCAGACTTCCCTGGTGAGCAGTAGCTTTACTACAGTGATCTAATGAGCAACTAGAGTGCTAACATTCAGAATTTATGGCAAATGTGTGACACATCTGAATTCCTTCTTGATGGAACCAAAGTAAAAAACAAAGCATTTCCTACTGAGGAGACTGCAGTAAATGAGGTAATTAGGAAACTATATAACAAATAAATCTCCCAAGATGGCCACCAGAGACAAAAGAGCCCAAATGTAGCCCAAATATCACCCAGGTGTAGCCGAAGTATAGCCCAATGACAGAATGTCCCAGAGTGTTCTTAAGAACAACTAGAGCGCTTACTGTCTTAGCTATGACAAAAGTATGGCACACCCTAAGCTATCTTGATTGGAATAAACTGGTAAGACTTAAAACATTTAATTTAAAAAGGAACACAATGAGGGGGTTCATTTTGCCATAGAAATTATGATTAGTGCTGCAGAAAGAAAAATTAGGGCACATTTTGACTTCTCAAATCCTCTTCTATTTCATTAAAAAATTCTGATATGCAGACTGAAACATGCACTTTTAATACCAGCAGCAGACTTCCGTGGTGAGCAGTATCTTTACTACAGTGATCTAATGAGCAACTAGAGTGCTAACATTCAGAATTTATGGCAAATGTGTGACATATCTGAATACCTTCTTGATGGAATCAAAGTAAAAAACGGAAAGCATTTCCTACTGAGGAGACTGCAGTAAATGAGGAAATTAGGACACTTCATAACAAATAAATCTCCCAAGATGGCCACCAGAGACAAAAGATCCCAAATGCAGCACAAATATCACCCAGATGTAGCCCGCATGTAACCCAATGACAGAAGAGTGCAAAACACTTACTTTTTGTGTATTTGCAGTTTTATATAGTGCAGACTTGTCAGGTATTGGAGTGCTTTACATGAGCATTGGTTACATCACACAAGATCAAATTCATTTTGGTTGTAGACATGTGGAGATTAAGTGATTTGACCAGAATCACAGAATGTTGAGCTGAAGCAGAAACTCCAACCTGATTCCCCAGTTGCAAAGTCTGCAGCTCTGGAAGTAACACCACATACTCTCCCCTAAGTGCAACATTTAATCAAGTGGTCAACTGGATAAAAAAACATAAAGATTACAAATAATTTAAAAGTTCTTTGTCGCTATTTGAAAACTCAGAAAATATGTCCTCATTTTAGTTTTTTAGAGCGCTAACAATAATTTTGATGCAAATAAGACCCTCTCATATATGTAATTTCTAAAGGAAATGCTCTAGGTATTACAGTTTTGATTACATCAAGATGACGTCAGGAGTTCCACACTTTTGTAATAAATATAGAATGTTAGCAATCTAGTTGTTCATTGGGATACTGTTGAGAGGCAGAGGCCAGGGGCATGGACTCTGAAAATTGAAGGCAGGTAGGAGAGTGCAGAGGCAACAATTTGACCACACTGGGCAGGCAGGAAGGGCAGTGGCAGCACAACAGACTATGGAGGGCAGTGGAAAGGGGGGCAGGGGCAACAAACCAACAATATAGGACTGGCCACAGAGGCTGTGGCAAAATAATAAACCATTGTGGGCAGAAGGAAGAGGCAGTGGTAGTACAACCATACATGCCAACAGACCCATTTCAACCAGGAAACGTCCAATGTTTTTAAGCTCAAATGAGCTTTATTTGATCTGTCTCCTGTCTACTATCTCCTCTTTTTCAATGTTACTCAAAGGGGAAAATCAATACCCCAGTTTGTTTTTCAAAATCTCCCTCTTACCAAGTTCAAAATGTTTGCAAGTATGGTACATTGGATCATGGTAGGCAGGAGGAATTGTGGTAGGGACATGGACTCGGATAACAGAGGACAGGAGGGACATGAAGAGGTGCACCAAACGAACCCTACAGGGCAGGCATCAGGGTTTGCAGCAGCACAATACACCACACAGGGCATGCGGGACGGGAGTGCAGCACAACAATCCATAGAAAGCAATAGGGAGGGGACAGGACCATGCACATGGACAACAGAGAACAGAGGGGAAAGAGGCAATGGTAGCTAGCTGACCATAATGGACAGACAGGAGAGAAAGCTGCAGCATAACAGACCATAAAGGGCAGGAGGGACGGATCAGGGGCATTACAATGGAACAGACAAGTCAGGAGGGAGGGAATAGGGGTCTGCACATGGAAACAGAGGGCTGGGGGCAAGGGGGCAGGGCAGGAGCAGCAAGATGACCATGGAGGTCAGGCAGGATGGGCACTAGAAACAAGACACACCATGGAGAGCAACAGTGAGACTATGATGCCATACACACAGACCATGGAGGGACGGTGGGAGGGGGTCAGGGGCAGCTAGCTAACCACACAGGGAAGGTGGGAGGGGCCATGGCAGCACAGAAGACCATGCATGGCAAGTGGGAGGGTTAGTGGCAGCACAATAGCTATGATGGGCAAGAAGGAGGGTGCAGGGGCATGCACAAAGGACCATGGAGGATAGAAGGGAGGGTCAGGACCTGGGCACAGACAAGAGAGTTCAGGGGAAGGGGCCTCACAACAGACCGCGTGGGGCAGGCAGGAGGAGCAGTTGCAGCACAACAGACCAGGGAGGGCAGAAGGGTCTGGCAGTAAAATTGACCATGGAGGACAGGAGGAAGGGGATAGGGGCATGGCATGTGGACAGGCAGGGTGGAGGTGGCAGGGACAGGTTACAGTCATCTGACAATGCTAGGCAGGTGGGAGGGGAGTGGCAGATCAACAGAACACTCAGAGTAGATAGGAGTGGCAGGTCCATGGAACATGGTGGGCAAAAAGGATGGAGCAGGGGCATACACAAAGACATCGGAGGGCAGGGGGAAGGAGAATAGGGGCAGCATGCTAAGCACAGAGGCTAAGCAGGAGGTCAATGATGGGCCATAGAATTGGGCTATGGAGGGCAGGAGGAGTGGACTGGTACATCATGCTAAATGGAGGGCAGTGGCAGCACATCAGACCATGCATGGCAGGAGGGAGGAGGCTAGTCCATGGATTCAGGCAACAGAGGATAGGGAGGAGGTGTATGGGGCAGCAAGCTAACTGTTCAGAGAAGGTGGGTATTAGGAACTTTATTGTTTTTAAAATCTGTGTCTGTGCGAACTACTTAAAATATGAACAAGTATGCAGCATAATCTCACTTTTATTCGGGAAGAAGAGGACTTTTGTGACTGTGACTCCGGGCTCACTTGGCAGAAACACCCCCTGACCCTCCACCCCCATCGCAAAATGTAATGCCCGTGAAAAGGGTAGGTGGACGCAGTGTTATATAGAACATACTCCTGAGAGCACGATTGAAAATGAAAACTAGATATAGTATATGGTATAAACTATGCACCAAAAAGTGTGAGATAAGATGAACCGGGGCGTGATATATAATATGCAATACATTGTGCGCAATGACAGATTCATTGGAGAGTGCGAGATAGCACAGGCACTAGCGCGTGCTATGCGATATGCGCCTTGGAGTGTAATATGCACAGGGCAGTGTTGTGTAACCTAACTAGTCTCTAAAGTTGTAATATAAAATATGTGCTGGGGAGTGTAACGTTGCATATGCACTGTGACAAAGATATGGATCCCAGATTGTAATATGTATGGCATAACGCTGTGCGTTATAACATAGGCATCGAGGAAGGCACGTTAGATGGGGCAATATAACCCGTGCAAAGGCAAGTGTGGCATGACATATTCACGAGGTGGTGTTACAGTGCACATGGGCTAGAGAGTGTCATAGCATACGCAATAGCTGGTGGAATACAACACAGAGGTGTGTGGCACTCGGCAGGCCCTGGTGGGTGTAACACAGCATTGGGCTCAGCCAGGAGCACGCTGTGACTCTCAAGTGAGGTTCGTCTTCTTTCCAGAGAGTAAAATAAAAAGTATTACACATCCGGCGGTGGATGTGTGTTTTATTAACCGTGAGGGAGGTTTCTTGCATAGTTTGGTCGAATTTTTGTCGAATCCCCTTTGAATGGCTTGGTGTGCGTGTGTATTAAATGTGCCCGTCAATAGCTACCCATGCTTGTATAAATAAACGACAAGGGTGTCTACTTGGAGAGTACCCACCTGCGGGGGCGCCGGGATTAGGCACGGTAGGGCGTCAGACACGTCAGAGCTTCACTAGCGGTGTAAATACATTCCATGTGGATTCATTGTATGCATAGTCAGCTTTTAATGAATGTCACGCAAATCGTCATATTGATAGGTACATACTTTTTGTGCAGCATGTCCTAGGTGTTTCTATAAATATATATATTTTTTAAATAATAAAAAACAAAGGCCGGCCCCGGGGGATGGGGTCCCCGGGGCCATAAGTGGCCTGAGGAGGGGGGCAACGCGGCCCCCTTCCAAATTAATTTTTTTCAACAAAAAAAATTAGGGTGCAGGTCCTGGGGGATGGGGTCCCCAGGGCCAATACATTGGAAAAAGAAGGGGGGCCACACAGCCCTCCTTCTTAATAAAATAAAATAAATAAAAGACAGGCATCGCGCCGGAGGCCACGCCAACTCCTTGCAGCCCTCTGCAAACGCACCCTCTGGCCAGTTGTAAGTTGGGGAATTAATTCCCCTTCAATACTGAGTGTCCCTGAGGGCCAACTAGCCCAACAGGTATCTCCAGTATGCGCCAGGGAGCTGCGTTGCAGACAGGTGTTCTGAGGCCACACCCCTTTTTACACCTCTATGCAACACAGCTCTCTGTCACTTACTGGAGGTACCTAGTGGGCTAGTTTGACCCTAGGGACCCTTAGGATTCAAGGGGACTTAATCTCTCAACTTAGAACGGCCACAGGGCGCGTTTACACAGTGGTGAAGGGAAGGGACAGGGCCTGAGGTGACGTGTGCAAACACGCCCTGTGGCGTGTTTTAAGTTGGGGAAATAATTCCCTTTCAATCCTGAGGGACCCTGGGGGCCAACCATCCCACCAGGTGCTTCCAGTAAGCGCCACTGCTCTGCATTGCAGAGAGGTGCTGCAGGCCGTGCACCTTTTTACACCTCTCTGCAATGGTGCTTACTGGACGTACCTAGTGGGCTAGTTGGACCCTAGGGACCCTCAGTATTCAAATGAACTTAATCTCCCAACTAAAAATGGCAACAGGGCTTGTTTACACAGTGGTGAAGGGAGGGGACGGGGCCTGAGTTAACGTGTGCAAACACGCCCTGTGGCGCGTTTTAAATTGGGGAAATAATTCCCCTTCAGTCCTGAGGGACCCTGGGGGCCAACTAGCCCACCAGGTGCTTCCAGTAAGCGCCACTGCGCTGCGTTGCAGAGAGGTGGTCTAGGCCGTGCCCCTTTTTACATCTCTCTGCAATGCAGCTCTGTGGCGCTTACTAGAGGTACCTAGTGGTCTAGTTGGACCCTAGGGACCCTCAGGATTCAAGGGGACTTAATCTCCCAACTTAAAATGGCCACAGGGCGTGTTTACACAGTGGGGAAGGGAGGGGACGGGGCCTGAGGTGACGTGTGCAAACACGCCCTGTGGCGCATTTTAAGAGGTAGTTTTAATCCCCTGCCCTATTCTATACTAGGGGCTTACAGAGGAGGTCATGCTAATCACAGGGGGACCCCACCGCATAGTGTTCCCTGGTGTATGTAGGTGTTTTCACTGTATTCTGAGTGTCTTTTAACATAGCACTGGCTCTAGGACTGGTTAGTCAGACTCAGTTACCACCAGTATCCGTCAGAAAAAGTTGAGGGTACAGGATGATTTTGCAACAAGGCTGCTTTCTGCTCTTCTGTTTGTTCTTTCTGCACGTTATCCTTCTTCCTGCACTTTTCTTCGTCTTTGAGGACTTCTGTTGCTTCTTTCTGCATTTCTTTTTTTCTTTCTGTGCGTTTTTTCTTCTTTCTTCACATGTCCTATCTCTGTAGGCATAGTTAGAAATTAGCATTTAAAAAACCTTTGAAATTCACTGAAAAAACCACAGGTTTCAGGCATGTTATAGTTAGGAATTAGCATTTAAAAAACCTTAGAAATTCACTGAAAACACCATAGGTTTCAGGGGCGTTATAGTTAGCTGGACTTTTCACTCGTACAAAACCATTGAAATTCCCCCGTTATAGTTAGTTCAGCATCACTCATGACATTACTGATGACATCTCAAATGACATCACTGATGACATCATCCTTGTGATAGAGTGGCAGACCTCCTCTCCCCCTAATATAACCTTTGATACACACATTCAAAAATAGAAACTAAAATTTTCAAAACAATGGACATACCAATACCAGTTACAACAACCTATTCAGTAATTCTAAGATCCACATACACATCCACTCATTTACCAACAGTCCTATACAGTCACTTATACATGTACTCACTCATCATATGTACTCATACACCTATACATTCTATTACACAACGCCACTCATCCATAGAGTTACTCACACGCATAGTCACTCATTCTAATAAAGAATCAAACATCCATTTACTTGCATATACATTTATACACACACCACCACACTTACTTCTACAGAAACTTACACATACTTAGGGGCCGAATCCGATCCTGTATTTTTGTTTTCCGTACGACTCGTATTCGTAATTTGTCCCGCACGAATTGTACAAGTCCCGTCCCACCCGTGAAGTACAATTCGTACGGGAAAAATACATACGCATCGGTCCGATCCATACGAATTCGATCGGGAAAAGTTGTACGAGACGGACCTGGACACTTTTCCGTACGAAGCCTAAAAATACAGTCCGACTATACAAGTACGATCCGGACCGGCTTTCCGATTTAGGATTCATACGGAAAACTTCACCTGCTACAAAGCAAACATTGTATGACTCGTATCCCGGGAAAAGTAGTTCCCGGGGTGCGAGTCGTACAGGGGTACGAGTCGTACAGGCCCCCCCATGCATATGTACGCACCTCTCAACAACATTGCGTATGTACACACCGTACAACAACATCATCACGTATATACGGTGCGTACCCCAACATCGTGTATGTAGGCACCTCACAACAACATCATCGCGTATGTACGGTGCATACCCCAACATCGCGTATGTAGGCACCTCACAACAACATCATCGCGCATGTACGGTGCGAAACCCCAACATCGCGTATGTACGCACCCCTCAACATCCTCGCGTATGTACGGTGCGTACCCCAACATTGCGTATGTATGCACCTCACAACAACATCCTGTATGTACACACCTTACAACAACATCATCACGTATGTACGGTGCGTACCCCAACATCGCGTATGTACGCACCTCACAACAACATCATCGCGTATGTACGGTGCGTACCCCAACATCACGTATGTACGCACCCCACAACAACATCATCGCGTATGTACACACCTAACAACAACATCATCGCGTATGTATGGTGCGTACCCAAACATCGCGTATGTACGCACCTCACAACAACATCGCGTATGTACGCACTGTACATAGGCAATGTAAAACAGCACAAGGAGGGTCTATTCGACTCGCACAACACCACAAAACATGTCTACAGTGCACAAAACATGGAAATGACTGACCTGGCCACATCCAAACTGGCAAACAGCGGACCAAACTCACAACCACCCCTTATAACACACCCACCAAAAATTCAAACTGAGGCCCACCCACAAATGGACCAATAAAAAGGGCCCACACACACAAACCATGAGCCTTTGCAACAGACTCACTGCAGCTAGAAAGCACACACCAACAGCTGCACCCATCCACCTTAAAATATACACCTTCACACAACCTCCTTCACACATACCCCCTCTTCACATTCCGACCCACACCTTCACATTCAGACCCACACACCCACAACCATCCACACCCTCACCCCACACCATGCCCACAGACAAGAATCCAAAGTTCACAAGGGAGGAGCTGGAGATCCTTGTCAATGAAGTCATCAGAGTCGAGCCACAGCTGTTTGGAACATTGGTCAGACAGACCAGCATAGCCAAAAAATCACGCCTGTGGCAGAGGATCGTTGGTGAATGCTGTTGCACCCATCAGAAGGACCAGGACTGAATGCCAAGCCAGGTGGTACGATCTGCGGAGGGCGGTCAAGCGAAAAATGAATGAAGACTACGCCCAGAGCAACATCACTGGAGGTGGTGGGCCCCGCAGACCAGTACTTTTCCATCCCTGGGAGGAGAAGGTGATGGCCCTGCTTCCGCCGGTGGGAGTACATGGGCTTCAAGGACTTCCAGAGCCTGGTGAGTACACAAACAACTTACGTAACATGGGGGTAATGGCATCCACACCCCAACTACACAAAATGCACGCAACTACCCCCAAGCCCTCACGGGCCAGAACCAGTCAAAAACAACGCTAATGCCAATAACATGTGTATGCCCCATTGAGAAAGCAAGGCCATGCTATGTCTCATGCTACACGAAGCACCAACCCAAGAATGGATGTCTGCTATGCTGGGAGGGTGGGTGTCACAAAATGCATTTTTGAACTCCAAATCAGACACAATTGCCCCCATCCCATATGGCACAGGTACATACCCATGCACCATGCACAATGCACAGGGATTGGGAAAGTACTGACAAGATAGCTGACACTTGGCCCGGGTGTAGGCAGCACAAGGCCCTCCTGTGACCAGTGCAAACACAAACACCAAGACAACAAGGTCAGATAGCTAGGACAGGAACTCACACTCACTGTCATGGCAGCATGCTCCATGGGGGGACAGCTACATCACCTGGGAGCCCCAGTGCAAAATCACACTACACCCACCAGCAGGCCCTGTCACACACACCCCTTACACAAGCAGACACCCCCAGGACAGGCAATGGATTTACCCAATGTCAAAATGGACATGTAACACAACAACACCAATACATAGCCGAAGAAGCATCCAAGCCAAAAATCTACATGTCAAAGACTCAGGAGAACATATCAATCTGTCCCCCGCAACATACCCATCCATTAGTGAACATTGAGGAGAATGCTAGGCACATACAACTATCTGGAGGAACAGTGCTAACTTGAATGTGTATGGAACATGGATGTTGCATGAAACAGCATTAACGTTGTCTGTCTCTCACACACAGGGCAACGTGATGAATCTCCCCCCAACAATGGGGGTGAAGAATCACAGTCCCAGGCTCGAGAGGAACCTGATCCCACCGGCAGCGACGCCTCTCAACGCTCCACGGATGACCCCGACCGACCTGAAACCTCTGGTGTCCAAGCCCCTGCAGCACCTGGTTCAGGAACATCTGTGCCAACTACCACCCCCTTTCCTGCCACATCCCAGGAGACAACGAGGAGCCCTGCCCGCAGTGAACAACTGAGCCAGTCTGACCAGGAGGGACAAGGTGAGCTGAGCACCCAGGAGGAGGCAGACAACACCACCACTGCCATCCCTCAGGAGTCCCGTAGACCCGATGTGCCCACAACGGCAGCCCAGGCTTGTGTGGGCAGGGGTGGTGGGAGTGGAGGCAGGCGGAGGCGAGAACCTGACCAGCCAACTGAAGGGACCGGTATGTCACACATAGACAACATCATGGACGCATACCGGCATGACACCAGGGAGTTCAGCCAGGTAGTGGTGACCCTCACAGAGATAAAGAACCAGCAGGCCGAGCAACATGCCAGTCAACAAAACACCAAGTACGGATGGAGGCAAGATTGGATGAGCTCCTGGCGGTGCAAAGGGACATAAGCTATTCACTCCGTCGGATCACCGACAACATGGGCAACCCTCCCTGTGCCACCAGGCGAAGACCACCACCTGCCACAGGGAGGGAGGGAGGAGGAGGATTCGTCCGACGGAGCGTCCCAAGCATTGTCAAGGCCTGCATCTGAGGGTTCCCGGAGGAAGGTGGGTCGTCCACGGAAAAGACCGTGAGAGGCAGCAGACCATCCACATCTCCCAGGTCACCTGGCCTGGCACCTGGCCACCATGTGCGACAGCATCACCTTATTGACTGACATCATCTGCCACATGGACTTGCTGGTCACAGTCTGACCGATGATGCCAAACACTGTGGCCTGGACACTGATGACTTCAAATGCCAAGGATCCCATCTCCCCCTGTGAACTTTGGATTCTATGGTCCCTGTATTGCACCTTTTTCTGTGCACAAATCACGCCCCAGACCTATAATAAAAAAATGTATAATTGTAATTTTATGTTGCAGTCATTTCGCATGAGTCCACAGCATACGTGTGGGGATATGTCAAAGTATGCCTGAGTGTGGAAATAACTCCAGCCATCCATACTCTTGGATCTGAGTCCGGTCGAGGACACACATGGGTCACAATGTATCACCAAATACAGACATGGAGCCCAATACTCACCCGTGAGGGCCTCAAGCTGCTGAGGGGAGGCTTGCAATACTGCTCAGACAGACCAATTTGGCAGAGTATCATGAAGGTGTAGAGGTCATGGGTCATGTTGAGGTGCCCGGGGAGGGAGTCCCAGGTCTGTTTGGCAAGGTGGGAGAACTATCTCCTGCATGCAGTTGTTCTGTGGATGTGATGAATGGTGGCCAGGGCAAGGTTGTCTGCACGGAGTTGAGTCAACGGGGTGTTGGATGACAGACGTCCAAGGTCGGTTTTGGGTCTGGGGTTGTGGACTGCCTCCTGAGTGTGGTTGAGGAGTCTGAAGGTGATCCTGCAGCAGACAGTGAGCCATTGTAGCTATCTCAGGTGGACGGTGATGTGGCTGGGGCGGGGGATGTTGAAGATGAGGTGTGCGGATGCACCCTGGATGTGGACAAGTTCTCCTGCAGTTTTGCTGTTGTCCCTCCGTACAGGGCGTTGCTGTAGTTGACCCGGCTGGTGTCGTGGACCTGGGGGACGGTCTGTCTTGCCTTGGAGTGGATCTACCTGTGGATCATTTGCAGCATGCGGAGGGTGTTGCAGCATGAGGTACAGATGGTGTTGAGTTGCATGATAATTGTGAGCGATGAGTCCATGATGAACACCAGCTTGCGTGCGTGGCCACTGGGTGCTGGTGTGGTGCCCAGGCCGGTGGGACACAAGGAGTTGACCCAGCCGTAAGGGGACAATCCTCACATGATGACCTCAGTCCTGTCCAAGTCCAGCCTCAGGAGGCTGATGTTCAGCCATTCATCAACGGATCTCATGCCTTCTTGAATGTTAGATCTGGCAATGGCTGGGTCTTTGGTGAGGGTGAGGAGCAGCTGGGTGTCAATGGCATACGAGATGTTGATGAGGACGTGTGCGCATGTGATGGTGGAGAGGGGGGTCATGGAGACATTGAAGATCATCACGCTGAGAGATGAGCCCTGGGGCATGGGCCAGATGACCCCAGTGTACCACATTCGGAAGGGTGGAGGCCGACTCCCTGGGCCTTGCTGGTGAGCTACTTGTTGATTTAATCCTGGGCCCTCCTCTGGATACCAGTGTTGGAGATCTGTGAGCTGACAGTGTGGTAGCACATGGTGTACAATGCCGTTTAGAGGTCAAGTGGGGTGGTCTCACCATTGTTAAGCAGGGCAAAGTGGTCGTTGGTGGTGGCAATTATGATGGTTGCAGTGGTGTGATTTCTGTGGAAGATGGTCTGGTGCCGGTTGCCTGGAGCTGTTTGCGTGGAGGAAGTTTGTCAGTTGCTCGTTGAGTGTCTTCCTGATGACATTTGCTGGGTAGGGAAGCAGGGTGAGGTTCGAGGAGTTCCGGTAGTACTGCCGTCCGTTGTTTAAGAAGGGCCTGGGTCTCTGCATCCCTCCAGCTCCCATGGAATGTTGCAAACTCAAAGGAGACATTCATGACGTGCTGGACGTGGGCTTCAAGGATGGGGAATGATGTGGTTGGGATGTTGTGTGGGAAGGGGCCTGATGGAGAGCCAGAGTGGATGGTGCACATGAGCCAGGTGGTGTATTTGCTGCTGACGGGAGTCCAGAACCTGAGGGGGGTTTGTCCCGCCGATAATAGTGCTGTCTGCCTCTGTGTGCCAAGGCTGTCGTGTATGTCCATGAGCTTGCAGTGGTAGAAAGTTGCAAGGGATTTGATCTGCCTTGCAAGGGTGGGGTGTCTTTTGGATGGAGAGCTGCTGTCAGTCCACTCACAATGCTGATGAGCTCCTTTATGTCGTGTGTTGTGGTGCCTCGGCCCTCTCTGAAGGATCTCCACTTGCCCTTGCTGATGATATGGTGATGGCTGTGTGTGGCGTTTTCCAGGGCTGTAAGGTAACTGATGGTCCTTTGTGTTGCAAGGTTTGCACAAGAGTCCGGCTAGATCTGTATGAGTCCAGTAGGTCTGCCTTGTCCCAGGTGGCTTAACTGTTTTTGTTCTTCACAGGAAAGTCCGTCAATGTGGCAAGATTGTTGGATCAGTTGCTGATCCAGTGTGTGAGGTTGCAGGGTGTGGCGGGGGTGTTGGTTCAAGTGTCCCACACAGCTTGTCTGTGGTGACTTACATCACGCTCAGACGTGAGTCCCTTGCTCACTTTGCCACTGGATTCAATCAAGCCTGGCTGAAGACGGCTGAAATGCCAGAAACCGGTCCTAGGAAGCTTGTTTCCGGTCCAGGGAAGGCATAGCTTGGCAGTTCGGCCTGGACTGTTCCCATTAGGCACAGGGTCAGACTGATTTGCATACGGCCATGTCTGAACTGGGGTGGCAGAGTGGGCTAAAGAACGGTGATGGATCAAACCCAGATCTATTGACTGGGTGTGAGTGTTTGATTGGTTCTGATGCTCCGTCCATCACCACCCCCTTTTGTACCGCTTTGTTCACCATAAGTTGGCAGGGTATGCTCAGACGTGAGTCCCTTGCTCACTTTGCCACTGGATTCAAGCAAGCCTGGCTGAAGACGGCTGAAATGCCAGAAACCTGTCCTAGGAAGCTTGTTTCCGGTCCAGGGAAGGCATAGCTTGGCAGTTCGGGCTGGACTGTTCCCATGAGGCACAGGGTCAGACTGATTTGCATATGGCCATGTCTGAACTGGGGTGGCAGAGTGGGCTAAAGAACGGTGATGGATCAAACCCAGATCTGTTGACTGGGTGTGAGGGTTTGATTGGTTCTGATGCTCCGTCCATCACCACCCCCTTTTGTACAGCAGGTGAGGCAGCAGCAGGCAGAAGGGGTGAGAAACTAGGCAAAAAGTAGCACACAAAGACAAGGAGGTCAGAAAGGCACAGTGCAACAGGTGTATGTAAAGGAAGGAGTGTCAGGTTACTCATGGGTCACTCCGAGAAAATGTATGAAGAATCAACAAAAATGACGGCCACAGGATCAGGCAACAAAATGCGGAGCTGCGCACAGGAGACACACTGTCAGCAGGCGTTGACGTCCTGTTGTGGGGAGCAACCTGCACAAATACATACCCAACCATGTCTGAACTGGGGTGGCAGAGTGGGCTAAAGAAAGGTGATGGATCAAACCCAGATCTGTTGACTTGGTGTGAGTGTTTGATTGGTTCTGATGCTCCGTCCATCACCACCCTCTTTTGTACTGCTTTGTTCGCCATAAGTTGGCAGGGTATGCTCAGATGTGAGTCCCTTGCTCACTTTGCCACTGGATTCAAGCAAGCCTGGCTGAAGACGGCTGAAAATGCCAGAAACCGGTCCTAGGAAGCTTGTTTCCGGTCCAGGGAAGGCATAGCTTGGCAGTTCGGGCTGGACTGTTCCCATGAGGCACAGGGTCAGACTGATTTTCATATGGCCATGTCTGAACTGGGGTGGCAGAGTGGGCTAAAGAACGGGGATGGATCAAACCCAGATCTGTTGACTGGGTGTGAGTGTTTGATTGGTTCTGATGCTCCGTCCATCACCACCCCCTTTCGTACCGCTTTGTTCGCCATAAGTTGGCAGGGTATGCTCAGACGTGAGTCCCTTGCTCACTTTGCCACTGGATTTAAGCAAGCCTGGCTGAAGACGGCTGAAATGCCAGAAACCGGTCCTAGGAAGCTTGTTTCCGGTCCAGGGAAGGCATAGCTTGGCAGTTCGGGCTGGACTGTTCCCATTAGGCACAGGGTCAGACTGATTTGCATACGGCCATGTCTGAACTGGGGTGGCAGAGTGGGCTAAAGAACGGTGATGGATCAATCCCAGATCTGTTGACTGGGTGTGAGTGTTTGATTGGTTCTGATGTTCCGTCCATCACCACCCCCTTTTGTACCGCTTTGTTCACCATAAGTTGGCAGGGTATGCTCAGACGTGAGTCCCTTGCTCACTTTGCCACTGGATTCAAGCAAGCCTGGCTGAAGACAGCTGAAATGCCAGAAACCGGTCCTAGGAAGCTTGTTTCCGGTCCAGGGAAGGCATAGCTTGGCAGTTCGGGCTGGACTGTTCCCATTAGGTAAAGGGTCAGACTGATTTGCATACGGCCATGTCTGAACTGGGGTGGCAGAGTGGGCTAAAGAACGGTGATGGATCAAACCCAGATCTGTTGACTGGGTGTGAGTGTTTGATTGGTTCTGATGCTCCGTCCATCACCACCCCCTTTTGTACCGCTTTGTTCACCATAAGTTGGCAGGGTATGCTCAGACGTGAGTCCCTTGCTCACTTTGCCACTGGATTCAAGCAAGCCTGGCTGAAGACTGCTGAAATGCCAGAAACCTGTCCTAGGAAGCTTGTTTCCGGTCCAGGGAAGGCATAGCTTGGCAGTTCGGGCTGGACTGTTCCCATGAGGCACAGGGTCAGACTGATTTGCATATGGCCATGTCTGAACTGTGGTGGCAGAGTGGGCTAAAGAACGGTGATGGATCAAACCCAGATCTGTTGACTGGGTGTGAGGGTTTGATTGGTTCTGATGCTCCGTCCATCACCACCCCCTTTTGTACCGCAGGTGAGGCAGCAGCAGGCGGAAGGGGTGAGAAGCTAGGCAAAAAGTAGCACACAAAGACAAGGAGGTCAGAAAGGCACAGTGCAACAGGTGTATGTAAAGGAAGGAGTGTCAGGTTACTCCCGGGTCACTCCGAGAAAATGTATGAAGAATCAACAAAAATGACGGCCACAGGATCAGGCAACAAAATGCGGAGCTGCGCACAGGAGACACACTGTCAGCAGGCGTTGACGTCCTGTTGTGGGGAGTGTTGGACCCGGCCTCGTGGCATGGTCCTTACCCCCGTGGATTGTGCCCGTTCCCCGCCCCGGCCTTCACGGGCCACCCTTCTGAACTGCACCGAGGCCCTTCATCTTGAGCTGCACGAGGTCGCATACCCCTCGTGGCTCCGCCATCTTGTTGGCACCCACGTGACTCTGTGCACCAGCCAGCGCGACCACGCTCAACCCGGCCTCGACCCCAGCGAAGCCCCGACATCGAGGAACCACGAACTGGCCAGGGGGTGCCGCAGGAACCATTCATCGCCCCCGGCGGAGGACAGTATCGATGGGACCCCCAACTGTCCTCCCCTCTCGAGGTGTGATCGCCCTGCAACTCCCCTGGGCCTGGCGCCTCTCCTGCTGGGCGTCTGGCCACCTCCACCCGGCCTCTCCGCCCCCACCGGGCGCCTGGGTCCGGACATCAAAGGGCTCCAGACCTATATCTGGGGCAACCCCGCCACAGATCGGCAGTTGTATCCCGGAGTCGAGAGCCCTGCTGATTGAATCGCGGCTGACCCTACGGAGAAGAACTCTTGTCGGAACCATCACGAGCCCTGCTGACTGCGTCGCGGCTCCTTCTTGTGAACACTTTGAAGCCACCTGGAACATCGGAGCCCTGCTGACGCTGTCGCGGCCCAACCTCGCTGAAACCTCCCTCGGAGCCCTGCTGACGACGTCGCGGCTCGAGCTGAGCAGAAACCATCTTGAGAGCCCTGCTGATTGGATCGCGGCTCTCCACGAACTGTACGCCAGAGCCCTGCTGACGCCGTCGCGGCTCGACCCCTCCGAGATCCGGAGGTCCTCCAGCTTGAGGATAAGAACTGGGCCCCAGGTACCCTCGTACCGCACTCCTGCCAAAGACTGTCCCGCTACCCCTACCCTTCCAAAGAGACACTGAGACTTTTGGTGGATCCCTCGATTCCTTCGTGTAAATATTGACCTCGTAACCTTTTTATTGCTGATAAAGAATTGCTTTTCTTGAGACAACCTCCTTGAGTCCTGTGTGGTGGTGTTACTGTGCTAGTACGTGATAGGAGAAGGATCTCTCAGGAGACTTCTCGGCAGCGCTCGGCTACTTCGTACAGTGTGAGGGCCCCCCTTGGTGGTCTCGCCGACTCCTCGGGGTCCGCCTTCCAACATTTGGTGGCCAGCGACGGGATCCGAGCCGAACGCAGTACGTACCAGCCAGTACCCACTAGCTACCCATCCAAACGGACAGTAATCATGAGCAGCCAGGAAAACAACGCGACAATGGAGTTCCAGCCCGAACGGCTGGAAGAATATACGCACAAAGAGTTAAAACAGTTCTGCAAAGACAAAGGCATTGCAACCACCGGCCTAGGTACCAAAGAGGACATGCAGAAAGCTCTGAGGACATGGCTGGAGGCCGGGGCAGGCCCCTCCCAGGAAGAAGGTCCCTTGCCCCTGACTGAGACCACATCAACCGCACTGACTCCGGCAACCGGAGGAAGAAAGAGCCTAGAAACCGGCCTCTCCGAAGAAGAAATACGAGAGCGGGAGAAGGTCCGGAACCACGAGCTAGAGCTCGCACGACTGCGGCTGGACGGCGAACTCCAGCTGGCGGAAAAGAAACTGGCCCTAGAGCAGCTACGGCTTCAAGAGGAGATAGAGGAGAAGAGGCGACACCGGGAGTTGGAGGAAAAGAAACTGACCCTTGAGCACGAGCGCAGCCTCAAGGAGCTCGAAATCAAGGCCAAGAACGGAGGGACCAACGCCCCCAGTACTAGAGACACCCTACCGCCTGCCGAGAACGAGGTACATATCCCGAAAGAGGTCGTCAAGGAGTACTACAAGAATGACGACATCCAACAATGGTTCAAGGCCTACGAGGTGGCCATGACCTCTCATCGGGTGCCCCGAAAAGACTGGGGCGCGGGCCTGTGGGGGCGGTTCCTGAGTGAGGGTCGAGACACACTGCTCCAGCTGCCGGAGGAGGTGATGACCTCCTACGATCACATGAAGGAGGCTCTGCTCACCCGCTACGGGCTAACCGCAGAAATGTACCGCCAGCGGTTCAGAGACTGCAAGAAAATCCCGGGCACCACCTGGGTGGAATATGTGGACTTTTTCAGTCGGGCCCTAGAAGGGTGGATCAGAGGTAGCAAAGTAACCACCTACGGGCAGCTGGTCGACCTCATCGTGTGGGAACATCTCTCCAACAATTGCTTCGTGGAACTGAGACAGCACCTCCTCGACAGCAAAATGACCGACCCGCGAAAACTCGCCGTCGAGGCCGATCGATGGGTCAACTCCCGGGTCCCCCGGAACTCAATGGGGGAGTACCAGAGGAACCCCACCGGACCCCCCCGCCAACGCGGTGGAGGGGGAGGGCCGAACAGGAACCGAGACCCTCCCGCCGGGGCCCCCAGGAGCCCCCCTCGAGGGCCACCGCAGCAACAACTCTCCCCGAGCCTAGCCCGAAGGGGGGCGCCCCCGGCCAGACCCGGACCACGGCCACCAGTAACGTGCTACGGCTGCCAACAAACCGGACACTATGCCAGCGATCCGGTCTGCCCCCTGAACCGAAGAAACGGGGCCGGCGGGCCCCCGCCCCGACAGCTGGCGGCCGCCGCCCTGGGAGAAGGAGAAGAGGAAGAGGAGACCCTCGACCGAGGGACCACTGAATGGGAGCCGGCAGCCATGTCCCTGGTCTGCCTGGGTAGCCGAGAAATGGTACCCTGCACCCCCATCCCAAGCAACACCCAGAAGTACCGGCAGCAGGTCACGGTCAATGGACAACGGGCCGAAGCCCTTCGTGACACCGGCGCTAGTGTCACCGCTGTCCGCTGCCACCTGGTGACCCCCGAACAGATCCTACCGAATGTGCTGTGTCCCGTCCGGACGGCCGACAACAGCGAAAGCCTGTGCCAGATGGCCCTGGTCCCCTTCGAGTGGGGAGGGGTGACGGGCCTGCTGAAGGTGACGGTACGCGACGACGCCCCCGTCGACTGCCTCCTGGGGAACGACTTGGAGAGTTCCCCCTGGGCTCAAGTAGAGCGACGAGAGCACCTCCGAATGCTGGGACTATCTGACTGGGCCTGTGCCATCATCCGGTCCATGACCACCCGGGCCCCCCGCTCATCCTCGGCCTCCGGGGCCGCCCAGCCGAGGGGCTCGCACCACCTCCCGCCAGCAGCGAGGGGGAGGCGGACACCGACCCTGGACCTAGTGAATCCTCCCCCGAAGAGATGGCTTCCCCGTGCGCCCTACCAGAGCTGACACAATGGCGACACGAAGGGGGCCCCACCCGGGAGCAGTTCCAACAAGAGCAGCAGTCCTGCCCCACTCTCGAAGGGGTCCGCCAACAAGCGTCCGCCCAAACCAACGGGGACCAGACCGGCACCCACTGGGTCTACTGGGCCGAGGGCCTGCTATACAGTGAGCAGAAAGTGGCAGAACTCGGGGCCAGCCGAGTGTTGGTGGTCCCCCTCCGCTTCCGGGAGTTCCTGCTCAACCTGGCACATGATGTGCCCCTCGCCGGACACTTGGGGCAAGACAAAACGTACAGCCGTCTGGTGACCCACTTCTACTGGCCCCGGATGCGGAGAGACGTGGACAACCACTGCCGGTCCTGCCAGACCTGCCAAGCCAGCGGGAAGACGGGGGGTCGGGTCAAGGCCCCCCTCCAACCCTTTCCAGCCGTCAGCACCCCGTTCGAACGGGTCGGAATCGATATCGTGGGGCCCCTGGACCCCCAGACCGCCCTGGGCCACCGCTTCATCCTGGTCCTCGTGGACCACGCCACCAGGTACCCGGAGGCGGTCCCGCTAAGAACTATAACGGCCCCCGTGGTAGGCCGGGCCTTAATGGGGATCTTCTCCCGAGTGGGATTTCCCCGCGAAGTGGTGAGTGACAGAGGCATGAACTTTATTTCCAGATACATGCGGTCCCTGTGGCAGCAGTGCGGGGTCACATACAAGTTCACGACCCCCTATCACCCTCAGGGGAACGGACTGGTTGAGCGGTTCAACAGAACATTAAAGGGAATGATCCAGGGCCTAGAAGAGCCCCTCAGGCGGAGATGGGATGTCCTGCTGCCGTGCCTCCTGTTTGCCTATCGGGAGGTCCCGCAGAAGTCCCTGGGGTTCAGCCCGTTTGAACTATTGTACGGACACCCGGTCCGCGGACCGCTCAGCCTGGTCAAAGAGAGCTGGGAGACGAAGCCCCAAGGCGCCCCTCCTGACGTCTACCGATACCTCCTGACCCTCCGAAACCAGACCCGCAAGTTCCGAGCCATGGCCGAAGCCAACCTCGAGGCCAGCCAAGAGGACATGAAGCGGTGGTACGATCGGAACCCCTCTACCATAGAATTCGAGCCAGGTCAGAAGGTATGGGTCATGGCCCCGGTTGAACCCGGCGCCCTCCAGGACAAGTGGACCGGGCCCTTCAAGGTAGTGGAGAAGAAAAGTCCCGTCACCTACCTGGTCGACCTGGAGTCCCCTCGGAACCCCCTCCGGGTCCTACATGCTAACAGGCTAAAACCCCACTTTGCCCGGACCGAACTGAGCCTGCTACTGGCGACCGACGAGGGGGGCGAGAACGACTCCGAGCCCCTGCTCGACCTCTTGCAGTCCAACGTCCATGATGGAACAATCGAGGGTGTCCAACTCGCCTCTTCCCTGACTCCGGAACAGCGCAACGACTGCCAGCAACTGCTGCAGGACTACGCAGCCCTCTTCTCCCTCACCCCGGGGGTGACCCTCTGGTGCGTCCACGACGTCGACACCGGGGAGAGCCCCCCCGTGCGACACAGAGCCTACCGGGTACCCGACCGAGTGCAGGCATGCATCCAGGCCGAAGTAACGAAGATGCTGGCCCTGGGGGTCATCGAACCCTCCGACAGCCCGTGGGCCAGCCCTGTCGTCCTGGTGCCAAAGGCCACAGCTCCCGGCCACCCCCCGGAGTTGCGATTCTGCGTGGACTACCGAGCCCTGAATGCTGTGACCAAGACGGACGCCCACCCTATACCCAGGGCCGACGAACTCATCGACCGCTTAGGGGCCGCTCGCTACTTGAGCACGCTGGACCTCACCGCCGGGTACTGGCAGATCCAGCTCACCCCCGGCGCCCAAGAAAGATCCGCCTTTTCGACCCCGGATGGGCATTACCACTTTCGGGTGATGCCCTTCGGAATGAAGAACGCCCTGGCCACTTTTCAAAGACTGGTGAACAAGGTTTTGGCCGGGCTTGAGGCCTTCAGCGCGGACTACCTAGATGACATTGCCGTGTACAGCAACCACTGGGCAGAGCACCTCCTTCACATTAAAGCCGTCCTGGCCGCCCTCCAGCGGGCCGGGCTCACAATCAAGGCCAGCAAATGCCAGATCGGCCACGGATCCGTGACCTACCTGGGCCATCAAGTGGGGAGCGGGCAGGTGGCCCCTCTCCAACCGAAAATAGATGCCATCCAGGCCAGGGAACCCCCCACTACCCAGACCGCTGTCCGGGCCTTCCTGGGTCTCACTGGATACTACCGGCGGTTTATCCGGGACTATGGGAGCATTGTTGGCCCCCTCACAGAGCTAACGTCCAAAAAGCAGCCCAAGAAGGTGCACTGGACACCCCGCTGCCAAGCAGCCTTCGACACCCTAAAGACCGCAATGTGTACTGCCCCGGTGCTACAGGCCCCTGACTACAATAAGGAGTTCGTGGTGCAGACGGACGCCTCCGAGTATGGGATCGGGGCCGTCCTGTCCCAGGCCAATGAAGAGGGGCTCGACCGACCAGTGGCCTTCATCAGCCGACGGCTACTGCCCCGGGAGCAACGATGGAGCACCATCGAGCGTGAGGCCTTCGCTGTGGTGTGGGCCCTTAAGAAACTCCGGCCCTACCTCTTCGGTACCCACTTCCGGGTCCAGACCGACCACCGGCCCCTGCGGTGGTTAATGCAAATGCGGGGCAAGAACCCCAAGCTGCTGCGGTGGTCCATCTCGCTACAAGGGATGGACTTTGACGTTGAACACCGGCCCGGCAATGACCACGCCAACGCCGACGGCCTGTCCCGCTTCTTCCGCCTTGACGAGGAGAATCCCCAAGGAGATGGGTGACTCTCCATGCCTTCGGCTGGGGGGGACGCCTGTTGGACCCGGCCTCGTGGCATGGTCCTTACCCCCGTGGATTGTGCCCGTTCCCCGCCCCGGCCTTCACGGGCCACCCTTCTGAACTGCACCGAGGCCCTTCATCTTGAGCTGCACGAGGTCGCATACCCCTCGTGGCTCCGCCATCTTGTTGGCACCCACGTGACTCTGTGCACCAGCCAGCGCGACCCCGCTCAACCCGGCCTCGACCCCAGCGAAGCCCTGACATCGAGGCACCACGAACTGGCCAGGGGGTGCCGCAGGAACCATTCATCGCCCCCGGTGGAGGACAGTATCGATGGGACCCCCAACTGTCCTCCCCTCTCGAGGTGTGATCGCCCTGCAACTCCCCTGGGCCTGGCGCCTCTCCTGCTGGGCATCTGGCCACCTCCACCCGGCCTCTCCGCCCCCACCGGGCGCCTGGGTCCGGACATCAAAGGGCTCCAGACCTATATCTGGGGCAACCCCGCCACAGATCGGCAGTTGTATCCCGGAGTCGAGAGCCCTGCTGATTGAATCACGGCTGACCCTACGGAGAAGAACTCTTGTCGGAACCATCACGAGCCCTGCTGACTGCGTCGCGGCTCCTTCTTGTGAACACTTTGAAGCCACCTGGAACATCGGAGCCCTGCTGACGCTGTCGCGGCCCAACCTCGCTGAAACCTCCCTCGGAGCCCTGCTGACGACGTCGCGGCTCGAGCTGAGCAGAAACCATCTTGAGAGCCCTGCTGATTGGATCGCGGCTCTCCACGAACTGTATGCCAGAGCCCTGCTGACGCCGTCGCGGCTCGACCCCTCCGAGATCCGGAGGTCCTCCAGCTTGAGGATAAGAACTGGGCCCCAGGTACCCTCGTACCGCACTCCTGCCAAAGACTGTCCCGCTACCCCTACCCTTCCAAAGAGATACTGAGACTTTTGGTGGATCCCTCGATCCCTTCGTGTAAATATTGACCTCGTAACCTTTTTATTGCTGATAAAGAATTGCTTGTCTTGAGACAACCTCCTTGAGTCCTGTGTGGTGGTGTTACTGTGCTAGTACGTGATAGGAGAAGGATCTCTCAGGAGACTTCTCGGCAGCGCTCGGCTACTTCGTACAGTGTGAGGGCCCCCCTTGGTGGTCTCGCCGACTCCTCGGGGTCCGCCTTCCAACAGGGAGCAACCTGCACAAATACATACACAACCATGTCTGAACTGGGGTAGCAGAGTGGGCTAAAGAAAGGTGATGGATCAAACCCAGATCTGTTGACTGGGTGTGAGTGTTTGATTGGTTCTGATGCTCTGTCCATCACCACCCCCTTTTGTACTGCTTTGTTCGCCATAAGTTGGCAGGGTATGCTCAGATGTGAGTCCCTTGCTCACTTTGCCACTGGATTCAAGCAAGCCTGGCTGAAGACGGCTGAAATGCCAGAAACCGGTCCTAGGAAGCTTGTTTCCGGTCCAGGGAAGGCATAGCTTGGCAGTTCGGGCTGGACTGTTCCCATGAGGCACAGGGTCAGACTGATTTTCATATGGCCATGTCTGAACTGGGGTGGCAGAGTGGGCTAAAGAACGGGGATGGATCAAACCCAGATCTGTTGACTGGGTGTGAGTGTTTGATTGGTTCTGATGCTCCGTCCATCACCACCCCCTTTTGTACCGCTTTGTTCACCATAAGTTGGCAGGGTATGCTCAGACGTGAGTCCCTTGCTCACTTTGCCACTGGATTCAAGCAAGCCTGGCTGAATGACGGCTGAAATGCCAGAAACCTGTCCTAGGAAGCTTGTTTCCGGTCCAGGGAAGGCATAGCTTGGCAGTTCGGGCTGGATTGTTCTCATGAGGCACAGGGTCAGACTGATTTGCATATGGCCATGTCTGAACTGGGGTGGCAGAGTGGGCTAAAGAACGGTGATGGATCAAACCCAGATCTGTTGACTGGGTGTGAGGGTTTGATTGGTTCTGATGCTCCGTCCATCACCACCCCCTTTTGTACCGCAGGTGAGGCAGCAGCAGGCGGAAGGGGTGAGAAGCTAGGCAAAAAGTAGCACACAAAGACAAGGAGGTCAGAAAGGCACAGTGCAACAGGTGTATGTAAAGGAAGGAGTGTCAGGTTACTCCTGGGTCACTCCGAGAAAATGTATGAAGAATCAACAAAAATGACGGCCACAGGATCAGGCAACAAAATGCGGAGCTGCGCACAGGAGACACACTGTCAGCAGGCGTTGACGTCCTGTTGTGGGGAGTGTTGGACCCGGCCTCGTGGCATGGTCCTTACCCCCGTGGATTGTTCCCGTTCCCCGCCCCGGCCTTCACGGGCCACCCTTCTGAACTGCACCGAGGCCCTTCATCTTGAGCTGCACGAGGTCGCATACCCCTCGTGGCTCCGCCATCTTGTTGGCACCCACGTGACTCTGTGCACCAGCCAGCGCGACCCCGCTCAACCCGGCCTCGACCCCAGCGAAGCCCCGACATCGAGGCACCACGAACTGGCCAGGGGGTGCCGCAGGAACCATTCATCGCCCCCGGCGGAGGACAGTATCGATGGGACCCCCAACTGTCCTCCCCTCTCGAGGTGTGATCGCCCTGCAACTCCCCTGGGCCTGGCGCCTCTCCTGCTGGGCGTCTGGCCACCTCCACCCGGCCTCTCCGCCCCCACCGGGCGCCTGGGTCCGGACATCAAAGGGCTCCAGACCTATATCTGGGGCAACTCCGCCACAGATCGGCAGTTGTATCCCGGAGTCGAGAGCCCTGCTGATTGAATCGCGGCTGACCCTACGGAGAAGAACTCTTGTCGGAACCATCACGAGCCCTGCTGACTGCGTCGCGGCTCCTTCTTGTGAACACTTTGAAGCCACCTGGAACATCGGAGCCCTGCTGACGCTGTCGCGGCCCAACCTCGCTGAAACCTCCCTCGGAGCCCTGCTGACGACGTCGCGGCTCGAGCTGAGCAGAAACCATCTTGAGAGCCCTGCTGATTGGATCGCGGCTCTCCACGAACTGTACGCCAGAGCCCTGCTGACGCCGTCGCGGCTCGACCCCTCCGAGATCCGGAGGTCCTCCAGCTTGAGGATAAGAACTGGGCCCCAGGTACCCTCGTACCGCACTCCTGCCAAAGACTGTCCCGCTACCCCTACCCTTCCAAAGAGACACTGAGACTTTTGGTGGATCCCTCGATCCCTTCGTGTAAATATTGACCTCGTAACCTTTTTATTGCTGATAAAGAATTGCTTGTCTTGAGACAACCTCCTTGAGTCCTGTGTGGTGGTGTTACTGTGCTAGTACGTGATAGGAGAAGGATCTCTCAGGAGACTTCTCGGCAGCGCTCGGCTACTTCGTACAGTGTGAGGGCCCCCCTTGGTGGTCTCGCCGACTCCTCGGGGTCCGCCTTCCAACATTTGGTGGCCAGCGACGGGATCCGAGCCGAACGCAGTACGTACCAGCCAGTACCCACTAGCTACCCATCCAAACAGACAGTAATTATGAGCAGCCAGGAAAACAACGCGACAATGGAGTTCCAGCCCGAACGGCTGGAAGAATATACGCACAAAGAGTTAAAACAGTTCTGCAAAGACAAAGGCATTGCAACCACCGGCCTAGGTACCAAAGAGGACATGCAGAAAGCTCTGAGGACATGGCTGGAGGCCGGGGCAGGCCCCTCCCAGGAAGAAGGTCCCTTGCCCCTGACTGAGACCACATCAACCGCACTGACTCCGGCAACCGGAGGAAGAAAGAGCCTAGAAACCGGCCTCTCCGAAGAAGAAATACGAGAGCGGGAGAAGGTCCGGAACCACGAGCTAGAGCTTGCACGACTGCGGCTGGACGGCGAACTCCAGCTGGCGGAAAAGAAACTGGCCCTAGAGCAGCTACGGCTTCAAGAGGAGATAGAGGAGAAGAGGCGACACCGGGAGTTGGAGGAAAAGAAACTGACCCTTGAGCACGAGCGCAGCCTCAAGGAGCTCGAAATCAAGGCCAAGAACGGAGGGACCAACGCCCCCAGTACTAGAGACACCCTACCGCCTGCCGAGAACGAGGTACATATCCCGAAAGAGGTCGTCAAGGAGTACTACAAGAATGACGACATCCAACAATGGTTCAAGGCCTACGAGGTGGCCATGACCTCTCATCGGGTGCCCCGAAAAGACTGGGACGCGGGCCTGTGGGGGCGGTTCCTGAGTGAGGGTCGAGACACACTGCTCCAGCTGCCGGAGGAGGTGATGACCTCCTACGATCACATGAAGGAGGCTCTGCTCACCCGCTACGGGCTAACCGCAGAAATGTACCGCCAGCGGTTCAGAGACTGCTAGAAAATCCCGGGCACCACCTGGGTGGAATATGTGGACTTTTTCAGTCGGGCCCTAGAAGGGTGGATCAGAGGTAGCAAAGTAACCACCTACGGGCAGCTGGTCGACCTCATCGTGTGGGAACATCTCTCCAACAATTGCTTCGTGGAACTGAGACAGCACCTCCTCGACAGCAAAATGACCGACCCGCGAAAACTCGCCGTCGAGGCCGATCGATGGGTCAACTCCCGGGTCCCCCGGAACTCAATGGGGGAGTACCAGAGGAACCCCACCGGACCCCCCCGCCAACGCGGTGGAGGGGGAGGGCCGAACAGGAACCGAGACCCTCCCGCCGGGGCCCCCAGGAGCCCCCCTCGAGGGCCACCGCAGCAACAACTCTCCCCGAGCCTAGCCCGAAGGGGGGCGCCCCCGGCCAGACCCGGACCACGGCCACCAGTAACGTGCTACGGCTGCCAACAAACCGGACACTATGCCAGCGATCCGGTCTGCCCCCTGAACCGAAGAAACGGGGCCGGCGGGCCCCCGCCCCGACAGCTGGCGGCCGCCGCCCTGGGAGAAGGAGAAGAGGAAGAGGAGACCCTCGACCGAGGGACCACTGAATGGGAGCCGGCAGCCATGTCCCTGGTCTGCCTGGGTAGCTGAGAAATGGTACCCTGCACCCCCATCCCAAGCAACACCCAGAAGTACCGGCAGCAGGTCACGGTCAATGGACAACGGGCCGAAGCCCTTCGTGACACCGGCGCTAGTGTCACCGCTGTCCGCTGCCACCTGGTGACCCCCGAACAGATCCTACCGAATGTGCTGTGTCCCGTCCGGACGGCCGACAACAGCGAAAGCCTGTGCCAGATGGCCCTGGTCCCCTTCGAGTGGGGAGGGGTGACGGGCCTGCTGAAGGTGACGGTACGCGACGACGCCCCCGTCGACTGCCTCCTGGGGAACGACTTGGAGAGTTCCCCCTGGGCTCAAGTAGAGCGACGAGAGCACCTCCGAATGCTGGGACTATCTGACTGGGCCTGTGCCATCACCCGGTCCATGACCACCCGGGCCCCCCGCTCATCCTCGGCCTCCGGGGCCGCCCAGCCCGAGGGGCTCGCACCACCTCCCGCCAGCAGCGAGGGGGAGGCGGACACCGACCCTGGACCTAGTGAATCCTCCCCCGAAGAGATGGCTTCCCCGTGCGCCCTACCAGAGCTGACACAATGGCGACACGAAGGGGGCCCCACCCGGGAGCAGTTCCAACAAGAGCAGCAGTCCTGCCCCACTCTCGAAGGGGTCCGCCAACAAGCGTCCGCCCAAACCAACGGGGACCAGACCGGCACCCACTGGGTCTACTGGGCCGAGGGCCTGCTATACAGTGAGCAGAAAGTGGCAGAACTCGGGGCCAGCCGAGTGTTGGTGGTCCCCCTCCGCTTCCGGGAGTTCCTGCTCAACCTGGCACATGATGTGCCCCTCGCCGGACACTTGGGGCAAGACAAAACGTACAGCCGTCTGGTGACCCACTTCTACTGGCCCCGGATGCGGAGAGACGTGGACAACCACTGCCGGTCCTGCCAGACCTGCCAAGCCAGCGGGAAGACGGGGGGTCGGGTCAAGGCCCCCCTCCAACCCTTTCCAGCCGTCAGCACCCCGTTCGAACGGGTCGGAATCGATATCGTGGGGCCCCTGGACCCCCAGACCGCCCTGGGCCACCGCTTCATCCTGGTCCTCGTGGACCACGCCACCAGGTACCCGGAGGCGGTCCCGCTAAGAACTATAACGGCCCCCGTGGTAGGCCGGGCCTTAATGGGGATCTTCTCCCGAGTGGGATTTCCCCGCGAAGTGGTGAGTGACAGAGGCATGAACTTTATTTCCAGATACATGCGGTCCCTGTGGCAGCAGTGCGGGGTCACATACAAGTTCACGACCCCCTATCACCCTCAGGGGAACGGACTGGTTGAGCGGTTCAACAGAACATTATAGGGAATGATCTAGGGCCTAGAAGAGCCCCTCAGGCGGAGATGGGATGTCCTGCTGCCGTGCCTCCTGTTTGCCTATCGGGAGGTCCCGCAGAAGTCCCTGGGGTTCAGCCCGTTTGAACTATTGTACGGACACCCGGTCCGCGGACCGCTCAGCCTGGTCAAAGAGAGCTGGGAGACGAAGCCCCAAGGCGCCCCTCCTGACGTCTACCGATACCTCCTGACCCTCCGAAACCAGACCCGCAAGTTCCGAGCCATGGCCGAAGCCAACCTCGAGGCCAGCCAAGAGGACATGAAGCGGTGGTACGATCGGAACTCCTCTACCATAGAATTCGAGCCAGGTCAGAAGGTATGGGTCATGGCCCCGGTTGAACCCGGCGCCCTCCAGGACAAGTGGACCGGGCCCTTCAAGGTAGTGGAGAAGAAAAGTCCCGTCACCTACCTGGTCGACCTGGAGTCCCCTCGGAACCCCCTCCGGGTCCTACATGCTAACAGGCTAAAACCCCACTTTGCCCGGACCGAACTGAGCCTGCTACTGGCGACCGACGAGGGGGGCGAGGACGACTCCGAGCCCCTGCCCGACCTCTTGCAGTCCAACGTCCATGATGGAACAATCGAGGGTGTCCAACTCGCCTCTTCCCTGACTCCGGAACAGCGCAACGACTGCCAGCAACTGCTGCAGGACTACGCAGCCCTCTTCTCCCTCACCCCGGGGGTGACCCACTGGTGCGTCCACGACGTCGACACCGGGGAGAGCCCCCCCGTGCGACACAGAGCCTACCGGGTACCCGACCGAGTGCAGGCATGCATCCAGGCCGAAGTAACGAAGATGCTGGCCCTGGGGGTCATCGAACCCTCCGACAGCCCGTGGGCCAGCCCTGTCGTCCTGGTGCCAAAGGCCACAGCTCCCGGCCACCCCCCGGAGTTGCGATTCTGCGTGGACTACCGAGCCCTGAATGCTGTGACCAAGACGGACGCCCACCCTATACCCAGGGCCGACGAACTCATCGACCGCTTAGGGGCCGCTCGCTACTTGAGCACGCTGGACCTCACCGCCGGGTACTGGCAGATCCAGCTCACCCCCGGCGCCCAAGAAAGATCCGCCTTTTCGACCCCGGATGGGCATTACCACTTTCGGGTGATGCCCTTCGGAATGAAGAACGCCCTGGCCACTTTTCAAAGACTGGTGAACAAGGTTTTGGCCGGGCTTGAGGCCTTCAGCGCGGACTACCTAGATGACATTGCCGTGTACAGCAACCACTGGGCAGAGCACCTCCTTCACATTAAAGCCGTCCTGGCCGCCCTCCAGCGGGCCGGGCTCACAATCAAGGCCAGCAAATGCCAGATCGGCCACGGATCCGTGACCTACCTGGGCCATCAAGTGGGGAGCGGGCAGGTGGCCCCTCTCCAACCGAAAATAGATGCCATCCAGGCCAGGGAACCCCCCACTACCCAGACCGCTGTCCGGGCCTTCCTGGGTCTCACTGGATACTACCGGCGGTTTATCCGGGACTATGGGAGCATTGTTGGCCCCCTCACAGAGCTAACGTCCAAAAAGCAGCCCAAGAAGGTGCACTGGACACCCCGCTGCCAAGCAGCCTTCGACACCCTAAAGACCGCAATGTGTACTGCCCCGGTGCTACAGGCCCCTGACTACAATAAGGAGTTCGTGGTGCAGACGGACGCCTCCGAGTATGGGATCGGGGCCGTCCTGTCCCAGGCCAATGAAGAGGGGCTCGACCGACCAGTGGCCTTCATCAGCCGACGGCTACTGCCCCGGGAGCAACGATGGAGCACCATCGAGCGTGAGGCCTTCGCTGTGGTGTGGGCCCTTAAGAAACTCCGGCCCTACCTCTTCGGTACCCACTTCCGGGTCCAGACCGACCACCGGCCCCTGCGGTGGTTAATGCAAATGCGGGGCGAGAACCCCAAGCTGCTGCGGTGGTCCATCTCGCTACAAGGGATGGACTTTGACGTTGAACACCGGCCCGGCAATGACCACGCCAACGCCGACGGCCTGTCCCGCTTCTTCCGCCTTGACGAGGAGAATCCCCAAGGAGATGGGTGACTCTCCATGCCTTCGGCTGGGGGGGACGCCTGTTGGACCCGGCCTCGTGGCATGGTCCTTACCCCCGTGGATTGTGCCCGTTCCCCGCCCCGGCCTTCACGGGCCACCCTTCTGAACTGCACCGAGGCCCTTCATCTTGAGCTGCACGAGGTCGCATACCCCTCGTGGCTCCGCCATCTTGTTGGCACCCACGTGACTCTGTGCACCAGCCAGCGCGACCCCGCTCAACCCGGCCTTGACCCCAGCGAAGCCCTGACATCGAGGCACCACGAACTGGCCAGGGGGTGCCGCAGGAACCATTCATCGCCCCCGGCGGAGGACAGTATCGATGGGACCCCCAACTGTCCTCCCCTCTCGAGGTGTGATCGCCCTGCAACTCCCCTGGGCCTGGCGCCTCTCCTGCTGGGCATCTGGCCACCTCCACCCGGCCTCTCCGCCCCCACCGGGCGCCTGGGTCCGGACATCAAAGGGCTCCAGACCTATATCTGGGGCAACCCCGCCACAGATCGGCAGTTGTATCCCGGAGTCGAGAGCCCTGCTGATTGAATCGCGGCTGACCCTACGGAGAAGAACTCTTGTCGGAACCATCACGAGCCCTGCTGACTGCGTCGCGGCTCCTTCTTGTGAACACTTTGAAGCCACCTGGAACATCGGAGCCCTGCTGACGCTGTCGCGGCCCAACCTCGCTGAAACCTCCCTCGGAGCCCTGCTGACGACGTCGCGGCTCGAGCTGAGCAGAAACCATCTTGAGAGCCCTGCTGATTGGATCGCGGCTCTCCACGAACTGTATGCCAGAGCCCTGCTGACGCCGTCGCGGCTCGACCCCTCCGAGATCCGGAGGTCCTCCAGCTTGAGGATAAGAACTGGGCCCCAGGTACCCTCGTACCGCACTCCTGCCAAAGACTGTCCCGCTACCCCTACCCTTCCAAAGAGACACTGAGACTTTTGGTGGATCCCTCGATCCCTTCGTGTAAATATTGACCTCGTAACCTTTTTATTGCTGATAAAGAATTGCTTGTCTTGAGACAACCTCCTTGAGTCCTGTGTGGTGGTGTTACTGTGCTAGTACGTGATAGGAGAAGGATCTCTCAGGAGACTTCTCGGCAGCGCTCGGCTACTTCGTACAGTGTGAGGGCCCCCCTTGGTGGTCTCGCCGACTCCTCGGGGTCCGCCTTCCAACAGGGAGCAACCTGCACAAATACATACACAACCATGTCTGAACTGGGGTAGCAGAGTGGGCTAAAGAAAGGTGATGGATCAAACCCAGATCTGTTGACTGGGTGTGAGTGTTTGATTGGTTCTGATGCTCTGTCCATCACCACCCCCTTTTGTACTGCTTTGTTCGCCATAAGTTGGCAGGGTATGCTCAGATGTGAGTCCCTTGCTCACTTTGCCACTGGATTCAAGCAAGCCTGGCTGAAGACGGCTGAAATGCCAGAAACCGGTCCTAGGAAGCTTGTTTCCGGTCCAGGGAAGGCATAGCTTGGCAGTTCGGGCTGGACTGTTCCCATGAGGCACAGGGTCAGACTGATTTTCATATGGCCATGTCTGAACTGGGGTGGCAGAGTGGGCTAAAGAACGGGGATGGATCAAACCCAGATCTGTTGACTGGGTGTGAGTGTTTGATTGGTTCTGATGCTCCGTCCATCACCACCCCCTTTTGTACCGCTTTGTTCACCATAAGTTGGCAGGGTATGCTCAGACGTGAGTCCCTTGCTCACTTTGCCACTGGATTCAAGCAAGCCTGGCTGAATGATGGCTGAAATGCCAGAAACCTGTCCTAGGAAGCTTGTTTCCGGTCCAGGGAAGGCATAGCTTGGCAGTTCGGGCTGGATTGTTCTCATGAGGCACAGGGTCAGACTGATTTGCATATGGCCATGTCTGAACTGGGGTGGCAGAGTGGGCTAAAGAACGGTGATGGATCAAACCCAGATCTGTTGACTGGGTGTGAGGGTTTGATTGGTTCTGATGCTCCGTCCATCACCACCCCCTTTTGTACCGCAGGTGAGGCAGCAGCAGGCGGAAGGGGTGAGAAACTAGGCAAAAAGTAGCACACAAAGACAAGGAGGTCAGAAAGGCACAGTGCAACAGGTGTATGTAAAGGAAGGAGTGTCAGGTTACTCATGGGTCACTCCGAGAAAATGTATGAAGAATCAACAAAAATGACGGCCACAGGATCAGGCAACAAAATGCGGAGCTGCGCACAGGAGACACACTGTCAGCAGGCGTTGACGTCCTGTTGTGGGGAGCAACCTGCACAAATACATACACAATCATGTCTGAACTGGGGTGGCAGAGTGGGCTAAAGAAAGGTGATGGATCAAACCCAGATCTGTTGACTGGGTGTGAGTGTTTGATTGGTTCTGATGCTCCGTCCATCACCACCCCCTTTTGTACTGCTTTGTTCGCCATAAGTTGGCAGGGTATGCTCAGATGTGAGTCCCTTGCTCACTTTGCCACTGGATTCAAGCAAGCCTGGCTGAAGACGGCTGAAATGCCAGAAACCGGTCCTAGGAAGCTTGTTTCCGGTCCAGGGAAGGCATAGCTTGGCAGTTCGGGCTGGACTGTTCCCATGAGGCACAGGGTCAGACTGATTTTCATATGGCCATGTCTGAACTGGGGTGGCAGAGTGGGCTAAAGAACGGGGATGGATCAAACCCAGATCTGTTGACTGGGTGTGAGTGTTTGATTGGTTCTGATGCTCCGTCCATCACCACCCCCTTTTGTACCGCTTTGTTCACCATACGTTGGCAGGGTATGCTCAGACGTGAGTCCCTTGCTCACTTTGCCACTGGATTCAAGCAAGCCTGGCTGAATGATGGCTGAAATGCCAGAAACCTGTCCTAGGAAGCTTGTTTCCGGTCCAGGGAAGGCATAGCTTGGCAGTTCGGGCTGGATTGTTCTCATGAGGCACAGGGTCAGACTGATTTGCATATGGCCATGTCTGAACTGGGGTGGCAGAGTGGGCTAAAGAACGGTGATGGATCAAACCCAGATCTGTTGACTGGGTGTGAGGGTTTGATTGGTTCTGATGCTCCGTCCATCACCACCCCCTTTTGTACCGCAGGTGAGGCAGCAGCAGGCGGAAGGGGTGAGAAGCTAGGCAAAAAGTAGCACACAAAGACAAGGAGGTCAGAAAGGCACAGTGCAACAGGTGTATGTAAAGGAAGGAGTGTCAGGTTACTCCTGGGTCACTCCGAGAAAATGTATGAAGAATCAACAAAAATGACGGCCACAGGATCAGGCAACAAAATGCGGAGCTGCGCACAGGAGACACACTGTCAGCAGGCGTTGACGTCCTGTTGTGGGGAGTGTTGGACCCGGCCTCGTGGCATGGTCCTTACCCCCGTGGATTGTTCCCGTTCCCCGCCCCGGCCTTCACGGGCCACCCTTCTGAACTGCACCGAGGCCCTTCATCTTGAGCTGCACGAGGTCGCATACCCCTCGTGGCTCCGCCATCTTGTTGGCACCCACGTGACTCTGTGCACCAGCCAGCGCGACCCCGCTCAACCCGGCCTCGACCCCAGCGAAGCCCCGACATCGAGGCACCACGAACTGGCCAGGGGGTGCCGCAGGAACCATTCATCGCCCCCGGCGGAGGACAGTATCGATGGGACCCCCAACTGTCCTCCCCTCTCGAGGTGTGATCGCCCTGCAACTCCCCTGGGCCTGGCGCCTCTCCTGCTGGGCGTCTGGCCACCTCCACCCGGCCTCTCCGCCCCCACCGGGCGCCTGGGTCCGGACATCAAAGGGCTCCAGACCTATATCTGGGGCAACTCCGCCACAGATCGGCAGTTGTATCCCGGAGTGGAGAGCCCTGCTGATTGAATCGCGGCTGACCCTACGGAGAAGAACTCTTGTCGGAACCATCACGAGCCCTGCTGACTGCGTCGCGGCTCCTTCTTGTGAACACTTTGAAGCCACCTGGAACATCGGAGCCCTGCTGACGCTGTCGCGGCCCAACCTCGCTGAAACCTCCCTCGGAGCCCTGCTGACGACGTCGCGGCTCGAGCTGAGCAGAAACCATCTTGAGAGCCCTGCTGATTGGATCGCGGCTCTCCACGAACTGTACGCCAGAGCCCTGCTGACGCCGTCGCGGCTCGACCCCTCCGAGATCCGGAGGTCCTCCAGCTTGAGGATAAGAACTGGGCCCCAGGTACCCTCGTACCGCACTCCTGCCAAAGACTGTCCCGCTACCCCTACCCTTCCAAAGAGACACTGAGACTTTTGGTGGATCCCTCGATCCCTTCGTGTAAATATTGACCTCGTAACCTTTTTATTGCTGATAAAGAATTGCTTGTCTTGAGACAACCTCCTTGAGTCCTGTGTGGTGGTGTTACTGTGCTAGTACGTGATATGAGAAGGATCTCTCAGGAGACTTCTCGGCAGCGCTCGGCTACTTCGTACAGTGTGAGGGCCCCCCTTGGTGGTCTCGCCGACTCCTCGGGGTCCGCCTTCCAACATTTGGTGGCCAGCGACGGGATCCGAGCCGAACGCAGTACGTACCAGCCAGTACCCACTAGCTACCCATCCAAACGGACAGTAATCATGAGCAGCCAGGAAAACAACGCGACAATGGAGTTCCAGCCCGAACGGCTGGAAGAATATACGCACAAAGAGTTAAAACAGTTCTGCAAAGACAAAGGCATTGCAACCACGGGCCTAGGTACCAAAGAGGACATGCAGAAAGCTCTGAGGACATGGCTGGAGGCTGGGGCAGGCCCCTCCCAGGAAGAAGGTCCCTTGCCCCTGACTGAGACCACATCAACCGCACTGACTCCGGCAACCGGAGGAAGAAAGAGCCTAGAAACCGGCCTCTCCGAAGAAGAAATACGAGAGCGGGAGAAGGTCCGGAACCACGAGCTAGAGCTCGCACGACTGCGGCTGGACGGCGAACTCCAGCTGGCGGAAAAGAAACTGGCCCTAGAGCAGCTACGGCTTCAAGAGGAGATAGAGGAGAAGAGGCGACACCGGGAGTTGGAGGAAAAGAAACTGACCCTTGAGCACGAGCGCAGCCTCAAGGAGCTCGAAACCAAGGCCAAGAACGGAGGGACCAACGCCCCCAGTACTAGAGACACTCTACCGCCTGCCGAGACCAAGGTACATATCCGGAAAGAGGTCGTCAAGGAGTACTACAAGAATGACGACATCCAACAATGGTTCAAGGCCTACGAGGTGGCCATGACCTCTCATCGGGTGCCCCGAAAAGACTGGGGCGCGGGCCTGTGGGGGCGGTTCCTGAGTGAGGGTCGAGACACACTGCTCCAGCTGCCGGAGGAGGTGGTGACCTGCTACGATCACATGAAGGAGGCTCTGCTCACCCGCTACGGGCTAACCGCAGAAATGTACCGCCAGCGGTTCAGAGACTGCAAGAAAATCCTGGGCACCACCTGGGTGGAATATGTGGACTTTTTCAGTCGGGCCCTAGAAGGGTGGATCAGAGGTAGCAAAGTAACCACCTACGGGCAGCTGGTCGACCTCATCGTGTGGGAACATCTCTCCAACAATTGCTTCGTGGAACTGAGACAGCACCTCCTCGACAGCAAAATGACCGACCCGCGAAAACTCGCCGTCGAGGCCGATCGATGGGTCAACTCCCGGGTCCCCCGGAACTCAATGGGGGAGTACCAGAGGAACCCCACCGGACCCCCCCGCCAATGCGGTGGAGGGGGAGGGCCGAACAGGAACCAAGACCCTCCCGCCGGGGCCCCCAGGAGCCCCCCTCGAGGGCCACCGCAGCAACAACTCTCCCCGAGCCTAGCCCGAAGGGGGGCGCCCCCGGCCAGACCCGGACCACGGCCACCAGTAACGTGCTACGGCTGCCAACAAACCGGACACTATGCCAGCGATCCGGTCTGCCCCCTGAACCGAAGAAACGGGGCCGGCGGGCCCCCGCCCCGACAGCTGGCGGCCGCCACCCTGGGAGAAGGAGAAGAGGAAGAGGAGACCCTCGACCGAGGGACCACTGAATGGGAGCCGGCAGCCATGTCCCTGGTCTGCCTGGGTAGCCGAGAAATGGTACCCTGCACCCCCATCCCAAGCAACACCCAGAAGTACCGGCAGCAGGTCACGGTCAATGGACAACGGGCCGAAGCCCTTCGTGACACCGGCGCTAGTGTCACCGCTGTCCGCTGCCACCTGTTGACCCCCGAACAGATCCTACCGAATGTGCTGTGTCCCGTCCGGACGGCCGACAACAGCGAAAGCCTGTGCCAGATGGCCCTGGTCCCCTTCGAGTGGGCAGGGGTGACGGGCCTGCTGAAGGTGACGGTACGCGACGACGCCCCCGTCGACTGCCTCCTGGGGAACGACTTGGAGAGTTCCCCCTGGGCTCAAGTAGAGCGACGAGAGCACCTCCGAATGCTGGGACTATCTGACTGGGCCTGTGCCATCACCCGGTCCATGACCACCCGGGCCCCCCGCTCATCCTCGGCCTCCGGGGCCGCCCAGCCCGAGGGGCTCGCACCACCTCCCGCCAGCAGCGAGGGGGAGGCGGACACCGACCCTGGACCTAGTGAATCCTCCCCCGAAGAGATGGCTTCCCCGTGCGCCCTACCAGAGCTGACACAATGGCGACACGAAGGGGGCCCCACCCGGGAGCAGTTCCAACAAGAGCAGCAGTCCTGCCCCACTCTCGAAGGCGTCCGCCAACAAGCGTCCGCCCAAACCAACGGGGACCAGACCGGCACCCACTGGGTCTACTGGGCCAAGGGCCTGCTATACAGTGAGCAGAAAGTGGCAGAACTCGGGGCCAGCCGAGTGTTGGTGGTCCCCCTCCGCTTCCGGGAGTTCCTGCTCAACCTGGCACATGATGTGCCCCTCGCCGGACACTTGGGGCAAGACAAAACGTACAGCCGTCTGGTGACCCACTTCTACTGGCCCCGGATGCGGAGAGACGTGGACAACCACTGCCGGTCCTGCCAGACCTGCCAAGCCAGCGGGAAGACAGGGGGTCGGGTCAAGGCCCCCCTCCAACCCTTTCCAGCCGTCAGCACCCCGTTCGAACGGGTCGGAATCGATATCGTGGGGCCCCTGGACCCCCAGACCGCCCTGGGCCACCGCTTCATCCTGGTCCTCGTGGACCACGCCACCAGGTACCCGGAGGCGGTCCCGCTAAGAACTATAACGGCCCCCGTGGTAGGCCGGGCCTTAATGGGGATCTTCTCCCGAGTGGGATTTCCCCGCGAAGTGGTGAGTGACAGAGGCACGAACTTTATTTCCAGATACATGCGGTCCCTGTGGCAGCAGTGCGGGGTCACATACAAGTTCACGACCCCCTATCACCCTCAGGGGAACGGACTGGTTGAGCGGTTCAACAGAACATTAAAGGGAATGATCCAGGGCCTAGAAGAGCCCCTCAGGCGGAGATGGGATGTCCTGCTGCCGTGCCTCCTGTTTGCCTATCGGGAGGTCCCGCAGAAGTCCCTGGGGTTCAGCCCGTTTGAACTATTGTACGGACACCCGGTCCGCGGACCGCTCAGCCTGGTCAAAGAGAGCTGGGAGACGAAGCCCCAAGGCGCCCCTCCTGACGTCTACCGATACCTCCTGACCCTCCGAAACCAGACCCGCAAGTTCCGAGCCATGGCCGAAGCCAACCTCGAGGCCAGCCAAGAGGACATGAAGCGGTGGTACGATCGGAACTCCTCTACCATAGAATTCGAGCCAGGTCAGAAGGTATGGGTCATGGCCCCGGTTGAACCCGGCGCCCTCCAGGACAAGTGGACCGGGCCCTTCAAGGTAGTGGAGAAGAAAAGTCCCGTCACCTACCTGGTCGACCTGGAGTCCCCTCGGAACCCCCTCCGGGTCCTACATGCTAACAGGCTAAAACCCCACTTTGCCCGGACCGAACTGAGCCTGCTACTGGCGACCGACGAGGGGGGCGAGGACGACTCCGAGCCCCTGCCCGACCTCTTGCAGTCCAACGTCCATGATGGAACAATCGAGGGTGTCCAACTCGCCTCTTCCCTGACTCCGGAACAGCGCAACGACTGCCAGCAACTGCTGCAGGACTACGCAGCCCTCTTCTCCCTCACCCCGGGGGTGACCCACTGGTGCGTCCACGACGTCGACACCGGGGAGAGCCCCCCCGTGCGACACAGAGCCTACCGGGTACCCGACCGAGTGCGGGCATGCATCCAGGCCGAAGTAACGAAGATGCTGGCCCTGGGGGTCATCGAACCCTCCGACAGCCCGTGGGCCAGCCCTGTCGTCCTGGTGCCAAAGGCCACAGCTCCCGGCCACCCCCCGGAGTTGCGATTCTGCGTGGACTACCGAGCCCTGAATGCTGTGACCAAGACGGACGCCCACCCTATACCCAGGGCCGACGAACTCATCGACCGCTTAGGGGCCGCTCGCTACTTGAGCACGCTGGACCTCACCGCCGGGTACTGGCAGATCCAGCTCACCCCCGGCGCCCAAGAAAGATCCGCCTTTTCGACCCCGGATGGGCATTACCACTTTCGGGTGATGCCCTTCGGAATGAAGAACGCCCCGGCCACTTTTCAAAGACTGGTGAACAAGGTTTTGGCCGGGCTTGAGGCCTTCAGCGCGGCCTACCTAGATGACATTGCCGTGTACAGCAACCACTGGGCAGAGCACCTCCTTCACATTAAAGCCGTCCTGGCCGCCCTCCAGCGGGCCGGGCTCACAATCAAGGCCAGCAAATGCCAGATCGGCCACGGATCCGTGACCTACCTGGGCCATCAAGTGGGGAGCGGGCAGGTGGCCCCTCTCCAACCGAAAATAGATGCCATCCAGGCCTGGGAACCCCCCACTACCCAGACCGCTGTCCGGGCCTTCCTGGGTCTCACTGGATACTACCGGCGGTTTATCCGGGACTATGGGAGCATTGTTGGCCCCCTCAGAGAGCTAACGTCCAAAAAGCAGCCCAAGAAGGTGCACTGGACACCCCGCTGCCAAGCAGCCTTCGACACCCTAAAGACCGCAATGTGTACTGCCCCGGTGCTACAGGCCCCTGACTACAATAAGGAGTTCGTGGTGCAGACGGACGCCTCCGAGTATGGGATCGGGGCCGTCCTGTCCCAGGCCAATGAAGAGGGGCTCGACCGACCAGTGGCCTTCATCAGCCGACGGCTACTGCCCCGGGAGCAACGATGGAGCACCATCGAGCGTGAGGCCTTCGCTGTGGTGTGGGCCCTTAAGAAACTCCGGCCCTACCTCTTCGGTACCCACTTCCGGGTCCAGACCGATCACCGGCCCCTGCGGTGGTTAATGCAAATGCGGGGCGAGAACCCCAAGCTGCTGCGGTGGTCCATCTCGCTACAAGGGATGGACTTTGACGTTGAACACCGGCCCGGCAATGACCACGCCAACGCCGACGGCCTGTCCCGCTTCTTCCGCCTTGACGAGGAGAATCCCCAAGGAGATGGGTGACTCTCCATGCCTTCGGCTGGGGGGGACGCCTGTTGGACCCGGCCTCGTGGCATGGTCCTTACCCCCGTGGATTGTGCCCGTTCCCCGCCCCGGCCTTCACGGGCCACCCTTCTGAACTGCACCGAGGCCCTTCATCTTGAGCTGCACGAGGTCGCATACCCCTCGTGGCTCCGCCATCTTGTTGGCACCCACGTGACTCTGTGCACCAGCCAGCGCGACCCCGCTCAACCCGGCCTCGACCCCAGCGAAGCCCCGACATCGAGGCACCACGAACTGGCCAGGGGGTGCCGCAGGAACCATTCATCGCCCCCGGCGGAGGACAGTATCGATGGGACCCCCAACTGTCCTCCCCTCTCGAGGTGTGATCGCCCTGCAACTCCCCTGGGCCTTGCGCCTCTCCTGCTGGGCGTCTGGCCACCTCCACCCGGCCTCTCCGCCCCCACCGGGCGCCTGGGTCCGGACATCAAAGGGCTCCAGACCTATATCTGGGGCAACCCCGCCACAGAACGGCAGTTGTATCCCGGAGTCGAGAGCCCTGCTGATTGAATCGCGGCTGACCCTACGGAGAAGAACTCTTGTCGGAACCATCACGAGCCCTGCTGACTGCGTCGCGGCTCCTTCTTGTGAACACTTTGAAGCCACCTGGAACATCGGAGCCCTGCTGACGCTGTCGCGGCCCAACCTCGCTGAAACCTCCCTCGGAGCCCTGCTGACGACGTCGCGGCTCGAGCTGAGCAGAAACCATCTTGAGAGCCCTGCTGATTGGATCGCGGCTCTCCACGAACTGTATGCCAGAGCCCTGCTGACGCCGTCGCGGCTCGACCCCTCCGAGATCCGGAGGTCCTCCAGCTTGAGGATAAGAACTGGGCCCCAGGTACCCTCGTACCGCACTCCTGCCAAAGACTGTCCCGCTACCCCTACCCTTCCAAAGAGACACTGAGACTTTTGGTGGATCCCTCGATCCCTTCGTGTAAATATTGACCTCGTAACCTTTTTATTGCTGATAAAGAATTGCTTGTCTTGAGACAACCTCCTTGAGTCCTGTGTGGTGGTGTTACTGTGCTAGTACGTGATAGGAGAAGGATCTCTCAGGAGACTTCTCGGCAGCGCTCGGCTTCTTCGTACAGTGTGAGGGCCCCCCTTGGTGGTCTCGCCGACTCCTCGGGGTCCGCCTTCCAACAGGGAGAAACCTGCACAAATACATACACAACCATGTCTGAACTGGGGTAGCAGAGTGGGCTAAAGAAAGGTGATGGATCAAACCCAGATCTGTTGACTGGGTGTGAGTGTTTGATTGGTTCTGATGCTCTGTCCATCACCACCCCCTTTTGTACTGCTTTGTTCGCCATAAGTTGGCAGGGTATGCTCAGATGTGAGTCCCTTGCTCACTTTGCCACTGGATTCAAGCAAGCCTGGCTGAAGACGGCTGAAATGCCAGAAACCGGTCCTAGGAAGCTTGTTTCCGGTCCAGGGAAGGCATAGCTTGGCAGTTCGGGCTGGACTGTTCCCATGAGGCACAGGGTCAGACTGATTTTCATATGGCCATGTCTGAACTGGGGTGGCAGAGTGGGCTAAAGAACGGGGATGGATCAAACCCAGATCTGTTGACTGGGTGTGAGTGTTTGATTGGTTCTGATGCTCCGTCCATCACCACCCCCTTTTGTACCGCTTTGTTCACCATAAGTTGGCAGGGTATGCTCAGACGTGAGTCCCTTGCGCACTTTGCCACTGGATTCAAGCAAGCCTGGCTGAATGACGGCTGAAATGCCAGAAACCTGTCCTAGGAAGCTTGTTTCCGGTCCAGGGAAGGCATAGCTTGGCAGTTCGGGCTGGATTGTTCCCATGAGGCACAGGGTCAGACTGATTTGCATATGGCCATGTCTGAACTGGGGTGGCAGAGTGGGCTAAAGAACGGTGATGGATCAAACCCAGATCTGTTGACTGGGTGTGAGGGTTTGATTGGTTCTGATGCTCCGTCCATCACCACCCCCTTTTGTACCGCAGGTGAGGCAGCAGCAGGCGGAAGGGGTGAGAAGCTAGGCAAAAAGTAGCACACAAAGACAAGGAGGTCAGAAAGGCACAGTGCAACAGGTGTATGTAAAGGAAGGAGTGTCAGGTTACTCCTGGGTCACTCCGAGAAAATGTATGAAGAATCAACAAAAATGACGGCCACAGGATCAGGCAACAAAATGCGGAGCTGCGCACAGGAGACACACTGTCAGCAGGCGTTGACGTCCTGTTGTGGGGAGTGTTGGACCCGGCCTCTTGGCGTGGTCCTTACCCCCGTGGATTGTGCCCGTTCCCCGCCCCGGCCTTCACGGGCCACCCTTCTGAACTGCACCGAGGCCCTTCATCTTGAGCTGCACGAGGTCGCATACCCCTCGTGGCTCCGCCATCTTGTTGGCACCCACGTGACTCTGTGCACCAGCCAGCGTGACCCCGCTCAACCCGGCCTCGACCCCAGCGAAGCCCCGACATCGAGGCACCACGAACTGGCCAGGGGGTGCCGCAGGAACCATTCATCGCCCCCGGCGGAGGACAGTATCGATGGGACCCCCAACTGTCCTCCCCTCTCGAGGTGTGATCGCCCTGCAACTCCCCTGGGCCTGGCGCCTCTCCTGCTGGGCGTCTGGCCACCTCCACCCGGCCTCTCCGCCCCCACCGGGCGCCTGGGTCCGGACATCAAAGGGCTCCAGACCTATATCTGGGGCAACCCCGCCACAGATCGGCAGTTGTATCCCGGAGTCGAGAGCCCTGCTGATTGAATCGCGGCTGACCCTACGGAGAAGAACTCTTGTCGGAACCATCACGAGCCCTGCTGACTGCGTCGCGGCTCCTTCTTGTGAACACTTTGAAGCCACCTGGAACATCGGAGCCCTGCTGACGCTGTCGCGGCCCAACCTCGCTGAAACCTCCCTCGGAGCCCTGCTGACGACGTCGCGGCTCGAGCTGAGCAGAAACCATCTTGAGAGCCCTGCTGATTGGATCGCGGCTCTCCACGAACTGTACGCCAGAGCCCTGCTGACGCCGTCGCGGCTCGACCCCTCCGAGATCCGGAGGTCCTCCAGCTTGAGGATAAGAACTGGGCCCCAGGTACCCTCGTACCGCACTCCTGCCAAAGACTGTCCCGCTACCCCTACCCTTCCAAAGAGACACTGAGACTTTTGGTGGATCCCTCGATCCCTTCGTGTAAATATTGACCTCGTAACCTTTTTATTGCTGATAAAGAATTGCTTGTCTTGAGACAACCTCCTTGAGTCCTGTGTGGTGGTGTTACTGTGCTAGTACGTGATAGGAGAAGGATCTCTCAGGAGACTTCTCGGCAGCGCTCGGCTACTTCGTACAGTGTGAGGGCCCCCCTTGGTGGTCTCGCCGACTCCTCGGGGTCCGCCTTCCAACATTTGGTGGCCAGCGACGGGATCCGAGCCGAACGCAGTACGTACCAGCCAGTACCCACTAGCTACCCATCCAAACGGACAGTAATCATGAGCAGCCAGGAAAACAACGCGACAATGGAGTTCCAGCCCGAACGGCTGGAAGAATATACGCACAAAGAGTTAAAACAGTTCTGCAAAGACAAAGGCATTGCAACCACCGGCCTAGGTACCAAAGAGGACATGCAGAAAGCTCTGAGGACATGGCTGGAGGCCGGGGCAGGCCCCTCCCAGGAAGAAGGTCCCTTGCCCCTGACTGAGACCACATCAACCGCACTGACTCCGGCAACCGGAGGAAGAAAGAGCCTAGAAACCGGCCTCTCCGAAGAAGAAATACGAGAGCGGGAGAAGGTCCGGAACCACGAGCTAGAGCTCGCACGACTGCGGCTGGACGGCGAACTCCAGCTGGCGGAAAAGAAACTGGCCCTAGAGCAGCTACGGCTTCAAGAGGAGATAGAGGAGAAGAGGCGACACCGGGAGTTGGAGGAAAAGAAACTGACCCTTGAGCACGAGCACAGCCTCAAGGAGCTCGAAATCAAGGCCAAGAACGGAGGGACCAACGCCCCCAGTACTAGAGACACTCTACCGCCTGCCGAGACCAAGGTACATATCCCGAAAGAGGTCGTCAAGGAGTACTACAAGAATGACGACATCCAACAATGGTTCAAGGCCTATGAGGTGGCCATGACCTCTCATCGGGTGCCCCGAAAAGACTGGGGCGCGGGCCTGTGGGGGCGGTTCCTGAGTGAGGGTCGAGACACACTGCTCCAGCTGCCGGAGGAGGTGATGACCTCCTACGATCACATGAAGGAGGCTCTGCTCACCCGCTACGGGCTAACCGCAGAAATGTACCGCCAGCGGTTCAGAGACTGCAAGAAAATCCCGGGCACCACCTGGGTGGAATATGTGGACTTTTTCAGTCGGGCCCTAGAAGGGTGGATCAGAGGTAGCAAAGTAACCACCTACGGGCAGCTGGTCGACCTCATCGTGTGGGAACATCTCTCCAACAATTGCTTCGTGGAACTGAGACAGCACCTCCTCGACAGCAAAATGACCGACCCGCGAAAACTCGCCGTCGAGGCCGATCGATGGGTCAACTCCCGGGTCCCCCGGAACTCAATGGGGGAGTACCAGAGGAACCCCACCGGACCCCCCCGCCAACGCGGTGGAGGGGGAGGGCCGAACAGGAACCGAGACCCTCCCGCCGGGGCCCCCAGGAGCCCCTCTCGAGGGATGTATGACGTTACAACGCATACTATTACAACGCATACCATTACAACGCATTTTTTACAACGCAAGTACTACTACAACGCATTACTTTACAACGAATACTTTTACAACGCAAAACCTATTAAAATACTGAAAAGTGCTGTTACAACGAAATCTATTACAACGCATACCATTACAACGCGAATTTTCTTTTTTTTTATTTAAAAGTACAATAAAATCTGGCACGGGATGCAGGGAAATTAGGGGTTTTAGGGTGGGGAAGTGTAATAAAATGTGGAGAAAAACTGAGCGTAAATCTACTGAAATACATTACCAAATTAATACTCGAGTATTAAAATTAATACTCAAAATCCCCCATAAAATTCTGTTTTCACACATTTCAAAGATTTACAAAAAGAACGATAGATTTAACAACAGTACATACACATTTTTATCATGATTACATCGGAAAGTAAGTAAACAGAGTAAAACAGAAGACACATACACATAGGCGCCATTTTAACCATCTCACTTGTAAAACTTGTCCTACAACACTTTCTATGAAAACAATACCAAAAGACATGTTCCAAAATGGATGCCAAAACGGAGCAAATGAATGAAAACAATACATTTTAAAATGCATTTTTAAATTATCATTTTCCACAGTAAAATAAAGTATAAAAAAAAACACAACGAACGCAGTTTTTAAATAAATTAATAGTGACACAGAGTAAAACTTATAAATACCAGGAAGACACCATTTTGCAATCAGTTGATTATCAACTACCAGAGAGACCAGACGTCAAAACCTGACCCTCTGTCACCTCCACTGCGACCTCCTCAGAGAGAGCACTGAATTCGTTCGGAAAAGCATTATTAGTAGATAACTACTAGTAAGTCAGTAAAATATTTTTATACCATGGTTTTGCGTAAAATATGTTTGCTTTCCAAACAAAATATATTTTAAAATTTTTAATATTAACTTTTAAAATGTACTGTTTCTAATTTGTTATCACTAAAAATATATACCAACTTAAAACAAATACTTTCTTTTCCAAAAACAGAAACTTGCTAAATATTGAGAATCAAGAATTGGTGTACCTAATTTTGCATCACCTCCACGTAATCGACTCACCTTTACGATTGTGAAGGTAAATGTAATTTAATTTTAATTATTTTACTTTAAAAATATATTTTTAGCATTAGCTAAAGTGTTGTATTGCAAAGGTAACTTTTTTTTTCCCTCAATCTCACTACATCATAAACGAAATTATACCATGGTGCAGGGGTAACAATTACTAATAGGACTTCAGTTAGGTACCACATGTGAAAAAGCGTTTCAAGTTACTGAGGTAACTATTAGTATTCTAAGTCCCAGAATGTTCAGCAGTAGAGTAATTGAGTGATAGTGTAGGTGTATCCATTATTACTCTTATTTTAAAATGCATTCAATGTGTATTATGTTTTGCTTAACCAATTGTTACTCATACTCATTTGACAAATATCATACTTTTCAAAAATGGTTTTTTTTTTAACCAACGTTGGCAAAGTAACATTAATTTTTAAAACTTTTTTTTTTTGCCAGAGTAAATCGGTTACATAGAAATAACTTTATCCTGCAACAAGCATTACCTTAAAGGCACGAGAACAAACAACACCTGAAAAAGGTATTTTACATTATTTGTTTTATAATTTCCACAATTTAATAGTCATTCCTTTTGCTATTGTTACTCCACTAAAGTGCAGAAATAGGATAACTGATAGATAGTGTAGGGGTACAAATTACTATTCCAACTCCAGGAAGGTGCAGCAGTAGGGAAAGTGTTGGATGGTGTAGGGGTACATTTCTCTCTTTTAACTCCAGGAAGATGCAGTACTTAGGAAAGTGTTATGTTGTATTAGTTATATTCTATGTCAAAATTTTGAAAAGTTAATCTGAATTTACATTTTAAAACAACGTTAAGTTTTTTTTTCCTCTTTTTTTTCCAAAGACAATTGTTTTTTTCGTTGCTGAAAGATTCTTTCCATCACATACGTTACAACTGCAGCCAACAGGCCAATTCAACTTTACAAGCCTCACCAAGAAAAGCAATTTTTTTTAAAAAAGGTATTGTTATACAGCATTGTTTTTAAACCTTCAATATGTTAGACTAACCATTTAATTGTTAATGTAATTAAAATCCCAAAATAATTAGAAAAAGAGTTGCAGTTTGAAGAATTTTTTTTCAGAACTCCAGGATGGTGCAGCAGTAGGAAAAGTGTTGGATGGTGTAGGGGTGTAATTTACTATTCCAACTCCAGGAAGGTACAGCAGTAGGGAAAGTGTTGGATGGTGTAGGGGTGCAATTTACTATTCCAACTCCAGGAAGGTGCAGCAGTAGGGAAAGTGTTGGATGGTGTAGGGGTGCAATTTACTATTCCAACTCCAGGAAGGTGCAGCAGTAGGGAAAGTGTTGGATGGTGTAGGGGTGCAATTTACTATTCCAACTCCAGGAAGGTGCATCAGTAGGGAAAGTGTTGGATGGTGTAGGGGTGCAATTTACGATTCCAACTCCAGGAAGGTGCAACAGTAGGGAAAGTGTTATGTACTATATGTTAAAATGAATTTAATTTTTGCAAAAAGTTATTGTAAATTTGCATTTCTCTACAACGTTCAGTTTTCTCATTATTTCCTTTTATCACTTTTGCAGACAATTGTCTTTGTTTTACAATTGCAATCAACACATAATTGTCTACTCCAGCCTACAGGCCATTCCCACTTAAGAAGACTCACCAAGAAAACCAATTTCAAAAAAACAAGGTATTTTTAAACAACATTATAAGGTGCAGCAGTAGGGAAAGTGTTGGATGGTGTAGGGGTGTAATTTACTATTCCAACTCCAGGAAGGTGCAGCAGTAGGGAAAGTGTTGGATGGTGTAGGGGTGTAATTTACTATTCCAACTCCAGGAAGGTGCAGCAGTAGGGAAAGTGTTGGATGGTGTAGGGGTGTAATTTACTATTCCAACTCCAGGAAGGTGCATCAGTAGGGAAAGTGTTGGATGGTGTAGGGGTGTAATTTACTATTCCAACTCCAGGAAGGTGCAGCAGTAGGGAAAGTGTTGGATGGTGTAGGGGTGTAATTTACTATTCCAACTCCAGGAAGGTGCAGCAGTAGGGAAAGTGTTGGATGGTGTAGGGGTGCAATTTACTATTCCAACTCCAGGAAGGTGCAGCAGTAGGGAAAGTGTTGGATGGTGTAGGGGTGCAATTTACTATTCCAACTCCAGGAAGGTGCAGCAGTAGGGAAAGTGTTGGATGGTGTAGGGGTGCAATTTACTATTCCAACTCCAGGAAGGTGCAGCAGTAGGGAAAGTGTTGGATGGTGTAGGGGTGCAATTTACTATTCCAACTCCAGGAAGGTGCAGCAGTAGGGAAAGTGTTGGCTGGTGTAGGGGTGCAATTTACTATTCCAACTCCAGGAAGGTGCAGCAGTAGGGAAAGTGTTGGATGGTGTAGGGGTGCAATGTACTATTCCAACTCCAGGAAGGTGCAGCAGTAGGGAAAGTGTTGGATGGTGTAGGGGTGCAATTTACTATTCCAACTCCAGGAAGGTGCAGCAGTAGGGAAAGTGTTGGATGGTGTAGGGGTGCAATTTACTATTCCAACTCCAGGAAGGTGCATCAGTAGGGAAAGTGTTGGATGGTGTAGGGGTGTAATTTACTATTCCAACTCCAGGAAGGTGCAGCAGTAGGGAAAGTGTTGGATGGTGTAGGGGTGTAATTTACTATTCCAACTCCAGGAAGGTGCATCAGTAGGGAAAGTGTTGGATGGTGTAGGGGTGTAATTTACTATTCCAACTCCAGGAAGGTGCAGCAGTAGGGAAAGTGTTGGATGGTGTAGGGGTGTAATTTACTATTCCAACTCCAGGAAGGTGCAGCAGTAGGGAAAGTGTTGGATGGTGTAGGGGTGCAATTTACTATTCCAACTCCAGGAAGGTGCAGCAGTAGGGAAAGTGTTGGATGGTGTAGGGGTGCAATTTACTATTCCAACTCCAGGAAGGTGCAGCAGTAGGGAAAGTGTTGGATGGTGTAGGGGTGCAATTTACTATTCCAACTCCAGGAAGGTGCAGCAGTAGGGAAAGTGTTGGATGGTGTAGGGGTGCAATTTACTATTCCAACTCCAGGAAGGTGCAGCAGTAGGGAAAGTGTTGGATGGTGTAGGGGTGCAATTTACTATTCCAACTCCTGGAAGGTGCAGCAGTAGGGAAAGTGTTGGATGGTGTAGGGGTGCAATTTACTATTCCAACTCCAGGAAGGTGCATCAGTAGGGAAAGTGTTGGATGGTGTAGGGGTGTAATTTACTATTCCAACTCCAGGAAGGTGCAGCAGTAGGGAAAGTGTTGGATGGTGTAGGGGTGCAATTTACTATTCCAACTCCAGGAAGGTGCATCAGTATGGAAAGTGTTGGATGGTGTAGGGGTGCAATTTACTATTCCAACTCCAGGAAGGTGCAGCAGTAGGGAAAGTGTTGGTTGGTGTAACTGTTATATTTAAGGTTTTTCATTTAATTTTTCAGACTAATTTGTTTTTCTTCTCTTCTCTTTTTAGATAATGTCTAGTCTGGAAGCTGCAAAGTATATTAAATCCAGGAAGGGCAAAAATGTATTAAACCATGGAGGATACATATATAGTAAGGAAAGAATAAGTTTAACTAGAAATCATTGGAGGTGTGTGCAATACTACACTACCCATTGCAGTGGCAGAGCGGTTACTGTTGATAATTTAGTTGTGAAAACCACAGAACATAACCACTCTGCCTCTGCAATGGAGGTAGAAATTAGAGAAACAGTGAACGAAATGAAAGCTATTGCAAGCACCTCCAATGATTCTACAGGATCCATTTTAAGAGAGGTTGCACAGCATGTCCCCAGTCATGTTGCTAGTAACATGCCTATAATTCCTAATTTGAGAAGAATTATTCAAAGACAAAAGCAGGCAAGTAACATTCAATTATCTACACCACATTCTTTCTCTGACATTAGAATTCCACATGATCTTTCTATTTCTTTTTCTGATGAACCTTTCCTTCTGCATGACAACGAAAACCCTCAGAAACGAATTCTCATTTTTAGTACCCCACGTAACCTTGCTAAGTTAGAAAGTAGTGAAATTTGGATGATGGATGGGACGTTTAAAAGTACACCCCATCCTTTCACTCAAATTTACACTATACATGCCAAAATTAACAATAGTGTAATTCCCTTAGTATACAGTTTGCTACCTGATAAGACTTCTGCAACATACACTGAACTTTTATCAGTGATTAAAAGTAAAACATCTCAAAGTCCTCGGAAAATAATTATTGATTTTGAATTGACCATGATCAATGTGATCACTAAAACGTACACGGATACCCAAATTCAGGGATGTTTTTTTCATTTTTCCCAGGCATTTTGGCGTAAATTACAAAAAACATCCCTAGTTTCAGAATATTCTCGTGATAGCAAACTGCAATTTGAACTAAAAAAATTAACTGCACTTTGTTTTGTTGCTCCCGATAGTGTGGACGAGTACTACACTGCAATTATAGAATCTGTTTATTATACGAGTAACGAAGAAAAATTGGCACCCATTCTAAATTATTTCGAGGACACATGGATTGGACACCTAAGCAGATCGGGTCGCAGAAGGAAGCCACGATTCCATGTGGAGTGGTGGAACTGCTACACGAGTTGTTTAGAGGGAGAAGCAAAAACAAACAATGCCATTGAGGGATGGCATAACTCCTTCAACCACACAATTGGCAAACCTCATCCAAACTTCTACTCTTTTTTGGAAACTTTGAAGAAGGAGCAAAGTTTTCAAGAAATGAGAATAGCCCAAACACTCGCAGGTAGTCTAAACCCACGAGTAACAGTCAAAACAAGGGAAATGTCTGAGAGACTATTGGCTATTGTACAACAATTTTCGTTGTGTGTGGCTATAGACTACCTGGAAAATCTTTCTAACATTCTTTCTTTCTAAATTTAGTTTTTTACTTACTTTCCTGCTTTGCTTCAAATTTAAACAATTTTCTAATTACAATTGGCATACAAACAAGTCGGGTCCTTTTTTTTTTTTCATTTCTAGCACAACTACCAATGTCAACAAATTTACTTTCCCATAGTATTTGACCAATTTTTCAACATCCGAACGCCATTAACATAATTACAGAAATCTTCGTTTTTTGTTTCCGACCTAAAAAATCACCAAAACTCAAACCAATCTAAATTGTACATGTCAAGCCATAATCCAAAATGCACACTGCTGCATAAACACCAATTTTTATTCAATCATTAATTCCCAAAATTTACGAGTACGCTATTTTTTTTCACTTAGAAATGAAGATCAAAATCACTTTTTTTAGTTCCGAAGTAAAGAAATAAACTTTGTGAACAGTAACTTTTAATTTTTAAACAGTTACATACATTTTTTAAATAAACAAATAACTTTTCGCGACCCGACATAGGCATACATTAATGACATTATTGTGGACATGTTTAAAAACATTTAAAACATCAATTAGTTTTCCCGCAACCTCTCCTTATTCTTTCCTCACTATATATGTATCACTATTAAAGGTTTAATATATTTTTTAAAGTAAAAATATTTCCTACCTGGACGCAGATCAGCTTCCTGCTGCTTCCTCCTCCGATGCTCTTCAAAATGGCGCATTACGTCGACGCTCACGTCATTACGTCATCGCGTGCATCAATATTTATAACGGACTACTTTATTTAACTAATCTGTAAATAAATGTTTAAAAATGTAATTAAAATATTTATATTTTTTCTAAAAAATGTTACTTGCTTTGCAAAATTAAATAAAAATATGGTTTATTTTTTAAGGATTTTTCAATAAATAAATATTTTGAAAACATTATTTGTTTACTGTTATTATTTTTTAAATTATAATTTATTCTTTAAAAATGTAACTTTTTTAATGTAAATTTACTAAATGTGTTCCTTACCTCGACTCTATTGTCTTTTTCCTTCAAAACTTGCTCTTTCTTCTCTTTCTGATCCTTCTTTTCTTGTTCCGCGGGTTGTATATTCTGAAGCTGCCAAAATAAATGAAGGACAAATTAGCTCATAGACTTCAATGCAAAAGCGTGGGAATTTTTTTTTAAAGTAAGTTCTTTTTTTCCTGCTCTTTTTTCTTAAGGTATTATTATTTCTGAAATGCATTTCTTATGACTCTTTTAATATTAAAAATATTTTTATTTTTTTTTAACATTTCTCTAATTTTTTATTATAATACTCCAAAAGTACTCTTCCTGTTTTTTGGACAAACATTAAACTTTATATAAGAAACTTAAAAATACTCTAGTATTAATCTTTCTTAATACTAATTTTTTCTTTAATTAACTGTTATTAATTTTAAATAATTGGTCTAGTATTAATATTTAATAATAATCCTTATTTCAATTTTATTTACATATTTAATTTAAAATAAAATTACTCATTTATTAATTCCTCAAAATACAATTCTTTTATTATTAATATTAATACTCTTTTATATTTTAAAAATACTCAAGTACTAATATTTTGTTAAACTACTCACACTTATATTTTTAAATTTAAAATAAAATATACTCTTTGTATTTTAAAAAATACTCAAGTATTAATTTTACTTTAAAAATACTCTTTTATATTAGAAAAATACTCAAGTATTAATATTTAGTTAAACTACTCTCACTTATATTTTTAAATTTAAATTAAAATATACTCTTTCTTTTTTGCAACAATACTCAAGTATTAATTTAACTTAAAAAATACTCTTTTATATTAGAAAAATACTCAAGTATTAATATTTTGTAAAACTACTCACTTTTTTTAATTTATATTTTAAACAAAAACATTAAATTATACGATATATATTTATTTAAGTTAAAATCCCAAAAATAATGGTATATGCGTTGTAAAAGTAGTTACCATATAATAGCATGCGTTGTAAAAGCATGCGTTGTAAAAGCTTTTGCGTTGTAAAAAATGCGTTGTAATAGCATAGCGTTGTAAAAGTTGCGTTGTAAAGGTAGTTCCCCCCCCTCGAGGGCCACCGCAGCAACAACTCTCCCCGAGCCTAGCCCGAAGGGGGGCGCCCCTGGCCAGACCCGGACCACGGCCACCAGTAACGTGCTACGGCTGCCAACAAACCGGACACTATGCCAGCGATCCGGTCTGCCCCCTGAACCGAAGAAACGGGGCCGGCGGGCCCCCGCCCCGACAGCTGGCGGCCGCCGCCCTGGGAGAAGGAGAAGAGGAAGAGGAGACCCTCGACCGAGGGACCACTGAATGGGAGCCGGCAGCCATGTCCCTGGTCTGCCTGGGTAGCCGAGAAATGGTACCCTGCACCCCCATCCCAAGCAACAACCAGAAGTACCGGCAGCAGGTCACGGTCAATGGACAACGGGCCGAAGCCCTTCGTGACACCGGCGCTAGTGTCACCGCTGTCCGCTGCCACCTGGTGACCCCCAAACAGATCCTACCGAATGTGCTGTGTCCCATCCGGACGGCCGACAACAGCGAAAGCCTGGGCCAGATGGCCCTGGTCCCCTTCGAGTGGGGAGGGGTGACGGGCCTGCTGAAGGTGACGGTACGCGACGACGCCCCCGTCGACTGCCTCCTGGGGAACGACTTGGAGAGTTCCCCCTGGGCTCAAGTAGAGCGACGAGAGCACCTCCGAATGCTGGGACTATCTGACTGGGCCTGTGCCATCACCCGGTCCATGACCACTCGGGCCCCCCGCTCATCCTCAGCCTCCGGGGCCGCCCAGCCCGAGGGGCTCGCACCACCTCCCGCCAGCAGCGAGGGGGAGGCGGACACCGACCCTGGACCTAGTGAATCCTCCCCCGAAGAGATGGCTTCCCCGTGCGCCCTACCAGAGCTGACACAATGGCGACACGAAGAGGGCCCCACCCGGGAGCAGTTCCAACAAGAGCAGCAGTCCTGCCCCACTCTCGAAGGGGTCCGCCAACAAGCGTCCGCCCAAACCAACGGGGATCAGACCGGCACCCACTGGGTCTACTGGGCCGAGGGCCTGCTATACAGTGAGCAGAAAGTGGCAGAACTCGGGGCCAGCCGAGTGTTGGTGGTCCCCCTCCGCTTCCGGGAGTTCCTGCTCAACCTGGCACATGATGTGCCCCTCGCCGGACACTTGGGGCAAGACAAAACGTACAGCTGTCTGGTGACTCACTTCTACTGGCCCCGGATGCGGAGAGACGTGGAAAACCACTGCCGGTCCTGCCAGACCTGCCAAGCCAGCGGGAAGACGGGGGGTCGGGTCAAGGCCCCCCTCCAACCCTTTCCAGCCGTCAGCACCCCGTTCGAACGGGTCGGAATCGATATCGTGGGGCCCCTGGACCCCCAGACCGCCCTGGGCCACCGCTTCATCCTGGTCCTCGTGGACCACGCCACCAGGTACCCGGAGGCGGTCCCGCTAAGAACTATAACGGCCCCCGTGGTAGGCCGGGCCTTAATGGGGATCTTCTTCCGAGTGGGATTTCCCCGCGAAGTGGTGAGTGACAGAGGCACGAACTTTATTTCCAGATACATGCGGTCCCTGTGGCAGCAGTGCGGGGTCACATACAAGTTCACGACCCCCTATCACCCTCAGGGGAACGGACTGGTTGAGCGGTTCAACAGAACATTAAAGGGAATGATCCAGGGCCTAGAAGAGCCCCTCAGGCGGAGATGGGATGTCCTGCTGCCGTGCCTCCTGTTTGCCTATCGGGAGGTCCCGCAGAAGTCCCTGGGGTTCAGCCCGTTTGAACTATTGTACGGACACCCGGTCCGCGGACCGCTCAGCCTGGTCAAAGAGAGCTGGGAGACGAAGCCCCAAGGCGCCCCTCCTGACGTCTACCGATACCTCCTGACCCTCCGAAACCAGACCCGCAAGTTCCGAGCCATGGCCGAAGCCAACCTCGAGGCCAGCCAAGAGGACATGAAGCGGTGGTACGATCGGAACTCCTCTACCATAGAATTCGAGCCAGGTCAGAAGGTATGGGTCATGGCCCCGGTTGAACCCGGCGCCCTCCAGGACAAGTGGACCGGGCCCTTCAAGGTAGTGGAGAAGAAAAGTCCCGTCACCTACCTGGTCGACCTGGAGTCCCCCCGGAACCCCCTCCGGGTCCTACATGCTAACAGGCTAAAACCCCACTTTGCCCGGACCGAACTGAGCCTGCTACTGGCGACCGACGAGGGGGGCGAGGACGACTCCGAGCCCCTGCCCGACCTCTTGCAGTCCAACGTCCATGATGGAACAATCGAGGGTGTCCAACTCGCCTCTTCCCTGACTCCGGAACAGCGCAACGACTGCCAGCAACTGCTGCAGGACTACGCAGCCCTCTTCTCCCTCACCCCGGGGGTGACCCACTGGTGCGTCCACGACGTCGACACCGGGGAGAGCCCCCCCGTGCGACACACAGCCTACCGGGTACCCGACCGACTGCGGGCATGCATCCAGGCCGAAGTAACGAAGATGCTGGCCCTGGGGGTCATCGAACCCTCCGACAGCCCGTGGGCCAGCCCTGTCGTCCTGGTGCCAAAGGCCGCAGCTCCCGGCCACCCCCCGGAGTTGCGATTCTGCGTGGACTACCGAGCCCTGAATGCTGTGACCAAGACGGACGCCCACCCTATACCCAGGGCCGACGAACTCATCGACCGCTTAGGGGCCGCTCGCTACTTGAGCACGCTGGACCTCACCGCCGGGTACTGGCAGATCCAGCTCACCCCCGGCGCCCAAGAAAGATCGGCCTTTTCGACCCCGGATGGGCATTACCACTTTCGGGTGATGCCCTTCGGAATGAAGAACGCCCCGGCCACTTTTCAAAGACTGGTGAACAAGGTTTTGGCCGGGCTTGAGGCCTTCAGCGCGGCCTACCTAGATGACATTGCCGTGTACAGCAACCACTGGGCAGAGCACCTCCTTCACATTAAAGCCGTCCTGGCCGCCCTCCAGCGGGCCGGGCTCACAATCAAGGCCAGCAAATGCCAGATCGGCCACGGATACGTGACCTACCTGGGCCATCAAGTGGGGAGCGGGCAGGTGGCCCCTCTCCAACCGAAAATAGATGCCATCCAGGCCTGGGAACCCCCCACTACCCAGACCGCTGTCCGGGCCTTCCTGGGTCTCACTGGATACTACCGGCGGTTTATCCGGGACTATGGGAGCATTGTTGGCCCCCTCACAGAGCTAACGTCCAAAAAGCAGCCCAAGAAGGTGCACTGGACACCCCGCTGCCAAGCAGCCTTCGACACCCTAAAGACCGCAATGTGTACTGCCCCGGTGCTACAGGCCCCTGACTACAATAAGGAGTTCGTGGTGCAGACGGACGCCTCCGAGTATGGGATCGGGGCCGTCCTGTCCCAGGCCAATGAAGAGGGGCTCGACCGACCAGTGGCCTTCATCAGCCGACGGCTACTGCCCCGGGAGCAACGATGGAGCACCATCGAGCGTGAGGCCTTCGCTGTGGTGTGGGCCCTTAAGAAACTCCAGCCCTACCTCTTCGGTACCCACTTCCGGGTCCAGACCGACCACCGGCCCCTGCGGTGGTTAATGCAAATGCGGGGCGAGAACCCCAAGCTGCTGCGGTGGTCCATCTCGCTACAAGGGATGGACTTTGACGTTGAACACCGGCCCGGCAATGACCACGCCAACGCCGACGGCCTGTCCCGCTTCTTCCGCCTTGACGAGGAGAATCCCCAAGGAGATGGGTGACTCTCCATGCCTTCGGCTGGGGGGGACGCCTGTTGGACCCGGCCTCGTGGCATGGTCCTTACCCCCGTGGATTGTGCCCGTTCTCCGCCCCGGCCTTCACGGGCCACCCTTCTGAACTGCACCGAGGCCCTTCATCTTGAGCTGCACGAGGTCGCATACCCCTCGTGGCTCCGCCATCTTGTTGGCACCCACGTGACTCTGTGCACCAGCCAGCGCGACCCCGCTCAACCCGGCCTCGACCCCAGTGAAGCCCCGACATCGAGGCACCACGAACTGGCCAGGGGGTGCCGCAGGAACCATTCATCGCCCCCGGCGGAGGACAGTATCGATGGGACCCCCAACTGTCCTCCCCTCTCGAGGTGTGATCGCCCTGCAACTCCCCTGGGCCTGGCGCCTCTCCTGCTGGGCGTCTGGCCACCTCCACCCGGCCTCTCCGCCCCCACCGGGCGCCTGGGTCCGGACATCAAAGGGCTCCAGACCTATATCTGGGGCAACCCCGCCACAGATCGGCAGTTGTATCCCGGAGTCGAGAGCCCTGCTGATTGAATCGCGGCTGACCCTACGGAGAAGAACTCTTGTCGGAACCATCACGAGCCCTGCTGACTGCGTCGCGGCTCCTTCTTGTGAACACTTTGAAGCCACCTGGAACATCGGAGCCCTGCTGACGCTGTCGCGGCCCAACCTCGCTGAAACCTCCCTCGGAGCCCTGCTGACGACGTCGCGGCTCGAGCTGAGCAGAAACCATCTTGAGAGCCCTGCTGATTGGATCGCGGCTCTCCACGAACTGTACGCCAGAGCCCTGCTGACGCCGTCGCGGCTCGACCCCTCCGAGATCCGGAGGTCCTCCAGCTTGAGGATAAGAACTGGGCCCCAGGTACCCTCGTACCGCACTCCTGCCAAAGACTGTCCCGCTACCCCTACCCTTCCAAAGAGACACTGAGACTTTTGGTGGATCCCTCGATCCCTTCGTGTAAATATTGACCTCGTAACCTTTTTATTGCTGATAAAGAATTGCTTGTCTTGAGACAACCTCCTTGAGTCCTGTGTGGTGGTGTTACTGTGCTAGTACGTGATAGGAGAAGGATCTCTCAGAAGACTTCTCGGCAGCGCTCGGCTACTTCGTACAGTGTGAGGGCCCCCCTTGGTGGTCTCGCCGACTCCTCGGGGTCCGCCTTCCAACAGGGAGCAACCTGCACAAATACATACACAACCATGTCTGAACTGGGGTAGCAGAGTGGGCTAAAGAAAGGTGATGGATCAAACCCAGATCTGTTGACTGGGTGTGAGTGTTTGATTGGTTCTGATGCTCTGTCCATCACCACCCCCTTTTGTACTGCTTCGTTCGCCATAAGTTGGCAGGGTATGCTCAGATGTGAGTCCCTTGCTCACTTTGCCACTGGATTCAAGCAAGCCTGGCTAAAGACGGCTGAAATGCCAGAAACCGGTCCTAGGAAGCTTGTTTCCGGTCCAGGGAAGGCATAGCTTGGCAGTTCGGGCTGGACTGTTCCCATGAGGCACAGGGTCAGACTGATTTTCATATGGCCATGTCTGAACTGGGGTGGCAGAGTGGGCTAAAGAACGGTGATGGATCAAACCCAGATCTGTTGACTGGGTGTGAGTGTTTGATTGGTTCTGATGCTCCGTCCATCACCACCCCCTTTCATACCGCTTTGATCGCCATAAGTTGGCAGGGTATGCTCAGACGTGAGTCCCTTGCTCACTTTGTCACTGGATTCAAGCAAGCCTGGCTGAAGACGGCTGAAATGCCAGAAACCGGTCCTAGGAAGCTTGTTTCTGGTCCAGGGAAGGCATAGCTTGGCAGTTCGGGCTGGACTGTTCCCATGAGGCACCGGGTCAGACTGATTTGCATATGGCCATGTCTGAACTGGGGTGGCAGAGTGGGCTAAAGAACGGTGATGGATCAAACCCAGATCTGTTGACTGGGTGTGAGTGTTTGATTCGTTCTGATGCTCCGTCCATCACCACCCCCTTTTGTACCGCTTTGTTCACCATAAGTCGGCAGGGTATGCTCAGACGTGAGTCCCTTGCTCACTTTGCCACTGGATTCAAGCAAGCCTGGCTGAAGACGGCTGAAATGCCAGAAACCTGTCCTAGGAAGCTTGTTTCCGGTCCAGGAAAGGCATACCTTGGCAGTTCGGGCTGGACTGTTCCCATGAGGCACAGGGTCAGACTGATTTGCATATGGCCATGTCTGAACTGGGGTGGCAGAGTGGGCTAAAGAACGGTGATGGATCAAACCCAGATCTGTTGACTGGGTGTGAGGGTTTGATTGGTTCTGATGCTCCGTCCATCACTACCCCCTTTTGTACCGCAGGTGAGGCAGCAGCAGGCGGAAGGGGTGAGAAACTAGGCAAAAAGTAGCACACAAAGACAAGGAGGTCAGAAAGGCACAGTGCAACATGTGTATGTAAAGGAAGGAGTGTCAGGTTACTCATGGGTCACTCCGAGAAAATGTATGAAGAATCAACAAAAATGACGGCCACAGGATCAGGCAACAAAATGCGGAGCTGCGCACAGGAGCCACACTGTCAGCAGGCGTTGACGTCCTGTTGTGGGGAGCAATCTGCACAAATACATACACAACCATGTCTGAACTGGGGTGGCAGAGTGGGCTAAAGAAAGGTGATGGATCAAACCCAGACCTGTTGACTGGGTGTGAGTGTTTGATTGGTTCTGATGCTCCGTCCATCACCACCCCCTTTTGTACTGCTTTGTTCGCCATAAGTTGGCAGGGTATGCTCAGATGTGAGTCCCTTGCTCACTTTGCCACTGGATTCAAGCAAGCCTGGCTGAAGACGGCTGAAATGCCAGAAACCGGTCCTAGGAAGCTTGTTTCCGGTCCAGGGAAGGCATAGCTTGGCAGTTCGGGCTGGACTGTTCCCATGAGGCACAGGGTCAGACTGATTTTCATATGGCCATGTCTGAACTGGGGTGGCAGAGTGGGCTAAAGAACGGGAATGGATCAAACCCAGATCTGTTGACTGGGTGTGAGTGTTTGATTGGTTCTGATGCTCCGTCCATCACCACCCCCTTTCGTACCGCTTTGTTTGCCATAAGTTGGCAGGGTATGCTCAGACGTGAGTCCCTTGCTCACTTTGCCACTGGATTCAAGCAAGCCTGGCTGAAGACGGCTGAAATGCCAGAAACCGGTCCTAGGAAGCTTGTTTCCGGTCCAGGGAAGGCATAGCTTGGCAGTTCGGGCTGGACTGTTCCCATTAGGCACAGGGTCAGACTGATTTGCATACGGCCATGTCTGAACTGGGGTGGCAGAGTGGGCTAAAGAACGGTGATGGATCAAACCCAGATCTGTTGATTGGGTGTGAGTGTTTGATTGGTTCTGATGCTCCGTCCATCACCACCCCCTTTTGTACCGCTTTGTTCACCATAAGTTGGCAGGGTATGCTCAGACGTGAGTCCCTTGCTCACTTTGCCACTGGATTCAAGCAAGCCTGGCTGAAGACGGCTGAAATGCCAGAAACCTGTCCTAGGAAGCTTGTTTCCGGTCCAGGGAAGGCATAGCTTGGCAGTTCGGGCTGGACTGTTCCCATGAGGCACAGGGTCTGACTGATTTGCATATGGCCATGTCTGAACTGGGGTGGCAGAGTGGGCTAAAGAACGGTGATGGATCAAACCCAGATCTGTTGACTGGGTGTGAGGGTTTGATTGGTTCTGATGCTCCGTCCATCACCACCCCCTTTTGTACCGCAGGTGAGGCAGCAGCAGGCGGAAGGGGTGAGAAACTAGGCAAAAAGTAGCACACAAAGACAAGGAGGTCAGAAAGGCACAGTGCAACAGGTGTATGTAAAGGAAGGAGTGTCAGGTTACTCATGGGTCACTCCGAGAAAATGTATGAAGAATCAACAAAAATGACGGCCACAGGATCAGGCAACAAAATGCGGAGCTGCGCACAGGAGACACACTGTCAGCAGGCGTTGACGTCCTGTTGTGGGGAGCAACCTGCACAAATACATACACAATCATGTCTGAACTGGGGTGGCAGAGTGGGCTAAAGAAAGGTGATGGATCAAACCCAGATCTGTTGACTGGGTGTGAGTGTTTGATTGGTTCTGATGCTCCGTCCATCACCACCCCCTTTTGTACTGCTTTGTTCGCCATAAGTTGGCAGGGTATGCTCAGATGTGAGTCCCTTGCTCACTTTGCCACTGGATTCAAGCAAGCCTGGCTGAAGACGGCTGAAATGCCAGAAACCGGTCCTAGGAAGCTTGTTTCCGGTCCAGGGAAGGCATAGCTTGGCAGTTCGGGCTGGACTGTTCCCATGAGGCACAGGGTCAGACTGATTTTCATATGGCCATGTCTGAACTGGGGTGGCAGAGTGGGCTAAAGAACGGGGATGGATCAAACCCAGATCTGTTGACTGGGTGTGAGTGTTTGATTGGTTCTGAGGCTCCGTCCATCACCACTCCGTTTCGCACCGCTTTGTTCGCCATAAGTTGGCAGGGTATGCTCAGACGTGAGTCCCTTGCTCACTTTGCCACTGGATTCAAGCAAGCCTGGCTAAAGACGGCTGAAATGCCAGAAACCGGTCCTAGGAAGCTTGTTTCCGGTCCAGGGAAGGCATAGCTTGGCAGTTCGGGCTGGACTGTTCCCATTAGGCACAGGGTCAGACTGATTTGCATACGGCCATGTCTGAACTGGGGTGGCAGAGTGGGCTAAAGAACGGTGATGGATCAAACCCAGATCTGTTGACTGGGTGTGAGTGTTTGATTGGTTCTGATGCTCCGTCCATCACCACCCCCTTTTGTACCGCTTTGTTCACCATAAGTTGGCAGGGTATGCTCAGACGTGAGTCCCTTGCTCACTTTGCCACTGGATTCAAACAAGCCTGGCTGAAGACGGCTGAAATGCCAGAAACCTGTCCTAGGAAGCTTGTTTCTGGTCCAGGGAAGGCATAGCTTGGCAGTTCGGGCTGGACTGTTCCCATGAGGCACAGGGTCAGACTGATTTGCATATGGCCATGTCTGAACTGTGGTGGCAGAGTGGGCTAAAGAACGGTGATGGATCAAACCCAGATCTGTTGACTGGGTGTGAGGGTTTGATTGGTTCTGATGCTCCGTCCATCACCACCCCCTTTTGTACCGCAGGTGAGGCAGCAGCAGGCGGAAGGGGTGAGAAACTAGGCAAAAAGTAGCACACAAAGACAAGGAGGTCAGAAAGGCACAGTGCAACAGGTGTATGTAAAGGAAGGAGTGTCAGGTTACTCATGGGTCACTCCGAGAAAATGTATGAAGAATCAACAAAAATGACGGCCACAGGATCAGGCAACAAAATGCGGAGCTGCGCACAGGAGACACACTGTCAGCAGGCGTTGACGTCCTGTTGTGGGGAGCAACCTGCACAAATACATACACAACCATGTCTGAACTGGGGTGGCAGAGTGGGCTAAAGAAAGGTGATGGATCAAACCAAGATCTGTTGACTGGGTGTGAGTGTTTGATTGGTTCTGATGCTCCGTCCATCACCACCCCCTTTTGTACTGCTTTGTTCGCCATAAGTTGGCAGGGTATGCTCAGATGTGAGTCCCTTGCTCACTTTGCCACTGGATTCAAGCAAGCCTGGCTGAAGACGGCTGAAATGCCAGAAACCGGTCCTAGGAAGCTTGTTTCCGGTCCAGGGAAGACATAGCTTGGCAGTTCGGGCTGGACTGTTCCCATGAGGCACAGGGTCAGACTGATTTTCATATGGCCATGTCTGAACTGGGGTGGCGGAGTGGGCTGAAGAACGGGGATGGATCAAACCCAGATCTGTTGACTGGGTGTGAGTGTTTGATTGGTTCTGTTTGCTCCGTCCATCACCACCCCCTTTTGTACCGCTTTGTTCGCCATAAGTTGGCAGGGTATGCTCAGACGCGAGTCCCTTGCTCACTTTGCCACTGGATTCAAGCAAGCCTGGCTGAAGACGGCTGAAATGCCAGAAACCGGTCCTAGGAAGCTTGTTTCCGGTCCAGGGAAGGCATAGCTTGGCAGTTCGGGCTGGACTGTTCCCATGAGGCACAGGGTCAGACTGATTTGCATATGGCCATGTCTGAACTGGGGTGGCAGAGTGGGCTAAAGAATGGTGATGGATCAAACCCAGATCTGTTGACTTGGTGTGAGGGTTTGATTGGTTCTGATGCTCCGTCCATCACCACCCCCTTTTGTACCGCAGGTGAGGCAGCAGCAGGTGGAAGGGGTGAGAAACTAGGCAAAAAGTAGCACACAAAGACAAGGAGGTCAGAAAGGCACAGTGCAACAGGTGTATGTAAAGGAAGGAGTGTCAGGTTACTCATGGGTCACTCTGAGAAAATGTATGAAGAATCAACAAAAATGACGGCCACAGGATCAGGCAAAAAAATGCGGAGCTGCGCACAGGAGACACACTGTCAGCAGGCGTTGACGTCCTGTTGTGGGGAGCAACCTGCACAAATACATACACAACCAGGTACTTCATGCACAATAGAGATTATTAGCCAGGAAGAAATGCATGCATGTTGCCGAAGTACACATACACTCATATGCTCAATCTTTGACAATTATGCCATAGATGCCGCATGCAAACTGGCAAGAGATCTGCAGTGACAGAGATGAGGCACTTTGGATTGTGCTGAGCACCTTTATTGCTCAAACTCACACAAAGGGAAATGCATCCATACGAACAGACTCACAGGTCAGTTGACAGAACATGTGGGACATACGCTGGAACCCCCCTTCACAACACGGATGTTGTAAATCCCAATGAACTGGCACACAAGTTAAGGAGATGAGCCAAACACATCCTGCTGCACACGGAGAGGCTGCAAATCACCATAGAGCCTGTTGTTGTGATGTCCCACACTATGTCCACCCGTAGCATCAGCAATGTTTCAGAGGCAAGGTTTACGCACATTGATGCCTTCATCAGACTCCACACTCCACTACAGATGATTGTCAAGACGGGTGACTATCATGTCATGGGAGTGATGCTACATGTTATATGCTCCATGGTGAGAAGACATGTATGCATGGTACCACAACATGCACAGAAGCAGTCCCCACACATTCCCAACCCGAACCACCACCAAAAAGCCTTGCTGCAAACCTTACTGTTAGAAGGCGACCTCAGAGGAGACAGGGAGGGTACCTGAGCACCCTGAGACCTACCCTCGGGGTATCGTAGCCGGGCACTGGCGGGAGACTCCTCAGGGGAAGAGTCTTGTGTCTAGGATCGTACACGCTGTACCACGCGACAAAGAGACACCACACTGTATGTTCTTGGGAACAGATCTCTATCTAATCAGCTTCGTAGGATCTTTATGATCAACAAGGTGGATATGTACAAATAGAGCACGGGCTCAAAGAGTCTCGGTAGGGATAGGGGGTAGCGGGACAGTCTTTGGGGATCCGGATCAATGCAGGGACGTACCCGGCGCACAGCTCACAATCCTCGAGCTGGGGGATACGCTGTGATCATTGGGGTCCAGCCGGACCAAGGGAGTCTTTAGGAGCCGCGAGTCACTCAGCAGGGCTCAAGCACAAGGTCGGAGGTCTTACGATCTTCAGCGGAGCCGCGAGTCACTCAGCAGGGCTCAAGCACAAGGTCAGAGGTCTTACGATCTTCAGGGGAGCCACGAGTCACTCAGCAGGGCTCAAGCACAAGGTCGGAGGTCTTACGATCTTCAGGGGAGCCGCGAGTCACTCAGCAGGGCTCAAGCACAAGGTCGGAGTCTTACGATCTTCAGGGGAGCCGCGAGTCACTCAGCAGGGCTCAGGTGTTCCAAGGTTGCAAGGGAGCCGCGACCACGTCAGCAGGGCTCTCGTCGTTCCAGAGTCGAATCTGCCAGATAGTCCCAGAGCACCCCTTGTTATAGGTCAACTCCTCTTTGATGTCCGGAGTCTGTGTAGGCAGGGGTCTTAGCACCTGGGGGCCGCTTGTTGGAGTTTCCTGCCATGTCGTCCTTTGATCCTTTCAGGGCCGGGTCGGGAGGAGTCCCAGACACACAGCAGGCATGGAGCCAGCCCTCAGGGAGGCCGGAGGGCCGATCAAAACCCATCTCCCAAGGGGAGGTCAGAGGTGCGATGGAAACTGCTCCTCCCTCTCTCACTCTGTGGGAGCGCGAAGTCCTCCAGCCGGGGCGGCGCCTCTAGGCCTGGGTTGCGCTGGAGCCGGGCGGCCATCGTAGGTGCATGAAGTGGGCATGCGGGCCCCGTGGTGCTGGGAAGATGGAGGGCACGGACGGGGAAGTCCGGGTCGGGTGTGTGTGGGTCCTGGCGGGAAGGACCGGCTAGGCCGTGTACTCGGGGGCTGAATGAGGTGCACGGGTCAGGGGGTGTGGCTAGGGGTCAGGGATGGCCATGCCATGAGGCCGGGTCTAACACGCTTCCCCCCCAGCTGAAAGCCGGAGAGAACTACCCATCCTCTTGGGGGTTCTCTTCGCTGAGGCGGAAGAACCGGGAGAGGCCGTCAGCGTTGGCGTGGTCAGTACCAGGGCGATGTTCTACGGTGAAATCCATCCCCTGGAGGGAGATTGACCACCGCAGTAGCTTGGGATTTTCCCCTCGCATCTGCATGAGCCATCGCAAGGGGCGATGGTCGGTTTGGACTTTGAAATGGGTGCCGAACAGATAGGGTCGTAATTTCTTGAGGGCCCAGACTACGGCAAACGCATCGCGCTCAATGGTGCTCCATTTCTGTTCTCTGGGTAACAGCCTTCGGCTGAGGAAGGCTACTGGCTGGTCTAGGCCTTGGTCATTCACCTGTGACAGGACTGCCCCAATGCCATGCTCGGAGGCATCAGTTTGTACCACAAACTCCTTGGAGTAGTCGGGGACCTGGAGCACGGGGGCAGTACACATGGCCGCTTTCAGGGCATCGAACGCCTCCTGGCAGGCAGAGGTCCACTGCACTTTCCTGGGCTGTTTCTTGGACATGAGTTCCGTGAGGGGACCGACAAGGCTGCCGTACCCCCGGATGAATCTCCGGTAGTAGCCGGTGAGGCCCAGAAAGGCTCGGACCTCCGTTTGGGTAGTGGGTGGTTCCCAGGCTAGGATGGCGTCGATCTTAGGCTGCAGAGGGGCGACCTGCCCGCTTCCGACCCGGTGCCCTAGGTAGACCACCGAACCTTGCCCAATCTTACACTTGCTGGCTTTTACTGTGAGGCCTGCCTGGCACAGGGCCGTTAGCACCCTCCGGAGGTGCTGGAGGTGCTCACTCTATTCGGAACTGAAAACCGCGATATCGTCTAGATACGCAGCGCTGAACTTTTCCAGCCCAGCCAGGACTCTAATTACCAGTCGCTGGAAGGTGGCCGGGGCATTTTTCATCCCGAAGGGCATCACGCGAAAGCGATAGTGCACATCCGGGGTGGAGAAGGCGGACTGCTCCTTGGCTCCTTCTGTGAGCGCAATTTGCCAGTACCCGCAGGTCAGATCGAATGTGCTGAGGAAATGAGCAGACCCGAGACGGTCAATGAGCTCGTCTGCTCGGGGAATGGGGTGAGCGTCGGCTCGGGTGACTTCATTGAGTTCCCGGTAGTCCACACAGAATCGGAGTTCTGGGGCGACACCGGGGGCAGTTGCTTTCGGGACCATTACCACGGGGCTGGCCCAGGGGCTGTCTGAGGATTCGATCACCCCCAAGGTCAACATCTTTGAGACCTCGGCCTGAATGCAGGACCGGACTCGATCAGGGACTCGGTAGGCTTGTTGCTTCACCAGCGGGCTGTCTCCGGTGTCCACGTCATGGACACACCAGTCGGTGACTTGGGGGACAAGAGAGAATAAGTCGGGGAACTGCCCTAAGAGCTGGCGGCAGTCCTCGCGTTGCTGGGAAGTGAGGGATGGAGAGAGGTTCACTCCTTCTACGGAGCCATCCTTCTCCTTGGTACACAGGAGGTCAGGGAGGGGATCTGACTCCTCTTCGGCCCCGTCATCGGTGGCCAGCAGTAGACTCAGTTCCGTCCGCACGAAGTGAGGCTTGAGGCGGTACACATGAAGGACCCGAAGGGGGTCTCGAGGTGACTGGACGTCCACCAAGTACGTGACCTGGCTCTTCCGCTCAACGACCTTGAAGGGCCCGATCCATTTATCCTGGAGGGCGCAAGGTTTCACTGGGGCCATGACCCATACCTGCTGGCCCGGCTGGAACTCGACCAGAGTGGCATTCTGGTCGTACCAGCGCCTCATTTCTTCCTGGCTTGCCTCCAGCTTGGCCTCGGCCAGATCTCAAAACTTCCTAGTCTGGTTTCGGAGGGTCAGAACGTATCGGAACACATCCCGGGGGGGGCCTCGGGGTGCCGCCTCCCACCCTTCCTTGACCAGGCTGAGGGGCCCCCGGACGGGATGCCCGTAGAGTAACTCAAACGGGCTGAACCCCAAGGATTTCTGGGGAACTTCCCGGTAGGCGAACAAAAGGCAGGGGAGCAGGACGTCCCACTTGCGCCGGAGGGGCTCTTCCAGGCCCGCGATCATCCCCTTCAGAGTCCGTTTAAACCGCTCTACTAGGCCTTTTCCTTGGGGATGGTACGGGGTGGTGAACTTTTAGGACACTCCACATTGTTGCCACAGGGACGTCATGTATTTGGAGATAAAGTTCATCCCGCGGTCGCTCACGACCTCGCGGGGAAAACCCACACAGGAAAAGATCCCCATCAACGCCCGGCCCACCACGGGGGCGGTGATGGTGCGTAGGGGAATGGCCTCAGGGTATCGGGTGGCATGGTCCACTAGGACAAGGATGAAGCGGTGACCTTGTGAGGTTGGGGGGTCCAGGGGCCCCACAATGTCGATCCCGACCCGTTCAAAAGGGGTACTGACGACAGGGAAGGGTTGGAGGGGAGCCTTGCGCTTTCCTCCACTTTTCCCACTAGCCTGGCACGTGGGACAGGACTTGCAGTGGGTTTCTACGTCTGCTTTCATTTTAGGCCAGTAAAAGTGAGTCACTAGGCGGCTGTAGGTTTTGTCTTGGCCCAAGTGGCCTGCGAGGGGGACATTGTGGGCCAAGCCCAGGAGGAAGTCTCGGAAGCGTAGGGGTACCACCAGCACCTGGGCTGATCCTAGCTCCACCGACTTCTGCTCGCTGTACAAAAGGTCATTTTCCCAATATAACCGGTGTGTTCCAGATTGGTCGCCCGCGGCTTGGGCCTCTGCTTGCTGCCGGGGTCCGACCAGGGAAGGACAGGTAGCTTGCTCCTGGCAGAACTCCTCTCGGGAGGGGCCGCCCTCGTGGCAGATCGCCTAACTCTGCGATCTGTGCGGGGTCGGAAGGTAGGGGTTCGTCGCTGGCGAAAGATTCTCCTCGTGGGGAGATGTGGGGGACCTCGGCCGGGCCAATCCTGTCCTTGTTGGCAGGTGCGTTCTCGACTTCCCCAAGGGGGGGCAGTCGGGCCGCCATAGATCGGGTGGTGGCGCACACCCACTCGGGGAGACCCATCATCCCTAGGTGGGTCTTGCGCTCGACTTGCTTCCAGGGGGAACTTTCCAGGTCGTTCCCCAGGAGGCAGTCGACCGGCTGGGAGGTTCTTACTGCTACTTTCAATTTACCGACCACTCCTCCCCATTCAAAAGGCACCAGGGCTACCTTACAGAGGCTCTCAGTGTTGTCAGCTGCAATTACAGGGCAAAATATATTGGGGAGGATCTGGTCTTCGTGGACTAAGTGGCTGAGGACACCGGTGATGCTCGCCCCGGTGTCACGAAGGGCCTCTACCTGTTGGCCATTGATCGTCACTAGCTGCCCGTATTTCTTCGTGTTGGAGGGCAGGAGGCTTCCAGGGACCATTTCTCTGTCTCCTAATGATACTAAGGCCATGGCGGCGGGTTCCCACTCTACGGTCTCCTCAATCTCCTCCCCTAGGGCTACATTGGCTATCTGTCTGGCTGGGGGGGCTGTAGTGGGGATGCGCAGGGCCATGGGGCATTCGGGGTCATTGGCGTAATGCCCGGGCTTCTGGTAACGGAAACAAGTGATGGTCACCCGGTGCCCCCGTCTCACAGGTGGACCGGATACAGCTGGTGGGGGTGCCGGGAAGTGCAGAGGTTGGTTTTTCGGAGGACCGGACTGGGGTTCTTTCTGCCCTCCCTGGTTCCCCCCCCCTCTCTGGCGGGGTGGTCCCTGACTGGCTCGGGGGTATTCTCCTACAGGGCCCCGGGAGACCCGGGTGTTGGTCCAGCGATCCGCCTCGATAGCCACCTTCCTCGGATCCGTGAGCTTGCTGTCGAGCAGATGCTGGCGTAGTTCCACAAAGCAGTTCGCGGCCAGGTGTTCCCATAACATGAGGTCAGTTAGTTCGTCCAGGGTGGTTACTTTGCTGCCCTTAATCCACCCGTCGAATGCACGGCTGAAAAAGTTCACATACTCCACCCACGTGGTGCCAGGGATCTTCGTGCAGTCCCGGAACCGCTGGCGGTACATCTCCGGGGTGAGGCCGTACCTTGTGAGGAGGGCCTCCTTCATGTGGCTGTAGGAGGTCTGCATGGAGGATGGTAGGTCGAGCAGGGTGTCTCTCCCCTCGCTCAAAAACCGACCCCACAACCCAGCCCCCCAATCCTTCTGCGGGACTCGGTGGGAGGTCATGGCGACCTCGTAGGCCTTGAACCATTGTTGGATGTCATTGTTTTTGTAATATTCCTTGACCACATCTTTGGGGATGTGGACCTTCTGTTCCGCCGGGGTGGGCGCCCCTCGGTTCTCCGGGGGTCGAGCTTCTTCTCTCCTGGCTTTGAGCTCGATTTCTTTCAAGCTGCGTTCGTGCTCCAGTTGAAGTCTTCTTCCTTCGTGCTCCCGTTGGAGTTTCTTCTCTTCTAGTTCGCCTTGTACTCGCATCTGTTCCACTGCTAGCTTCTTCTCAGCTAATTTCAACTCACCCTCGATTTTCAGTTTGGCCAGTTCGAGTTCGTGTTTACGACTTCTCTATCTGTCTGCGAGTTCTTCCGGGGATAGACCCCCATCTGGTGCGAAGCTTCGTACCTGGTTGCTGCTGCTTTCTCTTTGGGAGAGTCCAGCTTCGTCGTGGAGCTCCACCGCTCCTTCTGGGTGGGGGGCTCCGGATTCCACCCAAGCTTTCAGTGCCTTCTGCATATCTTCTTTGGTGTTGAGACCAGTGGTAGCGATTTTTAGTTCTTTGCAGAATTGCTTCAGTTCTTTGTGCGTGTACTCTTCCAGTTGTTCCGCCTGGAACACAGTACTCGCGTCGGTTTCTGTGAGACTCATGGCGTTTTCTTCTGCCGTCTTTGCCGGTAGTGCGTCAGCCGTTTACGGTACGATCTCTAGATTATGGGCCCGAATCCCGTCGCTTGCCACCAATGTTAGAAGGCGACCTCAGAGGAGACAGGGAGGATACCTGAGCACCCTGAGACATACCCTCAGGGTATCGTAGCCGGGCACTGGCGGGAGACTCCTCAGGGGAAGAGTCTTGTGTCTAGGATCGTACACGCTGTACCACGCGACAAAGAGACACCACACTGTATGTTCTTGGGAACAGATCTTTATCTAATCAGCTTCGTAGGATCTTTATGATCAACAAGGTGGATATGTACAAATAGAGCACGGGCTCAAAGAGTCTCGGTAGGGATAGGGGGTAGCGGGACAGTCTTTGGGGATCCGGATCAATGCAGGGACGTACCCGGCGCACAGCTCACAATCCTCGAGCTGGGGGATACGCTGTGGTCATTGGGGTCCAGCCGGACCGAGGGAGTCTTTAGGAGCCGCGAGTCACTCAGCAGGGCTCAAGCACAAGGTCGGAGGTCTTACGATCTTCAGGGGAGCCACGAGTCACTCAGCAGGGCTCAAGCACAAGGTCGGAGGTCTTACGATCTTCAGGGGAGCCGCGAGTCACTCAGCAGGGCTCAAGCACAAGGTCGGAGGTCTTACGATCTTCAGGGGAGCCGCGAGCCACTCAGCAGGGCTCATCACAAGGTCGGAGGTCTTACGATCTTCAGGGGAGCCGCGAGTCACTCAGCAGGGCTCAGGTGTTCCAAGGTTGCAAGGGAGCCGCGACCACGTCAGCAGGGCTCTCGTCGTTCCAGAGTCGAATCTGCCAGATAGTCCCAGAGCACCCCTTGTTATAGGTCAACTCCTCTTTGATGTCCGGAGTCTGTGTAGGCCGGGGTCTTAGCACCTGGGGGCCGCTTGTTGGAGTTTCCTGCCATGTCGTCCTTTGATCCTTTCAGGGCCGGGTCGGGAGGAGTCCCAGACACACAGCAGGCATGGAGCAAGCCCTCAGGGAGGCCGGAGGGCCGATCGAAACCCATCTCCCAAGGGGAGGTCAGAGGTGCGATGGAAACTGCTCCTGCCTCTCTCACTCTGTAGGAGCGCGAAGTCCTCCAGCCGGGGCGGCGCCTCTAGGCCTGGGTTGCGCTGGAGCCGGGCGGCCATCGTAGGTGCATGAAGTGGGCACGCGGGCCCCGTGGTGCTGGGAAGATGGAGGGGACAGATGGGGAAGTCCGGGTCGGGTGTGTGTGGGTCCTGGCGGGAAGGACTGGCTAGGCCGTGTACTCGGGGGCTGAATGAGGTGCACGGGTCAGGGGGTGTGGCTAGGGGTCAGGGATGGCCATGCCACGAGGCCGGGTCTAACACGTGTCCCCCCCAGCTGAAAGCCGGAGAGAACTACCCATCCTCTTGGGGGTTCTCTTTGCTGAGGCGTAAGAACCGGGAGAGGCCGTTAGCGTTGGCGTGGTCAGTACCAGGGCGATGTTCTACGGTGAAATCCATCCCCTGGAGGGAGATTGACCACCGCAGTAGCTTGGGATTTTCCCCTCGCATCTGCATGAGCCATCGCAAGGGGCGATGGTCGGTTTGGACTTTGAAATGGGTGCCGAACAGATAGGGTCGTAATTTCTTGAGGGCCCAGACTACGGCGAACGCCTCACGCTCAATGGTGCTCCATTTCTGTTCTCTGGGTAACAGCCTTCGGCTGAGGAAGGCTACGGGCTGGTCTAGGCCTTGGTCATTCACCTGTGACAGGACTGCCCCAATGCCATGCTCGGAGGCATCAGTTTGTACCACAAACTCCTTGGAGTAGTCGGGGGCCTGGAGCACGGGGGCAGTACACATGGCCGCTTTCAGGGCATCGAACGTCTCCTGGCAGGCAGAGGTCCACTGCACTTTCTTGGGCTGTTTCTTGGACGTGAGTTCCGTGAGGGGACCGACAAGGCTGCCGTACCCCCGGATGAATCTCCGGTAGTAGCCGGTGAGGCCCAGAAAGGCTCGGACCTCCGTTTGGGTAGTGGGTGGTTCCCAGGCTAGGATGGCGTCGATCTTAGGCTGCAGAGGGGCGACCTGCCCGCTTCCGACCCGGTGCCCTAGGTAGACCACCGAACCTTGCCCAATCTGACACTTGCTGGCTTTTACTGTGAGGCCTGCATGGCGCAGGGCCGTTAACACCCTCCGGAGGTGCTGGAGGTGCTCACTCCATTTGGAACTGAAAACCGCAATATCGTCTAGATACGCGGCGCTGAACTTTTCCAGCCCGGCCAGGACTCTATTTACCAGTCGCTGGAAGGTGGCCGGGGCATTTTTCATCCCGAAGGGCATCAAGCGAAAGCGATAGTGCCCATCCGGGGTGCAGAAGGCGGACCGCTCCTTGGCTCCTTCTGTGAGCGCAATTTGCCAGTACCCGCAGGTCAGATCGAATGTGCTGAGGAAATGAGCAGACCCGAGACGGTCAATGAGCTCGTCTGCTCGGGGAATGGGGTGAGCGTCGGCTCGGTTGACTTCATTGAGTCCCCGGTAGTCCACACAGAATCGGAGTTCTGGGGCGACACCGGGGGCAGCTGCTTTCGGGACCAGTACCACTGGGCTGGCCCAGGGGCTGTCTGAGGGTTCGATCACCCCCAAGGTCAACATCTTTGAGACCTCGGCCTGAATGCAGGACCGGACTCGATCAGGGGCTCGGTAGGCTCGTTGCTTCACCGGCGGGCTGTCTCTGGTGTCCACGTCATGGACACACCAGTCGGTGACTTGGGGGACAAGAGAGAATAAGTCGGGGAACTGCCCTAAGAGCTGGCGGCAGTCCTTGCAGTGCTGGGAAGTGAGGGATGGAGAGAGGTTCACTCCTTCTACGGAGCCATCCTTCTCCTTGGTACACAGGAGGTCAGGGAGGGGATCTGACTCCTCTTCGGCCCCGTCATCGGTGGCCAGCAGTAGACTCAGCTCCGTCCGCACGAAGTGAGGCTTGAGGCGGGTCACATGAAGGACCCGAATGGGGTCTCGAGGTGACTGGACGTCCACCAAGTACGTGACCTGGCTCTTCCGCTCAACGACCTTGAAGGGCCCGGTCCATTTATCCTGGAGGGCGCAAGGTTTCACTGGGGCCATGACCCATACCTGCTGGCCCGGCTGGAACTCGACCAGAGTGGCATTCTGGTCATACCAGAACCTCATTTCTTCCTGGCTTGCCTCCAGGTTGGCCTCGGCCAGTTCTCAAAACTTCCTAGTCTGGTTTCGGAGGGTCAGAACGTATCGGAACACATCCCGGGGGGGGCCTCGGGGCGCCGCCTCTCACCCTTCCTTGACCAGGCTGAGGGGCCCCCGGACGGGATGCCCGTAGAGTAACTCGAACGGGCTGAACCCCAAGGATTTCTGGGGAACTTCCCGGTAGGCGAACAAAAGGCAGGGGAGCAGGACGTCCCACTTGCGCCGGAGGGGCTCTTCCAGGCCCGCGATCATCCCTTTCAGAGTCCGGTTAAACCGCTCTACTAGGCCATTTCCTTGGGGATGGTACGGGGTGGTGAACTTATAGGACACTCCACATTGTTGCCACAGGGACGTCATGTATTTGGAGATAAAGTTCGTCCCGCGGTCGCTCACGACCTCGCGGGGAAAACCCACATGGGAAAAGATCCCCATCAACGCCCGGCCCACCACGGGGGCGGTGATGGTGCGTAGGGGAATGGTCTCAGGGTATCGGGTGGCATGGTCCACTAGGACGAGGATGAAACGGTGACCTTGTGAGGTTGGGGGGTCCAGGGGCCCCACAATGTCGATCCCGACCCGTTCAAAAGGGGTACTGACAACAGGGAAGGGTTGGAGGGGAGCCTTGCGCTTTCCTCCACTTTTCCCACTAGCCTGGCACGTGGGACAGGACTTGCAGTGGGTTTCTACGTCTGCTTTCATTTTAGGCCAGTAAAAGTGAGTCACTAGGCGGCTGTAGGTTTTGTCTTGGCCCAAGTGGCCTGCGAGGGGGACATTGTGGGCTAAGCCCAGGAGGAAGTCTCGGAAGCGTAGGGGTACCACCAGCACCCGGGCTGATCCTAGCTCTACCGACTTCTGCTCGCTGTACAAAAGGTCATTTTCCCAATATAACCGGTGTGTTCCAGATTGGTCGCCCGCGGCTTGGGCCTCTGCTTGCTGCCGGGGTCCGACCAGGGAAGGACAGGTAGCTTGCTCCTGGCAGAACTCCTCTCGGGAGGGGCCGCCCTCGTGGCGCCACTGGGCTAACTCGGGCAGATCGCCTAACTCTGCGATCTGTGCGGGGTCGGAAGGTAGGGGCTCATCGCTGGTGACAGATTCTCCTCGTGGGGAGATGTGGGGGACCTCGGCCGGGACAATCCTGTCCTTGTTGGCAGGTGCGTTCTCGACTTCCCCAAGGGGGGGCAGTCGGGCCGCCATAGATCGGGTGGTGGCGCACACCCACTCGGGGAGACCCATCATCCCTAGGTGGGTCTTGCGCTCGACTTGCTTCCAGGGGGAACTTTCCAGGTCGTTCCCCAGGAGGCAGTCGACCGGCTGGGAGGTTCTTACTGCTACTTTCAATTTACCGACCACTCCTCCCCATTCAAAAGGCACCAGGGCTACCTTACAGAGGCTCTCAGTGTTGTCAGCTGCAATTACAGGGCAAAATATATTGGGGAGGATCTGGTCTTCGTGGACTAAGTGGCTGAGGACACCGGTGATGCTTGCCCCGGTGTCACGAAGGGCCTCTACCTGTTGGCCATTGATCGTCACTAGCTGCCCGTATTTCTTCGTGTTGGAGGGCAGGAGGCTCCCAGGGACCATTTCTCTGTCTCCTAATGATACTAAGGCCATGGCGGCGGGTTCCCACTCTACGGTCTCCTCAATCTCCTCCCCTAGGGCTACATTGACTATCTGTCTGGCTGGGGGGGCTGTAGTGGGGATGCGCAGGGCCATGGGGCATTCGGGGTCATTGGCGTAATGCCCGGGCTTCTGGCAACGGAAACAAGTGATGGTCACCCGGTGCCCCCGTCTCACGGGTGGACCGGATACAGCTGGTGGGGGTGCCGGGAAGTGCGGAGGTTGGTTTTTCGGAGGACCGGACTGGGGTTCTTTCTGCCCTCCCTGGTCCCCCCCCCTCTCTGGCGGGGTGGTCCCTGACTGGCTCGGGGGTATTCTCCTACAGGGCCCCGGGAGACCCGGGTGTTGGTCCAGCGATCCGCCTCGACAGCCAGCTTCCTCGGATCCGTGAGCTTGCTGTCGAGCAGATGCTGGCGTAGTTCCACAAAGCAGTTCGCGGCCAGGTGTTCCCATAACATGAGGTCGGTTAGTTCGTCCAGGGTGGTTACTTTGCTGCCTTTAATCCACCCGTCGAATGCACGGCTGAAAAAGTTCACATACTCCACCCACGTGGTGCCAGGGATCTTCGTGCAGTCCCGAAACCGCTGGCAGTACATCTCCGGGGTGAGGCCGTACCTTGTGAGGAGGGCCTAATTCATGTGGCTGTAGGAGGTCTGCATGGAGGATGGTAGGTCGAGCAGGGTGTCTCTCCCCTCGCTCAAAAATCGGCCCCACAACCCAGCCCCCCAATCCTTCTGCGGGACTCGGTGGGAGGTCATGGCGACCTCGTAGGCCTTGAACCATTGTTGGATGTCATCGTTTTTGTAATATTCCTTGACCACATCTTTGGGGATGTGGACCTTCTGTTCCGCCGGGGGGGGCGCCTCTCGGTTCTCCGGGGGTCGAGCTTCTTCGCTCCTGGCTTTGAGCTCGATTTCTTTCAAGCTGCGTTCGTGCTCCAGTTGAAGTCTTCTTCCTTCGTGCTCCCGTTGGAGTTTCTTCTCTTCTAGTTCGCCTTGTACTCGCATCTGTTCCACTGCTAGCTTCTTCTCAGCTAATTTCAACTCGCCCTCGGTTTTTTAGTTTGGCCAGTTCGAGTTCGTGTTTACGACTTCTCTCTCTGTCTGCGAGTTCTTCCGGGGATAGACCCCCGTCTGGTGCGAAGCTTTGTGCCTGGTTGCTGCTGCTTTCTCTTTGGGAGAGTCCAGCTTCGTCGTGGAGCTCCACCGCTCCTTCTGGGCGGGGGGCTCCGGATTCCACCCAAGCTTTCAGCGCCTTCTGCATATCTTCTTTGGTGTTGAGACCAGTGGTAGCGATTTTTAGTTCTTTGCAGAATTGCTTCAGTTCTTTGTGCGTGTACTCTTCCAGTTGTTCCGCCTGGAACACAGTACTCGCGTCGGTTTCTGTGAGACTCATGGCGTTTTCTTCTGCCGTCTTTGGCGGCCGTTTACGGTACGATCTCTAGATTATGGGCCCGAATCCCGTCGCTTGCCACCAATGTTAGAAGGCGACCTCAGAGGAGACAGGGAGGATACCTGAGCACCCTGAGACCTACCCTCGGGGTATCGTAGCCGGGCACTGGCGGGAGACTCCTCAGGGGAAGAGTCTTGTGTCTAGGATCGTACACGCTGTACCACGCGACAAAGAGACACCACACTGTATGTTCTTGGGAACAGATCTTTATCTAATCAGCTTCGTAGCATCTTTATGATCAACAAGGTGGATATGTACAAATAGAGCACGGGCTCAAAGAGTCTCGGTAGGGATAGGGGGTAGCGGGACAGTCTTTGGGGATCCGGATCAATGCAGGGACGTACCCGGCGCACAGCTCACAATCCTCGAGCTGGGGGATACGCTGTGGTCATTGGGGTCCAGCCGGACCGAGGGAGTCTTTAGGAGCCGCGAGTCACTCAGCAGGGCTCAAGCACAAGGTCGGAGGTCTTACGATCTTCAGGGGAGCCGCGAGTCACTCAGCAGGGCTCAAGCACAAGGTCGGAGATCTTACGATCTTCAGGGGAGCCGCGAGTCACTCAGCAGGGCTCAAGCACAAGGTCGGAGGTCTTACGATCTTCAGGGGAGCCGCGAGTCACTCAGCAGGGCTCAAGCACAAGGTCGGAGGTCTTACGATCTTCAGGGGAGCCGTGAGTCACTCAGCAGGGCTCAGGTGTTCCAAGGTTGCAAGGGAGCCGCGACCACGTCAGCAGGGCTCTCGTCGTTCCAGAGTCGAATCTGCCAGATAGTCCCAGAGCACCCCTTGTTATAGGTCAACTCCTCTTTGATGTCCGGAGTCTGTGTAGGCAGGGGTCTTAGCACCTGGGGGCCGCTTGTTGGAGTTTCCTGCCATGTCGTTCTTTGATCCTTTCAGGGCCGGGTCGGGAGGAGTCCCAGACACACAGCAGGCGTGGAGCCAGCCCTCAGGGAGGCCGGAGGGCTGATCGAAACCCATCTCCCAAGGGGAGGTCAGAGGTGCTATGGAAACTGCTCCTCCCTCTCTCACTCTGTGGGAGCGCGAAGTCCTCCAGCCGGGGCGGCGCCTCTAGGCCTGGGTTGCGCTGGAGCCGGGCGGCCATCGTAGGTGCATGAAGTGGGCACACGGGCCCCATGGTGCTGGGAAGATGGAGGGCACGGACGGGGAAGTCCGGGTCGGGTGTGTGTGGGTCCTGGCGGGAAGGACCGGCTAGGCCGTGTACTCGGGGGCTGAATGAGGTGCACGGGTCAGGGGGTGTGGCTAGGGGTCAGGGATGGCATGCCACGAGGCCGAGTCTAACACTTACCCAAACTGACATTTCCACATGTCCGTGCATGGAATGCTGATTCAGCAGACATTGCAATCCTCATGAGGCCAGCAGGAGGACAAAGATGACACGAGCAGACAACAGGCGCAAAAACCTGGGAATGACAGACACACAAGAAGTCACCTAAAACAAATCTCGCCGCACACATGGTCAGTTACGAAACATGAACAATGTTGGACACATGCAAATTTCAAGGAAAGTCTCTCCGCAAAACTGTGTGGCATGACATCATCACTCGAGTGACACATCAGTACACACATCAAAGTCACTTTGCATTCAGTCAGCTGGACACACACATTGCAACACATGCCACTCAATGCTACAAGCTTGCGCACTCATACCCAGTGACTCACCATTATGAGAAGAAGTTGCGTATGAGCTGACTCCGGATATCATCCTCCTCCTCCTCATCACTTGCCTAGTGACCAAGCCCTGGATCCTCCACGGGTAGATGTTCCTGCTCATCAGGATCAAGGATGAGTGGCACTGCCTTCTCAATGGCCATGTTATGCAGCATGCAGCACACAATGAAGATTTTGCACACCTTCTCCGGTGCATATGGGAGGGACCCGCCTGTCTTGTCAAGGCACCGGAATCGGCTCTTAATGAGTCCAAACGTCCTCTCAATCACTCGCCTGGTCTGCCCGTGTGCATCGTTGTACCGGTGATCTGCAGCTGTTCTCGGGTTGCGGAGAGGTGTCATTAGCCATGGCATGTTGGGATATCCAGAGTCCCCTACATGGAAACATCATGTAAATAAGTGGGTCAGGAGATGCCGCAAGAGCCAAAGATACCGCAACGCACAGGACAAACAGAGTATACCCACCAACAAGACATGCTTGTTCGTTGTGCAGCCGCAGCATCATTTGTGGCACCCTGCTACGCCTCATGATGTAGGCATCGTGTGCTGATCCTGGAAAACGTGCACAGACATGGGAAATCAGCATGTTAGCAAGACACACCACAAGGGCATTTATTGAGTGGTAATGTTTTCTATTGCGATAGGCTTGCTTCTGTGCCTGTGGTGGTACCAAAGCCACATGTGTCCCATCAATGGACCCAATGACATGGGGCATCCCTCCCAGGGCATAGAAATCACCCTTGACATCTGTCAACTCCTCAGGAGTTAGAAATTTGATGAATTCATCAAGGTGCTCCAACATGGCTGCCAAAACATCACGCAGGACACGCTGAACATTGTCTGTGACATCCCACCAACATCAGCTATTGTCAATTGAAACGTACCTGTGGCAAAAAAATGTAGGGCTGTCATCACCTTCATCTTGGGGGTTAACGCAGTAGGATACCTGTCGCGGTTGGAGGTGTGGTGCCAGCTTGTCGGTCAAGTCCTCAATCAACTGTCGAGTGAATCTGTAACGTCGGATGCAGGCACGTTCCCTCATGGCAGCCAAGTCTGGCATTGGTCTTGGGACAGGCGGTGCCCTGCAAGACATTGTTAGGAATAATGAAGATTGAGAGTCTGCCAACATCAATGTCAATGAACATAGCACATGCTAAACTGCTACAAAACATCAGGTAACTATGGAGTCTGGTGTGTGCAATACATCCAGGACACATAAGCCAGGTTGCTGGCACTCCTACAAAAAGCCAGATACACCTGTTGATTGTCAAGTCTACATGACATGCCCTGAAATGAGCTGGGGGCAAGTCTGAGTGAACAGCCAGAGATATCACCGGAGTGTCACACATCCACATAGCTGCATTGGAAGGATGTCATCTCATCCAGACAGTTGACTGCAAGGCACACGCACAGGTCACATGGAATGTCAAATGTACATATGATACACATTGCGATGAAGGGGTACACGTGACAACAATTAAACACAGCCATTCAGACGACACCGACATGTATGCCTGGGAAAATATGATGTCCAATGCACACATACCCTACAGCCGTGGGAATCCACATGGTGTGCGTAGATGTGTGCCATGCCCATCTCCACACAGACCCATGTTGGATGCACCAACAGCAGATGCAGTTGATGGAACACTAACAGCAAGCTCATGGGAACACATGACACACACCTGACATAGTCACAAAGTGGCACGCTGATCGTGACCTGTCAGTTGATAGAGTGTTCCTGTCCCTGGCATCAGGAGACAGGGCGGGTAGTGATGACTGTGCCATCCCACTGCTGCTGTGCATGACACAGTTGGACTACAGACACACATGTGGCAAGTGTCAAGGTGATGTGTCCCACATAGTGCCGCATCACACATGACATGTGTCCACAGGTCATCACACATCAATTGTGCAACTAGATGAGATGACCTGTGCAATATCACTGGCTGACACACCCAGGGCCTGCACATGAAAGTATGCAATGACAAGTACTTGATGGACATCCTTGTGCGACTCATAGCTCTCCATTCCTGGCATGTGTACGCCTGTATTACCATTGTAAGCGTGTGAGACGCACCGTACACCCGCAATCATCGCGTGTGTATGCTTCGTTTCACTATTGTACTTGTGTCGTAAGGGTACGTGTGAAATGCACCATACACCCGCAATCATCGCGTGTGTGTGCTTCGTTTCACTATTGTACTTGTGCCGTAGGGGTACGTGTGAAACGCACCGTACACCCGCAATCATCGCGTGTGTACGCTTCGTTTCACTATTGTACTTACTTGTGCCGTAGGGGTACGTGTGAAACGCACCGTACACCCGCAATCATCACGTGTGTACGCTTTGTTTCACTATTGTACTTACTTGTGCCGTAGGGGTACGTGTGAAACGCACCGTACACCCGCAATCATTGCGTGTGTACGCTTCGTTTCACTATTGTACTTGTGCCATAGGGGTACGTGTGAAACGCACCGTACACCCGCAATCATTGCGTATGTATGCTTCGTTTCACTATTGTACTTGTGCCTTAGGGGTACGTGTGAAACGCACCATACACCCGCAATCATCGCATGTGTACGCTTCGTTTCACTATTGTACTTGTGCCGTAGGGGTACGTGTGAAACGCACCGTACAACTGGTGCCTGTAGGGGTACATGTGAAACGAACCGTACCTGTGTGTGGATTTCAAAATTACATAGGGGACACATAAGGGACAAGTATTAGTCCCTAAATGCATGCTGGTTGTCATGGATACAGAGTTTTCAGTTGAAATGTGTCCATCAGGTGTCCTGGAACAGTCAGTTGGCCACAAAATACAATGTTGCAACGTGGTTGTTGACTTGACATGATGCTCAAAATTTGAACGATGCAAATGCGTGTCATTGGTGTTTGTTTAAAGGGATTGGAGTAAACGTACGATGCAAATGTGTCTGACCAATCACTATGTACTCCTCAAAATGAATGCCCCTTAGCAAGACAGATATAAGGCAGCCAGAACCCATGAGAGGGCACTTGCCTGCACAACTTTCCAGTCGACCACACTGCTGCTGTCTCTGCTTCCTCTGGACCATGTCACGTACTGTGGAGAGGGCCCAGCCATTCACCCTGGAGGAGAATGAGGCGTTGCTGGCCTGCCTCCTCCCACAGTACACCAAGCTGTATGGGAGACCAGGGGAGCAGGTGAGTGCTGACTCCACTACCTTTGCCTATGAAACTGTTGTGTGACTGTCAATATTGTGTCCAGGTGGGACAGACATGCAATGTTGTTTAGAGTGGGTCCCAGGGCGGGGACATGCCGATGTCTCTCATGCAGAGCAGGATGTAGTTCCTGTGTGCACTCCTCACTTGCATTGTGCTTACTGTGACTTTCACTGCATAGTGCATGACACATTCAGCCTGGCAAATCCTTGGTGGCTTTTTTTCCTATTGTCCTGAGTTGATTCAGTGGTCCCCACGGTGTGACAGGTGACTGTACCCACAGATGTGTATGAGTTGAGTGGACCTGTGGTGAGAGTGTCCAAATGATGTCTACGACCTCATGGATATTGATGTGTGTGAATGTTCCTTGTCATGTGGGTGAGTGTCTATGTGAAGTGTTGCACCACAGCTGCATGGAGGAGGCAACAGATCTACCCATCTGATGTGACAAGTAAGCCGTGCTGTGTGTCTGACATGCAGAGCTAGCACGACACCTGTGACACCCCACTGGCAAGTGGCACATGTGCAGAGTGAGGGTTGTATCCGCTGTTGTCAATGACAGGCGAGTGATCTGTGCCTGGGTGTGTCTGTCTAGTCTGCTGAGGGTGCGTCAGTGGAGTGGGACATGTGACTGCTTGACACGTGCTGGCCATCAGCCTGCTGTTGCATGTGCTGCACAGTGTGTGCCATGATCAGTGAGTATGTCGCACCCCTCATGCCACCTGTTGACTTTCAATGCCATGTAGTGCATTGGGGCTTGCACACAGGCCAATTTCTTATTGTGAATGATGCAATTCCTGTCAGCATCCTATGCCCTGTTCAACATTTCAAAGATGTTCAAATGTGTGTCTCTGGGACATGGAGCAGGTGTATTGATGTTGTGTCACTTTGTCATCCTGACAGGTAACTGCCTACGAGAAGGGGGAGATATGGCGGGACATCGTCAGGGCCGTGAGATCTGCGGGGGATCGTAGTCAGAGGCTGCCACAGGTCCGCAAAAGGTGGCAGGACATCCGGTGCTGGGCCCGGCGGATCGCCCGGGTCCAGCTGGGGATCTACACTCCTCGCCCCCACGGCGGGCGCCGACGCCTGACCCCCCACATGAGCCGTGTCCTGGTGGTGGTCATCCCTGACCTCGATAGGCAGTTACAGGAGAGACTGCAGCAACAAGGGGGTAGGTACATTGCTGTTTGTTGTGTTATGTGTTACCAGCTTTTGGAAGTGCTCTGTAGCCTGGATACACTCACTGAGTTTATATGTGCAGTGCATTTTCTGTTCCCCAATGTCACCTGGTGCTCTTTTTCATGCCTTCCCCTCCTTGACATGTGTCCCGTGGTCTGTGTGTAATCACATTTGCACATGGTCATCTAGGGTTCCAGTAAATCTAAGTGCACATTGCTTTCTGCATCATGTGGGAGGGTGGTCTGTGACTTGTGTTGGTACCTTGCCTGTGCCATGACCTGTTCACTATCTTGGGGGTCCATATTTGTTGGCACTGATGATGAGTCTCAACATAGGAGTGTGAGGTTTCAACTGAACACCCTTGCACCATGCATGACCAATGTTGTGGCCTCAGACATGATGTGCATGAGTGGGAGATATGCATAGTGCCATGACGGTTGCTCATGGTACAGTCAGCTCATTCCAGGAACACGGAGCAGTGTGCCCACTACAGTCCCCTGAGACACCCTGGCCTCCTAATCATGTGTGTCATCCAACACTGTGCACATTCTCTGTGGGTTCAGCATAGGTCTGCCTCTGTGGCATTGTTCCCTGGCCTAGTTTGTATTTTTCAAATGTGTGCTGCATGTGTCCACTGGACAGGGATACACCATTTTGCTTGTGCATACTCACACTAGGCAGTGCCTGTGTGGCTATTCACAACTGTTGATGGTTGTTTGTCACAAATATGTGTTGCCAGCCCCAGGAGGTGATGTTGTGTAAATCTAGCAATTTTTGCTGCACAGTTTTTGTAACCCTGAATAAGAGGTGTCACTTCTTGATCTGTATCAATCACATTGACTATGTATGGGTGGTTGTGCGGGAGAGGCCTACATGGGCACCCTGATTTTTCCTTGCCAGGTCTGACCTGTGTGTGAGAATTGGCTGTACAAAGAATCACCGTGCAGTGCCCCTGTGATGCTGGCCAGTGCTTAATGTTCGTGCTTTGCAGCCTGTCATTTTTTTCAAAACATGATTCCTGCTCATACATTTTTGGCACCTGTGTGTGGTTCAGATGCAACGCAGTTTTGACTTTGTGTGCTGACATCTGTGTGGACATTCTGGCTTGCCATGATGGTGTTTCCACAGTACAGCTATGCTTTTTTACAACCCAATTGCAGGGCCAGTAGCTTATGCATTGTCCTGGGTGTGGACATTGGTGCCACTCCAGATGACAGGCAGTAGGTCATATGTGTAGCCAACTATGTAATCAGGTGACGGATGGCCATGTGACAACTGACATAATTCAAGTTGTTACTCTAAACAAATTGTACCTTGGCACTCACAGCACTTGTCAACAGTTCTTCATGTTTTAAATGTGGTAATTTGATGATTTGTGTTAAGAACACTGATGTGCCTGCATGTAAGATGTCTCCCAAGGAAGTGCACACCAAACGAAATTTCCACTTTCATGGAACATGCTGGCACCTTTGCAAAGAAGCCACTGTTAGAATTAAATGGTGTTGCAGATTCTCCATCTACATGTTCCCACAGTGGTCTTGATTTTGTGAGACTCCTTTGTTGTCGGTGATACAAACTAACAAGTCTCAAGACATCAAGACCTCCGTGGGCCCATGTATATGTACTTTCTGCAACTCCATTCATTTCTAACAGTGGCTTCTTAGAAAAGGTGCCAGCTTCTTCAATGACAGTGTAAATGTAGTTTTGTGTGCACTGCCTTGTGAGACATATTTCATGCAGGCACATGAGTGTTTTTTTCACGAAATGGCGAATTGGCACATTCAAAACATGTCGATTGTGTAAAGTATTGTGAGTCCAAAGGTACCAAAATTTTTTCGTTTTGTGTTCCAAAGTACTTACAGGTCTCTGAGTGTGGTGACACCTTGAGTATTGAGGTGTGTTAGTTTACGTTGGGTGCACCACTACTGTTTCTTTCAGGGTAAACAAGAGGTGGCATGACTTCATTGTACTGCTGTGCTCACCGGTTCGCAGACACTAGCATCTCAGTGTATTTCTCATTCAAGTTGTGGTCTGGTGTGTTCTTTTTTTCCTTGTGTCCAAGTGGCATAGTGGGTCTACCAACTGGGCAGTACAGGGCTTACATATGTGCGGAGTAATCTAGCTGTTACTCATGATGCATTGCCTGATATGCACTGTGACCAATTGTTTTTGTGCTCATGTGTCAGATGTATACAGGTGACTGATGCATTTCGGTTTCTTCTCCTTGCCCACAGCATCATCATCTGCAACAGAGGGAGACACCTGCACGGACCTGGAGGAGGGACCCAGCGACAGTGCCACCAGTGCTGTAGAGTCCGGAGGAGCCAGTGGCACGGAGGGCGAGGGGAGTCAGTCAGAGGACCTGTCTGGACACGATACCAGCTACGATGCCGACGGGTCCGACGCTGACCTCCTCGAGGAGGCGGAGGCTGCAACACCACCCGGCAGCATCCCCACATCTGTCCCCGCCTCCTCCGTTACCATCTCCGCCTTCCCAGTTGCTCCCGTCCCTTCTGTCCGTGCAGAGGCCCAACATGTCTCCTTCGGACCAGGCACCGCACCCCCTGCCCCTGTCACCCCTGCTGCCCTCAGTGAAGAGTCTGTGGACATACTGCGGCAGTTGCAGGTTGGGCAGGCATCGGTGCTGAATGTCCTCCATGGACACACTAAACTGCTCACACAGATGGTGTCGGTCATGGAGGGCATGTCAGCAACGATGTCTGACCAACGCAGGATTCTGCGGTCCATGGACTCTTCCCTAACGGCAGCAGTTACTCTCCTGCACCGCTCCGTCCCCCCCGAACCCCAGACCCATCCACACTTCCCTCTCCCATGCCTGTCCAACGCACACCCAGACAGTCACGGGCACGAACCCCACCAGACACAGCCAGCACACCCCCAAGTAAGGCAAAGCACACACCTCCTGGCACGCACACTCAGGGGGATGTAGGCACACCCACAGGGTCTGGGGACAGACGACATACACGCAGCCACAGTCGCAGTCCGCAGTCCTCACAACCCTGTCCCTCCAAAACCACTCCCCTTGGCTCCCTTGCAAAACACTCACCCAAGAAGATCTTGATGGGTGAGCTGGACCTCGCCCCCACTGAGCGACCACCCCACAAGCGGGCGAGGAATTCCCCGGGCACGGGAGTTGAGTACCCCACCATGTCGACCCCCTCCCCCAAGAGCGCTGCACCCCATCCCTCACCCACCACACCCTCCGTTGACCCTGGGGAATCCTCTGGTGCAGGGGTTAGGCTGGACGTCCTGGCAGCAGTGTGCAGCGCCGAGCCCGCCTCCATCTTCGGCGCTGCCCCACCCCCTGTGGTGGAGACATCCACCCCTTCACCCGCCACACCTACCCTTCCCCCTCCTGTCCCTGCGGTGCCTGATACTGCCACAGATGATGCCCCCCCACCCCCAGGTCGACAAACCTTGAGGTTCCTTTGTGCAGGCAAGCTAGGGGTAGACGCGGTTCCCTACGTCCCCCCTTGGACTTGAAATATGGACTGGCCATTGGCCTCTGTACATAGTCAAATTTTCATTGTCTTTTTTTGGTGCTGAATAAAGCCTTTTGTTTCACTTTCAAAACTATTGCATTTCAGGTACTTGATGTTGGTGATGAGGCCCATGAAGTTGGTGTTCTGGTAATGTGTTAGGGTTCTGACAAATGGTTGAGGAAGTCTCCGGCCAGTGGAGTTGAGTCCCCCCCATGTCCACCACCTCCCCCAAGAGCGCTTCACCCCATCCCTCGGACCCCCCCTCTCCGTTGGCCCCGGTGTTTCTTCCAGTGCAGGGGTTCCTCTGGATGCCCTGGCAGCAGTGTGCAGCGAGCTGCTCACCACCACCTTTGGCGCTGCCCCACCCCCTGTGGTGGATACGTCCAGCCCTGCACCCAGCCCTGCACCCACCACACCTACCCAACCCACTCCTGTCCCTGTGGTGCCTGGTACTCCCACTGATGATGCCCCCCCCCGGTCGACAAACCTTGAGGTGACTTAGTGCAGGCAAGGTAAGGGTGGACACAGTCGCATACGTCCACCCTTGGACTCGAACTATGGACTGGCCATTGGCCTTTGTAAATAGTATCTTCTTACAATTTTTTGTTGGTGTGCTGAATAAAGCCTTTCCATTTAGTTTCCACACTATTGCATTTCAGGTACTTGATGTTGGTGATGAGGCTCATGAAGTCGGTGTTCTGGTAATGTGTTAGGGTTCTGAGAAATGTTTTTGTATGATGGTCATGAGGTGGACCATGGTATCTGTGTGCCATCACAATGTCTCTTCAAAGAATCATTGGTAGTGTGTGTTCATTTTGTTTTGAGACATTGTCCCAAGGAGTGTTCCTTCCTCTGTGGCACCTGACATCTTCCTTGCAAACAGTTGCACAATTGTTGTGCTGACCTGTGTCAACATTTCCTTTTTTGGTGACGGATCCCTTCAACAATAGCCATGCCTGCTCACCGATGTCTCCTGCTGAATCGTCTGTGCCATCCTTGCTAGTCACTGTACTTGTGTTTTGAGTATGTAGGAATGCCTTCAGAGACAAATTCTCCCTTTTCAGCACTATGCATGTGTGTAATCACGGCCTACCACACAAATGGTACTTGTTATGCAGGGTATTTGGGCACCTGACTGACAATTGTGGGCATTGTATCTAGGGGAATTCCACCCTACTCCTTCCATGAGAGATAACATCTTGGTGGCTGGACCAGCACCTGGACATTCCTATCAGTCCTGGGATGTGCGTGACAGTGTGTGTTCCCTTTGGCTATCTTAGTTTTGTAGGCAGTTACACGACTACACAGTCTTGTGGCATGATATCAGGGTGTGTATTGTGCTGCATCTGCCATGGGTGGGTATGCATGTGTTATATGTCCTCACACCCACATGTGGTGTGTCATGCAGTGTGTGAAATACATCCATCCTCCTGGGAGTGGGACACTGCTGTCAGTGATGTGTTGTTATACCACTATCATCATAGTCCAAAGTTAGGGATGCGTCCATACCACCATGTAGGTGTGGTCATCTGATAATGATGTACACCCCCCCATATCTCTGTTGTTGGACCCGGCCTCGTAGAATGGCCCGACGTGCCCCCGCACCACCGAAACCTGGTACCTGCAGCCCCAAGCACACGGCCCAGCCGACCCTCCCCACCAGGACACACGCACCGACCCGGACATCCCCGTCCCTGGCCTCTCCCCTTTCGGCCACCCCGGGCCCGCATGCCCACTTCATGCACCAAGATGGCCGCCCGGCCCCAGCGCGACCCGGGCCTAGAGGCGCCACTCCGGCTGGAGGACATCACGCTTCCAGGGGATGAGAGAGGGAGGAGCAGTTTCTATCGCACCTCTGAACTCCCCTGGGACGATGGGTTTCGATCGGCCCTCCGGCCTCCCTGAGGGCTGGCTCCGTGCCTGCTGGGTGTCTGGGACTCCTCCCGACCCGGCCCTGAAAGGATCAAAAGACAATAGCAGGAAATCCCGACAAGCGACCCCCAGGTGACAAGATCCCTGCCTGCACAGACTCCGGACATCAAAGAGGGGTCGACCTATAACAAGGGGTGCTCTGGGTCTGTCCGCAGATTCGACGCTGGAACAACAAGAGCCTGCCGACGTGGTCGCGGCTCCTGAAACTTGGACCCTCCTGAGCCCTGCTGAGTGACTCGCGGCTCCCTGAAGATCGTAAGACCTCCGAACTTGTACCTGAGCCTGCTGAGTGACTCGCGGCTCCCTGAAGATCGTAAGACCTCCGAACTTGTGTCTGAGCCTGCTGAGTGACTCGCGGCTCCTTGAAGCTCGTAAGACCTCCGAACCTGTACCTGAGCCCGCTGAGTGACTCGCGGCTCCAACAGACTTTCATGGTCCCGCCGGACCCCGACTACAACAACGTATCCCCCAGCTCGAGGATTGTGAGCTGTGCGCCGGATACGTCCCTGCCTCGAACCTTTACCAGAGACTGTCCCGCTACCCCCTACCCCTTCCGAGACTCATTGAGCCCGTGCTCACCTTGTACATATTTGCAGTGATAACCTACTTGATAAAGATTGATTTCTAAGAATACCCGGTGTGGTCACTCTGTGTCGTGTGGTGCCAGAAGTACGATCCTAGATACGAGATTCTTCCCCCTGGGGAGTCTCCCGCCAGTGCCCGGCTACGATACTTCGAGGGTGGGTCTCAGGGTAGTCAGAACCCCTTCCAGGCTCCTCTGAGGCCGCCATCTAACATCTGTCCACTGCTGGGAGTCCTCTGCACCCACCCCCATATCGCTGTTCACTGCTGGGAGTCCTCTGCACCCACCCCCATGTCTCTATCCACTGCTGTGAGTCCTCTGCACCCACCCCCATGTCTCTGTCCACTGCTGGGAGACCTGTGCTCCCACCCCCAAATGTATGGACACTGCTGGTATTCATCTGCACACATCCCTCATATTGCAGGCCACTGCTGGGAGTCCTCTGCACCCACCCCCATATCTCTTTCCACTGCTGGGAGTCCTCTGCACCCATCCCCATGTCTCTGTCCACTGCTGGGAGTCCTCTGCACCCACCCCCATGTCTCTGTCCACTGCTGGGAGTCCTATGCACCCACCCCCATGTCTCTGTCCACTGCTGGGAGTCCTCTGCAACCCCCCCATGTCTCTGTCCACTGCTGGGAGTCCTCTGCACCTACCCCCATGTCTCTGTCCACTGCTGGTATTCATCTGCACCCACTCCTATATGTGTGTCCACTGCTGGTATTGATCTGCAGCCACCCCCATATGGCTGGCCACTGCTGGGAATCCTCTGCACGCACCCACCCACCCCCTTGGAGCAGTACACTGCTGGCTTGGACCTACACACACACCAATATGAAGGTAACATGCAGGGCCAGTCCTTAAGCCCACATTCCTGGCGTGTGTAGGCCTCGTATCCCAAATGTACTGGTGCCGTAGGAGTACGTGTGCAAGGCACCGTACCCACGCATTCATTGCGTGTGTACGGTCCGTATCACTGTTCTACTGGTGCCGTAGGAGTACGTGTTCAACGCACCGTACCCGCGCATTTATTGCATGTGTACGGTCCGTATCACTGTTCTACTGGTACCGTAGGAGTACGTGTGCAACGCACCGTACCCACGCATTCATTGCATGTGTACGGTCCGCATCACTGTTCTACTGGTGCCGTAGGGGTACGTGTGCAATGCACCGTACACGTCCACTTCCATTGTTGCGGTATGCAGGGGTTGCTGGCCACGCCCCTAAGTGACCAGACCCTGGTGGTAATGTATGGGCTCCATATTATAGGTTTGGCTTTGGGTATGGGGTATGTTTCCTACCCCTCACCCCCCCGGTCCCTGGGTGTTTTTCTCACCTTCTGCGGCATTTGCGTCGGGTCCGGTGCACCAGGTCGTAGGCTAGGAGGACCAGGATGACACGTACGATGGGGTTCATGGCATGTACGTGGCGTACCGGGGCTCCATTGCGTAGCGGTTCGCGTCGGACTCTGCTTTTCCGGCTGTGTTTGGCTCCCGTAAAAAAAGAGCCGTACGGAGTGACGTAGGGACAAATCGTACTTGCTGGGCCAAAAAACGCTGCTTGAACGCGTCCGGACATCGCGTACAAGCTGTTCCGGATCAGAATCGTTGGTTTTTTGACCCATAGGCTTTCTGTACGAATAGTACTTCCTAGGTTGTACGGAAAGTTTACCGGGTACGAGTAGTAAAGGAGAAAACGCTCCATACCACGATTCGTACAGCCTTTTTCCAGGATTGGAATCGGCCCCTTAATCTTTTAAACAATCACTTATAGAAACACATACTTATTCATACAGGAACTCTTCCAATCTCCCACTCTCACATATACTAACTTATATACACCAATAGTCACATATACTAGTTTGAAACATATGTAGTTACTCATAAAGACACTATTGAAACAGTCATTCACTCACTAACACACCCATGCACACACTCATCCACCCATACAGTCCTGCACACATGCTGTCTTCAACACATACAAACAGTGAGTCACTCATTCATGCACCTATGCACTACGTAATACCCCCCACCGAACCATAAGACACTCAGACACTCATACTGATACTCAAAAAACCAACTAATAACCTATATAGACACTCATGTAGCTACTCACCAACCCATGCAGCCACTTATACACAAAGTGAGAGACTGATACAGATATTTACATATTTAAACATTACTCACTAAGCCATGAATTCACTAAGGTACACTTAATCAGTCAGTTATACAATCAATTTTTCAAAAACAAATCATCCATTTAGACACTTATATACCCATTTATTCTTCCATCGACCTTAAGATATACATATATAAAACATATGTAATTTTCAGAAAAACACACATTCACTGGATGATGTCATCAGTGATGTCATTTGAGATGTCATCACTGATGTCACTGACCATGTCATGAGTGATGTAATATGTGACGTCATCAGCAGTGCATTGTGGGTGCGCAAGTTAAAGTTAGCTGAACTGACTATAACGGGAGAATTTCAATGGTTTTGTAAGAGTGAAAAGTCCAGCTAACAATAACGCCCCTGAAACCTATGGTTTTTTCAGTGAATTTCTAAGGCTTTTTAAATGCTAATTCCTAACTATAACGTGCCTGAAACCTGTGGTTTTTTCAGTGAATATATATATATATATATAAACACTGAAAAAAACATAGGTTTCAGGCACGTTATAGTTAGAAATTAGCATTTAAAAACCTTAGAAATTCACTGAAAAATCCATAGGTTTCAGGGATGTTATAGTTAGTTGGACATTTCACTCGTACAAAACCATAGAAATTCCCCCATTATAGTTAGTTCAGCTAACTATAACTCGCGCCCCCGCAATGCACTGCTGATGACGTCACATATTACATCATTCATGACATGGTCAGTGACATCACTGATGACATCACTGATGACATCTCAAATGACATCACTGATGACATCACTGATGACATCATCCACGTGATAATACGATGCACCTCCTCACACTCTAATATGACTTTTGATACACCCACTGTAAAATACAGACTAGCATTCTCGAAACCATCGACACACCAATACCAGTTACTACATACGCACTCACTGATTCCTAGGTCTACACACACATCCACTCATTCACCCATACAATCACTCTAAAATGTAGTCACTCATCAATACAACACTAATTTCTAACTATAACGTGCCTGAAACCTATGTTTTTTTCAGTGAATTTCAAAGGTTTTTTAAATGCTAGTTTCTTACTATGCCTACAGAGGTAGGACATGTGAGGAAAGAAGAAAAAACGCACAGAAAGAAGCAAAAGAAATGCAGAAAGAAGCAACAGAAGTCCACAAAGACGAAGAAAAGTGCAGGAAGAAGCAAGACATGTGCAGAAAGAACCAACAGAGGAGCAGAAAGAGGCCTTGTTGCAAAATCATTCTGTGCCCACAACTTTTTCATACGGGTGCTAGTGGTAACTGACTCCCACTAACCAGGCCTAGAGCCAGTGCTATGCTAAAAGACACTTAGAATACTGTGAAAACACCTACAGACACTAGGCAACACTATGCGTTGGGGTACCCCTGTGATTAGCATGACCTCCTCTGTAAGGCCCTAGTACATAATAGGGCAGGAGGATTAAAACTACCTCTAAGTCAAAGGTGCAGAAATATGCTACTTTGACTAGTAGTCGCGTTTGCAGAGTGGTGGAGAAAGGGTGCTGGGCGTCCAACCAACGCTCAGGCGTTCCGCTGCGTAGGACTTACAGGAGGTATCAGGAGGGTTTCCTGGCCTCCAAACTCCCTCAGGACTAAATTGGACTTCATCCCCCATCCCGTAGTCTACCATGAGGCACGTTTGCAGAGTGGTAGAGAAAGGGGGCCATGACTGTGTGGGACTTACTGGAGGTAACAAGAGGGGTAATTGGCCCCCAAGGACATCCTTCGGGGCCAACTTCCCAAACTATTACCTCCAGTCAGTCCCACACAGAAGCACTGGTAAGTACTCGTACCAGGCCACGCCCACTTTGGCCACCACTCTACAAGCGCACTCCCTGGCCTGCTCTTGGATGGGGATTGAAGTCCCCTTCACTGCTGGGGGTCCTTTAGGGGCCAACTATCCTACCTTTTACCTCCAGTAAGCCCCACGCAGTGGGATTGGTGAGAGGTAGACAAAGGCCATGCCCCCTTTCTCCACCACTCTGCAAACGCACCCCCTGGCGCGTTGTAAGTTGGGGGATTAAGTCCCCTTGAATCCTGAGGGTCCGTGGGGTCCAACTAGCCCACCAGGTACCTCCAGTAAGCGCCACAGAGCTGCGTTGCAGAGAGGTGTAATAAAGGGAATGGCCTGGACCACCTCTCTGCAACGCAGGCCTGTGGCGCTTACTGGAGATACCTGGTGGGCTAGTTGGCCCCCAGGGGCCCTCAGGATTGAAGGGGAATTAATTCCCCAACTTAAAACGCGCCACAGGGCGTGTTTGCACACATGTCACCTCTGGCCACGCCCCCTCCCTTCACCACTGTGCAAACACACCCCGTGGTGCGTTGCAAGCTGGGGGGTTAAGTCCCCTTGAATCCTGAGGGTCCCTGGGGCCAACTAGCCCACCAGGTACCTCCAGTATGCGCCACAGAGCTGTGTTGCAGAGAGGTGTAAAAAGGGGCATGGCCTGGACCACCTCTCTGCAACGCAGCCCTGTGGTGCTTACTGGAGGTACCTGGTGGGCTGGTTGGCCCCCAGGGACCCCCAGTATTGAAGGGGAATTAATTCCCCAACTTAAAACGCGCGTTTGCAGAGTGTTGCTGAGAGCGGGTGGGGCCTCCCGAATTATCGCGTGTGTTTTGTAATTATTTTTTTGAGAAGGGGGCTGTGTTGTGTTCCCCCTTTTTTTTTTACTTTTTTGGTCCCTGGGGACCCCATTCCCCAGGGCCTGACCCACTTAAAAAAAATATATATATATGTATTAACAGGAAGGGGCACACGGGCCCCCCTCCCGTGGCCATTTCCGGCCCCCGGGGCATGGCAAATTTTTATTTTTTAATTTTTTAATTTCTTCTTTGGGAGGGAGCCGTGTGGCCCCCCGGGTCACTTCTGGCCCCGGGGACCCCATCCTCTGGGGCCGGCCTGCCTTTTATTTTTATTTTGTAGGGGAGGGGGCTACTGGCCCCCCTCCCGGGCCACTTCTGGCCCCAGGGACCCCATCCGCCGGGGTCGTCCCTATCCATTGGGGACCGTGGGGGGACCCCAATTCCCCCACGGTCCCACCGGCACCCCGCCTGCTGGGGGAGCCGGCATTGCTTTACACAAGAGGAGCTGCTGACATGCAGCTCCCCTTATGGAAAAGCAATCTGCTTTGTTTCATTGAAGCGAGAGCCGGTTTCCCTGCTCTCGCTTCAATGAAGCACAGCAGTTTGCAATGACAGGGTGGGAGCCGCACGGCTCCAGCCCTGTCATTGCAAACAGCAGTGTCCCGGGGATGGGCACCCCAGGACACTGCAGGAGCTGGCCCTGGGGGGTGGCGGTCCCCAGGGCCATGAAGGGCTCCAGAAGGGAGGCCGCGCGGCCTCCCTCCCAACAATTGCAAAGCCCCGGGGAGGTGGTGGTCGCCGGGGCTCGGGGGCCTGTTACGGACCCCCCGAATTTGAATATTAGTGCCCCGGGAGGTGGCCGTCCCCAGGGTGTGTGGGGGGCTCAAGCCCCCACCACACAGGTGTTATTAAAAATATAAAAGCCCCGGGGGGTGGTGGTCCCCGGGGCCACATAAAAAAAACAAAGCCCCGGGGGGTGGCGGTCCCCGGGGCTGCGTGGGGGCCGTGAGCCGCTCACAAATATTTATGGAAAGCCCCTGGGGTGGCGGTCCCCGGGCGGCTTACGCAAAATAGCAGCAGCTGCCCTATTTAAAGATACAGTTGAAATCCTTAACCAAACGAAGGAAGCAGTACCAAGATACCTTCCCAGAAATATTTAAAATTGCAACTAGAGACTTGAAATCTCTTCGGCAAATAGCCAAATCAATGGTGGGAGACAGCATCCCTCCAGAGCTACCAGGATGGAGGGCAAGTACAAAAAAGACCTCAGAATAAATATTATTCCCTACTATGAGGAATCAGACCATGAGGTGCTCAAGGAATGGTCGGATAGCACCACAATGTACAGCAAAGTAATGCTACAAATATTAATAAAATATACACGGAAAAATAGAGCTGAAAATGCTCCAAGAAAATGAAGCATTTCTTAGTGATTTAGATTTGGGAATCGGAGCAAATAAAGTTCAAGCAGGAGATACAGAATAGACTTGATGAATTGGAAAATAAAATTAGGAAAAAATCAAAGAAATTACTTTAGAGACCTGTAAAAATACAAAATGAGCAGAATTTTCACTTTCAATCGTAAATATGATCAATTGAGGAAACAGGACAATCCAATTAAAAAACAAGTACATCAAGAACCAACTGCACCAGTCAATATAGGAGAAAATATGGTAGAAGAAAGTGACATTTCAGTGAACTTTAAATCTGACTGTGAGTAAACTGTCAAGACAACTCTTTTAGATGAATTTCACTTCATTCGAAAAGTTAATCAACAACTTCTGAGAAGGGGACAACCAAGACGTATCAGAGGGCAAAACACCCCAGTGGGAAGACAAATGCAGGGGAAACAACACAACAAGAAATAATTGAAAAGGAATAGCAAACAGTGATTAACCCATACAAGAAAAACACTTAAGTTAGGTGGCCATACAAATTCTGAGTTTGGGGTTGTAATTTTGTCACACAATGAATGTTTATTATACCAAAACTAGGATTGATTTGCTTCCTTTTATGACGTTTTTCAAAATAAACATTGAACAAGACCCACAAGAATGAACCAGAAAACTCTATATCAAATCCAACAATTGCTGATGTTGAAACTCTTATGGTCTTATCAGATATTGGAGGTAATCCAGTTGAAAATTGTGAAAATGGTGAGTTTGTAGACTCTCGAGGGGTGAACGTGGACCAGAGTGAACCCAGTGGTATGAGACCAAACTCCATAATTATACCACAATTACCTTATGACTGTATTGCTGTCATTCAGGACACTATAATTAAAGAATTAAAAAGAATGATATATAGGAAGGTAGTCACTAAAAATAATATCAGAATGTTACAAAATGATGGTACTATAATTATAAAGCCTTATGACAAAGGGGTAAAGATTGTGGTGATATCGAATTAATAATACAAGAAAGAGATCATGAATCAACTGTTAGCTACAGCATGCTATAGTGAAATTACAGCAAAGTATAGCAATACGATCAGACAGCCTAAGGACTTGCTCATAGATTGAAGGGACAGGGTTTCAATAGAGGTGGAGGAATTTCATTTTCTAAGACAAGACAACCCGAAACTCTGCAAACTGTATAGTCTTCCCAAAATAAATACATATTCCACAAACATGCCAGAAAGACATGTAGTCTTATCTAAAGATGATAGCTTGTCAGAAAACACGCCTAGACATGTAGAACCTTTATTTAAGATTATTTGTGAAAGGTCTTCCTTTGTACATCAAGGATAGTGGTTATTTTCTGACCACAATAAGAGGACTCCCATGGGAAGAAGATTTTCTTCTCATTCTTAATATAACATCATTGTACACACGCATAAAACATTATGATAGAATAATAGCATGTAAACATTTCAAATCCAGATCCCTGAGCTATCTACACCATATCTACATGCTCTTCCATATGATCACATATTTCCTTGAAAAGAATATATTTTCCTTTGACAGCATAATATATAGATGAACCCTAGGCACAGCTTTGGCCCCCTGCTTACCCTCCAACTCTGCCAAATTGTTTGTTGATTGCTGCGAGGAGCAGCTGGGATGGTTATATTATTTAAAGTCTACTATGAAGACATTATAATATGGCTAGGTTTATAGATAACCTTTTTACTATTTGGAAAGAATAAAAGACTCCAGCCCTTGAATTCAATCTCTCGCTCAACAACAATACTCTAAATATACAAAGAGCCCAGCACTAAGGGATACATTAGTTAGCAGTTATTCACAGATATGGCTGACATTGACACAAAGAGACCGGTAGGATTTTTTCCTTGAAGAAACTACAAGGTTTGTGTCAACAGTGAAGAAATAAAAGAATATCGAGCAACATTTAGAACCAAAAGGAAAAAGATCTGAAAATTTTTAACATGCAATTCAGACTCTGGAGTTCACGTTTTCGAGTACCCATGTAGGAAAAGATATGTTGAAAGCACCAAACATCCTGTCAAAATACACATATTGCAACATCAAAGGGCTATTAGGAATCAGGACAGACATTAGCCTGTGGCTAGGCACTATGCGGAAAAACAAAGTAGCAATGAGAATCTATTGAGTTATTTTGCAGTAGACAGAACAGCACCCACTAGATCTTAATACTAAGGGGGTCATTACGATAGCGGTGAATCCGCCACTCGCAGCCTGTCGGTGGCGGATTCACCACCATCGTGCGGCCATTCTCGACCCGCCAGATAAGGATGGCGAGTGGATTGCTGGCAGATGGGAAGTCCATCTGCAACGGGTCCGACACAGGCAATCGTTATGATTGCCTGTCCGACCCACCCCACATCCACAAAATTGTGGCTGTGCCTTACAGGCACCGTCCGCCAGATTAGGATTCTGCAATCCTGCCAGCCTGTGTATGGCGGTTCAACCATCATTCACAGGCTGGCAGGGACGTACTTTGGTGGCCCCCCTTAAGACTCTCCGACTGGACTTATTGATTTCTTGATCACCTGCACCATTGGATTGAATTATAACCAATCCTTCTAATTTAATAATCAAATTTTCTATAGATAAATTGGCAGCCTTCACTCAGCGAGGGACGCCTAAGGAAATCAAACCCCATGATGAGTGGGTAGATCGTGATTGCTACCCCTGTTATCTCTTTGCTCCTACTAGCTGGAACACTCCCATTGATACTTACCTTTCTCGCTTTCAGGCTGCCAATCTTTTCCCTTGTCCTGAAGAAGACCCGCCACAACACTTGTTGAATAACGCTTTTGTCAGGGTCGAAACATCGACGATAGTGTATGGCTCAGCTCTATCAAGTCTCTAAACATTAAGCAATTGCGCTATTCACCAGGGATATTGTCCTCTTCATTGTTCTGACCACCTTTAGCTTATTTACCTTTGATAACTGGTACATAATCTATTCTCACCCTTGTTTATATGATATGCACTGCACCACTGTCACTGAACACTCATTGTCACTATATTATATGTCACTCCAATATTGCATTGAATATTGACAGCCTTGTAAATACTTGTAAATATACATGAAGATTGCTCTATTTAACATAAAGTAATACTTTTGTAAGCACTTACTTGCCAGTGTTTTCGTGTTCCAACTGCATTGAATAGACATGCTACCTTATGATTTATTTATTATTTGTGAAGCAATTTCTCTTTCCCAACAGAACCATTGTAGCTTTTCATGTACGTACCCAGGTTCTGAGGGACACAGCGTTACCCCATTGGGATTACACACCCCCTTAAGCAGGGGCACTCCAGTTTTGCACTTGGAGGGCACCCATGGTACCCCCAAAATTTCCCAGCACCACGTGGCAGGCACCGCATGGTGCCTGCCACGTAGTGCAAGGAAATGCAAAACTTGCATTTTTACCATTGTGGAGGGTGCTGCAAGCAGCAGCACCCGCCACAATGGTAAACATGCACAATGCAACCGCCACAGTGGCAGTCGCATTGTAATTGAACTTGCGGGACCGCCGCCATATCGGTGGCCGGTCCCAATCCCCTTGATGATGGCATCTTGAACCCTAGGGGGCCGATTCCGATCTCGCTCGGAAGGGCTCCTAGCGGCATCTGCCAGTAGCGAATCCGAGTCGAACGTGTGATTTCCGTGCGACTCCTACAGCTGTACGAGCGAGCAAGTATGATGCGATATTCACCTCGCTGCCCGACCGACTCGTACCAGTCACGATGCGACTCAAAGATGTCTGACGCGTAGGGCGTAATGCGTTCGATTTCCGGCCGGCCAAGTACAATGCGCATTGTGAGCAGCCGGTGCGCGTCGGAGCCTCCGGCTCGTGAAAGCTCTGGGAAGCGTACTTCGGCAGTCCGCGCCGGACCCCCTTCACCGGGGGCCCTACGACTCGGACAGCGGGGTGACCCAGGGGTCCCCCTCACCCATGCATGTACGTTGAGGGAGGCACTGATGCGAACACACGACAGGGTGTGCCCTTTTCTAACGTACATTTTTCACGGTGGAAGCCTATGTGTGCGACGTACAACAGGCTCACATTGATTTCAATGGGGCACCGAGCGACCAGAGTCCGTCAGCGCTGCAGCGCATCGTACTTTGTCGCTCGGAGCCCCGGAGCACGAGTCAGTCAGAAAACTCTACAGGACAGAGTCGGTCGTAGGGCTTTCTGAGCGAGATCAGAATCGGCCTCTAGGAATTTAAAAGTGTCAAATATGATAATGTCTTTCATTTTCTTCTGTTTATTTCTAATCAGCATTTTTCTCTCTTTTTAATTACAGATCCTCCTTGGGCATTATTGTGCTGTAAACTATCGGAATCATAAATGTCTTCTATAGTATTTTTAGGATGTACACATGCATGAGCTTTCGTACTTTTGAGGAAGAGATGAACAGTTATGAAATTCAGTGAACATTTTCTATGGAAAAAAAACCCAAAATTTAATTTAAACTGATTATTAAATATTTATCAAGATGTTGTTTGTGAAAAAACCTATTTCGAATTTGTCAATTGATGCCACAATATGATTTGAAAATAATGTTATAATGCGTCAGGGTTGACATGGTGATATAATAATAACATCCAATGAATTCCTTACTGCAGGTTAAGGTTTTGAATGTTCATGCATATGATATCTGGTTGCAGTATGCATTGATTACACTTTCCAAGATGGGGGCGTCCTTTACTTAGAGAAATTACATTATGGTTTTGGGCACCATTTTGTATCCGTGATTAAGGCTATGGCAGCCAAAAAGCACTAGATATTTTTGTGACACTGATGTACTTGCACATGGGAATACAGCAATAAATACTTTGAAAAGCCGCAGCCGTGCTATTATCTGTTGGGTATGTTAGCAGAACTTTACTCAGACTTTGGAACAGAGTCCCCGGCACACGCACCACCTCCGCAAGGGTCAGAAGGGTACTAAAGCAAGGACATGGCTTTGATATCTCTTTCTCTTTCTCTATTTAGCGGGGAGCTTCGGGAAATCCTTTTAATGAACACCTCTCGGCAAAATGCATTTCGGCATGATGTGCCTACCTCAGATCACGCTAACACCAGGATGATGCCCCACCTTCCTTTGTGACTCCTGCGGCACTTCTATTGGTGGGAGTTCAGCTGGCCCCACTTCATTTGTTAAAGTCTCAGCTGCAGTCTTAAGTCGTTGACTACATCTCCCAGCATACAACATGACCGGGTGAGTACTGCCTGTGGGGCCAATGTTCGCTTGTTGGGGCTCTGTTGCTCCTGACAAAGGAGGGTTTTGTTGTAGATGGTAAACCTGGGTAGGAGGGTGTCCTGGATTTCCTTCGGTCCCCAACGTCCAGCCCCCATAGTGCCAATATCGGCAACAGTTGTCACAAAACACATAAGTACATAAATAAACCACACGACACTATTGTAAGTGGAGAAATATTGCTGCAGGTTTATTAGCATAAACAATATGCAAACATGGTGGGTTATCTTACGGGCGATCCCAGGGCAGGCCAGCCCCTATGCCGCCTGCCCGTCTGATAAGCCTAGAGTCACCATGGCAACGCCAGATAGTGTATACCAACTATTGGGAGGGGCCACCCCTCCCATCCGTGGACCCCCAGTCCACTTGCTTCACACGCCCCCGCCCCGTGAGGGCTGGGCGGAGCATACATGGCAGCCCCCGGTTGCTCAGACCCACAACCGCCTGTCGGCTAACGGGGCGCCGTCGTTCTTCCAGGGGACAACGCTAAAACATCCCTGGGTATCCTGGCTTAGCACCCCGCGGTGCTGCTGCATGATGTACCCCTTGGCATGTGCAGACCCTGGATCGCCCTGTAACTCCTCCACAGCCTTGGGAGTGGCCACCGTCACTACCAGGGCCCCCCACCAAGGTAGACCTATTTCCTTGCAACCTGCTGCAGCCAAAGCTTCCCCTAGGTCCAGTAGGAAAAGGTCCATGCCTAAACTAGAGAGGTGCACCCCATCTCCCTCCAAGCACCCTGTGGACTTGACGTGTGACAGACCATGCATGATGAAGCCAAGACCTCTTTGCTCTGCGCAACTGCGCATGGCTCCCGGTAGGCCTTTTTACCTACAGCATGCTGATACCAGGCTTCTCCCAGGTCCAGCCAAAACAAGTCTACGCCTAACCGGACCAGCGGCCAGCATGCACCATCAGGACAGGTTCCCCCATCCTTTCTAAACTCCCCCGGGATTTATGACTGAAATGACCTTAAACCTAAACTAGGCGATGGTCCAAAGTTGCCTATGCATGGCTGAAGAACAATCCCTTTGACAGGACACTCCTGCCTGGCCATGCCAATGCGGGAGGGGGTAAGAGTTGACAAGCCCGCCTTACTTCCTCTTTCACTCCGTTGGAGTGCGTCCATCGCATTCCATCAGTCACCACCAAATGTGAAGCCTTGCCCTCCCAAAATTCTGCTAGTATACCAGGGAGGGACAGGACAGAGTGACCACAGAGGAGATCCAACGTGTAACATTCTTCTCTATTTTGAATGCTGGGGAAGCCAATTGTTCTCCAGCTAGTTTCTAGCACAAAGTGTCACCCCGGGAATCCCTTAATCATATGGACCATCTCGCCCCTGTTGGAAGGCCACTTCCACCACCTGCCTAGCTGCCAGCCAGTGCTGGAGGGTGAGAGAAGTTACCCGGTACCGGAACTCGCATCAATGGTACCTGTTTCGTCGAACTCAAGGATGGGCTACTGAGTGACCAACCAGGCTCCGCCCTTGTTCCAGGGTCAAAACCAAGCCCCTCCAAGTTCTGCTGCTTCACCTGCCTGTTAACACGAATCCCAGGGCAGACCACCGGCCTATGACCCATGTTTGGCCATGCCTGAGCTAAAACACCTCTGAACAGCATGACAACAGCCTAACCACCAGCATTGCATTCTGAATGTTCCTGACACAGCCAAGAAACATGCGCATAACTAAAGCAACTGGCACCATGCCATAAAAGTATCAATTCAGCCTTCTATGAATGCAAAATGTGCTCTGTGGCGATCCATATTAGTGTTCCCTCCAAACCAGCCGCCCTAACCAGGCAACCCGCACCCTCTTGTCACTGGCACACTCCCGCCCTAGCTGCCCTAGAGTGCCTGGTCGTGTGTGGCCACAACCTACGTTTTATCACTGACGTTATATCGGGGTATGATGACACTCAACTAACTCTACTGCTGAGTGCCCCTTGCACCATCGCAAGTATGTCTTTGCCTACTTAGTGGCTGGATGTAAAGTTAGATGACATTGGCAGCCCAGTCCCGGGCGAACATAGCAGCTTAACAGTTTCTGGTGCTGTAGACCGTACCTGTAGCTTGCGAACCGAATGCAATTCCCTTGCTCCTGTTGAGCACGAAACCCACAACAATTTCTCACCATGGTTCAATACCTTAATTCCTAGCAGAATGTTGACAAATCTATGTTCTGCAATGGCACTACTTCGCAGCCTGCACCATTCTGCCTGTGCCGAAAAGACCTTTGTCCTGCTGCCTGGCCTAAGCAATCTTGCCCTGTTCTAGAAGCGCCCGCTTCAGCCCTGGAGCAAACAATTCGCCAGTAACCCCAAACTGGCCCTGATGCGAAACAAACCATGCCAAGGCACACAGGTGTGTGTAATAACTAATAGCAGGTCTAACAGCGTCAACAAGCATCCTCAGCTTACAATAGGCGTGAAGGAGTAGGGGTTTCCAGTGAGAATAAGATGACAGCAAATACAGCAGGAGGAGCGGCCAATGACCTGCCCAAAGACTCTTTGAAATCCTCCTACCGAATGATGTGGGAGCTCACCACCAACCTCTGTCCAAGCCTGCCAACCCCACAAGTATTTGGACCCCTATTGCTCCAAGGATTGGAGGGGGGGAGGAGGGGCAGTCCGGTCTGAAGATGTGTGTAATGGAGGACATGCGTCCTAGAGTACCTATAGTTGGGTTCAAACGAGTACCTGATGTGTTTAATACTAATAACAGTAGTAGCAACTCAATCAGCACAGGGCTAGTTGCCCCCCCTGTCTTACAACCATGTGAGACACACAGGGAGATTACCGGAAGGCTAACCCCAGTCCGACACAGAAAAACCCACCACGTGGCTGTGCCCAAAGAAGACACCATCCCACATCAAACCGACCCGATGAAAAGACAACAAGCGCCTAACGCTCTACACCCGCGGATGACCCCGGAAATAACCAATCGAGAAAATAACAACGGACATCCTTTCAGCATCTGAAGGCCTAGCCCTTCAGAAGTAACCTGGGAGCCCAACGCCAGGCATCAGAAACGGCCTCGGCACCTGTGGCATGTGTGATCTTTGCCCACTATTGTGTGAGCCAGGGCCCCCGTTGCATTTATTTTTTATTTTTATATTTTTTTATTTATTTTTTTTTTGATTGCTGAAGCACACGTAAACCACCCTAGCTGTTCCTTGCCGCTAGGTCATCCTACCCTCAGGAGCCCCAAAGAACGACCAGGTAACATTAACACTCACGCAACCTAGGCGTAACTCTTTGCTTAGCCTAGGTGCTGGATGCAAAGTGACACCTCCCCCTGCTCCCGACCATAGTGGTGAAGTGTCCCAGGATTGCTCGGCTAATAAAAAAGACCTCGACAGAACCGAGGGAGCCCTGCGCAGCTGCAAGTGTTTTCCAGAGTAAAACTGGTCTGCAGGGCTACCCAGCATGCTCCGGCACTGGCTATGGTATACAGACCGGCCACCAACACACAGCGCCTTTAATAGGTGTTCCAAGTCCACTCGGCCTAATTTACCAATGAAACAAAGCATTGCAACCAAGCCCCCCAAAACCAGGCCCAGTCCCCCGCTGCGGCAGGAATACTATCAATCAACCTCCTATCTCTCATCATCAGTACTGGCTTGACTATGCCTCTTTGGTGCATAAGATAAATGAGTCATCATCGTGGCTAACAGGCATATCCTCTTTAAAAATGCCACCGTTCAGGCATGGTAAGGCCTGTTCACCAACACTACTAGCCAAACTTACTAAAGTTTTACACTCCCAAGCCCTTGCAGTGTAAATATTATTTGAATCAGAAGGCACATGGGATACCTACGGGCCCCGAGCCCATCCCGAGAAGGATGTGCATTACCAACAGTGAGAGCCGTAGTCATTACTGGTGACCCAGGCAAAGTCAGGCAGATTATTGCTTCCCCAGGTCTATTTACAACATTCACTGCGATACCAAATACGTTAAGGGCATCTGCAATGCATAACCACCAGAGTACGATGGTGGGCCGGTGGCGATGAACGAGTTACACAAAAGGCTGGTAAAGCAGAACTCGTTTGCCAGAGTACAACTGGTCTGCCGGGCTACCCAGCATGCTCGGCACTGGCTGTGGCATACAGACCGGCCACCAACACACCGCGCATTTACTAGGTGTTCCAAGTCCACTCGGTCTCATTTGCCAATGAAACAAAGCATTGAAACCAAGCCCCTAAGACGGGTGCTAACCCAATCAGAATAAACCTCTTGCCTCACCTTTGAGGACCGCACCGCCAATCCACTCCCGCTGTGCTGACCAGAGTACGTGGATAACAATCTCAGCAAGGCACCCTGACCATTTATGTACACACGCCCCATCACATCAATCTGGGATTGGCTGTAAGTGACAGAACAACCACACAAATATTCTAGTTGGATTCCCCGCCGACTGACGAAAAACGCACGCGGTTTGCCAGGGACAGAGCCCGCCTAAAGTAATTCCAAAACCGCGAAGCATGACCGGGTGCAGGGCAGGAACGTTATGCTCCCGCTGCTCATGCACAATATCTGTGGAGGGAACACAACAATAAGTACCATGTTCCAACCGGGTTGGTAACTGCACAGCCAGTCTAACACCGCTGTGCTGCCCAGAGGACACGGTTGACCATCTCGGCACTGGCACCCTGCCCAATATGGAACACACACCCCATAACATTAATTTGGGATTGGCAATCAAAAGACAGGCATAACCTCAACACCCTAAAATAATCGAATTAACCGCAGACTGAGAAGGGAACGCATACGGCTTCCCGAGAAACCAGGCACCCGTAGTCATTTCAACCGCAAAGAAAACATCCCCGGGGTGCATGGTAGAAGCATATCGTTCCAGGGGAATCGGGAACACCCGAATGGAGACCAGTGTTCCCCCAGTGGGTAACTGTGCCAACAGCGCCCAGGCCTCTCCTGGACAAAGCCACTCCTCTAACCGGGAAACGTGCCTTGCTTGGCAGGCCAAGACACCTTGCGTGTGAGTGCACGCCATGCCCAACATGAGCACGCCCCGTGCGAAAGTCATGACAGTTGATGCCGAAAGTAGGTGCTATGTGGCAGCCAATAAACCAACTCAAAATGCGCATGCATGCCTAACTCACCCCTCCGACAAGAAACTAGGCAACCCATGAATGCGCAGGAGTAGGTGGTGTCCACATCATCTAGGTTGGCCGGCCCTGGCATCTGTAACACCACCCGATTTAAACTAGTCCGCTGGCCCTGACATGCGTGACCCCGGCCACAATAACCTGCGAGACCCGATATGCGCCTACATGTCTGGCTGCTGGGCATCGTGTCTGGCCAAAAACGCTCTTACAATGAGATAGATGAACACAGATACGGAAGCAGTTCAAACCCAGGGACAGCAGAATTCAAAAGGAAATCCTGATCCCTTATTTCTAGCCAGACGAATTCTACACTGTTTAACATATCTTAACCAATTTCCCTACCTCTCCAATCGCAAGTAATTATAACAACAAGGGAGCACGTACACCCGTGGTAACTTGGCGCAAATGATGGATGGTTCTTGTTACCCAACTCGAAGGAACTCATTTGTCGCCTCAGGAGGCTGAAAGGCTGAGCAATACGGTAACTTGGCACTGAGACAGATTGTTCCTGTTGCCCAACTCAATGGTACTCATTTATCGACCTCCAATGGATGCAAGGCTGAACCATTAGGTAACCTGGTACTAAGTAACAGATGCCAATTGTTACCCAACTCCAAGGTACTCATTTTATTGACCTCATGTGAATGAAAGGCTGAGCAATTAGGTGACTTGGCACTTAATAGCAGATGGTTCTAGTAACCCAACTCAGTGGTACTCAATTAATCAACCTCCTGGATGAAAGGCTGAGCAATCGAAGCTGTGACCTAAAGGCCGGACACCGGTCCCTGAAGAGGGGGTATTAGTTCACTAAGCCACCGGACCCGGTCCTATAACCACACTAAAGACCACTTTCTTGAAGAAACAGGTATTACTTCACACAGTACTACGTTGCCTGTCCTATATGAATAATGGGTTTTTTTTTTTTTTTGCGCATCTTTAAAAAGCGAGGCTCGACCCGAAGGCACTGGAGCGCCGAACACGGGCACCGTAACTACATACTAAAACCAACATGGAGGCTCGGCCGGGGTCCGAACAAGCGATCCCAGAAACACCCAACACTGCAATTTCTCAATCCGGGGCCTATACAGCGCGAACCTGAGCCGGAACCAACCAGGCAACAGAGCGCCCACACTCTTGTTCCTTTTCCTCCCTTAAGGTTATTATGACATCGCGCTAGCCCGCCCAAGTCCAATCGGCATCCGAGCGCTACACATAGCACACGCTCCGCCGCAAGGGGACACACCAAATGAAGTTGTTGGGCATGGGAGGATTGTGGGTGCCAAGCATCACCGGTAGATCACGGGCGATCAAAACACAAGTCAACTCTACACACATTGCGCTTCTCCCACCAAGCCTGGCGAGACTCGAACTCCTCCGCGCCGCCTCCAAATCCGCCGGTCTAACCACTGTACTATCGGCCCCCTGCTAAGTATATATAGCGCGAGCTCGACCCGAGGGTATGGAGCGGTTTGCATAGCACCGTATCCACCCCACACATTCAGGCACAATGTCCACACTCCCCATGGCAGGCACTCTGCCCTTGCTGCCGCAAGCCTACATAGCGCGTACTCGATCCGAAGGCACCGGAGGGCCATACATCACACCGTGCCCACATAGCACTTTCAGACATATGCTCCTAACCTCCCATGGCTGTTACTCTGCTCCGGTGTTGCACATGTATATAGATATAGCGAGAACTCGGCCCCACGGTAAAGGAGCGCCCCACATGGCACCGCATTACATCCACATTCACGCGCGGGGAAAACAAAGACCAGCCAGCGACAGCGCGCACGTGCCTGAGGCCACACCGCCTCTCCCTACAATACCCACGCTGAGGCCCGAACCTGGACTCCCCAGATCAAAGCCACCCGCATTCCACACCCAGGGACTTCTCACGTGTACACGACCTCGCAGCAGCGTAGCCGACAGACCACATCCTCTCCTCGACAAACCAATTGCGCTAACTTCCCTTCCTAATCATGCGTGGCTGCACTGCATTTCCATCCCACTATCAGGCACAGGGCGATTAAATGATTTGCCAGCATCACAGGCTGTGGCCACAGTTCCGAGGCTCGAACCTACGTTTCAAGCACCCCAGTCGGCAGTCTAGCCGACGGACCACATCCCCTCCCGGGGAGTCTGGCGATAGGGAAGGGACACGAACCGTGCCCGTACGTGGACAAGTCTGCCCTGTTCGCATGCTATGCTATCAGAGCCATTACGGGGGGTGAGGGGGAGACTCATCTCACGCCCCAGCGTACTAACTGCACGACCCTACCAACAACAGGTCTCCCTGGCAGCACCACCCCAACGGCGTGTCTGGTGCGAAGAGGTAGCTGGGGCAAGCCTCATCCCCGCCAGCCGTCTCTTGTCAGACAGCCTCTATGGCTCTACGGATGCCGGAGCTGCGCTGACCTGACTAGAAGCGCGCGGGCCGCCGAGCAGCGTGAAGCCCCTCTCCCCCTCTGCCCCCACTGAGGTCCTTCACCGCGAAACACGCTGGCGTGAATAACCCCGAGGGCCTCAAGTGGCCGGGCTGGGCCGAAACCCATATATTCAGGGCAGAGGGTGTGGGGGGGGCACCCGGGGCCGCACTAACATCTTTTCCAAAACACCGGGCACGGTCAAACAGCCACGTTCGGACAAGCAACCCTCCCGACGGCGTCGCTAGTGAGCAAGGCGAACGAGCGGACAAGAGGACGAGGCGGGGCGGAGACAGTATATGTACCCCTGTCTCCTCCCCGCCCTCGCCGGAAGCAGCTATCTGCTGGGGTCTCCCCTGGACTAGCCCAGGGACTCGACCTCCCACCCCTGTGCCTTCCTGTGGCACTAAGGCCCCCCCGGGCAGCCTTACATAACCAGAGTCAGCCGGGCCGTGAAATGCTAATACAATGATTGCACTTCTCCGTGCAGTCACGGATTGCTTCTGGAAGCGGCCACTTGCTTGGGCCGATCTCGAGGCGGTCAAAGGATAATCAATCCCTTGATAAACAGCCACAGTTGCCAGCAAAGCCCCGGACACTTCAGGACGGGCCCTCTTTACGTGCTCCTGGCAGGCGTGTGAAACAAAACCAAAAGACTACTCAATAGAAGCAATCAGAGGACACAGCGGGGAGCTTCGGGAAATCCTTTTAATGAACACCCCTCGGCATAATGCATTTCAACATGATGTGCCTTCCTCAGATGCCGCTAACACCAGGATGATGCCCCACCTTCCTTTGTAACTCCTGCGGCACTCCCATTGGTTCATATGTCTCCGCTGCCATCTTAGGTCGTTGACTACAGCTCCCAGCATACAACATGACCGGGTGAGTACTGCCTGTGGGGACCAATGTTCCCTTGTTTGGGCGCTGTTGTTCCTGACAAAGGGGGGCTTTGTTGTAGATGGTAAACCTGGGTAGGAGGGTGTCCTGGATTTCCTTAGGTCCCCAACGTCCAGCCCCAATAATAACCATATATATATATATATACACTCAGAACACACACCTCTGCCAAAGAGACAATCTGGGTAATGTGCTATATGGTATCGACAATGTATTTACCTATGGTAATGAGACGGACTATTGATGGAAAAAAATTCGAACTAAATTCATATTGAGTTAAAAATAGCATGGAAAGGAAATATTGAGTGCAAGAATACCATTGTCAAGAAGATCGATTTAAAGGTAAGTAATATCGATTTTAAAAATATACAAGTCAGTCAGTCAGTCACAATACTTTATTCGGTATAAAAAGAATACCATAAAAGTACAAGTAAAATACATCATAGTTAAAAACAATCTAAAAACCTACATAATACACATTCAGTACATCAATCAAAATAGTGGCAAATTCATTTTAGCACAATACATTTCTCTCAATCTTCCATCAAAGAGAGACAAACAAATAGTTATCTTGAGATATGGTTCCTATGACAATGATTTTAAAAACAATATGTTAGAAGACAATTTAAAAGAAACCAGTGCACCAAAATTAGTGCAAGGCGCAGCCACTGAAGGCATAGGCACATTACCAAGAAACTTGTGATGAAAAAAGTACAACCCATGTTACTCCAAATTCTGCCTATGCCTAACAACTAGTTTCAGAAAATTAACTATCGATTTGGCAAAAGGTTCAGCATCTAAAAATTGAAGGGCAAGAATTGCAGGGCGACACCTGCGGAGGCCCCATACTTTTAAAATTGGTATGAGCCACTGTTTCCTCAAGTCCAGATAAAATTTACAAAACAGTGTTATATGAATCGTGGTTTGAGGAAAAATCTCATCACAAGGGCAGGGTTGTAGGAATTTTTCCCAGGTGTTAATTTTGGGGAAAGTGACCAGATGGTGGAAAATGTTTAGTCTAAATCTAATTAGCAGGAATCTTTCATAGCCCGAGAAGTTAAAAGTTAAATAGGGCTGAGCTGCCAGGGTTGTTTGGATTTGTAACGAGTGTTGCACAGTAACTTTGGAGACCTCACTAGACAGCCTCAAAGATTCTAAATGCGCCTAACAAACCTTTTAAAGCTGTTTTCTCGGTATTGCAGCAATTAGGGTGGGGAAATAATAATATTGTAACATGCCAAGGTCGCTAAGGAATCTCTTAATATAAGCAATCCATCCAATCTTGTGTGCATTCTCTAGGGAAATACAGTCCTCTATGAACCCTCGGGAAAGAGTGGTTTCGTTGGACGACCAAATGCGATGCCATAGGAGCAGGGGTTGGATCCTGATCAGATCTGTTAGATAAGACAAACCCGCTTCCAGATGACATGCGTAGGTCGACGTGCCCCGCGGGACTGCCAATAGAAATCTGAGAAAACTGTTATCCACCCTTTGCACCTCCGCGACCTTGGCATATCCCCAAACACCAGCCCCATATATTACGCTGCCTATACATTTTGCCCTATAGATTTCTAAAAGTTCTAGCGTAGGTCGTCTGCCTAATTTTTGGGCAAAATTAGCCAAGACTTCTGTTGTTCTCATAAAGATGAGTTTCCTCGATTCAATAGCATACTTCCAGGAGCATTTTTGGTCAAATACAATACCCAGATACGGATACGTAATTGTGCTCTCTAATTTTTGGTTTTCAGTAAACATGGTCTTTATGTTCTTTCTCCTCGACCCGGCAGACATTACAAAGGTTTTTTTAATGTTAATCTTCAGGTCGAGGTTGGCCATGAAAGTATGGTATTTCACGAGAGCACGCTGTAATTCCATGGGGGTACGAGCTAGGATTACAGCGTCGTCCGCATAGAGTAGAGCCGGTATTGGGCGATTGTTTATAATGGGGAGGTCCTGTGACCCTGTTACCATGGCTTTTTCCAGGCCATTGGTGTATAGATTGAATAAAACTGGTGCCAGGACACATCCCTGCCTTACCCTGCGCTCTACTCTAAACGACTTGGTTAACTCGCCCCCCAGGCCGTATCTAACTCTAGCTGTGGCATCTGAATATAGTTCACGCAAAAAAGGTATAAGGTACTCCTCTATACCCATGTCCGCTAAGATAGTCCACAGCTTGGTATGGTTAACACAATCAAATGCTGCTCGACGTATGCCATATATAGAGCCCCCCCTTTTGCATTTACATGTTTACCTATTAATAAAGATAGATTAAGGGCTTGTTCTGTTGTTCCCATGCCCTCATGGAACCCAAATTGCAAGTCAGATAGAGCTTTGTTATCTGATGCCCATTGCTGGAGGCGTTCCAAGATAACACGACCAGCCACTTTCCCCAGCGAATCCAACAGGGAAATAGGGCGGTAGCAAGATGGTGATTAACGGTCCCTTTTTTAAAGATGGGCACAAGAATTGATTGGGACCACGAGTCAATAAGTCCCAAAGCACAAGATGCTTGAAGAACCCTAGTTAAAATTGGCAGCCATAGATCCATGGTGAATTTAAAAAGATCGATTGGGACCCCATCGGGGCCTGGGGCTTTACCATTTTTGGTGGCCGTTAGGGCGAGCTCCACCTCCTCGTCTGATATATCGATAGGCAAGGGGAAGGATGTAGCTTTTGACCCAGATAGAGTTAAATGTGTTGCGGTTGAAGGGAGGCTAAATATCCGCCCAAAATAATCAACCCATAGCTGTTCATCAATCGCAACATCGATGCTAGGATTAATCGGTGTGTCTGATAGAAAAGGGGACTTCACAACCTTCCAGAAGGCGGCGCTGTCCATCAGAGTACATGATTTATGCAGTTGGTCCCAAAGGTCTTTTTTCAGGCTATTCTTCCTGCATTTTAAGGCCTGTTTATACATTTACCTGAAAGCTGCAATTTCCTTTGTATTTCTGACCTTTTTATGAAGGGCTGCTTTCAGGTTCTGGTAAGCTTTTGTACAGGAACTATCAAACCATCCCTTAGTTCTATTTTTGCCAGTTTTTATATTAACAAATAGAATTTCCTTTATTGCTGCTAGCAATATTGTAAAATTTGCCATAATTCCCTCGTTGGTAGTGTCTGGGTCAAGGCATTTGTCAATCACTGGTCTTAGATTTACAACCAGTGTTGCTGTGATAGCCTTCTGATCCACTTTTTCCCACCTTAAAGAATAGCCATTTAATCTATCTATTGTTAACCTATTTTTACTTAAGGTCATCTTGATGTTAAACCTCTCACATTTTTTGATGGTTTTTAGGGTAATACTATTTGGATAATGGTCGCTAATAGCGATATCATGAGTTTTACAGTTGAGTAATTCCTTTCCCGCTAACACAGAGAGAAAAATAAAGTCAATTGTACTTAGCCTACCTCTGCCATTAAAAGTAGGCATGAGAGGTATGGGAGGGTTCACCAGATCATTGACAAGAGCAAGATCCAGACCACAGATAATTCCATTCAAGCAATGCCCAACTGAAGTGTGGGGAAAATGAGTTACCGGGTCGCCATTTTCATCCACAATACCACAAACTGTGTTTGCGCTCTGATTGCAAAGATTTTGATTAAAATCCCCACCCCATATTATAACCAACTCTTTGTGTACCTTATTGGATAATTCTTGGAGACATAAGTATATTTCCTTCATCGCCTTTATTAAACCATCCACAGAAAGATTATTTTAAAAGTTCACTGTTGCAAGGGCCTTAGTATTATTCTGATGGAAAATAAGTATTTGGAAGTTTAAGTCCAATTTAATAGGGACTATACTTGTGAATTGAAGAGTATTAGATACAAAGATAGTCAAACCACATTTTGCTCTACCAGAGGGAGAATGCAGTGCTGGAGAAAAATATGTTTTATAGCCCTCAATGTGTAGTTCGGATGGCGCCCATGTTTCCTGTAAGCATAAAATGCCAAAATTGCGAGCGAAATCAAGCCAGATGCCATTCGCAACCTTTGCTCGCAGACCAGCAACATTCCAGAATAATATTTTCAGGGATGGATCAACTTTGTTTGTTACAGATTCGAGATCCATTCCAGTAAGTTCCTCATAGTGGGTAATCTGGGTAATGTTGGAGGGGGCTTCTTCATTCACGTCACCATCTAGGTTCGAGTTATCTAAATATGCACCAGGGGTAGATGTATTAATCATAGTGTTAGGTAACAGGCCCTCCAGCCGAAGTCAATCCCCCCTTTCCAGTTCAGAGAGTTTATCAAAATAGTTAAAAGTCGGGATGTTATATCTGGTTCTAGTCCCTTCCATCAGTTCCACATTTGCTATGCCCCTATGACAGGTAGTTGACGATAAGAGGGGAAATTGGGGGTAGAAAAAACTCAAATCCCTAGTGTGGATTTCACTCTCACCGTAATGAGCAGGCCAATTGCATATATGTTGAACCACCCGCCTGTCCCTAAAGTTGATGACGATGCAGTCCCCCGGCGAATCCTTTCTTCTGTGACCCAGCCAACTTAACCTTCTCGCAAATAATATTTCCCCAGATATCTTAGACGGAAGTGGTCTGTTCTTATTTAGCCAATGCACTGCTTTATTTCTTAGCTCAGGGTAGGTTTCTGATTTTTCTTGGGGTAGCTCCGGAACGCCAACTAGCACTATGGTATATGGTGATGATTGTGGGGGTAAATCAATGTGTGGGAATGACCTCTAAGGATTACCAGTCGGGGAGTAATCCTTGGGAACACCAAGGTTATTATACACCTGTCCCGCAGATTCTGTGTCCTTACACAAGTCGCTCACCCCTCTTTCTAAAACCTTGGCTTCAGTTGCCCTTAAAGCCATCTGGGAAGGCCTAACAATAGTTTCAGTATTCTTCTTTGATTGAGGCAATAAAGGCCTAAGGCCAGGTAATGACTGGGTAGTATTATCGGAACCAGGCTTTTGAGGTCTGGTGCTTGGTTGTGGATCAATGGCCTTCGTGGGTGCTCTATACGTTTGCTGCCCTGGAATAGTAGAGGAGTTTTTCATTATTTACTCCAAATTATCTATTTTTTCCCCAATGCGTTTTACCCTTTCCAAGAGTGGTATCATTAGAGATTTCATGAGATGGTTAATTTTATCCAAGAGTCCCTCACTATGTGAGAAAAAAGGTGATGGAGTAACAACTTTCTCTGTGGTTACAACGTGTGAACCTCTATCATTTGTTAAGATGGATACAAAGTCAGATACATTATTACTTACATTTTTTCCCTTTCGTTGCATTTGGTTTAACAGCAACTTTCTTATGTTTATTACCACCTACATTCCCCTTAACATTTCTTACAATTTGCCCATCCTTGTTAGTATCTTTCAACTTACACCTGGCCTTCCGCCCTCTGGTTGTTACCTGCGAGCTGTCACTGTTTACGCTCAGCGGTGAGGCAGGGACCAAAATTGAACTTGATGGTGTCTCACAGGACCCATTGGCTATAAGATCCTCTACCTGAGCAGAAGGAACAGTGATGGACTTATTCAGAAAGGTAGTGGGGGTCAATGATAACCTTGTTGAAAAGGGCAGGAATTCAGGGGAAACATTGCCCGTGGTCGGAGCAGTATCCTGAATTATGGGTATATGATGGACCCCTGGAAGAGCAGCAAAAGATGGTGCCAGTATCGAGTCCTGGGAGTTAATAGTAAACGTCGATATATTGGCAAAGGGCAAAGGAGGAAGAGAACCAACAGGGAGAGAGAGGCGGCGTTCTGTATTTTCAATGGCATTAGCCACCACCCCGATGGTTTTCTGCAACATACGGTCAATTGCTGTCAGACTGGGTAGTGGTTGATTTAGAACAACTTTTCGCTTTGAGGCGGTGACAGATAGCACGGGGTTATTCTTCCCCATTCTTTACGACTATGGATATAGGAATCGATGTTGTGGACGCAGATATCAGCAGGCAAATAAAATCAACACTATGGTGCCAATTACGATCCTGTAAAAACCGGGTACAAACCATCGGACGGAGCATATTCCCCGTCCGACGCGTACCCGGTCGTAACAAGATACAAACATGGAAGTACGATTCGCACGGAAATACTATTTCCGTACGAATCGTACAAAACACCGACCGACGAAAATATACGTACAAATGTGATCCGGGAAAGCGCCGACGTGACGTCGGGACGCACGCAGCCTGCCATTCACGAACCAGGAAGTACGATTCGCACCGACGTCATCCCGCAGGGAGAATATTTTCCGGCAGCCAAAAACTGCCGGGAAATCAGGACGACGCGAACAAGGAGTACCTGCACGCGACGGACAGACATGGACCCGAACCTACGTGTCATCCCGGCCCTCATAGCAGTCGACCTCCTCTACAGGTTACGACGCAGATGCCGCAGAAGGTCAGAACAACAAAGGGAGGGGGGAAAGGGGGGGGGGCAGGAGCAGGGGCAGGCCACAAAACCCCCACCAAAGTCACACAGCACACATGCCCTGGACATACCTGACCCCCAGGCCCTGGTCACTACGAGGGGGTGGGGGCGTGTCCAGCAAAGCCAGCGTCCGCCACAACGGAAGTGGTTGACGACGTGAACCGGTAACACAACAACACAGGTACGTCCCGTACCCACGCCTTAAGAGCGTGGGTACGTGTCGTACCACGCCCACACCTACGTCACCCCAACAATGGCGGGACAGCTGTACCCACGTGGCAAAGGCCTGGGTACGGCCCGCACAAGCATTCCACAGCGTGGGTACGGATATGTACGGACCGTACCCGCACCCCCGTATGCATGGAGCGTACCCCCCATGCCAACAGTGTACGTACGGACCTTACCCCCACCCCGTATGCATGGAGCGTACCCCCACCCCAACAGTGTATGTACGACCCGTACCCTCACCCGCGTATGTATGGAGCGTACCCCCATGCCAACAGTGTATGTACGACCCGTACCCTCACCCACGTATGCATGGAGCGTACCCCCACCCCAACAGTGTATGTACGACCCGTACCCTCACCCGCGTATGCATGGAGCGTACCCCCACCCCAACAGTGTATGTACAACCCGTACCCTCACCCGCGTATGCATGGAGCGTACCCCCATGCCAACAGTGTACGTACGGACCGTACCCCCACCCCGTATGCATGGAGCGTACCCCCACCCCAACAGTGTATGTACGACCCGTACCCTCACCCGCGTACGTATGGAGCGTACCCCCATGCCAACAGTGTATGTACGACCCGTACCCTCACCCGCGTATGCATGGAGCGTACCCCCACCCCAACAGTGTATGTACGACCCGTACCCTCACCCTCGTATGGATGGAGTGTACCCCCACCCCAACAGTGTATGTACGACCTGTACCCTCACCCGCGTATGTATGGAGCGTACCCCCACCCCAACCGTGTATGTACGGACCGCACCCCCACCCGCGTATGCATGGAGCGAACCCACACCCGTGTATGTTCTAAGCGTACATATCCTGAAATAGGAGGGGTGTGTGCAGAGTCCTCCCAGCAGTGCCCAGACACAGGAGGGGTGGGTGCCTAACACTCCCAGCAGTGCCCAGACACAGGAGGGGTGGGTGCCTAACACTCCCAGCAGTGCCCAGACACAGGAGGGGTGTGTGCAGAGTCCTCCCACAGGAGGGGTGTGTGCAGAGTCCTCCCAGCAGTGCCCAGACACAGGAGGGGTGTGTGCAGAGTCCTCCCAGCAGTGCCCAGACACAGGAGGGGTGTGTGCAGAGTCCTCCCAGCAGTCCCCAGACACAGGAGGGGTGGGTGCCTAACACTCCCAGCAGTGCCCAGACACAGGAGGGGTGGGTGCCTAACACTCCCAGCAGTGCCCAGACACAGGAGGGGTGTGTGCAGAGTCCTCCCAGCAGTGCCCAGACACAGGAGGGGTGTGTGCAGAGTCCTCCCAGCAGTGCCCAGTCATAAGAGGGGTGTGTGCAGAGTCCTCCCAGCAGTGCCCAGACACCGGAGGGGTGTGTGCAGAGTCCTCCCAGCAGTGCCCAGACACAGGAGGGGTGTGTGCCTAACACTCCCAGCAGTGCCCAGACACAGGAGGGGTGTGTGCAGAGTCCTCCCAGCAGTGCCCAGACACAGGATGGGTGGGTGCCTAACACTCCCAGCAGTGCCCAGACACAGGAGGGGTATGTGCAGAGTCCTCCCAGCAGTGCCCAGACACAGGAGGGGTGTGTGCAGAGTCCTCCCAGCAGTGCCCAGACACAGGAGGGGTGTGTGCAGAGTCCTCCCAGCAGTGCCCAGACACAGGAGGGGTGTGTGCAGAGTCCTCCCAGCAGTGCCCAGACACAGGAGGGGTGTGTGCAGAGTCCTCCCAGCAGTGTCCAGTCATAAGAGGGGTGTGTGCAGAGTCCTCCCAGCAGTGCCCAGACACAGGAGGGGTGTGTGCAGAGTCCTCCCAGCAGTGCCCAGACACAGGAGGGGTGGGTGCCTAACACTCACAGCAGTGCCCCTGCAAAGAAAAGGGTGGAGTACTCACAGATCCAATGGCCACAAATGTCAGTCAGGTGCACAAAGATCCTGCAGTACATGTACCACATGTGTGCGAGGCTGGGAGTATACACATGCATAGCGCCGAAAAGAAAACATGTCCACATGAAGTCATGACAACAGTCTACATACACAAGTGCAGTGACCACCAAGGACGCCACGAATGATGCAGGTGGAGACATCGCTCAGCATGCATGGCCCAACTCTAACGAGTCCGTCACACACCCAGCCAATGTAGACACAGCTCAGCACCACATATTGGAATGACCCTGCAGGGAAGATGTCAGGTTACACAGAGGAAGGAACACACCTTGGGACGATGTCACCATGCAGTAACTGCTCACATGAACTAAGCGATGTAGCCAACAGCTTGTGATGGCACACAGATACCAGGATCCACCCTATGACCAGCACAAGACTACAATTCCCACACACCCAACACATTATCACCACCCAAAATAATGGAGCAGGTCCACCAACAGCAATACCAGACAGACAGTAGTGTACTAAGGAAAATGAAATTGCTTTATTCAGCATCCAAAAATCTGTTTGTCCCTTGAAAGTTCAAAATGTACAATGCCCATAGGGCAATCCAAAGTTCAAATCCAGGTGGGGGGCACAGTGGGACGCGTGTCCCCTAGCTTGCCTGCACAGTCAGACTCCTTCGTCTTCCAGAGGGGGGGGGGGCATCATGTGGGGGGGAAGGACCAGGCACCGCAGGGACATGAGGGCGAAGGGTAGGCGTTGTGGGTGCAGGGATGGAGGACTCCACCACTGGGGGTGGGGCAGCGCCAAAGGCGGAGGCCAGGATTTCGCTGCACACCTTAGCAAGGTCCTCCAGCGACTCCCCTGCACCCGAAGGAACCACAGGCCCCAAGGAGGGGGGGGTCAGAGGGATGGGTCGCAGCGCCACTGGGGGAGGGTGTGGACAGGGGGGGGACTCAACCACCCTGACCGGGGACTCCCTTGACTGCTTGCGGGGGGGTGTCACTGTGGGGCTCAGGGACAGAGCGGCCATGAAGGAGTCTTTGCTGGATATGTGGCCAGGAGAGCTGAGGGGAGGGGATTTGGAGGGAGTGGATTTGGTGGAATGCGGACTCCCACTCTGGCTGCGTGTCTTACGTTTGCCCCCCGACCCAGTGGGTGTGCCTACTTCACTCTGTGTGTGCGTGCCAGGAGGTCTGCGTTTGACCTTCCCTGCTGGTGTGGTGCCTGTGTCTGTTGTGGTGGGTGCATGCTGACGTCTGGGTGTACGTGGGACAGGCATGGGAGTGGGAAGTGTGGATGGGTCAGGGGTAGGGGGTTGGACAAAGCGCTGCAGGAGACCCACTGCTGCAGTCAGTGTCGAGTCAATGGACCTCAGCAAGTTGCGTTGGTCAGCCTGCGATGAGAAAATGCCCTCCAAGTATGCCTCCATGTTGTTCAGCACTTGGCTGTGGCCATGGAGGACATTAAGCATCGCAGCCTGACCAACCTGCAACTGCCGCTGGATGTCCACAGACTCGGCATTGGCGGCAGCAGTGGAGACAGGGGCAGGGGGTGCGGTGCCTGGCAGGAAGGAGACATGTGGTGACCGGGCATGCTGGGAAGGGACACGAGCAAGTGGGAGGCGGCTGATGGCAATGGAGGGGGCGGGGAGAGATGTTGTGCCGCTGTCAGCTGCTGGTGCAGCCTCCGCCCACTCGGAGAGCTCATCCTCGGACCCGTCAGCTTCATATTCTGTGGTGGCACTGGACAGGTCCTCGGCCTCACTCTCCTCCGCCTCAGTTCCACTCGATGTGCCAGCCAAGATGTCACCGCTGGCACTGGTGCTCGGTCCCTCCGCTCCGTCTGTGCTGATGTCTCCCTCCGTGTCCCCCGACGATGCTGTGGGCAAGGTGAAGAGACAGCAATTAATCATACACCTGTATACATATGTCACATGAGTCCAATCTACATAGGTTACAGTGCATAGCCTGAAAAGAAAGATGAGTAACATCTACAAAACAAGGTACATATGTAGGGCATGCTACACACAGTTGGTTGACCCACCATGCCACTGAAAAACTATGGAGAGCATGACACAATAGCATATGACATGAACTGGATTTTGACAGAGGAGCCAGGCTCTGGGGACAATCCAGCACTGCATCTGCACCACACAGCGTTGCCGAAAATAGGGATGAGCAGGGACCATATCCATGAACTTGAGGCACATGCTGCATAGGTAATACTGAAAACATGCCCAACATGACTGGCTCACTGCACCTTGAGTGTATGTCCAGACAAACATCACACACTGGCCAGACCTAGCAAGGAGATATCAGGTTTTGACATGTAGGCTTTGCCCGCACCAACCACCCCCTACATGAGACAATTTGTTGAGACACAGGAAGCACTTACATCTCTTAGTCTGGGTGAAATACACATGGGCTGGATAAATGTAAGATTGGACACAAAATACCCAAGGTGCGCCTGCCCAAATAATCATGTACAAATGGTCATCATCAGATGATTGTAACAAGACACACAGGCACTGGCCACCGTGAGTATGAACAAGGAAAATCAGGTCAGGCTGTACAGTGGACACTTGTACTACATTTTACGTCAATATACATGGTGCCAGGGGACAATGGCACAGAGCACAACCTATGCTGTAGACACTGAGAGTGTCCACATTTTGTGATGACACACATGACACCTAGGAAAATATGCCCCAGGGGACAGTAGTGGCCACACAACTCCATGGTCCTGAATGGGAATGACTGCAACACACGCCACCATCCCTGCACCATGCGTATCGCACACCCATGCACATCATGTCACAGGCCACAACATAGGACATGCGTGCTGTAAGGCATGACACTTGAGAGACTAACTCCCATGTCTGGACTCAGCATCAGTGCCAACTGACATGGAACCCACAAGTACTGAACTGGACAGGGGACAGGCAAGGTCCCAAAACCTGTAACACACCACCCCCACACATGATGCTACAGGCATTGTTCACGTGGATAAAGTGCCAGCCTAGATAACCTTGTGAAGGAGTGACTACACACAGACCAGGGAACACATTGAAAGGAGGGGAAGGGAGGCAAGAGAGCACCGCTATACTGTGGGTAACCGGATCTGCACAGCACCTTTAAACCCTGGCAGTGTATCCATGCAACTGTGCACTTACAAATGCTGGTGACACACAACAAACACACATGTACCTACCCCCTTCCTGCTGCTGCTTCTCCTGTAAGCGCCTGTCCAAGTCTGGAAAGACCACCGCCAGCACACGCTTGTGGATGTGGGTCAGACGGCGGCGCCCGCGGTTCTTATGGGTCTCAGGTGAGTCCCCCAGCAGGACCCGTGCGATCCTCCGCGTCCAGCACCGGATATCCTGCCAGCGTTTTCTCACCTGGGCCAGGCGCCGCTTGTGACCCTCCGTCCTCCTCACGGCACTGACGGCGTTCATCCAGATCTGCTTATTGGCAGAGGCGCCTACCTGTGAGGATGAACAAGTGACACTACATCAATACACCTGGCACATGTCACAGAGACACATATTAGAACAAATTTGCTGTTTACAACAAGGCATAGTATGCATCCAACGCATTGCACCTTTGTCATAGGGACATGATCCTCTGGGGAAGGGCAAAAGCAGTACGTGCCATTGAAAGGACACAGGTGGAATGAGGGAAACTACACACTCAATGATCCAGGCTCACACTGTGCATCACAAGCTACACCAGGATTATGTGCAGCACCTCTAAGCAGTCACATGCCACAGGCCACTGACGCTACCTCAGCAGAGTACACAGACACACACAGGCACAGGACATTCACCTGCCATTGCCAAATGCAGCGACAAACCTCACTCTGCACATGTGCCACTAGACGGGGGGGCTCACAGGTGTGGGGCTGGCTCTGCACGTCAGACACACAGCACTGCTCCCTGCTCACATCAGATGGGCAGGGTATATCCATCCCTCATGCAGCCCGGGTGCTACACTCCACATATGCACCCACCCACATGACAGGGGACTTACACACACACCGATGTCCAGGGTACGAACACATCATGTGGACACTCTCAGCACAGGTACACAGAACTAACACACATCTGTGGGTACAGTCACCTGTCACACTGGGCTGACCACATAATCACATGAGGACTGTAGAGGCTACATTCCCAGGAGGATGAGACAGGCAGAATGTGGCATGCACAATGCAGTGATTGTCACAGTAAACACAATGCAAGTGAGGACGGCAGACATGCACCACAGCATGCTCTGGCTGGGAGACATCAGGCATTCCCCCCCCCTGGGACCCCCCCTATAGTACATTGCATGTGTGTCACACCTGGACACAATGCCAGAAGTCACAGTCACGAAAAAGGGACACAGTCTGTGCTAGTAGACTCTGCACTCACCTGATACCCTGGTCGCCCATACAGCAGGGGGTAGTGTGGGAGGATCACATCCAGCAATGCCAGGTTCTCCTCCAGGGTGAAAGGCTGTGCCCTCTCCACAGACCTTGGCATGGTTCCAGGGAATCAGGAGCAGCAGCTGGGTCGTAGAATCCAAAGATGTGCAGGCAAGTGCTCCCTCATGGGACCTGGCTGCCTTATATCTGCCTTGCTGGCCTGTTTCATGCACAGGAGTACAGAGTGATTGGTCACTCACATTTGCATCCTATGTTTCCTCCAATCCCTTCAAACCTAGCACAGTCAGTGGGTTTTTATTGTTTTTTTTCTTGAGCATGATGTCAACTCCAGAACCACATTGCAACAAAGTAGATTCATTCAAACTGACTTCTGCTGTGCACCTGCAGAAAAAAATTCATACTTTAAATTTGGTCTCCATGACAACCAGCATGCATGTAGGCCTTTATACTTGTCCCTCATGTGTCCCCTATGTAATTTGGAGTTTCACACACAGGTACGGTGCGTTCCGGGGCCCTAGGGCACCCCAAATGCATAGCAACGGCCCGTACAGTCGTGTGTACGGTCTGTATCACTATGGGTATGCATACGCGAGCACACCCATAGTGATAGTGAGCGTACAGGCGTGTGTACGGTCCGTATTACTATGGGTGTGCTCGCGTATGCGTACCCATAGTGATACGGACCGTACACACGCCTGTACGCTGACTATCACTATGGGTGTGCTCGCGTATACGCTCACTATCACTATGGGTGTGCTCGCGTATGCGTACCCATAGTGATACGGACCGTATACACGCCTGTACGCTCACTATCACTATGGGTACGCATACGCGAGCACACCCATAGTGATAGTGAGCGTACAGGCGTGTGTACGGTCCGTATCACTATGGGTACGCATACGCGAGCACACCCATAGTGATAGTGAGCGTACAGGCGTGTGTACGGTCTGTATCACTATGGGTGTGCTCGCGTATGCGTACCCATAGTGATACGGACCGTACACACGCCTGTACGCTCACTATCACTATGGGTGTGCTCGCGTATGCGTACCCATAGTGATACGGACCGTACACACGCCTGTACGCTCACTATCACTATGGGTGTGCTCGCGTATGCGTACCCATAGTGATACAGACCGTACACGCGTGCGTACGCTCACTATCACTATGGGTACGCATACGGCAGCACTCCCATAGTGATAGGGAACGTACACAGGCCCTCTGAGCGAATGTACGGTGCCTTTCACACATCACAGTGGTGACAGGCAGCACACAGGAAGGAATAGAGCTGACATACTTGTCCATGGATGGACATCAAGGCATTGTCTGGGCAGTACTACATGTGTGGGGCACAGGTGTGAAAGGCTGTGATGTGGCACATTACTCCTGAGTCGAGAAGGCAATAGATGTATGATGAGATGTGTACATATGTTATGTGTGACGGTGCAATATGTGCCAGGCATGCCCTTAACTCCTTTGACATGTGTGCATGTTGTACTGCACACTTGGGATGAGCGTCACAGGCATGGCACAGTCAACAACACATGCAAGTGTCCCCTGATGCCCGCTACAGGAGTTACCACACCAGACATGTGACTACCCACGGTGCATGATGTGTCTATGTCATGTATGTATGGTGTGTTCCCATTAGCTTGATGTTGGTGCTCCCTCAAACGCATCAGCTGTTGCAGCAACCAACATGTGTCTGTGTGTAGATGGACATGGCACACTGTTACGCACACCAGGACACATGTGGTTTTGGGTCTGAGGTGCGTATGTATGCATGGGACACGGAGTAGCGTAACAAGGACATGTCTGCATCCTCTCAATGTATGTGTGGTGAGTCATTACATGTACACCTTATTGGCAAGGTGTGTGGGCTGTCCTAGTGTAATGTCATGTGACCTGTGGCTCTAGTGTTCCGCTACCTGTCTCTGAAATCGACATCCTACTTCTGCTGATGTGTTGATGTATGTCACTCCTGTGTTGCGTCTGGCTGTTCACTTACACTGGGACACAGCTAATCCCATGCCATGGCATGTGGAGGTTCACAATCTCCGTGTGTAGCTGGGTCTTGGTAGGAGTGTCACCTGGCAGCCATACGTGTCCAGGGCATGTGGCACATACCTGACTCCGTATGTAGCATATGTGTATTGACAGATTAACATGTGCTCAGTACAAATAAATTGTTGTTGTAGTGCACTCACTCTTCCTTGTCACTTCCAAATTACTGCAGAGCGCCACCTCTTCCCCGACCAATTCAGGACTTGGCTGACATGCGGGAGAATGACTGTATACGGTGCTACCGCTTCCCCCAACCGTTGATTGAGGAGTTGACGGCAAGGCTGGCACCACACCTGCAACCGCTGCACAGGTATCCTACGGCACTGACACCCAAGCTGAAGGTAATGGCAGCCCTACATTTTCTTGCCACGGGTACCTTTCAATATACCATAGCTCATGTTGGTGGCATGTCCCAGAGCATGTTCAGCCGTGTGCTGCATGATTTCTTAGAGGCCATGTTGCTTCACCTGGATGAGTTCATCCATTTCCCAACTCCTGAACTGTTGACTGGGGTCAAGCGTGGATTCTATGCCCTGGGAGGGATGCCCCATGTCATTGGGTCCATAGATAGGACACATGTGGCTTTGGTACCACCACAGGCACAAGAGGTAGCGTACAGGAATCGCAAGCACTACCACTCCATCAATGCCCTTGTGGTGTGTCTGTCCAACATGGTGATTTCACATGTCTGTGCTCGTTTTCCAGGATCAGCACACGATGCCTACATCATGAGGCGTAGCAGGGTGCCTGAAATGATGACGCAGCTGCGCAACGAACGAGCATGTGTTGTTGGTGGGTACACTCTGTCTGTCCTGTATTTTGCGTAGACTTCCAGCACGACCGCTTCTCCTGTCCTACTTATGTCCATGTGGTTTCCATGTAGGGGACGCTGGCTATCCCAACATGCCATGGCTGATCACACCTCTCCGCAACCCCATCACGCCGGCCCAGCTCCGCTACAACACCGCCCATGGCCGGACAAGGCGAGTGATAGAGAGGACATTTGGCCTCCTGAAGAGCCGATTCAGATGCCTCCACAAGACCGGCGGTGCCCTCCCATATGCCCCGGCGAAGGTCTGCAAAATCTTCATGGTCTGCTGCATGCTGCACAACATGGCAGTTGAGAAAGCTGTGCCACTCATCCTGGATCAAGATGATCAGGACCATCCACCCGTGGAGGACGAAGGGCTTGGCAATGGGGCTAGTGATGTGGAGGATGTGGTTCCGCAAGAGGACATCCGGAGTCGGCTCATACGCGACTTCTTTGCTTAGTGGTGAGAACCAGTGTCTGAGTGTGCACGCATTGGTCCCCGTGTGGCATGTGTTGCGATGTGTGTGTCCATCTGCATGTATGCCACGTGAGTCAGAGGTGTGTGTGGATGTGTCACTGGAGTGATGGTGCCAGTGATGAGTGTATTTCCCCAGTCATAATTGTGACCTAGCATGTTGTCATCCTTACATGTGTCGAGTACATGCACATGCAAGTGGCTGTGCTTTTTGTGGCTGACTTCTTGCGTGTCTCTCATCCCCAGGTACTTGCGCATGCCGTCTGCTGGTTGCATTGTTGTGGCACTGCTATTCCTCATGGACACGTCATCGTGTGCTGACTCAGCGTTACACGCACGGACAAGTTTGGAAGTCTCCTTAGGGTAAGGGATGCATCAGGGGTGTATTGGGTGTGGCAGTTGTTTACGATGTGTGCACACTGCCCCTGTCGATGTTTGGTTCCTCTGCAGACATGTCGCATCACCATGGGACACATGACATGTAGCTGGGTATACCTGAATAGATGGTCAGACTTGTTGACAGTCATCTGTGATGGGATAGTGGATTGTGATGATGGCATCAATGTGTGTAACACTGCCCTCGGACACATACGGTTTGCATTGGCTTGACATGGTGTGGGACTTCCACATCAGAGGATGAATGGTGTATGGCAGCCTCTCCGTGAGCAGCAGGGGGTGTTTAGCTGTTAGCCGACACTTGTGTGCCAGTTCCATGGCTATCACGCATTTGTGCTGCAGAAGGGGGGTTCCAGTGTTGGACCCACATGTTACTCCACATGACCTGTTTATGTGTACTCCGAGTTGCCTCTGCATTCCCGAATACATGAATAATAAAGGTGTACCTATGCCTCCAAGGTGCCTATTCTCAGTCAATGCTGGTGTGTTGCCACGGTGCATACGGCATGTCTGGCATGGTTTTCCGTGATAGTGGCTATGTGTCTATGTGTCGAGTAGCAAGATGCAAGCTGTTTGTGTGGGATTAGACTGTGTATTGTGCATGATGTCCATGACTGTGTGGGTATTGTGACATGTGCCATCCCCATGCATCCAACGTTGGCCAGGCCACCATTCTCTGCATCCACCTGACTCAAGCTTGCAGGACATGGTTCTGCCACCTGTCCACACATACCTGGGTGCCCCCAGGACACTCCACATGATCCCTGACCTTTGCGCATGGCTGTCGCTGTACTCAGTATGTCTGTCGGCACGGTTGTGCGGCCACCCCCTCAGCTGGTTGGGCCCATCACGGGTGTGTATGGTGCTCCATGTCTGTGTTGCCGAATACATTGTGACCCATGTGTGTCCTGTGCCAGACTCAGGCCCCAGGGTGTGGATGGTTGAAGTCATATGAGAACTCAGGCATGGTTAGACTTAACAAGACACATGTAAGGTAATAATGCAAAATGTAGGCATCATCTCTTTATCGTGTAACTTTTTATTTTTGTTGGGGTGCGTGGGGGGGGTATGACATGAGGGGCTTTCCGGATGTGTGGAATCCAAAGTTCACTAGGGGAGTTGGTGTCCTTGCCATTGGAAATCCTCAGAGTCCATGCCACAGTCTTTGTCAACATTGGTCAGACAGTGACCAGCAAGTCCATGTGGCAGAGAATGTCTTTTGCTGATGTGCTGCTGTTGGTCCTGTGGGCCAGGTGCCAGGCCAGGTGTCCTGGGAGATGGTGCTGTTTCGCCGACCCTCACGGTCTTTTCCGTGGACGACCCGCCCTCCTGCGGGAACCCTCAGAAGCAGGCCGTGACGATGTTTGGGATGCTCCGTCAGATGTCTCCTCCTCCTCCTGATCCCTCCCTGTGGGTGGTGATGTTCTTGGCCTGGTGGCACAGGGAGGGTTGCCCATGTTGTCGGCCATCCGACGGAGTGTACGGTGAATTCCCGTGAACACCGTCACGAGCTCAGCCTGTCTGTCCTCCATCCGCCCTTGGTGTCGCAGTAGACAGGCATGTTGCTCCGCATGTTGCTGGGCCTGCTGGGTCTTGATCTCCTCGAGGATGGACACAACCTGGGCCATGCCCGTGGTGTCCTGCCGGTATGTGTCCAGGATGTTTCTGACATGGGAATGTACCGGTTCCGCAGCCAACTGGTCAGGTTCGCGCCTCCGCCGTCCTCCACTCCCACCACCCCTGCCCACTTGCACCGGCCTGCCCTTGTGGGCACATCGGGTCTCCGGGACCCCTGAGGGGTGGCATTAGCGTTGTCGCCTGCCTCCTCCTGGGTGCCCGGTACACCGTGTTCCTCCTGGTCAGCCTGGCTGCGTTGTGGTGGTGGGGCAGGGATCCTGGGTGTCTCCTGGGATGTGGCAGGAGTGGGGGTGGTGGTTGGCCCAGTTGTACCTGACGCAGGTGCTGCAGGTGGTTGGACACCAGAGGGGCCAGGTTGGTCGGGGTCGTCCACAGAGTGGTGAGAGTCGTCGCTGCCGGTGGGTCCGTCATCCCGCAGAGCCGGGTCCTGCGAGTCTTCCCCCCCCAGTGTTGGGGGGTGATCCACGACGTTGACCTGTGTGTGAGAGAGACAATGTTAATTTTGTTCCATGCAACATCCATGTTTCATTCGTTTCTAAGTTGGCACATTTCCTCCGGGAATTTGGATATGTCTTGCATTCCACTCACAGTGCACTTGTGCATGGGTATGTCCCTTGGCCACAGCTTTTGAGACTTTACCTATGTGTGGCACAGTCTTACTTGCTGCGTCAATTGTGACTGCAGTCAGCAGTGGAGTGAGCAGGTGTGGCGAGCCATGCATTGGCGCCTTCCGTTTTGCACTGTACGTGGGCACATGGAGTTGTTCCACACACTTATATAATGCAGGTAGCTGTTGTTGTGCTCGTGCACAGGTTGAGACATGGCCCAGTGTTTTGCCATGGAGAAGAGAGGGGGATTCAGGCACTGGCCACCCTTGTTTACATGCACGCAGTCCACCTGCTGACGAGCAGACATTCCCACACCCCACAAGGCTGAATTGGTCTCCCTGTGTGTCCCTTTCTCACTCCCTCTCTGTCCCCCTCTCCCTCCCTCCCTGTGTCAGCCTCCTCCCTCTGTCCGTCTCCCTGTGTCTCCCTCCCTCTCTCTCCCCCTCTCCCTCCCTCTGTGTGTCACCCTCTGTCACCTCAGCCCAGCTTCCTAGGCATACACTTTTAGCAGATCTTTGAATGGCCCTTGGCTTGTTGATGTGAGTTTGTTTCTGATCTCCAGGCACCCATTGGGTGTAGTGTCTGTGTCTGCACTGCTGCTGTGGTGGTGTGTGCTGCCACTCTTTCACAGTGTTGGCTGTTCATTAGCTGCTGTCATGTGCAAAAACGTGCCTTCACCCCCATGTCTTAATGCAAGGCGTCCGCCATTTGCTGGCAAGTCTTTCCTGTGTGGGGACACACTGTTTGTCTGGCTGTGACCTAGGCCATATGGGCAGAGGGCATTGTTGTCTGCTTCTGAGTTGCACTATGTGATTTTTGGGGCCCACACTCCCGCCATCCGGCTTACCGTGTCTTGTGTTGGTGTTTTCTGTGGCCTGTGACTTGGCATTGTCCAGCTGGGTGCATGGGGCATGGTGGCGCTAGTGGCATGTGCGTGTTCATGGAGTGTGGTTGAGTCATGCGATAGCTTGGGGTGGTTGCGTGCCTGATTGTGAGTTTGGTTGTGGATGACGTTCCCCCCATGTGAGGTGAGTTGTTTGTGTACTCACCCAGCTCTCGGAGTCCTTCTACTCCGTCCACTGACACCACCAGCAGTATGGCTATCACCCTCTCCTCCCAGGGATGGTATTGTACGGGTCTGCGGGGCGGCCCTCCTCCAGTGATGTTGGCCTGGTTGTGTTCGTCGGTCATTTTGGCTCGGACCCTCCTCCTCAGATCGTACCACCTGGCTTGGCATTCATGCCTGGTCCTTCTGGTGGACGCAACAGCATTCACAGCATCGACAATCCTCTGCCACATGGCTGTTTTTTCGGAAATGCTGGTCTGTCTGACCAATGTTCCAAAGAGGTGTGGCTCGACTCTGAGGATTTCGTCGACAAGGACCTCCAACTCTTGGCTAGTGAACTTTGGATTCTTGTTAGTGGGCATGGTGAGGGGTGTGGGTGTGGATGGTTGTGGGGGGTGTGGGTGTGGATGGTTGTGGGTGTGTGGGTGTGGTTGTGCAGGTGTGTGTGTGAATGTGATGAGGGGGTGTTTGTGAAGGTGGGTGTGTGAACGTGTGCAAGTGTAGGGTGTAGTAAAGGTTCAAGTATGGTGCTGTAGGTTGTCTGTGGGGTCTGGCAGCAGTGAGTCTGTTGCAAAGGCTCATGGTTTGTGTGTGTGGGCCCTTTTTATTGGTCCATTGGTGGGTGTGGCTGTGTTTGAACTTTGGGTGGGTGTGTTATAAGGAGTGGTTGTGTTTTGGGCCTCTGTTTGGGATTTTGGCAGTTGCAGGTCAGTGAATGTGTTGTATTTGTGCTTGTTGGACATGTGTTGTGGCTTTGTGCCATTCGAATAGTGTATTCTTGTGTTGTTTTGCTTTGTCCTGGTTGTGTACGTGCGTTTTTAGCGTGTGTACTGTGTGTACTTCGACAATTTTGTTGTACAGAGCTGTCCTTGTGTCTGGCTTGGTACGACTCGTACATGCGCGATGTTGGGTGAAGGTGCTGGTGTTGGGGCCTGGGGTGTGCTCCGTACTTAGAATGTTGGGGTGGGGGTACGCTCCATACGTACGCGGGTGAGGGTACGGGTCGTACATACACTGTTGGGGTGGGGGTACGCTCCATACATACGCGGGTGTGGGTACGGGCCGTACATACACGGTTGGGGTGGGGGTACGCTCCATACATATGCGGGTGTGGGTACGGGCCATACATACACGGTTGGGGTGGGGGTACGCTCCATACATACGCGGGTGTGGGTACGGGCCGTACATATACGGTTGGGGTAGGGGTACGGTCCGTACATACACTGTTGGGGTGGGGGTACGCACCATACATACGCGGGTGTCGGTACGGGCCGTACATACACGGTTGGGGTGTGGGTACGGTCCGTACATACACTGTTGGGGTGGGGGTACGCTCCATACATACGCGGGTGAGGGTACGGGTCGTACATACACGGTTGGGGTGTGGGTACGGTCCGTACATACACTGTTGGGGTGGGGGTACGCTCCATACATACGCGGGTGTCGGTACGGGCCGTACATACACGGTTGGGGTGGGGGTACGGTCCGTACATACACTTTTGGGGTGGGGGTACGCTCCAAACATACGCGGGTGTCGGTACGGGCCGTACATACACGGTTGGGGTGGGGGTACACTCCATATGTACGCGGGTGTGGGTACGGGTCGTACATACACTGTTGGGGTGGGGGTACGCTCCATACGTACGCGGGTGTGGGTACGGGTCATACATACACGGTTGGGGTGGGGGTACGCTCCATACATACACTGTTGGGGTGGGGGTACGCTCCATACGTACGCGGGTGTGGGTACGGGTCGTACATACACGGTTGGGGTGGGGGTATGCTCCATACATACGCGGGTGGGGTACGGGCCGTACGTACGGGGGTGTACATACACGGGTGGGGGTACGTCTCGTACCTACACGGGTGTACATACACGGGTGTACATACATGGGTGGGGATTCGACTCGTACATAGGAGGGCTGGGGGGAGTGTTGGGCGTGTATGCGGGCACATGTCTCCATGGTTGCTATGGGAGTTCGGTGCGGACGGTGTTTTTTCCATCCGGTTGTAACATCGGACGCACGGGATGGATCGTACTAGCGCGGTCGGACTTCACTTTTCACATTTGTACGGTAAATCGTCCGAGGATGTGTTGGACACATTTTCCGACCCGAGGACGTGTGGGGAAATTTTCCCAATGCGATTCGTATGGACTTTTTCCCATGCGAATCATACTTGGCAGTTTGTACGGCACTTGTACGATTCGTACGGTAAAAAGACCGGATACGAGTCGTACGGGGAAATTTTTTCCAGGATCGTAATCGGCACCTATGTATTACACAGGACAAATATTATAACATGATGAAGAATAACCTGTGAGCTACAATTGCAATCTGTGTTAATAGATTTTTTACACTGGCTGCTTTTTAAAAGATCATCTATTATACATAACAGATTTAGAAGGCACAAAACCAAAAAACCAGGAGGGGTGGCCCGACCCGACCTCTCCCGGCCACTGACGGTCACAAACGGTCCCACCCTTGTCCCGGGCTTCTCTCGGGCTTCTCCCGGGACGCTCCCGCTACGTGGGAACACTGGGATGGTTAAATAGTAATATCCTTAGAGGGCGTTGCTCGTTCCCAGCCCAGGTGTGCTCAGTGGGGGAATCCTGGGACTTGGAGTCCGCCTCCGCTGTTCAGGCGTCGCTCAACAAGCCCCCAAGGTCCAAAATACAGGTGGAAGCCCCACATCACTCTCCCAGAGCCCACAGTCAGAGGGACAACGCAAAGGTTCCAAAAACACAGCCAACAAAACCTCCACGCTGCGGCACCCGCAAAGCGGGTGCGGCGAGGTCAATTATAGCAGCAGCGAGAGTGGGCGTTGCTCGTTCCCAGCCCAGGTGTGCTCAGTGGGGGAATCCTAGGACTTGGAGTCCGCCTCCGCTGTTCAGGCATCGCTCAACAGGCCCCCAAGGTCAAAAATACAGGTGGAAGCCCCACGTCACTTTCCCAGAGCCCACAGTCAGAGGGACAACGCAAAGGTTCCAAAAATACAGCCAACAAAACCTCCACGCTACGGCACCCAAATATACAAGTCATTAATACTGTTTGCGATTTTTTTTATACAAGTATTGTTTATGTTTTTTAATATATGTGTTACATTTGTAGTAGTTATGACATTTAATTTAATTACATTTTGCGTCTTTTAGTTCCGTAGAGAGTTGTGGGTTTATAGGGGAATAGGGTGAGAAGTAATTTATTATAATAATTTAATGATTATTTTTTATTTAATTATATTTAGTTAATTGATATTTAATAGTGTTAATTGTGCTTGCAATTTTTTGGGGTTCATTTCATGTGTGGGTTGTGGGGCTAATAGGGGTAAAGGGTGGGAAGTAATTAATTTTTGATAAATTAATAATTAGTTGTTAATTATTAATTAATTAATTGATAATTCATTATGGTAATTGCGTGATTTTTTATTTTTTAGGTGCAGGTTGTGGGTTAATGGGGGCAAAGTTGGGAAGTAATTTATTTTTAATTAATTAATACTTAGTTGATAATTAATATTAATTAATTGATAATTATGTTAATTGTTGAATTCAATTTTTGGGGGGGTGGGTTTTGGGTTTATGGGGTAAGGGAGGGGAGTACATTCATTTTACTTAATTTATAATTAGTTGTTAAATACAATTTACATTTATTTTAATTGTGTAAATAATGTTTTTAAATTTCAATTTTAGGCACGGGTTGTGGGGTTATAGGGTTAAAGGGTGGGAAGTTAATTAATTTGAGTGAATTATAGTTTGCTCTTTAATTAATAATATTTGTTTGTTTGATAATTATGTTAATTGTGCACATTTTTTTTTTTTGCATTTTAGATGGGAAGTAAATCAATTGTAAGCAATTCATAATTTTCTAAAAATGTATATTAATTAATAATGTAATAATTAATTGTGTTATGTGGGGGTATATTGTGGGAAGTACATTATTTATAATTAATAAATAATGAATATTTAATGAAAATTAATTTGTTGAATGTTTATATTAATAGTCTAAATAATTTTTAGGTGCAGGCTGAACTTTCGTGGTGTTATACGGTGAGAAGTAACTAAACTAAATTTATGGAATAATTAATGTTTATCTTAATAAATAATTTCTAAAGAAAAATATTCATTTGTATGAAAATCATTTTGTATTTTAATTATAACATTATTTGCAGATATTTGTGAAATGTAGTTAAATTTATATTATGTTTTACAATTTTTAAATATATATATATATATTCAACATATTTATATTTATTATTTTATTTACATTGTTTTTAAAATATTTTTATTTTGTAGAAAATATTTTGTTTGTTTTTAATGTTGAACTGACTCAAGTGGGAATAGTAAATGTTACCTCTCCGCTATCCAACACTTTCCCTACTGTTGCATTTACTGGAGTGGGGACAGTAAATATTACCCCTCTGCAATCCAATACTTTCCCTACTGTTCTACTGACTGGAGTGGGAATAGTAAATTTCCCCCCTCTGCAATCCAACATTTTCCCTACTGTTGCCCTGACTGGAGTGGGAATAGTACATTTTACCACTCCGCAATCCAACGCTTTCCCTACATTTGCACTGAATGGAGTGGGAATAGTATATTTTACCCCTCCATAATCCAGCATTTTGCCTACTGTTGCACTGACTGGAGTGGGAATAGTAAATGTTACCCTTCCGCAATCCAACACTTTCCCTACTGTTGCACTGACTGGAATGGGAATAGTAAATTTTACCCCTCCGCAATCCAGCGCTTTTGCTACTGTTGCACTGACTCGAGTGGGAATAGTAAATTTTACCCCTCCGTAAGCCAACACTTTCCCTACTATTGCACTGACTGGAGTGGGAATTGCGTTTTTTTTTTGCGTTAATTATAAATTTTATTGTTGTGTTGAGTGTAGTGGGAATAGTAAATTGCAGTATTTTGTAATGTTATATTATATGTAATTTTATATTTATTGTAGTAAGAATAGTAAATCTTATTTTTGTGTGTGTAAAATATTTTGTTACTATTGTGTTCTTTTAGGTGGGAGTAATTACGTTTATATTTATTTAGTTTAAAAAAAATATTTTTAATGTGGTTTAAAATGTGTATATATATTTATTTTAATTTGTAATTTATTTTATGTTGCAATTTATATAATTATGTGTTTCATTTATTATAATGATATTAACATTATAATTTGCAATATGTTTTGTTTGCAACTTAATCTGTATTAAATTGTAAAATAAGTGTGTTGTTTACTTTTTATTTTAAATTAAATTGATTCCCTTTTTTTAAATGTTATATATTTTTTATATATTTAAATATGTTTACATATGTTTTTGATAATGTACTATTGAACATTTTTCAAATTATATTATTAATTAAAATATTAGTTTATATTTTTTATATAGGTATAATTATATATATATATATGTGTGTGTGTTTACACTTTTTAAAAGAAGTTCATTTGTTGCATTTGTTCAAATATACATTTTGTTGGACAGGCCACATGAAGGGCTTGCTCCCTCCCCGCACGACAGGGCCCAAACCCCGGACTCCCAGGTGTTACCCCCAAGGGCAACCCGCACCCCGTCTCCCAACGGAACTCCTGCCCCCGGACATCCATGTATCATGGGGCCGCACCACTACCGGCTCCCCCGGCCGGATCAGCCGCCATCTTGGACACTGCGCCACGAGGCCGCGTGGCCTCAGCCCGACCCTAACCCTGGGCCTGGCCGGCCCCGACATCCCGGCACCACCATCCACCCAGGAGGTGAACGGACCACTTGGCAGGTCAATGGGAGAAAGAAGCGTCGAGGGCTCTCCCCCGCCAGGTGCCGATCACCCTCCAGCTCCCCCAGGCGCTGGCTCCACCCCCTGCTGGGTGTCTGGACTCCCTCATCCCGGACCCCCCGACCTCCAAGTGCGAGGGTCCGGACATCAAAGGGCGCCAGACCTATAACTAGGGCAGCTCCAGAGCAGGAAGGCAGTTGTATCCTGGAGTCGAGAGACACCGAGAGAACTCAGCCTTGACGGACTACTGGCGCTGCCGTAGCCCTGCTTTGTGAACTATCGTCCTGCCTGCTGGCGCTGCCGCGGCCTTCTGCAACATCCATCCTCCTCGGGACCTGCTGGCGCTGCCGCGGACCGTGTAACGACCATCTTCACCGGGACCTGCTGGCGCTGCCGCGGACCGTGTAACGACCATCTTCACCGGGACCTGCTGGCGCTGCCGCGGACCGTGTAACAACCATCTTCACCGGGACCTGCTGGCGCTGCCGCGGACCGTGTAACGACCATCTTCACCGGGACCTGCTGGCGCTGCCGCGGCCCGCCCAAGCTAGAACACCGAGCTCGAGGATTGTGAGCTATCCACCATACCATCTCAGCTACCAGACTGGTAACCAGACTGTCCCGCTACCCCTTTCCCCAAACCAAGAGACTCGAATCGAGGGGACCCCTGAGTCCAGACCTCCTTGTACCATTTCATCGTACCTTAAGAAATCACCTATAAAGAACGCTAAATCTTATCCTTGTGTGGTGTATATCTGTGGGGGGGAAGTTATTCATCTGTACGATCGCTGGAGACGGCTCTCCCCGGAGACCTCTCCCCTTGTCCTCGGCCGACCCTCCCGGTCCGTCTAACATTGGTGGCCAGCGGCGCGATCCGAATCAACGCGTAATCGTACAGAGAGTAGCTCACCCCACGACAAAACCACGATGTCAACCAAAGAGAGCGATTCCACCGAGAAATTCCAGATGGATAAATTGGAAGAGTATAGCCATCGCGAACTTAAACAATTCTGCATGGAACTAGGCATTTCTACCACCGGCCTGAGTACCTGTCAGGTCCCCAACAAAGAGGTCACATGTCAAGAAAGGTATCCAGTATAAGAAGAAAGGAATGATGGTGGCTGTGTTGTCAAAACTGTGTAAACAGCATTTGGTGCGAGGTCGAATGCAACATGGCGGCAGAGCGTTCCTTAATCCGAAACGGGTTAGCGCTCTAGTTGATTTGGCAGATTTGCGTGATAACGGTGAGGCGCGCGGAGAGCTGCGCACTTCACCTGAACTGTGAGAGGAGTAGGAGGTTACCTCAACGCATCGCGTTAGTCAGGGAAAAGAAGCTACGCGTCGCGAGAATTCTGAGGAGAATTTTAGAGTTTGGAAGTAGCCAGCAACCCCAAGTAAGACTGTTCCTTTTTTCTCCCAAAGAAAACGTTCCGAACTTCGCAGCAGCGGAAGTTAAACTGAAGCACTGGTTCTAGTGAATGAAATTACAGCATTCTAAAAAGTCAACACAAGTTTTGATGTAGCGTTAGTTTTTGGTGCGAGTTGAGTCAGCTCAAGTCTAGTATATAAAGGTTTAAGGTACACTAAGTAGTTCCGAGTGAGTTCCGATTCCTGTCAATAAGAAACCATAGGGAGTAGAAAAAACTCTTGAGGGCAGAATACAAATGACACAGAAAAGTAAGAACAAACTACAGTGAAGCCACAGTAGTTAGAACAACCAATAAAAGGTGAAGAAGAATAAGAAAATAAACCAAGGCTTCCGTTCTCTGTTCAGTAAGAGAGTTTAGGGAAAAAGACTTAGAGAGGTCAGGAAGGGAGAAGGAAATATAATAACACAAGTTATTTATCTTACAGAGAAGACACATAAGAACGGAAGAACGAGTAGCATAGAAGAGAAGCAAAGGCACACAGCATCAGGGTGGGTACAATAGAGAATAAGGAAAGACATAGGAAGGAAGAAAAGGGAAGTAGAAAGTGATTTACATGTAATTGTTTATTTACAGCTCACGAACTACAGCAAGAGCCAGAGAAAAGATAGACTACATAAGAAGAAGCAGAAAGGAAGACCACCAGTGTGTGCATTCTCTTCTCTGTCCGATTCCCCTTTCCCCCTTGGGGCTCTTCTGGCTACGCATTTAGATATTGTGGAGGCCGGGGAGTTCTGAGGAGGAATTGGGAGCTTGCGTTATCCTGCTCCTGTGTCAACCGCCAGCAAGAGAAGAGCTGGTTCTGACAGAGTGAAGTGCCCACGAGGTATTGGCACCTGAGCAGAATGGCGGAAGGTTTGGATTTAAAGAAGCTAGGAAACATTTTGGATGAGATACAAAGAGAACTAATTACCGTTAGAGAAGAAAACAGGGAACTCAAAAAGAACACCACAGAATTGGCGCAAAGAATAGGGAGTTTGGTTGCGGGAGATGAGTATAAGATATCTTCCCCAGTTTTGGGTTCATTTGAGGAAGCAGCTCCGTCCCAGTCAAGGGTTAACACACAAGTAATACATTCTTTATCCCCGGTGATTCCCTTAGCACCCCCAGAACGCTTTAGTGGAGATCCCCAGAAGGCCCAAGTCTTTTTAACCCAATGTTCCTTGCACTTTATGTGCAGACCAGCCTTGTTTCCAGATGCGCAGTCTCGAGTGGCATTTATCCTTTCCTACTTAAGTGGGGATGCCGCAGCTTGGTCAATGCCTTTGGTCACCAGAAACGACCCTGTGTTATTCAATTTAGAAGACTTCAAGAAAGAGTTTATGCGAATTTTTGACCGTCGGAAGGTGTCTCAAGCTACCGACAATGAACCTTTAGAGATCCGACAAGGAAACAGAGAGTTAGTAGCATATTTGGCACAATTCAACAAGTTGGTGTTAGAGACGGAATGGCCAGAGAACAAACGAGCCGCAGTATTTTATCGGGGGCTAAAGGATGAGTTAAAAGATGCCTTGGCGCAAGTTCCCAATCGTCCCACAGACATCTCTGCTTTGGTGGATCTAGTGTTGGAGATCGATTTTCGCCAGAGCGAGAGAAGAGGCGAGAAGAAACGAGATTATCGACCTAGTATACCACGTTTTGATAGAGCCAGATATGAGCCTCACAAGGAGCAAGATACAAATCGCGGAACCGAGCCTATGCAAATAGGAACTATCCGTGGACCTCTTACAAAGGAGGAGAAGGAGAAGAGGCGGAATAATAAATTGTGTCTCTATTGTGGAGGAAGTGGGCATTTTGTTCGAGATTGCCCCAAGAAGCCCAAGACGCAGTCGGCGGAAAACGCCACGCGCCACCAGTAGTTGGAGTTGGACTGGTGGTTGCAGAAACAAAGTCAGCTCCAATGAATCATGCTTTGGCAAATACTTTACAAGCAGACGCTCCTCATTTGGTGATATCTGTCACTCTGAGCTATCGAGAACAAAAGAGAAATCAGATAGCTGTGATGATAGACTCGGGGGCGACAGGTAATTTCTGCGATTTACAATTCGCAAGGAGAATTGGATTACTAGCAATCCGAAAGGAGAAGAGTGAGCCCGTCAGAGCAGTGGATGGTACCAATCTGTCATCAGGCCCCATTGTTAGTCACACAGAGCCAGTGCACCTAGAAACCACAGAAGGTCATCATGAAATATTACAATTCAATCTAATAGACGCCCCGCAGTTTCAATTGATCTTAGGGTTACCATGGCTCACGGAGCATAACCCCACCATAGATTGGGCCGCAAGAACAATAACCTTGAACTCGGATTACTGCAAGGAAAATTGTTTCAAAGACTGCAAAATTGGAATAAAAGAATCTCCTGCTTATCATTTAAGTGAAAACGGAAATTCAGTTTGTTTGATAGACACGGTAACCTTACCAAAGAAATATGGAGAATATCAGGATGTCTTTAATGAAGTTGAAGCAAAGAAATTACCTCCTCACAGGGAGTATGATTGTAAAATAGACCTGGAACCTGGAGTGAACTTACCCTGCAGTAGAATCTATGCTTTGACCGAACAAGAGGATAAACATTTAAAGAAGTATCTGGCGGAATACTTAGAGAATGGATTCATTCGACCTTCGCAGTCTCCAGTATCCTCCCCTTTGTTTTTCATTCCAAAGAAAAATGGAGAATTACGCACGTGCATAGACTACAGGGCAATAAATCGAATAACAATCAAGAATCGTTACCCTTTACCTCTGATTTCCACTCTTCTGGACCAGGTGAAAGAAGCTAAAATCTATACCAAGCTTGATCTGCGAGGAGCTTATCGCCTGGTTCGAATCAGAGAAGGTGATGAGTGGAAGACGGCGTTTAGAACGAAGCAAGGTCTATTCGAATACCAGGTGATGCCATATGGGCTATGCAACGCGCCAGCTGCATTTCAACATTTTATTAATGATGTATTGAAGGATTGCATAGACCAAATAGCAATTGTGTATATTGACGACATATTGATTTACTCGACAGAAGTAGAGACACATGAAGAACATGTCAAGAAGGTACTACAAAGACTTCGTGAGAATGGGTTATTTGTCAAATTGGACAAATGTGCATTTGATGTAACCACAGTCGAGTTCTTGGGATTTGTACTTGCTCCAGGAGGGATCACCATGGATGAACACAAGATAAAGGCAGTGACAGAGTGGAAATCCCCTACCTCAGTTAAAGAAATCCAAAGTTTCATAGGATTTGCCAACTTCTATAGAAGGTTCATTCAGGCTTTCTCAAAAAAGTTAATCCCAATCACACGTTTATTGAAGAAGGGAGTTCCTTTCCAGTGGGATGCTGAAGCAGAGGCAGCATTTGAGCAATTAAAGAAGGATTTCACCACAGCGCCTATTTTGTTGCATCCAGATCCTGCAGAACCATTCTTTGTTGAAACGGATGCGTCGAATCTGGCCTTGGGAGGAGTGTTATCGCAGAGACACAAGACTACAGGTCAGCTCCATCCAGTGGCCTTCCGCTCTCGAAAATTAACACCTCCAGAAATTAATTACACAATCACTGAAAAAGAATTACTGGCCATAAAGGATGCTTTCAAGGAGTGGAGGCATTATTTGATGGGAGCTCGACATGTAGTAACAGTGTATACTGATCACCGAAATTTGAAGTTTTTAAAATCAGCCCGAACTTTAACTCCCAGACAGCTACGCTGGTCCTTGTATTTCTCTGAATATGATTTTGTAATCACCTTTCAACCTGGAGCCCAGAAAGGAAAGGCGGATGCCCTATCTAGATTAGAGACGGAAGGAGTCACGGAAAAGGTTTTGGATCAGGCAATAATTCCAGCGGAAAAGGTGATCAATGCCGTCTTGCAAGAAACCGTAGAAAATCAAGAGAAAGAAGATCCTTTGGGTTGCGAAGAGATGAGGAGTTGGTTAAAAGAAGATTCCAAAAGAGAAATTCGAGAAGGACTACCCTATCACCATGGAGCATTATACTTGCCCACTCCAGAGATGCAGTTAAAGGCTTTAAAAGAATGTCATGATAGCATCTTATCAGGACACAAGGGAATTAACAAGACTAAGGAATTGGTGCGCAGACGATTCTGGTGGCCAAACATGATCAAGGATATACATCAGTATGTGGCGACTTGTGAGACTTGTGCAAGAGGAAAATCAGAAAGGAAACGTCCACAAGGCCTGTTACTGCCCTTGCCCACCCCTCCTTTTCCCTGGCACACTGTGACCTTAGATCTCATAGTAGATTTACCCTCTAGTCATGGTTATGATTCCATTCTAGTGTGTGTGGACGCCTTTACAAAGATGGCGCATTTTGTGCCCTTGAAGGGGGTACCATCTGCCCAGGAGTTAGCGGATGCTTTCAGCCAGCATGTAGTTCGTGCACATGGCATACCTAAGGTGTTGGTGTCAGATAGGGGCTCTCAGTTTCTGTCTCATTTCTGGAAGGCATTCACCAAGCATTTAAACATAGAGAATCGATACTCCACTAGCTTCCACCCAGAGTCAGATGGGCAAACAGAACGCACAAATCAGGAACTGGAGCAATATCTGAGATTGTGTCTTTTAGAACAGGAGGGAGATTGGCCCGATTATTTATGGGCAGCAGAATTTGCACATAATAACACTACAAATGCATCAACTGGATACACTCCATTCTTTCTGAATACAGGTAGACATCCACAACATTCCTTAAACTTCCAAGAAGTGGGTGTTCCAGCAGTATCCAATTGGGTAGAACAACTGACACAAGCCCATAGTAGAGCTATCAAGAATCTAACAGTAGCAAAGGCAAGATATAAACACTACGCAGACAAAAAGAGAAGAAAAGAACCAAAATTGTTGGTAGGAGACAAGGTTTGGTTAAGTACAAAAAATATCAGATTAAAAGGGGTTAGGAAGTTCCAACCACGATACATTGGACCTTATCCAATTGCGAAAAAGTTGAGCACCTTAAATTATCAGCTAAAATTACCTAAGAGGTTGCGGATACACCCAGTTTTTCATGTTTCTTTATTAAAGAAGGCAGAACCAGAAGTTAGATTGAGTAAGACCCCAAAGCCAATTCAGACTGAGAAAGGAAATGAGTTTGAAGTTCAACAAATTTTAGACTCTAAACTACAGAATGGAAAGTTGTATTACTTATTAGATTGGAAGGGTTATGGTCCGGAGGAAAGATCCTGGGAGCCAGAGTCTGAAGTAAATGCTCCACGACTAGTAGCAGAATTCCACAGAAGATTTCCAAGCAAGGTCCGGAAGGAAGGAAGATCTTTGAGGGAGGGTACTGTCAGGTCCCCAACAAAGAGGTCACATGTCAAGAAAGGTATCCAGTATAAGAAGAAAGGAATGATGGTGGCTGTGTTGTCAAAACTGTGTAAACAGCATTTGGTGCGAGGTCGAATGCAACATGGCGGCAGAGCGTTCCTTAATCCGAAACGGGTTAGCGCTCTAGTTGATTTGGCAGATTTGCGTGATAACGGTGAGGCGCGCGGAGAGCTGCGCACTTCACCTGAACTGTGAGAGGAGTAGGAGGTTACCTCAACGCGTCGCGTTAGTCAGGGAAAAGAAGCTACGCGTCGCGAGAATTCTGAGGAGAATTTTAGAGTTTGGAAGTAGCCAGCAACCCCAAGTAAGACTGTTCCTTTTTTCTCCCAAAGAAAACGTTCCGAACTTCGCAGCAGCGGAAGTTAAACTGAAGCACTGGTTCTAGTGAATGAAATTACAGCATTCTAAAAAGTCAACACAAGTTTTGATGTAGCGTTAGTTTTTGGTGCGAGTTGAGTCAGCTCAAGTCTAGTATATAAAGGTTTAAGGTACACTAAGTAGTTCCGAGTGAGTTCCGATTCCTGTCAATAAGAAACCATAGGGAGTAGAAAAAACTCTTGAGGGCAGAATACAAATGACACAGAAAAGTAAGAACAAACTACAGTGAAGCCACAGTAGTTAGAACAACCAATAAAAGGTGAAGAAGAATAAGAAAATAAACCAAGGCTTCCGTTCTCTGTTCAGTAAGAGAGTTTAGGGAAAAAGACTTAGAGAGGTCAGGAAGGGAGAAGGAAATATAATAACACAAGTTATTTATCTTACAGAGAAGACACATAAGAACGGAAGAACGAGTAGCATAGAAGAGAAGCAAAGGCACACAGCATCAGGGTGGGTACAATAGAGAATAAGGAAAGACATAGGAAGGAAGAAAAGGGAAGTAGAAAGTGATTTACATGTAATTGTTTATTTACAGCTCACGAACTACAGCAAGAGCCAGAGAAAAGATAGACTACATAAGAAGAAGCAGAAAGGAAGACCACCAGTGTGTGCATTCTCTTCTCTGTCCAATTCCCCTTTCCCCCTTGGGGCTCTTCTGGCTACGCATTTAGATATTGTGGAGGCAGGGGAGTTCTGAGGAGGAATTGGGAGCTTGCGTCATCCTGCTCCTGTGTCAACCGCCAGCAAGAGAAGAGCTGGGTCTGACAGTACCAAAGACGATTTGAAGCACGCCCTTGAGTCGTGGGCGGAAACCGGGGTCGCCGGATCCCCCGACCAAAACGGTGTAGCACCAGAGAGGAACGCCACAGCTCCCGAGGAGCGAGGAACGGGCCTCTCGCAGGAAGAGATCCAAGAAAGAGAAAGAACCAGATTACATGAGTTGGAAATGGCACGACTCAAGATGGACGGTGAACTAAAGTTAGCCGAGCAAAAACTAAATCTAGAACATCTGCGGCTCCGAGAAGAACGGGAAGAAAAACAGAGGCAGAGAGAGCTCGAAGAAAAAAGACTAACATTCGAACACGAGCGCAAACTGGCGGAAATAGAACTTCGGAAACAGAATAAAGAACCGGGGGTGCCTGAGCGACCGCACACCCCGGGGGCAGCCGAGAAGAAAGTCCACATCCCCAAGGATGTTGTCCGAGAGTATGTCCGAGAGGACAACATACAACAGTGGTTCAAAGCCTACGAGATCGCCATGACCTCCCACCGGATCGATCGGAGTGACTGGGGAGCCGGCCTATGGGGGAGGTTCGTCAACGAAGGCCGCGATGCCCTACTGCAGCTCCCAGATCATCAGATGTCATCCTATGACCACATGAAGGCTGCCCTCCTCACCCGATATGGGCTCACACCCGAAATGTACCGCCAGAGGTTCCGAGACTGCACCCGGATCCCGGGTACAACTTGGGTGGAATACGTCAACTATTTCAGCCGAGCCTTCGAGGGTTGGATCAAGGGAAGCCACGTAACGACCTACGAGCAACTCTTTAATCTTATGGTGTGGGAGCACCTGTCTAACAACTGCTTCGTCGAGCTCAGGCAGCACCTCCTCGACAGTAAATTGACTGACCCACGGCAACTCGCCGCCGAAGCTGACCGGTGGGAAAGCACCCGAGTGGGCCGGAGAGGGCCACACGAGCAAAACCGAAACAACCAAGGTCAGCACCGTCCCCGAGGAGGAGGAGGAGGCCAGGGGCGAGGGAGAGACACCATCCCGGCCACTCCCGCGGCCAGCACCCCACCCCCGGCCGGCCGGGGCAACCCCCCGATGCGCCCGGGGTTCCGAGCCAACGTCACGTGTCACCGATGCCAGCGAGTCGGCCACTACGCCAATGACCCGAGCTGCCCGCAGAACCAAACGCCAAAGCCCCGCCAGGTAGCTGCCGCCGCCCTGGGGGGAGAACAAATCTCCGAGGAACAGGAAGAATATGAGCAGGCACAACAAGAGTGGGAACCGGCCGCCATGGTTCTAGTGTGCCTAGGGGGAAAAGACATGGTCCCGCGGGCTCCCCTACCCGCCAACACCCGGAAATATGGCCAGTGGGTGAACATTAATGGGCGCCGGGCCGAAGCCCTACGTGACACAGGGGCCAGTGTGACGGCCGTCCGCTGTCACCTGGTGAAACCAGAGCAGATCCTGCCGAACATTCTCTGCCCCGTCCGCTCAGCCGACAATTCCGAAAGTCTGTGTCGGATGGCCTGCGTCCCCTTCGAATGGGGAGGGGTCTCCGGCATGTTGAAGGTAACGGTCCGGGATGATGCCCCCGTGGACTGTCTCCTGGGGAATGACCTTGAGAGTTCCCCGTGGGCCGCCGTCGAAAGAAGAGAGCACCTGGGGATGCTGGGCCTCCCGGACTGGGCCTGCGTAACCACCCGGTCCATGGCCGCCCGTGCCGTCCCCCGACCAGAAGAACCAGAATGGCCAGCACCTCCTCCCCCGGTCGCTCCAGTAGAGGACAACGACTATACCGACCCCCCAGAGCCAACGCCCGAAGGGGTCGCCCAGCCCCAGGACCTTCCCGGCCTGGCTCAGAGGCGTCATGAAGGGGGGCCCACCCTGGAACAGTTCCGCCAGGAACAGAAGACCATCCCCTCCCTCGAGGGACTCCGCCAGCAAGCCAGCGCCCAGAGTGCAGGGGACTCCACCGGAACCCATTGGGTCTATTGGGATAACGACCTGCTATACAGTGAACAAAGAATCGCGGAGTTAGGAGCCAGTCGAGTGCTGGTGGTGCCCCTCCGTTTCAGAGACTTCCTACTAACTTTGGCCCACGATGTTCCCCTGGCTGGACACCTGGGCCAGGACAAAACCTACAGTCGCCTGGTGACCCACTTTTTCTGGCCGAAGATGCGGAACGACGTCCTCAACCACTGCCGGTCCTGCCCCACGTGCCAGGCCAGCGGGAAGAGCGGCCGTAAGCTCAAAGCCCCTCTGCAACCCTTCCCGGTGGTCACCACCCCGTTCGAGAGGGTAGGAATAGACATTGTGGGGCCCCTGGACCCCTGCACAGCACAAGGACATTGGTTCATCCTGGTACTGGTGGACCACGCCACCCGCTACCCCGAGGCTGTGCCCCTGCGAACTGTAACAGCTCCGGTGGTCGGCCGGGCCCTAATGGGGATCTTCTCCCGGGTGGGCTTCCCCCGAGAAGTCGTCAGCTACCGAGGCACAAACTTTATCTCGAAATATATGAAGTCCCTCTGGCAACAGTGCGGGGTCACCTACCGATTCACGACCCCCTATCATCCTCAAGGGAACGGACTAGTTGAGCGATTCAACCGCACACTCAAGGGAATGATTGGGGGATTGGAAGAGCCCCTCCGTCGCCAGTGGGATGTACTACTCCCGTGCCTCCTCTTCGCCTATCGAGAAGTTCCCCAGAAGTCCCTTGGCTTTAGCCCTTTCGAACTCCTGTACGGGCACCCTGTGCGAGGGCCCCTCAGCCTAGTCAAAGAAGGTTGGGAGATGGCCCCCCTAAAGACCCCTCCAGACGTCTTCAAGTACCTCCTGGCACTACGCAATCAGACCCGGCGCTTCAGGGAAATGGCAAAAGCGAACCTCGAGGCCAGTCAGGAGGACATGAAAAAATGGTACGATCAGAATGCCTCCTCCGTCGAATTCGAACCTGGTCAACAAGTGTGGGTGATGTCCCCCACCGAACCATGTGCCTTGCAAGATAAGTGGACGGGGCCCTTCAAAGTGGTCGAACGCAAGAGCCCCGTCACCTACCTCATCGACATGGAGTCCCCCCGGAACCCCCTCCGGGTCCTCCCCACCAACAGACTCAAACCCCACTTTGTGCGCTCGGAACTCAGCCTCCTGATGGCTACAGACAGTGGGGCGGAAGAAGACTCCGAGCCCCTCCCTGATCTCCTGAAGACCCAGGAGAACGACGGTTCCGTGGACGGGGTCCGGCTCTCCGATGCCCTCACCCCAGAGCAACGCCAGGGCTGCCGGGACCTCCTGCTGCAGTTTGCTACACTGTTTTCCCTCACCCCAGGGATCACCCCTTGGTGCTTGCACGACGTGGACACCGGGGACAGTCCCCCTATCCGACACCGGGCCTACCGCGTGCCAGATCGGGTGCGGGCCTGCATCCAAGAGGAAGTATCCAAGATGCTCACGCTCGGGGTCATCGAGCCCTCGGACAGCCCCTGGGCCAGCCCGGTCGTGCTGGTCCCCAAAGCCGCTGCCCCCGGCACCACTCCTGAACTCCGATTCTGCGTCGACTATCGGGGCTTGAACGCTGTCACCCGGACCGACGCTCATCCTATCCCCCGAGCGGATGAATTGATCGACCGCCTGGGGGCCGCCCGCTACCTCAGCATCTTCGACCTGACAGCGGGCTACTGGCAGATCGGTCTCACACCCCGGGCCCAGGAACGGTCCGCCTTTTCTACCCCCGATGGCCACTACCACTTCAAGGTCATGCCCTTCGGCATGAAGAATGCCCCAGCTACTTTTCAACGTCTAGTGAACCAGGTCTTGGCGGGGCTCGAAGAGTTCAGCGCCGCCTACCTGGACGATATCGCTGTGTACAGCCGCCACTGGTCCGACCACCTCCACCACCTCCAAGAGGTCCTGCAGGCCCTCCAGCGGGCCGGCCTCACGATTAAGGCCGGCAAGTGCCAAATTGGTCAAGGGTCCGTGACCTACCTCGGACACCAGGTGGGAAGCGGTCTGGTGGCCCCTCTGCAACTCAAAATTGCTGCCATCCAGTCCTGGCAACCCCCCGTCACGCAGACCGAGGTCCGAGCCTTCTTGGGACTCACCGGCTACTACCGGCGGTTCGTGAGGGACTATGGCAGCATTGTGGGGCCCCTCACGGGTCTCACGTCCAAAAACCACCCGAAGAAGATTAACTGGACCCCCGACTGTCAAGCGGCCTTCGAGAAGCTGAAGGCCGCCCTGTGCACCGCCCCTGTGCTCCAGGCCCCCGATTACAGTCGGGAATTCATTGTACAAACGGACGCCTCCGACCACGGCATCGGGGCGGTTCTTTCCCAGCTGAACCCCGAGGGTCTTGACCAGCCGGTGGCCTTCATCAGCAGACGCCTCCTGGCCCGAGAACAGCGCTGGAGCACAATCGAGAGGGAGGCCTTCGCAGTGGTGTGGGCCCTCAAAAAGCTCCGGCCCTATCTCTTCGGTACCCACTTCCGGGTGCAAACCGATCATCGACCCCTGCAGTGGCTAATGCAGATGCGGGGGGGAAAACCCAAAACTATTGCGCTGGTCCATCTCCCTGCAGGGAATGGACTTCACTGTGGAACATCGACCGGGCCAAGACCACGCCAACGCAGATGGCCTGTCACGCTTTTTCCGCCTCGACGAGGAGAGTCCCCAAGAGGATGGGTGACTCTCCCCGCCTTCAGCTGGGGGGGACGCATGTTGGACAGGCCACATGAAGGGCTTGCTCCCTCCCCGCACGACAGGGCCCAAACCCCGGACTCCCAGGTGTTACCCCCAAGGGCAACCCGCACCCCGTCTCCCAACGGAACTCCTGCCCCCGGACATCCATGTATCATGGGGCCGCACCACTACCGGCTCCCCCGGCCGGATCAGCCGCCATCTTGGACACTGCGCCACGAGGCCGCGTGGCCTCAGCCCGACCCTAACCCTGGGCCTGGCCGGCCCCGACATCCCGGCACCACCATCCACCCAGGAGGTGAACAGACCACTTGGCAGGTCAATGGGAGAAAGAAGCGTCGAGGGCTCTCCCCCGCCAGGTGCCGATCACCCTCCAGCTCCCCCAGGCGCTGGCTCCACCCCCTGCTGGGTGTCTGGACTCCCTCATCCCGGACCCCCCGACCTCCAAGTGCGAGGGTCCGGACATCAAAGGGCGCCAGACCTATAACTAGGGCAGCTCGAGAGCAGGAAGGCAGTTGTATCCTGGAGTCGAGAGACACCGAGAGAACTCAGCCTTGACGGACTACTGGCGCTGCCGTAGCCCTGCTTTGTGAACTATCGTCCTGCCTGCTGGCGCTGCCGCGGCCTTCTGCAACATCCATCCTCCTCGGGACCTGCTGGCGCTGCCGCGGACCGTGTAACGACCATCTTCACCGGGACCTGCTGGCGCTGCCGCGGACCGTGTAACGACCATCTTCACTGGGACCTGCTGGCGCTGCCGCGGACCGTGTAACGACCATCTTCACCGGGACCTGCTGGCGCTGCCGCGGACCGTGTAACGACCATCTTCACCGGGACCTGCTGGCGCTGCCGCGGCCCGCCCAAGCTAGAACACCGAGCTCGAGGATTGTGAGCTATCCACCATACCATCTCAGCTACCAGACTGGTAACCAGACTGTCCCGCTACCCCCTTTCCCCAAACCAAGAGACTCGAATCGAGGGGACCCCTGAGTCCAGACCTCCTTGTACCATTTCATCGTACCTTAAGAAATCACCTATAAAGAACGCTAAATCTTATCCTTGTGTGGTGTATATCTGTGGGGGGGAAGTTATTCATCTGTACGATCGCTGGAGACGGCTCTCCCCGGAGACCTCTCCCCTTGTCCTCGGCCGACCCTCCCGGTCCGTCTAACACATTTAATTATATTTTTTTATAAATTAAAGTTAGTATTTAAATTCATACGCGAGATACTTATCATCTTTCCCCTCACACACAGCACTACCCCCTGGGAGCTAGAGTTTCCACTAGAATGGTGTGCTGATTCCACTAAATATTTGGGCATTCATATACACCTAGACACGGAAATGATAGTGCGTCTCAATTACGGGTGAGCGATCTCCTCACTGGAGACACAAATAGACAAATGGCTGAAAATGTGGCTATCCATATCAGGTAGAGTAGCCATAATCAAGATAGTCGTTTTACCCAATTTCCTAAATCTCTTTAACAATATCCCCATCCCCCTTCCAAACAGTTTCTTTACGACACTCAGATCCCACTGAATAAACTTAGGTGCCGATTACGATCCGGCAAAAACCGGGTACGAACCGTCGGACGGAGCATATTCTCCGTCCGACGCGTACCCGGTCGTCAAAATGTACAAACATTGAATTACGATTCGCACGGGAACACCATTTCCGTACGAATCGTAAAAAACCCCGACCGAACAAAATAAACCTACAAATGCGATCCGGGAAAGCGTCGACATGACGTCGGGACGCTCGCAGCCTGCCATTCACGAACCAGGAATTACGATTCGCACCGACGTCATCCCGCACGGTGAATATTTTCCGGCTGCCAAAAACTGCCGGGAAATCAGGACGACGCGAACAAGGACCACCAGTACGCGACGGACAGACAGGACGACGCGAACAAGGAGGACCAGTACGCGACAGGACGACGCGAACAAGGAGTACCAGTACGCGACGGACAGACAGGACGACGCGATCAAGGAGGACCAGTACGCGACGGACAGACAGGACGACGCGAACAAGGAGGACCCGTACGCGACGGACAGACATGGACCCGAACCTACGTGTCATCCCGGCCCTCATAGCAGTCGACCTCCTCTACAGGTTCCGACGCAGACGCCGCAGAAGGTCAGAACAACTAAGGGAGGGGGGAAAGTGGGGTGGGGTGGGGGTGGCAGGACCAGGGCAGGCCACAAACCCCCCACCAAAGTCACACAGCACACATGCCCAGGACATACCTGACTCCCATGCCCTGGTCACTACGAGGGGGTGGGGGCGTGTCCAGCTAAGCCAGCGACCGCCACAACGGAAGTCCGTCACGACGCGAACCGGCAACACAACCAGACCGGTACGTCCCGTACCCACGCCTGAAGAGCGTGGGTACGAGTCGTACCACGCCCACACCCACGTCACCCCAACAATGGCGGAACGGCTCGTACCCACGTGGCAAAGGCCTGGGTACGGCCCGCACAAGCATCACATAGCGTGGGGACGGATATGTATGGACCCTACCCCCACCCCGTATGCATGGAGCGTACCCCCACCCCAACAGTGTAAGTACGACCCGTACCCACACCCGCGTACGTATGGAGCCTACCCCCACCCCAACAGTGTAAGTACGACCCGTACCCACACCCGCGTACGTATTGAGCGTACCCCCACCCCAACAGTGTAAGTACGACCCATACCCACACCCGCGTACGTATGGAGCGTACCCCCACCCCAACAGCGTAAGTACGACCCGTACCCACACCCGCGTACGTGTGGAGCGTACCCCCACCCCAACAGTGTAAGTACGACCCGTACCCACACCCGCGTACGTATGGAGCGTACCCCCACCCCAACAGTGTAAGTACGACCCGTACCCACACCCGCGTACGTATGGAGCGTACCCCCACCCCAACAGCGTAAGTACGACCCGTACCCACACCCGCGTACGTATGGAGCGTACCCCCACCCCAACAGCGTAAGTACGACCCGTACCCACACCCGCGTACGTTTGGAGCGTACCCCCACCCCAACAATGTAAGTACGACTCGTACCCCCACCCGCGTACGTATGGAGCGTACCCCCACCCCAACAGTGTAAGTACGACCCGTACCCCCACCCGCGTACATATGGAGCGTACCCCCACCCCAACAGTGTAAGTACGACCCGTACCCACACCCGCGTACGTATGGAGCGTACCTCCACCCCAACAGTGTAAGTACGACCCGTACCCACACCCACGTACGTATGGAGTGTACCCCCACCCCAACAGTGTAAGTAAGACACGTACCCTCACCTTGAATGCATGGAGCGTAGCCCCACCCCAACAGTGTAAGTACGACACGTACCCCCACCTCGAATGCATGGAGCGTACCCACATCCGTGTATGTCATGAGCGTACATATTGTGAAATTGGAGAGGTGGGTGCAGAGTCCTCCCAGCAGTGCCCAGACGCAGGAGGGGTGTGTGCAGAGTCCTCCCAGCAGTGCCCTGAGACAGGAGGGGTGGGTGCAGAGTCCTCCCAGCAGTGCCCAGACACAGGAGGGGTGGGGGCCTAGCAGTCCCAGCAGTGCCCTGAGACAGGAGGGGTGGGTGCAGAGTCCTCCCAGCAGTGCCCTGAGACAGGAGGGGTGGGGGCCTATCACTCCCAGCAGTGCCCTGAGACAGGAGGGGTGTGTGCAGAGTCCTCCCAGCAGTGCCCTGAGACAGGAGGGGTGGGTGCAGAGTCCTCCCAGCAGTGCTCAGACACAGGAGGGGTGGGTGCCTATCACTCCCAGCAGTGCCCTGAGACAGGAGGGGTGGGGGCCTATCACTCCCAGCAGTGCCCTGAGACAGGAGGGGTGGGTGCAGAGTCCTCCCAGCAGTGCCCAGACGCAGGAGGGGTGTGTGCAGAGTCCTCCCAGCAGTGCCCTGAGACAGGAGGGGTGGGTGCAGAGTCCTCCCAGCAGTGCCCAGACACAGGAGGGGTGGGTGCAGAGTCCTCCCAGCAGTGCCCAGACACAGGAGGGGTGGGTGCCTATCACTCCCAGCAGTGCCCTGAGACAGGAGGGGTGGGTGCCTATCACTCCCAGCAGTGCCCTGAGACAGGAGGGGTGGGTGCAGAGTCCTCCCAGAAGTGCCCAGACACAGGAGGGGTGGGTGCCTATCACTCCCAGCAGTGCCCTGAGACAGGAGGGGTGGGTGCCTATCACTCCCAGCAGTGCCCTGAGACAGGAGGGGTGGGTGCCTATCACTCCCAGCAGTGTCCTGAGACAGGAGGGGTGGGTGCAGAGTCCTCCCAGCAGTGCCCTGAGACAGGAGGGGTGGGTGCAGAGTCCTCCCAGCAGTGCCCAGACACAGGAGGGGTGGGGGCCTATCACTCCCAGCAGTGCCCTGAGACAGGAGGGGTGGGTGCAGAGTCCTCCCAGCAGTGCTCAGACACAGGAGGGGTGGGTGCCTATCACTCCCAGCAGTGCTCAGACACAGGAGGGGTGGGTGCCTACACTCCCAGCAGTGCCCTGAGACAGGAGGGGTGGGTGCCTATCACTCCCAGCAGTGCCCTGAGACAGGAGGGGTGGGTGCAGAGTCCTCCCAGCAGTGCCCAGACGCAGGAGGGGTGTGTGCAGAGTCCTCCCAGCAGTGCCCTGAGACAGGAGGGGTGGGTGCAGAGTCCTCCCAGCAGTGCCCAGACACAGGAGGGGTGGGTGCAGAGTCCTCCCAGCAGTGCCCAGACACAGGAGGGGTGGGTGCCTATCACTCCCAGCAGTGCCCTGAGACAGGAGGGGTGGGTGCCTATCACTCCCAGCAGTGCCCTGAGACAGGAGGGGTGGGTGCAGAGTCCTCCCAGCAGTGCCCAGACACAGGAGGGGTGGGTGCCTATCACTCCCAGCAGTGCCCTGAGACAGGAGGGGTGGGTGCCTATCACTCCCAGCAGTGCCCTGAGACAGGAGGGGTGGGTGCCTATCACTCCCAGCAGTGTCCTGAGACAGGAGGGGTGGGTGCAGAGTCCTCCCAGCAGTGCCCTGAGACAGGAGGGTTGGGGGCCTATCACTCCCAGCAGTGCCCTGAGACAGGAGGGGTGGGGGCCTATCACTCCCAGCAGTGCCCTGAGACATGAGGGGTGGGGGCCTATCACTCCCAGCAGTGCCCTGAGACATGAGGGGTGGGGGCCTATCACTCCCAGCAGTGCCCTGAGACAGGAGGGTTGGGGGCCTATCACTCCCAGCAGTGCCCTGAGACAGGAGGGGTGGGGGCCTATCACTCCCAGCAGTGCCCTGAGACATGAGGGGTGGGGGCCTATCACTCCCAGCAGTGCCCTGAGACATGAGGGGTGGGGGCCTATCACTCCCAGCAGTGCCCTGAGACAGGAGGGGTGGGTGCAGAGTCCTCCCAGCAGTGCCCTGAGACAGGAGGGGTGGGTGCAGAGTCCTGCCAGCAGTGCCCAGACACAGGAGGGGTGGGGGCCTATCACTCCCAGCAGTGCCCTGAGACAGGAGAGGGTGGGTGCAGAATCCTCCCAGCAGTGCTCAGACACAGGAGGGGTGGGTGCCTATCACTCCCAGCAGTGCCCTGAGACAGGAGGGGTGGGTGCCTATCACTCCCAGCAGTGCCCTGAGACAGGAGGGGTGGGTGCAGAGTCCTCCCAGCAGTGCCCAGACGCAAGAGGGGTGTGTGCAGAGTCCTCCCAGCAGTGCCCTGAGACAGGAGGGGTGGGTGCAGAGTCCTCCCAGCAGTGCCAAGACACAGGAGGGGTGGGTGCAGAGTCCTCCCAGCAGTGCCCAGACACAGGAGGGGTGGGTGCCTATCACTCCCAGCAGTGCCCTGAGACAGGAGGGGTGGGTGCCTATCACTCCCAGCAGTGCCCTGAGACAGGAGGGGTGGGTGCAGAGTCCTCCCAGCAGTGCCCAGACACAGGAGGGGTGGGTGCCTATCACTCCCAGCAGTGCCCTGAGACAGGAGGGGTGGGTGCAGAGTCCTCCCAGCAGTGCCCAGACGCAGGAGGGGTGTGTGCAGAGTCCTCCCAGCAGTGCCCTGAGACAGGAGGGGTGGGTGCAGAGTCCTCCCAGCAGTGCCCAGACACAGGAGGGGTGGGTGCAGAGTCCTCCCAGCAGTGCCCAGACACAGGAGGGGTGGGTGCCTATCACTCCCAGCAGTGCCCTGAGACTGGAGGGGTGGGTGCCTATCACTCCCAGCAGTGCCCTGAGACAGGAGGGGCGGGTGCAGAGTCCTCCCAGCAGTGCCCAGACACAGGAGCGGTGGGTGCCTATCACTCCCAGTAGTGCCCTGAGACAGGAGGGGTGGGTGCAGAGTCCTCCCAGCAGTGCTCAGACACAGGAGGGGTGGGTGCCTATCACTCCCAGCAGTACCCTGAGACAGGAGGGGTGGGTGCAGAGTCCTCTCAGCAGTGCCCAGACGCAGGAGGGGTGTGTGCAGAGTCCTCCCAGCAGTGCCCTGAGACAGGAGGGGTGGGTGCAGAGTCCTCCCAGCAGTGCCCAGACACAGGAGGGGTGGGTGCAGAGTCCTCCCAGCAGTGCCCAGACGCAGGAGGGGTGTGTGCAGAGTCCTCCCAGCAGTGCCCTGAGACAGGAGGGGTGGGTGCCCATCACTCCCAGCAGTGCCCATGGAACGCAAAGGGTGGAGTAGTCACAGATACCATGCCCACAAATGTCAGTCAGGTGCACAAAGACCCTGCAGTACATGTACCACATGTGTGCGAGGCTGGGAGTATACGCATGCATAGCGCAGAGAAGAAAACATGTACACATGAAGTCATGTCAATAGGCCACATACACAAGTACAGTGACTACCAAGGATGCCACGAATGATGCAGGTGGAGACATCGCTCAGCATGCATGTGCAAAGGTGAAGGACTACGTCACACACCCAGCTAATGGACACACAGCTCTGTGCTAAAGTCAGGGGACACCCTGCAGGGAAGAAGTCAGGGTACACAGAGGAAGGAATACACCTTGGGACAGTTGCAACATGCAGCAACTGCTTAAATGAATGGAGAAAGGTAGCTAACACCGTGTGATGGCACACAGATCCCAGGGTCCCCCCTATGAGCAGCACACCACTACATTACCCACACACCCAACACATGACCAACACCCACAACCATGTAGCAGCCCCACCAACAGCAATGCCAGCAATGCAGGAGTGTTCCAAGGCCAGAAAATAAATAGCTTTATTCAGCATGAGCAAAAAACTAGTATGACGTAAGTCCAATATTAACAAAGGCCATAGGGCAGTCCAGGAGTCCCAGCTGGATGGGGGACACAGTGGGATGCGTGTCCCCTAGCTTGCCTGCACAGTTACAATCCGTTGTCTTCCACAGGGGTCAGGGCATCATGTGGGGGGGAAGAAACAGGCACCGCAGGGACAGGAGGGTGAAGGGTAGGCATCGTGGGTGCAGGGATGGAGGACTCCACCACAGGGGGTGGGGCAGGGCCAAAGGTGGATTCTAGGAGCGCGCTGCACACCTCTGCAAGGTCCTCCAGGGACTCCCCTGCACCCGAAGGAACCACAGGCCCCAAGGAGGGGGGGTCAGAGGGATGGGTCGCAGCGCCACTGGGGGAGGGTGTGGATAGGGGGGGGGACTCAAGCACCCTGACCGGGGACCTCCTTGACCGCTTGCGGGGTGGTGTCACTGTGGGGCTCAGGGACAGAGCGGCCATGAAGGAGTCTTTGGGGGAGATGTGGCCAGGAGAGCTGAGGGGAGGGGATTTGGAGGGAGTGGATTGGGTGGAATGCGGACTCCCACTCTGGCTGCGTGTCACACGTTTGCCCCCCGACCCAGTGGGTGTGCCTACTGCACCCTGTGTGTGCGTGTCAGGAGGTGTGCGGCGGACCTTCCCTGCTGGTGTGGTGCCTGTGTCTGTTGTGGTGGGTGCATGCTTACGTCTGGGTGTATGTGGGACAGGCATGGGAGTGGGAATTGTGGAAGGAGCAGGGGTAGGGGGTGGGACGTAGCGCTGCAGGAGACCCACTGCTGCAGTCAGTGTGGAGTCTATGGACCTCAGCAAGTTGCGTTGGTCAGCCTGCGATGAATGAATGCCCTCCAAGTATGCCTCCATGTTGTTGAGGACCTGGCTGTGGCCATGGAGGACATTAAGGAGCGCAGTCTGACCAATCTGCAACTGCCGCTGGATGTCCACAGACTCAGCATTGGCGGCAGCAGTGGAGACAGGGGCAGGGGGTGCGGTGCCTGGCAGGAAGGAGACATGTGGTGACCGGGCACGTTGGGAAGGGACACGAGCACGTGGGAGGCGGCTGATGCCAATGGAGGGGGCGGTGCCAGATGTAGGGCTGCTGTCAGATGGTGGTGCAGCCACCGCCCACTCGGAGAGATCATCCTCGGACCCGTCAGCTTCATACTCTGTTGTGCCAGTCGACAGGTCCCCGGGTTCACTCTCCTCCGCATCAGTCCCACTCGAAGTGCCAGCCCCGATGTCACCGCTGGCACTGGTGCTCGGTCCCTCCGCGCCGTCTGTGTCCATGTCTCCCTCCGTGTCCCCCGACGATGCTGTGGGCAGGGTGAAGAGACAGAAAGTAATCATACACCTGTATACATATGTCACATGAGTACAATCTACGTAGGTTACAGTGCATAGCCTGAAACAAAGGATGAGTTACAACTACAAAACAAGGTACATACGTAGGCCCTGCAAGACACAGTTGTGTGACCCACCATGCCATGGAAAAACTATGGAGAGCATGACACAATAGCAAATGAGATGACATGCTATTCTGACTGAGGAGCAAGGCCCTGGGGACAATACAGCACTGCATCTGCACCACACAGCGTGGCAGGAAATTGGGATGGCAGGGACCAAATCCAGAAACTAGAGGCACATGCAGCATAGGTAATACTGAGAACATGCCCACCCTGACTGGCACGCTGCACCTTGAGTGTATGTCCAGACAAACATCACACACTGGCCAGTCCGAGCAAGGAGATGACAGGTCTTGACATGTAGGCATGGCTGCCCCACCCACCCCCTACATGAGACAAATCTGTGGAGACACAGGAAGCACTTACATCTCTTAGTCTGGGTGAAATACACATGGGATGCAATAATTCAAGATTGCACACCAAATACCCAAGGTGCGCCTGTCCAAAGAATCATGTACAAATTGGCATCATCAGATGATTGCTACAAGACACACAGGCAATGGCCACCGTGAGTATGTACTTTGAAAATCAGGTCAGGCTGGACAGTGGACACTTGTAATACATCTCACGTCAAGAAACATGGTGCCAGGGGACAATGGCACAGAGCACAACCTATGCTGTAGACACAGAGATTGTCGACATTCTCGGATTACACACATGATACCTAGGAAAATATGCCCCTGGGGACAGTAGTGGCCACACAACTCCATGCTCCTGAATGGGAATGGCTGCAACACACGCTAACATCCCTGCACTATGCGTAACGCACACTCATGCACATCATGTCACAGGCCACCACATGGGACATGCCTGCTGGAAGGCCTCGCACTCAAGAGATTAACTCCCATGTCTGAAATCAGCATTAGTGCCAACTGACATGGAACCCACAAGTCCAGAACTGGACAGGGCACAGGCAAGGTCACAAAACCTGTTACACACCACCCCCACACATCATGCTGCAGGCATTGTACACTTGGAGAAGGTGTCAGGCCACATAACTTTGTGATGGAGTGACTACACAGAGACCAGGGAACACATTGCAAGGTGGGGAAGGGAGGCAGGAGAGGCCTGCAACACTGTGGGTAACAGGATCTGCACAGCACCATAAACCCTGGAAGTGTATCCATGGAACAGTGCACTTACAAATGCTGGTGAAACACAACAAACACACACATGTACCTACCCCCTTCCGGCTGCTGCATGTCCTGTAGACGCCTGTCCAAGTCAGGAAAGACCACCGCCAGCACACGTTTCTGGATGTGGGAGAGACGGCGGCGCCCGCGGTTCTTGTGGCTCTCAGGTGAGTCCCCCAGCAGGAGCCGTGCGATCCTCCACGTCCAGCACCAGATATCCTGCCAGCGTTTCCTCACCTGGGACAGGTGCCGCCTCCGACCATCCGCACTCCTCACGGCGCTGACGGCGTCCAGCCATATCTGCTCCTTGGCAGAGGCGTCTACCTGTGAGGATGAACAAGTGACACTACATCAATACACCTTGCACATGTCACGGGGACACAGATTAGAACACATTTGCTGTTTACAACAAGGCATAGTATGCATCCAACGCATTGCACCTTTGTCATAGGGACATGATCCTGTGGGGGAAGGCCAAAAGCAGTACGTGCCATTGAAAGGACACAGGTGGAATGAGGGCAACTACACAATCAATGATCCAGGCTCACACTGTGCATCACACCCACCCCTCCTGTCTCAGGGCACTGCTGGGAGTGATAGGCCCCCACCCCTCCTGTCTCAGGGCACTGCTGGGAGTGATAGGCCCCCACCCCTCCTGTCTCAGGGCACTGCTGGGAGTGATAGGCCCCCACCCCTCCTGTCTCAGGGCACTGCTGGGAGTGATGGGCACCCACCCCTCCTGTCTCAGGGCACTGCTGGGAGTGATAGGCCCCCACCCCTCCTGTCTCAGGCACTGCTGGGAGGACTCTGCACACACCCCTCCTGTCTCAGGGCACTGCTGGGAGTGATAGGCACCCACGCCTCCTGTCTCAGGGCACTGCTGGGAGTGATAGGCCCCCACCCCTCCTGTCTCAGGGCCCTGCTGGGAGTGATGGGCACCCACCCCTCCTGTCTCAGGGCACTGCTGGGAGTGATAGGCCCCCACCCCTCCTGTCTCAGGGCACTGCTGGGAGGACTCTGCACACACCCCTCCTGTCTCAGGGCACTGCTGGGAGGACTCTGCACACACCCCTCCTGTCTCAGGGCACTGCTGGGAGTGATAGGCCCCCACCCCTCCTGTCTCAGGGCACTGCTGGGAGACATCAGGCATTCCCCCCCCCTGGGTCCCCCCTACAGTACATAGCATGTGTGTCACACCTGGACACAAAGGCAGAAGTCACAGTCACTAAAAAGGGACACAGTCTGTGCCAGTGGACACTGAACTCACCTGATAACCTGGTCGCCCATACAGCATGGGGTACCGTGGGAGGATCACATCCACCAAAGCCATGTTCTCATCCAGGGTGAATGGCTGTGACCTCTCCACAGCCCTTGACATGGTTCCAGGGAATCAGTAGCAGCAGCTGGGTCGTGGAATACAAAGATGTGCAGGCAAGTGCTCCCTCATGGGACCTGGCTGCCTTATATCTGCCTTGCTGGGCCATCTCATGCACAGGAGTACAGAGTGATTGGTCACTCACATTTGCATCCTATGTTTCCTCCAATCCCTTCAAACCTAGCAGTCTGTGTGTTCTCTATCGGTTTCATTCTCCTGCATGATGTCAGCCCCACAAAGACATTGCAACAAAGTAGATTAATTCCAACTGACTTCTGCTGTGCACCTTCCAGAACAAATTCAAATTTTGAACTTGGTCTCCATGACAACCAGCATGCATGTAGGCCTTAATACTTGTCCCTCATGTGTCCCCTATGTAATTTGGAGCTTCACACACAGGTACGGTGCGTTCTGGGGCCCTAGGGCACCCCAAATGCATTGCAACGGCCCGTACACGCGTGCCTACGTTCACTATCACTATGGGTGGCCTCGCGTATGCGTACTCGTAGTGGTACGGGCCGTACACACGCCTGTACGCTCCCTATCACTATGGGTGGCCTCGCGTATGCGTACTCGTATTGGTACGGGCCGTACACACGCCTGTATGCTCACTATCACTATGGGTGGCCTCGCGTATGCGTACACGTGGCAGTTGAGAGAGCTGTGCCACTCATCCTGGATCAACATGACGAGGACCATCCACCCGTGGAGGACGAAGGGCTTGGCAATGGGGCTAGTGAAGTGGAGGATGTGGAGCCGCAAGAGGACATCCGGACTCGGCTCATACGCGACTTCTTTGCTTAGTGGTGAGTACCAGTGTCTGAGTGTGCACGCATTGGTCCCCGTGTGGCATGTGTTGTGATGTGTGTCTCCACCTGCATGTATGGCACGTGAGTCAGAGGTGTGTGTGGGTGTGTCACTGGAGTGATGGTGGCAGTGATGGTTGTATTTCCCCAGTCATAATTGTGACCTAGCATGTTGTCATCCATACATGTGTCGAGTAAATGCACATGCAAGTGGCTGTGCTTTTTGTGGCTGACTTCTTGTGTGTCTCTCTTCCCCAGGTACTTGCGCATGCCGTCTGCTGCTTGCATTGTTGTGGCACTGCTATTCCTCATGGACACGTCATCGTGGGCTGACTCAGCGTTACAGGCACGGACACGTTTGGAAGTCTCCATAGGGTAAGGGATGCATCAGGGGTGTATTGGGTGTGGCAGTTGTTCACGATGTATGCCCCTGTCGATGTTTGGTTCCTCTGCAGCCATGTAGCATCACCATGGGACACGACATGCAGCTGTGTACACCTGAATAGATGGTCAGACTTGTTGACAGTCATCAGTGATGGGATAGTGGATTGTGATGATGGCATCAATGTGTGTAACACTGCCCTCGGACACATGCGGTTAGCATTGGCTTGCCATGGTGTGGGACTTCCACATCAGCGGATCAATGGTGTGTGGCAGGCTCTCCGTGAGCAGCTGTGGGTGTTTAGCTGTTAGCCGACAATTGTGTGCCAGTTCCATGGCTAACACACATTTGTGCTGCAGAAGGGGGGTGCCAGTGTTGGACCCACATGTTACTCCACAAGATGTGTTCATGTGTACTTCAAGTTGCCTCTGCAATCCCGAAAACATGACTAATAAAGGTGTCCCTATGCCTCCAAGGTGCCTCTTCTCCGTCAATGCTGGTGTGTTGCCACGGTGCATCCAGCATGTCTGGCATGGTTCTCCCTGATAGTGGCTATGTGTCGATGTGTCGAGTAGCAAGATGCAAGCTGTGTGTGTGGGCTGAGACTGTGTATTGGGCATGATGTCCATGACTGTGTGGGTATTGTGACATGTGCCATCCCCATGCATCCAACGTTGGCCAGGCCCCCATTCTCTGCATCCACCGGACTCAAGCTTGCAGGACATGGTTCTGCCACCTGTCTCCACATACCTGGGTGCCCCCCAGGACCCTGGACATGATCCCTGACCTCTGCGCATGACTGTTGCTGTACTCAATGTGTCTGTCAGCACGGTTGTGCGGCCACCCCCTCAGCTGATTGGGCCCATCACGGGTGTGTATGGTGCTCCATGTCTGTCTTGACTAATACAATGTGACCCGTGTGTCCTGTGCCAGACTCAGGCCCCAGGGTGTGGATGGTTGGTGTCAAAAGAGAGCTCAGGCATGTTTAGACTTTACAACACACATGTAAGGTAATAATGCAACCAGCAGGCATCTTCTCTTCATGGTGTGAATTTTTATTTTTGGGGGGGGGGATAAAGTGAGGGGCTTTCCGGGAGTTTGGAATCCAAAGTTCAGTAGGGGAGTTGGTGTCCTTGCCATTTGAAATCCTCAGAGTCCATGCCACAGTCTTTGTCAACATTGGTCAGACAGTGACCAGCAGGGCCATGTGGCAGAGAATGTCTCTTGATGCTGTGATGCTGTTGCTCCAGTGGGCCAGGTGCCAGGCCAGGTGTCCTGGGAGATGGTGATGTTGCGCCGACCCTCACGGTCTTTTCCGTGGACGACCCGCCCTCCTGCGGGGACCCTCAGAAGCAGGCCGTGACGACGTCTGGGATGCTCCATCGGATGTTTCCTCCTCCTCCTCCTGCTCCCTCCCTGTGGGTGGTGATGTTCTCCGCCTTCTGGCACAGGGAGGGTCGGCCATGTTGTCGGCCATCCGACGGAGTGTATCGTGAATCCCCTGGAACACCATCACTTGCTCAGCGTGTCTGTCCTCCATCCTCCGTTGGTGTTGCAGTAGACAGGCATGTTGCTGGGCCTGCTGGGTCTTAATCTCATCGAGGGTCCCCTTGATCTCATTGAGGGTGGACACAACCTGGGCCATGCCCGTGGTGTCCTGCCGGTATGTGTCCATGATGTTACGGACATGGGCAAATACCGGTTCCCCAGCCAACTGGTCAGGCTCGCGCCTCCGCCGTCCTCCACTCCCACCACCCCTGCCCACTTGCACCTGGCCTGCCCTTGTGGGTACATCGGGTCTCCGGGACCCCTGAGGGGTGGCATTGGCGTTGTCGCCTGCCTCCTCCTGGGTGCCCGGGACACCGTGTCCCTCCTGGCCAGCCTGGCTGCATTGTGGTGGTGGGGCAGGGATCCTGGGTGTCTCCTGGGATGTGGCAGGAGTGGGGGTGGTGATTGGCACAGTTGTACCTGACGCAGGTGCTGCAGGTGGTTGGACACCAGAGGTGCCAGGTCGGTCGGGGTCGTCCACAGAGTGGTGAGAGTCGTCGCTGCCGGTGGGATCGGGCTCCCGCAGATCCGGGTCCTGTGAGTCTTCCCCCCAGTGTTGGGGGGTGAACCACGACGTTGACCTGTGTGTGAGAGAGACAATGTTAATTTTGGTCCATGCAACATCCATGTTTCATCAGTTTCAAAGTTGGCACTTTTCCTCTTGGAATTAGGATCTGTCTTGCATTCCACTCACAGTGCACTTGTGCATGGGTGTGTCCCTTGGACACCACTTTGGCCCCTTTAAATATGTGTGGCACAGTCTTACTTGCTACGTCAAGTGTGACTGCAGTCAGCAGTGGAGTGGGCAGGTGTGGCGAGCCATGCATTGGCGCCTTCCGTGTAGCACTGTACATGTGCACATGGAGTGGATCCACACACTTATATAATGCAGGTAGCTGTCGTTGTGCTCGTGAACAGGTTGTGACATGGGCCTGTGTTTTGCCATGGGGAAGAGGGGGGGTTCTGGCACTGGCCACCCTTGGCTACATGCACGCAGTCTACCTGCTGACGAGCAGACATTCCCACACACCACACGGCTCATTTGCTCTCCCTGTGTCTCCCTCCCTCTCTGTCCCCCTCTCCCTCCCTCTGTGTGTCAGCCTCCTCCCTCTGTCCGTGTTCCTGTGTCTCCCTCCCTCTCTGTCCCCCTCTCCCTCCCTCTCTGTCCCCCTCTCCCTCCCTCCGTGTGTCTGCCTCCTCCCTCTGTCCGTGTTCCTGTGTCTCCCTCCCTCTCTGTCCCCCTCTCCCTCCCTCTCTGTCCCCCTCTCCCTCCCTCCGTGTGTCTGCCTCCTCCCTCTGTCCGTGTCCCTGTGTCTCCCTCCCTCTCTGTCCCCCTCTCCCTCCCTCCGTGTGTCAGCCTCCTCCCTCTGTCCGTGTCCCTGTGTCTCCCTCCCTCTCTGTCCCCCTCTCCCTCCCTCTCTGTCCCCCTCTCCCTCCCTCTCTGTCCCCCTCTCCCTCCCTCTCTGTCCCCCTCTCCCTCCCTCTGTGTGTCACCCTCTGTCACCTCAGCCCAGCTTCCTAGACACACACTTTTTCCAGTCCTTTGACTGGCCCTTGGCTTGTTGCTGTGAGTTTGTTTCTGATCTCCAGGCACCCATTGGGTGTAGTGTCTGTGTGTGCGCTGCTGCTGTGGTTGTGTGTGCTGCCACTCTTTCACAGTGTTGGCTGTTCATTAGCTGCTGTCATGTGCAAAACAGTGCCTTCACCCCCATGTGTTGATGCAAGGCGTCCGCCATTTGCTGGCGAGTCTTTCCTGTGTGGGGACACACTGTTTGTCTGGCTGTGACCTGGGCCATATGGGCAGTGGGCATTGTTGTCTGCTTCTGAGTTGCACGATGTGATTTTTGGGGCCCACCCTCCCGCCATCCGGGTTACCGTGTCATGTGTTGGTGTCTGCTGTGGCCTGTGACTTGGCATTGTCCAGCTGGGTGCATGGGGCATGGTGGCGGCAGTGGCATGTGCGTGTTCATGGAGTGTGGGTGAGTCATGCGATAGCTTGGGGTGGTTGCGTGCCTGTTTGTGAGTTTGGTTGTGGATGACGTTCCCCCCATGTGAGGTGCGTTGTTTGTGTACTCACCCGGGTCTCGGAGTCCTCCTAATCCTTCGACTGCCTCCACCGGCTGTATGGCCATCACCCTCTCCTCCCAGGGCTGGTAGTGTACGGGTCTGCGGGAGGGCCCTCCTCCAGTGGCGTTGGCCTGGTTGTGTTCCTCCAGCATCTTGGCTCGGACCCTCCTCCGCAGATCGTACCACCTGGCTTGGCATTCCTGCCTGGTCCTTCTGGTGTCCGCAACAGCATTCACAGCATCGACGATGGTCTGCCACATGGCTGTTTTTTCTGCAATGCTGGTCTGTCTGACCAATGTTCCAAAGAGCTGTGGCTCGACTCTGAGGATTTCATCAACAAGGACCTCCAACTCTCGGTTACTGAACTTTGGATTCTTGTTAGTGGGCATGGTGAGGGGTGTGGGTGTGGATGGTGGGGGGGGTGTGGATGGTTGTGGGTGTGTGGGTGTGGTTGTGCAGGTGTGTGTGTGTGAATGTGATGAGGGGGTGTTTGTGAAGGTGGTTGTGTGAAGGTGTGCAAGTGTAAGGTGTGGTGAAGCTTGTAGTATGGTTCTGTGGTGTCTGGCAGCAGTGAGTCTGTTGCAAAGGCTCATGGTTTGTGTGTGTGGGCCCTTTTTATTGGTCCATTGGTCGGTGTGGCTGTGTTTGAAGTTTGGGTGGGTGTGTTATAAGGAGTGGTGGTGTTTTGGGCCTCTGTTTGTTTTTGGCAGTTGCAGGTCAGTGAAGGTGTTTTTGTAGTGTTTGTTGGCCATGTTTAGTGGCTTTGTGCCATTCGTATAGTGTATTCTTGTGTTGTTTTGTTTTGTCCTGGTTGTGTACGTGCGTTTTGAGCGTGTGTACGGTGTGTACATGGGCCATTTGGTTGTACGGTGCTGTCCTTGTGTGTGGCTTGGTACGACTCGTACATGCGGTTGTGATGTTGGGGCCTGGGGTGCGCTCCGTACTTAGGAGGTTGTGTTGGGGGTGCGACGGGAACGTACTGGGGTGTACATTGACGGTGGTACGACACGTACAGGGGTGGGGGTACGACTCGTACGTACTGGGGTGTACATTGACGGTGGTACGACACGTACAGGGGTGGGGGTACGACTCGAACGTACTGGGGTGTACATAGACGGTGATACGACACGTACAGGGGTGGGGGTACGACTCGAACGTACAGGGGTGTACATACATGGGTGGGGGTGTACATACACGGGGGTGGGACACGTACAGGGGTGGGGGTACGACTCGAACGTACTGGGGTGTACATAGACGGTGGTACGCCACGTACAGGGGTGGGGGTAGGACTCGAACGTTCTGGGGTGTACATAGACAGTGGTACGACACGTACAGGGGTGGGGGTACGACTCCAAGGTACTGGGGTGTACATACATGGGGGTCGGACAAGTACAGGAGTGGGGGTTCGACTCGAACGTACTGGGGTGTACATACACGGGTGGGGGTGTACATACACGGGGGTGGGACACGTACAGGGGTGGGGGTACGACTCGAACGTACTGGGGTGTACATAGACGGTGGTACGACACGTACAGGGGTGGGGGTAGGACTCGAACGTACTGGGGTGTACATAGACGGTGGTACGACACGTACAGGGGTGGGGGTACGACTCGAATGTACTGGGGTGTACATTGACGGTGGTACGACACGTACAGGGGTGGGGGTTCGACTCGAACATACTGGGGTGTACATAGACGGTGGTACGACACGTACAGGGGTGGGGGTTCGACTCGAACGTACTGGGGTGTACATTGACGGTGGTACGACACGTACAGGGGTGGGGGTACGACTCGTACGTACTGGGGTGTACATTGATGGTGGTACGACACGTACAGGGGTAAGGGTACGACTCGAACATACTGGGGTGTACATAGACGGTGGTACGACACGTACAGGGGTGGGGGTACGACTCAAACGTACAGGGGTGTACATACACGGGTGGGGGTGTACATACACAGGGGTGGGACACGTACAGGGGTGGGGGTACGACTCGAACGTACTGGGGTGTACATAGACGGTGGTACGACACGTTCAGGGGTGGGGGTAGGACTCGAACGTACTGGGGTGTACATAGACGGTGGTACGACACGTACAGGGGTGGGGGTACGACTCGAACGTACTGGGGTGTACATACATGGGGGCCGGACACGTACAGGGGAGGGGGTTCGACTCGAACGTACTGGGGTGTACATACACGGGTGGGGGTGTACATACAAGGGTGTGGGACACGTACAGGGGTGGGGGTACGACTCGAACGTACTGGGGTGTACATAGACGGTGGTACGACACGTACAGGGGTGGGGGTAGGACTCGAACGTACTGGGGTGTACATAGACGGTGGTACGACACGTACAGGGGTGGGGGTACGACTCGAACGTACTGGGGTGTACATTGACGGTGGAACGACACGTACAGGGGTGGGGGTTCGACTCGAACGTACTGGGGTGTACATAGACGGTGATACGACACGTACAGGGGTGGGGGTACGACTCGAACGTACAGGGGTGTACATACATGGGTGGGGGTGTACATACACGGGGGTGGGACACGTACAGGGGTGGGGGTACGACTCGAACGTACTGGGGTGTACATAGACGGTGGTACGACACGTACAGGGGTGGGGGTAGGACTCGAACGTACTGGGGTGTACATAGACAGTGGTACGACACGTACAGGGGTGGGGGTACGACTCCAACGTACTGGGGTGTACATACATGGGGGTCGGACAAGTACAGGGGTTCGACTCGAACGTACTGGGGTGTACATACACGGGTGGAGGTGTACATACACGGGGGTGGGACACGTACAGGGGTGGGGGTACGACTCGAACGTACTGGGGTGTACATAGACGGTGGTACGACACGTACAGGGGTGGGGGTAGGACTCGAACGTACTGGGGTGTACATAGACGGTGGTACGACACGTACAGGGGTGGGGGTATGACTCGAATGTACTGGGGTGTACATTGACGGTGGTACGACACGTACAGGGGTGGGGGTTCGACTCGAACATACTGGGGTGTACATAGACGGTGGTACGACACGTACAGGGGTGGGGGTTCGACTCAAACGTACTGGGGTGTACATTGACGGTGGTACGACACGTACAGGGGTGGGGGTACGACTCGTACGTACTGGGGTGTACATTGACGGTGGTACGACACGTACAGGGGTGGGGGTACGACTCGAACGTACTGGGGTGTACATAGACGGTGGTACGACACGTACAGGGGTGGGGGTACGACTCGAACGTACAGGGGTGTACATACACGGGTGGGGGTGTACATACACGGGGGTGGGACACGTACAGGGGTGGGGGTACGACTCGAACGTACTGGGGTGTACATAGACGGTGGTACGACACGTTCAGGGGTGGGGGTAGGACTCGAACGTACTGGGGTGTACATAGACGGTGGTACGACACGTACAGGGGTGGGGGTATGACTCGAACGTACCGGGGTGTACATACATGGGGGTCGGACACGTACAGGGGAGGGGGTTCGACTCAAACGTACTGGGGTGTACAGACACGGGTGGGGGTGTACATACAAGGGTGTGGGACACGTACAGGGGTGGGGGTACGACTCGAACGTACTGGGGTGTACATAGACGGTGGTACGACACGTACAGGGGTGGGGGTAGGACTCGAACGTACTGGGGTGTACATAGACGGTGGTACGACACGTACAGGGGTGGGGGTACGACTCGAACGTACTGGGGTGTACATTGACGGTGGAACGACACGTACAGGGGTGGGGGTTCGACTCGAACGTACTGGGGTGTACATAGACGGTGGTACGACACGTACAGGGGTGGGGGTTCGACTCGAACGTACTGGGGTGTACATTGACGGTGGTACGACACGTACAGGGGTGGGGGTACGACTCGTACGTACTGGGGTGTACATAGACTGTGGTACGACACGTACAGGGGTGGGGGTTCGACTCGAACGTACTGGGGTGTACATTGACGGTGGTACGACACGTACAGGGGTGGGGGTTCGACTCGAACGTACTGGGGTGTACATAGACGGTGGTACGACACGTACAGGGATGGGGGTACGACTCGAACGTACTGGGGTGTACATACATGGGGGTCGGACACGTACAGGGGTGGGGGTTCAATTTGAACGTACTGGGGTGTACATACACGGTGGTACGACACGTACAGGGGTGGGGGTACGACTCGAACGTACTGGGGTGTACATAGACGGTGGTACGACACGTACAGGGGTGGGGGTACGACTCGAACGTACTGGGGTGTACATACATGGGGGTCGGACACGTACAGGGGTGGGGGTTCGACTCGAACGTACTGGGGTGTACATAGACGGTGGTACGACACGTACAGGTGTGGGGGTTCGACTCGAATGTACTGGGGTGTACATACACGGGTGGGGGTGTACATACACGGGGGTACGTCTCGGACGTACGGGGGCGGGGGGGAGTGTTGGGCGCGTATGCGGGCACATGTCTCCATGGTTGCTATGGGAGTTCGGTGCAGACGGTGTTTTTTCCATACGGTTGTAACATCGGATGCACGGGATGGATCGTGATTCCTCGGTCGGACTTCACTTTTCCCATTTGTACGGTAAATCGTCCGAGGACGTGTCAGACACATTTTCCGACCCGAGGACGTGTGGGAAATCATTCCCGATGCGGTTCGTATGGACTTTTTACCATGCGAATCGTGATTGCCAGTTCGTACGGCACTTGTACGATTCGTACGGTAAAAAGACCGGATACGAGTCGCACGGGGAATTTTTTTACCGGATCGTAATCGGCACCTTAGTATGGGGAAATACACGGGCCCGGGTGAGCTGGCAAGTAGTAACCCTTCCCTATGACCGAGGCAGATATGGAGTTACCGATTTCCATTTATATTATTTAGTAGCACAGTGCAGCTACGCCCACGCTTGGTACCACCCAGATGCCAGAATTCCATACCTTCGCCCAGAAGCTGACCTCGTCCTCTTGGAGCGGCTGTCCGCCGTCCTCCCCAAAGGTCTCCCTAGAGACCCTAACAATATCCAAACAGTTTCTACAACCAGTTGGGCTTGGGAGAAGCTACGGCGAATTATACGCACTGCCCTTTTATATTCCACGGCCCTACCACTCCCCAATGCTCGCTGGCTACCACTTACAGGTGAGAAGATTGTACAGGGCACTTTAACCAAATTCGCAATCACGAAGGCGAGGGACTTGTTCCTAGGTGGACATGCCTTTATGGAAAGTGACGACACCCGCTTCCCTGACGCCATATTCATGGACGGGTTTCTGCTCTGGCGAGTCCACTCAGCGCTGCTTGCCACAATACCCTGTTTTTAGATAGAACCCGACTTGTTCGCCCCCTTGTCTCTGGTCATCGAGAGTGAACATGGCACCCACCTCATTTCAAAACTTTACAAAGCCTGCGCGAGGCTTGTTCCTGACGATGACGAAAAGATAAGAAGGGACTGGGAGGGGGACTTGGGCGGCCCGATCACGGACGACCAATGGACCGCTTGCTGCGGTCTCACCGAAGACCTAAACAGCAGACACAAACTGCTTCATTTTAAGTTCCTACGCAGGGTTTACAGCACACCGGCCAAAGTACACAAACTAGACCCGTCAAGACCCCATAGTTGCCGCAAATGTGGATCCTCTCACGCTGACTTTGCGTTCTTAGCATGGACTTACCCTCGTCTGCATCCGTACTGGAAGGCAGTTATTAAGGAACTGGGCGTCGTTATCTACATACCTCTTGACCCTGTCCCTGAGATCGTGCTCTTAGGCTACGTGGTCAGCTTTCCCAAAAAGCTCCGGAAGTTTGCCGCCCTCAGTTTATTGCTAACCAAGAGGGAGGTGGCAATACATTGAGGCCGTAAGACAGTCCCTATGGTACAGAGCTGGCTGAGAAGTTTGGTTCTTTGTAACACACGCAAAGATATGTACTCCATGACTGTTCCCTCTTCCTCCAGGTCTAGGGACATTTGGGGTCCGCTGAAAACTTACCTTACATCACGACAAAACGACACGACCACACAACTAGACCAAGGCATAGTGCCAACTGGGGTGGGTTGAAGACCCCTCCACTCACTGTACTACTGATATGCTACTTGCTAGATGTAATGGAGTGCTGCCATCTCTGAATTTACACTCACATTGTGACAGGTCCTGTCTGAAGACCTCATATAACATATTAAGGTGATACATGTCTTGTGCAAATATGGGCTTTGGAACATTGAACAGGGCAACCATTGTATATAAATCATATGTTGTTTTTGTATTATTGTACACCTGTAGATTTCTGAAACTGCAACTTTGTATTTTTCCTACCATGCAAGACTGTGTAAATTGATTACTGTGATGTTTCCTATGTGACAAAATTATAAAGTAAAACAAAAAAAAGTAGTATTTAATTTATGTTTATTTTTATATTTTAAATTATATATATTTTAAATTCGATATTTAATACAACTATATTATTGTAAACTATATTTTTTTCCTTCAATATTTTGTACTTACATATATAAGGATAGGGAGTGGATATTTTTGCATTCTATATTTTTACCTCGATATTTTTTACATTTACATTTTTGTGGTCGATATTCTGTCAGTGTACCTTTACCTATTGCAGGTTTTGATGGTTAACAAATTGTCGTGCTGCGAACTTCCAATCCCAGAATGCAACAATGAGGAAGTTGAGACCCTCACATGAACCCAATTGTTATCATGCAAATAAATGGATGGAAAGCGCGGCACACTGTAATTGTCACTAATTGGTCCATGAACAAGGACTAAAAAGTTTGAAATGCTTTGGGCCTCATCACAAAAATAGTCCCTGGATTGTTTGAAGATTGACAAGGAATGACGCTTGGAGTTGAGTGCGTCTCAGTTCTCTTTGGCAGAGGTGTGTGTTCATTGACATAACCACGTGTTTCAGGGACGTTATAGTTAGTTGGACATTTCACTCGTACAAAACCAGAGAAAGTCGGCCGTTATAGTTATTTGAGCTAACTATAAATCAAACCCCCGCAATGCACTGCTGATGACGTCACATATTACATCATTCATGACATGGTCAGCGACATCGCTGATGACGTTATAGTTAGAATTTAGAAGTAAAAAAACCTTTGAAATTCACTACAAAATCAAAGGTTACAGTGACGTTATAGTTAGGCTGACATTTTACTCATACTAAAACAGAGAAATTCAGCCGTTATAGTTAGCTGAGCTAATTATAACTCACGCCCTCGCAATGCACTTATTATGACCTCACATTTTACATCACTCATGACATTGCCGCGAGGCCTCCCTAAGAAGGCTGATTTTGGCCCATGGGACCCCGTCCCCAGGCCTTTATTATTATTTTTTTATTCAAAGAGAGGGAGCCAAGCCACCCCCTGGGCCATTTTCAGCCCCAGGTAATCCATCACCGGGGGCCTGCCCCCTTTTTTTAATTATTTTTTTTTTAAAGGGAGGGTGGCTGCATGGCCCCCCTATCTAGATCAATTGCGGCCCTGGGGACCCCATTTCCTGGGGTCAGGCCTTTTAAAAATAAATAAAACAGGAGGGGAGCCGAGCGGCCCCTCTTCCCAAGCCATTTTTGGCCACTTCGTTGAGGAACGTGGGGGAGCCTATTGGCCCCCATGGTCCCTGCTGGCTCCCCACCTCCTGCGGGAGCGGACATTGCTTTGAGACCCAGGGAGCTGCTTACATGCAGCTCCCTGGATCTCAAAGCAATGTCTGTTTCCCTGCTCACTTGATAACGGGCAGGGAAACAGACATGCTCTGCTTTCAGCAAGCGAGAACATTTTGTGCTCTCCCCTGAAAGCAGAGCACAGCAATGTCCTGGGGGTGGGCACCCTGGGACATTGGTCGAATTGGTCCTGGGAGGGTGGTGGTCCCCAAGATCATGTAGGGCCCCTGGAGGGAGGCCACGTGGCCCCCCTCCTTTGTGAATTATGCCCTGAGGAGGTGGTCCCCAGGGCCGGGGATCGCAACAGACCCCCTAAATAATTGTATTTGTGTCCTAGGGAGGTGGCAGTCCCCAGGGCAGCAGGGGAGGCCTGGCCTGGCCTCCCCCGCATTACTTAAAAAAAAAACCAGTGTGCCCCAAGGAAGTGGTGGTACCCGGTGCAGGGGGGATCTGCGAGGCCCCCCCATATTATTGAAATTATCCCCTGGGTGGTGGCGGTTCCCAGGGCTGTGAGCGGGCCAGCATACATAATAAAAAGTGCCCTGGGGAAGTGGTGGTCCCTGGGGCTTTGATAAGCTCTAGGAGGGGGGCCTCGTGCACCCCTCCTGTATTTATTACATGCCTGAGGACCTGGGCCATTAGGGGGTTATTTACAAGCAAGCTCGGGAGCCGAAGCTTGATTTAAAAAAAAAATGCAGTGAATTCACGACTTCGTGGCAATATTTAAAAAAAATGCTTTTATGGCTTGGTTGTCACGGTATTCCTACACTGCCCCCTTTCCTTTATATTTCGCTTTTTTGGGGGATTCGGTAAATTCGAGTCCTAAAATGGCAGTCAACACTCCCTGGTTGAAGTGTCGGCAGTCAATCAGAGCGCTGCATTTCCATGCATGAGCTCGTGTTTTTTCACGACCAAAGATATATCTATGTTTTTCTTGTGAAATTTAGCATTAACTGCTTAATGGATCTACACCAAATATGCAAAAAGCACTTCCTTGAACCAACATCTACCTCCCTGTCAAATTTGGTTTAAGTCCGTCCAGCGGATCGGGCTGTAGGTGTGGCTAAAGTTTCCTATGGGAATTAACATTACAAATACACCCTTATTTAGTGCCCCAATTTCTCTGTACCCACTGCATTGATAACCCTCAAACTTTCCATGACACACAGAACCTACCAGGACACTTTTTTGGGAACATTTTGTGAAGATTGATCAAACGATGCCAAGTCAAAAAATTCTTTTCCTATGGAAACATGGTCCTAAATATAACTACCTACGGACGACCACGAGTAGATAATACCTACTAGCGGTCAGAAAGGAAACTGGCCGGTCATTCTGGCTGGCATTCAACAGGCTCGAAGAGCCAGTCCGCATGTCGGAAGCCAGCAAGTAATCTCAAGGGCAGGTCTTTCCGTCATTGAGATTACGATCACCGTTTTCCACATGGTTTCCATGCCGGTCTGTCTGACCTGGAAACCATGTTGCAAGCATGTTTGTGGGCCCTCAGCTGAGCCCCCTTTGGAGCGGGCACTGTTGACCCTTGCACCTTTTGACAGGTAATTTGAGGTGCCTGCCACGGGGTGCAGAGGTAAATCCCACCTCAAATTTCACTATGGGAGCATGCATTATGGCCAGTTTACGGCCGTAATGCATGCTCCCATTGTGAAATATAGGAATGCGACTGAACACTTCGGGAGCATCCTAAAAGGCGGTCGCGATCGCCTACCGGGTTTCGGTCGGTCCCAGGACCGATTTAGTGTCATCATAATGAGCCACCAGGACAAAAGTTAGTTTAGATGATGTGTGGAAGGAATTGGGGTGATTCATCAAGTGGGGGCCGAGAAAAGGAGGGGTCAAAACGCTTTTTCCCCATGCAATGTTTATGGGGATTTTGCCATTTTTAGACATGGATACAGCCTGAACCGCTGAACAGAATTACACTAAATTTGCCAGAAAGCTAGATGTAGAAAGAGCCCTCTTTGTATTTTTGTTTAAATCTATTTAGTCGTTTCAGAGTTATTAAAGTAAAAAGATCTTTCAAAGACCTACCCACGAGGTATCTGGGTGTACCAGTGGGGGATTTACCTGAAAAGCAAGGCACTGACTGGCTGGCCACAACCTGGTAGTAAAGTTGCAGCCACCATTTTGTTTCTTGGCTGAGCCCCTGGGGAGAAAACATAAATAAAAATATACATAACGAGTCAGGATAGAGGAATCCTGACCCCATAGGACACATGGAGGGGTCTCTGAACGACCCCTAATGGGCAAAGAATAGCCCAATTTTTGTCTTTGGAGCGATCTGTGGATCCACGGATCCACCCTGGTGCACCGCATGGCCCCCAGTGAAAATCTGCGATGGAACTGCAGATCTGAAGCCCAATGGGAAATAAAATTAACTCACTCACACACGATATTCCCACCTCACATGGCCGAAGGCACGGCGTGGGGTTGGGTGCATGCAGGAGGGGTAAACTTATGGGTTCCATTCAGTACACCTGGAGAAATAAACATGGTGAGAAGGTTGGTAATGGGTAGATGTCCCTGAGAAGGCTACCCTCATGAGGATGTCTGCTTTGTGCTGCAGCTTGTATATGAGAAGGCAGGTTCATGGAAGGGTCTGTGGGGCAGATCAGAAAATCAGCCAAAACCCTTGGGGCCTGATAAAGACCTGCCAGTCCCCTCCAACAGAGCAAAAAAGTAATATCTGATGTCATCATATCACCACCAAGATGAGCACTCACTTTGAGACCCTCAGACACCCACCGGAGACCCTACGTTGGGTTATCCTTGAAGCACACCCACAATTAACATCAGGGGGACTGTTCAAACTGTAACGAAGGTGGGTGCACCGTTTAGCCACTGACCAACATGGACTAAACGATGCATCCCATGGGGCACATTAAATAGAACCTAATCTTGAGTTTCAAGCACACACGTAACTCTGATCTTTACGATCAACGAGGTTGGAGTACACCACCAAAATAGTTAGATAACTCCAAGAGGGCCACCATACACCATATCTCTGTATACCATCTGTTTCGTGGCCATATGCTAAGCAATTATGTGATACCTACAGCACTGACTTCAGACATTATTCTCTTGGAATGGGCTGTTTACAGGCCACACAAACATCCTCTAATATGGCCGCCGTTATTGCTTAAAACATTCACACAAGATGGCGCCCATTTTTGACTACTACTTTCAGTGGTTTGCCCTCTAGCTGTTGCACGCCAGTGACTGGTGACCTCCCTGACCCCAGAACTGGCATACTATATCATCGGAGGACACATGGAGAATGGTACCATCCTGGTTCCGGTGGCGTGGGGTAGGTCTACCGCTCGCAACGCGACCAAAAATCTTGAGTATTTCTTCTGGGTTTTTTTTTTGTGTTGAGATTTTCTATTAGCATTTCAGAATAATTAAACAAAAACAAGAACACTCAAATACAAGTAATAAGGGTAAGGATCATATGATAGAGATTAAAAAGTAAATTCATATATAAAACAATATTTAATATTATGCTATCTAGGACAATAAATATATATAACAATATATAAAGGAAAGAGTGAAAAAGCATACGCAATAAAGTTTTAAAAACGAAATGATAACAAATACAAACATGTTAAGAAAGTAAAAAAGGATTCCATATCTGTGAAAATAACTCTAGTTGATCTTGAATATTATATCTAATCCTTTCATGCGAAGCATTTTGAATCATAGCAGATAACCAGGACTCTTGAGATGGTGGAGTGGAAGATTTCCATTGTCTTAATATACAGATTTTAGCAGTTGCAAGCGCGGTATGTAGGAAACGAGATTGTGGTTTAGAAAGAGTGGGAACATTTCTGAAATCATGTAATATAATATTAGCTGAGGAGAGGGGTAAATGCAGTGAGATAGACTTATGTAAGGTCTGACCTATGTAAGACCAATAATGTTTAACCAATGGACACGTGCAAAGAATATGAACAATATCACATCCAGAAGCATTACATCTCCAACAATTGGAATGCGGTAACAAGCCTGCCTTATATAATCTAACCGGAGACCAATGCCAGTCATGTAGAATTTTAAATAAGCAAAACTTTAAACGAGCTTCTCGAGCTCCCTTATCCAAACCATCTGGTATATTCATCCATTCCATATCTGAAAAAGAAGTCTGTAAACGTGTTTGCCATTTATGTCGGAGATCGCAGGATAATGGGTGTGAAAATAATTGAGATGTAATTGTTTTGTAGAGACCTGAAATGACACCTTTCTGTTTGCCCCAAATTTGTAAATAAAACACTATTGGTGATATAGATAATGACCAAGGTGTGGCACCAAGAGCTTTGAGAAGAGATTTTCTAAGTTGATCGTATTTGGCATGCTGCAGCGGGGGTAAGTTGAATTCATCCGTTAACTGTGATAGAGGTTTAAGATCCCCGTCATGGAGAATTTGGTCTAGTGTGAGAATGCCTGCCGATTTCCATTGAGGCCATAGAAAGCTTCTACCTTTAATGCGTATTCTGGAGTTGTTCCATATAGGAGCCTTTACATGTAAACGAGAATTAATGCCCAAGATACGATGCGCTCTTTGCCATATCTTACGCATTGCAGACAATAGGGGGTTACGTGGATCTATTCGGCTTGAACCAGATCCATATAAAACTGCAAGACCATTTGTTGCAGAGAGAAGATGTCGCTCAACATGGACCCAATGTGGTGTATTTAAATTATCTTGGAGCATGTATAAGAGCTGTGATAAATGCAAGGCAATGGTATAATGTTCAATGGAGGGAAGACTGAGACCACCATAGGAATGATGAGCATTTAATTTATGTATAGCCAGACGAGGTTTAATAGAACCCCATATGAAAGATTTAATTTTGGAATCTATAAGGCGCAATGTGGATAAGGGAACATGAAGAGGAAGCATACCAAGAATATAAAGAAAGCGCGGTAACGTAACCATCTTCACCGTTTGAACTCTACCCCATAAAGACAGACCCAGCAGTTTCCATTTATCAAAATCTCGTTGCATCTGAATGATTAAAGGCCCTAAATTATCTGATACCATGGCATCCAATCCCTTATTTACCAAGATACCTAAATATTTTAACCGAGAAGGTTGCCAATGAAATGGATATCCCTGTATCACATCCCTTGAGGTGCCATCTGAAATGGGAAGTGCTTCACTCTTATCCCAATTTATTTTATACCCAGAAAAAGAAGAAAATTCCTCTATAATTTGAAGTAACGATGGTAAAGATCTGTTTAAATCAGTAATAGTGAGCAGTATATCATCCGCATATAGATAAAGTTTAGATTCACCCACCGGTAAGGAAATACCAACCACATTTGAAGATTGCCGAATAGCGGCCGCTAAAGGTTCAATGGCTAATAAAAATAAAAGCGGGGAGAGGGGGCATCCCTGGCGGGTGCCTCGCTGTATAGTAAAAGTATCGGAAGTAAATCCTCCACAATTGACCAGTGCAGTGGGTTGTTCATATAACAATTTAATCTTTCTTATAAATTGTTCTCCCAAACCAAATTTTTCTAAGATTAGGAATAAATAATCCCACTCCACTCTATCAAATGCCTTTTCAGCGTCTAATGATAATGCCAAAGCATCATCCTGTAAAGATTTAGCAGTATGCAGAGTGTGAGCTAGGGAGCGTAAATGATTTCTGGAAGATCGACCAGGTACAAAACCCACCTGGGTATTATGAATGAGAGAGGGAATAACTCTGCGCAGACGAGAAGCAAGAATACTAGCTAGAATTTTAATGTCACAGTTAAGAAGTGAAATGGGACGATAACTGCTACAAAGAAGTGGATCTTTTCCTGGTTTTGGTAAAACTGCTATTACTGCTTTATTAGATATATAACCTAAGGTGGAAGTACGTTCGGCTTCTTGAAATGCCGCATGCAAACAGTCTATAATTTTATCTCCGGACCAGCGATAAAACTCTGCTGGAAAACCATCCTCTCCTGGTGCTTTGTGATAAGGAAGTTTAAGGATAGCGTGAGAAATCTCTTCTTTACCAATGTCTTCATCCAGTATGGATCTATCTTCATCAGAAAGAGATGGTAGTTCTAATCCATTTAAAAAAGACAACATTTTACCCTGATCTATATGGGCATCTGGAGTGTATAAAGATTTATAGTATGTGGCAAATTCATTAGCAATATCCTGAGGACATGTTAACATGGAACCCTTAGAGGATTGTAAAGCAGGGATAGCCATAGCAACCTCTCTTTGCTTCAATTGTGCTGCTAGAAGTCTACCCGCTTTTTCACCCTGTTCATAATGTCTTCCTTTCATTTTTTGTAAGGCATATTCCGCCTTGGAGGTGAAAAGAGAATTTAATGCCATGCGTGATTGTTCCAGTAATTTTCGATTTTGTAAAGTAGGGCTTTTAGTATATAAACGTGTGAAATTGGTAATGTCTTGTTTCAATTGATTTTGTTTAGCAATATTTTGTTTGTTGAACTGGGCTGCATCTCGCATAAGTCTACCACGAATATCAGCTTTAGCAGCAGCCCATATGACCCTGTGAGAATTTACTGAATTTTGATTAAATGTGAGATAATCATGAAGATGTTCTTGTAATTGTTTTTTACCAAGGGGTGTTTTATGACGTTGGATGTTCATTCTCCAGGGTTTACGACCTGGTTTGGGTGTCCCAGTCTGTAGGCACAAGAGGACCGGAGAATGATCAGAGATGGATGCCTCCAAAATACAAGAATCTTGGATTGATTGGACCGTTCTTTGAGAAATTAAAAAGTAATCCAATCTTGATAAGGTGCCATGGGAGGGAGATGTGAATGTATATTCAACATCATTTGGCTGTGATAAGCGCCAATGATCTATAAGGCCGTTGTCTGCAATGATATCATTCATAAGGGCTCTGTCCGCTGCATTATTCTTATCAAGAGGTCCAGTTTTGTCCAAAACTGGATCTCTCACCAGGTTCCAATCGCCTCCGATGATGTATTGTGAGGCATCAATCTCCGACAGCAAACGATTCAAACGTAGAAAGAAATCTTTTTTAGCACCAGTAGGAGCATAAACTGAACCCACATATATATGAATATTACCAATGCACATTTTTGCAAAAACATATCTGCCTTGTGAGTCTTCCCATGTTTTAAGTACACGAACTGGTAATGTTTTTCTGATAAAGATTGCTACCCCACATTTTCGAGTAGGGCCTGCTTCTGAAGAAGACCCATTGCTGATACTACTGTGGATAACTTTACCCACCCAATCTCTACGAAGTTTTTCAGACTCGAGTGTATTTAGATGAGTCTCTTGAAGAAGAGCCACATCCAACTTTTTAGATTGTAAATAGGAAAGAACCTTCTTCCGTTTGATATAGTGTGTTAATCCATTGACATTCCAGGATATAGCAAATAAATCATGAGCAAGGACCATGTTAGAAATAAAAATAAATAAATAAAATAAAATTTAAAAAAAAAAAAACTTGCAAAAAGATGTGATGGAAATGGATATAGAAGAGGAAAGGAAAAAAGCCACCAATAAGAAAGATAAATAAAGATAAAGTATAGAAAGCAAATAAAGAAAGATTTATAGACTACAAAAGAATAATAGAAAGAGTATAATAGAATAACAATAGACTTTTAACCGCTGGTCTGGGCGCACTATAGCACCGCTCTGGGCCGGGACTCCATTAATAAGGAAAATCCAGGGCTAGAACATTTAAAGAGAGAAAAAAGAAGGAAAAAATTTAAAGTGGCCAATAACATTGATATGAGAAGCTAGGAAAGAAAACCCTGAAAGAATAAAATAAAGTCAAAATAGAAAATATGAACTAAGCTGGTAAGGAATATAAAGGGATATAAAATCTGCCCTTTAAAGGATAGCATATTAAGAGAGCATAACATTTATATTATAACATTTTGGAAATATATTAGAAGATTTAAGTCATAGTAAACTAAATATTGATAAAGATATTGGATTTGAAATATATAAATATCTAAGAATAGGTCAAATAGTCATCATAGATAAAATAACTATATTGCATGTGATAGATAAATCATGCACTAATAACCCATAAAGGACATCATCAAGAAATATAATAGTAGTGAATAATCAAAATCCATAACCTAAATAATAGCCCTAATAAAAAATAAGCATGAAAAGTTAATACTGAGACATTTTGATGACTAATATATGTAAAATGCTACAGAGTTGTGACTATCTATTCATAAATACAGGAAAATAAATAGAACATTCCAAAAGGACAAGAGAATTTAACCAGTAAAACAGCACAGAGATCATCTATATTTGTCAATTAGAGAGACATAAGCAAAAGTACCTGCAACCTATGGCTTGATAAGTTATATAGGAGCCATGACATCAAAATTATTTCTCATTAGAGGCAGACTTTAGAGGAGAACGGGACTTATCTCGACGTTGTTCCTGAGTTAAGGTGGAGACAGTGTTTAAGGCGGAAGATGTATCATCTTGACTGCGAATAGACCGTTCAAATTCTCTGCCTCTTTGACGGGATTCATGTAGATTGCGACGCATGTCATCCACAGATGTGGGAATAGTTTGAGGATTCCGAGAAGGAGCAGGGGTAGAAGCAGACTGCGTGTCCATGTCTTGAGATGTCATGTCAACCAAAAAACGTTGTAATTCATCTGGATTGTAGAAGTCTCTGGTGTCCCCATTCTTAGAGACTCGAAAGCGTGCTGGATCAAACAAACCATACTTAATGTCTAATTTCCTCAATTGAGGTCTCATGGAGAGAAACGCTTTCCTTCTTTCATTGGTGTCACGGGAAAAATCAGCTGCCAATCGTATTTCATAACCTTCATAAGAGTAGGAACCCTGAGTACGTGCTGCTATCAGTAGTTGTCGAACTTGCTCATGCCTTTGGAAACAAGCAATAAGGGGTCTTGGACGTGTGTCTTTACCGTGCCGTGGATGACCTAATCGATGTGCTCTCTGGATCTCAAGCGGTAGATCGAACTGTATGCCAACTAATTTAGGGAGTACATCACACAAAAAGGCTCTGGTATTCTGGCCTTCAATTTTTTCTGGAAATCCAAAAAAACGAATATTGTCTCTTCTGCTGCGGTCTTCTAAATCCACTAATTTACTACGCAGAAAAGGAAGTTCTTCATCTCTAGACTGCGTTGATGCGATTTTATTTTCAACAATTGTCAAACGTTGATCAAGACCCTCTGTTTTAGCATGGAATAGTGCTATGTCAGCTCGTATTGATTTAGTTTCTGAGGTAAGAGATGAAATGTTTATATCCATGTCTGTTAGCCGACAGCTGATTGTTGAAATTTCTTGGAAAAGACGATCCATGGCAGCATTGGATACCGCCAAGGAAGTATTATGTGCCTTATTAGAAGTTGATGCAGTGGAGTTTTTTCCAGACATCTTGCGTGGTTGTTTTAATACATCAGCAAATAAAAGTGAATGAGATGGTGTGTTTCCACTCTTGTTATTAGACATTCACTTCTAACTTCAAATGTCGGGGAATATTTAAAACTGCAGACAAACAACCCTTCAAGTAGAGCGATCCAAAAAGCAAGATATAATCAAGTGCTACTGGAGTCAAAAAGCATTGAGGAAAATATCGCAGCAGTTTTATGTAGATTAGAAAAGTAAGCAACCAGTAAACCTGCAGCTGAAAAATCTCCTTATTTTAATGAAAATTATCATGAGAGAAATACTTAAGTTGTGAGGAGAAAAATAAATGAGGAGTTTGCGCTATATGAATAGCATTGATGCATATTGATGTACATGCAGACAGCATTAAACCTTTCAGGGAATGCTGGAAAAATCACTGCAACAATGATTTCCCTCACTTTCTTTCAGTAATAATCCTCATGTGAGAGAAAAAAATGCAGATTGCGCAATTCTCCACTTTGATTATGTTAAGCCTCAAGTGGAGTTGTCATTCATCATATATAAAATATGAGACCGGGAATATTACATCCAGACTGAGGCCTGCAACACTTGTAGCCCAATTAGCAGGTAAGCAGTGAATATAATGTGCTATCAACTCACTTCCTTTTTTAACATATGTCTGTACACTGATTACTTTTAGCCAAAAGTAAAGCTGCCTTTTTTCATAAATACATTTTCCATTGTTAGTCCATTTAGCAGAGGAGTCAGCAGGAATACAAGTCACACATGCTCCAGGAAACATAAATTATTACTGGGCCCGGCAGCCATGTGTTGAAGCAATGTTTCTTATTTCACTGAAGCAGTTGAAAAAAGCTTAACCTTAACCCAGAGAACATAAATTACTGCTGGGCCTGGCAGAAGTGTATTGAAACAATGTTTCTTGCTTGAAAAGGAACTGTGGAAAAATGCTTAAAAAGGCAACTTAATAATATGAGACAGCAGAATTTCTTTAAATTGTTGTATTAGCAGTGAATTGTGAGTGGTTTTTTCCTCAGAATACAACACTTCAGTTATAGATGATTATAAAAAGGGCTGGTTTACCTCATGAAGAAAAAATGTTTTTGACCGGGAATGTTTCCTCCAGCCAAGGCCCGGCAAGCCACAATGTATCCACACTTCAGAAAAGCCCGTTAGAGATGGTCTAGCAGGACAGAATTTTCACAGCTGACAGCTTCAATGTTCTGATTGCTCAGAAATGCCAAAAGAACATCCTTAGACACCTGCAAATAGATGTTCAGTTAATTTGAGTGCCGGACCAGAGCAGAGCCTCACAGTTAGGCGGCCATCTTCCTACGTGGCCAGACCACGCCCCTCTTCTGGTTTTTTAATGTTCCCGTGGAACCTCTCAACCCTCGGTGAGAAGGTGAGTATGGGTGCCTCATTTACCGCTAATGCATTAGCAGGGATACGCCACACTCCCAAGAGATACTTTACCGTTTGACCTGTAAGCACATGGGATGATGCCCCACTCCTCAACATTTCCTCCAGCCGTACCGATCACCTCGATGTGGTGCGGCGGGGTCGGAATGCGGGACGGAGCCCTATTCCATGCGTGGGCTCGCCGCGTATGGAGTCCGCTTGCCGTGATCAGTGTCCCTCTCACATGTGGTGCTGGGTATAATCCCCGGCCACCTTCCACAAGCGGCTGACAGCTTGATACTTTACGGGCTACCCGCCCGTAATCACCATTAGCAATTCTCGCTCCAAATTCCGACCCTATTATCTCTTTTCTCAGGACACTAAATTCATGTGTCTTGAAGCTGTCGGATACTGATGGGGCCAGGCTACTTCAGCCTTTAGGTGAGCATTGAGGCACTTAAAGCATCAAAGCTACTTTTTTAATGCAGTACACCTTACTTGATTTTAACGCTTGCACCAATTTTAACTCACAAACATCATCACTACTATGACGTTACCTTGCACTTACTGTTTGCACCTGATGGGTCACTGGAATGTAATTGAGAGAGAGTTGTTCCCAACAGGAAAGTCACTATGATAAATGCTTAATCATGTTATATGTTCTTCATAGGTCGTCCATCACATCTTTAGGTAATCCTTTTCCCTTTAGATATTTTTCATGGTAATTCTAGGTTAGTTAACCCAAATACCATGGTGTGTAGATTTAAGATACATGACTTGGTCCTGAAGAATTGCCGCTTGATCAGACAGACAATAAGGCATGAAATATGTTGACCACTTAGAGCAGAGCGCAACACCATGAACATAGAATCAGGTAGTCACCACTCCTATCTTTTTAATCAGGTAGGAAGCCAGTCACAATAAAATTCTCTTTTTTGGACTTCCTTACCTGTTTTAATCCAACATATTCACTTCATCTACACCCCTTTTTCTTTAGGCCCCTTACACCCACAGCACCTTATGGCAAGGAAAAAAGATCTCCACTAAGAGCCCCTCATTGGGTGCCCGTTGGGTATTGCAGCGCCGACCTGACGAGGAGCAAGCCCGATGATGAAGCATGACACCCAGCTGGCTGGGTGTGTGAGGGCCCTAATTCCGAAAGGGCGGAATCCCCTTTCGCTCCTTTCACTATAGGATCACCTATTATTCCTGTGGTTACACCCTCCTCCCCATTACATTGACCCACTGAGGAACTGCATACCCTTTTTGATATTGTTATTGTCTAGGCATGTATGCTGGACCTTAGAAAAGCCCATAGTCCCCTTTATTGGATTGAGTCCCCTCCAACTGCCAAGTGAGAACATTCTTATGAATCCCAAGTACCTTCTCTTCTCGCTGCCAATCTAGAGTAAGGTAACTAGGGTTCATGTAATCTGCGTTCCTTGAGTGACAGAGGAGATGTTTGAGCAGAAGATTTTGACCACTCGGAACTTTGGTTGTACCATGCATTCCAGTGTGGGATAGATGCAACAATCTCCTTGTTCTGAGGAGGCACAGTGGATATTAGAGACACAACAGGCAGGTGGATTGAGTCTAGACCTTGGAGGACTGGCCCCAAGCCTTGGCTGGAGCACTGTCTGTGGTCCGATGAAAGATCTTTTTAGCAGTGGTATGCAGGAGTCTGTGCAGGGCTTCTGGGTGAGTGTAAAAACCACCCTGGGTCACAAAATGGAGCTGTAGACTAGGTCCCATGCAGTGGGCCAGCTGACAAAACCTCCCAAAGCTATGGAGTTGTGGAACTTATCCTGTGCACTTTGTGACATCATGGAGAGGAAATGGAGCACATGCCAAGGGCAATGCACCCTGGGTGGGCTGCAACTCTGGCCAGAACTTGGAAGAGTTTTCCCCACATCTAAGGAGTAGAACCCTCATTGGGCTTGGGGTGCCCCATCCTGGGCATTGTGTGGCAACCATGGCTACTGGCTGATGATCATGACTAAGCAGTAGCATTGTGCCTACTTCTGGAGTTCTCAGTCACTCATTTGTTTTGATCTGGTTACCCTGGAGGGACCCAGCAGGCGTCATGGATCCTAAAGTCTCCATTGTCACACCCTCTTGACTAGTGAGGGGATCTGGTTGGTCCTGAGCTCCCACCAATATCAATATGTAGTAAGGTAACTATGCATTACTGTAATCTGTGTACCCTGAATAACAGAGGGGGACATTTAAGGGAATTTGCCTGATATCCTGGAGCCGTAGCTGGTATAAATACTTCACTTATCTGGACTGCCATTGCTGCATAGCCATCTGGTTGCAACATTTATTTCTTCTGGTGAATGGCAGGATGGTTGGCCTTAAAATCTGGGGATGTGGTTATACAGTGCAGTTCAATAGGAAATCAACAGGTCTTTCTGCTTGGACTCAAGAGGTATACTGGGCATGGATGAACATACCAGGCTGTGGTGGCTGGAGCATGTGCCCTGCATGAGAGGTGCACGGCCCGCTGAAGTTCTCTCTGAGGTCCAGTAAGAGCTTTTGATCCCAGAGGACCCGGGAATCCATGAAAAGCTTCAGGATGCATTGAATGAGTTCAAGGTCTGCCAAGGACCAGTTATTAGAGCCCAAGCTTCGGGCCTGTAGGTGCCACAAGAGCAAAGTGCTCAGAAAAACGGGGCACAATAATGATGTCCCCTAGCCAGTCCAATTGCCAGCATTCTGCATTCTGTCCATCAACTGTTGTTTTTGCATTTGACACCCCGAGTGGGACGGGTATGCTCAGACGTGGATCCCGTGCTCTCCATGCCACTGGAATCAAGCTATCCTGGCTGAAGAGGGGTGAAACCCCGAAACTGGTCCTAGGATGCCTGTTTCCAGTCCAGGGAATACCTGGCTTGGCAGTTCGGGCTGGACTGTTCCCATGAGGCACAGGGTCAAGACTGATTTGCATATGGCTGGGTTCAAACTGGAATGGCATGGTGAGCAAAAAAATGATGGATTTAGGCCCAGATCTCTGTACTGGGGTGAATGTATGACATTGTTCTGCATTCTGTCTATCGATCTGTTGTTTTAGCATTTGTCACCCCGAGTGGGACGGGTATGCCCAGACGTGGGTCCCGTGCTCTCCATGCCACTGGAATCAAGCTATCCTGGCTGAAGAGGGGTGAAACCCTGAAACCGGTCCTAGGATGCTTGTTTCCAGTGCAGGGAGGACCTGGCTTGGCAGTTCGGGATGGACTGTTCCCATGAGGCACAGGGTCAAGACTGATTTGCATATGGCTGGGTTCAACCTGGAATAGCATGGTGAGCAAAAAAACGATGGATTTAGGCCCAGATCTCTGTACTGGGGTGTATGTATGACATTGTTATGCATTCTGTCCATCAACTGTTGTTTTTGCATTTGTCACCCTGAGTGGGATGGGTATGCCCAGACGTGGGTCCCGTGCTCTCCATGCCACTGGAATCAAGCTATCCTGGCTGAAGAAGGGTGAAACCTCGAAACCAGTCCTAGGATGCTTATTTCTAGTCCAGGGAGGACCTGGCTTGGCAGTTCGGGCTGAACTGTTCCCATGAGGCACAGGGTCAAGACTGATTTACATATGGCTGGGTTCAAACTGGAATGGCATGGTGAGCAAAAAAACGATGGATTTAGGCCCAGGTCTCTGTACTGGGGTGAATGTATGACAGTGTTCTGCATTCTGTCCATCAACTGTTGTTTTTGCATTTGTCACCCCGAGTGGGACGGGTATGTTCAGACGTGGGTCCCGTGCTCTCCATGCCACTGGAATCAAGCTATCCTGGCTGCAGAGGGGTGAAACCCCCAAACCGGTCCTAGGATTCTTGTTTCCAGTCCAGGTAGGACATGGCTTGGCAGTTCGGGCTGGACTGTTGCCATGAGGCACAGGGTCAAGACTGATTTGCATATGGCTGGGTTCAAACTGGAATGGCATGGTGAGCAAACAAACTATGGATTTAGGCCCAGATCACTGTACTGGGTTGAATGTATGACATTGTTCTGCATTCTGTCCATCAACTGTTGCTTTTGCATTTGTCACCCCGAATGGGACGGGTATGCCCAGACGTGGGTCCCGTGCTCTCCATGCCACTGGAATCAAGCAATCCTGGCTGAAGAGGGGTGAAACCCCAAACCGGTCCTAGGATGCTTGTTTCCAGTCCAGGGAGGACCTGGCTTGGCAGTTCGGGCTGGACTGCTCCCAGGAGACACAGGGTCAAGACTGATTTGCATATGGCTGGGTTCAAACTGGAAATGCATGGTGAGCAAAAAAACGATGGATTTAGGCCCAGATCTCTGTACTGGCGTGAATGTATGACATGGTTCTGCATTCTATCCTCAACTGTTGTTTTTGCATTTGTCACCACGAGTGGGACGGGTATGCCCAGACGTGGGTCCCATGCTCTCCATGCCACTGGAATCAAGCTATCCTGGCTGAAGAGGGGTGAAACCCCGAATCTGGTCCTAGGATGCTTGTTTCCAGTCCAGGGAATACCTGGCTTGGCATTTCGGGCTGGACTATTCCCATGAGGCACAGGGTCAAGACTGGCTGAAGAGGGGTGAAACCCCGAAACTGGTCCTAGGATGCTTGTTTCCAGTCCAGGGAATACCTGGCTTGGCAGTTCGGGCTGGACTGTTCCCATGAGGCACAGGGTCAAGACTGATTTGCATATGGCTGGGTTCAAACTGGAATGGCATGGTGAGCAAAAAAACAATGGATTTAGGCCCAGATCTCTGTACTGGCGTGAATGTATGACATGGTTCTGCATTCTATCCTCAACTGTTGTTTTTGCATTTGTCACCCCGAGTGGGACGGGTATGCCCAGACATGGGTCCCATGCTCTCCATGCCACTGGAATCAAGCTATCCTGGCTGAAGAGGGGTGAAACCCCGAAACTGGTCCTAGGATGCTTGTTTCCAGTCCAGGGAATACCTGGCTTGGCAGTTCGGGCTGGACTGTTCCCATGAGGCACAGGGTCAAGACTGATTTGCATATGGCTGGGTTCAAACTGGAATGGCGTGGTGAGCAAAAAAACGATGGATTTAGGCCCAGATCTCTGTACTGGGGTGAATGTATGACATTGTTCTGCATTCTGTCCATCGATCTGTTGTTTTTGCATTTGTCACCCCGAGTGGGACGGGTATGCCCAGACGTGGGTCCCGTGCTCTCCATTCCACTGGAATCAAGCTATCCTGGCTGAAGAGGGGTGAAACCCTGAAACCGGTCCTAGGATGCTTGTTTCCAGTCCAGGGAGGACCTGGCTTGGCAGTTCGGGCTGGACCTTTCCCATGAGGCACAGGGTCAAGACTGATTTGCATATGGCTTGGTTCAAACTGGAATGACATGGTGAGCAAAAAAACTATGGATTTAGGCTCAGATCTCTGTACTGGGGTGAATGTATGACATTATTCTGCATTCTGTCCATCAAATGTTATTTTTGCAGCAACAAAAAACAAGCCCTAATACTGCCACATGAGGCCAGGTAAACTTTGCGATCAACTCCCACTGAGGGCCGACAGGGTAACCAATGCTCTGCCTCCACTCTAAGAAGTGGGTGTCTCCTCAGAGAAATCACTGTTAGCTGTGGAGTGAGCAGAAAGAACTAGGACAAACACAAAGGTTTCAAGAATCTTCAGGCTGACTGCACTCACTCTCATGCTGGGCCATAGAAAAGGAGAGAAAAGTAGAAACGCCTCACTTAAAAGACATGGTGCGCCACCCGCAGTGCATTCTCTCACACACTGGATCTACAAAGAGGTATCAGAGTGGCATGGATCAGGGTGAGCTCCCACAATAGGCCTCAGCAGACTTCAAGGAGAATGGTGGCAGCTGGCAGAGCAAATGTGGAGGGACAGCCGTGATTGGGTCCCGACTCAGGCAGGCAGAAACAGCCCTCCCCTGGCACCTAACACACAGAAATGTTGATGAAGAACACAGCCAGATTACCTCTACAGCTGAAACCGACACAGCAGAAGGTGGTTAGTTCTATAATTATTCAGGGGTGATGTTGGTTGCTGCCCCCTGCGCAGCAGTTATTCATTCACAGTATATAATAATTAGTCAGTTCACAAGAGACTTTGGTCAAATCTTCACCTTTTGGTACCAACACCAAGCTTATCACAAGGCTCTCAATCATCTCATATGCCAGCCAGTGGTCATTTTTCACCAACATTATAAAATAGGAACATTCAACTGAACCAAATCAAAGAGAGGGGAATACAACTGGAACAGTGAGGGAGTAAACTACAGAACTATTATAATACATTTCTTTTGAAAATAATGTCTTTACTTCAGCAAGCTGATAACGCTTTTCAATCTTCTACAATATTCAAACACTTTTCCTATTTTAACCAGGTAATACAAATGCCTTGTCTGAAAGGATACAATCTTGACATTATCCTTTAAATAGCTGTTTGGTGAGTAATTTAGCAAAAATGTGCAATAGTGTGGAAAAAGAAATCACCCTGTCCCTAAGCATGTTATATTATTTTGATGTTATCTGAATAGTTCACATACACCAGTGGTTTCTTAGCATTGAGGGTTAAAGAACATGTAGCATAAAAATGTGCAGCGGTGTTCTAAATGGGACCACCCTGTCCATAAGCATGATATGGTAAACTATGATATGTTATATTACGTTACGTCACATTATGTTAAGTTATGTTACATTACGTTATGTTATGTTATAGTTATTCCTGTAACGCACATACACTAGTGGTTTCTTGAAGTTGTAATACCTTTTTAAAAAAACCTGATGAAGTTTCTGAAATAACTTAGGGAACAAACGGTTTTCTTGAAAGCGGTAACAGAAGATTCAGAGCAGAAAAATAAAGGCAAGGAGACCCATTTTGTTGCCTCAGTGATGGAAATGGGGTGATCACTGAATGTGGACATTATAGTTCTAGGTACTGCAAGTAAACATTGAATATTAACCCCTTCAGTGCCACGCCCTTTCCCCGCCCTGTGCCGGGCATTGCATTAGCGGGCGGGGTTCATGACGAGATAGTCTCGTCATGGGCACAACGCAACCGCGCTCCATGACGAGACCATCTCGTCATGGGCACTGAAGGAGTTAAATCAAAGCTAATGAAAGGTTGTATACAAGCAACATTCCCTAGTAATAAAATCAGGTGATGAGTAATACAGGGCTTTGTGAACAATGACCATCAATTGGAAAACAATTCTTTGATGCAATGGTAACCAATGTAATTGTTTTAGCAGAAGAAAGATACGTTGGCATTTTGGGTACTTAATAACCAACCAGGCTGCCTCCTTGTGAACAAGCTGAAAATGTTTTATAGATTTGTCAGGAGCTGTTAAAAGAATGGCACTGACACAGTTCAAGTGAGATTGCACAAGTGCATTTATCATTGGAATGCGGATTTATTTTATCTATAACTTAAATAATATTTCTAATGGTGTTTAATCAAAAATACAGATACTCCCAAAACCATCTACACACAAGAAAATAAGAGTTAATTTAAGGTGGAACACCCTTCAGCCAAACCCTCACTCCAGACCAGTGCCAGTGATGGTTCAAGAGTACCTGTTAATCTCTGGAAACAAAGAGAGCCCAAGGACTGGGAAAGAATGGGATAAAACGACACAGAGATGAAGTAGAAAGAATGTTACAGGAGGAAGAACATGCCAGCCAGGCGGGTTCAAAGCATATCTGGCACATTGAAATGGCTGATGAAGGAGTTTGCAAACCAAACAATGTAGGCACTGCAGTGGGAGGAATCAAAGAAGGGAAGGGAAGGGAGAAAACAGAGAAGGTGTATACAAGGAGCAAAAGTGGGTGATACCTATAAATCAGAGAGCCAAGCAACAAAGCAGTTGTGGGGCAACTGACCTCTGCCTCTGATAGCCCTTAAACTTCCATGGAAGCTCCCACCTTGCTTCAAGGCTTCCTTTAGATTGGTCTCTTAGGGGTCTATTACGAGTCTGGCAATCTACGGGCCACCAGACTCGTGGGGGTCTCCCGACCTCCCTATTGTGATTAGGGTGGGCTGACCACTATTGCCCCACCACTGCTGCCAGGGAACCACTGTTCCCTGGGAGTGTTACGGTAGTCAGGAGGCTGCATATTACAAGTTTCCTCTCCGTCAGCAGTGTAATGGAGGTTCCTACTCCATGAACACCGTGGCAGAGAAAAAACAAAGGGGACCCTGAAGGGCCCCCGTACCTCCTCTGCATGGGGATGCACGCAGGGGGGCACTATATGTGTCCCCCAATGTGCATGCACCCCAGTTCCTGTATGGCATGGACCTTTCAGTCCATTCGATGCAGGAACTGTTTTTGGCATTGCCATTGCTGTGCCAATTTTTATGAGGCACTGCTGTTGGAATGACAAAAGCCAGCGCGCCAGACAGGTTGTAACTCTTAATCTGGCGGGGGGTATGATCAAGGCTTTGGCTGTGCAGCGGCGGGCCGGCGGAACTGGCACACCGCCAAAGTCGTAATCAGGCCCTTAGTATCCTTGATCTGGAAGTCTCACTTAATAAATGTGTGCCCCAGGTGCCACTGGCCACCACTGCAAATCCATCAATCACATTTCTGTCTTTTCTTTTCTTTCCCTGCCCTGTTTTTTTCCACACTTGTTGGTCTTGTGTCTCAGCATACCACTGATCCTGACACCTGAGTGCTGCAAGCTTCCTGTTGTCTTTAAGTCATCACTAATTCAGTTCTTCTACCCAGTCTGAAGCCATCTGGAAAGGCTTATGATAAGTCATTGACTTTGGAGCTTTTGTATTTGAATAAAGACAATATTTTCCACCAGCTTAGACCAGTTTACACCAGTATGGAAGCATAGATGTAAGTCTAAAATTAGGTAGGTTTAATTGATCCACCTAAGGCTACTACGAATTGGATCCAACAATGGCTTTTTCCATTGAAGCCATCATTGGATCCACAATAGCAGTTTTCCCAATCTTCTATGAGGCAGAAGAACCTTTAAAACTAGTCAAAATCTCATCAGTTAACAAAAAGCTGAAAACACACAACTACCCCAGGGGACCACGATCCACTAAACATGATGGATGACTACTTCTAAACAATTCCATCGCAGAGGCTTTAACAACAGTGAAAAAAGTGATACCCTCAGGAATACAGGAATACTTAGCACAAGATGAACATAGGACCCACCCAAAGGCAGAGCGGAAATAGTATCTACTATAATAAAATTATATTCTGGGCTAGAGAGGTAATAAATTTGTCTAAATTTCATTTTCCCAGAATCTTTTAAAATAGTACCCGCGAAGGTAATTTGATGAGTGGTTTAATGATCATACAGATTCCAAAATGAACCTTGCATCTATCACCACAAACTATCATTGGACCTGAGTTAAAATCACACTCAGCAAAGCTGTGAAAGTACATGATAAAGTAAGTAAAAGAAGAAATAAAAGAAGCACAATCAGAGCCTTTAAGCAACCCTGCGTTCTGTAGGTGTCCCAATCTATTTTTTGTAGGTGTGCAGACCCCTCCAGAATATCTCAGCCTTCCATCAAACCAGCTACAGCAAATCAGCGTAACCATCAAGGGGCCGATTCCGATAGCCGGTCGGACAGCTGTCCGCAGCTTTACCGTGCGACCGACACGTCCCCGGAGCCGGTCCGTCCTGTAGAGTAAGTACGATGCGCATAACTGCCAAAAACACGACCGATACAAGTCACCCGGAAGCAGTATCCATAGCAGTTTCCGGCATGACAAGTACGATGCGTACTTCCTACGCGCCGGGTGGGTCGCCACGTACGGGACGTCACAGTATCCGGAAAACAAGCATATCAGCTACGATTGGCGCCTCAGCTCAATACACGGCTACGAGACGGACCAGCTTGCAGCAGGTACGAGACGGAGCAACAAGCAGCGTGTACGACACAAACACATCATGAATCCCATTGCGCAGGTCATACCAGTACTCTACCTCTATGACCGGCTCAGGAACCGATGCCGACAGCGCAGGCGGTAAGTCAGACACCTACCACATAAACAAACGACACGTACCCGCAAAATGGCACACACACACAGGGGATCCACACCCTGGCCACTAACAACAGCCCACCATAGGGGTTGCATGGCCAGCACCACTAACACCCCCACCCATAGGGCTTATGTTGCCCATCACTACTGCCACCCCCAGCCATAGGGCTTATGTTGCCCATCACTATTGCCACCCCCAGCCATAGTGCTTATGTTGCCCATCACTACTGCCACCCCCAGCCATAGGGCTTATGTTGCCCATCACTACTGCCACCCCCAGCCATAGGGCTTATGTTGCCCATCACCCCTGCCACCCACACCCATAGGGGACCTGTTGCCCATCACTACTGCCACCCCCAGCCATAGGGCCTATGTTGCCCATCACCCCTGCCACCCACACCCATAGGGGACCTGTTGCCCATTACTACTGCCACTCCCACCCATAGGGCTTATGTTGCCCATCACTACTGTCACCCCCAGCCGTAGGGCCTATGTTGCCCATCACCCCTGCCACCCACACCCATAGGGGACCTGTTGCCCAATACTACTGCCACCCCCAGCCATAGGGCTTATGTTGCCCATCACCCCTGCCACCCCCACTCACAGGGGACCTGTTGCCCATCACCCCTGCCACCACCCCCCATAGGGCTTATGTTGTGCATCACCCCTGCCACCCCCAGCCATAGAGCTTATGTTACCCATCACTACTGCCAACCCCAGCTATAGGGCTTATGTTGCCCATCACTACTGCCACCCTCACCCATAGGGCTTATGTTGCCCATCACTACTTCCATCCCCAGCCATAGGGCCTATGTTGCCCATCACCCCTGCCACCCACACCCAAAGGGGACCTGTTGCCCATCACTACTGCTACCCCCAGCCATAGGGCTTATGTTGCCCATCACCCCTGCCACCCCCACTCACAGGGGACCTGTTGCCCATCGTTACTGCCACCCCCAGCCATAGGGCTTATGTTGCCCATCACTACTGCCACCCCCACCCATAGGGCTTATGGTGCCCATCACTACTGCACCCCCAGCCATAGGGCTTATGTTGCCCATCACCCCTGCCACCCACACCCATAGGGGACCAGTTGCCCATCACTACTGCCACCCCCAGCCATAGGGCTTATGTTGCCCATGACTACTGGCACCCCCACCCATAGGATGGGTGATGCGCAACACATGCAGCATACTCCAATATCAGGTATGTCAGCAAAATACATCCCCCCTAACATCATGTCAACAGTGTGTAGTCTGTGACAAATGCCCACAACATTGATTATGGCTATGAACATTCAATGTAAGTAACAGCACATGTGTGACCAACACATGAGTGTGACATACACAAGGCAAGCATCACCATAGCACTGTGTACAATGTACAAAGAACACCCCCTCACTGTGTAGAACAGAAGTTAAGTGTGGGCTTCCAAAATGCAGCAGATGTTGAGCATTGTGGTGATGGGGACTAAACCCCCCCTCATCACAGTGACCAAAAGGTAAGTGTCATCATGTTCAAAGCTGCAAATAACAAACAGCATGTATGATCACTGCTCCCAACACATTAGACACTTCTGGGGCAAACTAGTGGTTGTGTCCCATACACACAGAGATGTGGTGAGGCTCTCGGCCATGTGCAGACAAGCACCACACATGGGGGCTGACAATGCATACAGTGTACAATAACACAAGAGCAGAAGTGACCATCACCAAGCACGCACACATATAGAAAATAGACACACCAATCAAAACAACATGTGTAGACTGTAGGTTGTCAGCTCACAAACTCACATTCCATGCCAGCAATGGCACCTAACAACCAGGATGAATGTGCACAATGATGTGATAGGACTCACAGGGACAGCAGGCAAAGTCACAGAAACAGCATCCAGACAAAGGCCCACAACAGCAATACCAATGCACTGGTGCAGATGCATAAACACAAACAGGCAAACTCACACTGCACATCTGACACAGCATGTGTGTGCGTGTGTGTGTCACAGTATCCACAGGCAACTACACAACACATGAGGGGGGCAGAACCACAGTGACACAGATGTGGGCATAGTGCCATACAAAAGTAAACCATCATTGGGACACCCTCAGTGGGCAATCAGGCATTGGGAGATGAGAGGGAGCACAGCAGACACATGTGACACAAGCTGGAATGTAAACCAACTAACACAGCAAGAGACTGACACACAAACGTACATCACACATACACAAACACAAATCACTCAGCATGGCCCCTCATCCATGGACAAACGGGAGCTAGGGGACCATCCATGCAAACATTCACATCAGCCCACCCTCAACACCACACACCCTGAACTGCAACAATGTGTATCTGTGAAGCCCACATGGACAGGTGACATTGCACATGCACCAATGACAAACACAGGAATGCTGGGAGGAACTAAGTTGCACAGACACATCACACAAGGACAGTTTACAACCCTGGGGAATGACAGACATACTGCACAGTATGCAGTACATGGCCATGACCTCAAAGCTCACGTAACCTTCAGAATCCCTGCCACAGTCCCAGGACAATGCAGAAGCCAAGGAGAACCACAAGGCACACATGCTGACACCTGCCAGCATCACAGCCATGAACCCGACAAGTGGGAGCAGTCACACACACATACAAATGTCTCAATCACTGAAAACTACCACCTAGGGACAACTACATGAGTTAGCAAATAAACAGGTGCCTTGAGAAACCTTGACTGTGTCCCATCTGTGTGTGACAACATCATCACCACTCAGAACTGACAAATCCCAATGATGATACACCAATTAACAGTAGTGTGTCATGCACCCACACATCTGGTAGCCCATTGGAAAAGTAGTGGGATGAACCCAGTACCACTCAGCAAGCATCAACAACAGGAACATATCAAGGGAACACTGTCTGTGTATGAACAGGGATGTGGACACACACACATGCTCATACAACACACACCATGGGCCCAGGCCATGTCACTGGACAATACACTTACTTGAGGGGGCACAACTCCTGTGGAAGCCCACCTGTGCCAAACATATTCACCGTGAATCTCACTCATGTCTACAGAACACTTGGTCAGTCAGCCATCAGTTACCACACAATGAAGGCTCTGGTCACAACAGCCTGGGTACGTGAGTCTCCCCTAATTCATCTGCACATACCCAAAACATATGTCTAGCAAGTTGCACAGAGGACCCAGCTGCTCCTATACCAATGATACCCACACCTGTAGGTCCAGTGTTGATGAGCACAAAGTCTGTGGAAATTACAAATTGGACAATGGGAAACACATCATATGTGCATGGGTGCAAGCCAGAAATGTGACCATGCAAATGAAATGCTCACAGAGAGATGTCCACAAATAGTTGATCCTGACACACCCAGGTAGCTGCAAAGGATGACTTGGATACCCACCAGAATAGGATACATATCTCATGGGCCACAGGGAGTACCTCACAGCAACACATCAGTATTCAACATTGTAAACAAAGCATCACAGGTGCAAGGGCATGTTAAACATCATCAACATAATGTACAGCTACATCAAGTTCACAGGGATAAAGAAAAAAGCTTTATTCAGCATATTAAAAGTTAAACGTCTGTTCAAACAAAAGGCCAATGGCCAGTTCATGTCCAAATGCCAAGGAGTGAAGTAGAGTGACAACTGTCACACCTTGGTTGCCTGCACTGCTAAGGACCGGGGTCATCCCCTCGGAGGGGCATACATGGGGGCAGGCCAGGCACCGCAGGGACAGGATCAGGGCGCAGCAGAAGGAGGCAGTGAAGGGGTGGTGGATGCAGGCGAGACACTTGCAACTGCAGTGGAGCTAACTGAAGTGGTGGGTGCTGTCACAACTGTGGGGCACAAGTCAGATGGGGTGGGTGCCGGCACAACTCCAGTGGGCAGGTCAGATGGAGTGGATTGGCTCACCACTGCAGTGCCCTAGTCAGATGGGGTGGTCGTGGACTCCAATGCAGTGCTTACATCCATGGGAGCGGAATGGGGGGCAGGTGAGGTCGGCAGGGCGGGGGGGGACAAGGTCCCCACATCAGGGGCACTAACCGTCTGACCAGGTGTGGAGGAGCAAGTGCTAAAGGGGATGGCCTTAGCATTTTGGGGATGGTGTATCTGTGGGTGGGGGAACCCGGGGCAGGGAGTGGCAGGGGAACCTCTGGAGTGGTGGCCTGGGGGATGGAGGACGGAGACTTTGCCTTGGAGCTGCGTGGTGGCGGGGTATCTTGCTCTTCTGGCTCCGGGGGAACTTGCGGGTGGGGGTCTCTGTCTGACTGCGCCTGGGGGAGGGTGTCCAGGTATGAGGGGCACTCCCCTCTGTGTGTGGGGACTTCCTCTTCCCCTTGTAATCAGGATCTGCTGGGTCGGTGGGGAAGAGGCCAAGGTCACAGAGGAAGAGCTTCTGGGGAGATGGGGTTGCAGGTGAGGCAAGGGAAGGGGGCTGGGAGGGAGAGGTCTTGGAGGACTGCGGAGTGGTTGTGGATGACTGTGTGTGTGTCTGCAAACCAGCCCCTGTGAGTGTAGTATCTGTCCCCTGCGCTTGCTTGTGTGCACGTCTAGACCTTGGTTTGGGGATTTTTATGCTTGGGACAGCTAGGGTGCTAGGAATCGTGGGTGGTGCAGGGGTAGGAGGGGTGCGTGACTGTTGGAGGAGGGACACTGCTGCCGTCAGGGAGGAGGCCACAGACTGATTGGTCCTCTGTAGGGCAGACATGCCCGAGGAAATGCCCTCCATGAATGACACCAGTTGTGTCAACAGACCTGTGTGTGCATGGAGGACCTTCACCATCGACGTCAGCCCTACATGGATCTGTCTAAGTAAGTCCACAGACTCCTCACTCAGGGCAGCAGGGGACACAGGGGCAGGGGGTGCGGTGCCTGGCACAAAGGGGACTTGCTCACAAACACAGGAGCCCACAGGGACCTCTGGGATGGGAGCCGAGGGGAGTGTGGTGGTGGCGGGGAGAGCCTCACTAGCTGGGGTTTGCTGGCTGCTGACACCCGCCTCCTCAGAGCTGCTGTGGCCCTCAGCTGAGGGGGATGGTGCTGACGACTCCTCTGTTTGGCTCCACTCGCCCTCCGTGCAACTGGGTCCACCCGACACCTCTCCTTCTGTACCTGTAAGGCTCTGTGGCTCCTCCTGGTCCGTGGAGCTGTCCCCTCCTGTGGCCATGGATGTATCTGGATAGGAATAGGAAGTAAGAGAACAACATCAGTCACCTGCACTGACTGCACACACCACAGTGAGTACATCACATCACAGGGCAAGCCCTGGCATCATCAGCTGAACACAGCTCAAAGTGCCAACACTATTTAGAATAAGACAATTGTCATTCTCAACATCAACAATGGCACACATATCCCTCCTTGACTTTCACACATATGTCCGCTGCATGTTGGATGCTAACACCCCAATATGCCAACATGCACCACCCACACATTAGTTGTACATGCAAGTGAACATGTAGGAGTATGCCACTATACACACAGCACATCTCTTGCTACTGACTCAGTACAGGTGTCCGGATGAAGGGATGGGCAGAGACTCATTTCACATGCTTGTGATGCACGCCAGCAACACACACTATGATGTACTCATGTCCTGATGTGCAATGCCACAATGGGGTGCATGGTGCACACTTGAACACAATGCAGGATCACTCATAGCAAGTTCAATGCCATGGCACCGGGATGCCCTGAAAATCAGTCAACACTGTCTCCTGTCACAGGGGCAGGGCATCCAGACAACAACAATATGCACTGACTCACAATCTTAGCTCAGGGGTAAAGCTAACTCTGCAGATGACCGGCGCACTTGCCCATCCCATGCAAACAACATATCCAGGACCTAGAAGACCCAACATCATGCAAATCATACATATGAGTCTCTGCAAACACAAATCCCTGTACATTAACACATCACAGTCTGCCATGCATGTAACCCAGCTGCATAAAGGACACAGTTGCATACACCATTGTGCGCTGTCAGATGATCACACACCTATATGTCACACAGGTCTTGTCTCTCACAGTCACATCTCAGATGTCATGCGGACCCTCTGAATCATGGACACCTCAGTTGTACATCACAACAAGCCACACCCTAATGACACAGAGGCAGACACCTGAGGGCACATGTCACTAAGCACAACCTGCAATTTCATACACAGGAGTGGGATTACAGCGTGTTTCAAAATGTCCTTGAGGAGGCATGACTGGCCAGGTCTACGTGAAACAGTGTTTGGCCCTGAACAGTAGTCAAGTGGCTAAGCAAGTGTGACATACTTGATATACATACTCCTGAGGCCCCAAAATTGGAGTCCCCTGCTGCATGGGTTTGTTTGGAATACCCCAGCCACATGTTGCGAGTCAGACCAGCAATTGGAACACATCTCAAGGGCACACACAGATCACATGTAAGATCTCAGGCATTGTGTAAAAAATTGACCCACACATGAAACACAAAACAGAGTCACAGGAACAGATGCTGACCGGTAGCTGAAGCATAGCTGACTGCAGGGACACAGTGCCCTAGTGACACAAGCAACAGACTGTAGGGGCCACACCTGTGGAACAGACGAGGAGGGTGCATCACAAAATTGAGGGACCTGAATATTGGACTACAAGACCTACGTAATGTGGAAGTGTGACCAGGCCAAAAGACTACTATTAGCATGTCAGACATAGTACACAGATTAGGCATGGACTTACCCCCTTCCTGCTGCTGTCTGGCCTTCAGCTGCCTAGCCAGGTCCGGGAAGACCACCGCCAGTATCCGGAGCATGTGGGGAGTCAGGGTCCGGTGTCCGCCCCTCCTGCATGAAGGTGACAGCTTCAGCTGGACTCTAGCTATCCTCCAGGTCCAGCCCCGAAGGTCCTGCCACCTCTTCTGGCTGTTGCGGATCCGTCACTTGTAGACCCCCACCGAACGAACAGCCCGGGCGATGGTCAGCCAGATCTCCTGCTTCTGGTGGGCATCAACCTGTGAGGATGACAAAGTGAAAAGTACATTAACACACATGCCCCAGATTTGTGCAGCACACATTTGGATATACATGTCATCATCACAAAGGGAAATGAATTACACAGGTAGTGCAACCATGGGGAAGGAAAAATCGCCTGCATGTCTGACATGTTAACAATGCCTGGATAGTTTAAGCTTGCAATAATGCACTTTAGCAGCAGGAAACCCATTCATTTCATGTAGCTTCACACTTTGGGGATTGAAAGTAGTCAGTGAGAATGCTTGCCACTGGTGTACACACTGCTAGTACTGCTAGTCAGACAACATGCATAATTAGGAAGTCAGTGGACTGCACACTCACCTGCTCCCCTGGTTTCCCATAGAGCTTGCTGTACTGCGGAAGGAGCCCGTACTGTGGAAGGAGCCCGTCCAGCAGGGCCTGGTTCTCCTCCTCAGTGAAGGCTGGGGCCCTCTCCAGAGTACGTGCCATAGCAGGAGCAAGAGGATCCAGAGACAGCAGCAGTGGTATCAGGGATGTGGTCCAGGAGCATGTAGTGCAGGCGAATGAGCTCCCTGGGGGCCATCCAGCCTTATATCAGTGCTGCAGAGGCAGCATATGTGCCATGTGTCCAAAGTGATAGGCCCAACATAGTTGCATTCTATGAATCTGGCCAATCCATTTAAAAGTACGACTCGTACACGCCTTCCGCATCGTTCAAATCTTCACCTTCATGGAACACTTGAAATTGCAACATTGTTGTAGGCATCCAACTGAATTTCCAGTGCACAACTCGTACAAGTTTTGAATCCGCATCCGTCTCCATGACAGTCCGGAGCCAATGGGTGCGCCCAGCTCATTCAACTGACTGTACAATGCGTATTTTGAATATACACATGCACCCGTCTCCATACGATTCAATGGCCAAGGCGTACGCCTGTCTCGGGCCATGCCTATCCGACGCGCATGCATGATAGTCACCCGCGTCGAACCTCATTACATTCAATGACAAAGCGTACGCACGGCTCGGACATGACCCGTGCAATGCGTACGCATTGTCACCCGCGTCGGTCCTCATTGCATTCAATGACAAAGCGTACGCACAGCTCGGATATGGCCCGTGCAATCCGTACGCAGTGTCACCCGCGTCGGTCCTCATTGCATTCAATGAAAGAGCGTACGCACGGCTCGGACATGACCCGTGCGATGCATACACATTGTCAGCCGCGTTGGTCCTCATTGCATTCAATGACAAAGCGTACGCACGGCTCGGACATGACCCGTGCAATGCGTACGCATTGTCACCCACGTCGGTCCTCAGTGCATTCAATGACAAAGCGTACGCACGGCTCGGATATGACCCGTGCAATGCGTACGCAGTGACCCGTGCAATGCGTACGCAGTGTCACCCGCGTCGATCCTCATTGCATTCAATGACAAAGCGTACGCACGGCTCGGACATGACCCGTGCAATGCGTATGCATTGTCACCTGCGTCGGACATCATTGCATTTAATGGCAAAGCGTACGCACGGCTTGGTCATGAGCTGTGCAATGCGTACGCATTGTCACCCGCGTCAGACCTCATTGGTGTGACTATTATACGGATGCAACACACATTTACTGGCCAGGGACACCTGTGCACACCTACCACACTACAGCATTGGCCACACAGTGTCCCATGGCATGTAAGGCTGCATTCCCTGGGTGTTTGGGGGGGCCACATATGGTTTGTTGGGTGGCACTTTGTGCAGCCACTCCCAGGCTGTGCACATGTACATGGGGGCAGAATCCTTTGTGTGCTGTGCACATTACCACTGTGATGTGCAATTGTACAGTAATGGGCATGAGTCACGGACACAGTTTCAGGTTGGATATGTTTAGGACATGTCACATACACCCTGAGTCCTGGGGGTGATGGCATGTATGTCACAGTGAGACCTGTAGCCACAATACTGATGTGCACCCACAGTCTGTGTGCATGTATTGTCTCAGATGTGTCTGGTCAAATGTGCCCAATGGGTGACAGTCTCCACATCCATGTGGTATATCCATCAACCTTGATGGGGTGTTTTTCTAAGAGACGTACATGTAGGAATGGCAGGAACAACAGTGGCCACTACCTGTGGGACTTACGCTTGCCTTGTGGTGTGTACGTGCTACGCCATGTCCATTGCTGTGTCGATGTGGCAATACAGGGAACCTGGGTTTCTGCATGGCAAAGATCTGTGATGCCTGGGAGACATCAGGCCTCACTTGTCACTGTGGTGTGTGTTTGGAACGTTGTAGCAGTACATAGGTTGGGTGACACAGCCAGATGATTGGCCATTGTACTACATGAGACTCATGTGGACATGTGGAACTGAGATGTGAGGTGGTGGGCATGTAGGTGACATATGTGTCCATGCCCAACAGCACACACCTCAGTACATTGTCTAATGTTATGATCTGGCATGTGATATTTATCCTGGTCATGGCCACATGGGTAGATGAACTGACAATCTTCCTTTGTGCATCTCTGTACTGCAGGGCACCAGCTGTCCATCGACCGTTCCCAGACCTTGCAACCATGCAGGAACTCGACTGCATCAGACAGTACCGCTTCACCAGGCCACTGATTGAGGAGTTGGCGCAGCAGTTGGCGCCACATCTGCTACCTGTCCGGACATACCCTACAGCACTGACCCCAGAGGTGAAGGTGATGGCCGCCCTGCACTTCTTTGCTACTAGTATCTTCCAGTACACTGTGGCTACTGCTGGTGGGATGTCGCAAACGATGTTTAGTCGGGTGCTACGCGATGTCTTGGAGGGGATGTTGCATTTCCTAGACCTGTATATCAAGTTCCCGAGCCCAGCTGAACTCCCTGAAATAAAGGATGCCTTTTATACACTGGGTAGGATGCCGAACGTCATCAGATCTATTAATGGGACACATGTGGCCCTGATACCACCACAGGTACATGAGCAGGCATACCGCAACAGGAAGCACTACCACTCCATCAATGCTCTGGTGGAATTTTTTGCTGACATGTCGATCACACATGTGTGTGCACGGTTCCCTGGTTCTGCGCACGATGCCTACATTATGAGGAGTAGTCGCATTGCAACGCTGATGTCACAGATGCCAGCTCAGCATGCCTGGCTTGTCGGCGTGTACTGACTGTTTCTCATTGTGTATGTTTGTCAATGTTGTATTCCGCACTCCTACAAAACTCAGCTACTTGTTCATTTTTGTGTGTGTAGGTGAATCCGGATACCACAACATGCCGTGGTTGCTGACACCCCTCAGGAACCCTGTGACACCAGCCGAGCTGTGCTACAATGAGGCACATGGTCGTAGCAGGAGGGTGATTGAGCAGACATTCGGCCTTCTGAAAAGCCGCTTTCACTGCCTGGATAAGACCGGAGGGGCCCTTCCATATGAGCCTGCAAAGGTGTGCAAAATAATCCTTGTATGCTGCATGCTACACAACATGGCAGTGCGGAAGGAGGTGCCTCTCATCCAGGATGACGATGACCAACCTCCGGCACCTGTGGAGTAACCCGGCCTGGGCCAAGATGTCAGTGATGATGAGGATGAGGATGAGGGTGATGTCCGCTCACAGCGCATCAACAACTTCTTCACCTGAATGTGAGTTCCAAGGGTTGTTATGTGAATGTATGGAGGTAGCCTGGAATGTGTTGTGGCAGCTCTGTTGCTGTCTGAGTGTGTCTGTGTGCCACTTGACTGGATGCGTGCAGTGATGTGTCCATTCATGTGGTGTGTACTCCACAATAGGGTAGTACTGCTAACTAGTTTTTGTGTAGGTGTCTTGCAACATGTTTTGTACATGTGTATTGCAGTTCTCTCCTGTTCTTCTGTGCTTTTGACTGTGTCTTGTGTCTGTCCTTCCCAGGGTACTTCGCCTGTTGTTTGGTCAACACTGACCCCCAACACCCAGAAGCCAACACCAGTGTGGAAGTTGACAATTCCCATCAACTGATGTACCACACATCCCTGGACTTCCATTCTCCAACACATTGTGAGTGTGTGTCCACTGTTATGTAGAATTACCATGCAACTATTGTGGAATAAACGTTTTGCTGATGTGTAATGAACCTGTGCTACGCTTTCTTATATGCGTTGTCTGTCTTCCCACATCTGAGTGACATCTGCTTACCTCACCTGTGGACTTGTTACCACTGACTGGGGTTGGTGTTGTGTCTGTGCATGCCACTGTGTTTCAGGTCAACATCATTGTGTGTGATGAGTAACATGGCCATGGTGAGTATGTGTTGTGTTGCCATAGTGGTGTGTCTCCCTCACATGTGTCACATCACCATGACTCACCCTACGTTGGTCACATTGTTGCAGTATTTGGCATGCACTGTGTTGTGTAGCAGATCGACATCTCCCTGAACATGACAAGTTGGAATCACAACAGAGGCAAGTATGGTGTACTGGTGAGTTTATTTTCAAACATGTGTGCGGGAAGAGCACAGGATGGTGGGTGCTGTACATTGGTTTGGGAATCCAAAGTTCACATTAGAGTTGGAAGTGCTGGTAGATGAAATGTCCAGAGTAAAGCCCACAGTCATCTGCTACATTGGCCCAACATGAACCCTCCATGTCATGTGGGCGAGTTGTGTGCGATTGGACACGGTGAACGGGTTGCGCATAAAGGACATTGTCCAGAACAGGTTTATAGGCCCTGGGGGATGTGCTGGGTCATCTACCTCTCACATGTCCTTCTTCGGATGACCCCTCTTCTTCCGGGGGGTGGGATCCTCATGTGCAGGCCTCTGCAGTGTAGGGGACTCTCCACCAGAGTCCTCCTCCCTCCCTGTGGCGCTGGCAGATGGTGTTGTGACAAATGTTGTGGCCACACAGGGAGGTGTGGACAGGTTGGTGTTGATCTGGCGGAGGCTTTGGAGTATGTCCCGATGCACCGCAGTAATGTCATACCACTTGGCCTCCATGCGGGCAGGGTGGGCGACCTGTTCATGTTGCATGTCCTTGAGGATCCCCACTACCTGGCCAAATCCTCCGGTGCTATCCTGGTACGCATCTAAGATGCGTGCCAGGTGGGGGTCATCATGCAGTCCAGACCCCTCTGCAAGGCACGCCCTGTGCCTCCCACCCCTCCCAGCACCCCTATCCACACGGGCAGGACCAGTGGCATGCCGCACAGGTGACACTGGGACCACTTGGGTGGTGTTGCTGGTGGTGTTTGCTGTAGCTTCCAGGGGGGTCCTGTGTCCCTGTGCTGTGGGTGTTGATTGGCCTTGGTCTGTCTGTGTTGTCCAGATGCTCGAGGCGTGGGTACAGGGGATGCAGATGATGATGCTGATGGTGCTGCATGATGGCTCACACCGGAGGGGCCAGGTGGGTCGTCGTCATCCGAAGAGGACAGAGAGAGAGTCAGACCAGAGAGCTCAGTGTCCGCCAGAGTCTGGGACTGGGTATCCTCATCATTTGGTGCTGGGTGCCCAGCACCACCTGTGTTTGGAAGAGACACACAATGTGAGTTATGTTTCTACATGCATCGATGGTTCACAAGCATGACATTTTCTACTTTTCGAACAGATGCCTGCCTGTACACTGCTTTTTCCCAGCTTGTCACGGACAAAGTTTGATATTGTTGTTGGCCACTTCCCAGCATGGCCTTGTGCTCCCTACGACAGAGCCCAGTGTCAGACATCTTGGCTGTTCCTTCCCACTCCCTGTGAGGCGAGTATGGTTCAGTTTGATCTTGCTGGGCCATGTGGGTGGGTGTAGATTGTCTGTGACTGCGACTCCCATCATACTCTTGGCTACACCCCCTTCCCACCATGCCCATACTTCCTCCCTCTTGACTCTGCTTCACAGTGAAGGGGTGTGACAGCAATGGCAAGATGGCTGACTGTGTAGTCCTGGTGTTTGTTGTTGGCCATTTCCCAGCATGGCCTTGTGCTCCCCACGACAGAGCCCAGTGTCAGACATCGTGGCTGTCCCTTCCCACTCCCTGTGAGGCGAGTATGGTTCAGTTTGATCTTGCTGGGCCATGTGGGTGGGTGTAGATTGTCTGTGACTGCGACTCCCATCATAGTCTTGGCTACACCCCCTTCCCACCATGCCCATACTTCCTCCCTCTTGACTCTGCTTCCCTGTGAGGGGGTGTGACAGCAATGGCAAGATGGCTGACTGTGTAGTCCTGGTGTTTGTTGTTGGCCATTTCCCAGCATGGCCTTGTGCTTACCACGACAGAGCCCAGTGTCAGACATCGGGGCATTCCCTTCCCACTCCCTGTGAGGCGAGTATGGTTCAGTTTGATCTTGCTGGGCCATGTGGGTGGGTGTAGATTGTTTGTGACTGCGACTCCCATCATACTCTTGGCTACACCCCCTTCCCAGCATGCCCATACTTCCTCCCTCTTGACTCTGCTTCCCTCTGAGGGGGTGTGACAGCAAAAGCAAGATGGCTGACTGTGAGATCCTGGTGTGTGTTTGGCTACAAGTCCAAAGTGAGCCCCTGTGCTTCACACAGCAGCACCCAGTACGGGGTATCTTTTGCTGATATTTCAATGAGGTGTGTGTCAATGCATTCTACCCGGTGAGTTGTGTGGAGTTTGTGTTGGTTGAGGGGGAGGGGTGTCTCCACATGCTGGTAAGTTTGGTCAGGGCTGTCAGTCCTCCTTCCCATCATGAAACGTGCTTCCATTGTAGGGCATGCAAGTTGTCTTTCAGGATGTCAGTCAGTGGTGTCCTGCTTCTGATTTGCACACAACCCCGAGCAGGGCATTGTGCTCCCCACAGTAGGACCACCCCGTGTCAGCCATCTTGTCAATCATTTTCCACTCCCTGTGATGTGGGCATGTTTCAGAGAGGTGTTGATGGGCCAATCAGGAGGAGGAGCATTATCTGTGACTACAGGCCCCATCATGCTTTTGGATACACTCACTTCACCTGCATCCCCACTATTCCTGTGGTGGCAAACTGTCTGGCAGGGTCTATTTGGCTTTGTGCCGCTGGCTTGCTCTATTTGTTTGTAGGTTGTTGCATGTCATGACACAGTTCCCAGTCACTATGAGATGGCAGGTATTGTGTTGACTGGCATACACATCTTGGGATGATTATCTATTGTTAGTGTAGCTTTGCTTGCGGTGCATGGTTTCACTGTCCCCTTGCCACACAATCTTGGGTATGTTGTTTGTGTACTCACCAGGCTCTGGGATGTCTGTTAGGCCATGGACGCTCTCTGGTGGTAGGATGTCCCGCACCTTCTCCTCCCAGGTCCTGAAGTAGACTGGTTTGGCAGGAGGGCCACGCCGGTGCACTGACTCAGGGCGTGACCTTTTTCAATGAGTTTCTTGACCCTCCTGCGCACGTCATACCACCTGTTCTGGATATCGTCCTTTGTGCGCCTTGCTGGTGCTTGTGCGTTCACCTTGTCCACAATCCTCGCCCACATCTTGGTTTTCGTTGAGATGGGGGTCCTTTGGACCAATGTACCAAACAAATGTGGCTCTACTCTGATGATCTCGTCTACCAGCACTTCTATCTCACTATCTGTGAACTTTGGATTCTTCTTTGGGGGCATGGTGATGGGTGGTGGTGGTGAGGGTGTGTGTGTGAGGGTGCAAGTGAGGGTGGTTTGGTGTTGGTTTTGCTGGGTGTATGTGTGTGCTTTTGTATAAGGTGCTGATGGTGTGTGGGTTGTGTGATGGGTGAGTTGTGAGTGTGTCTGTGGTTGCTTTGTAATGGTGTTTGCTGCTGGCTGTGTCTCCTGTTTGCAAGGGATGATAGTAGGGATTGTAGTCCTTTATATAGTTGGAGTTGTGGGTGTGTCTTTGTCCCAGTTTTTTTTACTTTGGGTTTTGTAGGCATGAAGGAGACGTTCATGTGACGAAAACGGACGCTGCTGTTGTCTTGTGCGGGCTTCTCCGCCTCGTTCATGCTGCCTATCTTCTGTGTTTGGTACGCGTCGGTCGCGGCGGTCTCTATTGCTTGCGTTCCCGGTTGTCTGTGCGTGTCGGTCATGCGGCTTGGTCTCCGTGCGAGTTGGTCTGGTTTTACACGCATTGCATCATACTGCGCGGATCGGACATCGTGGGTACTGGTCGGTCGGGTTAATTCCGGGTTCGTGTCGGTCGGTGGAAATCGTGTCGGTTTTCCGGCCGGATCACTATTGGCTCGGTCGTACAGCTTGTATTCCGTATGTGTCAGTTGTAATTCACTCGCGTTGCATCATACTGCACGGGTCGTACAGCGCTGGTCCGTGTCGGTCGGTATTCGGTCCGGGTCCGTGTTGGTCGGTTCATTTTGCGGCCGCAATCGGAATCGGCCCCTTGATGATAATAAAATCAAATCGTCTGCGTACAATGCTGACTTTCGTACAAACCCATTTATTTGAAAAGGGATGATTTTCTGGTTTAATCCTATACTCTGGGCTAGTGGTTCTATGTACAAATCAAACAAAATGGGTGAGAGCAGGCAGCCCTGCCTAGTACCGCGCCCTATCTGAACTACAGGGGAAAGATTTCCATTAACCAAAATCGGAGCCCGGGGGGACTTATATATTTTTTTCAGCACTTCCCTGAATCTGTCGGCAAAACCAAAGATCTTCAGGACCCTATCCAGGAAGTGCCAGTTCACCCGGTCAAAGGCCTTGGCTGCGTCGACAGTAATGATTGAAAGAGGGAGATCCTGTGACGAAGCCAAGTCAACCGACCCAATTAAGGTATGTACCAGATCGGACATCTGCCGCCCTGGTAAAAAACCTTTTTGGTCCATGTGGATTATTGACCCCGCGATCTTACTAAGCCTATTGTTCAAAATTCCAGCAAAGACCTTATAGTCGGCATTTAGTAAAGAAATTGGCCGGTATGACTGGCATTGAGTTGGGGCTATCCCTGGCTTTAAGATCAATGCAATAACTGCATCACTCCAAGAATCAGGCAGGGGGGATGTACCATCCAAAATGTCATTGTACAATTTCAGCCAAACCGGGATAACCTCCTCCCTCAAAATAGCATAGACCTCTATCGGAATAGCGTCAGGACCTGCCGCTTTCCCTTTCTTCGCTGCATCTAAGATCGTTAATATCTCAGACCCTGTTATTTCTGATGTGAGGATTCCCTGGCTGACCTCAGATGATTTTGGGAGTTGTTTCTCATTAATCCACTCATCAATATGTTCCTCTGCTACCTGAAGATCTTCTTGGTAGAGTTCCAGAAAGAATTGTGCAAAGGCTTGTTCTATACTGCCTTTATCCTCTACAATTTGAGCGCCGACTTTGATCTTGGTGATATAGTTATTAGATCTATCAACCCTACTCTTCATAGCAAGGAGTTTACCACACTTCTCCCCCTGTTCAAAGTCCCTCATTTTGCTGGCCTCCCATTTTTGGAGTAAGATCTCCTCAGACATAATTCTAAACTTCAGCTGCAGCTCTTCAACTCTCTTAATTAGGTTATTATTGTCTGTCCCAAGGGAACCACTCACCTTTAAATATGTCTCTGCCGCTGCTATCTTCGCTTCCAGGTCAGCTAGTCCTTTCCTCTCAGCCCTATCCCAACCCACAACCGTTCCTTTTTATTGTCCCTCTCAACCAGGCCTTAAAGGTGTCCCAGACCACATGTACACTGGCAGACCCCAAATTCTCCCGGAAGAAGCAGGCTGTTTCTGACTTCAGAAAACCAGGAGTTGAGGATTGCAAAATAAATCTTCTATTTAAAGTCCACCTCCTGAGGGATGACTCTGGGGGGAGTTCTAATTTCAGGAGTATGGCACCATGGTCAGATATATGTATGGGTAAGTATTCTATTGAACTAATTTTATCAAAATCAGAATGCTCCATAAACATGTAGTCTATTCTAGAATAATGAGAGTTCTTCTTGCTATAAAAGTAATATTTCCTTCTCTCTCCCATTTTTTTTTTCCGCCATACATCACAGAGGTTAAACTTTTTCAATATGGTCAGGAGATGAGCTTTAACACGCGGGACTGCTACCTGCATTCTAGGGGAAGACCTATCTTATTTATTATTTAGAAGTACATTAAAGTCTTGTAATAACCAGGATACCACATAAAATGGTAAACGTGAAGACGTTTATTTAAGTTCAAGTACGATTAGACCTCATCCACAGGACCACACCACGAAGCAGCTGCTGAGATCGCAGTCCTCAGTCCAGTCTGCCTCAACCACCCAAGTCTCCTAGGTTACAGAATCATTTCATGAAGTGATTCTATAACCTAGGATACCACATCACCTCCTTACTTATAATAAACAAACAATTTGAATACAAATAAAAATGCTGTCAAGACTGATGACAATAGAATTTGGATCTTAAACAGAATTTCTAAATGTCCTTATGAGCCTGAAGATGAGGTTAAGTTGAAGGAAATTGTCATTCCTAAAGCTGCCAAAGTAAGAAATGTTCCCATGGCCGTTAGAGATAATATGAAAATAGAATTAGACAAACTTGTTGCCAATGGAATAATTGAAGAAGTGGAAGCTTCTCTATGGGTCTCTCCAGTTGTGATGGCCCGTAAGGCCAGTGGGGAGGCTCGTTTAGACCTCATCCACAGGACCACACCACGAAGCAGCTGCTGAGATCGCAGTCCTCAGTCCAGTCTGCCTCAACCGCCCCAATCTCCTAGGTTACAGAATCACTTCATGAAGTGATTCTATAACCTAGGATACCACAAGTCTCCACCCAAAATCAGAGGTGAATCATAGTCAATTAATGCAAGACAAAGGTTATTCAGGGGGGTTATATCATCCTCATTAGGTCCACAGTAGCTGACTAGTGTATATCTTGTCTCCCGACACTTGATTGCTGGTATAACCCAGCGCCCTCTATCATCAACCTGAAACTTAACTAACTCTACTCCTGAATTTGTTTTGATTATCACTGCAACCCCTTTCGAGGAACATTGCTGATCTGTGGCTATAATCTGATCCACCCATCTTAATTTTCCAAATAGTGCCTTGCATTCTGATTGTAGAAGATGGGTCTCCTGAATCATTAAAATTCTAGCTGGGCTGTTTTTTAGGTACTGAAGAATCAAACGCTGTCTCTCTTTCACCCTCAGCCCATTTACATTCCAGCTTAGCAGATGAAGGTGCTGTTTCCCTCCGCGTATAGGTCTATCCCCCATCACTATCTTGTCTCCACCCACTGCTGTATCTACTAGAGGCTATTATGTCACATGAAATAATTGTTACACCTTTTTTTTTCTTTTTTTTCCCCAATGCTCCCCACCAACGAACATGAAAAGCATTACAACCCCCACAGCCCCGGCTTAGGCCTGGCGCGAACTCGGTCAGTGAGCGCATAAGTTGCCATTATATGCACCCAGCATGCCACTCCTCCACCACTCAGACCTCGGTCACTAGTGAGGCTGGAATGCGGCAGGCCCTCAAATACATGGAGTTGGCCACAATGGCGGATGTGTTCCCGAGTGACCAGTTCATAACCCCGGACCACATAAGCATCCGAGGCAATGTCTCTGCCATGCACCTCTTTGCCTACACTAGATTACGCTCTGTGATGCGGGCTCTTTACCCCACTTACCCTACGGAGCCTCCGACCCTGGAGGTGCTGCAATTGCTATACACTACTACATCTAGGGTTAAATTAGTCACCAGACTTTACAAAGCATCACAGAAGGATGTACCACCTGGAGAGTCAGCTGCGTTGGCCAGGTGGAATGCCCTACTGCCGGAGCCCCTCTCTGAGAATGATTGGTTAGATAGCTGCCGACTAACGAGTCAACTGACGGCCAATGGTAATCTAAGATTAGTACACTATAAATATCTGCATCAGCTATAGTACACACCGGCACAACTTCATCGATACGGACTGTAGCCGGCTGACACTTGCAAACGCTGTGGTATCCCGGGGGCTGACTTCTATCATCTGGCATGGGCATGTCCCAAAATCAATGAATACTGGAGCTCAATTTCAAGAATTCTTGGTCTGATGGTTGAAGAATCTGTTGAATGTAACCCAAAAGTGTGTGCGCTGGGGGTTGGTGCTAAGGTGAAGCCATCCAACAAAAAATGTGTTTCCATTGCGCTGCTAATGGCTAAGCGTATGTTTTCCCTGTACTGGGGAAGTAGGGCTGTACCCACCACTAAGCTATGGTTGCAGGGTCTGACCTACTGCTGGGATCAGTTCACATACTATGCAGAGGAACTGCCCGCCAAGTCCAAGCCGCGGGATATATGGGGACTGCTCACGTCTTATCTGTTGAAAATTACTGACATCTGAGGCCCGAAAGCTGTTCATTCGATTACTTTGCATGTATTCACCCTGCACTGTATTTTATGTGATTGTCATGTCTGTGGTTCCTAACGCCCTGGATGTTGTACCACACCGCACTATGAGTTACGTAATACATGTGTATGTAACATGCATACTCTATCAATGCCACACTTTGAGTGATTGTATACTGTTAGCTACTGTTTTTGTATGGAAAACAAAAAAGCATAAGTAAAAAAAAAAAAAGAATAATAATTTTTTAAAAAACACAGCTCTCCCACCCACCCGCAGGAACCCTCCTTGATTACCCATTGGCAATAAAGTATTGCCTACTCGAGTCGGGGCCCTCCAGCCTCCAAAAACAAAAGATAAAGAAAGTAAGGAAAGTAATATTTAGTAGTGATTAGTGCCAAAAAAAAACCTTGAGCTGAAAGCTATACACTAGGTTAGTTTGAATTAGCTAGCTTTGGTCTGTGCCAGGAAACTATCTACTTCCTCTGGAAATCTTAAATTGTACATCTTATTGGCCCATACAACTTTTAGAAAGGCGGGAAATGACAACTGCACTTGAGCTCCCTGGTCCCTCAATGCATCCATTCTATTGCCCAGTTCCCATCTTCTATCTTCTGTAACCCGGAAAATATCAGACCGAATTCTGAAGTAGACGTCCTGGACCTCAATAGATTTAAGTTTGAGAGCCATCACCAATAGTTGCTCCTTTAGCAAATAAGATTGAATGTAAATTAAAAATTTCCTGGGCTTTTTGCGGGCAGGATTCAGTTTAAAGGGATCCCTGTGAATTCTCTGGATTTCAGTTTCCCAAATATTAGATGTTGCGTTTCTATACCTTCTTTTAGGTCTAAAACCCTAATGTTATTTCTCCTCGAGATGTTTTCAAGCCCCTCTGTTAAATCCCGCTCTTTTTCCTTCAGCCTACGCACTTCATGAGAATTGTCTTTAACCTCTAGACCCAATTCATCTACTTTGCTCTCAAGGGTCTCCATCCGACGCGTCAACGCTGATAGGTTTTCCTCTAATCTAGTGCAAGTGTCTTGAATCTTCTTTTGATTAGATTCAGAAGTAGAGAAACGAGCCCCAATCTCCACCAATAGCTGCCTTAACATCCCATGTAGAGAGTCCGGGCTTTGTGCTGCTGAAGTCAGGGGTGTGTCACCTAGCTCATCTAGTTCGATCTGACTTCCACCCTCTACCAAAGAAGCCATAGTAGTCTCACTTAATGGGGTAAATCGGTTAGAAAGAGGAATTGCGGCCATTAACTCCTGGTTCTCATCTGACACTGGCTCCGGCACTGCCTGAATTACAGATTTCCCAGTGTACTGAGTATTAGCCATAAAATATGACCTAAGAGAACGAGTCACATTAACTAGGTGTCTTTTTCTTCCTACTCTTCACAGGAGTGGATTTCCCAGGCTTCCCCGGTATGTTGGATGCCTTCCTTTGCTTAAGGTTTGTTACTGTCGTTACTGAAATGGCTGAAGCTTGACAGGCTGGCTCGTGTTGTTCAGGAAAGGACTCCCCACCTAAAAGGGTACGTGATCTCAATTTATATCTCTTACCTAGAGACACCTCTGGTTTATTTGACTTGGCCAAGCCTCCCTCAATAGGCTGTACTCCTCTATTTTCAGGCTGACCAGATTGCTGTATCACTAGCTCCATAGGGCAGGGGGCGCTTTCATTCCTTATCTCATTTACCTTGATTAATTCGTCAAAGCGAGTGACATGGCGTTGCACCAAATGCCCTGTTCCTGGAATGTCTCTACACTCATCAACCAGATCCAACTGTGGATGGTTACCGACGGTGGCGATGGAGTCTACACCATAAGGACTCCCCCTGCTTTGTCTCGATATAGGAGCTAAACAGGGACTAGGAGAACCGATCAAAGTGAAGCCGGGCACGACGGTGCTCAGCGAGTGGCCCTGCCGCCCTAAGAAGTACGAAGTGTATGTCGCAGTGCATTCAGGGACTGGAAAAAAAATAAGAACCAGTTATGAGCAGTGACCCCCCCTCCTGGCTCTTACCGCGTCTTGCAGAGCAGAACCCAGCTCTAGCGTCGCGATTTTCCACGACCCCACTCCCTCCTGACTCCTGATTCCTCCCCGCTGATTACACAAACCGGCAGCTGGGCAGCTGTCTGCAATGGTGCGGCGGCTCCTCCCCGCAACAGGGATCGCTCAGAGCAGCCGCCGGGGAACAGGGGAGAGTCAGCCCGCCACGCTTACGGGAAACCCACATGACGAGCTCCCAAGCCGCCAAGCCGTCCCGCCGGCTGTCCAAAGCAGAGCGGACAAGACAACAATAAGGTACGCCAGGCCGAAAACAAGAATCCAGAAAAAAAAGAAGGCTTAGGGGGTTTTGTGGCAAACTTTTGAACACCAGCATCTTATAGCAATCTCATAATGGAGGCCGGAGGACGAGCGACCCGCGACCTGCTAGCTAGCTGGCCGCCATGTTCCCCGCTGGCCGCCATGTTCCCCTTTTTATTTTTTTAAATGAAAGACATTAGGGTTTTTCTACTATAATTCATTTAGTTTTTCATATTTTTAGTTAATGTATATGTTTACATTTATTTAAACACATATACTTTTTTAAGTCAAATAAAATGTTTTCATTATTATTGTAGGACATTTAGTTTCACCCAATTTAACGCATGTAATGTATTTTTTTTAACATTCTCACATATTTATATGTATAAACATTTTCAAGCAAATGGTAAATATTCATTTTTCACATATGCATTTGTTACACATGCAAGTTTTCCTTTTACAGGTTAATTATAATTTGTTGTAAATGTTAAATAGTACTATCTTATAATTTTTTATGTTTTTATAGAACTATTATATTATACTTTTCATAATCATTTTTATTTGAGTAACATATTTTTTGAACACTTTAATAATATTTTTTATACATTTTTATACATCTTCTGGAAATAGTTCTATTGGTTTCTATGGGGGACAGTCTTGTTTGGTTTTTTTTAATGGCAAATTTTTTACAATAAGTGCATTTTGTGGTCAATTCCTGTCATTTTGCATCAGATTTTGTTGCAGTGAGTCACAGTTACCTGCTGCTGGTCGACAAGGTAAGACGTTTTTCAAGTTTTTCTTTTGGATTTTTGGGTCGGGATGTGTGTAGATGTAGTTAAAGTGAGTTATAGTTTTGTTGTTGTAGAAATGTGTGTTATATTGTTTTGTAGTGTTGTACACATCCTACGGATGACTTTCTCTATACAGCGGTGAACAGATAGATGCGGTGCACATTACTTACTTAAGTGGTTGGACGAGTGACTTTACAGCAATAGTATCGGGTGGAATTACACTGGCAGAGTTGCAAACCACACAACTCTTGATTTATTTTAGGGAATGAGGATTTCTAATCTGGATGACCGAATTAGTGGACAGTTTCCAGGAATAGGACAGCCCTGACAAAGATGTGAATACAACGAAACACGTGCTGGCTAAACCCAAATGATTAAAGATAATAAAGAATCCATAATTATCAAGATTGAAAAGAAATGCCTGAAGATTAGTTACAAAGATTGTGTTTATACTCTTGCACATACTTAAGGCTGTGTAAATGTTTACCAAAACCTTTGGGTTTAGATGAGGATGTTGGGTGGTGGGCATCCCCCTTTTTAGCACCACAATATTCAGGGGTTATCCAAAAGGTATGGGGCCTTATTATGAGCTGGGTGGTCTTGGAGCGGGCCGCCACGTCAGCTGCCAAACCCATACTGTGACCACCTGCCGGATTCCGACTGGAATCCAGGTTGAGTGGTCCTGCGGAGGCTGTCACATGGTGGTGCTAAGTGAAGGCTCATAAGTGAGCCTTAGCATGGAACCACAATTGGAACGCCATTGCACATTCTTAATGGGATAGATTGTTAAGTCAATGCGCTGCAGGAACTGGGGGTGCATGCATACAGGGGGGCACACCATGTGCCCCCTTGCATGCATCCTCTGGCACAGAGGCAGCAGGGGGGCCTGTAGGGCCCCCTTAGTTTCCTCACAGCCAAACTTTTCATGGTGGTTGCATCACCATGAAAACAATGGTAGTGAGGAAACTAGTAATATGCAGCATATTACCAGACTCACACCTCTGCAAGACCAACAGGGATCACAAATCCCTGGCGGTAGCGCTGGTTCTGTTTCGAAATATGGCAGGTGGACTGCCAGTCTAGTCTAGACTATATCTTAATAAGGCTCATAGTGTTGACAGGTGAGTGAGCTCCCAAAAGCCTAAAATTAATCTTTCACCTGTATTCCTAGGATATAGAAGACTATCCATGAAGAATACATATGCATCCGTTTAAAGTTTGCTCCCCTCAGCATCTGGGTATTGAAGACCGAACAATCTGACAAGTTCCTCTCAGCTACATCACTGCAACATCCTTCCTCCACTTTTCTTAAGAAATGCAAAACATATTTTCAACATCTTTATGACAAATATGAAGCCATCTAACCCAGTCCCCAAGCTTTTTTTGGTATTTTTATGATGTTATACTACCATCACTCTCTCCTAGGATTCCTCTATCTGAAGTGGGAGGAATTTCTTATGTACACTTTGTATTTGTAACTTTTCAGGGACGTTGAAGACCTGGGCAGGAGAATATCTTGCCTGCCTTCCTTCCGAAGAAATTAGTTCATTATTATTAAACCAATCTCATATTCTCCCCAGATTAAACCTTCCCCATTATGTAACAATTTGCTGCAACCCTAAGGGACATAAGAATTGGAGAGGGAGTGTTCCATAAATTTACGGAATGCAAGATATCTCCATAACTGTTTTTGCTTGTGATTTAAAAATATCACTGTCTTATATCTAACAAGACTGGGGTTTCTCTCATAAAGTTTATATAAAATCTGGATATGGCTGGCCCTCTTTCAACATCTTTTCCATATAAAAGTTGTCTTCCACTGGCGCCTTATATATATATTGAGGATCCTAGAATGCATAAAAAAAAAAGCAGGAAAATAATACAGTTCCCAATCTGGAAGTGCCATCCCTCCCTCTTCCCAGAAGATTTAACTTTGATAGGCTTATTCGTAGATCAGCCTTATTCCATATAGACTCAGAAATACTCACATTAAGATTAGAAAAAAACATTAGTTAGGTGAAGTGGTATGGTCATAAATACAAAATTCAATAAGGGCATAACATGCATCTTGAACATTGTGACCCTGCCCATTGTATACTACTACTTCTGCTGCCTGTCTAATTTATCCCTGATCTTCACGATTATGGGGATAGAATTTGAATTATTGAGATCATCCAGATCATTTGTAACCTTAATCCCCAAGTACCTATAGGACTACTACTATAGATCTTCTGATGGTCTTCAGGCACGTTCTTCATGTCAGTGTTGAAAAGCAGCATCTCTGTCTTTGCAGTGTTTATTGTATAGCCCACAACAGCTGACAAATTCCCTAAAAGTAAAAAAAAATATTAATAGCTGCGGGTCTAGTTGTATATATATAACCAGATTGTCTGCATACTGCTTAAGCTTAGGAGAATCTGGTACTGGAGCTCAAAAGCTTTCCATCCTCCTCAAGGCACATGAAAGGAGTTCAATAAAAGCCCCAAACTGTAAAGGTGACAATGGACACTGTTGCGTAGTGCCCCAAGGGATATTATAGGGATTGAGATTATCCCCTTTAATGCCAATTGCGCCTTGGAGCCCTGACATACACAGGCAATCTCCTTAATAAGGGGTCTAGAGAATTTGTTGTTTCCAAAGTTTAAAAAAAGTCAATTCGACCAAATCAAAAGCTTTTTCAGTCTCCACAAACAAAACTACTGTTGGAATCTGGTTAGTCACATAATAATCCATGGCTTCAATTAGGGAGGGTGTATTTCAGAATAATTGGCTTATAGGCATAAACCCATTTTGATCTACTGCCACTAGATTAGCTATTACCTCCGATATTCTCCTAGAAAGGCTCTTCATGAAAATCTTGTAATCTGCGTTAATTGACGTGATGGGGAAGTAATAATGCCCCTGCCAGGGGTTCTTTTCCTTTTTTGGGAAAGTAAATTAAAATTCCTTTCCTAAATGAAGGGTTATAGCCCCCCCTTTAAGAGTATAGTTAAACAGCTCTGTAAGCAGACTAAGGGGTCTATTAGGATGGCGGTCGAAAAATCACCCCGACTGCCATGGTAGCAGGAAAACACCGCCCGCCAGGACCGCGGCATAACCGCCGGTCTAATTAGTATGCTCCGCAGTTGAAATCCGACTGCGGTGGTACGATCGCGGCCTTTAACATTGCAGCGGTTGCTGTTGCCAGCAGCACCGCCACAATGTCAAAAGGAGCATGTCCTGCATATCCCTGCACTGTGTGGCAGGCACTGCACAGTGCCTGTCACCTGGTACAGGAACATGTGCACCCACACCCCCAATACATTGGGGGCCCGCAATGGGCCCCCGGAGACACTCTCCGCATGCCTATGCATGGCGGTTCCACCGCAGCGGAAAGGCTGGCTACCACTGGCATCATAATCATGCCGGCAGAGCCTGGCCCTGCACAGGCCCCATGTTAGCGGTCCAGCTCCACCCGCCAGGCATGCGTGTAGACTGCTACCAGCGGAAAAGCGCCGGGTTGCGATCACGGACGGATGTCTGTCGCTGGCCCGGCGGTTGACACCGCCGGAACGGCGGCAGCCATCCATCTGCTATCCTAATAGACCCCTAAGTATTTAGTCATCAATGAATACCATTTGGAGGGGTAACCATCCTCCTCTGGAACTTTACATCTTGGTAGTACCCTTACCACCTTCTCTATTGCTATAGAGCAAATTAGATCACATGCTGCTTCCATTGCTAAAGTGGGAATTTTAGCCAAGTTCCGAAATTTTACAATATCTTCACCCAAAGGGTAAATACCTTCCTCATAAATTCTAAGAAAGTATACAACAGAAAATAGACTCTATTCTCTCTGTATCCCTTTCATTTTCCCTGTCACTGGGTCTTTTATTTTAGTGCTATTATTCCTCACTGTTCAAGCCCGGGTATGCCAAGACAGCAGTCTGCCACTAACATCCCTCTCCTCATATAGCTGGTGGCCATAGGTCTGGGAACGTATAATCTCCTTCTGCAGTGAGAAAGTCTGCAGTTCCTCCTTGGCACTTCTATAGCTAAATATATCTGCTTGCTTGTGCCTGATGCAACCTAATTTCAGCACCTTGAAGAATCCTTGAGAGACTTAATAATTTCTTACTCCCCATCTTTCTCCGGGCGCTTTCATAAACAACAATCTCACCCCTCAATGTTAAGTTATGTGCCTCCAAATGTTTTGGGGTGATGCAGACCCTCTGTTCTCCAAAAAAAGAGTTGAGTTCTGTTACCCACCTCTTCCAAACACTCCTCCTTCAAGAGCAGGCCTTGATTATAAAACCATCTATACATAGGTGTGGTTCTAGATGGCATAAGGACTTCCAAACTGGCTACTGTATGAGATGAAAAACAGTTGAGGACATAAGACGCCTCTACATTTGGTAAGGAATTGGAGCCAAGAAAATAATCTATCCTGAAGCTGTCTGAAACCAGGCAGAGAAAAACCTATAGTGTTTTAGGCCACGGTTCAATCTATGCCAGGGGTCAAAAAAGTATATCTCACCCTTTAACATATTTATGCCTTGCACCACTCTTGATTTCCTTTGCTTAGCATTGGGGTTACTCTGGCCCAGGGCTGGGATTTGTGCACAATTTAAATCTCCCCCAATTACGTTTTTTTTTTAAAGAAATTGTGCAAGATGAAGAATTAAATCATACATGGACTTTGGCTCATTAACAACCGACTAGTATCTAAAAACGAATGCAACTTTCACATGCTCAGTTAGCACCGCCCAGCTCCCTTTCTTATCCGTCAAGGATTTATTAATATCACGGCGAAACCTCCTACTTGCTGATACTGCAACCCCTCTGAGCACTGCTGAAGCAGCAGAATGTAACAAAAGCTGGAATGGCCGCCTATGTGCCTGGTCCCTCTTTCTCATTATGTGTCTCCTTCAAAAAACAAGTTGGTTTCTGCTATTCCAGCCAATTAAAAATAGCCTTAACTTTTCTCTGATATTTAGCCTGTTCACATTCATAGCCAAAATGCTAAGCATAAGCCCATCCACAGAACTATGCTGTCACAGTCATGTCACCATATCCTGGTTCTTGCTACAGCCCTACCCATATTTCTGAAGTGCAATATTCTAATTCCAGAAACTGTCTTTTTTTAATCCAGGAAACAGCTCCACTAGCAAGTTGTTGCCTCCCCTCCCCCCATCCCCTTCATATACCGCCACCCAGACAGCCCACCCTCTGTCCCCCCTTTCAGGCACCTCTGCGCCTTCTTCACCTTCTGCATGGGTGTCCTACCCACCCTTCACCTTTCAAGTGTGGTGACTGCACTTGGTGACCTAGATTCAGCTTTGCCACTCCCCTCACCCACAACCAATGTGTTGAGAATAAAAAGAGCAATGTAAGTAATCCCTCCCCATCATATACCACAAAAACAGAAATGCGATAAGCTCAGCTGCAGTGGCCTATTTTCTCTGAAGTTCATGCAGGACATTTTTTGCTTCTTATGCCTCCTGAAAGATCTTGACTGTCCCATTCAACAGCACCTTTAGCCTTGCCGGCTGCACCCTCTGCTTTGAATGCAGGAATCAGCAGTCCTAGTTCCTTCCAGTGCCTTGATGTTTCAAAAGTCATATCTGGAAATACCTGGAAACTGAGGCCCTCTGGGAACTTTGAACTCTGTTGTTGTATTCCTTACGAAAGGACGTTTTCTCGAATTCTAAAGTCACCAAAGTTCACAAAAAATGTGAGTGGGTGTGCAGCATTTGAATATTCCATGACTGGAACACAATGCTCGCTCAAAATCATGAGATCTTCTGTAAACTCCAGGAGAACGTGGCATCAAACTAAGTTTTTTATGACTTTTGCTGGTGAAGAGTCCAGTTCTTTTCGGGAATACCCACAAAACACAGATTTGATGTCCTTAAGTGGTTCTCCAGGTCCGCCAGTTGGAGTTTAATTAACTTAATCTCTTTGACCTGTGAAGCATTTACTGACTCAAGCTCTCCCTGGGTGTCTTCCAAAGCAGAGACCCATGTTTTCATATCCTCCAATTGAACTAAGTAAAAATCAATTTTCTTTTCAATTTCCTCTATTTTACTACTCAGGGAATGAGCCAGAGAGCTTTGATTTTGTTTTAGCACCTGTATCTCATTGCAATATAGTAGTTAGCAGTGCCTCCATTTCAATATTAGGGAGCTGGGCTCATGTGTAAGCATGAGACTTAGCAGAATTGGCCATATCTTTTGCAACATCGATTGGTCCTGGAGTTATGGCAGGGACTTGAGACACCTGCCATGGTTGATGTAATACAGATACTTGAGGTGAGATTAGTACTGATTGAAACACTGCAGTACCCAAATTGCTGGCCTTGCTGAGGCCTTGGCTAAATTGGCTAATATCCATCACCGCATTACCATTCAACTTCAACTCTAGCAACTGTCAGTTGGGGGAGGCACCTCTTTTTTTAATTGATGTTGCATCTCCATTCACATCTCCGTTCTCACTATGATCTGCCCACCCCTTGGCAATAGCATTTCAAGACCTACAATGTATGATTTTCCATTAATATTGTCCCAGCTTGCCTAACCACTTCTTGCCACCTTGATGCTGAAGCCTGGATACAATGATGTGGTGCCACTCCCTTCCATTTCTTTTTCAGAGATTGACAGCATACATATGATTGAGTCTGTGCCTCGTTGGCCTTTGCACCCTCTACCAGATGTTCCTGCACGCCTGCACGTTCTTGGAAAAGCTGCTCTCCTAAGCCAGGTCTCCTACAGCTAATGGTGGGGCTGGTGGTGGAACTGACTCAGATTCATTGAAAACATTCTCTACTGGCATACTTTGGTCTTGTCTGTTTCCCCACTGCTAGTGCCCCCTTGTCCTTACAAGGGAAATTTATTTAGTCCTTCTATCAGAGGTTTTCTGACAGTGTCCTCCCAGTTCTATTCCTTTGCAGAAATCCTGAACCCTTTCTTGCGGTGGTGGAGGTGTTTTATTCTTCAGCATTGGCTACCTTTTACTGTCTCTTATTGTCCAAACTATTTATTTAATTAGTGGTTTTATCCAATCCAATGATGTACAATTCAAACTTCATCACTTCGTCATTGTGCTCATTTTCTACTCCTTATAGTATCTCAGTACCTGCTCTTACAGGCCAAATCCAGCTCCTAATGTTTCTTTACAGACTTGAATCACCCTCCTCCAAACTGCCAATATCTCTTGGTACACACAATCCTTCCATGTCCTGCCTGTGAAAATACTATGGCAGAGAAAGTGGACCCAGTGTCTTTCTTATAGTATCATACCGTCAAATCTTTATCAACTTTGTGTCAAAACTTTGCCCAGTAAGTCCTCTTTCCTTTAGTGTCCATACTGAGTCTCTGGTTTCCACTAGCAAAGAGTACCTCCACAGGGCATCGATTTCTTGGGCTGAGGGGGAAGGAGGAGGTTAATCCAGTGGGCTGTTTCTCCATCGTTGGCATCGGCAGAGAGCTAGATCATCCACAGGTCATCCATATGTCCTGTCCATCCTTCAATTACTCAAAAGGGGGTGGTTAGAGGCCATTGAAAAGCGGCAGGTTGCTGCACTCAACACAGGATTGCACTAATTCGGACTGCACACTCGCTCTCTAAGAGATAGACTCCAAAACCGCTGCTACCCTTGCGCCGTAGCGGCAGCCATACTGACTGGGGGAGTGGCTTTACTGCCGGAGTTGTGCAAGGCAAAGTTGTGAGTCATCCCAGCCCTGAAACCAGTGGTTACTCAATGGGTGCAGGAGCCTATTTGTGTCAATTAATTAGTTTGATCTAATTTTTTTGTAATATTGTGCTTTGTCGTAGTTGATGTTCAAATTTCTAATTAAGTATTAGACATTAATTTTATTTATCAGTCTTCTTTTCTGTGATATTTTTATGTTTTTGACTGATTTATAAAAATAAATTGTTTAAAATTTATTTTAAAATGGTAAAGTAATGTTAGTGTTTTATTTTGTTACGGTTTGCTGGTTAGCTTACGGGTAGGTCGATTTTTATAATAGAGATTATGCTAATACTTCTAAGTAGTCTAGTCCTTTGATGTTAATAAAGATTCTTACACTGCAAAGTAGCATTTCATACATTTTAGTTGCTTATTTTATTATTTTAGGTGAAATTTGGTTTACTGACTGCCTGATAATCCTTAGTTGTTGGTAGCTTTGTTCCTTTTGGAGAGCTGCTATGATTTTGTAATGTGATGGTTGGATTGTTCCTAGCATAGTTTGGAAGGGACTGTGCCATACTTCGACTGCGTTGTTGGTTTTTGCCTGTTGAGGCATCGTGCTGTCATAGATATTCCACCATAAAATTTGGACTTTGTCTGTGTCCAGAGTGGTGTAGTCTGCTAACCCAAATGTCTTCAAAATAGTCCATAAGGGGATATAGGGCCTGATTTAGATTTCTGCTGACGGGTTACATCGTTACAAACGTGATGGATATCCAGTTTGCTGTATTACAACTGCCAGTGTATATAATGCACTTTTAATGACGTGGACCGGAAATCTGTCACGTTTGTGATGAAGTAACCCATCCCAGAACTCTAAATCAGGCCCATAAGTAGTGGTAAGTTACCTTTGCCACAGGAATATATGCTAAAACAATTTATTTATTGATTTCAAAGACAAACATGTCTGCCACACCGTGCAGGAAGATGCAGGCGGAGCTCTGGGATTAGCGTTTGCATGTTAGGATCAACAATGAGCCTAACATATTGCCGCTGTCAGACCACCACAGGACCACCCACCAGACCAGGATTGAAGGCCTAATCTGGCAGGCGGCCGCACCACCACCGCCAAAGCCGTAATAAGGCCCTTAATGCACATTTTTGAGATGTCACAAAATGCTTTGGTTAAAATGGTATAAATTGCATTGTATGGTGCAGTGTGGGCTAGCTTAAGTATTGTTCGTATCATTGAATGTTCAAAGTCTGGTATATTTTTCTTTGGGGAGTAGTTTTGTTTTTATTTTATGTGGTTTGGTGGTTCATAGTAAGTGGTACTTTGTTGGGTAGCAATGCATATATGAGTTGTATATTAGTGTTTTGATATTCAGCATGTATGGTGTACATCTGTGTGAATGGTCAAGAGCACATTTTGATTGCTCTCTCCATCATCCATGTTTCATGTTCGTTAGATGTAAAAAATTATTTACAGTAGCAAGTCTAATTATGTATTTTTCATTATTAACAGTGTTGTGTAGGAGGAAGAGTACATTACTATGGGGCTCATCATGACTCGTCTGACCACCATCGTAGTTGGATGGTGACCGGCCAACAAGTGGTCGGCAGCGCCACCCACCATATTATGATGTGAGTGCTGTGTAGGCAGTGGAAAACATGCCTTTTACTTTGCGGCTTGTGCTGGGGCCTAAAAAAGGGCTGCAGCACAAGCAGCAGTAGTAAAAGACATGTTTTTAAACATCCATTCACCATGTGGTGCCTAGCACACAGTGCATGGATGTTTGGAGAGGCACCACATATACGCCCCCTGCTTACATACCAAAGGCCCACAGAGGACGGGTGCCCTGCTAGGGGCCTTCAAAGTCCCTTTCCGACAGCCTTTCCCTGGCAATGGGACCACCACGGAAAGGCTGTGGGAAATGGACATCGTAATTCCTACAGCGGTGCCAGTGCAGGCATTGCCCTCATTGTAGGGATTATGGTCTGACCAGTGCCCCGACAGACTCCTTGAGCTGGTCGCAGGCTTCAGTCTGTCCCTTCGACTGCTGTGGTCCACCTAACTGCATCATAATGTGGCTGTCGGACCACTATCCTGAATGTCGGTGGGACCGCCACCGACGGCCTGTTGGTGGCAGTCCCACCGACATCCTAATGAGGGGCTATGTGTAGTGGTTCTGAGTTTAGGAATTAGAATGGCTTGGTATATTTTATGGGAAGCAGGAATTTTACTGGTGGCTTTTATAGTACAGACATTTAAAGTAGGAATCGCTAGTAGCTGACCTGTGATGTGTTGAGGTATTTTAGGGAGTATATCTTTCAGTATTTTAGTAGTGGGCTGTTGGGAACCAGTGGTTGTGTCTTTTAAATCTTGAAGTACATGCCTTACTTTGATTTCTGTAACATTTTGGGGGATGGTTTTGTTCAATAATTAATTTATTGATAATTTATTAATCAATTATTATTTTAATACAACAATATTTAATTTATAAATCTGTTATTTGTAATCCCTACCCTATCCAATGCTTTCCCTACTGTTGCACTCTCTGGAGTGGGAATAGTAATTATTACCCCTACACTATCCAATGCTTTCCCTACTGTTGCACTCACTGGAGTGGGAATAGTTATTTTTACCCCTACGCTATCCAACGCTTTCCTACTGTTGCACTCTCTGGAGTGGGAATAGTAATTTTAACCCCTACGCTATCTAACGCTTTCCTTACTGTTGCGCTTCTTTGGAGTGGGAATAGTAATTTTAACCTTTACGCTATCCAATGCTTTCCCTACTGTTGCACTCTTTGGAGTCGGAATAGTAATTTTAACCTTTACGCTATCCAACGCTTTCCCTACTGTTGCACTCTCGGGAGTGGGAATAGTAATTTGTACCCCTACGCTATCCAACGCTTTCCCTACTGTTGCACCCTCTGGAGTGGGAATAATAATTTTTACCCCTACACTTATCCAACGCTTTCCCTACTGTTGCACTCTCTGGAGTGTGAATAGTAATTTGTACCCCAAGGCTAACCAACGCTTTCCCTAGTGTTGCTTTTTATGGACTAACTATATAAATTATATTTTGAATATATATGTTTAATTTATTTTAACATATGAGTTAGTTATTATTTTTAAATACTATTTAACATTTTTAACTATGTTTACTTTAATTATATATATTGTTTACTGTATTTTACATTACTTTTTTAACATTTAAAAATAACGATATTTTTTACAACAATATTTCTGACATCCATATTTTTTTCCGATATCTTTGTACTTACAATGTTGTAGATAGGAAGTCTATATTTTTGATGTCGATATTCTGGCGTCGATATTGTCCTACCTCGATATTTTGACGGTCGATATTCTGTCAGTGATCCATTTGTACTCTTCTAAGAGACGTATATGGAGGCTGCAACACAAATGATTGCTCTTCTGTTCAGGAAGCTTTTCAGTGCTTACTATAGTCTTGACTTGATGATAACTTTCTGTGTCTTTTGTTTAGCTCCATTATTCTTCCAGCTGTCTCACCCTAGATTTGGCTTCAGTGTCACCGAAAGCAATCTCTGTAGAATCCACTGGCATGCCTGCAATGGGTTTGTTTGGCGACAAAGAAACTAGAATATATGCAGTTGTGAGTTTGAGTCTGTCAGTCTTGTGATTCTTCGGTTGAGACACACCCATATTGTGTCTTTGCTGAACAATTATATACAGTGGTACACTCTGAAAGCAAATGTAAGAAAGATGCAGAAAATACAGCAGGCAGTCTCCCTTTGATGAAATCAGAATGACCAGATGGTGTGAGGTACCTTGTTTGGTTGAGCATGCCTGAATAGTAGGATTTAAGGCTTGACTTCATTTTAAGAAGTGGGCATGGAGGGATTCCGGCTTTGCAAAATTCAATCTTCTAAATTACCAGTAGGCTGCGATGTTAAATGTGGGTGGCTCAAAAACTCAAACATGTTACAAAAATGCCAACCCTCTATGTCAAATCGGGACAAGCTATGTGCCAATATATTCAATATCTATAATAAGCTGTATGAACTAGCCAGCGGTAGGCATTCTGTTGGTTTAAGATCAATTGGCCAATAGATACAGCTATGATATATGAATAATTGTATTTCATACCATGTGAAGGAACCATTTTGAGATGTCTTTTATCATAATTTTCCAGTTTGTGTTATATACACAGCCCATTGGTTGGTTGTTAAAAGCTTGTTATTGACACGATTACGAATCCTCCTCAGGATCTGGGCGATGCTCAAAGGGGTCCACCTCTTGACAGTCCAAACTCTGACTAGAATATATCCAGAGCGTTGAGGCGATCAAGTGAGGGAAAGGGTTAGGGTAGGTGCAGCGTGGGAAAAGGGAGACCTGTAACAAAAGAACATATGATTAGCATTCAAGACAAGTCTGACTACACTCATATATTCTCGCTATTCCCTCTCCCGCACCTGGTAAGTTCTTCCCTGTCTGCTGTACTTCTTCTGTCTAGTAAGATTCCTCTCTCACCGCAAGGAACGATGTACAAACATCTAAAAGACCAAACACAATCAGTTAGTGCGACATCACCTTTTCTTTCAGCGACTAGTCATAAAAGAACATATGGTCCGCATACATACCCTACACCACACACCCTCGTAAGTCAGAGAAAAGAAAGGCTATCTCCAGGAAGCTGCTGTGGAACCTAACCCCCTGATGGGGAGTCCATACAGTCTAAGGACTACGAGCGCCCAGAACACCCTTCCTTTCAGGGCCTCCAGACTGGCATAACGATTGGACCTGCTCAGGAAAGGCAGGCTAATGCTCGTTTCACAATAGTCCCAAAATCATTCGGTGACAAAAAGGCGGTACCTTCTATAATGTTCCCGGCACTCTCCACCACGTTGCTCCCGGGCAGGCCGTATCTTCGGCAATCAAAAAAGCAAAAGCAGCCGATAATTCCTCCGTGGCTTACTTGGAGAGAGCGTAAGCCCACGGAGATCCGATCATTAGCGGCCGGTCCTTTCCGCCGCTACCGCAGACGGAAGTCAGGGTTCGTAACAGCTGGGGCTGTCTTTCTAAGAACACCGCCGGAGCCTCACACGATGCTGACAGCCTTGTCCCCGCCGCAGCAATGAACAGGGAAACTCGGTATCCTGACGGCCCCCGCCCGTCCAAGTAGGAACAAGGCAAACTCCGAAGGACCCCCACCTGAGGGTCTCGGTCACAGTACCAGAAGGGTTTGGTCGCTCCGTGGAAAGTCTCGGTACAATCAACAATGTGCAGAGCAGCCGCTCTGCATCCAGATTCCACCAATAACCAGAATCACGTACAGCACTCCCTGTGTTGTACGTGGTTTATTAGTTCCGATCCCTCCCAGAACGATAGCCTCCTGGGATTTGTAGTTTTGCTGCCACCTTCAGTCCAATTGACGTAGGCGCACTACTCGGTCAGATCCTGACAGTTATATCATGTAGCATAATGTAAGTTGATGGATCAGGCAGCAAAAGATATATAACGTGGAAATAATTAGTCCTGGGCTAAATATCCGTTCCGCTCGCGTAAATTGCGATAATTTGACATTTTCGCGTTCCGCGGAGAGCGTGAAAATGTCAAAATTTCCGCATTCCGCAGCTTAGCGATAATTTGTTTCTTGCTCGCGCTGTAAAATAATACATTCTTGCGCGCGATCGCCTTACCTGAATCCCCCCCTCGCCGACAAGTTTTCCCGATCTGGTCGCGTTCTCCACGAGATGTTGGATTGCTGTTCGCGCCCGCAGTAATGTCATTGGTCGCGCGATTACGTCTTTCTTCTCGCGATCATGCACCGCGAGAAGAGTGAAAACAAGATGGCCGCGCCCGCGAGCAACCGCATGGGTAAGTTGGCGAGCCGCGACCACGCAGAAAATACCCCGAACAGGCAGGAAAAAAACTTCCGCATCTTCGCGATATTTCCGCTTGTTTGCGGAGATTTTTAACATTTTCGCGATAATTTGCGAAAGTCACTTTCGCAAATTCCGCCCACCCCTAGAAATAATATATATTAAGTAATTGGCAATTATATCTGATAGTTGAAGATCACATAACATTTCTCCTGTGTATGGAGAGGATTCCATGGTGGAATCAGTAATTAATACTGGTTCACATTGAATCAATATTTCTGAGGGATCCTGGTCATTACCATATTGATTTATCTGATGTTTGGGTTATTGTCTGATGCCTTCCAGTGACCAATGTACTCTGAACTGAATATCTTGGGCAAGGAGTCAGATGACACAGTGGGTGTGGTGGCTCTTCTGGTGGTGATGATGTGTCTGAAGCCAGTGATGCAATGAAGATCCAGAAGATCTTAAAGGTGTCTGTGGTGCCTATTCACACTTTTCCCACACCCATACCGGGTGCTGAGTCAGCTATTTTGGTTATGGCAAATCGTATTGAGTGTGGGGCGTACATCAGTCCAGTAATAATGTAAGTTTACATACCAATAGTGCTGATAAGAGCTAAAATTCCACATGACAGTCAATGATTTATTAGAATTGGACTGGATGGCTAGTGATCAGGAACCCATCCTCCCACAGGTCAAGGATAAATGATCCACATCATTTGTACCCATAGTCTTAGAGCATATGGAACTTGTATAAGAGAAGAGAACTGTGAAATTATGAAAGATTCATGAGCCTCATTTAAATAGAGAGTGGAGCACTGAGAACTTTGCATATGTAGCACGTTAAATGCACACAGTCAGGATATCTATGAACTTCTTCCAGAAGTAGAATTGGACTGCAGCGTGGCCAGTGCTTCGATTTTGCCATAAAATAATTATCATGACACGTTGAATTCCTGATAATCTCTAGCATTTACATTTGACTGGGGCCGTTCTTTGTTAAAGTTTTTTTGTTTTTGCTCAGTGGACATGGTAGATTCAGCTGGAATTACAAAAGTGTCTGTGGAGTTTTCCAATGCTCTTGAGGGTAAACCCTATTCCTAACTGTGTGCAAAACAGTTGGTGAGATAGATTGAGATTGAGCTAAAGACGGGAAAGAGCTGCACATTAGTTGTCCTCAAGAGCAAACCAAGAGAGGTGGTTCCAGGGCAAATATTGTGCTCCAAAAACTTGTCTAAGAGGTCAGTTAAATGCTGAGAGAACCTGCAGGCTCCTGTATTCTGAGCCTAATTTGGTTGAGCCACCCCCTTACATTAATGTGGTATTGTGTCGTGACATATGGATCCTGTCATCACACATGCACTACAAGAACTCTAAATAAAGCAACAGTACAAAACGTATAGTTCCCTCTCACACTAACTGAACAGTATGCAGGTAGGTCTGCAAGAATGTACAGCTCAAGAAATTTAAACAGTTGCCTCTCTGTAATGCCTGTTGTTGTTAGAACATATGTTTGGTATTAGTGTGAGGCAAAAGTGGTGTAAGTCATAATACTGTCCAAATGAGAAAAGATACTTAAAATCTATATACTAAATTGACACAAACTGTTTATTTACCAAGAGTATAGCCTTAGCTACACGTCTTCACCTGTACTATCACTCACAGAGAAGTCTGATAAATAGGATGAAGCATTAAAATTGTATGACTTGCCTGTAGTTTGTGTGTTTCTCTTCGGTACCAGGAGGATCTTTCAGTCAGAGCTTCCAAACAGAGACTATCAAAGAATCAGAGCCACAGTGATCAGGAAATTCCTAAAACCAGGATGTGTTATTTAGGAGTGTTTTTAGAGACATTCAGGATTACATTTACTATCATTGCATGCAACGCAGCGCAGGAGGTAAACTTCCTGCGCTGCGTGAAAGGGAGAGAGCAGAAAGGATCCATATTTACAACGATATTGCGCATTTCTGCTCTCTCTGCACTGGAGCACTGTGTGCTGCCTAGTGTCAATGCAGGAACGCTTGCAACATAGTGAAAGAAGCCTGCATTACAAGCATGTTTGTCTTTGTAGAGCAAGGGACACCTTCCTGCACAAAAACAATCCTTAGAGGCATATTGTTTTTTCTATGTGTGACGCAGGATGCAGCACACATAGAAAGAGGAAGCAATGAGGAGAAAGAAAGATATTTCTCCTTGTTACGCCTCTGTTGGGTAGATGCACCATTTTGGCACAAACCCATGTTTCCAAGTCCTTTAAATCTGTGTTTGTATCGAAATACATGGGTGGATGCATGGGAATGCCCATGCTTGACCCATGTAACCACTATTAGATGCAAACTAATGCTAAGCAGCACTGTTGGCTGTGTTGCATGACTTTTATTTACCGCACCATGCAAAGCAGCGCAAGGAGGCTTCGTATGGCTTAGCAAGTGCCAACAATAATTTGGCTTGTGGGCTGCGCCACGTAAGTGATGCAGCCTGATACAAAATCATAGTAAATCTGGGCTTGAGTCTATGAGGGTGCCAGTGCCAGTGCACCTCAAGCTAGAAATGGATCACTGTCTAATGAACATCTGAAAAGAGCATGGTGGAAAATGAGCAACCCAGGACCGGTCTGTGATGGGTATGCTTAGACTTGGGTCCCGTGCTCACTGTGCCACTGAAATCAAGCCATACCTGGCTGATGAGCGGTGAAACCGGTCCTGGGTTGCTTGTTTTACAGTTCAGGGAGGACCAGGCCTGACAGCTCGGGCGGGTCTGTTCCCACTTGATCTGAGCCAAGGCTGATTTGCATATAGCTGGTCCATACTGAGGTGGTATGGTGGAGGAAAAACAATGGATTGGGATGCAGCCCTGAGCAATGGCTTGTGGTTGAGATTAATTCAAGCATTCGAACCAGCGGTTTGCTTTTTAATGCCCTAAGTGCGACAGGGGAGACATCCGTTACAATGCGGTCTTTACACTGCGATACGTTTACAACGTGGCCATTACAATGACTTGCGCTGGATGGCGCTATACACTAAGGAATAGTATGATTTACTATTCCAACACCTTCCCTACTGTTACGTAGGCTGGAGTGGGAATAGTAATTCATACTATACCAGCGCCCTCCAGCGCAAGTTGTTGTAACGACTGGCGTTGTAATGACTGCGTTGTAAACGTATCGCGGTGTAAAGACCGTGATGTAACATCATACATTCGTGTGATGGGTAAGTCCAGATGTGGGTTCTGTACTCACTGTGCCCCTGGAGTCAAGCTATACCTGGCTGATGAACCCATAATAAGGGCAAAACCACTCCTGGGTTGCTTCTTTTCTGCTTCAGGGAGGACCTAGCCCTGTAAGTTCGGGCTGGACTGTGTTCATTGGAGCAGGATCAAGGTGGATTTCCATATGGCTGTGTTAAAAATGGTGTGGCATGGTGGGTGAAAAACGATGGATTGGGATGCGGCCCAAGCGATTGCCGGTGGCTGGGATTGATTGTGATGGGTATGCCCAGACAGGCAGGAAAAAAACTTCCGCATCTTCGCGATATTTCCGCTTGTTTGCGGAGATTTTTAACATTTTCGCGATAATTTGCGAAAGTCACTTTCGCAAATTCCGCCCACCCCTAGAAATAATATATATTAAGTAATTGGCAATTATATCTGATAGTTGAAGATCACATAACATTTCTCCTGTGTATGGAGAGGATTCCATGGTGGAATCAGTAATTAATACTGGTTCACATTGAATCAATATTTCTGAGGGATCCTGGTCATTACCATATTGATTTATCTGATGTTTGGGTTATTGTCTGATGCCTTCCAGTGACCAATGTACTCTGAACTGAATATCTTGGGCAAGAGTCAGATGACACAGTGGGTGTGGTGGCTCTTCTGGTGGTGATGATGTGTCTGAAGCCAGTGATGCAATGAAGATCCAGAAGATCTTAAAGGTGTCTGTGTTACCTATTCACACTTTTCCCACACCCATACCGGGTGCTGGGTCAGCCATTTTGGTTATGGCAAATTGTATTGAGTGTGGGGCGTACATCAGTCCAATAATAATGTAAGTTTACATACCAATAGTGCTGATAAGAGCTAAAATTCCACATGACAGTCAATGATTTATTAGAATTGGACTGGATGGCTAGAGATCAGGCACCCATCCTCCCACAGGTCAAGGATAGATGATCCATATCATTTGTACCCATAGTCTTAGAGCATATGTAATTTATATAAGAGAAGAGAACTGTGAAATTATAAAAGATTCATGAGCCTCATTTAAATAGAGAGTGGAGCACTGAGAACTTTGCATATGTAGCACGTTAAATGCACACAGTCAGGATATCTATGAACTTCTTCCAGAAGTAGAATTGGACTGCAGCGTGGCCAGTGCTTCAATTTTGCCATAAAATAATTATCATGACACGTTGAATTCGTGATAATCTCTAGCATTTACATTTGACTGGGGCCGTTCTTTGTTAAAAAAATTTTGTTTTTGCTCAGTGGACATTGTAGATTCAGCTGGAATTACAAAAGTGTCTGTGGAGTTTTCCAATGCTCTTGAGGGTAAACCCTATTCCTAACTGTGTGCAAAACAGTTGGTGAGATAGATTGGGATTGAGCTAAAGACTGGAAAGAGCTGCACATTAGTTTTCCTCAAGAGCAAACCAAGAGAGGTGGTTCCAGGGCAAATATTGTGCTTCAAAAACTTGTCTAAGAGGTCAGTTAAATGCTGAGAGAACCTGCAGGCTCCTGTATTCTGAGCCTAATTTGGTTGAGCCACCCACTTACATTAATGTGGTATTGTGTCGTGACATATGGATCCTGTCATCACACATGCACTACAAGAACTCTAAATAAAGCAACAGTACAAAACGTATAGTTCCCTCTCACACTGACTGAACAGTATGCAGGTAGGTCTGCAAGAATGTACAGCTCAAGAAATTTAAACAGTTGCCTCTCTGTAATGCATGTTGTTGTTAGAACATATGTTTGGTATTAGTGTGAGGCAAAAGTGGTATAAGTCATAATACTGTCCAAATGAGAAAAGATACTTCAAATCTATATACTAAATTGACACAAACTGTTTATTTACCAAGAGTATAGCCTCTCTTAGCTACACGTCTTCCCCTGTACTATCACTCACAGAGAAGTCTGATAAATAGGATGAAGCATTAAAATTGTATGACTTGCCTGTAGTTTGTGTGTTTCTCTTCGGTACCAGGAGGATCTTTCAGTCAGAGCTCCCAAACAGAGACTATAAAAGAATCAGAGCCACAGTGATCAGGAAATTCCTAAAACCAGGATGTGTTATTTAGGAGTGTTTTTAGAGACATTCAGGATCACATTTACTATCATTGCATGCAACGCAGCGCAGGAGGTAAACTTCCTGCGCTGCGTGAAAGGGAGAGAGCAGAAAGGATCCATATTTACAACGATATTGCGCATTTCTGCTCTCTCTGCACTGGAGCACTGTGTGCTGCCTAGCGTCAATGCAGGAACGTTTGCAACATAGTGAAAGAAGCCTGCATTACAAGCATGTTTGTCTTTGTAGAGCAAGGGACACCTTCCTGCACAAAAACAATCCTTAGAGGCATATTGTTTTTTCTATGTGTGACGCATGATGCAGCACACATAGAAAGAGGAAGCAATGAGGAGAAAGAAAGATATTTCTCCTTGTTACGCCTCTGTTGGGTAGATGCACCATTTTGGCACAAACCCATGTTTCCAAGTCTTTTAAATCTGTGTTTGTATCGAAATACATGGGTGGATGCATGGGAATGCCCGTGCTTGACCCATGTAACCACTATTAGATGCAAACTAATGCTAAGCAGCACTGTTGGCTGTGTTGCATGACTTTTATTTACCACACCACGCAAAGCAGCGCAAGGAGGCTTCGTATGGCTTAGCAAGTGCCAACAATAATTTGGCTTGTGGGCTGCGCCACGTAAGTGATGCAGCCTGATACAAAATCATAGTAGATCTGGGCTTGAGTCTATGAGGGTGCTAGTGCCAGTGCACCTCAAGCCAGAAACTGATCACTGTCTAATGAACATCTGAAAAGAGCATGGTGGAAAATGAGCAACCCAGGACCGGTCTGTGATGGGTATGCTTAGACTTGGGTCCCGTGCTCACTGTGCCACTAAAATCAAGCCATACCTGGCTGATGAGCGGTGAAACCGGTCCTGGGTTGCTTGTTTTACAGTTCAGGGAGGACCAGGCCTGACAGCTCGGGCGGGTCTGTTCCCACTTGATCTGAGCCAAGGCTGATTTGCATATAGCTGGTCCATACTGAGGTGGTATGGTGGAGGAAAAACAATGGATTGGGATGCAGCCCTGAGCAATGGCTTGTGGTGGAGATTAATTCAAGCATTCGAACCAGCGGTTTGCTTTTTAATGCCCTAAGTGCGACAGGGGAGACATCCGTTACAATGCGGTCTTTACACTGCGATACGTTTACAACGTGGCCATTACAATGACTTGCGCTGGATGGTGCTATACACTAAGGAATAGTATGATTTACTATTCCAACACCTTCCCTACTGTTACGTAGGCTGGAGTGGGAATAGTAATTCATACTATACCAGCGCCCTCCAGCGCAAGTTGTTGTAATGACTGCGTTGTAAACGTATTGCGGTGTAAAGACCGTGATGTAACATCATACATTCATGTGGTGGGTAAGTCCAGATGTGGGTCCCGTACTCACTGTGCCCCTGGAGTCAAGCTATACCTGGCTGATGAACCCATAATAAGGGCAAAACCACTCCTGGGTTGCTTCTTTTCTGCTTCAGGGAGGACGTAGCCCTGTAAGTTCGGGCTGGACTGTGTTCATTAGAGCAGGATCAAGGTGGATTTCCATATGGCTGTGTTAAAAATGGTGTGGCATGGTGGGTGAAAAACGATGGATTGGGATGCGGCCCAAGCGATTGCCGGTGGCTGGGATTGATTGTGATGGGTATACCCAGACAGGCAGGAAAAAAACTTCTGCATCTTCGCGATATTTCCGCTTGTTTGCGGAGATTTTTAACATTTTCGCGATAATTTGCGAAAGTCACTTTCGCAAATTCCGCCCACCCCTAGAAATAATATATATTAAGTAATTGGCAATTATATCTGATAGTTGAAGATCACATAACATTTCTCCTGTGTATGGAGAGGATTCCATGGTGGAATCAGTAATTAATACTGGTTCACATTGAATCAATATTTCTGAGGGATCCTGGTCATTACCATATTGATTTATCTGATGTTTGGGTTATTGTCTGATGCCTTCCAGTGACCAATGTACTCTGAACTGAATATCTTGGGCAATGAGTCAGATGACACAGTGGGTGTGGTGGCTCTTCTGGTGGTGATGATGTGTCTGAAGCCAGTGATGCAATGAAGATCCAGAAGATCTTAAAGGTGTCTGTGTTACCTATTCACACTTTTCCCACACCTATACCGGGTGCTGGGTCAGCTATTTTGGTTATGGCAAATTGTATTGAGTGTGGGGCGTACATCAGTCCAATAATAATGTAAGTTTACATACCAATAGTGCTGATAAGAGCTAAAATTCCACATGACAGTCAATGATTTATTAGAATTGGACTGGATGGCTAGTGATCAGGCACCCATCCTCCCACAGGTCAAGGATAGAAGATCCATATCATTTGTACCCATAGTCTTAGAGCATATGGAATTTATATAAGAGAAGAGAACTGTGAAATTATAAAAGATTCATGAGCCTCATTTAAATAGAGAGTGTCTCACTGAGAACTTTGCATATGTAGCACGTTAAATGCACACAGTCAGGATATCTATGAACTTCTTCCAGAAGTAGAATTGGACTGCAGCGTGGCCAGTGCTTCAATTTTGCCATAAAATAATTATCATGACACGTTAAATTCCTGATAATCTCTAGCATTTACATTTGACTGGGGCCGTTCTTTGTTAAAAAAAAATTGTTTTTGCTCAGTGGACATTGTAGATTCAGCTGGAATTACAAAAGTGTCTGTGGAGTTTTCCAATGCTCTTGAGGGTAAACCCTATTCCTAACTGTGTGCAAAACAGTTGGTGAGATAGATTGAGATTGAGCTAAAGACGGGAAAGAGCTGCACATTAGTTGTCCTCAAGAGCAAACCAAGAGAGGTGGTTCCAGGGCAAATATTGTGCTTCAAAAACTTGTCTAAGAGGTCAGTTAAATGCTGAGAGAACCTGCAGGCTCCTGTATTCTGAGCCTAATTTGGTTGAGCCACCCCCTTACATTAATGTGGTATTGTGTCGTGACATATGGATCCTATCATCACACATGCACTACAAGAACTCTAAATAAAGCAACAGTACAAAACGTATTGTTCCCTCTCACACTAACTGAACAGTATGCAGGTAGGTCTGCAAGAATGTACAGCTCAAGAAATTTAAACAGTTGCCTCTCTGTAATGCCTGTTGTTGTTAGAACATATGTTTGGTATTAGTGTGAGGCAAAAGTGGTGTAAGTCATAATACTGTCCACATGAGAAAAGATACTTAAAATCTATATACTAAATTGACACAAACTGTTTATTTACCAAGAGTATAGCCTTAGCTGCACGTCTTCACCTGTACTATCACTCACAGAGAAGTCTGATAAATAGGATGAAGCATTAAAATTGTATGACTTGCCAGTAGTTTGTGTGTTTCTCTTCGGTACCAGGAGGATCTTTCAGTCAGAGCTCCCAAACAGAGACTATAAAAGAATCAGAGCCACAGTGATCAGGAAATTCCTAAAACCAGGATGTGTTATTTAGGAGTGTTTTTAGAGACATTCAGGATCACATTTACTATCATTGCATGCAACGCAGCGCAGGAGGTAAACTTCCTGCGCTGCGTGAAAGGGAGAGAGCAGAAAGGATCCATATTTACAACGATATTGCGCATTTCTGCTCTCTCTGCACTGGAGCACTGTGTGCTGCCTAGCGTCAATGCAGGAACGTTTGCAACATAGTGAAAGAAGCCTGCATTACAAGCATGTTTGTCTTTGTAGAGCAAGGGACACCTTCCTGCACAAAAACAATCCTTAGAGGCATATTGTTTTTTCTATGTGTGACGCATGATGCAGCACACATAGAAAGAGGAAGCAATGAGGAGAAAGAAAGATATTTCTCCTTGTTACGCCTCTGTTGGGTAGATGCACCATTTTGGCACAAACCCATGTTTCCAAGTCTTTTAAATCTGTGTTTGTATCGAAATACATGGGTGGATGCATGGGAATGCCCGTGCTTGACCCATGTAACCACTATTAGATGCAAACTAATGCTAAGCAGCACTGTTGGCTGTGTTGCATGACTTTTATTTACCACACCACGCAAAGCAGCGCAAGGAGGCTTCGTATGGCTTAGCAAGTGCCAACAATAATTTGGCTTGTGGGCTGCGCCACGTAAGTGATGCAGCCTGATACAAAATCATAGTAGATCTGGGCTTGAGTCTATGAGGGTGCTAGTGCCAGTGCACCTCAAGCCAGAAACTGATCACTGTCTAATGAACATCTGAAAAGAGCATGGTGGAAAATGAGCAACCCAGGACCGGTCTGTGATGGGTATGCTTAGACTTGGGTCCCGTGCTCACTGTGCCACTAAAATCAAGCCATACCTGGCTGATGAGCGGTGAAACCGGTCCTGGGTTGCTTGTTTTACAGTTCAGGGAGGACCAGGCCTGACAGCTCGGGCGGGTCTGTTCCCACTTGATCTGAGCCAAGGCTGATTTGCATATAGCTGGTCCATACTGAGGTGGTATGGTGGAGGAAAAACAATGGATTGGGATGCAGCCCTGAGCAATGGCTTGTGGTGGAGATTAATTCAAGCATTCGAACCAGCGGTTTGCTTTTTAATGCCCTAAGTGCGACAGGGGAGACATCCGTTACAATGCGGTCTTTACACTGCGATACGTTTACAACGTGGCCATTACAATGACTTGCGCTGGATGGTGCTATACACTAAGGAATAGTATGATTTACTATTCCAACACCTTCCCTACTGTTACGTAGGCTGGAGTGGGAATAGTAATTCATACTATACCAGCGCCCTCCAGCGCAAGTTGTTGTAACGACTGGCGTTGTAATGACTGCGTTGTAAACGTATTGCGGTGTAAAGACCGTGATGTAACATCATACATTCATGTGGTGGGTAAGTCCAGATGTGGGTCCCGTACTCACTGTGCCCCTGGAGTCAAGCTATACCTGGCTGATGAACCCATAATAAGGGCAAAACCACTCCTGGGTTGCTTCTTTTCTGCTTCAGGGAGGACGTAGCCCTGTAAGTTCGGGCTGGACTGTGTTCATTAGAGCAGGATCAAGGTGGATTTCCATATGGCTGTGTTAAAAATGGTGTGGCATGGTGGGTGAAAAACGATGGATTGGGATGCGGCCCAAGCGATTGCCGGTGGCTGGGATTGATTGTGATGGGTATACCCAGACAGGCAGGAAAAAAACTTCTGCATCTTCGCGATATTTCCGCTTGTTTGCGGAGATTTTTAACATTTTCGCGATAATTTGCGAAAGTCACTTTCGCAAATTCCGCCCACCCCTAGAAATAATATATATTAAGTAATTGGCAATTATATCTGATAGTTGAAGATCACATAACATTTCTCCTGTGTATGGAGAGGATTCCATGGTGGAATCAGTAATTAATACTGGTTCACATTGAATCAATATTTCTGAGGGATCCTGGTCATTACCATATTGATTTATCTGATGTTTGGGTTATTGTCTGATGCCTTCCAGTGACCAATGTACTCTGAACTGAATATCTTGGGCAATGAGTCAGATGACACAGTGGGTGTGGTGGCTCTTCTGGTGGTGATGATGTGTCTGAAGCCAGTGATGCAATGAAGATCCAGAAGATCTTAAAGGTGTCTGTGTTACCTATTCACACTTTTCCCACACCTATACCGGGTGCTGGGTCAGCTATTTTGGTTATGGCAAATTGTATTGAGTGTGGGGCGTACATCAGTCCAATAATAATGTAAGTTTACATACCAATAGTGCTGATAAGAGCTAAAATTCCACATGACAGTCAATGATTTATTAGAATTGGACTGGATGGCTAGTGATCAGGCACCCATCCTCCCACAGGTCAAGGATAGAAGATCCATATCATTTGTACCCATAGTCTTAGAGCATATGGAATTTATATAAGAGAAGAGAACTGTGAAATTATAAAAGATTCATGAGCCTCATTTAAATAGAGAGTGTCTCACTGAGAACTTTGCATATGTAGCACGTTAAATGCACACAGTCAGGATATCTATGAACTTCTTCCAGAAGTAGAATTGGACTGCAGCGTGGCCAGTGCTTCAATTTTGCCATAAAATAATTATCATGACACGTTAAATTCCTGATAATCTCTAGCATTTACATTTGACTGGGGCCGTTCTTTGTTAAAAAAAAATTGTTTTTGCTCAGTGGACATTGTAGATTCAGCTGGAATTACAAAAGTGTCTGTGGAGTTTTCCAATGCTCTTGAGGGTAAACCCTATTCCTAACTGTGTGCAAAACAGTTGGTGAGATAGATTGAGATTGAGCTAAAGACGGGAAAGAGCTGCACATTAGTTGTCCTCAAGAGCAAACCAAGAGAGGTGGTTCCAGGGCAAATATTGTGCTTCAAAAACTTGTCTAAGAGGTCAGTTAAATGCTGAGAGAACCTGCAGGCTCCTGTATTCTGAGCCTAATTTGGTTGAGCCACCCCCTTACATTAATGTGGTATTGTGTCGTGACATATGGATCCTATCATCACACATGCACTACAAGAACTCTAAATAAAGCAACAGTACAAAACGTATTGTTCCCTCTCACACTAACTGAACAGTATGCAGGTAGGTCTGCAAGAATGTACAGCTCAAGAAATTTAAACAGTTGCCTCTCTGTAATGCCTGTTGTTGTTAGAACATATGTTTGGTATTAGTGTGAGGCAAAAGTGGTGTAAGTCATAATACTGTCCACATGAGAAAAGATACTTAAAATCTATATACTAAATTGACACAAACTGTTTATTTACCAAGAGTATAGCCTTAGCTGCACGTCTTCACCTGTACTATCACTCACAGAGAAGTCTGATAAATAGGATGAAGCATTAAAATTGTATGACTTGCCTGTAGTTTGTGTGTTTCTCTTCGGTACCAGGAGGATCTTTCAGTCAGAGCTCCCAAACAGAGACTATCAAAGAATCAGAGCCACAGTGATCAGGAAATTCCTAAAACCAGGATGTGTTATTTAGGAGTGTTTTTAGAGACATTCAGGATTACATTTACTATCATTGCATGCAACGCAGCGCAGGAGGTAAGTTTCCTGCGCTGCGTGAAAGGGAGAGAGCAGAAAGGATCCATATTTACAACGATATTGCGCATTTCTGCTGTCTCTGCACTGGAGCACTGTGTGCTGCCTAGTGTCAATGCAGGAACGCTTGCAACATAGTGAAAGAAGCCTGCATTACAAGCATGTTTGTCTTTGTAGAGCAAGGGACACCTTCCTGCACAAAAACAATCCTTAGAGGCATATTGTTTTTTCTATGTGTGACGCATGATGCAGCACACATAGAAAGAGGAAGCAATGAGGAGAAAGAAAGATATTTCTCCTTGTTACGCCTCTGTTGGGTAGATGCACCATTTTGGCACAAACCCATGTTTCCAAGTCCTTTAAATCTGTGTTTGTATCGAAATACATGGGTGGATGCATGGGAATGCCCATGCTTGACCCATGTAACCACTATTAGATGCAAACTAATGCTAAGCAGCACTGTTGGCTGTGTTGCATGACTTTTATTTACCGCACCACGCAAAGCAGCGCAAGGAGGTTTCTTATGGCTTAGCAAGTGCCAACAATAATTTGGCTTGTGGGCTGCGCCACGTAAGTGATGCAGCCTGATACAAAATCATAGTAAATCTGGGCTTGAGTCTATGAGGGTGCCAGTGCCAGTGCACCTCAAGCTAGAAACGGATCACTGTCTAATGAACATCTGAAAAGAGCATGGTGGAAAATGAGCAACCCAGGACCGGTCTGTGATGGGTATGCTTAGACTTGGGTCCCGTGCTCACTGTGCCACTGAAATCAAGCCATACCTGGCTGAAGAGCGGTGAAACCGGTCCTGGGTTGCTTGTTTTACAGTTCAGGGAGGACCAGGCCTGACAGCTCGGGCGGGTCTGTTCCCACTTGATCTGAGCCAAGGCTGATTTGCATATAGCTGGTCCATACTGAGGTGGTATGGTGGAGGAAAAACAATGGATTGGGATGCAGCCCTGAGCAATGGCTTGTAGTTGAGATTAATTCAAGCATTCGAACCAGCGGTTTGCTTTTTAATGCCCTAAGTGCGACAGGGGAGACATCCGTTACAATGCCGTCTTTACACTGCGATACGTTTACAACGTGGCCATTACAATGACTTGCGCTGGATGGCGCTATACACTAAGGAATAGTATGATTTACTATTCCAACACCTTCCCTACTGTTACGTAGGCTGGAGTGGGAATAGTAATTCATACTATACCAGCGCCCTCCAGCGCAAGTTGTTGTAACGACTGGCGTTGTAATGACTGCGTTGTAAACGTATCGCGGTGTAAAGACCGTGATGTAACATCATACATTCGTGTGATGGGTAAGTCCAGATGTGGGTCCCGTACTCACTGTGCCCCTGGAGTCAAGCTATACCTGGCTGATGAACCCATAATAAGGGCAAAACCACTCCTGGGTTGCTTCTTTTCTGCTTCAGGGAGGACCTAGCCCTGTAAGTTCGGGCTGGACTGTGTTCATTGGAGCAGGATCAAGGTGGATTTCCATATGGCTGTGTTAAAAATGGTGTGGCATGGTGGGTGAAAAACGATGGATTGGGATGCGGCTCAAGCGATTGCCGGTGGCTGGGATTGATTGTGATGGGTATGCCCAGACAGGCAGGAAAAAAACTTCCGCATCTTCGCGATATTTCCGCTTGTTTGCGGAGATTTTTAACATTTTCGCGATAATTTGCGAAAGTCACTTTCGCAAATTCCGCCCACCCCTAGAAATAATATATATTAAGTAATAGGCAATTATATCTGATAGTTGAAGATCACATAACATTTCTCCTGTGTATGGAGAGGATTCCATGGTGGAATCAGTAATTAATACTGGTTCACATTGAATCAATATTTCTGAGGGATCCTGGTCATTACCATATTGATTTATCTGATGTTTGGGTTATTGTCTGATGCCTTCCAGTGACCAATGTACTCTGAACTGAATATCTTGGGCAATGAGTCAGATGACACAGTGGGTGTGGTGGCTCTTCTGGTGGTGATGATGTGTCTGAAGCCAGTGATGCAATGAAGATCCAGAAGATCTTAAAGGTGTCTGTGTTACCTATTCACACTTTTCCCACACCCATACCGGGTGCTGGGTCAGCTATTTTGGTTATGGCAAATTGTATTGAGTGTGGGGTGTACATCAGTCCAATAATAATGTAAGTTTACATACCAATTAATTAATTAATTAATTGTGGGTTTATATAGCGCTAGAATCGACTCCCGGAGGAGTATCTCCACGCTTCGACCGCTGGGGAACCCGTCCTGGCTCACCCTGAGAGATGGTCCCTAATGGGTATCTCTAAGGTGCGACCAAGCATCCCCGGCGGTCTGGGGGGGCCGTTGTGAAGATGAGGCAAGCTAATGCCCAGAGTTGCCGAGTGTGGTCCCTGACTGGAGTAGGCACCGAGGCGAGAATTATCGAGCCCGCTGACCCTGGTCCACGACCCTGCCGCGTCGGGAATCGAACCCTGGTCCCGGGCCGTCCTCTGCTTACGGGTCTGCCGCTTCTAACCAGTGAGCCACACCTCTCCAATAGTGCTGATAAGAGCTAAAATTCCACATGACAGTCAATGATTTATTAGAATTGGACTGGATGGCTAGTGATCAGGCACCCATCCTCCCACAGGTCAAGGATAGATGATCCATATCATTTGTACCCATAGTCTTAGAGCATATTGAATTTATATAAGAGAAGAGAACTGTGAAATTATAAAAGATTCATGAGCCTCATTTAAATAGAGAGTGGAGCACTGAGAACTTTGCATATGTAGCACGTTAAATGCACACAGTCAGGATATCTATGAACTTCTTCCAGAAGTAGAATTGGACTGCAGCGTGGCCAGTGCTTCAATTTTGCCATAAAATAATTATCATGACACGTTGAATTCCTGATAATCTCTAGCATTTACATTTGACTGGGGCCGTTCTTTGTTAAAAAAAATTTGTTTGTGCTCAGTGGACATTGTAGATTCAGCTGGAATTACAAAAGTGTCTGTGGAGTTTTCCAATGCTCTTGAGGGTAAACCCTATTCCTAACTGTGTGCAAAACAGTTGGTGAGATAGATTGGGATTGAGCTAAAGACTGGAAAGAGCTGCACATTAGTTTTCCTCAAGAGCAAACCAAGAGAGGTGGTTCCAGGGCAAATATTGTGCTTCAAAAACTTGTCTAAGAGGTCAGTTAAATGCTGAGAGAACCTGCAGGCTCCTGTATTCTGAGCCTAATTTGGTTGAGCCACCCCCTTACATTAATGTGGTATTGTGTCGTGACATATGGATCCCGTCATCACACATGCACTACAAGAACTCTAAATAAAGCAACAGTACAAAACGTATAGTTCCCTCTCACACTAACTGAACAGTATGCAGGTAGGTCTGCAAGAATGTACAGCTCAAGAAATTTAAACAGTTGCCTCTCTGTAATGCATGTTGTTGTTAGAACATATGTTTGGTATTAGTGTGAGGCAAAAGTGGTATAAGTCATAATACTGTTCAAATGAGAAAAGATACTTAAAATCTATATACTAAATTGACACAAACTGTTTATTTACCAAGAGTATAGCCTCTCTTAGCTACACGTCTTCCCCTGTACTATCACTCACAGAGAAGTCTGATAAATAGGATGAAGCATTAAAATTGTATGACTTGCCTGTAGTTTGTGTGTTTCTCTTCGGTACCAGGAGGATCTTTCAGTCAGAGCTCCCAAACAGAGACTATCAAAGAATCCGAGCCACAGTGATCAGGAAATTCCTAAAACCAGGATGTGTTATTTAGGAGTGTTTTTAGAGACATTCAGGATCACATTTACTATCATTGCATGCAACGCAGCGCAGGAGGTAAACTTCCTGCGCTGCGTGAAAGGGAGAGAGCAGAAAGGATCCATATTTACAACGATATTGCGCATTTCTGCTCTCTCTGCACTGGAGCACTGTGTGCTGCCTAGCGTCAATGCAGGAACGCTTGCAACATAGTGAAAGAAGCCTGCATTACAAGCATGTTTGTCTTTGTAGAGCAAGGGACACCTTCCTGCACAAAAACAATCCTTAGAGGCATATTGTTTTTTCTATGTGTGACGCATGATGCAGCACACATAGAAAGAGGAAGCAATGAGGAGAAAGAAAGATATTTCTCCTTGTTACGCCTCTGTTGGGTAGATGCACCATTTTGGCACAAACCCATGTTTCCAAGTCTTTTAAATCTGTGTTTGTATCGAAATACATGGGTGGATGCATGGGAATGCCCGTGCTTGGCCCATGTAACCACTATTAGATGCAAACTAATGCTAAGCAGCACTGTTGGCTGTGTTGCATGACTTTTATTTACCACACCACGCAAAGCAGCGCAAAGAGGCTTCGTATGGCTTAGCAAGTGCCAACAATAATTTGGCTTGTGGGCTGCGCCACGTAAGTGATGCAGCCTGATACAAAATCATAGTAGATCTGGGCTTGAGTCTATGAGGGTGCTAGTGCCAGTGCACCTCAAGCTAGAAACTAATCACTGTCTAATGAACGTCTGAAAAGAGCATGGTGGAAAATGAGCAACCCAGGACCGGTCTGTGATGGGTATGCTTAGACTTGGGTCCCGTGCTCACTGTGCCACTGAAATCAAGCCATACCTGGCTGATGAGCGGTGAAACCGGTCCTGGGTTGCTTGTTTTACAGTTCAGGGAGGACCAGGCCTGACAGCTCGGGCGGGTCTGTTCCCACTTGATCTGAGCCAAGGCTGATTTGCATATAGCTGGTCCATACTGAGGTGGTATGGTGGAGGAAAAACAATGGATTGGGATGCAGCCCTGAGCAATGGCTTGTGGTTGAGATTAATTCAATCATTCGAACCAGCGGTTTGCTTTTTAATGCCCTAAGTGCGACAGGGGAGACATCCGTTACAATGCGGTCTTTACACTGCGATACGTTTACAACGTCGCCATTACAATGACTTGCGCTGGATGGCGCTATACACTAAGGAATAGTATGATTTACTATTCCAACACCTTCCCTACTGTTACGTAGGCTGGAGTTGGAATAGTAATTCATACTATTCCAGCGCCCTCCAGCGCAAGTCGTTGTAACGACTTGCGTTGTAATGACTGCGTTGTAAACGTATCGCGGTGTAAAGACCGCGATGTAACATCATACATTCGTGTGATGGGTAAGTCCAGATGTGGGTCCCGTACTCACTGTGCCCCTGGAGTCAAGCCATACCTGGCTGATGAACCCATAATAAGGGCAAAACCACTCCTGGGTTGCTTCTTTTCTGCTTCAGGGAGGACCTAGCCCTGTAAGTTCGGGCTGGACTGTGTTCATTGGAGCAGGATCAAGTTTGATTTCCATATGGCTGTGTTAAAAATGGTGTGGCATGGTGGGTGAAAAATGATGGATTGGGATGCGGCCCAAGCGATTGCCGGTGGCTGGGATTGATTGTGATGGGTATGCCCTGACATGGGTCTTGTGCTCACTGTGCCAGTGGAATAAAGCTATACCTGGCTTATGAGCCCATAATAAGGGCAAAACCAGCCTCGGACTTGTCCTGAAATTAATTTAAGCATTCCATTCATCACTTTGTTTTTTGATGAAAAAATTGAATTCGGCAAAACAGGAGAAGTGGAGGCAAAACGTTTGGAAGAATTCCAAAGCAAGAGTGTCAGGTTGAACATGTGCCCCCCCCCCCAAGCTGAATGCAGGAAAACTAAACACCCTTTTTGGGAGTTTTCACCGCTAAGTCAGAAGATCCTGTAAAGACCATCCACACTGGCATGTTCGGTTCTAGGGTGACGTTCCACCATAAAGTCCATTCCCTGTAGAGAGATAGACCACCTCTACTGTTTGGGACTCTTACCCCCTCAACTGCACTAACCATGTGATGGGTCTGTTGTCTGTCTGTATCCGGAAGTGAGTCCCAAACAAGTATTTTCTCAACTTCTTCAGTGCCCAGACCACTGCAAAGGCCTATCTTTCAATTGTACTCCTCTTTTTCCTGGGAAGTAAGGTTACAGTTTGGTCTGGGCCCTCTTCCTTCAGCTCTTAGGCATCCATCTGGACAATGAATTCCTTGTAGAAGTTAGGGGTCCGGTCCAAGTTCGAACCAACTGTGATGGAGCGTGGGTTGGATAAAGGGACCAGGTTAGTCCAGCTAAAAAAGTTGCCTGCCCAAAGTCATGCAGGAAGAGTTCCATTCGCAGTGTAGAAGGCCGTGAGGAGCAGGAAGAGCACTGTGGATAGTCATCGTTGGTAGCGCAAAGAGCAGGCCGAGCATTGAGGATGGTAGTTCAGGAAGCTTTGGGTGGCGGGCACTGGGCTGTCATTGCTGTAGCGTAGAGTACCAGTCCTTGCTAGTGGTCGGTGTAATGCAAAAAGTCAGCCCGTCAGAGCTTTGCGTTATCTGTCACTGCGGGTGACACAGTCTAGGCATGAATGGGCCCGTTTGCATTGGCGAAGAGCCAAAACTTCAGGATTATGCCTCCTCATTTCAGGAGGAGTGTCCTCTGATGCAAGCCAAGGAACCAGGACCTAGGAGGGACTTCTTTGGGATCAGGAATCCCTCCAGCAGGGTTCCGGCAGGTCCAGTTGCAGGTCCAGGCAGATCTAGTGCAGCAGGTCTGCCTAGCAATTGCAGGAAGGTCTAGGTAGCTTGTTATGTCCCTGTACTTCACACATGAGGTCAGCCACCTTACCCTGGGAGTCACTCAGGTTAGCATGGGATGAAGGTGAGCAGGTCCAGTCTTCCTTCTCAGACACCAAGGTAGTCATCAGCCGCAGAGCAGTCCTCCAGCTGGAGGGCAGTCCTTCTTCTGTAATGTCCACAGGTCCAGGAGTATTCTGAAGAGTGACTCTCGATGTCCTGTATTTGTACCTGGTGGCAGCTGGTGTGTGTGGGGGGGGTACTCCCTGTCCTACTCCTACATCCTGTTATGGAAAGCTCTTCCCTGTCAGGGCTACAAACTGCCTAGGGGTGACAAACAGTCACTGGCCTGGTGTAAGATTCCTTTGCGTGTGTGTGTGAGGCAGAGTCCTTTGAAGTGCAAGTGGAGCTGGATACAGCTCCTCCAGTCACCCTATTAGGATGGCCCATCCTGTACATACCTATGCCCCCTTTCTGTCACTGTTTGGAAGAAATACACTAACCTCAACAGCAGAGCTGTTCACAGTCATATGACCCAGGATACTGGCAGAAGGCACAAATTGGCTTTTGTAAAGTGCCATTTTCGGAATTGTAACTTAAAATCCGAGTCTAAACAGTATAGGCCCAATTTGCATTTAGGTGAGTGGCCTGTGTTTTGCTAGTATGATGGGGGAAATTAGCCTGTCGTCCTGATGGAGGTATTGCGCTCCTAATTTAGAAATGACTGCCAAACTGGTGGTCATTTCTAAAGCACTGGCAGAAGGGGACCAAGCAATTATGTGGGTGTGCTCTGGAGCAGCCAAACTAGCAATAGAGCCAGCATGATAAAAAAAAGACCCGCCAGCCCTGACTCAATGGCAGGCTTGACTATGAAGAGCACTCATAATGGAACGATTGACGGACATTTTTTGAGATAATATAAAAAACAATGAGGCCTGCTGGGGCCCGTTAGTCTCATACCTATCTAAGGGTATACCAATGACAACATACCCCACCCCACAGTTAGAGCACTTCCTCTCTTCCAGTTCTAAGGATGGACAGGCACTCAGGGCAGTTCCCTGAAGACAGATAGACAGGTTCTCTCACACACGTACCATTCACTCCTACACACACATCACAGGCGGAAGCGGCCAGTGGGGGAGGTCTTCCCCTCTCTGGGTACCAAAGGAAGCCCTTGACATCTGATACCTCATCCTTTGCCTAGCCTCCTCCTTCCTCTGTTTCTCCTCTCTTCTTTTAATTTCTCCTATTTGCCACCAAGTCACTGTTGACGGGAGGCAGTTGGGTTAGGGTGAGAGTGGGAGGGGGTGGTTGTGGGAATTTTAGAGTTTAGATCTCCTGTATTAGAAAGGTGAGCCCTAAAAAATGCGGATATTTGTATGATTATTTCCCAGATTAAAAGGCAACTGTGATCGTACAATGGCCTCAACAGAGTTGATGGGACAGATGTAATACACTATACAGTCAGTTGTTTTGTCTTTGCTTTTGAAAATGCTCAATAAAAAGAACTTTGACAAAAAAAAGAAAAAATGGGGAAGATGTGTAGCATGTGCTATCATGGAATGTGGAGCACGGGGTGTGGCATGAGCCAAAATAGAATGTGGAATGTTGGTGGGGAATGGTTCGGAAGGATAATTGAGAGCTGGAATTTGAGGTGAGGAGAGTGCCGCTCTGTGTGCAAGGAACTAATATAAATAAAGTTACTTGGACCTACATGTTCTCTTGTGGAGCATTATTTTAACAGGTCAAATTGTATTTGTCTCTAATATATTTGTCCTTATGTATTTAGGGTTGAAAGGAAGAGCCCTAAAATATATGTGAATATGAAGGTAGAATATAGAATGTTTACACATTGGATTTGCTAATAAGTCCATCTTAAAGTGCACTACATGTGCCCAAGGCCTGTAAATTAAATGCTACTAGTGGATCTGCAGCACTGATTGTGCCACCCACTTAAGTAGCCCTTTAAGCATGTCTCAGGGCTGCCACTGCAGAGCCTGTGTGTGTAGTTTTATATTGCCATGGCAACCTGGCAAGTTAAACCTCTTGCCAGGCCTAAACCTGCCCAAGGTAGGCGCTGGAAAACCCAAGGTCAGGAAGCAGTGTATTTAAAAAGTAGGACAGGTACTTTTAAGTTTTACATGTAGTAAATTTGTTTCTCACTACTGGAAAGCCTATCCCTTCCATAGAATAATATTGGGATTGCCCTATTACATTTTATAAGTGTATTTTACGATTGGGAGGATATGTGACCCCCCCAAGTCTGGTATCTCCGGAATCACAATTTAAAACCATAACTTATTGTGAAGTTGGAGTTTAAATTGCAATTCTGATGCTGAGGACGGTTTGTGTAAGCGTGGGTGTGGTGCGCTGGGGACTTTTCTGCATATCTTGTGGGAGTGCCCGGAGGTGGAGGGGTTCTGGCGTGGTGTGCATGAGGTGCTGCGAGTGGTCACGCATGTGGCGCTGTTGCCCGAAGCGAGGAGATGCCTGTTGAATGTGTGGGAGCCTACCGATTACTCGGTGCCGCAGACGTGGTGGGTGACTCTGGGGTATATGGTTGCCAAGCGTGATATTGCCCAGCTGTGGGGATCCCAGAGGCCCCCGACTGTCTCGGCCTGGAAGGAACATATGGATTGGTGCATGTTTCGGGAAAAGGTGGTGTATGTGGCGAGAGGTAAGCCTGCGACATGGGTGAAAGTATGGGGCCCCTGGAACGCCTACCGCGGGGGAATCTGTGCTCCACCGTTATTGCCCGATCCGTCGCCGGCCCCGTCCCCTTAGCCAACTCATCCCCCCGGTACCTGGGCATTAGGTGTACCCAGCCCTAGTTCTGATCTCTCCCCCCCCTCTTGAGATTCCTATGGATGGCTAGGATCCCCCCTCTAGGGGAGCACGTGTTGCTATTTCCGATTGAGGATTGCCTTGTGGGTTTGTTTGTATTTGTTGTTCTTTAAGTTTAAAATGGAACCGTATAGTGGGGTCTGGATAGTGTGGCTCGCAACGATGTTACCTCCTGTGCATGCTCGGCCGCAGCACCATGTGTTTTATAAATGTATATCGTATGCTCCTTTTATTGCTAGCGGCCGGCCGGAAGGTTGTAGGCCCATATTTGTATATTTTTTGAGTCTTGTAATAAACGGTTTCAAGAAAACAAAAAAAAAAAAAATTGCAATTCTGAGAAAGTTGGCATACTCTTACTGTAGCTTGGTGCCTGCTGCCTGTCGGTGATCAGTCTGAGGTGGGTGACAGCTGGACTTTGTGTATTCCCTCTAGACAGCCACATACAAAGCGAGTTTAGGCATGATTAGATGGATCTTCTTGGGAGGATGGGAGGGAGGACCTGGGCACACAGTCTCATACTTACACCTGCATAACCTGTGTCATGTCCACAACACAAAAGGCTGCACAAACCCCTATGGTGAGTCTGGAGCAAGGGCAGGAGGGGAGGACCTCTGTGCACTTTAAAGTCTTCCCCACTTCAAAGCTCAACTGGATATAAGTACTGAATCTCTGACATAACCAAGACAGTACACTTCTGGACCTGAAACCACTTTGCCAGAAAGTAGAACGGCTGAGCTAAAGGAGTGCTGCTTTGGAAAACTACTGCCTTGTTGTTTGCCATGCTGCCTGTTGCTCTCTCTGACTGGGTAAAGACTGGACCTCCATCACTTGAATGCAGAGTGACTCCAAAGGCTAGCTGACTAGCCTCCTGATCTGAAGTCTCAGGCATATAACAGACTTCCACCTCTCTCCTGGGCCCAAGGTGTTTGCTCCAGCGTAACTGATGCTTCCTCTGCTGTGAGCAAAAGACACACAATTGATGGACGGAATGCAGAACAGATCAAAACATTCACCTCCAGTCAAGAGATCTGGGTTAAATCCATCATTCTTTTGCTCACCATGCCACCCCAGTTTAGACCTGGCCATGTGCAAATCAGTCTTGACCCTGTGCCTCATGGGAACAGTCCAGCTCGAACTGCCAAGCCAGGTCCTCCCTGGACTGGAAACAAGCATTGTCGGACTGGTTTTGAGGTTTCACCCCTCTTCAGCCAGGATAGCTTGAATCCAGTGGCACAGTGAGCCCGGGACCCACGTCTGAGGATACCCGGCACACTTATGGCGAGAAAGCAAAAGACACACAATTGATGGACGGAATGCAGAACAAATCAAAACATTCAACCCCGGTCAAGAGATCTGGGTTAAATCCATCATTCTTTTGCTCAACATGCCACCCCAGTTTAGACCTGGCCATATGCAAATCAGTCTTGTGCCTCATGGGAACAGTCCAGCCCGAACTGCCAAGCCAGGTCCTCCCTGGACTGGAAACAAGCATCATTTTTTTTGTTGAAACATTTTTATTGTTTTCCAACTCAACAAAACATCAATCATCTCGCCATCCCCCCCCGTCCAGGAAATACCAAACATGTATCAGCATCCCCCACTCTCCTGAAGATGGCTCAACCTTCCCCCCCGGTCTCCTACCCCCCTCCCCCCACCCCCTGTCAGTGTGCCCCCTTCCCCTACTCCGTACCCGCTTCCGACGTGCCCCCCCTCCCTAGTCAATAAAATCCAGGAGCCCAACCACTCCCTAACCCAACAGAACCTGCCAGCTAGCCCAGCCAAAAGTGTAGGCGGTCAGTGCCCACCTTCTCGCCTCTTCTACTCCCCGCTCCCCACTGCCTCCTGCCCGTCAGACCCGCACTCCTCAGCCCCAGCCTCGGACATCAACCCCTGAAGGTCTACCACCAGCGCTTCCCATGCCCGGGCCATCGCCAGCGCCTTTTCGTCATCTCTCCGGAGGGCCAGTTGCACCCGGAGGGTGCCCTCGGCCCCCGCCCAGCGCGCCAACGCCGATCTCCAGCGCAAGAAGTTAGGTCCCCCCCGGGATTTCCAGTGCAGTGTCAGTTCCCTCTTGGCCATTATCAACCCCAGATCATAAAATTTGCTAGTAACCTTCGTGCGGCGAGTGTGGGGGAACCAAAGCAACAAACAGGTCCCCATATCCGAGGCAATGGAGCGATCAGTGACCTGGTTCAAACAATCCACCACTGCTTCCCAGTAGTCACCCAACTGCGTACAGGACCAAAACATGTGCCGAAAGTCCGCCCCATCTACCCCGCACCGCGGGCACGGGTAGTGCGCACCCCCGAAATATCGCAGTATTTTGGCCGGCGTCAGGTATGCCCTGTGTAACGTAAAAAACTGGACTAATTGGAACCGGGCATTCCTCGTTCCCTTCCAGGCCCTCCGCACCAGCGTGTTCCACGTGGATTCAGGGATCTCCTTTCCAAGGTCCGCTGCCCACTTTTCCCTCAGAGCGCCCAGGGGGAGGAGTCTCTCCGTCGACAACCGGCGATAGAGGCAAGTGATGGCCTTAGCCGTCCCCGCCGCCATCACTACATACTGGCAACCCGCGGCAGTCTGCGGCTCCGATAGCCCCATGTTCCAATGCCGCTGGAGGCTCGCCACCAGGGCCGCATGGAGCAGGAAGTCTCCCCGCGGGAGCCCGTAAGAGTCCTGCAAGTCCTGAAAAGGCAGCAGTACTCCCTCTCTAAATAAGTCCCCCACCATCTGCACCCCCAGTTCCTCCCAGACCGCTAATCCCGACCAATCTCCCCCGTGCGGGAACGCCGTACACATCCCCAGAGGGATCTCCGGGGCATAGGGGTGGACTATGGTGGCCCTCCTCTGGCATCTGTTCCAGCATAACCGGAGGGTACGTTCCTCCAAGGTGAGCTGGGCGAGGTCTAATCTCTGGTGAAGGACTATAAAGGCCAGCACATGGCGCGGTATTAGTCTGCCCTGAGGGCCTTCCGGGCCCCTGTACTTCCTGGCTACCGCCTGCGTGAGCCATTGGAGCTGGGCCGCCAAGTAGTACCACTCAAAATCCGGCGCCGCCAAGCCTCCCTCCGCCCTGGGTCGCCGCAAGGTGGTCAGCGCCACTCGACGCCTGCCCGAGCCCCAGATGAAGCCCGTGGCTAATACCCGCAGCCTCGCGAAAAACGACGCCGGGATCCATATAGGAAGGGTGCGAAAATAGTAAAGAAGCCGTGGCAGCGCCACCATTTTCAGGAGCGCCACTCACCCAGCACACGAGAGTGGGAGCGAACTCCAAAACCCCATGCTACCCCGTAGGCCTCGAAGTGCCCTACCAACATTTCCTTCCAGCAAATCAGCCTGGGTGTGGTAGATGTTAAACCCCAGATAACGGAGACAGCTACTCTCCCATCGGATATTGCCCAACTCCCGCGGGGGCCGTCCCCCCTGCGACAACGGGAACAAACACGTCTTACCCCAGTTGACTTTAAGCCCAGACAGCCGACCAAACTCCTCCAAGAGAGCGACCGCTCCTTCCAGCGCTCTCTCCGCATCCGCCAGAAACATCAGCAGATCATCTGCATAGAGGGAGATATAGTGCGTATCCTCCCGCAGGGAAACTCCCACATAAGCGCCCCCTCGTCGGGCATGAGCCGCCAGCGGTTCGATGGCCAGTGCAAACAACAGGGGGGAGAGAGAACACCCCTGCCTCGTCCCCCTCCGCACACGGTAGGAGGCCGATATGGTGGCCCCCGTCTTCACTCGGGCCGTAGCATCGCTATAAAGCAACGTGGTCCAGCGTACGAAGTCCTCCCCCAAGCCGAACTCCCGCAGCACTCGGTATAAATAGGGCCATTCCACACTATCAAAGGCCTTTTCTATGTCGACCGACAGCGTGCAGGCCTCCGGGAAGACTTCCCGGTCCATTTCCATCACTCGCAACAACCGTCGTACGGAAGTGGCCGTGCTGCGTCGGGGAATAAAGCCCGCCTGATCCGGGTGGATTAAGGCGGTCATATGACTCAAAAGGCGCGACGCCAATATCTTACTCAATATTTTATAGTCCACCGTCAACATGGAGAGCGGCCGATACGCCGTGCGCGCGTCAGCCTCCCCTCCGGGCTTCAATAAGGGTATCACAATCGCCTCTCGAGCTGAGGCGGGCAAGCACCCACGCCGCCAGGCCTCGCTGTATAGGACCTGCAACTGTGGCGCTAACAGATCCGGAAACGCCGCAAAGAACTCGACCGGCAACCCGTCCGCCCCCGGGGTTTTCCGACGGGCCATGTGCCTAATCGCCGCGCGAATCTCGCCCAGCGATATGGCACCACCAAGCTCTTTCCCAATCTCCGGGTCCAGCCGAGGAAGGCGGGCCTCCAGCAAGAAGCCCGCCTGGCCTTCAGGCTCCCCCTCCATAGTGCTGTCGTACAGCCCAGCGTAATATCCGGCAAACCGCTGATTTATCCCCATCTGGGAGTAAACCGGGGCACCCCCCGCTTCAACCAAGGAAAGTATCGGTTCCCCCCGGTCCGCCGGGTTCGCCAACCACGCCAGAAGGGATCCCACCTTATCCCGTTCCGCGTGGGCTCGCATTAAGTAGCTTTTATGGTCAAAACAGCGGAGCTTCTCCACCTGCACCGCCACACCCTCGCGTGCCTCGGCAACAGCAGCCAACTCGCCGGTCCCCGCCTGATGCGCCTGTTCAGCCGCCCGCAGCCGGGCCTCCGCCCCGTCCACCTCCTTCAATAAAGTCTTCCGTACTCCGGCCGTGGACGATATACAAACCCCCCGGACGACCGCCTTGAACGCGTCCCATTCCGTCGCCCGGCTTACCGTCGTACCCGAGTTCCGCTCGAAATATTGTTTTATGCAGTCACTAACCTCAGCCCGGAAGACCGGGTCCTCCAGAAGCAGGGGGTTAAGACGCCACGTGGGGATAACTTGCCGTTGCCTGGACCACTGCAGCACCCCCATACAGGGGTTATGGTCCGAGAGAGTTTTAGCTAGATATTCGCTATGCCGCATCCGCAATTGGACGTCCGGGGAACACAATATACCATCCAATCGGACATACAGCTCATGAGGGGCAGAATAGAAGGAGTAATCCCTGCACAGCGGGTGATGAGTACGCCAAGTGTCTACCAGACCCCAAGTAGTCTGCCAGCTACGTCGGCTATTGGCCACCCGACGCACCACCGACTGCGCCAGGGGTGGGTGGGACCTGTCCAGCTCCACATCAGTCACCGAGTTAAAGTCCCCCCCCAGCACCACCGGCCCCGTCAGGTACGCCGCCAACTGCCCCGACAGCCTGGAGAAGAACGCAGCCTGGTCCATATTAGGGGCATAGACACTGCACATGCTCAAGTCCCTCCCGTCCAGCCGCCCCTGCACTGCCACAAACCTGCCCTCTGGGTCCACCAACGTCATCAAGGGTTGAAAAGGGACACCTGCTCTCACCCAGATCAGGGCCCCCCGGGCGAACCTCGAGAAGGTGGTGTAGTACATTTGACCCCGCCAGCGCCTCTGCAATGCCTTCCCCTCCTCTTTGTCTAAGTGGGTCTCTTGAAGGAAGGCTACCTGAACCCCTCTCCGCACTAAGTAGGTGTGGACCTTATGCCTCTTCACCATAGAGGTGAGCCCCCTCACGTTCCAAGTCACAATTCTCAATTCAGGGGGGGTCCCCATCCCATCGCCGAACTAACCATCTCTTCTCACCCCTCCTAGGCACACTGACAACCCCGTGGAACCCCAAAACATCCCAACTCTCTGATTCCCCTCCCTTCCCCAGAACAGGTTCTAAACCACAGTCACCCATCCAAATAATACCCCAAACAGAAACCAAACACTCTGGTAGCCACCAGAGTCTCACTATGTCCGTGAGGTTGAGGTGGTGGCTCTACGCCTGACGGGTTGACGGCAGTCTTCCCCAGAGCATCCACGCCCAGAGTCCGCCAATCCTCCCCCAGCGCTCCACTCCCCGTAGGCTCCCCCCGTCCCCACCCCAGGACCCCTCAATAATCTCCAGCCGTGGACCCCATCAGGCACCAGACCCTCCCCGAGCCCCATCAAGCCCGGCCCATCCTCCTTCTCTCCACACACCCGGTCCTCCCTGCCCATGTCCCTCAGTTCATGGCCCAGGCACTCCCCAAACCTTCAAGCGTCCAACAGTTCATCTGCCGTCCCCGGGGTAACATCCGGCAGCCCCTCCGCTTCGTCGACAACACCGTCCGAGTGGGAGTCCTCTGTGCCCTTCCTGGAGCCCGAATCCTCACTGGGCTGAGAGGCCGTGGCCCCGGAAATCACCTATACCGCCCGCAGTGCCGCTCGCCTCTCCAGAGCCGTCTGGGACGCACCCGGTGATCGGGCCCCCACTGTCCTCACCTTGTTGCGTCTGTTGCGACGGGCCTTCGTCGGGGTACCCTGCGGCCCCTCCGCAGCAGCATGCGCCGCCGCTCGGGTCAGGGCCGACGCTAGCCAACTCCAGGCCGCCGCGGGGTCAGTGAAGAAGGAAGTTGCCCCATCCATCACAACTCGGAGGCGGGCCGGGAACAACAAAGAGTACTGCAGCCCCTCTTCCCGCAGCGCCCTCTTCACCGCCTGGAATGAGGTGCGTCTGCGTTGGACCTCCATGGGGTAATCCGGGTAAATAGATACCTGAGCGTTCTCCACCTGATGTGGTCCTGAGGCCCTGGCCCTCTGAAGGATGATATCCCGGTCCTTATAATGCAGCAGGCGGGCCACCACCGGCCGAGGCGGGCGGCCCGGGTCCGGGGGACGGGCCGGAACCCTGTGCGCTCTCTCCAGCGTGAAAAAGCGCGTGAGTCCCTCGGGCGCCACCACCTCCTGTAGCCAGGTCTCCAGATAGGTGAGCATATCTCCTCCTTCAATCTTTTCAGGCAGCCCGACTACGCGAATGTTATTGCGGCGGTTGCGCCCTTCAGCATCCTCGGCCCTCTTTTCCAGAGTCACCACCCGCCGCAAAAGATTCGCCGTCTGACCCTCCAATACCTTCTGCGCTGGCTCCACCAGGTCCATCCTGTCCTCCGAGGTCTTGACCCTGTCCACCAGCTTCCTGTGGTCCGCTCGGAGCAGCCCCAGATCCGACGACACCTGAGCGATATCTGTTTGCAGCGCCGTTTTCGTGTCCGCTATGGCCTGCAGGATTTGGTCGAGCTGTCGCTGTTGCAGGCCCGCCGCCGAGTCAGTGCCGGCGCCGTCCTTTCGGCCACCGGTAGAGTCTCCCGCCGACTCCGCTGTGTTCCCCCCCAGCTTGGGTCTCGGCTTGCCCATTTCTCTAGCCAGGCAGCTCGGCAGGGGGCCCCTCCCCAATCGGCCTCCAGGCCCGCTCCACGAGTCTGCGGGGAGTGCGCCCCCTCGCCGGCCTCAGGGACCTGCTCCCCCTCACCTCCGGGCAACAAGGGCTCTGGCGCACTCCTGTCACTCACTGGGTGCCCCGACGGGAGCGGCCCCCATCACTCTTCAAAGCCGTCAGCTCCGCTGTGGCCGGGAGTACCGGCTGACCCCCACCGCTGTCCTCCGGGGAGCTCTGGGGCCGTCACACCAAGGTGTGCACCATCCAGCAGCCAGGCCCTCGAGTCCGCTACCTGCGGCAAGCCAAGCCACCACCTTCGAGGATTTCACAGCGCCGGTCACCCCTCTCGCTTGTCCACCTAACACACATGGCCCTACTGCCTCCACTTCAGCTCCAGGCCCTCCGCTCCCGGCACACGTTCAGCGCCGTCCACTGTGTCGCCGTCTCACCTCCGCGCGGCCACCGCCGTTAGCTCAGTGTGTTCGCAGGGTTCCCCGTCCCGGGCTCCGCATAGAAGGCGGACTCTGCAGTGTCCCACCGATCGCCAGGGCTAGACCGGCACTTCCGGTGCCCGCAGCCGATTCAGCCGCACTTCTGGCCGGCCCCTCAGGCACTGTGGGCCGCTGCTGCCCGTCCCCTCACAGGCCGCTCAACATGGCCGACGGCCGGCCGCCTCCGTCACGTCGCCGGCACCGCGCCAGCCCTCTCCGCCACGCTCCACCCCGCCCGACTGCTCCTGGGATCCCGAGGTGGCAGGGGAAGCCCTCCGGGAGCTTCAGACCGCCGGGGGGACTCTCGGTGCAGGATTAATGTCTGGGCTGGATGCGGAGCTCGTCGCTCACGCGTCCATGCCCGTCGGCTGCCAAGCCACGCCCCCCCTGGAAACAAGCATCATAGGACCGGTTTCGGGGTTTCTCCCCTCTTCAGCCAGGATAGCTTGGATCCAGTGGCACAGTGAGCCCGGGACCCACGTCTGGGTATACCCGGCGCACTTATGACGAGAAAGCAAAAGACACACAAATGATGGACGGAATGCAGAACAAATGAAATCATTCACCCCCAGTCAAGAGATCTGGGTTAAATCCATCATTCTTTTGCTCACCATGCCACCCCAGTTTAGACCTGGCCATATGCAAATCAGTCTTGACCCTGTGCCTCATGGGAACAGTCCAGCTCGAACTGCTAAGCCAGGTCCTCCCTGGACTGGAAAAAAGCATCCTAGGACCGGTTTCGGGGTTTCACCACTCTTCAGTTCAGCCAGGATAGCTTGAATACAGTGGCACAGTGAGCCCGAGACCCACGTCTGCGCATACCTGTGAGAGCAGAAACAAGGCATTGCAGCTGTTGTAGGAACAGGACAAGCACATTGCATTTGGAAATAGTGCGTCGGCATTGGAGCCGTCGCATCGGAACCACCACATTGCTGCCACTGCGGACAGACGATTGAAGCATCCCCTTGATCGAGTGAAGAAACCCGCAGCATTGGCTTCAGAACCATCGCATCTCGGGACCAGTGCCTTGTCTTTAGAACTGGCGCCTCGACATTGTTGCGTGGAGATAATCGACTCATCACCTTGACTGCTGGATCGACACAGATGCATCGCTCTGCCCCACCCCGCATCTTAGCTGTTACAGCCAGCATTAAGGTACTTTTGTTCAGCGGGTCTTGAGAGGTCCCAGTATCTGGCCGTATCTCGGTCAGACTGAACATTTGACTTTGTCCTGGTTCAGCGCGACCAGATATTGCAAATAGGCGCTTATCTTTAAAAATTCATATCTCAACTTTTACTTATTGAATATTTGTCGTTTTGGTCTTGTTTTATTTATTAAATTAAGAGCTTTTTTCTAACTTGGCGTGGAAACTTATTGCATTGTGTTTTCATTGTTTTAAAGTTTGATGTGTTGCACAAATACTTAATGCAATGCCTCATAAGTTAAGCTTGACTTCTCTGTGCCCAGCTACCAGAGGGTGAGCACAGGTTAATTTAAGGTGCGTCTGTGACTTACCCTGACTAGGATTGTGGTTACTGTTTGAACAGGGCTTCTACCCCATTCAACCAGGAACCCAATCTCTAACAATATTCAATGTGGCAATTCAAGCTGACCAGTAATGGAAATTTGTGGACCAGCTTGTGCTACATGGTGATTTTTAAACACATTCAGTACGACAGTTCATAAGTATATTTTTGATTCTGTGTACACAGTTTGGCTTGTCATTCTATCTCGTTTGATTGTGAACCTTTTGAGCCACGAAGTTTAGAAAACATTAAATAACCACTCATTATGTTTAACCACACCTTTTTAAAGGAATACTCTCCGTTCCTCACCTTTCTCCTGCAAATACTTGCTAATTATCATCAGACTCCATCACCAACATTATAAGATGCAGAGTCTTTCTTGTGTCACTTTTCTATCAAGCATTAATGTGCCAAAATGAGTGAATGTAAGACTTTGTTACCTATTAGCTGCTCTTCATGTAGGGCAGTGGAGTAGCACTTTGCCCTCTGCTTCATAAATCTAAAGAGGTCAATGGCGTGAAGAGCACGGATCTGTAGACCTTCAGAAATTTGCTGTAAGTTCTCTTTTTAAAGCAGAATCCTCTCTAAGTCATATTCTGTAGAATTTTTAGAACTTTATGGTGGTAAAGGCCATTCGACTTGTGTGTACTATATACAGGATAAACATATTTAGTGTATGCAAAATCACACTATTATAAATAATCAGTGGAGTGTGCTATATACATTGCAAACATTTTTAGTGTATGTAAAACCAAACTGTCATAATTATCAGAACATTTTGTATGTATGTCTATGTTACACATATCAGTGATTAAACTGAAATGCGGAATGCTTAGCGTTTAACTTTTAATATCATGGATGCAGGCAGAGGTATAGCATGGGTGCCATAGGCCTCATATGCAAGTACGGTAAATTCGAGCAGCTGCCGCCTTTTGCCTAGTAAAAGTCATCCAGACTAGAAGCCCTCGCGCCGCTGGGCCCCTCTGCCATCGCACCTCTGACACTATTGATGCACGTGCCCTGGGACACAGCACGCAGCACCTAACATATCAAATTTAAAACGTGATTTCTGTGGCGCAGAGGAAACAAAACGGACGACAGCAATTTTTCTGACTTCTACAGGTATCTTGGAAGCAGTGCAGTCTCACTGAATGAAAATCAATTTGAGGTAAAACACAACATGCACAAGGCTCCACCGGTTCAAATGTATCCCCCTATCCTCCCTCATGAAAACTAGGGGTGGGCGGAATTTGCGAAATCCACTTTCTCAAATGATCGCGAAAATGTTAAAAATTATCGCAAACACGCGGAAATATCGCGAAGATGCGGAAGTTTTTTTCCCGCATGTTCACGAGATTTTCTGCATGGTTGCGGCTCACCAACTTACCCATGTGGTTGCTCGCGGGCACGGCCATCTTGTTTTCAGTTGCCTCGCGGTGCATGATCGCGAGAAGAAAGACGTGATCGCGCGACGCATGACGTCACTGCGGGCGCGAACTGTCGCGAGACAGCGCAAATGGCTAAAAACAATACAACATCTCATGGAGAACGTGACCGGATCAAGAAAACTTGTCGGCGAACGCAGGGATTCAGGTAAGGCGATCGCGCGCGCGCGAGAATGTATTATTTTACAGCGCGAGCAAGAAACAAATTATCGCCAAGCTGCGGAATGCGGAAATTTTGACATTTTCGCGCTCTCCGCGGAACGCAAAAATGTCAAATTATCGTAATTTCCGCGAGCGGAACGCAATTTTCGCCCAGGCCTAATGAAAACCAGACTTTCCGTAGAGCAAGAAGAGTGCATACACCGGTGTAAGAACAATACACTAAGGCCAGATGTACGAACACATTTTCACATAGACATAGAATGGGTAAAACTGTTTGATACATCTGGCCTAAAGTACCAGAAAACAATCATGTGTAAGGACATTAAAAGGTTAATATAAGTATTACCACCTCCTGGCAAACGCATTTATGTTTTTTCGAGCGCATAATATTTAAACAAGAGGTCGCACAAGTGTTCTAAGCTGTATTTACTGGTAGTAATTAAGAGTGGCCAAGGTTTTGGGTTGATATTTGTCAGACTCAATAACATCCGACTCGGCCAGGCCTAAATGTATCATTTCTGCTGAATAACAACAGGCACGCACTCAGTGGAATAATTCCAGCCATTGACAATGTTCCTTGGAAACGTACATGAGAAAAACACTTACGCAACACAGCGTACTTTATTACATTTCCACAGAAATTCGGCCCAGTACAGTGACCCTTCAAAAATGTTTGGTTTCATAACTGCCACATTTGATCGTTTCCATGTGTGTGCAGACCCACAAATCCCATGGGGAAACCTTTATGCTGAGAAACTTCATATAACACATGTTCTGCTTTGGCAGCAAAAACCTATCAAATCTGTATTTTGTTTTTTAATCTACGTAACTCTATTAAATTTTGAAAAACGCAGAGCCTACAAAGTCTCGGGATTATAAACAACAGAGAGAGGAACACATCGCCTAAAACAATTCTAACTTCGGAAGAAGCTGTTTCCCTGGATAATGGTAAAGTCACCTTAAATCTGTTTTCTCGCTTTTTTAAAATTAAAAGTAGATACGTGACCGTGTTGAGGGTTTACTGAGGTTCCCGTAGTACGATATACATATAGTACCAGCATGCTATATTATTCTGTTTCGTTTTTACGACACTCAGTGCGGTAGCAACAATCATTGCTTATATTTTTTCCTACACCGGCAGAATTTACACAATAGCAAAACAGCATTGCCAGCTTAAAAAAGGAGAACAAAAAGTATCCTTACATTAGGAAATAAAGTGTAAACAGCACCTCAGTGCAAATTTGCACCACATCACAGTTTGCACAAGTCGGAATTAGTGTTGTGTAATGTACTTTGGTTTAATTGACTTTGCTTGGGGATGTTTTGTATATGCAGATATCTGATAGGATCAGTCCTTCCCTTAATAAGACTCAGTAGAATAACTTGAATTCGTGAGTATTTCTTTAGAAATAACGAACTGAGGATCGTGGTTTTAAAAAATAAAGACTGTCAACCAGTGAGGTGACACAGTCATAAACTCACAAGCCATTTCAGTGATATTTAAAATAGGCAACTACTAGCAGGAAGGAGAAGCGAAAATATCCCTTATTACGAAAAGTGTGTTACAGAACATGCTTTTTTCTAGGTCTAGCCTGAAGACAGGTTTAGCCGCCATACCAGTCTTTTGTTATCTCGAAAATGAACATCATATTCCTAGTGATGCTACACACACAACGGTGCATTCGGTTCAGCCGCTTTCACTCATTGCTCTGTTTGCATGCCATTCACAATGTATTTCAGCTCACAGCACACAGAGAGGAGGGGACTGGGTCAGCCCCCTTCAACCACTGGTGTGTAGGCAGTGCCGGCTGTGTTTTGCTTTTAGCTTTACCTCAAACCTAGGAATCACCCTGTGTGCCCCAGACCCTCACCTACTGTATTATGGAATCGTCTCCTTTTCTCCAGTCCTGGCTTTTCTGACAGGAATCGTTAGATCGCTCACACTGGTACTTAGGAGTCAGCAGGAATCGTTTGATCGCTCACACTGGTACTTAGGAGTCAGCAGGTGTGTTAGTTAATTAGTTAAATGGCAGCAGCTAAGACTACAATTCCCAGAACACACTGGTTTGGCCGATGAGAGATCTGTACGCAACAAAAAATAGCTGTGCAGCAGTAAAATGCCTAAGCCCTGGTGTCGCCAACGACCAGAGTCTAATTCTTCTTCAACCTTTGACCAAACGGGCATTTGCAATGCAATAGGTCTCGCATTTGCAAGAGTTTAAGCTGTTGGCATTGCAAATGACAATGCCTTTTTATTTATAGGTTTTAAAAATCAACATACAAATAAAGGACATTGTCATTTTTGCCAATAGCTGAAACCCTTGCAAATGCGAGACCAATTGCATTGCAAATGCTTGTTTCTTAAGTGTTCAAGCCTCGGTAACCTTGCACTCGCAAATTCGAGACCAACATTGTAAATGTGACTTTTGATGCTGCTATTCCAATCGACTTTTGGATATTTTTTACTTCCTAATGTAGAATAGCTTTGGTAACAAAATTAGCCGTTGCACAGTTAGGCAGAGGTCAAGTAGAGGACAGCAAAAGACCGGAACAGAATCCTGGATCCTAATAACTGCATTCCTGAACAAGGGCCAGGGACCTTTCTGTCTCGTATCTTTGAGCCAGTAGCTATTCAGTGAGAACAGTGGTATTATTTATTTTGTTTATATGTTGATTGACATAGCTCAGACTCCACCCAAAATGGGTGTCTGTCAGAAACTGAAGCAGTCCCGCAGAATGCAGGGCTGGGCAGCCAAGAGGATGTAGCAGCGACAAGGCATATAGGGCAACACTAGTAACGTTTGACACATGGGGGAACCAAGGTAGCAAAACATTGTAAAAGCTAAATTGTTTCGACTTGGGTCTTGGAAGCCAGGAGTGGGTGGAGAAGTTCAATTTTTCCAGTACTTTGACTTTTAACTGTTTCAGATACATTGGTTATTGCTTCACATGGTGGCTTTTAACGATTGAGCTGCTCGTGTTCAACTGTAGCAAAATTCTTCTGTGAAAATACGTTATTTATTTATTTGTAATATGTATTGTAATGGTGAAAAACAACTATTTAACCGTGTTGTACTATCACCGATTTAGGGCACTTATTATGGTTTCTAACAGCCTCCCTCATACTACAACTCCAAAAAAATACAAGATCTCCGAGGCAACGCTTTGGTGTTATTTTATGTTTTTTTCTACAGCGCACAACTCGCCAGGGAGGGCCTCTTGGCACCGAGCATAGATATGTTGCAACTTAGATATGAGTGAGCACGGTTTTAAACTGGATGGGGCTCATCCAGTTAGAAAGGCCTTTACAGGGCAGCTGCATCAAGGCTGTGGGCAATATATCCTTTCCTCTAAGCTAAGATGGAATTCCCCTTTCTTCCTGCCACTGGCCGTTGCCAAACAACAGCTGGGTTTTCTGGGTTATGGCGTTTGTCTTCAAAACATTTTTCTGGACAAGTCAACAGACAGACTGTCAGATTTCTTTGACAAAATAAACTAATTTTACGCTTTTTGAAGTTCCTTTTAATATTTATGATAAAACTGCTCGTCACTCCCGACTACTTTAACACTGTTAGCAAGTGGTACAATGACCTCAAATTGGGAGATTTTGAAATGCTGTGGAAGACCGAATATAGGTATTAGTCTTTCATATATTTGGAATATATGTAATTCTGGGTCCAGCAGCTATTCTTGAGCCATGTTCTGGGTCCACGTGCCTCAGTGAATCGTCATAACTGTGTCTCGGTACATTTTGTCATCCCGGGGACACATGAAGCTGCAACATTCAGAGTGCTTTCTCTGGGGAGCCGCAGCAAGTGGGGGTCAATGGAGTTAGGACCTGGGTGGGAGCGTTTGGAGACCAAAGCAACCCAACTAGAACCTAGCACTTTGCTATAGGACACAACCAGAAATCCATCAAAGGAAACAAAACCAATCTGGGCCTTATTTATGAGGCCATTACGCCGCCAATGCGCCACTTTTTGTGACGCTGCGGTGGCGTAAAAAATGCAAAATACTGCGCCATATTTTTGAAAGTGAGGCATCTAGGCAGATGCGTCACTCTGTAAACCCCTGCGCCACATTATACTTACAACAGGTACAATGTATGCAGGGCGGGCGTTCCGACGCAGAAAAAGCTCGTAGAAGTGTATCAGTGAAATCTATGAGATTTCACTGCGCCACTGCTACGGCCTCACAGCTTCAAATCCTTACACCTGCCTGAAGCAGGCGTAAGGGGTGGCGCATTCCTTTCACAAGGGGCTTGCCCCATGTGAAATGACACATTGCTCTAGTTGGGTCAGCTTTCAGACACACTCCTGCAATCTACCATTTTTACGCCAACAGATATGTCAGGGTTCCCGATATATCTGTCAATCCTTGTGATATGGAGCACCGTACAGTAAATACGGCGCATCCATGGTGTTGCAACAACTGAAAACTGTTGCATTGCTGTTTTACAGCAGCGATGCAACACGTTTCATAAATGAAGCACTGAGTCACGTCACAAGTTGGTCAAATAGAAACTTAGATGTGAAAGTGTTTTTACTTTCTCAAGCTGTGTACATATCTTAGAAGTGTAGGTCTGTGCATGCCTTGTAAAAACGTCAGGTATATCTATATATGTATGCAGGATTACCCTATTAATAACCATTTAGACATCATTTACTAATACATATTTATTACTGCCCAAAGAAACCCATTTAGTAACCTTAGAATAAAGGAATATTAATATATAATCAGCAAGGTTTGAAAACTATTTTAAACAAGTTACAAACAACTGTTTGATATTGATGCAGAACTCAATGTAATAGCAGGATTGTAACTTGTGATGTACAGGTAACACAAGGTTTTCGGCATAAAAAGCATGAACCAACTGCACTTTGTTACAAAGAAGTCTATGACCTAGGTTACATGCTTTGCTCTAAGCAGACCCATGACTCTGTGAACTATTTTATGGGAAGTGAAACCGGTGACCAACAAGTGCAAGTACTACCTGAGATTCCTTAGCAGTGATATACCCTGATATATGTTTGATAGACATAAATCCCTGCTGCAGCATCTTTAACCCATTAAGCTATCTAAAATATCTCCACTACAACCTAGTTGTAACCAATTAAGTAAGCAAGAGCAGCTTTATTGCCACATTTGTCCTTGTTTCCAATTTCTTTGGGTTGGAGACAATGGGGTATAGGGTTTGTTGTAGATAGCCGAACTGTCATTGACTACATACCTCATGATGGAGTATAGGGTTTGTTGTAGATAGCGGAACTGTCATTGACTACATACCTCATGACACCGCTTTTCATGAATCTTACCCCTTTCTGCTACCACTCATTGACCCACTATGTTATCCTTTCTAGGAGTCTCTTTTGAATATAATGAATAAGGAGAGGTTAGCGGGGCAAGTGGGCAGGGGAGCACGCAGCGCAGCAATTGGACCACAGAGATAACAGCCCAGCTAGATAGTATAAAGGTGGCTAGGATCAAAAGGGGAAGTCAGATTGTGACCAAAAATTGTCAATGAAGCAAGAAAAATGACTCGCATTTGTGAATTATGACTTTTTTTGACACTTTGTATAGGTAGTACTAGAGGCTAATGAGTGCTGAAGAAGTGTGCTTAGCGCAGCAAAAGGTGAGTACACCGTGATCACAAAGGGGAAGCAGACAAACCTCCAGAGGGATGCTGTCAGAACCTTTCCAGGATCCAGGGACAGGCAGGGATTACTGAGCCATTACTGTGGTGGTTGGGGCTTTTGACCAATGCTCCCTGGGGCCGGACCCACTGTCGAGCTGCAAAATTGTCACCAAGTACACCCTATCTACGCATGACTCTCAATGCAGTGAAGGCAAGCAGTCCAAAGTATCCAGGGAGGTAGTGGGTGGTGTTGAGACAAAGAGCCCAAACAGACACAATAAATATTTGCCTAGCCAGGGAATCTTTCATGAAAAAGAAAAATAATTTACTATCCACCTCGTATTTTTCAATACTACTCCAAGTAATAGGCTGTAGTCACAGGATTCTATAATCAGGTGCCATGGGCTGAAGCACAAATAGACTAATCAAGCATAAACCCCAGCACAGTTGTTAAATCATCACAGTGTGACTAAGTGACTTCCCTGATGTTGGTGACCCGGAGGTTAGTTATTTATCTGCCCACCACTGAGTCTTGATGTGATGTTATTTATTACCATTCCCAATGTTTTGTTGGGATTGTTTATACACCGTGTTACCTTCAGATCATGGTTACAAGTCAGGTTGCACTTCCAGCAAGATGATTGACACGTGTGATGACCCTGCTGTGGAACAGAGGTGCATTGCGGCTGATCCAGCGATCCTGAGATGGTTTCCTTAACCCACTGCTGATGGCAGAGAAGTCTTGCGGTATCTGAGAGTTCGCAGTTGCTTCAGTGCCACCCTCGGCAGTGTCATCATAGGTCCTTGGCTTTAGTTGACCGGTTAGGCTGCACAGTGGTTTCAGTCGCACTGCAGTTGTCTCAGATGATGTCAGATAGTACCTTTGATGTTTATCAGCCATGCTTCACTATAGGAAGGCCATAATACCCATTTAAAATTTCAGATCAGCCTTGGTACACCTCCTTGCTTTCGTCTTGTCCTCTGGACTGCTTCAATCGCAGGGTACCAGAGCTGACTCTCCTTTCCTGAAGCAGTCTGCTCCTGAAGGAAAATGCACTTTCCCCTTTTTCAGCAGGAAGAATGGTCTCCCAGGGTCCCAAGTAGACCCATAGCCCTTTCCAGGTGATATACCCTAGTTTATGGGAACACAGCTGGCAGCAAGATCACCTTGGTTCTCAGATATTCTCAACCACTCTGTGGAGTACAGCCTTCTCAAATGATGAGAAAGCTGGTAGCTAGTGGGAGAGTTTGGGTCACTTTTAAATACTGAATTTCCAGACAGGAGATGTTCATCCTATTGTTCGTGTCCTGGAAGTGGTTTAGAGTACTTCCTTTTCTTTGCGTATTGCTCCTATTCAGATCAGACAAAGTCTTTGTTCAAGTGATGTATCCCCACTGCAGGTAGTGATGAGATGCATCTCAAACTGGAACACCCACAACTCAGGCTACAATAAAATAGCAGTGTCAGGAGTAGGTAGGCAGGGCGGTTGTAGCCCTGATGAAAGCAGAGTGACCCATTTGGCCAATTTCTTAGTCAACTGAAATATGTAAGCAATTTATTTTGGATGGGCAAACCATTGTGTTTCATTACATATCCTGATTTGCTTTTAATTATGACATGGGTACTTGGAAATAAAACGAGAAATCTGAGTTTCTCCATAATAATGTTTAGGTTGAAGACTAGCAAACAGCGGCTAACGGCATCTTAGAATATATGGAAAGCTTCCCTCGGAATGCATTCCACCCTTTGCTTACCACTTTGTTGCTGGGGACCATGCCGTAAGGAAGACCTGATTATCTGGATCTCAGGCTGGAACTTGACTTGATTTACCCTCACTCTGAGGGGAATACCCGGGCAACACTACCACGATATTAACGGCATCTTAGAATATATGGAAAGCTTCCCTCGGAATGCATTCCACCCTTTGCTTACCACTTTGTTGCTGGGGACCATGCCGTAAGGAAGACCTGATTATCTGGATCTCAGGCTGGGACTTGACTTGATTTACCCTCACTCTGAGGGGAATACCCGGGCAACACTACCACGACTATTAAGGACCCTTGTGAACACTCTCCATTACATATTAAGACCTGATGAAGTTCCTTTTGAAAAAGGAACAAAACGCGCTGGCTGACGGCCAATTTTAATTCAAGTTTAAATAAAGGATGATGACGTAAACTTGTTATATCGACTACATTTCTGGTGCACCTTTCACCCAAGAGTATCTTCCCCTTTCTGGACTCCAGTGGCGCCCAATGGCGACGAGTGCCAGAAGTAGATGCACAGGACACTACATTTAATGTAACAGGGATTGAGGTGCTGAACCCTTGGTCAGCCGTTGGGAGCTTTAACTAAAATTCTACACTGCACCACTGCACACCTCTATACTCTGCCCTGAAACACTCCACTCTACAACACTACACTATATGCCACTCTACTCTACACCATTTAATTCCACATCAATTTACTCTGCACCACTCTACGCTAATCCACTCTATGCCACTTTAATCTACTGTGCATCACTGAACTCTATATCACTGCACTCTGACACTCTATGCCACGCCACTCTACAACATTCTAGTCCACCTTGACACTCTGCTCCCTCCGACAACACTCCAATCTATGCCACTCCATGACACTCCACTTCACTTAACTCTACTGTACACAACTCTGCGCCACCCCACGACTCTACGCTAATCCATAATACTCCACTCCACTCCACTTTACAACACTCCACTCTACTTCCCTTTACCCCACTAACTTTAAGCCACGCTGTCCAGAAGCAATGCTGTTGTACAACATGGCTAAAACATATTGGCAAAGCCAATAGCGCTTCCAGAAGTGAGATCTATTGGCTTAGCTAATGTTTGTTACGTAACTGGAACCCTACATTTGTCCAGGAAATAACTTATTCTGAGCTCCCATTTTTTTGTTTGAGTCCTCTTGGGTGGTACTTACATACCCGAGTGAGAAAAGGCACCTATGATGAAACAAGCTGTCATTTGACGAGTGAGATGTCTCCTCTAATATTTCAAATAATCCTATAGGAGATCTGTAGGTCTAATAAATAGGGACCAACTGACCCTTTGCCCTCGCACTCATTGTGTTGTGCATTGTATTTTTGGGAGAGTGTGGGAAGGCTACAGGCATCTCTCACTCTTTCTTTGTGTGAAATAGCAGTTATTGCTGTTCTGTTGCCCTGGTATGCGGGAAGCTGTTGTTGCTGCTTTTGTCCCTGTTTTAGTGCCAGTTGTCACTGCTACACTGGTCTGCTATGATTACAGCTAGGGTAAAAGCTATAGCGTTGGTCCCTGCTGTGTATGTAACCATTGTTGTAGCTTTTCTTGCTAGTGTGGTCAGCAGCAATTGGTGATTGCAAATAGTAGTAGGGCACAAATACAAAAATGGAATTGCACCATTCAAGTCTTTATGTGTATTTGAGTGGACATGAAGCGTTTCGATGTCTTATCAAGGGTAGTAAGCGCAGTATAAATACAATTACAATTACATGCCAGGATTTCAGCCTCTGGCCACGGAATCAAACACAGACCAATGTAGTGAATGCATTAGTCCACTGAGGTTTCAGACTTCGTAAAGTGGCAAGAAGCTGTAACTGACTAGATCCCTTTCAATCTGTAATCAACATTTCAATCTTTTGATCCCACCCACACATATTCTAATATAACCACCCTTTCACTCGTTATCTAAATTTGCATTTCTCACCCATTCACCATTGACTTTTTCTTTATTAAGAGGATTTACTGAGGGCTGTATGCTGCATTTCAGGCTCAACATGGTGCTCTGCCTCACTTTCACCCATTCATCTTAACCTTCCCACATTCACCTAACTGCCTACTTTCATTCACGACCTACCACCTGCATTCAACCCCTGACTCATCCAGTCACACAAAAGCACACAGTGTCATCCATCGAGTAACCAGCACTAGGACTAATAATCAGCTACACTTAGTGGCTTTGTTAATGCTTGTTTTATTTCACTTGCACATTGCATTTGTTTAATGTGAAGTGAGAACTGTAGTCATTATTCTGCAGAGGAAATAAAACAAGCATCAATTGTCATAACAATAATGCAGGTAGCACTGAACCCATTGTTACTGTAGAGAGACACCAGCACTTTAAGACATGTTGAAGAGAAGGGATGGGGTAGCTGAGAGTAGGCTTGTAGCTTTCACCCTACCCTTTGGGGAGATAAGAAGGGGTGGAGTAACAGCATCTAAATAGAATGCAGTCTTTATAAAGCCTGGGCTGGATAGTAAAATGCCCAGGGTTTCTAATATGCCAGTAATATAATATGTTAAGGCTAATGCCAGTAAAATGTTAAGGCTGAGCTAGATCCTTTGACATAAGAATGTAATGAGGTCACCAGAGAACTTGAGAGAGAGGGTGGCATTTGGAAGCTGGAAGTGAGGCAATGAAGATGCTGTGTGGATGAGATCTTCTGGTGTGAAATAAACTCCTTCTACCCTCATACTACCACTTGATGTGATCTTTTCAAGAGGGCTCCTTGTTACAATGGTGACAAGGATTGAATGCTGAGTAATCAGAAGTAATTGGAAGGAAGAAGACCGCAACAGCAGGTTCCACCGAACCCGCCTAGTCTATTGTCTCTGCCCCAACTCCCCTGGCAGCACTGGGCTGTCACAGGTAACTCAGATCTTATTATTATTATCATAATCAAATTAACTGGGCCCTCCCTCACTCAACCTTCGAGATTGGTGGGAAACCTATTGGGAACCTGAGAGGTGAGACTGCCGCTTGCGAGTCGTTGAGAGTTAAGAAATAATATGTGGACGGTGCAGCAATATTTAATTGTGGTGTATGGCAGCTGGTGTTGTGGATAACTGCCTGCTTCCAAATTATATGGCCGACTGTGTTGATTTTTAGGAAGTACGCTACCGATCGCAGGTACTGCACAATACGAGCGTGATCTAGCTAGTTAGCTCGTACCATATCTGCCCAGTCCAGCCCAGTTCCCATTTCAGAGTAGAGTTCAGGGTTGCAGTGACAACAGGGAAGCATCACAGCAACAAGGAATAGGCCCAGCTCTTCTCGCGCTTCAACATGGACCAAAGAGCTGCTCTGACAACAAATAACCAGCTCAGCATCAGGGATCCGGCCCAGCGCAAGATAAACGGTTGCTGCGGCAACACTGCAATATAGAACCAGTGCAGCTCCCAGAATAGATCTTCAGCTACAAAGATCCGGCGCTGCAACAAAGAATCGGCCCAGTGCTGTTCCCTGCATAGTTTTTAATAAATTTAAATACTTTACTCAGAGCGCTTAAAGAGCGATTTCTACTTACAGGCATCGTAGGAATCTTCTGTGTAACTTCTGCTCTCTCAGTCTCCACATTGGCTCATCTAGTTTTCTGTTTCTTATTGATAATCAACAAGACTGCCAACTGAACAGCCAAGGGTGTAGAATATTACTGACTTCCTGTATTTATCAGTGAGCAACTAGACTGCTGACTAGTGAAGGAGTCAAGTATTTTCTTCAGTATTCTTCAGTACTTGTCTGTATGATTCCTTTTGAAAATTTACTTAAAATTCCTTTACAGGTGGTTCTTGGACACGCTATTTAGGTGTCGGTGATTAATTGTATATGTTGATATATTCAATATATATTGCTTCGTTTTTATTAAGATTTATAATATAATTTATGCTACTGACAAGTGATACAATGCAGAAAATAACAGCTTGTCTGTTTTTTCTTTTTAACAAACCCAAGGGTACCACCCATCTGATGGCAAAAATGGAAGAAAGTAAAATTTAAAGATATGCCAGGGTATGTGGCACTAGTTTAAGTCTAGAGAAAAACTATTATTACATTGCTTAGGCCAGAATGCCAAGACGTTTTTGACCTCTTACCTGAATTTACTGATTAAAATGGTGTAGATCTAAATGAATATGAGAACTGCATAAAGAACCTTGAGAAACATTATCTCCCTAAGGTGAGTACTATATTAAAAAGGTACCACTTTGGCAAACATAATAAAAAAGAGTGAGAGTACGTAGAAAACTATGTAACAGATTTAAGAAATGTAGCTTCATCATGTAAATTTGACTGGCTATCAGAAGAGAGGATATATGATCAATTTATGTTAGGATGTAACGTTGAAAGAGTGCATGAAGAACTTTGGAAGAAAGGTTCTTTGAATGAGGTGTTGGTAGTTGCTAAAACCATTGAACACTCCCTTAAATGTATAGAAACTAAAAATGGGAAAGGACTAGTGGAGAAGAGGTTTCAGTGGTCAATAACCCCACAAAGGAACAAGAAAAGAACAAATATACTAGAACTGAGAAGAAGAATGCATTTTTAGGGAAATGTTATAGGTGTGGGAAGACAGGACACATGACCAATGATAAGAATTGTCCCGCCATCAAAGCTTCATATAATGTTTGCAAAAAGAAAGGTCATTTTCCTATTGTATGTAAAAAGAAAAGTTATTCGGGGAAAAAGGTGTTTGAAATAGATGACAGTGACAAAGACACAGATTGTTAGTGTGGACAGACTGTGCTACAAGTGGGAGGAAGAAATCGCTATAATCCTGTGGATGAGATAAGGGTAAATAGGCAGAAATCCAAAATGCTGTTCGAATTTCGAGCGAAAATCACCATAATTTCACAGCGTCTTTATGAAACTAAGCTTAAAGGGAAAGTTGAATTACACAATCCTGACATAGGACCCTATGCATTTGGGGGTAAGCCAACTGAACTTCATGGTTACTTTGAGGTTATGATAGAATACAAACAAAGGTACATTAGTGTAAAAATCTAGGTATCAAAGAAAAGAGACAGCATATTAAGTTGGATCCACCAACGGGATCTAGGGGTTATGCTTGATCCGAACAGTGTCCCCCCTGGTCTGTTAAAAGAAAATTGATGAGTATGAAACCATAGATGATGATTGTCTTCAGGAGGTGAAGATGAAGTTTCCTAAAGCATTTCAAAATAAGTTAGGATGCATGAGCGGCTATGTTCATAAGATTCATGTGCTAGCCCCTGCTAAACCTGTCCCTGGTAAGCTTTGCAATGCACCAATAGCTGTGAGAGAGAATGTGCAATTAGAATCAGAGAGACTTAACTCTGATGGTATCATTGAAGAGGCCAAAGGTACGGAATGGTTTGCACTAATAGTGGTGGCTAAAACAGCCGATGGAGGGGTGCACTTGTGTGTAGACTTCAGAGAACTTATTGAAAATGTAGTGATTGACAAGTATCCCCTTCCAAATATTGCTGATGTGCACTTACTACCTGATGGAGCTAAAGTTTTTTTAACCATCGATTTGACGTTGGCGTACCATCAAATTGAGTTAGATGAGGCGCCCTGAGATCTCACTGGATTTATTACTCCTTTTGGAACCTTTAGATTTGCTAGATTGCAGTTTGGCTTAGTTTCTGCAGCCTCTGTCTTTCAGGGAGCTTTAGAAAAAGTATTGAAAGGTTTGGAAAGGATCAAAGTTTATCAGGATGACGTATTAGTATTTGGAAGAGATTTTAGTGAACATGACTTCAGGGTGAAACAAGTGTTAAAGAGATTTGAAGAACACAACCTTACAGTGAAGGTTGAAAATGTAAATTTAGGAGCATTTCACTTGATAATCTGTTGCATACTATTATGGGGAAGGCATTACTCCCAAAGAAGAGTTAATAGATTCTATACCCAGGTTGAAGTCACCCAGCAACGAGCAACAAAGAAGAACTGATAAAGTTCTTAGGATTGGCTGAATGCTATGACAAATTTGTTAGAGGCTTTGCAGAAACCTGTGCCAACATGAGGAAACTTCTCAGGAAAGGTGTATAATTTATGTGGAATGTTCAATGTGAGGCTTAATTCAAAGAGGTAAAAGAGAAACGTACTTGTGCTCCCAAGTTAAAAACTTTAGTCCGAGAGAAAAATCAGTCCTTACCACAGATGCCAGCCTGAAGGGCTAGGAGCTGTTTTACAACGGGAGAAGGTGATTCATAGAGGACTATTTTGTTTTATCATGGAGTTGGAAAGAGCCAGAGACCAAGTATTCAGTCATAGAAAGAGAGGTGTTGGTGGTGTACTGGGCAGTAAGAAAACTTAAAAGATTTTTATGGGGAGGAAAGTTTGCAATTAGAACAAATCACAAACCTGTGAGATATTCCAGACAAAAAGGCACTGATGCTGTCTCTGGTAGAATTACATAATGGGTAGCTGCCCTTCAGATTTATGACAGTATGATAAGATGTATTCCAGGCATGGCAAAAATGATAGCAGATTCCTTATCTAGGTTAGTTTTACCGGATCATAAACAGGAATATGATGAGGATGAATTCTATGATGAGATGGTTTTTCATATTGATACTGCAGTAGTATCAGATGAACAAGAGTTGCAGTCCAATAGTACCATGCTGGAGGTCCTCTTTTTATTGAAAGATGGATGGTGTGCCAACAAGCATTTGCAATGCAATAGGTCTCACAATTGCAAGATTTTGAGCTATTAGCATTGTAGATGGCAATGCCTTTTATTTATGTTTAAAAAACCTGCAATAATGAAAGGCATTGTCATTTACAATACAAATAGCTCTAACTTTCTAAAATGCGAGACCTATTGCATTGCAAATGCTTGATGTCTACAAGCGCCCCTGCTACGCTTTCATGTTAATAGAGACCACGCCCCTATCTTGAGACCAGCCGTGCCTAAAGAAAGGTCCTTGGCTGCTATTAAAATGAAATTGCGGTATGGAGCGCTTTTACCCAAAAATGCATTTGCTTGTCAAGTTGACAAACAAATGCTTTTTTCTGTAGGACCGGCCTGTGAAAGCACGCATGACACACTGAATGTGCTGAATGTTGCAGGAAAGCATGTAGTTCCTGTAGTAGGAGAGGCTCATTAAAAAAATAGTGCTTACAGATTAAATAAGACATACCGTGTAACAACTGAAGTAAAAGGGCCAGTCCTCATGGGAGGTTACAAATTAAGCAAAAAACAAAGGAAATGATGGACGGAGTGTCGAACATTGCAAGCACTCACCCCCAGTCAACTGATCTGGGTTTAATCCATCACCGTTCTTTAGCCCACTCTGCCACCCCAGTTCAGACATGGCCATATGCAAATCAGTCTGACCCTGTGCCTCATGGGAACAGTCCAGCCCGAACTACCAAGCCATGTTTTCCCTGGACCGGAAACAAGCTTCCTAGTACCGGTTTCTGGCATTTCAGCCGGCTTCAGCCAGGCTTGCTTGAATCCAGTGGCAAAGTGAGCAAGGGACTCACGTCTGAGCATACCCTGCCAACTTATGGCGAACAAAGCAAAAACCAAAGGAAATGATGGACGGAGTGTTGAACATTGCAAGCACTCACAAGACAAGGCGGTACTAAGCAGGAACTAACAAGCCTATTAATGAATAAGAAGCCAGCATTTACGAAGGACAATGACACAATCCAATGACAAATATAGGTGGCGAGTGGGAGGGGCTTCAAGTACATACCCCAACACAGCATGCCTCGCAGAGCAGCGCATGCGCTGCCCAGGCTTAACCTAAAAATGACGATCTGGGCCATTCTATACTTGTCTTGGTTGTGTTTGTTATTGTGGACTTGTTAAGATGGCACCTGTTTTTCACATTTCATTTGTGTCAGTTCTTTATGTTCACAAGGCATGTGCGGATCATGTGACCAAGGCTGAATTATGCCAAAAAGTGTCGATTTCATGCTGCCAAAAATAAACTCCAGCAAATTTCCTCTGCAATTGCCTTAAATAAGCGCCTTATTTCGAATTTTATGTTGGCTAGCATGCTCTACCAACCTATGGGAAGGTTTCTGGAGATATATATGTATTGTGCCAAACACCCGTGTTGATGCAGCAAAAACGGGCTCCGACACAGCTCAGGTTCACAATGCATGAGCAGTTTATTGTCAGGTGTTGGAAACATGTGACCATTGGTCAGCGGACTACCGCCAATGGGAGAGACTGTGGTCAGTGAAAGGTGGGGGTGGAGCCATACCTTGTACACAGCGGCATCTGAGGAAGGCCCAAAAGGCTGAAATGCATTATGCGTAAGCTGTTTAAATAAAGATCTCCCGACGCTTCCCCCGAGTGGCCTCTACCTCTTCTTTGTTGGAGTGGAATGCTGTGGATATTTTCGTGCCTGCTAGAGACGCTTTAGAGGCCCCGTTCCCTCAAGAGGCCGGAGTATCGCTGGCACCTGCTGCTGCTGCAGCTTTCTGCATCGTCAAGGGATTGACATGACCCCGGCCCACCAGGAAGTGCAAGCCATGCCATGGGTTGATGCGGAATGCAGGCCGTTATTAACGGCCAGTCAGGTTCACTGCAATTCTGACCCACGACCCGGATGGCACACGTGCAACAAGGCTGGAATGCTTTAAGGGGACCCGAGGGAGATCTGCGATCAACTTTCACAAGGACTCTTTATTTTTGACACTCAGCACCTTTCAATTCATCACCATCACCCACAGAGGTTTTATTTTTCAGTCCCTCCCAGGCAACACTTAACCGGCAATACAGCATTCTGGTAGCTGTAGTTGTACTGCAGCGGAGTTGCAAACATGTGACCTTTGGTCAGCGGACTATCGCCAATGGGAGAGACTGTGGTCAGTGAAAGGAGGGGGTGGAGCCATACCTTGTACACAGCGGCATCTGAGGAAGGCCCAAAAGGCTGAATTGCATTATGCGTAAGCTGTTTCAATAAAGATCTCCCGACGCTTCCCCTGAGTGGCCTCTACCTCTTCTTTGTTGGAGTGGAATGCTGTGGATATTTTCGCGCCTGCCAGAGGTGCTTTAGAGGCCCCGTTCCCTCAAGAGGCCGGAGTATCACTGGCACCTGCTGCAGCTTTCTGCATCGTCAAGGGATTGACATGACCCCGGCCCGCCAGGAAGTGCAAGCCATGCCATGGGTTGCTGCAGAATGCAGGCCGTTATTAACGGTGAGTCAGGTTCACTGCAATTCTGACCCACGACCCGGCTGGCACACGAGCAACAAGGCTGGAACGTTTTAAGGGGACCCGAGGGAGATCTGCAATCAACTTTCACAAGGACGCTTTATTTTTGACACTCAGCACCTTTCAATTAATTACCGTCACCCACAGAGGTTTTATTTTTCAGTCCCTCCCAGGCAACACTTAACCGGCAATACAGCATTCTGGTAGCTGTAGTTGTACTGCAGCGGAGTTGCAAACATGTGACCTTTGGTCAGCGGACTATCGCCAATGGGAGAGACTGTGGTCAGTGAAAGGAGGGGGTGGAGCCATACCTTGTACACAGCGGCATCTGAGGAAGGCCCAAAAGGCTGAATTGCATTATGCGTAAGCTGTTTCAATAAAGATCTCCCGACGCTTCCCCTGAGTGGCCTCTACCTCTTCTTTGTTGGAGTGGAATGCTGTGGATATTTTCGCGCCTGCCAGAGGTGCTTTAGAGGCCCCGTTCCCTCAAGAGGCCGGAGTATCACTGGCACCTGCTGCAGCTTTCTGCATCGTCAAGGGATTGACATGACCCCGGCCCGCCAGGAAGTGCAAGCCATGCCATGGGTTGCTGCAGAATGCAGGCCGTTATTAACGGTGAGTCAGGTTCACTGCAATTCTGACCCACGACCCGGCTGGCACACGAGCAACAAGGCTGGAACGTTTTAAGGGGACCCGAGGGAGATCTGCAATCAACTTTCACAAGGACGCTTTATTTTTGACACTCAGCACCTTTCAATTAATTACCGTCACCCACAGAGGTTTTATTTTTCAGTCCCTCCCAGGCAACACTTAACCGGCAATACAGCATTCTGGGAGCTGTAGTTGTACTGCAGCGGAGTTGCATACATGTGACCATTGGTCAGCGGACTACCGCCAATGGGAGAGACTGTGGTCAGTGAAAGGTGGGGATGGAGCCATACCTTGTACAAAGCGGCATCTGAGGAAGGCCCAAAAGGCTGAAATGCATTATGCATAAGCTGTTTCAATAAAGATCTCCCGACGCTTCCCCCGAGTGGCCTCTACCTCTTCTTTGTTGGAGTGGAATGCTGTGGATATTTTCGAGCCTGCCAGAGGCGCTTTAGAGGCCCTGTTCCCTCAAGAGGCCGGAATATCACTGGCACCTGCTGCAGCTTTCTGCATCGTCAAGGGATTGTCATGACCCTGGCCCACCAGGAAGTGCAAGCCTGCCATGGGTTGCTGCGGAATGCAGGCCGTTATTAACGACGGGTCAGGTTCACTGCAATTCTGACCCACGACCGGGCTGGCACACGTGCAACAAGGCTGGAACGTTTTAAGGGGACCTGAAGGAGATCTGCGATCAACTTTCACAAGGACTCTTTATTTTTGACACTCAGCACCTTTCAATTAATCACCATCACCCACAGAGGTTTTATTTTTCAGTCCCTCCCAGGCAACACTTAACCGGCAGTACAGCATTCTGGGAGCTGTAGTTGTACTGCAGCGGAGTTGCAAACATGTGACCATTGGTCAGCGGACTACCGCCAATGGGAGAGACTGTGGTCAGTGAAAGGTGGGGGTGGAGCCATACCATGTACACAGCGGCATCTGAGGAAGGCCCAAAAGGCTGAAATGCATTATGCGTAAGCTGTTTCAATAAAGATCTGCCGACGCTTCCCCCGAGTGGCCTCTACCTCTTCTTTGTTGGAGTGGAATGTTGTGGATGTTTTCGTGCCTGCCAGAGGCGCTTTAGAGGCCCCGTTCCCTGAAGAGGCCGGAGTATCACTGGCACCTGCTGCAGCTTTCTAGATAAGGTGCTATAGCAAGTGGATAGACGTGAAAAGTCCAGCTAACTATAACGCCCCTGTAACCTATGGTTTTTTCAGTGAATTTCTAAGGTTATTTAAATGCTAATTCCTAACTAAAATGAGCCTGAAACCTATGGTTTTTTCAGTGAATTTCAAAGGTTTTTTAAATGCTAATTTCTAACTATACCTACAGAGATAGGACATGTGAAGAAAGAAGAAAAAACGCACAGAAAGAAAAAAAAGAAATGCAGATAGAAGCAACAGAACTCCTCAAAGACGAAGAAAAGTGCAGGAAGAAGGATAACGTGCAGAAAGAACAAACAGAAAAGCAGAAAGAAGCCTTGTTGCAAAATCATCCTGTACCCTCAACTTTTTCAGACGGATACTGTGGTAACTGAGTCTGACTAACCAGTCCTAGAGCCAGTGCTATGTTAAAAGACACTCAGAATACAGTGAAAACACCTACAGGGTCCCCCTGTGATTAGCATGACCTCCTCTGTAAGCCCCTAGTATATAATAGGGCAGGGGATTAAAACTACCTCTTGAAAAGCGCCACAGGGCGTGTTTGCACACGTCACCTCAGGCCCCGTCCCCTCCCTTCCCCACTGTGTAAACACGCCCTGTGGCCGTTTTAAGTTGTGAGATTAAGTCCCCTTGAATCCTGAGGGTCCCTAGGGTCCAACTGAACCACTAGGTACCTCCAGTAAGCGCCACAGAGCTGCGTTGCAGAGAGGTGTAAAAAGTGGCACGGCCTGGACCACCTCTCTGCAGCGCAGCTCAGTGGCACTTACTGGAAGCACCTGGTGGGCTAGTTAGCCCCCAGGGGCCCTCAGGATTGAAGGGGAATCATTTCCCCAACTTAAAACGCGCCATAGGGCGTGTTTGCACACGTCACCTCAGGCCCCGTCCCCTCCCTTCCCCACTGTGTAAACACGCCCTGTGGCTGTTTTAAGTTGGGAGATTAAGTCCCCTTGAATCCTGAGGGTCCCTAGGGGCAAAATAGCCCACTAGGTACGTCCAGTAAGCACCATTGCAGAGAGGTGTAAAAAGGGGCACAGCCTGCACCACCTCTCTGCAATGCAGAGCAGTGGCGCTTACTGGAAGCACCTGGTGGGCTAGTTGGCCCCCAGGGTCCCTCAGGATTGAAAGGGAAATATTTCCCCAACTTAAAACACGCCACAGGGCGTGTTTGCACACGTCACCTCAGGCCCGTCCTCTCCCTTCACCACTGTGTAAACGCACCCTGTGGCCGTTTTAAGTTGAGAGATTAAGTCCCCTTGAACACTAAGGGTCCCTAGGGTCAAACTAGCCCACTAGGTACCTCCAGTAGGCGCCACAGAGCTGCGTTGCATAGAGGTGTAAAAAGGGGCGTGGCCTCAGGGCTTGCACCCTAATGTTTTTTGTTGAAAAAAATTAATTTGGAAGGGGGCCGCGTGGCCTCCCTCCCAAGGCCTTAATCGGCCCCGGGGACCCCAACCCCCGGGTCATGGCCTTTTTTTTGTTTTTATTCTTTAGGAGGGGGGCTGCGTTGCCCCCCTCCACAGTCCATATATAGACCCGGGGACCCCATCCCCCGGGGCCGGCCTTTGTTTTTTATTATTTAAAAAAATATATATTTATAGAAACACCTAGGACATGCTGGACAAACCGTATGTACCTATCACCATGACGATTTGCGTGATATTCATTAAAAGGCGACTATGCATACAATGAATCCACGTGGAATGTATTTACACCGCTAGTGAAGCTCTGATGTGTCTGACGCCCTACCGTGCCTAATCCTGGCGCCCCTGCCGGTGGGTACCCTCCAAGTAGACACCCTTGTCGTTTATTTATACAAACATGGGTATCTATTGACGGGCATATTTAATACACACGCACACCAAGCCATTCAAAGGGGATTCGACAAAAATTCGACCAAACTATGCAAGAAACCCCCCTCACGGTTAATAAAACACACATCCACCGGCGGATGTGTAATACTTTTTATTTTACTCTCTGGAAAGGAGACAAACCTCACTTGAGAGTCACAGCGTGCTCCTGGCTGAGCCCAATGCTGTGTTACACCCACCAGTGCCCACCGAGTACCACACACCTCTGTGTTGTATTCCACCAGCTAGTGCATATGCTATGACACTCTCTAGCTCATGTGCACTGTAACACCACCCCGTGAATATGTCATGCCACACTTGCCTTCGCACAGGTTATATTGCCCCATCTAACGTGCCTTCCTCGATGCCTATGTTATAACGCACAACGCTATGCCATACATATTACAATATGGGATCCGTATCTTTGTCACAGTGCATATGCAACGTTACACTCCTCAGCACATATTTTATATTACAACTTTAGAGACTAGTTAGGTTACGCAACACTGCCCTGTGCATATTACACTCCAAGGCGCATATCGCATAGCACGCGCTAGTGCCTGTGCTATCTCGCGCTCTCCAATGAATATGTCATTGCGCACAATGTATTGCATATTATATTTCACGTCCCGGTTCATCTTATATCACACTTTTTGGTTCATAGTTTATACCATATACTATATCTAGTTTTCATTTTCAATCGTGCTCTCAGGACTATGTTCTATATAACACTGCGTCCACCTACCCTTTTCACGGGCATTACATTTTGCGATGGGGGGTGGAGGGTCAGGGGGTGTTTTTGCCAAGTGAGCCCGGAGTCACAGTCACAAACGTCCTCTTCTTCCTGAATAAAAGTGAGATTATGCTGCATACTTGTTCATATTTTAAGTAGTACGCACAGACACACATTTTAAAAACAATAAAGTTCCTAATACCCACCTTTTCTGAACAGTTAGCTTGCTCCCCAATCCACCTCCTCCCTATCCTCTGTTGTCTGAATCCATGGACTAGCCTCCTCCCTCCTCCCATGCATGGTCTGATGTGCTGCCACTGCCCCCATTTAGCATGATGTACCAGTGCACTCCTCCTGCCCTCCATTGTCCAATTCTATGGCCCATCATTGACCTCCTGCTTAGCCTCTGTGCTTAGCTTGCTGCCCCTATTCTCCTTCCCGTTGTCCTCTGATGTCTTTGTGCATGCCTCTGCTCCATCCTTTTTGCCCACCATGTTCCATGGACCTGCCACTCCTATCTACTCTGAGTGTTCTGTTGAGCTGCCACTCCCCTCCCACCTGCCTAGCATTGTCAGATGACTGTAACCTGTCCCTGCCACCTCCACCCTGCCTGTCCACATGCCATTCCCCTATCCCCTTCCTCCTGTCCTCCATGGTCCATTTTACTGCCACACCCTTCTGTCCTCCCTGGTCTGTTGTGCTGCAACTGCTCCTCCTGCCTGCCCCGTACGGTCTGTTGTGAGGCCCCTTCCCCTGAACTCTCTTGTCTGTGCCCAGGTCCTGACCCTCCCTTCTATCCTCCATGGTCCTTTGTGCATGCCCCTGCACCCTCCTTCTTGCCCATCATAGCCATTGTGCTGCCACTAACCCTCCCACTTGCCATGCATGGTCTTCTGTGCTGCCATGGCCCCTCCCACCTTCCCTGTGGGGTCAGCTAGCTGCCCTTGACCCCCTCCCACCTTCTCTCCATGGTCTGTGTGTATCCCATCATAGTCTCACTGTTGCTCTCCATGGTGTGTCTTGTTTCTAGTGCCCATCCTGCCTGACCTCCATGGTCATCTTGCTGCTCCTGCCCTGCCCCCTTGCACCCAGCCCTCTGTTTCCATGTGCAGACCCCTATTCCCTCCCTCCGAGCCTGTCTGTTCCATTGTAATGCCCCTGATCCGTCCCTCCTGCCCTTTATGGTCTGTTATGCTGCAGCTTTCTCTCCTGTCTGTCTATTATGGTCAGCTAGCTACCATTGCCTCTTTCCCCTCTGTTCTCTGTCGTCCATGTGCATGGTCCTGTCCCCTCCCTATTGCTTTCTATGGATTGTTGTGCTGCACTCCCGTCCCGCATGCCCTGTGTCGTGTATTGTGCTGCTGCAAACCCTGATGCCTGCCCTGTAGGGTCAGTTTGGTGCACCTCTCCATGTCCCTCCTGTCCTCTGTTATCCGAGTCCATGTCCCTACTCCAATTCCTCCTGCCTACCATGATCCAATGTTCCATACTTGCGAACATTTTGAACTTGGTAAGAGGGAGATTTTATAAAAAAAGTGGGGTTTTGATTTTCCCCTTTGAGTTACATTGAAAAAGAGGAGATTGTAGACAGGAGACAGATCAAATAAAGCCCATTTGAGCTCAAAAACATTGGACGTTTCCTGGCTGAAACGGGTCTGTTGGCATGTATGGTTGTACTACCACTGCCTCTTCCTTCTGCCCACAATGGTCTATTATATTGCCACAGCCTCTCTTGCCAGTCCTGTATTGTTGGTTTGTTGCCCCTGCTCCCCCTTTCCACTGCCCTCCATAGTCTGTTGTGCTGCCACTGCCCTTCCTGCCTGCCCAGTGTGGTCAAATTGTTTCCTCTGCACTCTCCTACCTGCCTTCAATTTTCAGAGTCCGTGCCCCGGGCCTCTGCCTCTCAACAATATCCCAATGAACAACTAGATTGCTAACATTCTATATTTATTACAAAAGTGTGGAACGCCTGACGTCATCTTGATGTAATCAAAACTGTAATTCCTAGAGCATTTCCTTTAGAAATTACATATATGAGAGGGTCTTATTTGCATCAAAATTATGGTTAGTGCTCTAAAAAACTAAAATGAGGACATATTTTCTGAGTTTTCAAATAGCGACAAAGAACTTTTAAATTATTTGTAATCTTTATGTTTTTTTATCCAGTTGACCACTTGATTAAATGTTGCACTTAGGGGAGAGGATGTGGTGTTACTTCCAGAGCTGCAGACTTTGCAACTGGGGAACCAGGTTGGAGTTTCTGCTTCAGCTCAACATTCTGTGATTCTGGTCAAATCACTTAATCTCCCCATATCTACAACCAAAATGAATTTGATCTTGTGTGATGTAACCAATGCTCATGTAAAGCACTCCAATACCTGACAAGTATGCACTATATAGAACTGCAAATACACAAAAAATAAGTGTTTTGCACACTTCTGTCATTGGGCTACATGTGGGCTACATCTGGGTGATATTTGTGTTGCATTTGGGTTCTTTTGTCTCTGGTGGCCATCTTGGGAGATTTATTTGTTATGAAGTTTCCTAATTTCCTAATTTATTTCAGTCTCCTCAGTAGGAAATACTTTCAGTTTTTTACTTTGGTTCCATCAAGAAGGCATTCCGATGTGTCACACAATTGCCATAAATTCTAAATGTTAGCGCTCTAGTTGCTCATTAGATCACTTTAGTAAAGCTTCTGCTCACCAGGGAAGTCTGCTGCTGGTATTCAATGTGCATGTTTCAGTCTGCATGTCAGAAGTGTTTTATGAAATAGAAGAGGATTTGAGAAGTCAAAATGTGCCCTAATTTTTATTTCTGCAGCACTAATCATAATTTCTCTGGCAAAATGAACCCCCTCATTTTTTTCCTTTGTAAATTAAATGTTTTAAGTGTTACCACTTTATTCCAATCAAGATGGCTTCAGGTGTGCCATACTTTTGTCATAAGTAATACTGTTAGCGCTCTAGTTGTTCTTTAGAACACTCTGGGACATTCTGTCATTGGGCTATACTTGGCCTACATCTGGGTGATATTTGTGCTACATTTGGGCTCTTTTGTCTCTGGTGGCCATTTTGGGAGACTTATTTGTTATGAAGTTTCCTAATTTCCTCATTTACTACAGTCTCCTCAGTAGGAAATACTTTCAGTTTTTTACTTTGATTCCATCAAGAAGGCATTCAGATGTGTCACACATTTGCCATAAATTCAGAATGTTAGCACTCTAGTTGCTCATTAGATCACTTTAGTAAAGCTACTGCTCACCAGGGAAGTCTGCTGCTGGTATTGAAAGTGCATGTTTCAGTCTGCATGTCAGAATTTTTTAATGAAATAGAAGAGGATTTGAGAAGTCACTCAAAATGTGCCCTAATTTTTCTTTCTGCAGCACTAATCATACTTTCTATGGCAAAATGAACCCCCTCATTTTGTTCCTTTTTAAATTAGATGTTTTAAGAGTTACCACCTTATTCCAATCAAGATGGCTTCAGGTGTGCAATACGTTTGTCATAAGTAGGACTGTTAGCGCTCTAGTTGTTCTTTAGAACACTCTGGGAAGCTGCAGTAGAGCACAAAGGAATCAACTGACAGTCTCCGCCCTTGTTGGAGGTACATGTTTTACTGAGAATGTCAGACTTCATTCTCACATGACTGAGAAAGATAATGTGAATTTACAGAAAATATGCTCTCAGTTTAGCTTATAGATCACCTTCCAAACCTCTGTGGGAAAAGCATGAGAAAATAGTTTTCTCTCAAACATGATTCATGATATCACAGCAGAAGGCTTTTTCACATAGTAAAATCAACTTAGAACACACCACAAATCCTAAAATGAGTATGGTACCATCAACAAATGATTTATAATGTAACTAAAGTCTTAAAACCTTCTATTAACTGCAATGTTTTTTAATGATGTGCTATCACGTATATTGGTCCCAAGATGGCTGCCAACACTTCTTGGATGAAGTACTGACAGCCAATCAGATTTCACGATGAGATGTGTGGTTAGGTTCCGCCCAGATATATCTATCTTTTTAACTCTAATTTTCTCAGGAACTACTGAACGGATTTACACCATTTAAGCAAAAGGCACGAGTCTGAACTGAGGACTACCTCTTTGCCAAATTTGGTGTAATTTCGTTCAGCAGTTCGGGCTGTAGCTGCGTCAACAGGTCCTATGGGAAAATGCATGGGGAAAATGCGTTTTGGGACCCCCCTTTTTTCTCGGCCCCCGCTTGACGAATCAGCGTGAAATTTTCAGGATAGGAGCGGACCGGAGCTGGCCAAAAGTTTGGAAAATTTTGTGAAGATTCGTCAATCTGCACCAACGGTATTCCAAATAGAACGTTGCAGATTTCCTATGGAAAATAGGTCCTAACTATAACTACCTACTGGCGACTGCCAGTAGGTAATATCACCTACTGGCGGAGGCCCTGTGGCACGTTTTAAGTTGGGGAATTAATTCCTCTTCAATTCTGAGCGTCCCTGGGGACCAACTAGTCCACCAGGTACCTCCAGTAAGCGCCACGGAGCCGTGTTGTAAAAAGGGGCGTGGCCTCTGAATACCTCTCTGCAATGCAGCTCCCTGGTGCATACTGGAGGTACCTGGTGGGCTAGTTGGCCCTCAGGGGACCTCAGGATTGAAGAGGAATTAATTCCCCAACTTAAAACGTGCCACAGGGCGTGTTTGCACACGTCACCTCAGGCCCCTCCCCCTTCCTTCACCATTGTACAAATATTCCTCTAAAATCAGCCGAACTACGAATTCCAATTTACTATTTACTCACCTGTAATCAGGAGAGAACCCAGGGCTGCATCTTTTAGCCCAGCACTGACCCTGAAAAGTAATTCTAAGCGTACTTACCAGTAACTTGTATTTCCTTCCATAGGAATCCATTGTGTGGTTTTCAGCAGAACATTTTCTAAGTGTCCATTTTTGAAACGTACAAATATTTTTCTAAAATCAGCCGAACTACGAATTCCGATTTACTCACCTGTTATCAGGAGAGAACCCATGGCTGCATCTTTTAGCCCAGCACTGACTCTAAAAAGTAATTCTAAGCGTACTTACCAGAAACTTGTATTTCCTTCCATAGGAATCCATTGTGTGGTTTTCAGCAGAAAATTTTCTAACTAGCACATGCATCAAAAATGCCATTTGCGATTCCTTATTAGCGAAAAATAAGGATTCGCTAATAAGGAATCGCAAAAGCCTCTGCATGTAGAAATTGCTTACAAAATAGCGATTTCTAAATGTTTCTTAATTGCGAGTCGCAAATTGCGAGTCGCAATTAAGGAATACCTCTCCATTCAGTTTTATGGGCCTAGAGGCCCATAGGAATGAATGGGAGGACGTTCTCAATTTGCGATTCTCAATTAGAGAATCGCAAATTGAGAATGCAATTTCAAGGGTGCAAGGGTGTCAAAACGACACCCTGTTGCACCACTGAAATCGATCTGTGTACAAATGTTGCGCACACACGTCCAAAGGACATGTGTGTGTGCAACCTACCAATTTGAAAAATGCACCTTCGTGCATTTTTCAAAGTTTTTGCAAATTACCATGAAGTTCAACTTCATGGTAATTTGTGCCCCCTATCAGCGAAATCGCTATTAATTCCCCAACTTAAAACGTGCCACAGGGCGTGTTTGCACACGTCACCTCAGGCCCCTCCCCCTTCCTTCACCATTGTACAAATATTCCTCTAAAATCAGCCGAACTACGAATTCCAATTTACTATTTACTCACCTGTAATCAGGAGAGAACCCAGGGCTGCATCTTTTAGCCCAGCACTGACCCTGAAAAGTAATTCTAAGCGTACTTACCAGTAACTTGTATTTCCTTCCATAGGAATCCATTGTGTGGTTTTCAGCAGAACATTTTCTAAGTGTCCATTTTTGAAACGTACAAATATTTTTCTAAAATCAGCCGAACTACGAATTCCGATTTACTCACCTGTTATCAGGAGAGAACCCTGAGCTGCATCTTTTAGCCCAGCACTGACTCTGAAAAGTAATTCTTAGCGTACTTACCAGTAACTTGTATTTCCTTCCATAGGAATCCATTGTGTGGTTTTCAGCAGAAAATTTTCTAACTAGCACATGCATCAAAAATGCCATTTGCGATTCCTTATTAGCGAAAAATAAGGATTCGCTAATAAGGAATCGCAAAAGCCTCTGCATGTAGAAATCGCTTACAAAATAGCGATTTCTAAATGTTTCTTAATTGCGAGTCGCAAATTGCGACTCGCAATTAAGGAATACCTCTCCATTCAGTTTTATGGGCCTAGAGGCCCATAGGAATGAATGGGAGGACGTTCTCAATTTGCGATTCTCAATTAGAGAATCGCAAATTGAGAATGCAATTTCAAGGGTGCAAGGGTGTCAAAACGACACCCTGTTGCACCACTGAAATCGATCTGTGTACAAATGTTGTGCACACACGTCCAAAGGACATGTGTGTGTGCAACCTACCACTTTGAAAAATGCACCTTCGTGCATTTTTCAAAGTTTTTGCAAATTACCATGACGTTCAACTTCATGGTAATTTGTGCCCCCTATCAGCGAAATCGCTATTTATTTTACTTTCATGCATTGCATTTAAGGAATCTCTATTTGCGAATCCTTAATTGCAATCGCAATTTGAGAACTCGCAATTAATTGCGAATTCTCAGATTGCGAGTGCCTTGACCCTTCATGCATCGCAAATGCCCTTTTTGCGGGCGCTAACGGCCGATTTTTGCGTATCGCACCGTTTGCGCTTGCAAAAATGGTTGATGCATGTGCCCCTAAGTGTCCAATTTTGAAATGTACAAATATTCCTCTAAAATCAGCCGAACTATGAATTACGATTTACTCACCTGTTATCAGGAGAGAACCCAGTGCTGCATCTTTTAGCCCAGCACTGACCCTGAAAAGTAATTCTAAGCGTACTTACCAGTAACTTGTATTTCCTTCCATAGGAATCCATTGTGTGGTTTTCAGCAGAAAATTTTGTGTCAATTTTTGAAACATACAAATATTCCTCTAAAATCTGCCGAACTACGAATTCCGATTTACTCACCTGTTATCAGGAGAGAACCCATGGCTGCATCTTTTAGCCCAGCACTGACTCTGAAAAGTAATTCTAAGCGTACTTACCAGAAACTTGTATTTCCTTCCATAGGAATCCATTGTGTGGTTTTCAGCAGAAAATTTTCTAACTAGCACATGCATCAAAAATGCCATTTGCGATTCCTTATTAGCGAAAAATAAGGATTCGCTAATAAGGAATCGCAAAAGCCTCTGCATGTAGAAATTGCTTACAAAATAGCGATTTCTAAATGTTTCTTAATTGCGAGTCGCAAATTGCGAGTCGCAATTAAGGAATACCTCTCCATTCAGTTTTATGGGCCTAGAGGCCCATAGGAATGAATGGGAGGACGTTCTCAATTTGCGATTCTCAATTAGAGAATCGCAAATTGAGAATGCAATTTCAAGGGTGCAAGGGTGTCAAAACGACACCCTGTTGCACCACTGAAATCGATCTGTGTACAAATGTTGCGCACACACGTCCAAAGGACATGTGTGTGTGCAACCTACCAATTTGAAAAATGCACCTTCGTGCATTTTTCAAAGTTTTTGCAAATTACCATGAAGTTCAACTTCATGGTAATTTGTGCCCCCTATCAGCGAAATCGCTATTTATTTTACTTTCATGCATTGCATTTAAGGAATCTCTATTTGCGAATCCTTAATTGCAATCGCCATTTGAGAACTCGCAATTAATTGTGAATTCTCAGATTGCGAGTGCCTTGACCCTTCATGCATCGCAAATGCCCTTTTTGCGGGCGCAAACAGACGATTTTTGCGAATCGCACCGTTTGCGCTTGCAAAAATGGTTGATGCATGTGCCCCTAAGTGTCCAATTTTTAAATGTACAAATATTCCTCTAAAATCAGCCGAACTATGAATTACGATTTACTCACCTGTTATCAGGGGAGAACCCAGTGCTGCATCTTTTAGCCCAGCACTGACCCTGAAAAGTAATTCTAAGCGTACTTACCAGTAACTTGTATTTCCTTCCATAGGAATCCATTGTGTGGTTTTCAGCAGAAAATTTTGTGTCAAATTTTGAAACATACAAATATTCCTCTAAAATCTGCCGAACTACGAATTCCGATTTACTCACCTGTTATCAGGAGAGATCCCAGGGCTGCATCTTTTAGCCCAGCACTGACTCCGAAAAGTAATTCTAAGCGTACTTACCAGAAACTTGTATTTCCTTCCATAGGAATCCATTGTGTGGTTTTCAGCAGAAAAGTTTCTAAGTGTCTATTTTCACAAACTAAAAATATTCCTAAAAAATCATCTGTATGACTTAAAAACATGCTTTCAACTGTTTACAGGAGGTTGGCTAGTGCTGGATCCAGGATCCACCACTGAGTAAGAAAAAGTAACGATAACACTACTTACCTGCTAAGTGAATTTTCTGCCATAGGATAACATTGGTGATTCTATGTGAAACATTTTCTAAGTGTCAACTTTTAAAATACAATAATATTCCTTAAAAATAAATACTGTAACCAAAACGCTTTTACTCAACTGTTTACAGGAGATGTCCAAGGACTGAATCTAGGATCCAATCCTGTGGTTAGAAAAGTAATCCATAAAGTAACTAATTGCATTTAACTAGACATTCACATTGAGCTCAATGTTGCTTTGTGTTTGAAATTATGTTGCCCATTGCAACAACTGTAACAACTGTATTTAAAAGTCTGTTGCCTATTTGCCAAGTATTTAAACTAAAGTAATTCATTCTGAGAAAGTATATTTTGTATTCTAATGTATAATGTAATTATAATGTAATAAAAAAATATACCTAAAAATAAATAGTTTAAAAAATGTAGTAAATCAGTATTAAAAAAATCAGTATAACAATTAATACATTAAAAATTGTCATTTACAAAACCTTTGAAATTCACTGAAAAAACCATAGGTTTCAGGCCTGATATAGTTAGGAATTAGCATTTAAAAAACCTTTGAAATTCACTGAAAAAACCATAGGTTTCAGGTCTGATATAGTTAGGAATTAGCATTTAAAAAACCTTAGAAATTCACTGAAAAAACCATAGGTTTTAGGGGTGTTATAGTTAGCTGGACATTTCACTCGAACAAAACCATTGAAATTCCTCCAATATAGGTAGTTGTACTAACTACATCTCGTACGCCCGCAATCCACTGCTGATGATGTCACATATTACATCATTCATGACATGGTCAGTGACGTCTTTTTGTAGAAAATTGAAATTAAAGAAATGGCATAAACTAAAACCGACAAAGAATAGAGGTACCAACTATGGAAGTAGACAAATGTCAAGTGAAGAGCTAACAATAGGTGACATAGACACCCTAGTGGCATTACATGAATTACAAAATGAGAATGAGGAAGCCACTACAAGTAGCGAGGCCCAACATATCTTAGATGAAATGGAAATTAGATATGATGCAGCCGCTTGCTCTGGCTTTAAACCAAAATCTATGTTCCTACCAAATATGGGTCATGACAACATAGACACATTCCAAGAACAGGTAGGAAAAGAGTTATTAGACTTCAGACAAAAAAATTGGGCAATGAAAATTAGAAATTTTAAACACAATCTAACCCTCTCCCAGAAAGAAGCTATTCAGGAATTAGCCAGGGATGACAGTATAGTGATACGACCAGCCGATAAAGGTGGGAATATCGTTATTCTGCCCAGAGAGATGTATGTAGCCGAAGCAACACGGCAATTGAGTGACACCACAACATACACTAAATCCAACAGGCAAGAGTACAACAACAGTATCACATCCATTTGGGAGAAACTAACTGAGTGGAAAGACAAAGGCCTGATCAAATGGGAAGAATATTGTTACCTCAAAAAAGACTACCCTATCCTTCCCATCATGTACCTTCTCCCCAAAATACATAAGGATAAATTGAACCCCCCTGGCAGACCTATTATCTCTTCCAAGGGTTGTGTGTTGGAAAATCTATCTCGGTATGCTGACCATTTTTTGAGGGAATTTGTAATCACCTTACCTTCATATGTTAAAGACACAAAAGATTTTCTAGGCAAAATTCACAATCTCCCATGGGAGTCTGATTTTCTACTAGTTACTATGGATGTGACTTACCTCTATACGGTTATCGACCATGATCAGGGTTTAGAAGCGTGTACTAGATTCCTCAAACGCAGACAGGTAAGACACTGGGATCACACATTAATGATATTGGACATTATAAGATACTGCCTGACCAATAATTTCTTTATGTTTAATGATGAGATCTTTACACAATCCCTGGGTACCGCGATGAGAACTAGCTTTGCACCTAGCTTTGCTAATCTCTTTATGGGTGCTTGGGAGGAGGACATCAGAAAGGAGGCAAGTCTACAGAGTGAGTTTGCTAAGGTCAAACTCTGGTTACGCTACATCGACGACCTGTTTGTTGTCTGGAAAGGCAACAAACAGGAAGTACAAACTTTCGTCTCTAAACTTAACCAGAATACCAAAAATCTAACACTTACCTGTAATATCAATAAACAAAAGGTAGAATACTTTGATACAAATGTAGAAATTGTATGCAACAAAGTAACCACTAGTCTGTTTCGCAAATCTACAGCGGGTAATACCTTATTGCATGCGCTAAGCAGTCATCTGAACACACTGAAATGGAGCATTCCCTACGAGGAATTGCTCAGAGCGAAAAGAAACTGCAGTACTGAGGCAGGTTTTCTTACAGAACAAACCACCATGCTACAAAGATTCAAAGCAAGAGGGTACCCACTTTGGGTGCTCAAAAAAGCAACTGAAAGGGTGAAAGCAGTCAATAGAGAGGCAACACTAATGACGGAATCTAACATCATAGATGAACCAGAAATGACAGACACACAAATGATTCTGACCATTAATGGACATTCCAGCCAGATTTGTAAAACTATCTCTTGCAACTGGAGTTTACTTAGAGGGGACCCAATCATAGGAAATTATCTCCCTACACAACCTAAGATTAGTTACAGGAGGGGAAGGAATTTTAAAGACCTTTTAGTACATAGTGATTTACCTAATGATGATGAGAAAAGAAGTATAAATCTCCAGGGTTTCTTTCCATGCGGCCACTGCAAGGCTTGCGGAAATAGTCACATGCAGAAGGAATTCTGGAATAGCAGCACAAACAAGATGATCAGTATTACACAATTCCTCACTTGCAGCAGTATTTATGTGATCTATGTCTTAGAGTGCCCCTGTAAAATGAAATATGTAGGCAGTACCACACATATGGCGAAGAAAAGAGTACTCGAGCACATGAGGGCCATTACCAAGAGAGACCAACAGTATCCCATAGCTCGCCATTTTGAGTCTAAACATTACTCGGATTATACCAAACTGTCATATTATGTTATTGAATAAGTAATGCCCAATAGAAGAGGTGGGAACAGGACACTCAGACTTCGGCAACGGGAATCGAGACACATCTTAGGGATGGGAACACGTTTCCCGAATGGACATAACATTGATGTGGAGATGGCGATCCATTTACAGAATGAATAAATAGACATTGAGCAGTTGTGTCGGATGTTGACCATCAATTAATTGCCTGTGTAGTTTTGAGGATCAAATGTAAGAGAGGTAGTTTTTCATGAATTTTTAAATTGTATAAGTTGCAGGTGCTAGACCCGACACCAATGCTTGTGTGATTAATATTTTATGTGTACAATTTATCTAATTGCCCTAAGTTTTAGATGATAGAGCTAGAACTTATTTTTGTGCGATTTAAATTATATGTACATTTTTGAAACATTTACATTTATTTATCTTTCACAGGAGGAAAGGAAGGGACCTTGTCTCGGGCTCGTGACAGAGGATCCCTACCCTTTTCTTCAGCTGCGTCCCAGGGAACAGATAAGATTTCACTAAAATTTTATATATTAGATTTAAAGTTATTATTTTTTTAGCACAGTATGTTTGAGTTTGGTTAAAGGGGTGAACCACTGTAACAGACTTCAAAGTGACAGGCTCACACTGGATTAATGTCTATGACAGAGGGAGAGAGACGTTATAACATTATAATGCGACAACATACAGAATATGGCATCTATGTTTCATTCTACCCACAGAGTAGGATTAGAGGAGCTCACTATAAGAGCAGTATAATTGTGATGGAGTATACATTAGACCATGCTGAATGCCAAATGTTATATTTAAGCACAATACAGAGTATGATGTCCTTGGATATATATTGTGTGGACAGTGAACCGTAGCTTACTCTCGCTATCCATGATAGTGTGATAGCAAGACACTTAACAAGTGTGAAACAATCTAAACAATAAGCGAAGGAGGACTTCCACAGTTTTACAGAGTATAGAGCATTTTGCTCGAAATGCATGAGATACATGATTGATTTATTTATGTTTAAATTTGTCTCTTTAAGAAAATTATGTATTATTAACATGATGCACATGATATATATGAAATACGGAGATTATTTGTTCGCATGTACTGCATATCCCAGAGCACATTGCGCAATCAACACGGCACGTTGGATCAATGCTTACATGCAATCCACTTCCCTTGAATCACCACACTGCTATGAACGTCAGTGAAGGGAGTACATTGTTTGTTTAATTATTTATTCAATTAATAAGTTTCAAGTTTGTGTATTAACCTAATATGAACATCGCTAATGTGCCTCCCTCTTAATTTTACTTTTGGGAAACCGTATTGTGCTGAATATACCTACGTTTTAACCAATGTAAAATGGCGCTTGTAAACATAACAATTAGTTCTCTTTCCATTTCAATGTCGATTACCGGAAGAGTATGTAAGTCTTAACTAATGTAAGTCTTGTTGTGTGATCAAGCCCCCAGCGGGTGAAATGCGTCACGTCAGGGTTTATGAGTTGAATAAACCCCTTTTGAATGACCCTTGGATTTCAATGATTTCTTTAAAAGATCCGAGTGCACGACTGGAACTCCATTTCTTGATTTATGTAATATACCGGTTTACTCCACCGGCGTCGTGCCACCCCCCAACGGGCTACAATCTCCAGAGGAGTTCTCTCTGCTTGGATATATATATATATATATGTGTATATGTATATATATATATATATCTATATATCTCTATATATATACGGGGTGGCCACGCCTATCGGGGCGGGGTCTTGTTATCAAAACAGTGCCACAAACTGCAGTGCTTATTCCTCCCAAGTCCGGTGCCTCTGAAGAAATGCTCTGCATGAAACACGTCAGGCTGGACTGTATTCCTGTGCTGCAGTGCTCTCCCTCACTGTATTTCCTCCAATAAAAATAGTCGGCAACTGACTCACCTGTCGTTGGGCTTTCTTCACAGCAGGCATCAAGTTTGTGATTGAGATTAGCGGCTTGCCTGAGCCGCGAAGTTAGCCCCAAGGCTGTTCCAGCCTTTCCGCGACGATGCCAAATGACGCCGCCGCTAAGGGACAGGAGCCTGTTGTTGGAGGAGTGATTTTGCAGCGGGGACTTGGAGTCCCGCACCACAAGCCACTTGGTTTTTAATTTGGTTACGGGGGTGAAGCACTACACCTCACTGAAGGAAGACTCAGCACCACAAGTCCCAGAAGGCCACGGGGTGGCCACGCCTATCGGGGCGGGGTCTTGTTATCAAAATGGTGCCGCAAACTGCAGTGCTTATTCCTCCCAAGTCCGGTGCCTCTGAAGAAATGCTCTGCATGAAACGCGTCAGGCTGGACTGTATTCCTGTGCTGCAGTGCTCTCCCTCGCTGTATTTCCTCCAATAAAAATAGTCGGCAATTGACTCACCTGTCGTTGGGCTTTCTTCACAGCAGGCATCAAGTTTGTGATTGAGATTAGCGGCTTGCCTGAGCCGCGAAGTTAGCCCCAAGGCTGTTCCAGCCTTCCCGCGATGACGCCAAACAACGCCGCCGCTAAGGGACAGGAGCCTGTTGTTGGAGGAGTGATTTTGCTGCGGGGACTTGGAGTCCCGCACCACAAGCCACTTGGTTTTTAATTTGGTTACGGGGGTGAAGCACTGCACCTCACTGAAGGAAGACTCAGCACCACAAGTCCCAGAAGGCCACGGGGTGGCCACGCCTATCGGGGCGGGGTCTTGTTATCAAAATGGTGCCACAAACTGCAGTGCTTATTCCTCCCAAGTCCGGTGCCTCTGAAGAAATGCTCTGCATGAAACGCGTCAGGCTAGACTGCATTCCTGTGCTGCAGTGCTCTCCCTCGCTGTATTTCCTCCAATAAAAATAGTCAGCAATTGACTCACCTGTCGTTGGGCTTTCTTCACATCAGGCATCAAGTTTGTGATTGAGATTAGCGGCTTGCCTGAGCCGCGAAGTTAGCCCCAAGGCTGTTCCAGCCTTCCCGCGACGACGCCAAACGACGCCGCCGCTAAGGGACAGGAGCCTGTTGTTGGAGGAGTGATTTTGCAGCGGGGACTTGGAGTCCCGCACCACAAGCCACTTGGTTTTTAATTTGGTTACGGGGGTGAAGCACTACACCTCACTGAAGGAAGACTCAGCATCACAAGTCCCAGAAGGCCACGGGGTGGCCACGCCTAGCGGGGTCGGGTCTTGTTATCAAAATGGTGCCACAAACTGCAGTGCTTATTCCTCCCAAGTCCGGTGCCTCTGAAGAAATGCTCTGCATGAAACGCGTCAGGCTGGACTGTATTCCTGTGCGGCAGTGCTCTCCCTCGCTGTATTTCCTCCAATAAAAATAGTCGGCAATTGACTCACCTGTCGTTGGGCTTTCTTCACAGCAGGCATCAAGTTTGTGATTGATATATATATATATATATATAAAAAAAAAAAATATATATATATATATATATATATAAGTAGAAATCTTCCCCAATGTATCCGGAAGAATAACGAAGCCTTGTGCGGTTGGATAAATGCTTTATTCCTAAGTCAGCCGTTCGCCAAACGCGTTTCGAGTGCACAGCACCCTTGTTCACTGACGCTGAGTAAAGTTTTTTGCAACCATTTAACTTTGCTTTGCACGTGACCATACAACTACACAATAAGTGTATAAGAAAACAGACTCGTAGTTTTTAGAATACATGTGCGATCCTACGCTGTTGGCAAATAAATCACAATCCGATTTCATTGGTATTGAACTAAAATAGTAAATCATGACCGGCAGTGATTGTATTGTTAAGAACATTGTTCAATTATATATTATAATTATAAATATAATTATAAAATGTGGTGTGAGTAATGCCCAAGTGGGCTTTCTTAATCAAACCATATTGTTATTAGACAATGTTATTCCTAGAAACTTTTTTCAAAAATCTCGCCCCAGTGGGCTAAATTGCCAATATAATGCATGAATTTTTAAACAATTTGAGTCAATTAATACGTTGAAAGCTTTTCATAAAAGAAAATTTGTTAGGAACAGGTTATTCAGGTTATTCAAAACTAGTTATTAAAGGTGCGTGTACATATCCTCTTCAACATTCAAACCCTCCGGCTGTTTAGAATTCAGTTCAATTATGTAATGTGACTCCAATCTTCTTAGTTGTTTTTCCCTATTGCCTCCCCTGGGATTTTTTCAATGGCATCTATCACAAAATATGTTAGGCCATCGGGTCGCTTGTTATGGAACTTCTCGAAGTGTCGTGCGACAGGATATGATCTGTCGTCGTTCTTTATTGCTCTTAAGTGTTGTAACACTCTCTTGTGTACTTCTAAGATTGTGCTGCCCACGTATCTCAAGCCACAGGGGCATTGAAGTACGTAGACAGCATAATCAGTTTTACATGAGAATTTTCCTCTTACTTTCCGCAGTTGTTTGTTTAAACCTGGTACATATTTATCTGTGTTTACACCATATTTGCATGCTTTGCATTTGGTGCATTTTATAAATCCTTGCTTCTTCGTTAACCAAGTTGTTTTTGGTTTGGATTTTTTTAGATTATGTTTGAACGCTTTTGCTTTGCGAAATGTGATCTGCGGCCTACGTGGGAGAACTTTTCCAAGGATTGGGTCATTCTTAATCACATGCCAGTGTTTGTTTAAAATGCCTCTTAGTTTGATGTGCTGTGTGCTGTAAGTTGTAATGAATCTACCTGGTTGGGTTAAGGACATTTTCTTATTTTTCCCTTGATCATTTTCTTTTTTGTCAAATAAAATATTTTCTCTTTGTCTTCTCTGAACTTTATAGATTGCACTGTCTATCCACTCATCCGGATAGCCTCTTTCCAGGTGGTCAGGTCGCGGTACCAACAACAATGGGAGAATAACATTTTGCATTGGAGTAGGTTTATTGACGACTTGTTTGTCATATGGAAAGGCACAGAAGAGGAGGCAAAGTCATTCATCAATAGTCTACAAAACAATGACCTCAACTTGAAATTCACAAGTGAAATAAGTAAGACCAAAATCAATTTTCTGGATCTAACAGTATACATTGAAGGTGGCAAGATAGAAACTAAGCTGTACCGTAAACCTACCTCCAGCAATACTATCTTACATGCTAAAAGTTTGATGTCCTTGGATATATATTGTGTGGACAGTGAACCGTAGCTTACTCTCGCTATCCATGATAGTGTGATAGCAAGACACTTAACAAGTGTGAAACAATCTAAACAATAAGCGAAGGAGGACTTCCACAGTTTTACAGAGTATAGAGCATTTTGCTCGAAATGCATGAGATACATGATTGATTTATTTATGTTTAAATTTGTCTCTTTAAGAAAATTATGTATTATTAACATGATGCACATGATATATATGAAATACGGAGATTATTTGTTCGCATGTACTGCATATCCCAGAGCACATTGCGCAATCAACACGGCACGTTGGATCAATGCTTACATGCAATCCACTTCCCTTGAATCACCACACTGCTATGAACGTCAGTGAAGGGAGTACATTGTTTGTTTAATTATTTATTCAATTAATAAGTTTCAAGTTTGTGTATTAACCTAATATGAACATCGCTAATGTGCCTCCCTCTTAATTTTACTTTTGGGAAACCGTATTGTGCTGAATATACCTACATTTTAACCAATGTAAAATGGCGCTTGTAAACATAACAATTAGTTCTCTTTCCATTTCAATGTCGATTACCGGAAGAGTATGTAAGTCTTAACTAATGTAAGTCTTGTTGTGTGATCAAGCCCCCAGCGGGTGAAATGCGTCACGTCAGGGTTTATGAGTTGAATAAACCCCTTTTGAATGACCCTTGGATTTCAATGATTTCTTTAAAAGATCCGAGTGCACGACTGGAACTCCATTTCTTGATTTATGTAATATACCGGTTTACTCCACCGGCGTCGTGCCACCCCCCAACGGGCTACAATCTCCAGAGGAGTTCTCTCTGCTTGGATATATATATATATATATGTGTATATGTATATATATATATATATCTATATATCTCTATATATATACGGGGTGGCCACGCCTATCGGGGCGGGGTCTTGTTATCAAAACGGTGCCACAAACTGCAGTGCTTATTCCTCCCAAGTCCGGTGCCTCTGAAGAAATGCTCTGCATGAAACACGTCAGGCTGGACTGTATTCCTGTGCTGCAGTGCTCTCCCTCACTGTATTTCCTCCAATAAAAATAGTCGGCAACTGACTCACCTGTCGTTGGGCTTTCTTCACAGCAGGCATCAAGTTTGTGATAGAGATTAGCGGCTTGCCTGAGCCGCGAAGTTAGCCCCAAGGCTGTTCCAGCCTTCCCGCGACGATGCCAAATGACGCCGCCGCTAAGGGACAGGAGCCTGTTGTTGGAGGAGTGATTTTGCAGCGGGGACTTGGAGTCCCGCACCACAAGCCACTTGGTTTTTAATTTGGTTACGGGGGTGAAGCACTACACCTCACTGAAGGAAGACTCAGCACCACAAGTCCCAGAAGGCCACGGGGTGGCCACGCCTATCGGGGCGGGGTCTTGTTATCAAAATGGTGCCGCAAACTGCAGTGCTTATTCCTCCCAAGTCCGGTGCCTCTGAAGAAATGCTCTGCATGAAACGCGTCAGGCTGGACTGTATTCCTGTGCTGCAGTGCTCTCCCTCGCTGTATTTCCTCCAATAAAAATAGTCGGCAATTGACTCACCTGTCGTTGGGCTTTCTTCACAGCAGGCATCAAGTTTGTGATTGAGATTAGCGGCTTGCCTGAGCCGCGAAGTTAGCCCCAAGGCTGTTCCAGCCTTCCCGCGATGACGCCAAACGACGCCGCCGCTAAGGGACAGGAGCCTGTTGTTGGAGGAGTGATTTTGCTGCGGAGACTTGGAGTCCCGCACCACAAGCCACTTGGTTTTTAATTTGGTTACGGGGGTGAAGCACTGCACCTCACTGAAGGAAGACTCAGCACCACAAGTCCCAGAAGGCCACGGGGTGGCCACGCCTATCGGGGCGGGGTCTTGTTATCAAAATGGTGCCACAAACTGCAGTGCTTATTCCTCCCAAGTCCGGTGCCTCTGAAGAAATGCTCTGCATGAAACGCGTCAGGCTAGACTGCATTCCTGTGCTGCAGTGCTCTCCCTCGCTGTATTTCCTCCAATAAAAATAGTCAGCAATTGACTCACCTGTCGTTGGGCTTTCTTCACATCAGGCATCAAGTTTGTGATTGAGATTAGCGGCTTGCCTGAGCCGCGAAGTTAGCCCCAAGGCTGTTCCAGCCTTCCCGCGACGACGCCAAACGACGCCGCCGCTAAGGGACAGGAGCCTGTTGTTGGAGGAGTGATTTTGCAGCGGGGACTTGGAGTCCCGCACCACAAGCCACTTGGTTTTTAATTTGGTTACGGGGGTGAAGCACTACACCTCACTGAAGGAAGACTCAGCACCACAAGTCCCAGAAGGCCACGGGGTGGCCACGCCTAGCGGGGTCGGGTCTTGTTATCAAAATGGTGCCACAAACTGCAGTGCTTATTCCTCCCAAGTCCGGTGCCTCTGAAGAAATGCTCTGCATGAAACGCGTCAGGCTGGACTGTATTCCTGTGCGGCAGTGCTCTCCCTCGCTGTATTTCCTCCAATAAAAATAGTCGGCAATTGACTCACCTGTCGTTGGGCTTTCTTCACAGCAGGCATCAAGTTTGTGATTGATATATATATATATATATAAAAAAAAATATATATATATATATATATATATATATATAAAAGTAGAAATCTTCCCCAATGTATCCGGAAGAATAACGAAGCCTTGTGCGGTTGGATAAATGCTTTATTCCTAAGTCAGCCGTTCGCCAAACGCGTTTCGAGTGCACAGCACCCTTGTTCACTGACGCTGAGTAAAGTTTTTTGCAACCATTTAACTTTGCTTTCCACGTGACCATACAACTACACAATAAGTGTATAAGAAAACAGACTCGTAGTTTTTAGAATACATGTGCGATCCGACGCTGTTGGCAAATAAATCACAATCCGATTTAATTGGTATTGAACTAAAATAGTAAATCATGACCGGCAGTGATTGTATTGTTAAGAACATTGTTCAATTATATATTATAATTATAAATATAATTATAAAATGTGGTGTGAGTAATGCCCAAGTGGGCTTTCTTAATCAAACCATATTGTTATTAGACAATGTTATTCCTAGAAACTTTTTTCAAAAATCTCGCCCCAGTGGGCTAAATTGCCAATATAATGCATGAATTTTTAAACAATTTGAGTCAATTAATACGTTGAAAGCTTTTCATAAAAGAAAATTTGTTAGGAACAGGTTATTCAGGTTATTCAAAACTAGTTATTAAAGGTGCGTGTACATATCCTCTTCAACATTCAAACCCTCCGGCTGTTTAGAATTCAGTTCAATTATGTAATGTGACTCCAATCTTCTTAGTTGTTTTTCCCTATTGCCTCCCCTGGGATTTTTTTCAATGGCATCTATCACAAAATATGTTAGGCCATCGGGTCGCTTGTTATGGAACTTCTCGAAGTGTCGTGCGACAGGATATGATCTGTCGTCGTTCTTTATTGCTCTTAAGTGTTGTAACACTCTCTTGTGTACTTCTAAGATTGTGCTGCCCACGTATCTCAAGCCACAGGGGCATTGAAGTACGTAGACAGCATAATCAGTTTTACATGAGAATTTTCCTCTTACTTTCCGCAGTTGTTTGTTTAAACCTGGTACATATTTATCTGTGTTTACACCATATTTGCATGCTTTGCATTTGGTGCATTTTATAAATCCTTGCTTCTTCGTTAACCAAGTTGTTTTTGGTTTGGATTTTTTTAGATTATGTTTGAACGCTTTTGCTTTGCGAAATGTGATCTGCGGCCTACGTGGGAGAACTTTTCCAAGGATTGGGTCATTCTTAATCACATGCCAGTGTTTGTTTAAAATGCCTCTTAGTTTGATGTGCTGTGTGCTGTAAGTTGTAATGAATCTACCTGGTTGGGTTAAGGACATTTTCTTATTTTTCCCTTGATCATTTTCTTTTTTGTCAAATAAAATATTTTCTCTTTTTCTTCTCTGAACTTTATAGATTGCACTGTCTATCTACTCATCCGGATAGCCTCTTTCCAGGTGGTCAGGTCGCGGTACCAACAACAATGGGAGAATAACATTTTGCATTGGAGTAGGTTTATTGACGACTTGTTTGTCATATGGAAAGGCACAGAAGAGGAGGCAAAGTCATTCATCAATAGTCTACAAAACAATGACCTCAACTTGAAATTCACAAGTGAAATAAGTAAGACCAAAATCAATTTTCTGGATCTAACAGTATACATTGAAGGTGGCAAGATAGAAACTAAGCTGTACCGTAAACCTACCTCCAGCAATACTATCTTACATGCTAAAAGTTTTCATCCCACAAATCTTAAAAAGAGCATTCCATATGGCGAATGCATACGCACAAAACGCAACTGTAGTAAAGATCAGGTAATTGAAGAAGAACTGTCAGTATTAAAAGAGAGATTTCAGGAAAGAGGCTATCCGGATGAGTGGATAGACAGTGCAATCTATAAAGTTCAGAGAAGAAAAAGAGAAAATATTTTATTTGACAAAAAAGAAAATGATCAAGGGAAAAATAAGAAAATGTCCTTAACCCAACCAGGTAGATTCATTACAACTTACAGCACACAGCACATCAAACTAAGAGGCATTTTAAACAAACACTGGCATGTGATTAAGAATGACCCAATCCTTGGAAAAGTTCTCCCACGTAGGCCGCAGATCACATTTTGCAAAGCAAAATCATTCAAACAAACCTTGGTCAAAAATAATCTAAAAAATCCAAACCAAAAACAACTTGGTTAACGAAGAAGCAAGGATTTATAAAATGCACCAAATGCAAAGCATGCAAATATGGTGTAAACACAGATATATATGTACCAGGTTTAAACAAACAACTGCGGAAAGTAAGAGGAAAATTCTCATGTAAAACTGATTATGCTGTCTACGTACTTCAATGCCCCTGTGGCTTGAGATACGTGGGCAGCACAATCTTAGAAGTACACAAGAGAGTGTTACAACACTTAAGAGCAATAAAGAACGACGACAGATCATATCCTGTCGCACGACACTTCGAGAAGTTCCATAACAAGCGACCCGATGGCCTAACATATTTTGTGATAGATGCCATTGAAAAAAATCCCAGGGGAGGCAATAGGGTAAACAACTAAGAAGATTGGAGTCACGTTACATAATTGAACTGAATTCTAAACAGCCGCAGGGTTTGAATGTTGAAGAGGATATGTACACGCACCTTTAATAACTAGTTTTGAATAACCTGAATAACCTGTTCCTAACAAATTTTTTTTTATGAAAAGCTTTCAACGTATTAATTGACTCAAATTGTTTAAAAATTCATGCATTATATTGGCAATTTAGCCCACTGGGGCGAGATTTTTGAAAAAAGTTTCTAGGAATAACATTGTCTAATAACAATATGGTTTGATTAAGAAAGCCCACTTGGGCATTACTCACACCACATTTTATAATTATATTTATAATTATAATATATAATTGAACAATGTTCTTAACAATACAATCACTGCCGGTCATGATTTACTATTTTAGTTCAATACCAATGAAATCGGATTGTGATTTATTTGCCAACAGCGTAGGATCGCACATGTATTCTAAAAACTACGAGTCTGTTTTCTTATACACTTATTGTGTAGTTGTATGGTCACGTGCAAAGCAAAGTTAAATGGTTGCAAAAAACTTTACTCAGCGTCAGTGAACAAGGGTGCTGTGCACTCGAAACGCGTTTGGCGAACGACTGACTGAGGAATAAAGCATTTATCCAACCGCACAAGGCTTCGTTATTCTTCCGGATACATTGGGGAAGATTTCTACTTATTTGATAGAGACCGGCTTCCATGCGGTCCATCGGCAACGAAGCAACTCTCGCTTAGGAGGAGGCATTTCATATACGGAAGACCTCAAGGCATATATATATATATATATATATATATATATATATATATATATGTTGGAGCTGTGAGACGGAACGTGAGTGCCCTCACGTTGGGAGAGTTCGACAATGGTTGGTGGGACTTGAGCTGCAATTAATAATGACTCTGCCAGAACCATCGCAGAAAGACTCTGCCATACATCAATAGATCATGAAATATTCTAGTTTAAGGAAAGTGGTAATCAGACTGCTACCTATGGCTCTGTCTTAAGATAACATCGAGTGGCAAGGCGAGGGTTTGAAGTGCACAGGAACGTCATGCAAGCCGATGGGGGCTGGAACAAGATGGGACAAACATCAAGACAATGTATGAACGAAAAGGCATAACCTGGGCTCTCTCATTGGAGTGAAATGGTTTATTTTGACATTTAAGTCAGATATAGTACATCTACGAGTACTGGGACATTGTCTTTGCAACATGGCGTCCTTAATGGGAATCATTCCGTAGTCCTTTCATGTTTGTTATCACTTCAACAAATCACCAATGAAGAGGAGGTGTTCATTATTTAAATGGATTGCATGCTGTGTGCAATGTATACATATTTTGGCTATGAAGAAGGCTTATCGCTGAAACATGTCTGCAATAAAATGTTGGATTTAGGCAAACCAATGAGTGCCTCGCATCTGTTGGAGCTGTGAGATAGAATGTCTGGGAAGGCACCCGCCTTAAGAGTTCGGCAGCGGTTGGTTGGACTTGAGCTGCACAAAAAAAGAATTATATATATATATATATATATATATATATATATATATATACATCGAGTTCCACATTAGGGGATTCTAACCAGGCATCCTATATCCAGGGTGGAATAATTATCCAAAGACTGCCCTTAATTTAGGGGCAGGAAATTGATCAAAATGCATTGAGGCTGTGATTGAGGAAAAACAAGCATTGTTTGCACATAAGCATTCTTTTACACATAAGCATGACATTTGCACATTTATCTGCACATGTATATACTTATTGATATAATGATGGTTTTAATTAATAGTTTTTAATTTGAAATCGTTCTTATTATTCCACATGGATTGGTGTTTTTATGAAATGTTATTTTGCACATTTTGCAATGACGAACTATAACCGATGTCAGTAACTCTTTTATGTCTATCAGCATGCCTCTCACGTGATTGGTTTGAATATGCACTGTCACTTTAAATTGGGAGCTCACTGGCATTACATTGTCATGTGAACAAGGCTTGGACGAGCCGAAACGTTATGGCGATATACAAGGAATAAATTGAATTGCACTACCTATTGGTCCGTGTCCGTTGATCGTGAGGCAAAGGGGGATTCCTGTTGTCCTGACGCGAAGGTGAAGATATATTTGGCCGTTGGTTTCACACGGCTACAACACGGGACCCTCTCCATTTCTTGGACAGCACTTGAAGTGAAACTGATTCTGGGTGTTACCTGGAAGTGACTGTTTCCGGAAGGAAAAGCGGAGCTTCACCCCCCTGAACCTGTACGGAGCACGCCACATGCGGAGGAGGATCTGCAGAACCCAGGTCGGAGGACGCGGAGGATACAGAGACGAGCCCAGGCAAGACTGAACAGGTATTTAGGGGTGGACAGTTTTGTGCGGAGGCGGCAGCGATTAGAATCCACTCGGATATCGCTTGGCCTGCCGAAACAATATTGTTATCCTATTTGCAGTACGTTGGTCGACAATGTACGAGACAGGGAGGCTGCAGCCATGGCCATGTTTTCTGACATCCTCCCGATTCCATCTAACATTCGTAATAAGAACAATACGGACAGTAACAAAAGCGACAGTTCCCTAAAAAGAAAAATACAAAATATTAGAAAAAAAGCTACACAGCGAACAGAGCAAGTGGTGGGAATTAAAATCCCTCCAAACATATATATAAATGTCAACCGCATCCCAAGAGGTTTGAGAATTTTGACGGCCCCTAGTTATGCGAACCCAAAGCCCGATCTCAAGCGGGAATGGGCCGAGAGTAATTTGGAGTCATCGCGGAGATTAGTACTGATACTTATCAAATATGCTGACATTGATAGGGCACTATTACTCAAAGAAATTGCGGAGATTAATGATGAACTGGACAAGATTGAACAGACTGAGGAAAAAATAAAACTTGCTAATGATATGACACTCAGGCTTAAAAAAGAGGAAACTATAATCATGGAGAGAAAAGCTTTTAAGTTCCAGAGAGATCGCAATGACTACGAGTTGGGACAAATTTTTACATTTGCCAAAAAATACGATGCCCTACGAGTCCCCACATCCAGAACCATTGTCAATCCTAAAATTTCCAACAAAAATAGAAATCCGGTAGAAACATCACAATCCGAATTGAGTTCAATGGGGGGGCAGCGACTCTGATTCTGAATTTCGTAGCACTGAGGCTACTAGCCAAATACCTAAATCATCCCCTGGTGAGGAGATCAATTTTGTATGCTACGAGAGAAGACAGACCCTTCGCCCGAGACCTCAAAAAAATTACAGCGAAAGTCTGCCAACTACAAGCGGCGGCAGAGGAGCAGGGCAAGGAAGAGGCATCCAAAATCAAAGCAAGAAGAAGGGAAGGGGTCAGTGGACAAAGAAATAACACTGGAAAAGGGGACAAATAAAACAATTATAAACCTGACACAAATCAAACTATCAGACGATGAAGAAAATATCCTGAAATAGGGTTTATCGTTTGCACCTCAAACGGACTTTGATTATGCCTCTACGAGGTTTGACATTTATAAAGCAGTACGAAAACTGAAACTAAGAAAGTTTCATACACTAAATAAAAAACACTTGGGTTTGAGGAATGGTGGAGAATTTGGGGTATTGACACAATCTGACGCCCCTATCCTGATGGAAATGCAGGAACTATGGGAAACTGAGGGAGTAGGTTATGATATTCCCAGAGGGCAAAACAACGATTTTGGAGAAAATACCACAGGTGTAAACCAAGAAGCCCCTGTGACACCATATAAACCCCCGTCCACTTTCAACCCCATAATGCCCCGGGACTCTCTTGACGTGTTTCATGAAAATTTTACAGCCCAAATAAATAAACTGCACAATGAAACGCAAAACAAAAGACGCAAATATAACAAGCAAACCCAACAATAAGAGGACCTTATGTCAAAACTCAAAATGGAGAAGAACATCATTATTCAGGGCAGTGACAAAGGAAGAAACATTGTCCTTTTAACACGTGAAGACTATGACAAGGAAGCATATTCCCAATTGAATGATAGAGAATGTTAAGCACGAAATACCCCTGCTGCGATGAAAATATCCCACAATGAATATTACAAAAAATTGACTAGATGGAAGAACAAACAACTCATTACGGAAGCTGAATAAACATTTCTCAAAAAAGAAAATCCGGTTACTCTTTCGATATATTTTATCCCCAAAATTCATTGCAGTGCACACCTTATTAGTAGTATCCCCTACGGGGAAATGCTACGCCTTAGAAGAATATGTAGCAATGAGTCTGATTTAAGACAGGCACAGCAATTGAGCAAACGTAGATTCAGAGAGAGGGGTTATACTGAGCACATTATTGACAGCGCCATCATGAAGTCCATGGGACATGACAGAAATGAACTCCTCATCGACAAACGGCCAGTAAATCACATTGAACCCCAGCATAGCTCAATTGACGGTGTGGGAGGGGGGGACATATGCAACCCCTTTAGGATTTACATGGGCTACAGCAGGCAACATTCTAGCCTCCATAGAATCATTAATAAGAACTGGCCCACCGTACTGAGTGACCCTGTCATTGGACCTACTTTGCCGAGTAGGATATCAATCACACACAGTAGGGCCCCCTCAATGAGGGACTCTTTGGTCAATACAAATCCAGAAACGATTGATAAAACCACCTGGCTATAGACCAACAGTGGTACCAAGTGCTAGTGATTCTTATATCTATTTATGTGAATCGTCTGGACCTAAGAGCTGGATCACTTAACTTCCCTCTAATGCACTGAATCTGCATGATTGTATATGTATTGTAATTCTGAACCAGTAAAGATTGAATGTATCCCTTTTTCCATAAGTCTGACCCAGCAACAAATCTGTTCTGACTTGAATCCTTACAGTTTGTAAATTCCACGCTCAAACTATCTACCACTTTTAAATACTTATGTTATCTTCTCTACTCAAGACTAAAACTCAAATGGCACATCCAAGCTATGGATAAGTATGCCTAATGCCCTTGTCAAGTCAAATAACTTTATTCGATTTGTTCGAATCATAAAAGTTTGCATACATACATACATAAAATAATTCAGGTATTCATAAAAACTTATACAAGAATTTGACACAGAATACATATAAAGACTTCAAGGTTTAAAACTTTAAAACAGTGTACACTTTGCCTAGCTTAACCCCTTCCATGCTGCGCAGATTCCGCCGCTGTGCTGACGGAATCTTGCGCGGGCGTGGTCATGACGGAACGGTTCCGTCATGAGCACAGCTCAACCGTGGCTCATGACGGAACCGTTCCGTCATGAGCACCGAAGGGGTTAAAAAGTAAAAAAAAAAAAACATATCCTCCTACATGACTCTTGCTCAGTCTGCACATATTATATATTAATAAAATTAATTCATCATGTCAGTTTTCAACGCATTAATACAAAAAACTTAATTTCCTATTACATTTCATAGAGTTTCCTAATTGATAAAGCAGTTCTAATGAAGTTAAGTACAGCAATACAAATAGCATCAGTAGCTAAAGATCGTAAATAGTATGAGCCCTCCTGGTAACAACAGGGTCGAATATCGCTCAGGACAGGCTTGATGAAGCGTGCCCTTGGATCTTTATAGTGTGCAAAACAGCATAAAGTGCGTAGTGCTTTGTTAGGCTAAATTATTGCATGGACAGAGAGTTAGTCTCTCACACCAACTTGCCTGTTTGGGAAAAGCCACAAGAAAGTGCAATGTGCAAAGGCGAAATCTAGTCATAAGGAAACGTGATTGTACATGGATAGTAAAAGACAAATAAAATTGCTGATGGTTTAGGCGCCCATCTACACAGTTTCGTGTTTCACAATCCCGATTAGACATACTTGATTCAGCATAATATGCATTTTTTATGATCAATTTCATGTTAGAGTGAATACAATCGGGATTATCATAATAGTGCCCTAAACCAATCTTATTAAAATTATATTTAACGTAATGAAGCCAGGGGATAGCCAGAGCCTTTTCAAGGTTCATACAGTCTCTGAGAATACTCCTTAAAAATGATAAGTCTTCTGAGGTCCAAACTTTTCCCCAGAGAATCAGTGGGGCGATGTTTATTCTATCTTCTACAAAATCCAGCCCCACTTCCGAGTGACAAAAAAATGTAGGCAAACTAATAGGAGTCATCTTTTAGGAATTTATTTTCCAAAATTTGTATCTGGGTACTTTTATGATGTCCCCATACACCCGCCACGTAGGTAGCTACTGACAGGCATTTTGATTTGTATAGGGTTATCATTTCCGCTACCGGCCCTCTTCATAAATCCAGGAAATTAAAATATATCCTCTCCCTCAATGATGTAAAATAAACATGTAATCTAAAGGAAAAGGAATTTGTTCCACAGAGAGCTGTTCCTCATTCTGCGGTCAGGTTTCTTATAGACACTAAGAAACTGAATCACATCATCCCCTCACTTGCCTACCTTAAAAGGCTCCCAATCGAGGTACATTGCTCATAAAAAATGGCTTCCATACATTCAAAGCTCCGAACCTCCATATTCCCAAAAACCTGTTCCAGAGCGACCTCACTGACCATGTCAGCATGAGTTGCTCCCCCGCTGCGCACCTCCACCTGGTAGCTGTTGACCCTCTGTGCTGCAGGTCTCGTGTTCGATGCCCTTCTCCACCCGCAGGCTCCCTCATCCCTGGTTGTCCAGTAGTGAGTCTGTCTCTGCTTTCCTGTTTCCTCCTTTCTCTAGTTCTATTTTTCTAGCCTTTTGTCTTTTTCTATTGTTCTTCTGTATTTCGCTTTTTCCCTTCATTCTGTGCCTCTTTCTTCCCACACCTGCCACTGCTCGTTCCCTGCAGCCCGCCCGTCCAGCACTGCTTCCCGCCTCCTGCTGACCAGCCCTTCCTCCTCCCCAGTACTACTTAATGGCGGCTGCTGTGCGGCTGCGCCCAGCAGGCGTACCGAAGGTGCCTCAAAGGAAAGCCCATCTGCGCCTGAAACCGCACAGCTCCCCTGGTCCCCACAGCCTTTACCGCTACGACGCAAGCATCCTCCACACCCTCAACACTGGATGATCCACTGCCTGCCACCTTGCGTTGCCGAAGGACACCCAAGGCCTGTTCACCTGCCACAACTGCACCTTCTCCTGCCTCCGCACACCAGACCCACCAACCGCACAGCCCACAAGAACCAGACCTGAGCACCTCAGCTGCATCCTACTCAACACACACTTCCTCAGCAGACACGCTGTGGAGATCTGGGACTTGCTCAACTCCGTCTCCACCGATGTCGCCTTCTTCACAGAAATCTGGATGAACCCCACCTTAGCTGCGGACATCTCATCCGCCATCCCCTTCGGCTACAAAATCATCCATAAGGACTGCACCAACCGCCGGGAGGAGGCATCACTTTCGTACACAAAAACACCCTCTGCCTCACAACTAGCTCCGACGATCACTCACCTGACATGGAGCACCTCCACGTCCAGATCCAGTCCAACCCGAATGCCACCCTCCGGGGCACTTTAGTCTACAGACCTCTCGACCCATCCCCTCTTCGGGTCACCCATAGCCAATTTCATCACACACCACGCTCTCCCCTCAACAAATTACATCGTCCTCAGCGACTTTGATTTCCACCATGACAACCTCAATGACCACAACACCTCTTCCCTACTGGAGAACCTTGCCACCATTGGACGGAAACAACTGGTCTCCTCCCCAACCCACTCAACAGGACACATGCTCGACACCATCTTCTCAGCAAGAAACAACATCTTCGTCAGCCACACCTCCGAACTACATTGGACAGACTACCACTGCGTCCACTTCTCCTTCACCAAACCCACCTAACACCACCCCAACCCGCGCGGAAGCTGGAACAAGGTCGCCGAAGAGCAACTCACCACCTCCCTCCGCAAATCCCCACCCCTGACCTCCATGAAGGCCAATGCCTCAGCACACAACCTCCACCGATAGGTCTCCGACAGTGCCACCACACTGGTCTTCCTTAGGAAACACTCCGGCAAGCAGCCTTCCGGAAAAAACATGCTGGTTCTCCCCTGCCCTACAGGAGTCCAGGCACACCTGCAGTTGGCTCAAAAGAAGATAGGGAGCTTCAAAACCATGGCAGACCACGCAACCTTCAAAACCGCCGTCACCACACACCATCACCTTATCCAAACCACTAAGAAAACGAACATACAGGAATGTATCAACACCAATGCACACAACAGCAAATAACTTTTCACCGTGATCAAAGAATTTTTCAAACTCTGCACGGATACCACAAACATCCTCCCTCCCAAAACCTCTGCGACAACCTCTCCACCTTCTTCCACCGCAAGATCATAAATATCTATGACAGCATTGCAATTCAGGGCCCACCCACCCATAGTGCAACCACCGTGCCCAAATGCTCCAGATCCTTCTCAACTGGACCACCTTCACCGCTGACGACATCCTAAGGATGATGAAAACCATCCACTCTGGAGCCCCATCAGACCCCTGCCCCACCACATTTTCAATTGAGCCAGCGCCACCATCGCCCCTGAACTCTCGCACACCATCCACTGCTCCATCGAATCCGCCACCTTCCCTGAAGACTGGTCACAGGCAGAGATCAACCCCCTGCTGGATAAACCCTCTGCCGACCTGTCGGACCTCGAGAACTACAGACCCATCTCTCTGCTCCCCTCCCCAGCCAAAGTCATCGAGAATGCCATCAACGCCCAACTAACAGAATTAATCGAAAATAACCACACCCTTGATCCCTCCCAATCTGGCTTCAGGAGAAACCACAGCACCAAGACGGCACTCCTCGCCACAACTGATGACATCCATACTCTCCTCGACGAAGCGAAACCGCAACCCTCATCCTCCTGGACCTCTCTGCCGCCTTTCGACACTGTCTCCCATCACACCCTCTGCACAAGACTTCACGCCGCCGGCATCTGTGGTAAAGCTTTAGAGTGGATCCGCTCCTTCCTCACTGGCCAAACCTAGAGAGTGAGGCTCCCACTGTTCTCCTCGGTACCTACAGAGATCCCTTGCGGAGTCCCCCAGGGATCCTCTCTGAGCCCCACCCTTATCAACATCTACATGGCCCCACTTGTAGCCATCGTCACAAACCATTCAACATAGTCTCCTTCAACGGTGATACCCAGCTGATCCTCTCCCTCACCGACGAACCTAGAGCCGCTAAGATTAACTTCCACAACGAGGTGAAGGCAGTAGCTGACTTGATGAAGGAGAGCTGCCTCAAATTCAACTCAGACAAAACTGAAGTCCTCATCCTGGGATCCACTCCCTCTGAAAGGGATGACTCATGGTGGCAAAGTGCTCAGAATCCCCCACACACCCACCAACCATGCATGCAACCTCGGCATCCTTGCCGACTCCTTGTTGTCAATGAACCGCCAAATCAACATCATATCATCCTCCTGCTTCCACACACTCTGCCTGCTTCAAAAGATCTTCAAGTGGATCCCCACCGAGTCCAGGAGAATGTTTATCCTGGCGCTTGTCAGCAGCAAGCTTGACTACGGCAACACACTCTATGCCGGCACCACCCAAAAACTCCAAAAGAAATTGCAGCACATTCAGAACGCCTCCACCAGACTTATCCTGGACATCCCCTGCCACAGCCACATCTCTGGTCACCTGAGAGATCGCCGCTGACTCCTAATCAACAAAAGAATCCCCTTCAAGCTCCTCACGTACGTCTACAAAGCCCTCCACAACACCAGAACCGAATACCTCAACCACTGCCTCTCCTTTTATACACCCAACAGACATCTCTCCTCCTCTCTACTGGCCCTGGCCACTATCCCACGGATCCACAAGGCCTAGGCTGGAGGAGAATCCATCTCCTACCTCGCTGCAAAGACCTAGAACTCCCTGCTTTTGCATCTCAGTCAATCACCGTCACTGCCTCAATACAGGAAGAGCCTCAGGACCTGGCTCTTCGACTGAACTGCAGAACCCTGCCCCTGCACCCCACCCCTTCAGTGCCTTGAGACCCTTACGGGTGATTAGCTGCACTTAACAAGGACCCTGATTGATTGACAAGCTATTCACAAATAGAATGTCTCACATGCAATGCTGAAACGTAGATCTCTTCACTCGACATTTTAAGAAAAGCACACTTTCTAGATCCGTTTCCAGAAATGCTCCCAGAATCTTGAAAACACTCCCTCTTCATATCAATAATGCTCCTTCTTTTCAAATATAGAAATCTATTTGTAAGAACATACTTCTTGGGAAACATCTGTACCTGGCTGTTTATGACTCTTGCTCAACATCTATGTACATATCCCATAACTCTCAGTCTATTCCTTATTCTATATTTTTAACAATTTGTCTTCAAGGATGTATTATCTATCTACAGGTACGTTATTAATCTTTACCTTTCCCACTGTACGTTTTACTCTCCTAAATACTCCCCGGTCCCTACTCACATTTAGCAATAGAACTTGTCTCTAAAATGACAATTCTGTTGGCTGGTCTGCCTGGCTTATTTGCTGCCTTTTTAGGTCTCCCCTGTGTTGCAGCGCTGCTTCGCCTTGGCGAGAACTATTGTTGTTGCTTTTCTGTCCGGCTTCTCTGGAAGCGGGGTTGGTGTCTGCCCTGTCGGCATTAGGCCCCGCCCACCCTGACTGCATATTTTGCAAGCCTTGATCGGGCTTTTTATGAAGCATTCTCGGCGTTTGTTGGTGTCCACCCTGTTCATTAGGCCCCGCCCACCTTGCACGCGCGCGGCACCGCAGGCACGGGCCGCTGTCAAGCACGATCCTGAGTGGAGCGACGGCAACCACTCCTCGTTCTCTCTGGCCCTTTAAAGGCTGTGTCCTGCTGGCGGAGGCGGCGCTCAGGGGTGAGCGCAGCTGCTGCTTGTGTTTACCACCCCCTCTATCCTTCACGTCCGTCTCTCTTCCCATACCACATGTGAGGTGTTGGAAGGGCGCATGCCAGGGATGCTTTCACAGCTCCGGTCTGTGCAGCGTGTGAGGAAAGTATGCACTGGTACTGCCAAAGCAGTATACAGTGAAAAGGGTGGGGATTTTTAAGTGAAACAGTGCGTGTATGTGTATGCTGTGCTCACCAATGATGCATGAATGGTATCAGTAACATGCTGTAAGAGAGGGAAGCTTGCTTTGATCCTGTTCAAGCAGAACTGGGTCTATAAGTTAGTAAACGTGGAAAGTGAGGGTGCGTGTCTGTGTAGCTTTCCTCTGCCTGCACTGTACTCATTGTGGGTGTGTACGGCTTCTATTAAATTTCAAGCGTGGCAATGGGGCGTTTGGAATCAGGCGCTGGCATGCAGTATTGGGCGCTAGCTCTAAGGTTAGTTTGAGCCACTCTATCTGGTGGACAGTTAAAGGCACTGGTTGGCACTGTCAGGTGCTCATGTCCATGAGCAGAGTTAGTAGTTGGGTCTGGTATCAGAGCCACATGCTGACTTTTGAGGACAGTCTCGGACACTGGTTGGCTGAGTCACACTCTAGAGCGCCAATGTCAAGCGCTGGATTCCAAGGGAAGTGTCAAACGCCGCTACGGAGGGCAGGGTGAGGTGTTTTCCGGGACAGTTCTCGGCCACTCGCACACCATGAATTGAATTGGAATTTCACCGAACCATCAACAAGGAGGGAGTGGGACTCGGTTTGCAGTTGGCACCAAACAAGGTGTACTCACTTCTATCATTTGTTTTTGGCACCCCAGTCTGTCCCCAAAGTACTGCTGTCTCCACAATTTAGCCCTATACTCACATTTCCTGTCTTCAAACCAGTGCTTAATTTGTAAAATATTAAGTGCAGGTACTCTAATGTTTTAGGAGGCCACACCCGCATCCCCGGCACAACCTACTACCTCCACTGGCTGTACCCACATACACAAGCCTCAACACATCAGAGCCACCTCCTCACTTCTTGAGTTCTGCAAGAAGCTGAAGACCTAGCTCTTCGTATAAGCACCTCTGGGACCTCACACCTACACACCTGTCCAAGCACCTGAATACCCTCTCGGTTGATAAGTGTACAATATACCATAACATAATGTAACATATGAACAACAACTCAGAAGTGAACTCAAGTTAGAGAATATGTGTATGTCTCAAAATACAGCTTTTGGAAAGGTCATTTGAGGACTTGAGGCAACTTTGCAAGCTAAAGAAAATGTGCTTGTACTGTTCTGTTTAAAAGAAAGGAAGTGATGAAGGAAGGGATACATCAAAGAAGACAGCAACAAATGAAGGCAGGAAGGGGAGTACTGGAGTGAGGGAATTAAGTAATGGATGAAAAAAGGAGGAACTAAGAAAAGAATGTGACAGGAAGAAATGAAGGGATAGCGGGAGAAAGGATGTGAACGTTGTGTGATGGACGAATAGAAAGAAGAAAAGCAGAAGGAAGGTTTGAGGATATGAAAGAAAGAAATTAAAGAAGGGATGAACTAAGGAGCAGTAAAAATGAAAATAAGGAACTAATAAAGGAAGAAGGAAATAATGCACCACAGGAGGAAAGATAGGGAATGGATGAGGTTGTAAGGAAGCAAGAATGGAAAGAAGAAAGGAGGCATGGCTTGAAGTTCTGAGGAATAGAAAAAGGAAAGGAAAAAGATGGTAAAAAAGAAAGAAAGGTGGTCAGGGGAATGGATACAGGTATGAAAGGTACTGGGTCAAAGAGGGACAGAGGGAATAATGACCGTGTAATATTGCAAAGAAATTCAAAAACAAAAGATTAAAATACATTTCTGTGTCCTTACCACACCATGTATGTTGTAAAGCACATATTCACCAGAGAGGGTCTTGACACCACATTAAAATGTTGTTATCCAACTCAATGGCACTAATTTCAGAAAGATGAAAGACTGGATGGCCACACCAAGATTATTTAAATTTATGACCCTGAGCTCAAACTATAGATACCAAGGCCCTTCATGATTACATATGGTAAGCATTCAAACACCTGCCATTTAAACGCAGTGCTCCCCAATGCTCCTTTACCCTGCGCTGTTCTCTGACCCCATTTTCAGCTGGCCTCCCACCCCTTGGAACCCTTCTGTGGTCACGCCCCTCCACTGCCTTAGGCCAGGCACTGTCCCCATCTCCCTTTATACCCTGTGCAGCACTCCCACCCCTCTGGACAATGCAGTGTTCTATCCCCTCCACCGTCCTAGGCCTGGCTGTGTTCTCTATCCCCTGTAGACCCTGTGCTAATCTTTGCAGCATTCTAGTGTCGGCCCTTTGAGCTCTCTTGGCATCCTGCAGCTCTCTGCTTCTCTCTGCTCCTTGCTGTCCCCTTTGATTCTTTCTGCTGCTCTCTGCTCCTGTTTGCTTCTCTCTACCCCTCTGCGCTGCTCTCTGCTCATCTCTGTCGCTCTCTGCTGCTCTCTGCCGCTCTCTGCTCCTCTCTGCCCCTCACTGCTCCTTTCTGCCCTATGTGCCGCACTCTCTGCTTCTCTCTGCCGCTCTCTGCCCTCTGCTCCTCGCTGCTGCTCTCTGCTTCTCTCCTGTGCTGCATCTTTAAGCCTGAGCTGCTTCACCTTTCATTTCCTTTGAACCCCGCACAGGTCCGTCCTCCTCACACCCTAAACTGCTCTTGAGTCAACCCCACTCCAGAACCCCGTCCACACACTGAATGTGGCAGTGAATTAGCCTTTGTATAGTGATGAGATATTCAGTAAGCTTCACTAACGGATAATTGATGCATTGAATGAGCAGCATCAGTGGTGCTGCGTTATATGAAGAACAAAAGCATCCATTACTAACACACATGTTCTGCTATCTGTTATAAGCTGGCAATACAAAAAAGCCGAAACTATTGGCATCACAATGTGACTTAAAATAGTGCGTCTGAGGCAAGCTGGTTTTTAGCACTCCGAGGTTTGTTAGATATCAGATCAGCGATACAGTGATACAGCTGACCAGGGCAGGAAAACAGAATTTGATAAAGTTGGATCAAGAGCCAGCATTAGTTACCAGGTTCGTAGATTTCAAAGTTGCAAATGGGCTAATACAAACCAATCATAATACAAATATTAATAGGTGAGCCACACACTGGCACTACTTTTTCTTTGACATAGCAATTGGTAACACAGTTGAGTGTCAGTGTAAATGGAAGTTTTTAAAAATTATTATCCAAATAAGAAATACACATTTATCGATCCCAGAAGCATGAAAGGCTGTGCTATCACAACGAGATTCAACGTGCGACCGGTCGTCTGTACTCAGAAAGCAGTACAATGTGGTACATAAATGCATCTGTAGAAGACTAGCTCAAAGGGTTAAAGTGCCCATTGCAGCAACTGGTTTGTATGAAGCAGGTCTCTTCTCTTGTGGTAAGATAGCAAGGGTGGTTAATGCCCTTGCTGCAGATACCTATGTGGAACCTGCTGATCACAGGTTTACATAATCATAAAAAAGCCATGGAATGTTCACATGCCTGCTGCTGGGCAGTGTGAAAGAAAATATTGTGCACCATCATCCAAGTGTCATAGCTAGCTTAGCAGGTTCATGTGCTTGCTGCTGTGATTCATGCATAGCTTTCATATTAAGAGACACACAGTTTAATCTTTGAGGTGCTATGTCAAGCTTCCATTGATTTCAATGTGAGTAATAGTGAGTTGGAAACAAAATGCAATCCACCGAAAGTGGAAACAATAGTGTGGCCTGAAAATCTATTCTGCAGATGTAGAAAGGTGTTCTACAACCGCCCTACTGATCCCAACTGATAATTAAAGTAAACAAAAACAGAAAGCCCATGTTAGTATTATTAGAGACCTTTTTTTACAAAGTTTTTCATCAGAATCCTTCCAGGCCTTTATAGAATGTAAAAACATGAACAGATGATCAGTCCTTTTCTCTGGCAAGTTTAACCACACTAGGCGAAGTCAAGGAACATGAAATAAACAAGCATTTACAATGCAATAGGACTCACAGTGACATTGTTTTGAGCTATTGGCAATGAAAATGTTTTTTTTTCCCCTTCGTGAAGCATTAATCATGTAATGGCGTTGTAAATGACAATGTCTTTTACCCCCTGTTGATCCCCGCATATAGACATACAAAGAAACCGCACTACAAACGGGCACACATGCATGTACACGCTGAGAAACACACGCACCCCGTGAGACAGACACACTAATACATAGAGGCACACGAGTGCACCGAAGCACGTGATCACACACGCAGGCACACTGAGTCACAGGCACACTGAAGCTTTGAGTCTGAATGGCCCCGTTCAAACCTGGCTGTAGCCTAGTTCTGCTCCAGACATGACAGTCTACTTCTTGAAAATGCGAGTTATATAAGTATATAAAAAGAAAGCTGTAAGTATTTTTTTTAAAAAGTGTCTAAAGTGACCCACGGATTTTGACTGGAGCGCTCTATTGAGACAGTGTTGTCCTTGCTCAACTTTTCAGGACAGCAAACTTTGCCACCTTGGCTTTGATGGAATTAACGTGGAATTGATCCTCAGCTGGCTTGTATTTGGATATCTGTGATATTCAGTAGTAAAAAATAAAACAACCTCAAGAGGGGAATTTTTTTTCCAATGTCCAATGTCAATAAAGTTCCACAAATATTTCCGTTGAGAGTTTTCGACCTAGTGTTGTCCACATCAAAGAAAGAGGTAGGGCATAAAGGAAAATTGATGGTCATGAGGAAAGGTATAGACTGTTGGAAGAAGATGATCAGACGTTTAGTTTGTGCTCCTATAAATCCAAAAAAAGCCTGGACTTATTCTGTGGAAAGGTAGTCGGATGATGTATGCTTTATTTGCTGTTAAGTTAGAACGCAACGCGAGTTAAAGTATAATACTTGCTGACATGTCTACCAACAGGATTTAAAATGTATGTGTTAATACAAAATAATCAAATCATTATTTCTACAACTACTTTGTGCACATGTAGCAAAACAGTGTGATATGAAGACTGATTTGTTGCATAGAAGACCACACTGTGCTTTTTCGTTCCCACTACTGTAAATTATCAGAGTAGTTTGTCATGACAGCAGAATAAACAAGCACCGGCAAAGCCAACAGGTCTTGTCTTTGGTGCTTTTGGCTTTGCCAATGCCTTTTGGGGGATGCTCTACAGTGTTCGGCTTTTTGAAAGATGTTGTGCGGCATCGTCAATAAAAAAAAAGGCACAATGATGTGACCGCTCCTGCCAGTCACGCCATTCCACTAGAGAGCACACATAATGATGTATGTACGTTCACGCGTCAGAATGCATGCATGTACCAGCTGAATGACGCAAGCACCTTCTGTTATTATTTAATTACGGATCAAAGATGTCAGATGCCACTTGGAGCAGTAAACTAAAAAAATTATAGGTTTTTTAGAACGAAAAGTGCAACAAACAAAAGCATTGCAGAGGTGGGCAGGTGATAACTGAGGAGTAAAAGTGGGGAGCACTTTCGGGGCCCAGGAAGGGAATAGCAGCACACGAAGGAGAGAGCAACATGGGGGGTGGAGAAACACATGGAGAGATCAACACAGATCACGGGCGGAGGAGAGAAGAAAACCGAGTACTGGGGAGACGCACACGAGAAAGCGAGAAAAGGACACTTGTCACTGCCACACGGGGAGCATGGGAGACACACACCTGGGCAAAAACAACGCAGAGCGAGGAGGGGATAAGTACAAGAGAAACAGGACACATGAGAGACAGATAGGCACGACCAAAAACTGTGAACATTTTCTGGTAAATGTTATTAAAAGATAGAATCTTCTATTCCGAGATGTCTGAAACGACACATCACCTCAGCACCCGCAGGCTTACATGTGATTTCATAATCAGCTGACTGAGATCGTTGGAGATGCTCCAATTTAAACAGAAAAACCACAAACAGTTCCTTGTGTTGTAGTTCGAAGAGTCGTGTCGCCTGCAGCCAGTTATTCATTAGTCTGTGGTATTTTACAACAATGTTTCGGGCTCGCCACTTGGTAAACAGACTACCAAAGATTTCCTTTGTACAAAGTGAAGGTCCCACTGCAGTACGCCGGGGCATTCACAAACAAGTAACCTGAGACTGCTAATTATAACCAGATGGCCCTGACAAAGATAAGAATTTGCTTCACGACAGCCGTGAAGCAGACGAGCCTGTCCGGGTGGGCCGTCTGAAAAGGAGAAAGGGCTGCGACTACAAAACCCCATTTCCAATGGCAGGCCACCGTTTAGCAAAAACGGTGACGCCAGTCAATGAAAATGAGGGGTGGGACTTCAAGCCCACTTCTAAAATCTCCTCTCTAACTATATGTCTCGCCAAGCGTGCAGTGCATGCGCTGCAACGCTAGGCGAGACCTAAAAAATGAAGCCAGCAGGACGGATTCATCGCTACTTTGATTTACCTGTTTCAAAGCCGGAAGGCGGAGCACAGGCTCTTGCAGCACCTCTGAGTGCAGTGCGGAAGGAAAAAGATTCTGAAGATCAGGCGGGGCCATATGCATTACTAGCAGTAGCACAGCACAGCTCTTCAGTTTCGAGTGAAGACTGGTACATGGAGCTGTCCGTGAAACTAAGTTGTAGCTTCAGTTCATCCACTCAACCTAGGGAGGCCAGGCCAAATCCACTCCTGGAAGGAAAAGCCCGGGCCTCCTGCCTCATGAAATCGATACATTTTGGATTTCTGAAATAACATTGCAAGACCCTACAAATCGTTTTTTCCCTCTCAATCTCACTGCAAGTTACCACTCAATTTCCGCTTCCGTTCCGAGGCGGAGACAATACTGTGGAATGCGAGAGATTGAAAATGGACAATGAAACCATACAGTGTACCTTAGCGGCCATCAAGCATTGGCAGTTACAACCAGTGTCCTAAGATTCATAGACCCGGCCCAATGAAATAAGTGCCAGGGCTGAGCACCGGAAAGCACTGGCACAAATTAAGCACTGCCTAACCCATTGTTTGTTTAGTTTGGCAAGAATGAGTGCCTAGGTGAGGGGCGCCCTTAGTCACGCCGCGGAGCCGAGCCTCCTCTTCCGTGGGGGGGCTGGTAGAAGGAAGGAAATCATTGGGGACATCTCCAATATGTAAAGGAAACTGAAACTGAGCATGAAGATATTTAAGGCGGTCCCAGGTATCTCATCCTCTTTGTCTCCTTGGATCCCTGGGAAACAGCAGGAAGGTCTTAAATGAGGCGAGGCGCGGTGGGTTCAAGGAGGCCTGGCGTAGCGTTTCTTATTATCGAGTTGTTGTTCAGTTAAGTAATATGGCCCTAGATTCCCTAGTCAGGGGTTCGATTCCGTATGGGCCGTTTTAATTTTGTTCGCTTTCAATTTTAATTTTTGGTAAATTCTTTTATAGTTTATTGTTAATTTCATTTTGATTTTCGCAGCGGGAAGCGGAGTAGTTTGAGGTGGCCACGTTGGTTGGGCGGGGCTCTGGTGGTGGTGTGCTTTATGTGCCCATTATTTACTGCAGTAGATTCATATCCCGCTGTTCACTACCTTCCCTAGCCAATGTCTGGCCTGATGAGAAACAGGTTTTTTCACAGGCGGGCATCATTGCAGGAACAAAGTGCATGGGGATTCCTAGCTTTTTCTAGCGGTGGCTGCTTGGGGCTGCTTGGGGCTGCTTGGTTCCATCCCATGGAGTCATCATGTGTTTGTTATTACACTGCCCCCATTGTTCTCCGAGGCAGAGACTGATGGCTCCATGGAGGCGCATCGCACTGCGACCCTCCAGTTAATGTTGCCTATAATGCGCCTTGTTTTCTCTCTACACTTATTAGTTACAGCAGCGCTGCATTGTTATTCCTGAAGGATCCCCTGCAGTATTAAGTGATGACCTTTAATCGTAGATGAAATATATGCAAAGCACGAACAAGCTGTAGCGCGGCGCGGCCTGGTGTCGCAGTTACTGTTAATAGGCTGCAGTAAAGGACACAGGGACGCCACTGTACAGTTCTGGGCCGGAAGACCACGTGCGGTCTCGCCCACGTTTATTTATCCCCTCGGGACGAGCCCGCCCCGAGGGGTGTAGGGATGCATGTAATGTGCTACATTGTTAGGGAGAGTCCGGGTGGCTCTCTACATCCCTCCTTTCTTTTAGTTCAAAGTCCATGTTCGCCCCCTCACGGGGAGGGGCACACAAAGTCTGCCAGTCTTTGGCTGGGTACCGGGTTAGGACGGAGGCCGGGCCTCTGGCTCCGGGTGTACGATGCCGGGGGACTGGACGGAGGATCCGTCAGCGACATCCTCTCATCCGGATCTGGGCCAGTGGGTCTTGGACAGTCCTCACTCCGCAGAGGTGACCGATGGCTAGCCCCCGGAGGGGACAGCACTCTGCCGGGAGACGCCGGGGCACCCCCATCCGGGGGAGGGCATCGGGCCTGGGGCTCGTCACCATCAGTGTCCATTCCCGCAACTGCCTTGAAACTCGACACATTCCTTGTAACGACCTGTTGGCCTCGCCTGGCTGTCACCATGGTCCCTTGAACCGCCGTTACCGTCCACACCTCGGGCTCATATGGGGTCCGGAATTTCCATCCCGGGTGTTGATCTTTGATGACCACTCGGTCTCCGACTCGTACCTGTGGTTCTTGGGCTCTTCGAGACTCACTCGCCTTCTGATTCATGCCTTCACGCCTCGCTTGGATGGCCGCTCCGTCTCTCTCAACGGGGACCCACCCTGGACCGGACGGGATGAGGTCCCGCGGGGCCCGCCTGAACAGGATGTGAGCCGGGGCACACTTGGTAGTGCTGTGGGGTGTTTGGCGGTACACTCCGAGAAACCGGTCCAGGGCTGCCTCTGGATCTTCTCCCTCGTCCACGGCAATCCGCAGCTCTCGATTGAGTGTCCTCATCAGTCGCTCAACCTCCCCATTCGCCTGGGGCCACAAGGGAGTTATCTTCCGGTGTCGGACCACTAGACTTGCCAGGTACTCCTGAAACTCCCGCCCCTGGAAAGGGGGCCCATTGTCCATCTTAACTTCTTCTGGCAGCCCCATCGTCGCGAACACTCGACCTAGGGCCCGCTTGACTGAGGGAAACGCCGTTGATGACAGTATTTCAACGACCGGGAACTTGAAGAAGGAATCGACAATGACCATCATGTGTCGGCCGTCCGGGAAGCTTCCGAAATCCATGCTGAGATGTGTCCACGGTGTCTTGCATGCTGCTTCGGTGATCACAGGAGCCGGGGCTGGGTCCCCTCCAGTGATAGTGCAGGTGTGACACTGGCGAACCATCTCGTCCGCTTTCGAGTCCATGGCTGGGAACCAGACCTTGTCCCGCAGCCGGGCTTTAGTCTTGGCCATTCCCTGGTGACCCTCATGCGCCAGTGCAAGAATTCTGTCCTGGAGGCTGTCAGGGACTACAATGAGGCGACCCCTTAGGATTATTCCTTCTTCTCCCACACTGAGCTCACTCCGGACATGCCACAGTTGCTGTCGAGCATGGCTAACCTCGGGTCGCAGGGCTCGGGCCCCGTCCATGAAGTGGGACCATCCATTGCTGTCCAGAGCCCTGCGGACGAGCGTGAGGGTGGGGTCCTCACGAGTGGCTTGACCGATCTCCTCCAGCGTCATGGCCTTGGGGCATGCCCCCTGCGTGATCATGCTGACAAACGCCTCCGTGCCACAGGTGTCTTCTGGTGCGGCGGACGGTGTGTTTGGCTCTGGGTGACGGGAGAGATAGTCCGCGGGGTTGTGGGCCCCGGGTCTGTAAAACCCATACAAATTGTAACAGTGAACGAGTGATTTACCTGATAAAATGCCCCTGCAATAAAAACTACGTGGGCATGACATCACGAAAGGTTAAGGTGAGAATATCGGAGCACAAGAGCACTATCCGATGTAAAAAGAGTGCTACCAAACTCACTAATCACTTCATTTCAGTGGGACACAAAGAGAGCGAGCTTCAGTGGGTGGTTCTAGAACAACCACGTATTCCAGCTCATATTACTGACATTCAGAAGTTCCTTCTAGTAAGAGAGCAGAGATGGGTGCATAGACTTCATTCAGACACTGAAGGTCTGAATGATGAAATTCCTTGGCTGTTGTTGTAAAATCTACCCCCCCCTTTTTTTGGCTGATATTGATGTGCATGGATATGCTTGCTATAGAGGGGACTATGACGACAAGATGGCTATTATATTGCTGCATTATCACACTGGAGATGGGTTATTTCTATGTATGTCCTACATGGATGTACATATATTGATGACCTTCCCTGACAGAGAGTCTTCTTTATATACATTCATGTAACCTAGGTTGCACAATCATTGAGGTTTCTAAAATACTTACACACTCTCTGAGCAACATCACGTTTGCGGTTATTGTACCGTATGGGAGCGGTTGTGTGTTGTTTTATTACAAGTAGGAGTGTTGTAATGTATATCGGGCAGATCCTGCACCTGCGCGTTGCTGACGTGAGAGAACGAGTTATTGTCCTCTCCTCCACGCACGCGCCTTACCCGATCACAAACACCTCTTTGCCGCACATGCGCGGTAGTTGCTTATACGCATGCGCGTCATTCTATCAGAAGCATCTCTTCGCCGTACATGCGCGGTACGTCTTTACAGGCAGCGCTTTGGGCAGCTTCATCGGCCCGCCTCACCTGTAGGCATTTGAAGTGAGGAGGGTTAAATAGACTTCCACGCCGCGTCCGTCGGCACCTCCGGTCTTAACTCAAAGACCGCCCCGGGGTACCGACGGACAGGTGAGTGCTCATTTTGCTAGCTTCATATGGTTTGATTGGGTGGTTACTATACTCCACTTTGTCTGTCCAGGCTTATTTTATTTTGTATTAGTTTGTTTGACTGGGTTCACGCTATTTAAGGGAGTTCTCAGTGGTTACTCTGTTTCCACCTCTGTGCATACCAGTACATTTGGTACACGTGACTTAACATTCAATTTTGACAACTTCTTTTTGAGTTATGTGACTTGTTTTAACAGTGTGTGTCTTCCTCCATGTTTCACGTCTACTGGCACGGTTTAATAATCTCCTAGTATGATAGTGAACATGCAAATGTGTCTACAGATGTGGCACAGTTCTAATATCTCTTTCCACAATACCTTTCATGTACCATATCTGCCTTTGCGTTCTGGGACTTGTTGGTGCTGTTCTCAGGTTTTAAAACTATGCTTCTAAAGAGGAGAGTTTTTTCAGGTATTACCTGTGTTCTCTTTCTCCTACTGATTTGTCCTTTTAGAGCGGGGCCCCTTTCCCTGAGTCGAGACCAGGTTGAGGTGAGGGCTGTACCCACTGTTTATGGGTAAGTGCAATTCAAAACGAACAGTATTGAATGCCATACAGCATTAGTGAATGCTAGTTTTGGTCATTGAGTTTGTTTGACCTGTAGTTGAGCTTGTTTTACACATTGGGTCTTTGTTTCTTTTCCAATTTTTCCACAGGTATCCGGTTTTGATTGCCGATAAACTTGACCGGTGCAGTAGGAATTTTTTATCTGCACCCCACTTTTGTATAATTTACTCACACGTTTTTTCACAAAGAAAACCACAGCAGTAATTTAGGTCCTGACGAAAGCCCAGATACTATTGATCGATTGAGGGCAGAAACATGTTGACCGTACTTGCTATGGACAATAGCATAATGTCAATTTAATTTATGCAATATTGCCATCTTGCTTTTTAAATATGACAGGGGTCCTCTACTATTAAAGAACTTTTGAGCACCCTTAGCCATTTTTAACTCACACTATTATGATTTTACTGCTGACCTTTAGGATTTCCCACCTTGATCTATGGGTAGTACCTCATCCAAGAAAATATTCGTGAGAGATCAGGTGACAATCCTCCTTGGTTGCTCCTTCTATGCTAGTGACCGGGTCACTGTTTTATGAACTGGTCCTGCTGGTTGGAGTACACAGACCCAGATGATAATAACAATTAACCACCTTAAGTGATTGATTGGTCCTGTTGAAGGGAGTGCTCTCTTATAGAGTCGTCACATTGAGAATGGGGTTCACCTAGACCTGTTTGTGTAATTTCTTGGCTCAATCATTGACCCAGGTTGTATTAGTGTTTTGATATTTGTTGCCAGGGGAAACACAACCTGCTGGTCTACTGTCTTGTTTAAACTTCCCTTAGACCTCCCCCCACGTTGATATGTGTTATCAGGCCCATTTGATAGCCAGCGCCTCCCGTTCAATCTGGGCATACCTCGTTTCTGTGTCAGTGAGGGCCTTGCTGGCATACGCGACTGGTTTCCACACTTTGTGACTATGCTCCTGCAGGAGGACCGCCCCGAGGCCCACCGGGCTGGCATCCACCGCCAACTCCGTTCTCCTTCGAGGGTGAAAGTAGGCCATGATCGTTTTGTCGAGGAGCCCCTCTTTGATTTATCGAAACGCCTTGTTGGCTGCTGGTGTCCATTCCCATGGGTGATCGTGGCGCGTGAGAGCGCGTAGTGGCTCTGATATGGTGGTCAAGTTAGGGATAAAGCGCCCACAGTAGGTGGCCATCCCAAGGAAGCTCCTCACTTCAGTCTGACTGCGAGGCGTGTGGGCGGCTCTGATGGCCTCGGCTTTCTTCGGGTCCACCAGGAGCCCTTCCCGAGTGAAGGTGTATCCAAAGAAGTCTACGCTGTCTTGGTAGAACGAGCATTTTGCTTTATGCAGTGTCAACTCACATTCTCTGGAGCGTGGCCCTGAGGTGCGCGTGATGTTCCTCTAGCGTGTTCGAGAAGACCAAGATGTCGTCGCTGAGGTTGATCACCCCTTGAAGCCCAGACAGGGTCTCACGGATTGTGTTTTGGAAAACCTCCGCCGCCGAGGAGATTCCGAAGCTTAGCCTTTTGTACCTCCGGAGACCGACATGAGTCGAGAATATGGTGATGTACCGGCTGCTCGGGTCGAGCTCTAGCTGATGATAACCGGCATTTAGGTCTAGTTTCGAGAACCATTTCGCCCCGTTGAGGTCTGCCACTATGTCGTCCATCGTAGGGGTGATATGCTGCTCCCTTTTCACTGTGGTGTTGGGTAGCCGCATATCCACACAGAGTCTTATGGCCCCCGGTTGCTTCGGCTTGGGTGCCACGACCAGCGGGGACACCCAGGGGGTGGGGCCAGACACCTTCTCGATAACGTCCAGCTCCTCGAGCTTCCGCAGCTCCTCTTCCACTTGAGGGCGCAAGTTAAAGGGCACCCTCCGATGCCTGAGGGCTACTGGCCGTACCGACTGGACTATGTGCAATTTGAAACGTTTGCCCTTGAGTTTCCCCAGGCCGGTGAAGAGTGTAGGGAACTCTTTGAGGATGTCTTCGGTGTGGGACTCGTGAATCTGGTTTGCAAAGAACACTAGACCAAGATCTTCCGCCGTGTGACAGCTGAGCAGCGTTCCCTTCTTGCCTTCCGTGACATGAAACTGTGTCTGGGTGGAGCATTCCCCACTGGCGATGGTGGCGCTAATGACGCCACGGAGAGGAAGAGGGTCCGTTCCCCCGTATGTGTATATGCACGCCCTGGACGGCGTCAGGGGGGGGTCGCGGTGACAGCCGGTCATATTGGTCGGAGTCCAGTACGTTGACCGAGGCCCCAGTGTCTATGAGGGCTTGTATCTCCGTGTCTCCCACTGAGACAGAACACATGGGCGGCGGCCTTCGCCGGGATCCCGTCCGGCTGACGTATGATACCACAAAGACTTCGTCGTCTTCGTATATTGGGGGCCGCGGCTGTGGCTGGCGGTCTTGGTTCGCCAGTGGCTCTTCCTGCGAGACCTGGCGTACTTGCTGGGGCCCAGACCTGGGCCTCCATGACGGCTGTCGGAACCGCCCGCCCCGACACACTCGGGCACAGTGGTTCATCCTCCCGCAGCGGGAGCACGTCTTCCCTTTTGCCCCGCAGACGTCCGTTGCTGGGTTGTCCTCCCCACAATACCCACACGACCCTCCTGGCGCGGGTTTCGGCGCTTGGCGGGGTGCAGCGGGACGTCGCTCGATCGCCTCCACCTTTTCTTCCTTGATGGGTGTGCTCTTGAACTCCGACCCCGTAGCCACTGGGGCGTGGAGGGCCGCCTCCATTTCTTCTGCCCGGGCATCCGACAGCTCATGGGACCGGGCAAGCACGAGGATCTCATCCAGCGAGATTCCTGGCTGGTGACTGATCAGCTTGCGCAAGAGCTTGGAGCGACAGCCTATAATGATCTGGTCTCTTATCTCCACTCTTTGGTCCACGAAGGGGCACGTGCTGGCCAGCTGGCGCAGCCGCGCATAGAACATGTCAACGGATTCCGCGTCTGTTTGCCACACCCTCCGGAATTTGAACTTCTCAAAATCCGGATTGAGCTGGGGGTCAAAATGCGCATTCAGTGCGGCAACCGCTGCGTCGTAATCATCATCGTTCCCTGTGTTGGGAAGCGTGTCGAACAAATCATAGATTTCGGCCCGCCATATTAAATGAGTAGTGACCGCTTGACTGTCCCATCGGTCTCCCGGGTCCCTTTAAAATAGTGATTTAAACGTCCTACCCAGGCCTTCCACCTTGGCGCCGCTGTGGCCGGATCCGAGGTCTCGCTGAACGGTGGCAGCGGTGCTACTGCGGTGTGGGAGACCACCGGTGGCGGAGGAGGATTGTTGCCAGCGCCTTGATTGGACCCGCCTGCTTGTGGTGCGCCCGCACCTGCTGCAGCCACTGTGGACATCGTGCGGCTGTATTGGGTGTGGCTGCGGTGTTACCACTGTGTGGTCGGCTCAGGGTAGTCCTGTTTTTTTTTTTTTCTTTGGGTGGCCTTGCCAATGCTTGTTGTAATTGTCCTGTGCTTGGACGTGATGTTGCCCACACGTGGCTGGAGTTGCCAATGCTTGTTTGAGTTTGCTCCTTCTTTCCTCTTGTTGGTTTTTTTTTCAGCTGTGTAGTGCTTTAATTCACCCGTGAAACTTTATTGGCAGCAGCACAGTGCTTTATTGTTCATTCTCCCCTCACTTGTTGAGCTCTCCACCTCGTTATGGCCCCAGAATGTGCCTCACTCGAGAGCGAGCGAGCAGCCAGGCAGGCAGGAGCAGGGCAGCTTTCCCAAGGCCCCCTCCTGGAAATCGGCTGATGCATCCGGCAGCTAGCGCTACGGGAGGCACCCACGTGGACTCCAGCGCAGTGGCAGTAAACGGAGCAGAGCGCAGGGGCGCCCGGGCAGCCACTCACCCCCGGATGGCGCGCAGCGTCACAGGCCACAGGATTCACGCCGGCAGCATGCGGGTGGGCTCCGCGAAGTCTCAGCAGCACCAGGTGAGCACCAGGGGCAGCGGCGATGCGGGTGGGCTCCGCACAAGCCGGGCTCGCCATCAAGCACGCAAAGTTGCGACCGGCCTCGTCGCCAGTGTAGCGCGGCGTGGCCTGGTGTCGCAGTTACTGTTAATAGGCTGCAGTAAAGGACACAGGGACGCCACTGTACAGTTCTGGGCCAGAAGACCATGTGCGGTCTCGCCCACGTTTATTTATCCCCTCGGGACGAGCCCGCCCCGAGGGGTGTAGGGATGCATGTAATGTGCTACATTGTTAGGGAGAGTCCGGGTGGCTCTCTACACAAGCTGACCCATGATCGAGCTCTAAATTGATTTAAGTTTTCAGTTAAACAGTGGCAGGTTGCCTTTCCGATGCATATGAACGGGATATTAGGCTCTCGCTGGGATCACAAGGTGTCTTGGTGTTTGGGATGCCCGAAGCAGAGCGCTTTCTCAGTCCCCGTGGGGGAGGGGTAGTATCGTGCAGCAGTTCTAGCCGCGGAAACGCTCGTTACAGTGTGCTGCTCAGTTACCTTCATGAATAATATTTTTGTTGGTAGATTGGGAGCCCCTGTGATTTGTGGCTGTCTTTATCGCATATGCTGATTAGCTCCTCTGTAGCACGGTAGTTAAAGCTGCTGCTTTATTGCGTGCCCTTGAAATTAGTTATTCCAGTTTGGAGTCTCGGCGAGGCGGAGGCAGTGCACGCAGGCAAGTGGCTTGATTGGAGGTAGCGCAGCCCGCAGTGCTGGTCTGTGGCCGTGTCCAGGGTACAGGTCCAAAAAGAAGAGGGGGGGCTAACCAATTTAGGCAGTATGCAAGTGACATTGTGGCGCGTGACGTCACAGCGCATGCCATCGCAGGCAGTGACCTCACAAGAAGTGACATAGGATATTAAGACCGCACACACTTGTGGGACACCCCCGCGCCGCACGGCCACCAGCTGCTGCGTGTGCCCCATTGCCTGCCTTACTGCCTCGCCGCCGGCCTCGCTGCCGCCTTGGTCGCTCCCCATTGGTTTTCGCCATTTGTTTTGCCCTACATTTGTGCTTGTATTTTTTGTGCCGTGTGATCGTTTCTCTTGCTGTTTTCGCCATTGTTTTGCCCTCCATTTGTGCTTGTATTTTTTGTGCCGTGACATCGTTTTCCTTCCTGTTTTTGCCATTTATTTTGCCCTCCATTTGTGCCTGTTTCATTTAATGTAATCTCTGTACAGTGTTTCAGTTTCCTTCCTGTTTGCCCGCCTACCTCGCCGCCCTCCGCTCTCCCTCCCCGCTTCCCGCTTCCCGCCACCGCCATTTGCCCCGCCCCTTTTCTCTTCTGTTCCCTCCCCGCTCCCGCCTCCCAGCTGCTCCGCCCACCCGCGCACTTCGCCTTAAATGGCGACCGTGCGACGCAGGTGAGTGTGACCCACTTGTGGGACACCCCCGCGGCGCACGGCCACCAGCTGCTGCGTGTGCCCCATTGCCTGCCTTACTGCCTCGCCGCCGGCCTCGCTGCCGCCTTGGTCGCTCCCCATTGGTTTTCGCCATTTGTTTTGCCCTACATTTGTGCTTGTATTTTTTGTGCCGTGTGATTGTTTCTCTTGCTGTTTTCGCCATTGTTTTGCCCTCCATTTGTGCTTGTATTTTTTGTGCCGTGACATCGTTTTCCTTCCTGTTTTTGCCATTTATTTTGCCCTCCATTTGTGCCTGTTTCATTTAATTTAATCTCTGTACCGTGTTTCAGTTTCCTTCCTGTTTGCCCGCCTACCTCGCCGCCCTCCGCTCTCCCTCCCCACTTCCCGCTTCCCGCCACCGCCATTTGCCCCGCCCCTTTTCTCTTCTGTTCCCTCCCCGCTCCCGCCTCCCAGCTGCTCCGCCCACCCGCGCACTTCGCCTTAAATGGCGACCGTGCGTACGCGCAGCGGTCACGCGCAGCGGGCGCGCCGATTGTGCGCCGAAGGTGCGCCAAAGGTAAGCCCGTCTGCGCCCGTCCGCGACAGAACCGCGCCCAGCGCCAGGACCCCTGGCCCACGAAGACCCCGACCTACCCGCCTGACGTACTCCGCCGCCACCCTCATCGCACTCAACACCGGCCGACTCCCAGAATGCCACCAAGCCACACCACGACGCACCCACGGACCTTTCAGCTGCCACGCCTGCAAATTCACCTGCATCCGGACCTGCCTCGCACCAGCACCCGCGAAGTCAAACACCAGCAGCACCCACCTCAAGTGCATCCTGCTCAACACCCGCTCTGTCCACAGACACGCCATCGAACTCTGGAACCTCCTAGACGCCACAGCCCCTGACGTTGCCTTCCTCACGGAGACCTGGATGAACGCCTCTTCAGCTCCCGACATCGCCATCGCCATCCCAGAGGGCTACAAGATCGTCCGGAGGGACCGCAACGCCAACCAGATGGGAGGAGGCATCGCCATCATCCACAGGAACACCATCCGTCTCACGACCAGCACCGACGACACCCTGACCAGCGCCGAACACCTGCATTTCCAGATCCACACCAACCCGAACACCACCCTCAGAGGCACCCTGATCTACCGACCCCCGGGACCACGCACCCCATTCAGCGAGGACATCGCCGACTTCGTCAGCCCGCATGCCCTCCCCTCCGCTGACTACATCCTCCTGGGAGACCTCAACTTCCATCTGGAGAACAACAACGACCGCAACACCAGCACCCTGCTCGACAACCTCGCCAATCTTGGACTCAAGCAGCTGGTGTCCACCCCCACCCACCTCGCCGGACACACACTCGACGCAGTCTTCTCCTCCAGCACAGACATCAACTTCAGCCACGCCACAGAGCTTCAATGGACAGACCACAGCTGCGTCCACTTCACCTTCAAGAGAACGACGACCCACCACCACCAGCAACAGGCCGCCCGCAGAAGCTGGAACAAGATCACAGCAGACCAGCTCGCCACCTCCCTGAGCCAGCACCCTCCTGCCAGCTCAGCGAACCCCAGCCAGGCCGCCGACAACCTCACGAAGTGGATCAGCAACTGCGCGGACGAGCTCGCCCCGCTGAGGACCCCGCCCAGCAGACCCGGCAGCAAGAAAGCCCCGTGGTTCACCGACGAACTCAAGAGCTCCAAGAAGAACTGCCGAGCCCTCGAGAAAGTCTGGAGAAGGGAACCTACACCGGACAACAGGACCACCCTCAAGCGGGCCACTCGGAAGCACCACCAGCTGATCCGCGCCACCAAGAAAACTGCATTCAAGGACCGGCTGGACAACAACGCACACAACAGCAAGGAACTCTTCAACATCGTGAAAGAGCTATCCAACCCCAGCGCAGGAAACAACGACATCACCCCATCGCAAGACCTCTGCAACTCCCTCGCTTCATACTTCCACAACAAGATCGCGGACATACACAACAGCTTCAACAACCAACCAACGCACACCATGACCGAACAACCACCCCCCACCACCACCCTCCACGCCTGGACCCCGATCAGCACCGAAGACACCATCCGCACGATGAACTCCATCCACTCCGGATCACCAACCGACCCCTGCCCTCACCACGTCTTCAACAAGGCCGACGCTGTCATCGCACCCCACCTGCGAGACATCATCAACACATCCTTCGACACCGCCACCTTCCCTGAGAGCTGGAAGCACGCCGAACTCAGCGCTCTACTCAAAAAACCAACAGCAGACCCCACCGAACTCAAGAACTACCGCCCCATCTCGCTCCTCCCGTTTCCAGCCAAAGTCATCGAGAAGACCGTCAACAAGCAGATGGCCGCCTTCCTCGAGACGAATGGATCCCTCGACCCCTCACAGTCCGGCTTCCGAGCCAATCACAGCACCGAGACCGCCCTCATCGCCGCCACCGATGACATCCGAGCCCTGATGGACAACGGAGAAACAGCGGCCCTCATCCTCCTAGACCTCTCCGCGGCATTCGACACTGTCTGCCACCGCACCCTAGTACAGCGCCTCAGCAACATCGGAATCCAGGACAAGGCGCTGGAATGGATCATCTCCTTCCTCGACGGAAGAACTCAGAGAGTCCGCCTACCACCGTACAAGTCAGAGGCCTCCGAAGTCATCTGCGGCGTCCCTCAAGGATCCTCTCTGAGCCCCACCCTCTTCAACGTCTACATGAGCCCCCTCGCGGCCATCGCACGCCAACACAACCTCAGCATAATCTCCTACGCCGACGACACCCAGCTGATCCTCTCCCTGACCAACGACCCCGCCACCGCCAGAGCCAACCTACACGAAGGGATGAAAGGGGTAGCCGAGTGGATGACGACCAGCCGCCTGAAACTGAACTCTGACAAGATGGAGGTCCTCATCCTGGGCTCTTCACCCTCCGCCTGGGACGACTCCTGGTGGCCTCCCGCCCTGGGCACCGCACCCAAACCGACAGACCATGCACGCAACCTGGGCTTCATCCTGGACTCCTCCCTCTCCATGACCAGGCAAGTCAACAACGTCTCCTCGGCGTGCTTCAACATCCTACGCATGCTACGGAAGATCTTCTGGTGGATCCCCACCGAGACCAGGAAGACCGTCACCCAGGCCCTCGTCACCAGCCGACTGGACTACGGCAACGCCCTCTACGCCGGTACCACCGCCAAGCTCCAGAAGAGACTCCAGCGGATCCAGAACGCCTCAGCCAGACTCATCTTCGACATCCCACGAACCAGCCACATCTCCGGACATCTGAGAGACCTTCACTGGCTCCCCGTCAACAAAAGAATCACCTTCCGCCTCCTCACCCACGCACACAAAGCCCTACACGACCAAGGCCCGAGCTACCTCAACAGCCGGATCAACTTCTACGCTCCCAAACGCCACCTCCGATCAGCCAACCACGCCCTCGCCGCCGTCCCCCGCATCCGAAGAGCGACTACAGGAGGAAGGTCCTTCTCCTACCTGGCCGCCAAGACCTGGAACTCCCTCCCGGCCGACCTGCGCCTGACCCAAGACCACCTCTCCTTCAGGAAGAAGCTGAAGACCTGGCTGTTCGAGCAGTAGCGGCACCCCCCTCCCCCAGCGCCTTGAGACCCTACGGGTATGTAGCGCGCTCTATAAGTGTCACTGATTGATTGATTGATTGATTGATTGATTGACACATATTTTTAGCAGGTCTAGCATGAGTACATTTAAGGGCATTACCAGATTTAACAAATTAGATTTTGTGTAGGGCAATGCTAAAAAAGTGTAGCAATTCCCACAGCAAAATCTTGGCCTCAACTAATTAATTTATTTATTCTCAAACCCTGCCACAAACAAATTGGCAACAATGAGAGTCATAGCAGTAGATCTGTTCTGCTTATTTAGTTGCGAAGTCTGCATTTTAAATATCTTTTGGGGTTAAGGCACCTGCTGCAGATATTTTTGCGTGCCCAGTAGCAATGCCAGTATGCTTTTACTTGGAATTTCAATGGTAATGGGTGTGTGCTGGTTGCACACGGTTATTTCTTGAAGCTACTGCGGTGAAATGTATCGGGTGAAGTGCGTAGGTGCTAAGTGGTTGAAGGTCCATACATTATTTTCAGGGTATTTCTTTTGGAGTTTTCATAACATGGGGGCAGGGTGTTCAGATAACGGTGCGGTAGCTGTCAAAATTGTGTGGGCGGCCTGGTTGTGCGAGTGACAGTGGGACAGTGGCTTTCAACAGAGGCTACCATAATATACAGAGTACACGCACAGCAGTGGTAATAAAGTTGTTGGGAAAAGCGGGCAGCGGCAGGGAGCTGGGTTGATCTGGCACCTCACAGCGGCTCACTGCTAGTGAAATTCCTGTATTTTAAGAAAAAAGGGCATAAATAGCAAAATGTTCACAAAAGAAGCAACGGTTGGTGGGCTGTACGCTGGTTTAAGGATGCGGCAACCTCTAGCGTGTGCTTCTGCACATTGACGTTCAGTGGAGGGGCATGCAAGGTTATGGGGCGGCGGTGCCCAGGACACAGCCTTCAATAGTGCAGCAGGCGCATAATGTCACTGGGCTCATGTGCTCTACCTATGATACTCCTGGTATAGTTCTTTTCCATCTGTTTGGATGGCCAGTGTTTGATGGGGACCCCTTTTTTGCAGCTCCTCTGCATCTCAAAAACGTTTAATCAATACCTTTTAAACTTTTAATCTATAACTTTTAAATGAACACAGTTTGCTAGACTGTTACTTCCATAGTTGGTCAATGCACCTTCTTGTAGTTATCGCTCGCATTTTATTATGTTGTATTCGCTAAAAAGCTGGCATAGCCTGGGATTAAGTGGGGCATTATTTAGAATGATGCAGTAAAAACATAATATATCTAGAAGGATGCATAACGGCTCAGTAGGCGTAATACACGTAAACTCTGTTAGAAATACTATAACAAGTAATTTTTCAGATTACATGGACACAATTAATATAGATGGCGTTACAGCCAGACCTGCGGAGTTAGCTTCTGGGAGTACAGGGTTCAAGACGCAGTGCTTGATCCGAGCAACAATTTTTAAAGTTTGGTGTATATATTGTATGTGTGTAATCATAAGGGCTAGCCTCCTCAGTAGCAGGAAAGATAAATGTATCTTATTTTGTATAATAAAGGCAGAAGTACACCAAGCATTAATGGCTTGTTATTCTCTTCCCTACCATGATCGTGCTAGGCTCACTGCACAGACATCACGGCAACATGCGCTCTTGACGTCAACTAGCAGGACCTTCGGGATAACCACCATAGCGGTACCAGCAGGCATGGGAAGGATTTCGTGCCCCCTGTGGTAATTGGTTTGTATATTATAGGCAATTGGGCTCAGAGGTAAATATAGCCTGGCCTGTGCAGAGCCATGCAGTCCCTCTTCTTGCACCGTGATGAGGCAGAAACACTACAGGCATTCTGGCTAATTTAACTTAAGTTCATGTGCACATGGGCGGGGACAGGACTAGGGTGTATGGTCTTCCACTTTAAGTAACACGTAATCATACAATGCTGGGGCGGTAGATCCAGCAAAGTTTTGCTTACAGATTTAATATTACTTGCAGGGTGGAGCGCCCTGGCAGTAATAACATCAACTGTTTGTCACTGGCATTTGCAATATGTTCGGTCGCAATACTTCTACCAGTGCCGATTGTGGTTAATTTTCCCCAGAGTGAGCAGGTCCGGCTAAATGTATCTGGGTCAGTTTGGTACCAGCCTACATACCTATGCTTGCAGCTAAACACATGGCTGGGGTGTTAGCAAAGGGGCACGTTCATGGGGTTCTCATGGTCCCACTAATAAGTCTATAGAGCTACAGAGCCAGTGCACAATCCTTCTCAAGGCAATTGTTTCAAAACAACCGCCTTCCTCCCAAAGTTGGGACAATTAGCCCGTGACCATGTTGAACAGAATATATTCCTTTCATCAAGGGCGGTTAAGACAACTTACTTTCAGTGCCACCCTACTGGCGATAATAGCGATACGCAAGCGCAGTAGCAGGACCAACAAAATACGAAAGCATGAGAACTGGTTGCTGTAGCAGGTTGGGGCCTGCTGGCACAATGTGTGCAGCTGAGTGGGCCGGAATAAATAAATAAATAAACACTTCAGTTACCACTTGCCTTCAACAAAGGCAACACAATTCTTGTTATTGTTAGGCACTCACTTTAAATACCAATTGATAAGCACTTGGGTTAAATAGAAGCAATAAGCGTAGCGTGCTGGGGCCTGCTGGCACAGTGTGGACAGTTGAGTGGGCCGGAATAAATAATTAAATAAATAAATTCTACAGCTTGCCTTCAACAAGGGCAGCACAGTTTTTCTTATTGTTTGGCACTCACTTTAAATAACAATTGATAAGCACTTGGGTTAAATAGAAGCAATAAGTGTACGGGACTGAATAAGTGTCACTAGTTTAATAAAACGCACTGGTCGTTCCAGGCTCACAAAATAATTTAGCAAGACATAAACTAAGCCACTTACAGAAGGTCGTGTTTCAGTTGGAGTACACAACAGGTCCATCCTCTCTGGAGGCCGCTTGGCTTAGGCGGTGATAGGCCACGTGCCCTGGATTGCAAGTAATAAACTGTTTGCTGGAGTGCGTTGGTGCCGGCTAGCACAATGTGCGCAGCTGAGTGGGTCGGTTGAGTCGACTAAATTCAAATGTAAGGCCACGCGCCCTGGATTGCAAGTAATGAACTGTTGGTTTTGGAGCGTTAAGGCCTGTTGGCACAATGGTCGAGTCGGCCAAATACAAATTCAAATGTAAGGCCAAGCGCCCCAGATTGCAAGTCTTAAACTGGTTGCTGTAGGGCATTGGGGCCTGGTGGCATAATGTGCGCAGCTGACAAATGTAAGGCCAAGTGGAAGTTCAAATGTAATATCGTGCCTAATTTCCTTACTGCCGTTCACAGGTGGACGTCGATAAAGTTTGATACTAGGAATAATGTTATATATATTCAAGTTGAATACCTTTACTCTGGTATAAGGCCCTACGCCTTGGACCGCTTATTATAGGTGTTGATAAAGTAATACAGTGGGCCGTATGGGTTTTCGTAGCCGGTGCCACGTGGGCACAAATCGGCACAACTACCAACAGACAAGGAAAAGAGATTGTTCCGTCGGGTTCTGGTGCAGCTGGTCCACTGAAGGGCAAGAAATCTTTATCCAAACTATACCGGGCTATTGGGCAGCACAGTCAGCGCCAGGGGGGGGAACGGCGAGTGCGCCGGGGAGCTTCTCACCCTGTTGCGGAGAGCTGACAAATAACAGCAAAGGGGCATGCACAGCAATGGAGGATCAGAGATTCGATGGACCCCAGGAGGGGGTAGGATGGAAGTGTGCAGAGGGTAGGCGGGGAGGGGACTGACCTGATGGTGGTCCTGGACTCTACTGCCCTAACCCGCAACATATGGACTGAGTAGAATCTTGGGGAGGTTGCCTGTGTTCAGGTACCCCGAAGGGCCGGTGCGCTATGTGGTGCGCTGGATTTCAAGTAATGAACTGTTTGCTGTAGCGAGTTGGGGCCTGCTGGCACAATCTGTGCAGCTGAGTGAGTCAGACAAATTCAAGCTATGCGGTGCACTGGATTTCAAGTAATGAACTGTTGGCTGTAGTGTGCTGGGGCCTGCTGGCACAATGTGCGCAGCTAAGTGAGTCGGCCAAATTCAAGGGTAAGGCCAAGCTGAAGTTCAAGTGTAATGTCGTGCCTAATTTCCTTACGGCCTTTGACATGTGGATGGCGCTTAAAGTCTGAAGCTGTGAATGATATATCCAAGTAGAATGCTTTACTCTCGTAATATACAACTGTTTGCTGTAGCGCGTTGGGTCCTGCTGGCACAATGTGCGCAGCTGAGTGGGTTGGCCGAGTTGGCCAAATTCTAATTCTAGTGTAAGGCCAAGCTGGAGTTCAAATGTAATGTCATGCCTAATTTCATATCTGCTTTTGACATGTTGATGTCGCTAAAGTCTGATACTGTGAAATAATTGTATATATCAAAAGAGAATACTTTTACACTCGTAATGGTTTGTGGTGAGTCACCTGATTTGATATGAATAAAAAGTCTACGCCTTGGACAACATAACTTGATTCCTAAAGTTCTTGGGCCCAGCGGGGGCAGAAAAGGGGTCAGAAGTGGGGGAGGAGGGAGTGTTATGTTGTGTGCGTACTATGAGTAGGTACCCCCCACGCCTAGGGGAGGGGCGCCCTTAGTCGCACCACGAAGCCAAGCCTCCTCTTCCGGTGGGACTGGTAGAAGGAAGGAAATCATTGGGGATGTCTCCAATACGTAAAGGAAACTGAAACTGAACATGAAGTTATTTAAGAATTTAAGGTGGCGTCCCAGGTATCTCATACTCTTTGTCTCCTTGGATCCCTGGGAAACCGCAGGAGCGTCTTAAACCAACCCACCCGTCAGAAGAGCAAGGCAGAGCGCTGACAGATAACAGCAAAGGGGCATGCACCGCAATGGAGGATCAGCGACTGGATGGACCCAGGAGGGGGTAGGATGGAAGTGTGCAGAGGGTAGGCGGGGAGGGGACTGACCTGCTGGTGGTCCTGGACTCAACTGCCCTAACCCGCAACATATGGACTGAGTAGAATCTTGGGGAGGTTGCCAGTGTTCAGGTAGCCCGGAGGGCTGGTGCGCTATGCGGTGCCCTGGATTTCAAGTAATGAACTGTTTGTTGTAGCGAGTTGGGGCCTGCTGGCAAAATGTGCACAACTGAGTGAGTCGGACAAATTCAAGCTATGCGGTGCCCTGGATTTCAAGTAATGAACTGTTGGCTGCAGCGCGTTGGGGCCTGCTGGCACAATGTGCGCAGCTGAGTGGGTTGGCCGAGTCGGACAAATTTTAATTCTAGTGTGAGGCCAAGCTGAAGTTCAAATGTAATGTCATTCCTAATTTCTTTTCTGCCTTTGACATGTTGATGTCACTAAAGTCTGATGCTGTGAAATAATGATATATATCCAAAGAGAATACTTTTACTCTCGTAATGGTTTGTGGTGAGTCACCTGCTTTGATATGAATAAAAAGTCTACGCCTTGGACAACATAACCTGATTCCTAAAGTTCTTGGGCCCAGCGGGGGCAGAAAAGGGGTCAGAAGTGGGGGAGAAGGTAGTGTTACATTGTGCGTGTTACATTGTGCTGGGGTTTTACCTCCAAACTACCAGCTTCCACATGAGGACGAGATGGACACCAATAGGCAAACAAGTGCTGTAAAGCAATCCTTGCAGCGCACCGACCTCTGGTCTACATTGTTGAGTGACATGTATACTGCAATGACAGATGCTATTCCACCATGAGTGCTTTGTGTTTTTGGTTGAGGCTTCTTCTTTGACCCGTCGTCTTGTCATCATTTCACCACAGCAATCTGGGAATGTACCATTACCACTACCACTCGTACACCGTCACTGCCAATACCATCACCACCACTAACAGCACTTCCAATACTACAACCATTACCACCAACCAGCACCAGTACCACCACAACCCTTGCCACCATGGTTACCATTGCACAGCCACTGCCACCATTGTCACCGCCACCATCACCATCACTCTCACCACCAGAATCACCACTATCACCACCACCATTATCATCTTGACTATCATCACCACCACCACTAACACCACTATCAGCACCATCACCCCTACTTCCAACAATATCGCTCCCACTAGTATCAATCTACTATCACCATCACTATCATCACCAGTTACACTCCTAGCACAGTCACTACTACAACCACAACGGTCATCTGTGTTTGTGTATAAGAACAGTGTGTGTTGTCATTGCTGTGCATGTGTGTCACAGAAAGTCAAGTGTGGGCATTTAAAGGAAACATTGCTATATCTAGAAACTGTTCGGTGAAGAGCGCTCTCTTTATATACCTGTGTTCCACAAATTTGGAAGTGGCACCAACAACAGAGCCAAGACACTAACGGGGACAACAGTCTTGCCTGTTTGCCCCACTTTTTAACGCCAATTCTGACAGTTTGCAGAATTCTTCAAAGCTCTAACCCTGAGACTCACATACAGTACTTAAAAGTAGCTCTATTATTATGTGAACTATTTAGTCACCACCTTTGTTAGTACCTGTTAAATCTGAACTACTTCATAATTCCCCCTCTCTTAAACCTCCTGGGGGAAGTTCATCTTATCAATTTTCAACCAAAGGCAGAACTAAACAATTGGCATTCAGGGGGTAGGTCAGTCCATTGTTGGCAGTGTGAGCGACTGTAGTGCTAAATTAAATGCATTCATACAGAATAAAAAGCATTGAATGTAGAGATGCAAAGCAGAGGCACACGTTGGCCAACTGTTTGCACAAAATCAGAAGACTCAAAACAGTAGAAACCAGGACATTTAACTCCTTCAAGTGAATCATAAACAGGGTCATCACAACAAAATCATCTTTCGATGTACTAATATCAATATATAGTGCATAGGATAGGGAGCCAGCAGCTCAATAAATGTATTGCTCTAAGAGAAGGAATAAGCAAATTAATCATTGCAGTTTTTATTTCTAAACTTGAACGTACGTAGAGAATCCTCAAAACAATTATTTGCTTAAATATTTTTCGTAATGTGACTAACAGTCAAGTGGGTCTCGTTCATGGATTATCATTATCAGTGCAAGCTGTCTCTGGATCATAATGGAGCAACTATTAATAAATAGGGGCCAGATGTGCGGATGGGTTGTGCGTTTCAGCAATGAATTGGTTTCAACTTCACATGGCTTCACTGGCTAAGGGTCTGCCTTTCCCTCTGCATAACTCATGGGAGCCTCTCCATTTTTCTATCATTTGCTGTGACTCCTATATAGGTGCAAGGGAGCCCCTCCATTTTTTAAGCAATTACTGTGACTCCATTATAGGTGAATATCCACATAAGAACAGAATTCACATTGCATTCCGGATGCTTTGCGTCATTAGATTTCTGTTTCTCAGAAACAAACTCCCGCTTTGGTTTGTTTCTGAAAAATTAAAAAAATGAATGGCGAATGGCCGTCAAAGCCAACCACGGGCGTCCACGAAACGTTTTGTACATTGAAACGATCCGTCTTGATGGCGGTTACTTTCAATGTACCGAGATTACTCTTGATCATTGGCATATGCACTGGAAGTAGGGGTGCTACAGCAACCATTAACTAACCATGCTGAGTTCTGACAATAAATGAATGAGCCATATAAGATGCCTTTTAACGCTGGTTTTATCTTGACACATTTGATGTGCATTCAAAGACATAAGTCAAATGTCAGCTTGACAAGTTGTTGCTTATTCTTTTAACTTGGAGATTGGTGTTTCCATTTTTTCTCTGGCTGGAAATCGAGAGGATTTTGTAAGGTAAACTTTGAAGCAATTTCCTGGTATGAAAGGGAATGCTGAAGAATGCCATGTTTTTCTAACACACAAAATATAAATTACTATAAATGGACAGTACAAATATTTCAAAATATATATGCAGTTAAGAAAGCACAAATGAAGAGAGTTTCTGTAATTCTGATGTGTTATAGCAACAAAGATTTTAAGAGGAGCAAAACAAATCAAGACACTTTGGTGATCTGCAATTGACAAATTTAACTGAATCCCGATGTGCACACATTATCAGTAAAACTATGTCTGTGTAAACCTAGTGGCAATTTTAATGTACAATTTGCTGTTTTTAAATAACAATGCAGTACGACACCAAGATTTACTTATGTATTTGTGACAGTGGACTCTTACCAATCTCTTGTTGAATGGGCATGGCTCATTTGCTACATTTGTTCCTTGTATGACACTTGAATTTCTCACAGTCCCTATGAGTTCAGTGATGTAACCTTGATGGCAGCACCCTCACTTTAAAAATTGTTCCTGTCCCACTGATCGGCTGTCATCTCTACATTTGGCAGACTTTAGTTCACCAGGGTGGCACAGGTAAGGTCCACAACCACCCTGATGGACTGTACTCTGTTTGCCATACCTTAAACCAGGCCCCAAAGGTCTTTCAACACAACATTTGTTTAAATGATACAAACAATAAACCATGCAACTCAGCTTCTGTGATTTTAAAGTTCTTAAATTAAGGCTAATATGCAGCTAACAGTGACTGCTTAAATTCAGGTTTTGAAAAAACAGCTCTCTGAATGCATAAGAAGGGTGGTGGGGAATTAAAATATCCAATAAAGATGCAAAAACAGACTGCAGTACAGAAAGTTATATATTTATTATATTTATTTATTGATGCCATTTTTAGTAGTGCACAGTCGGCCCGGGAGGACGTCAGAGCGCTATACAGTCGTTTGTAGCTCAGCGGAGTGTTTATGCTGGAGCTACAGTAAGGAAGACATGTATAACAAGCATTCCCCCCTTCATAACATTTTGGATAAATATCAAACTTTTTTTTCAGAAATACCTTTTGGGATTTTATCTTCTTTTTATTATCTCAAATTTGGAATGTGTTGCATTTCGCTACCATGAACGTGTGGGCCCTGGAACAAAAGGTAGGAACTAATAGACTAACTAATTTCCAAATGTATTTAATAATGCAGGCAAAAATACCAGGCATTTGCAAGTTTTTGGGTGACTGCAACAGGAATTTATTAGTCCTGGGCATAAAATGCCACTACGCTCAAGGAGTTTGCGGAATTCAGAAACTCCATGCTACGTAGGGAAAGCAGAGTTCCCTAAAAATCCTGCTTTCCACCTCATGGTGTATTTTTTTAGTTCTGTTCAGAAAAACTTTATTTCGGACGATAAGACCATAATAGTATATATACGATACAATGCATTTCATTAAAAGATAAAATAATAAAAAGGAATCCATCCATCTTTCAAAGGAGCATGTGGATCAACTTGATATTTCATGGAGTAGTCTACAGTGACACATATACAAATCCATTGACCTCATTAAAGTGCATGTGGAATTTTCTTTCCTTTACCGCACTCAAGTCTTGTTTTTCCACGTGTTTGTGAACGAGATGAGACTTGTCGGGCGCTGGCGAGCACCTGCTAGATTTACCAGCCGCTTGCAGGCTCTAGCGAGATTTGCCAGGCGCTAGCACGGCTTCCAGCCATGCTGGCGACTTCTGGTGCCTTTTTTGTGATGTTAACAAGCGCAAGCAACCGCAGCTGCACCTCAAGAAGATTCTCTCTTCGAGATGCAGCTAAATCTACTCGAAAATAATTTTTTTATTTTATATTTTTCTCCAAGGTACCGTTCAAGTTGTTTTTTAGTGCGTGAAGCCTTTTTTAAATGTCACTTTTTTTAACAAGGAGAGGGTGCCCCAAAGACTCAGACTTCCTGTTTCCTTCCAGCAGGCTCCACCCAGTGCTTTGTCGATCTCCTGGTCCTTTTTATTTAGACTTGGAGCTGGAAGGATCACTCTCTTTGTCTGCGGCATATATACCATTGGATTTAAGGACTTTGTGGTATCACAAATAAGTTCAAAAACTATTGTATACGGGTGTTGTTTGTTTGATAGAGGGCATGCACCAGAATTTATTTGCACTTTTATTCCATTTTTTAAATGTGTTTTTGTGGGTCGCCTGCAGTTTCAGTAGGGGCCCAGTTATTTTTTTACATTACATTTTTCTTCAGTCCATTTTCTCCATGTTTTTTTAATAAAATTGCAAAAGTCATTTATTTTACTATGTGGCTTAGTCTGCCAATAGGTCACCCAGTCACTAGGCCCAGTACTTGCCATGGGTGCATGAAACAACTGTTTCTGTGGTGTCTGTTGAATTGAAACATAATTTAGGCCAGGGATGGCATTGGATTCCATCTACAATAAAATTTTACAGTTAATTTTTGTTTTTGGCATTGCTGAATTAATGCTGTTTTCTTCAGTGTTACCATGCAGCCTTTGCTTGGCCAGTGTATTTGCAATAGGCCACTGTTTGTCTTTGTTCTCCATGCCATGTGGCCAGGGGCCATTTTGTATAGCCAGTGTCCATAGGTCACCATGTGTTCTTTGTTTTCCATGCCTCTTTGCTTGTTGTTTGACCATGTGGCCGGTGGTCATTTTGTGCAGTCAAACCAACAAAAGAGTGTGCCTTCTTAGAAGAAGAGCGAGCATGAAGAATCAAACTTGATTCTTTAGAAAGCCCTCACTCACCAACCTAGTTGGTGACGTGCTTCATCATTCGGCCCACCTGGAAGGTCGAGTACCTCCCCGGTGTGCTTGGACGCCAGAATTACTGCGGAGCTGGTTGATGTTGTTTGATTTCCTAGTGCAAGTGAATGTGAAGTGAGTTTAAAAGTGTCCGGGTTGTGTCCAAAAATAATTTTATTCCTCGGCCAACCAGGAACGGTTAAAAAATGGAGTGAACGATATATATGCTGGATAGATTGTTCAGCTATGTCTCACTGTGAGTGGTCTACATGTGTCTGCCTACATGTTGCAATTAGCTAGGCATTCTTCAGGACCAGTGTGAAGACCCTGGCGGTATGAGCGAGCTAAGGCTCACCCTAACCAGGAGGTCAAATATGTGAAAAAACAGTAACAAATTGTTAAAACCTGCCGTTCCTGCGGGAACCTGGTTGTATGTAGGAACCCAGCAGTTATCTGAAAAGAAGAACAGATACAAACAGACATACATAGATTAAAAAGTAAGGATGTAGTCACAAAACGTTCGTTGTTCCAAAATTGATCATGCACTGATGCTCTTCTCAACGTGCATTCCAACTATATCTCACTGGGCTATGGTGCGGTATAGTGAGATATGTATCTGCACATAGTTTTCAGATTATGGTTAGTGGCGGTGATAAAATCCACTCTTAATGGGATGGTACCTTGATTTATAGCGCTATATCACCTGCACGCCTACTAGGGCGTTAAGTGGTATTGGTGCGTCAGTGTCACACACACTAGCGTGACTCTCAGGGACTCGCCAGGTGTAGTGTGGCGGGTAGCTGAAAGCACAGCAATAAAACAGAGAGGATGAAAGTTTTACATGTGGGGTGATCATTAATCACACCCTGGGTCTCTGGAGGGGGGTGATGGCTAGTAGGCACACCCTGTAGGAAAAGGCAGAGGAATGCGGTAAGTCAAGGTGATGGTCCCACCCTTAGGCAAGTTTCTTATCTGTATTGTTGCATGGTTGCAGGATTCTACTCATGCCAGGAAAGCCAGGCACCCGCTCAGTACCTGTTCAAACAATCGGAAACCGGACCCCGTCGATAGGATAGCCCATGTTTCAAAAATTCTTATAAAGGCTATGGGAGTCGATCGGGAGCTCTCAGTAATCGTGTCAGCGTCCCAGGGGGGCGGCGTCAAAGTGCCTGCGTCATTCCGTATGCTAAATACAATTGGCCATACAGGACAGTGGGATTTGGATCATGTGACCGCCAGCATCACGTGTAACACTAGAACGCTAACTTTCAATGCGCTTAATTCAATCTCTCAACAAAGTTTTATTGACAAGAGTTTGGCTTTTTTGAACAAAAGGCCTCACTGTTTAATGAGGCACGAAGGTGGAGAAAGGGAAGAGGGGAATATTTACAGTAAAATCGAGTGTATTCAAGTTTATAAAGGGAAAAATTAGGAAAGGGAAAGGTTCACAGAAAAAACGTGCATTCTTACATGTTTGAGTGTACATCATGTATCTCATTATTACAGTGCGACATTTGGATATCTTATCAACACTCACCTAGGTCAGAGCGTGATTGCAATTGTGCTACGTGACAGTTGCTCTGTCATATTTGGGGAAAAAAGACCGGGATGTGTAGTTATTTAGTGTCCCCGTTGGTGCGCGATGAACATAGCCCAATGTGCATTAGTGGTTAAACTACCAAGAGTGGCTTGAGAAAGTCAGTTAAGCTAGGTATGCCGGTAAAGGGAATCTATGAGTCCGTGGAGTATCATCAGTAGTCCGGAGGGAAACCCCTACCTGGAGAGTCTCGTGGCCATAGAAAGTATGTCTGTGCATAAGTGCTAGGTTTTCTGTCCAGGGGCTTGTATAAGAGTTAACGGTGTTGTATCATTAACTTCTTAACACAGTGCTCCATGAGATATTGTTGTTAAGCCCAGACGGTAGACCCACCTCTGTTCTTTCTCAAACAGGGACTGCTGGATGTTTCTGCCTGTATTCACCTGCTCAATGACAGTCCACTTCAGGTCATTCGTGGTGTGATTTTGTTGTATGTAGTGTTCACTTAGTTTCGTCGTGATCCTCCTACACCTGATGTTACTTCTATGTTCGCACACCCGTTGTTTAACTTTCCGTGTAGTCATCCCTACATAACGCAACCCACAAGAACACGTGATCAAATATACCACATTTGTGGAGTTGCAGTTGGTGTGGGTGCATTGTGACCAGGTTTTACCCGGTTCAAGTTCAAGGGTTTTTGTGTGTGTTGTCAGGTGGCAGACGCTACAGTTAGCACAGGGATAGTGGCCCACTATTCTTGGAAGGCCCCAGGCAGTAGTTACGGACGGGGCACCCAAGGGGTTCTTGAATTCTCGGTCGTGTGCTGCTTATAAAAATTCCCTCTCTCTCTTGTTGTTTAGTGGTCATTTTGTGAAGCCCGCCAGTATGTTTTAGCCATAGGCCTTTATGTGTTCTTCGTTGTGGCCCTGACTCCTTCCTTGCTGTTGTTGTTTGACCATGTGGCCGGTGGCCATTTTGTATAGCTAACCATTGTGCTTTTTGCCATAGGCCGGCATGTGTTCTTTATGGTGGCCATGCCTCCTTGCTTGCTGTTGTTGTTTAACTATGTGGCCGGTGGCCAGTTTGTGTGGCATCCCAGTGTGCTTTTTGCCATAGGCCTGCATGTGTTCTTTATTGTGGCCATGCCTCCTTGCTTGGTGTTGTTGTTTGACCATGTGATTGGTGGCCATTTTGTGTAGCCAGCCAGCATGTTTTTGAGTTAGGTCTGCATGCGTTCTTTGTTGTGGTTATACCTCCTTGCTTACTGTTGTTGTTTGATCATGTTGTTGTTTTGTGTAGCAAGCCAGAATGCTTTTTGCATAAGTTCTGCATGCCTTCTTTGTTGTGGCCATGCCTCCTTGCTTGCTGCTGTTGTTCCATTTGGCCGGTGGCCATTTTGTGTAGCCAGCCTGTGTGTTTTTTGCATTAGGCCTGCATGTGTTCTTTGTTGTGGGCATGTCTCCTTGCTTGCTGTTGTTGTTTGACTATGTGGCCAGTGGCCATTTTGTGTAACAAGGCAGAATGCTTTTTGCATAAGTTCTGCATACCTTCTTTGTTTTGGCCATTCCTCCTTGCTGGCTGTTGTTTAACCATTTGGCCGGTGGCCGTTTTGTGTAGCCAGCCAGTGTGTTTTTTTGCCAGGAGCCTGCATATGTCCTTTGTTGTGGCCATTCCTCCTTGCTTGATGTTGTTGTTTGACCATGTGGCTAGTGGCTATTTTGTTTAGTCAGGCAGTGTGCTTTTTGCCATAGGCCTGCATGTGTTATTTGTGGTGGCCATGCCTTCTTTATTGTTTGTTTGACCATGTGGCCAGTGGCCAGTTTGTGTAGACAACCAGTGTGGTGTTTGCCATAGGCATGTCTGCATTTTGTTCTGGCCATGTCTCCTTGTTTGCTGTTGTTGTTTGACCCTATGCCCGGTGGCCATTTTGTGTAGCCAGCCAGTGCGGTTTTTGCCATAGGCCTGCATGTGCTCTTTGTTGGTTGACCATGTGGCCGAAGGTTATTTTGTGCAGCAACATCTTTTCCAGTTTTGAAAACCATTTTCTATGGAGATTGATAGGAGAGGCCTAAGCCTTTTTGTTTATGTTAATTGTTTTACTTTTCCCTGGTATCAGTTTAATAATAGGCTTGAGGCATAGTAAATGTATTGTATATTATGATTATGAACAGAGGTTTATATGATATGCTTTTTTGCATTTTTCACCTGCACCTCCTTGCCTCCCAAGTTCCAATGGGTTTCTCATAGTACCCTAGTACATCAGCACATATAAATGTTTTCCTTTTTTTTTTATGTTGTCAATTTTGTTTTTGGATTTTTTTAGAATTTCTTTCCAATTTGTTTTTATTCTTTTCCATTTTTTTTAAATTAAAAAATTACTTATTCTTTTTTTTTTCCATTTCCCCACCATCCATTAACCCCCTGCCTGCCATAGGTGCACAGCCGCACAACAGCATACATTTTCTAAGGATTATACCTTTCTCACCTGCACCTCCCTGAGTGCCATGTGTCTCCCTAGATGATGCACATAAAGCAAACAGTTACATCTGTGTTTTGTTGATATCCTTCCCGACTTTAAATGAAATATTATGTTATTATGGTGTGGTTTGACTTTGGAATGGATGCACTGTATTGTTGTTGATTATTTATTTATAACTTAAGTAACCACACTAAATTATATTGTCTTTGTCTGTACTAATTCAAACTGAAACAATGCCACATTTCACAAATATTTTTCTTGCTTGTTTGCTTTTAGGTGCACAAAAGAAGAGACATCACTCACAGTACTGCCAGACAGAAAACCTGTACTTCCACAAAACAACACGTGACATCAGGCCTCTATTCTCTTCAGCTTGTGCAGATAAGTGCCACTGCCAACTGACAGCTTCAAAATGGCCCCAAAGAAAGGTGCTGCTAAGAAATTGGCCAGTAAGAAGAAGCAGCTTCCCACCAATCATGTGTCAGCCCAAACCTTTTTCGGGCAATGCAGCTAGCAAGAGTAGATCTTCCCGTAGTAGGATCAGAGCAGAACAGGAGACTGAGCTTCCTGCTGAGCAAGTAGAACCCTCTCTGTCAGAAGATACAGTGGCTTCCGCATTTCCAGCAAGAAAAATGAAGGGTAATCCACTATCTTCTTCAAGCCCCCATTCTGATGATCTGGACGTGGATTGGAACCTGCCTCTGTCCGAGGCACGCCCGGAAAGGCAAGGGAAAATGAATGTTCCTGAAAGCCTTAAAGTTATGGATGAAGCAGAGGAGGATGACCAGCCAGTCACTATCGAGGATGTTGCCCCAGAGGAGACCATTACCCCTCCTCAACCTGCACTGAGGGATGTGGCACTGATACCACCACCACCGCCAGCTCCCATATTTACAAGACCCCTGCTACCTGCATGCACAACTACCTCAGTAGACGTAGACACTGCAGAAAGGCAATCGTCGACATGCCCACCTATCTCCACTTTGTCTGGCATTGGCACCGGTGGCCCAATGAGAAAGTTGACCTCCCCAGTTTGGCACTTCTTTACGGTGAGCCAGCAGGAGGATAACAATGACATATGCTCCATTTGCCGTGTGAATGTTCATCCAGGTAAGCCTGGTACACACTATGGTAATGGAGTTCAAACAACCCATATGAAAAAACATCACGCAATCCACTGGGGGTGCACCTTTAAAAAATTGCTGCATGTGGTAAGAGCAGAGAATCTGCTCCAATCATGGTGGTAGGTGCAGGTGATGTGGAAAAAGAGTGTGACATTTTTACACAAAGCAGGCCTGTCCCCAGGAGTGCACTAGTATTGCCCACATACGTAACATTGAAATGTCACAAGACCCAGTCAGATAGAGACGCAACAGCAAACAGTTAATGCCTAAAACACATATTGAGTCTATCACCTTCTTCTCTCCAGAAGCCGCCTGCGTCAGTGGTACCCAGAAAAGAAAAAAATCCAGGCTAATATTACTTTCATGTTTAGGCAGGAGGGACAGTATGAACGCAACCACCTAACAGCACGTTTGTACAACAGGAAGCTGGCTAAAATGTTAGCCCTGAACCTCCTCCCTTTTTCTTTCGTGGAATGAGTGAGTTTTACAGAATTTGTGGTGACCAACTGTCCACATTGGAAGGTTCCCAGCTGGACCTTATTTTGCCAGAGTTGCTGTTTCAGTGCTCCATCACAATGTCCTGGAATTGGTTAGACAAGCTTTGCAATAGAGTACTGTTCAAACTATCCACCTGACGACAGACACGTGCACCAGTTGCCAAGCCACTGATTACATGTGTATCCCTGCACACTGGATCTCTTTCATGGGGGATGGAAAAATGCTATCTTCAGGTTTTGACACTGATGAAATCTTTAATGGTGCTCGGAAGCATGCAACAGTAGACACACTCATCGTTAAGTTCATGGCAGATGTTGGCAATTTGGCAATTTCTCGGTCCTGTGTTTGGAGCACTGCATCAATGTCAACGTTGTGCAGGATTTTCTCAAAAAAAGAAAACCGAGTCAGCAACTTACTGTCCACCTGCAGAAGAATCTGCACTCATTTCAGCCATTCTTTTAAAGCCCAGAAGCAGTTGAGGATCATTTAGTATGATAATAGAGTGGCAGTTAAAGCCCTCATACAGAAGGTGTCAGCCAATTGGAACTCTACCTATTACATAGGGGACATGTAAATTATAAATCATTACAAATACTGGAAAATAAGTTTGTAAAGAGACTTCTATCAGTGCCCCAGAGCTCCCCTGTTGCTTTTTGCCATGATGAAGTAGGAATGAGTTACCTGAAAGACAGCATTGCACTTCAACCGCTGTTGCTTTGGTTAAAAATTTGGAAAAACCCTGAAGCTATCCTCTGTAGGAAAATATTAGCTGACTGCATGGGGATGAACAAAAGCCAAGATATACCCTGGTCAAGATATGTCAAAATGATTTTTACTAAAATGGGTGTCACGGAATATTACACAAATCCTGGCACCCTAAACAATGTTTCATCCGCCTCTATTAAATCTCTTGTTTACCAAAGGCATCAGTGGATAGATATCACCTGTAACATGCCTAATCATCTAGAGCCTCTCTCCTACAAAGAGAACCCGCTCTTTATTTACAAATTGATGTAAATGAAAGGCCGACATTTTTGCTGCCTAGGTTGCGGCTAAAAATAATTCATTACCTAGTCACTTTCCCCACCCAAGGCACATGGTTTGCATCACTTCCAATATGTCCCTGTGATAGTCGTTCAAGGCAAAGCACTATGCACTTTATTTTATTTTGTAGTTGTTATACACCTCAGAGGAAGCAATTTATTGGCCCACATTTACTTGGTGCTGGGATCAGAAACCACAAATTGGCAATGGAATTTTTACTCTCATTAGAATCAATCAAAATTATATACAGGCTTTTAAACTATCTTTTTACTGCTTTTAAGATCCGTAGTAAATATTAACTACTGTTCAAAAATATATAATCTCTGTGTATGTGGACCTGTTGGCTTTTAAAGTTTTAACTGTAAATATGTATGTGCAATCTTTTATGGCTCTTTTAAGAGTTGAATAAAGTATTTTCTGACTCTGACCTATTACATGTTGTAACGTCTGTTTGAGCAGTACAGACAGATGATTATGTTATGTAAAGAGACGATGCCACTGGGAAAGGCATAATAATTGAGCCTAGTCAAATGCCTGACAGAGATATTGCTTCCGTTGGAGGTTTTCACACGGGAAGTTAGCAAGGAGGACAGTACGATGGGCAAGCTATCCTTTTGTTGCATCTGCTACAGAACCAACTAAAAAAGGTGTCTGATATGTACCCAGGTGTGGTTGAGAAGAAAGATGCACATGGGTTGGTGGAGAGTTTAATCCTTCTTTTGGCTGATAATACAAGGCTGCAAAGAAACATTGTGTTGTCTAAAGAGTACATCTGTGCCACAATTCTTCATCCATGTTATAAACAATTACTGGCCACTTTCATTCCTTTCCAGAAAGGGATGTTTCCCATACAAGACGTGTATTGCTGAGCAAGCCTGTGACCTGGAAGAAGAACTACTGAATATTAGAGGGCCACTCCCAGGCAGAGGTTCTGGGGTGCAGCCTTCAACTTCCATAGAAGGCAGTGCTGTGAGCCAACAGCAACAACAAGAACAACGGCAACAACCATAACCACTGGAGCATCGGCCCTAACCTCTGCAATGACTTGGTTTCAAGTGGCAGGTCTTAATTCCCGTGAAGAGGCGGAGGCAAAAGAGGTCACACAAGTTGCAGCACCAATGGCCATTCGGCGGATGATCCAGGACTATCTGGATGACCTAACAGAGGTCTCTCTGGATCAAAACCCATTGTTGTATTGGCATGGGAAGAGGTGTTTATGGCCAGTGACCAGCAGCCTGGCAATAAAGGATCTTGTCCTGTAGCCCATGTGTTTGTTGAGCATCTGTTCAGTGCAGCTGTCGCGGTTGTCACAGTGAAAAAGACCAATCTCTCACCTCAAAATGTGGAGAGCTTGACCATGATCAAAATGAACCAACACTTTATACCACAGAATTTCACCATACCTGAGATAACACAGGAGGAGGGCGATTGGTCAGACTCCGGTCGTAGTAGTGTGTTAGCTGACTAACTTCTGGGTGAACCACCTGCGTTTGCGGATGAACTCTGACTGAGTGTGCCTGGGCCACAATAGAACTTTCTATCACCAAACTGCATTGCCAAAATAAAAATGCATATAGCTAGGGGAATATTATATATTTTGTTTGCTTGTGTCTGACTGACTTCTACTGCCCTGCCGTTTTAGGGACATGTATGGCCGGATTAGAGTTGAAGAAGCCTCCACCCACCCCCTTCAATGACACTGGAGAGAAAACGCCTACCTCCATCCCATGCCTATCATTTTTGTATCCCTTAGCAGGACTGCCCCATATCATTTGATTTACAAGTCTGAGTGTGTGTTGCGTGCATCAAAGAGGATCAACAATTGAGTGCCACCGTGTTTAGATTGGAACACGTATTTATTGCACTAATGAGTGACATATGAGTGATTGTGAGCGATGATTCATGTGGGGGCAGACAGTGAGGGAGGGTATTCAGCTATAATTTGTAAGCTTGATTGTGATGATTTGCAATGTTTGTGGCCTGATGGGTGATCATTCTTTCTGAAGGTGAATGGCCCTTCCCCTTTAACACTTATCATGATTTTCTTCCTGGGACCAGCCCGTTTAGTTAACAAAAACAAATCTACACAAAAACTACTCAGTGTCTCTTATTTTGTAAATCGATATCAATGCACTACTGAGTTTGAGGTACCAAACAACGGCGGACATAGAGACCGCATTACCCTATGTAGTTCCCTTGATATTACCTAGTAATTAGAAATAGAATGAGCGTGCACAAAAACAAACTCCAGCACTTGCCGTTGAGCAGTGCCCACTGCTTAGCAGAAAACTGAAGAAACAGGTTGGTGGAGTGGTGCACCGCTTATTGAAACGTCAATGACAGTCAAAGAATCAAATAAGCCTTAGTAGGTGATAAGTCCCTTTTATTTTCCAAGACAAAGATAAGCCAGCCAACGCGTTTTGTTCATGTAATGAACTTCTTCAGGGCAGTAAATTATAATGAAAACACATAAATAGTGTGCACCCAACAATTAACTATGTACACATCTGAAAGTGCGTACAATGTGGTGACACAGAAGTGAATACGGAAACAGGTAAAAATGATCCGAGAAGGGAAGAAGGAGTGTTGGAAAGGGGAAGAAGTGAACTAGTGAACAAGTCACATGTGTATTGTAAAAATGTGAGAGGGTATGGGAAAGGAAGGGAAATATGGGAAGTAACCAAAAGGGGGTGGTTGAGAACCAAAAGTAGTGACATCTTAAATAAAATTGACATTAAACATATATTTAGGGATTGGGAGTTTTGACCAAATCTCTAGAGCCAAAAAAACAGGGAAACCAAGAAAACGAGGAAAGGCACAAGTAACAGTATTTTGTATCAAAAAAGTATATCTTGAAAAACAATTAGAGGTGGGTCATTTGATTAGAAACCCTAAATGCACGAAAATATAGGTATAAAGTATACTACATTATACTTTTGGTGTTACACGAAAATTGAAAAAGCACAAAGCACTGGCAAACTGTTTGTAATGATGGTAATATACTACATTATATACTGTTGGTGTTAAACGAAAATCGGAAAAGCACAAAGCACTGTCAAAAAGTTTGTAATGATGGTAAAAAGTATGTAAGACAACTTTCACGCAAAAAGAAAACGTGAAAAAAGAAAAATACACAGTGGTACTTGGTTAAAATACATTAATACTCCCTGTCCTCTAGTTTCATTTAACATGTATGTAAAATATATGCATAGCCTAAGTAGTGCAAGAAGGTTGTAAGTAAAATAATAAAGATAATAAACATTTGCATTCCTGACATGCTCACGCTAAGAGAACAGCCCATTTGTCTAGCGCCCCAAAATTACATATATGTACATAATATACAAAAATGAAAAACTAAAACATGAATGATAAAGGATAAACAGTAAAGTCATGCCAAGAAAGCCCATGTGAGTCAAATGGCCCACTATCCCCTTAATATTATTAGTCAATGGAAAGCAACCATTGGTGATGAGTCCGAAAAGGTAGAAAAGCGAATATATGTACATACCAAGTGTAGGCGCTCTTGTCAATTTTCAATCAAAGAAACCTAATTATAGGTAGACACAGTACAGCGCGTGGGCCACCTTGATAAGGGCCTAGGTGCGCTATGTGCTGTGAAGAGAAAGGATAAGGAAAAATCACATTACGCAAGAATCGTGGAAAGCATGCTGTCACAGGAAAGCGCGTAGGGGAGCAGGTAAGCAGCAGGAGAACAAAGGGAAGGGCAAGGACGTAAATCGAGTGGAGACTAAGTAAATCCAATATAGGCTCAACAAGGGGCATGTGGACTAGAATAAACTCGATCTCAACATGGTCAATGTGTTAGGATCTAACTAAAAGGCAAGCACAGCCTATTAAAGGTAAATAGAAAGTTATGCTGTCGGACACATGAATGAAGGCGGGAGGGAGCGGGCCTAAGTGTAGTGCAGATAAAAGAAGAACACAAATAAAAGACCGATCGTAATAAAAGAAGTGAAAGACTAAACAAGAAATATAAAATAAAAATAATGATGTTATAATAAAAGTCTGGGTCGAGCGCAGGGATGCAGCGAAAGAAAGGTATCTCGCTATATTGCATGGAAGTCTATACCTATGTTGGAAACGGCATGTCGAGTAGAGAGATGCGACAAGAGACGGGAAAAATAGAACGGGGCATACCTGTGAGCCGGGATCCGAAGGACTGGTTCCTTCACGGAAAAACTAAACTGGTGTTCAGGAGAGTAAAATGCGGGAGAATAAGTAGATGAAAAAAGTGTAGAAGAGGCGAGCACACTAGCACGTCTGCGTGGGGGACATCAAAGGTACGTTAGGTGGTGCAGTGGTAGCTAGAGATACAGATGTATCCAGAGCTCTGGGATCCGCGGCCAAAAAAGGGCAGAGTCAGTACTAGTACAAGCGCTCTGTGGGGAGAATCGCCGTCATTCCATAGAAACAGATTAAACAGCCAAGGTTTGGCAGAGTCAGCACTCGATTGCAATGCCGTGCAGAAAATACACTGCCACAGACATATTAGAGAGCCAGCCATGGTCCAATAGCGGATAAAAAATAAAATAGATCAAGAGTGCCAATGGCCGAAACCGTCTCAGAAACCAGACTGAGTGTGTGTGAAAAAGATAATTGAATGAAAGGTATCTGTGAAGCGCCAAGACCTATGTGCATATAATTAACCTGAATAATGCAGGAGAAGGCCGAAAGAACAAAAAGTTAATAGACAAAAAATGAATAAAATAAAAATAAAAAAACCGTGAGTACACAAAAGACGCCTAAATAAGAAATAATAAAATGCCAATATAGGCGATAAGTGCACAAAAATGAGTAGGCGAACGAAGATGTAACCTATAAAGAACGCTAAGGTATAACCAAAGACACAGAGGAAGTACAGATAATGAAAACAACCATTAAACAAAAAGGTAACATACATAAAATATAAAATATAACAGGTGAGGCGGTTAATGGGAAATTAATTAAAAGAGTAGTCTACTAAGGAAAAACAAGCATCAAAAAAGTTACCTCTTGAGAAAATGTACATGTGTCATACAACAATCAAGGCTCTATCATAAGGGAACACACAGCGAGCATACATGTAAGGCAGTCTGGCTAGGTTACAGAAAGTAGTGAAACTCGTGGTCAGAATTGTGTCCCCTGTTAACTGCATCAAGTCTACATATCCATTTACATTCAGTTCTTCTGAGTGACAATTCTCTATTGCCAACCCTGTTATTGGGTGGGATGTGGTCTATCCCTAAGAAGCCAAATTTGATGGGTCCTGAATGTGTGGTGCGGTAGTGTTCTGTCATGGGGTAACGATCATCATTGTTGATGAGTGCTCTGCGGTGTTCTTGAATTCTGGTTTTGAGGTTGCGGGCTTTACTTCCTACATAAATAATGCCACACGGGCATTCAAGAATGTATACAACAAATTGCGTGTTACAGGTGATGTGGTGCCTGATACGGTGTGTGCGACTCGAGTTATACTTGAAGTGTTTACTTTTGTTGAGTCCCAGGCAACAGACATTGCAATTGGTGCATGTGAAAAACCCTTCTGGTGGATGTGGCAACCAGGTAGAAGTATTGGCATTCTTTGTAGTGACGTAGCTTGGGCATAGTGAATTTCTTAAAGTGCGCCCTCTCCTAAAAATCAAAGATGGATGGTCACTAATGAGGGTGCGTAGGGTGGGAATTTCAACCAACAAATGCCAGTGTTTCCGAAATGCCTTGAATATTTTGTCACTGTGTGATGTATAGTTGGTGAAAGAGGATACCCTTTCTTTCATGGATTTGTTGCCATGTGCAGGTACCCTATGCGGGTTCTTGGTAGTTAGTGTCTCTGCCCTGGGTAATGTGAGTACTCTCTGTTCAGCCTTATCAACAGTTTTTTTGTCATAACCCCTGGATGTAAAACGTGCTTTGATGTCGGCAATGTTATTCATGAAATTCCCTTCCTCACTGCATATACGACGCGCTCGTACCATTTCTCCATAGGGGATGTTGGCAATTGCAGATTTGGCATGAGCACGGTCTGCGTGTAGGACACTATTGCATGATGTGGGTTTGCGATACAAGGAGCTATGGATTACCCCTTCTTTTATGAAGAAATGGATATCCAGAAACTCAATCTGTGTAGGATGGTTCTGCATAGTAAGTTGAACATTGTAGGGGTTCTCATTCAAGTAATGTAAGTAATCAAGCAAAAGTGTCTTGGACCCTGACCAGATACAAATGATGTCGTCTATGTACCTCCCCCAGAAAACGATGTGTTGGGTCCAAGGGGAGGCACATCTTGCCCATGCGTGTTCTTTCTCATCCCAACCCATGAAGAGTCCCGCATACGAGGGTGCAAATCTAGAACACATCGCGGTCCCTCGTAATTGGTGGTACCATCTTTCATTGTGTTTGAAAAAATTGTTGGTGAGAATTAGCTCAATCATATCCATAATCATGTTGTTATACGAAAAGTGTTCCGCCCCTTCAGTGTCTAGGTAATGACGAGTGGCAAGCATGCCGTACTGTTTTTCAATGCAAGTGTATAAGCCAACTACATCCAGAGTGACAAAGCTGAGTTCTTTAGACCAAATGAAACCGTCCAATTTGCCCAGGACATCATTGCTATCTTTGAGGTATGAAGGCAGGTTGGTTACATGTTTTTGAAGTGTAAGATCAACAAACTGGGATAGCTTCTCGGTCGGAGAGCCCACCCCGGAAATGATGGGTCTACCGGATGGGAAAGAACCCCCTTTGTGTACCTTGGGCAGGATATAAATACATGGGAAACGTGCATTGTTGACATGTAGGTATCTATATTCTTGATCTGTTAGTAAGCATTCTTCTTTCCATACCAAAGTTTACTGTTAATAATGGTTTGTAGTGTGTCAGTGGGATTGTGTGAGATGGCTTCATAACAGAAGGGGTCATTGAGCTGTCTTAAAATTTCACCCATGTAGTCCTTTGTGTTCATGACCACAACATTTCCCCCCTTGTCTGCCTCTCTAATGACGATGTTGGTGTCCTTTTGTAGTCTCAGGAGTGCCTCTCTCTCTGCTCGTGGTAGGTTAGGGGATGGATGTTGTGCATATTTGTTAGGAGTTTCTAATTTCCTGAGTTCCTGTGTGATCAAGTTACTGAATTTATCAATATTGGCATGAAAACCCACAGGGGGGATGAACTTGGATTTACATCTAAGGCCTGTGTCCCTATTGTAGTCTTCTTGGATATTGAGGTCATCAAGGATGTCCTGTATATTGCGTGTTTCATCCGATTCTATGGCTAAAAGTGTTTGTACCCCACGTATGTCTCCAATTGTACGATCTGATGGTGTGGTGGGTGCAATATTAACAACACGTCTGTTTTGTTGCTGTGAGAAAATTTCTTTTAATTTAAGTGTTCTAATAAACTTGTACAGATCAATGTGCACATCGACAAAGTCACTTTTGGTATGGAAAGAAGAATGCTTACTAACAGATCAAGAATATAGATACCTACATGTCAACAATGCACGTTTCCCATGTATTTATATCCTGCCCAAGGTACACAAAGGGGGTTCTTTCCCATCCGGTAGACCCATCATTTCCGGGGTGGGCTCTCCGACCGAGAAGCTATCCCAGTTTGTTGATCTTACACTTCAAAAACATGTAACCAACCTGCCTTCATACCTCAAAGATAGCAATGATGTCCTGGGCAAATTGGACGGTTTCATTTGGTCTAAAGAACTCAGCTTTGTCACTCTGGATGTAGGTGGCCTATACACTTGCATTGAAAAACAGTACAGCATGCTTGCCACTCGTCATTACCTAGACACTGAAGGGGCGGAACACTTTTCATATAACAACATGATTATGGATATGATTGAGCTAATTCTCACCAACAATTTTTTCAAACACAATGAAAGATGGTACCACCAATTACGAGGGACCCCGATGGGTTCTAGATTTGCGCCCTCGTATGCGGGACTCTTCATGGGTTGGGATGAGAAAGAACACGCATGGGCAAGATGTGCCTCCCCCTGGACCCAACACATCGTTTTCTGGGGGAGGTACATAGACAACATCATTTGTATCTGGTCAGGGTCCAAGACACTTTTGCTTGATTACTTACATTACTTGAATGAGAACCCCTACAATGTTCAACTTACTATGCAGAACCATCCTACACAGATTGAGTTTCTGGATATCCATTTCTTCATAAAAGAAGGGGTAATCCATAGCTCCTTGTATTGCAAACCCACATCATGCAATAGTGTCCTACACGCAGACAGTGCTCATGCCAAATCTGTAATTGCCAACATCCCCTATGGAGAAATGGTACAAGCGCGTCGTATATGCAGTGAGGAAGGGAATTTCATGAATAACATTGCCGACATCAAAGCACGTTTTACATCCAGGGGTTATGACAAAAAAACTGTTGATAAGGCTGAACAGAGAGTACTCACATTACCCAGGGCAGAGACACTAACTACCAAGAACCCGCATAGGGTACCTGCACATGGCAACAAATCCATGAAAGAAAGGGTATCCTCTTTCACCATCTATACATCACACAGTGACAAAATATTCAAGGCATTTCGGAAACACTGGCATTTGTTGGTTGAAATTCCCACCCTACGCACCCTCATTAGTGACCATCCATCTTTGATTTTTAGGAGAGGGCGCACTTTAAGAAATTCACTATGCGCAAGCTACGTCACTACAAAGAATGCCAATACTTCTACCTGGTTGCCACATCCACCAGAAGGGTTTTTCACATGCACCAATTTCAATGTCTGTTGATGGGACTCAACAAAAGTAAACACTTCAAGTATAACTCGAGTCGCACACACCGTATCAGGCACCACATCACTTGTAACACGCAATTTGTTGTATACATTCTTGAATGCCCATGTGGCATTATTTATGTAGGAAGTACAGCCCGTAACCTCAAAACCAGAATTCAAGAACACCGCAGAGCACTCATCAACAATGATGATCGTTACCCCATGACAGAACACTACCGCACCACACATTCAGGACCCATCAAATTTGGCTTCTTAGGGATAGACCACATCCCACCCAATAACAGGGTTGGCAATAGAGAATTGTCACTCAGAAGAACTGAATGTAAATGGATATGTAGACTTGATGCGGTTAACAGGGGACACAATTCTGACCACGAGTTTCACTACTTTCTGTAACCTAGCCAAACTGCCTTACATGTATGCTCGCTGTGTGTTCCCTTATGATAGAGCCTTGATTGTTGTATGACACATGTACATTTTCTCATGAGGTAACTTTTTTGATGCTTGTTTTTTCTTAGTAGATTACTCTTTTAATTAATTTCCCATTAACCGCCGCACCTGTTATATTTTATATTTTATGTATGTTACCTTTTTGTTTAATGGTTGTTTTCATTATCTGTACTTCCCCTGTGTCTTTGGTTATACCTTGGCGTTCTTTATAGGTTACATCTTCGTTCGCATACTCATTTTTTTGCACTTATCGCCTATATTGGCATTTTATTATTTCTCATTTAGGGGTCTTTTGTGTACTCACGGTTTCTTTATTTTTATTTTATTCATTTTTTGTCTATTTACTTTTTGTTCTTTCGGCCTTCTCCTGCATTATTCAGGTTATTTCTATGCACATAGATCTTGGCGCTTCACAGATACCTTTCATTCAATTATCTTTTTCACACACACTCAGTCTAGTTTCTGAGACGGTTTTGGCCATTGGCACTCTTGATCTATTTTATTTTTTATCCGCTATTGGACCATGGCTGGCTCTCTAATATGTCTGTGGCAGTGTATTTTCTGCACGGCATTGCAATCGAGTGCTGACTCTGCCAAACCTTGGCTGTTTAATCTGTTTCTATGGAATGACGGCGATTCTCCCCACAGAGCGCTTGTACTAGTACTGACTCTGCCCTTTTTTGGCCGCGGATCCCAGAGCTCTGGATACATCTGTATCTCTAGCTACCACTGCACCACCCAACGTACCTTTGATCTCCTCCAAGCAGAGACGTGCTAGCATGCTCGCCTCTTCCACACTTTTTTCATCTACTTATTCTCCCGCGTTTTACTCTCCTGAACACCAGTTTAGTTTTTCCGTGAAGGAACCAGTCCTTCGTATCCCGGCTCACAGGTATGCCCCGTTCTATTTTTCCCGTCTCTTGTCGCATCTCTCTACTCGACATGCCATTTCCAACGTAGGTATAGACTTCCATGCAATATAGCGAGATACCTTTCTTTCGCTGCATCCCTGCGCTCGACCCAGACTTTTATTATAATATCATTATTTTTATTTTATATTTCTTGTTTAGTCTTTCACTTCTTTTATTACGATCGGTCTTTTATTTGTGTTCTTCTTTTATCTGCACTACACTTAGTCCAGCTCCCTCCCGCCTTCATTCATGTGTCCGACAGCTTAACTTCCTATTTACCTTTAATAGGCTGTGCTTGCCTTTTAGTTAGATCCTAACACATTGACCATGTTGAGATCGAGTTTATTCTAGTCCACATGCCCCTTGTTGAGCCTATTTCGGATTTACTTAGTCTCCACTCGATTTACGTCCTTGCCCTTCCCTTTGTTCTCCTGCCGCTTACCTGCTCCCCTACGTGCTTTCCTGTGACAGCATGCTTTCCACGATTCTTGCGTAATGTGATTTTTCCTTATCCTTTCTCTTCACAGCACACAGCACACCTAGGCCCTTATCAAGGTGGCCCACGCGCTGTACTGTGTCTACCTATAATTAGGTTTCTTTGATTGAAAATTGACAAGAGCGCCTACAATTGGTATGTACATATATTCGCTTTTCTACCTTTTCGGACTCATCACCAATGGTTGCTTTCCATTGACTAATAATATTAAGGGGATAGTGGGCCATTTGACTCACATGGGCTTTCTTGGCATGACTTTACTGTTTATCCTTTATCATTCCTGTTTTCGTTTTTCATTTTTGTATATTATGTACATATATGTAATTTTGGGGCGCAAGACAAATGGGCTGTTCTCTTAACGTGAGCATGTCAGGAATGCAAATGTTTATTATCTTTATTATTTTACTTACAACCTTCTTGCACTACTTAGGCTATGCATATATTTTACATACATGTTAAATGAAACTAGAGGACAGGGAGCACTAATGTATTTTAACCAAGTACCACTGTGTTTTTTTCTTTTTTCACGTTTTCTTTTTGCGTGAAAGGTGTCTTACATACTTTTTACCATCATTACAAACTTTTTGCCAGTGCTTTGTGCTTTTCCGATTTTCGTTTAACACCAACAGTATATAATGTAGTCTATTACCATCATTACAAACAGTTTGACAGTGCTTTGTGCTTTTTCGATTTTCGTGTAACACCAACAGTATATAATGTAGTATACTTTATACCTATATTTTCGTGCATTTAGGGTTTCTAATCAAATGACCCACCTCTAATTGTTTTTCAAGATATACTTTTTTGATACAAAATACTGTTACTTGTGCCTTTCCTCGTTTTCTTGGTTTCCCTGTTTTTTTGGCTCTAGAGATTTGGTCAAAACTCCCAATCCCTAAATATATGTTTAATGTCAATTTTATTTAAGATGTCACTACTTTTGGTTCTCAACCACCCCCTTTTGGTTACTTCCCATATTCCCTTTCCTTTCCCATACCCTCTCACATTTTTACTATACACATGTGACTTGTTCACTAGTTCACTTCTTCCCCTTTCCAACACTCCTTCTTCCCTTCTCGGATCATTTTTACCTGTTTCCGTATTCACTTCTGTGTCACCACATTGTACGCACTTTCAGATGTGTACATAGTTAATTGTTGGGTGCACACTATTTATGTGTTTTCATTATAATTTACAGCCCTGAAGAAGTTCATTACATGAACGAAACGCGTTGGCTGGCCTATCTTTGTCTTGGAAAATAAAAGGGACTTATCACCTACTAAGGCTTATTTGATTATTTGACTGTCATTGACGTTTCAATAAGCGGTGCACCACTCCACCAACCTATTTCATCAATGCACTACTGGTCGATCTCTCTTATTTGGGTCGGGAGTCAGAATGGAATTGGACAGATTAATTGTTCAGAGTCAGAAGGATGATGGAAGGACTCAGGGTGGGACTACCACAACAACAGCCAGAAAATGGAAGTTATCAACTTCAGGGAAATCAGCATCATGATGACTCTAAGAGGCCTGCTCAGCTCTGTGCACTGGTGAGAGCTGCGTTAATTTGTGAAATGCAATGCTGCTGAGTGTATGAACTGGCTCAAATTTAAACTCCTCTATTATGTGGTTGGGCGGGTGGCCTGTTGTTGTAAGTAACTGGAGACAGACATTTGATGTTACATCATTACATTATGCACGTGCTTGACTAAATGTTATGATGACATTTGTGAGATTGATAAGCCCTGTACATGCAGCCACTTGTCTGTGAATGGTTGTAATTTACTCACACTTCTTAGTTAATCGATCGCATAAAATGAATAATTGCGGCAGAATATCTTCTTGCTCTGCCTCTGAGTCTTCTTGGTACACTCCTCATGAAGCTTACCTTCTGTCCTTCTCCTTGACTCTAAAATATCCTTTCTTTTTTACAATTTGCAGGATTCTCTTCTCCTGCACAAAAGATGAAAGCTCCATAACTCTCCTGCTTACCTTAGCAGACCGCTTCAGCCAGGCACCCCAGATTGACAAACAATCCAAGAAGAATGCAGATGCACTGCCCAATTTGGCAATACTTTATCATTTTTCTTTTAAGAATAATTTTTTAGAACTGTTTGGATTCAGTTCACACCTCCATAATTTGTATCTTTCAAACCTAGATGGCTGAACATTTAGACATATAATAGTAACTTGGGTCTCGGGGGCTGAAAGACCACTTGCAAAGCATTTTACTGGAACTGTGTCATGCTCAATCCTTCATTTCCTTCCACAACAGATTGATGATGATGTGCCCAGATGAATATTGTTGCTGTGTAGTAGTTGATTTTTTACACCTTTCCCCAAATCCCCTTTCCCGTCCATTCATCAAACCCCTAAACCTCTTCCCCCGGGCGGTATGATTTATTGAGGTGTGACTGAATTTACACCATAAATGGATCATACACTTGGTGGGGTGGCTATGGTTAAAGTGACACCAACTCACTGTGGGATCTTCTATTACCTGAGCAATAGCCCACACTGGCCCCATTTACCCACCCATGCATAAAAGTGAGCCATATTTTAGATATAGAAGAACATCATTTGTCAGCATTATTATTCAGGACTTCAAGTAAGGTTATCGGGGCACTGAGGGTGCCATGTCTCAGTTAGAAAGCCAGGTCTTGAGCTTCTTTCTGAAGTCTACCAGGGATGATGATGTTCAAGTCAAATCAGGTCATCCCAGATCTTGGCCGATATGTAGGAGAAGGAATGGCCCCCGCTGCGGCTGTGTCAAATGGGGGGGGGTTGCGAGGGCACGTGAGGTAGAGCACAAGTGTCTAGCAGGCATATGGAAGTTCAATTGGCGGTTGATGTATGATGGTCCTTGGTCATGAAGAGCTTTGTAGGCAAGTGTGAGGATCTTGTACTGGCATCTCTTCTGGATGGGAAGCCAGTGGAGGTTTTCTGAGGTGTGTGGCAATGTGGGTTAATTTCAAGAGGTCCAGGATGAGTCTGGCTTCTGTGTCCTGTATGACCTGGAGTCCTCTGAGGAAATGGGAGGCAATCCTAGGGTATAGAGCGTTGCCGTAGTCAAGGTGGCTGGTGATGAGGGCCTCAGTGATGGTCTTTCTGATGTTGATAGGGATCCATCTAAAGATTCTGCAAATCAGGTGAAGGGTGTGAAAGCAAGAGGAGGTGAAAGCATGGGTTTGTTGTTTCATGGTTAATTGGCTGTCGGTGATGATGCTGAGGTTGCAGGCTTGGTAGGTTGGTGTGGGAGCAGGTCTGAGTTCTGTTGGCCGCCAGCTGTGGTCCCATGAGAAGGTGTTCTTCCCTAAGATCAGTACTTCTGTTTTGTTGGAGTTGAATTTGAGGCAATTGTCCCTCATCCATTTGTCTACGTTGGACATGTTGTTTTCAGAAGTTGCTTTTGGCATTAGAGGGGTCCTCGGAGAGCGAAAGGATTAGTTGAGTGTTGTCTGCGTAGGAGATTATGTTGAGTCTGTGGGATCTGACAACATCTGTGAGGGGTTTCATGTATATGTTTAACAGGGTGGGGCTGATCGATGGTCCTTGTGGTATGCCGCATGTGATGTCCATGGGTGTGGAGGTGAAGAGAGGCAGTAGGATGCTCTGTGTGTGTCCTCTAAGGAAGGAGGTGTTCCACTTGAGGTGTTTTTCTGTATGCCGATGTTGTAGAGTCTGTCGATGAGGGTGTGGTGGAAGACAGTATTGAATGCAGCAGAGAGGTTGAGGCAGATCAGGGCCATTGTTTCTTTGTGGTTGAGAAGAGTTCTGATGTCGTCAATGGCAGCGATCAGCATAGTCTCAGTGCTGTGGTTGGCACGGAATCCATGACTTTCTCCAGTACTTTGGTCCGGTAGGGGAGCAGCGACATTGGTTGATAGTTTTTGCAGTCACTGGGGTCAGCCAAATGTTTCTTTAGGAGGGGTCTGACCTCTGTGTGTTTCCATTCTTTTGGGAAGGTTGCTATGTAGATGGAGGTGATGAGGATGCTGATGAGCTCCAAGCTGATTTGGGTTGGTTCCAAGGTTCAATAAATGGTGGGGACAAGGGTCGGTGGACGGCCCGGAGTAGATGAATGACATAATGGCTGTGGCGGTCTGGGTGGTAAGTGAAAACCAGATGGTGATCGTTTGGCTAGTGTTCGCTGGTGGGTGTGGTTGTTGAGTCTTGGAGAGGTGGGTTGGGGTTGAAAGTGAAAACCAGATGGTGATCGTTTGGCTAGTGTTCGCTGGTGGGTGTGGTTGTTGAGTCTTGGAGAGGTGGGTTGGGGTTGAAGTTGTTGAAGATGGTGGCAATTTTCCTGTGGAAGTAATCCGAGAGGGTGTCACAGAGTTCTGGGAGGAGTGGGTGGTGTTCTCTGTGACTGTCGGGTTGGAGAATTCCTTGACTCTTTTGAAGAACTCCTTCATGTGATTGGCTGCGGTATTGATGGGGGCCATGAGGGCTGCCCTGTTGGCTTCCTTGAGGCACAGGTGAAAGTTGCTCAGGGCTGCTTCATGTGTGGCTCTGTTCAAGGGGTTCTTCGAGTTGGTAGCAGTTGCGATTGGTGGTTCTAAGCTCTGGGGTGTACCGGGTGGCTTTTTTAGATGTTTTGCGGTGTTTTGCAGGTTTCAGCAGGGTGACTCTGTCTGCGCATCTGGTGATCCAGGTGTAGTGCTAGATGGCGTGGTCAAGGTCTGCAAATGTTTTGTATTGTATGGTGCTGAGGGCCTGTGTCCACTGAGTCTTGATTACCTTGCCCCAGCTGTGGTGAGAGGGATGGTGGTGCTTGGCGGTGGTGTGCTGGGGGTTGGAGATGATGAAGTAAACAATGGTGTGGTCAGTCCAGGTGTGTTCTGTGATGTGGGTGAATTTGATGGTGTTGAGTGTGTGACCGGCCTTGAGTACGGGTTTGGTGACTAGTTGGGTGAGGCCTATGTTTTTCAGGTTCTCCAGGAGCGTGATGTTGTTGGCATAGTTGGGGTCGTCAGCATGGAAGTTGAAGTCACTGAGTAGGATGTAGTGGTTGGAGTCAATGGGTAGCGGGCAATGAGGTTGGAGATGGCATTGCAGAAAGCTGATCAGAGTCCTGGGGATCTGTAGATGAGGGTGCCTCTTATGGTGGTCTTAGCGTTTATCTGTAGATGGAAGTTGAGGTGTTCCATGAGAAGCGTTGGTTCGTCGTTGGTGACGGTAGATCGAATGGTTTCTTTGAAGATGATGGGGATTTTCCTGCTGTGTTTGTTGGCTCGGTCTTGGTGTATCATCTTGTAGCCATCGGGAGTAGCAGTGATGATGTCAAGGTTCAAGGAGGGGTTAAATCACTTTTTTGTGATAAAGGTGACGTTGGGGGCGAAGGTGGTAATGGTGTCCCAGATTTCTGTGGCGTGTTTGTAGAGGGATCAGGCGTTGAACAGGATGCATTGGATTGGTTCTGGGCTGCTGTTAGTCTTCTGAGCAGGAGGGGTGCAGGGTTCAGTGCGGGCAGGCAGGCCTGTGTCACAGGAGTAGCAACAGTGGCAACAGGTGAAGGTTCCTTTAGTTGACCACGGAGGTGACGTGAAACAGCTGCTGTTGCGGAGTCTATGGCCAGGAGCTACTTGGTAGTGTAGTGGTGGATGTAGAGAGGACCAGGGGTCCTGGCGCTGGGCACAGACGGGCCTGGACAGGTACAGTCGGGCTTGGATTTGGTGCATCAGCAGCAAACCCACTGCGCCCAGCCACAGTGCGTTGCGCAGCAGCCTCCATATGTAGTCCTGGGAGTTGTAAGGGGCCGGCAGGGAGGCTAGAGGGCAAGAGCAGCAGAGGGGGCAGGAATCTGCAATCAGACAAGCAGCTCAGTCGGCTCTAACTCGATTACCTGAGGGAAAGGAAAAATGAGAGGCAAAAATGCAGGCAAACAAGAAAACAGGCATAAACAAAAGAGGAAACAGGTAAATACAAAGCCAAGTACACAAATACACAGAAATCAAAAAGCACTACAATGGACAAATCCCCGAGGGAGAACAAAATGTATGTGAAGGCAAGGTCCCCAACAAAAGGCTTGAACCCACAGGCCTTGTGTTGCATAAACACTTAACCTTTACCACCATTAAGAATCACACCTTAGGAAATCCTGCAGTAACTAAGATTTTGTAAGATTGGGAGAGGTAGCAGTTATCGCTTTATCTATTTAGGTAAGAGAACTATGGAGTGAAGTGAAATAGTTTAGTAAGTAAGTAACTTCTACTGTAGATAAGTAATTGTTTATCTAGGTTGTTGTTAGCAATATAAGTTGTGGCAGCATATCCCACTAATGGACAAGCTACTTACAGAGGGTAGTGAGACAATGGTATATAACTAGCAATAACTAACCGGTATACACTTTGATAAGTGGATTAAAAAACAGACTACATAAAAAGGCAGCAGGGCAAACTAAAAGTAAAGCGCAATAAAACCTATGTCAGGCATAAAGTATGATAACATTCTTTTTCCCTAGATAATTGCAGGTATATTATAGCTAGGTTCTGATTTTACACACACAAAATCAAAGAAATTTGTTATAGTTATTCTTATCTCAAGGAACTATAACTCATATTCTAAGGTAACCATAACTCACACCTTTGCCATGCACTGTTAATTACACCACATATTAAATCAGTCATTATATATTCTATATTCATTGATAATATCAACATATTTGCAATAGAAATATTGATGAAAAAACTGTGCATGGTGGGTGTGTCAGTTATAGTTACCATTGGGTTTGAATTATAGTTTCTTGAGGTGAGTATAAATATAACTGGTGAATTTATATGGTTTTGTGCATGCAAAATCTCAACCTAACTATAATATCCCTGTAACCTTTGGGTTTTTCAGTGACTATTAACAATAGATAGATAGATAGATAGATAGATAGATAGATAGATAGATAGATAGATAGATAGATAGATAGATAGATAGATAGATAGATAGAGAATTATATATATGTATATATATATATATCTCTCTCTCTCTGTATATATATATATATATATATATATATATATATATTTTTTTTTAATGAATTTCTTTTTTTTACACAATGTGTCCCCAGACATAGAGACAACCGTCACCAGGTACTTCAATTATTGTGGCACAAACTGGTAATACTTAGGCTTTGTTTCCTCTTGCCTCACACATTTCGGACTGCCAAAGTCCTTGATCACAGGCTGGAAATGCAGAAACACATTCACACGTTAGACTCAACTTATTCATTCTTCAATTGTCTTTATTGTCCCCTGGTGCCCTTATTCAAGTAAAACAAAGCATTCTAGAATCCTAAGTATTGCCGGTTTGTGCCACAATAATTGAAGTACCTGGTGACGAGTGCGTCTATGTCTGGGGACACATGTGGAAAAAAACCAAAACTATATATATAAAACTAGCTGGCTGTCCCCCAAAAAAGGTTTTTTCAAATGCAGCACTTGCCGTGCACTTGCATTTGCAGTGCTTGCAAGTTTGTAGTAAACACTACCTCCTACCTACGGCCTTCAACGAGAAACCCATTCATTTGAAAGGGCACTATACAAGCAGAATGGACCATGCTGTCTACGTTCTACAATGCGGCTGTGGGCTTAAGTACGTAGGCAGCACTAAGCTACAGGTTCATGTACGTATATTATAGCATTTACATGCAATCGTTAACTCCGACCCAGCATATCCAGTGGCACGACACTTTAAACTGGAACATAATAACAATCTCAATAGTTTCCAGTACTTTGTGATCAACACTGTCCCTATTAATAAGAGAGGGGGGAACCGTGAGAAAATATTAAGGCAACTTGAATCAAGTTACATAGTCGAGCTCGACCCCAAATACCCTCGGGGTCTGAATTTAGGGGCGGATTTACACAACTACCTGTAAGCTACTTTATTCAGTAGGCTGCCTGTTTCCAACATAGGCCCGGCACTCAATGGCACAAACACGTACGAGCGTCGACAATAAGCGGTTTGCCTTCCACAAATATGTCAGGTAATACACTGTAGTCTCACAATAAGTATTTATCAGCAAACTGAATCTGCATTTTTTATGACATGACGTGTTGTTTTTAATTTTGCACGCTTGACTATTTTTACCACTGAGTTGCACTAAATATTTGCACATTGGTACCGCACATTACTATGGATATCTGTTCAATATCCAAATAATACCGGCACATGACTATAACGCAATTTACATTGCAGTATTTGCACAGGTCTATTTTTGTGATTTTAGTATTACGAAATAATACAGGGATTTTTTGTAAAAATGTAGAATTCAATATGGCATTTTTTAATGTTTCTGATGGTTTTAAAAAATGTTTTTTCTACTATTTTTAGCACATGAATTAAATGCATTTGTGCGTTGTTACATATTTTCTATTTTATACTATCTATATGTGGATTTATATTTCCTCATACATTAATTATTAAATATTAAATAGCCGCCATAGAATACGGAACAATAACGTGCCATTAAACAGTTATTCCCTTGAAATGTTTCAGTCACACAAACATGATAGTATGTTGTTTATGTCTATAGTGCGGGAGGCCAGAGATCATGTGATCAACTGGCAACCAATAAATGTTTCATTTTCACGTAACGCAGACATGTGACCAAGGCCACTGCGTTGGCCGAAACGCGTCTGTCTGACTTGTACCTAACCGAAAATAAAGCGCTTCACTGGCACTAAGCTTATCGAGTTGTCCGTATCGCTCTGTGTGTGCATGACTGCACGCTGGAGTAGTAATTGGAAATATATATATATATAAATATATATATATATATATATATATATATATATATATATATATATATATATATATATATATATATATATATATATATATATATCATACTCCTCCAAACAAACGCGGTCAGAAGGAAGAGCCACAACCGACTGGTGTTACGTGGACAGCGCTTGAACCGCCAGCGCTGAATTCAATGACCAAACAGTCCTGCTCCCAAAGAAGAAGGCACGTACACGAAAGCTGCTGGAATAAGGCACTTTTATTTTCCTGGGTCCCCCTCGACCCCGAGCTCAAGGAGACGCATTTCGGCTTCGCGGAAGCCTTTGTCAATGACAAAGGCAATGACAAAGGCTTCTGCGAAGCCGAAACGCATCTCCTTGAGCTCGGGGTCGAGGGAGACCCAGGAAAATAAAACTGCCTTATTCCAGCAGCTTTCGTGTACGTGCCTTCTTCTTTGGGAGCAGGACTGTTTGGTCATCTATATATATATATATATATTCGGGGTGATGCATCAAGTGGGGGCTGAGAAGAAAAGGGGGTCCCAAAACGCGTTTTCCCCAAGTTATGTCTATGGGAATTTTTCACTTTTTGAAGAAGACTACAGCCCAATTCGTTGAATGGAATTACACCAAATTTGGCAGAAATCTGTTCAGTAGTTTTAGAGATATTTAGGTTAAAAAAATATAGATGTCCGGTAGCTCAAAACCCCACAGAAATGCTACTGAAATTTGATTGGCTGCCAACACATCAACCAGGAAGTGTTGGCAGCCATCTTGGGACTTGGTTAAACCAAGTCCTACAAAAAATATTTTTTTTTAAAAGGGGCATGGTAGACACACCTTGACACCCGATGCCCCAAAAATGCTTTTTTTGTACATTTTTTTACAGGATCCATTCAATATACACCCCCTAGTGGGCCAGGTCCCGGGGCATCTTTTTTTATAATGGAGGGGGGTGCACAGGCCCCCCCTCCTGGGCTCAATATTACACCTGGGACCACCTCCTCCATAGTGCTTCTTTGAGAAAAAACTATAGTGATGGTCTGTATGGCCTCCCCCGCTGCCACAGGGACTGCGACCTCCACAGGGCTTTCAACTTTCCATCATGCGGCGGGGCCGTGCAGACCACCCAAGCCCCGGTGACCACCACTTCCCCAGGGATTCATCTATAAACAGAGCGGGGTGGCCGTGAGGACCCCCTGTAGCCCCAGAGGCTGTAACCTCCCCGGGGCTTTCAATTTACATAATGCGGGGCACGCAGACCTCCCCACAGCCCCTGAAGACCACCATGTCCCTGGGGTACATTAGAACAAAGGAAGGAGGCCACACCGCCTCCCTCCAGGAGCCAATAATGTCCCTGGGAACCACCACCCCCCAGGACTGGCTCCTACAATGTCACCCACACCTCTGCTCCATTTCGTGCAAGCAAGCAGTATTTCTTGCACAAAGCATAGCAGAATTGCGTTTGGACAGAGTGAGCTGCATGTTAGTAGCTCCCTCTGTCCAAAAGCAATGCCGGCTCCCGCAGGACTAAGGGAGCCTGCAGGGACCGCAGGGCCTTCAGGGCCTTTAGGCTCCCCTTGCGGTCCCCAATTTGAGCAACTGGGTCCCTTGGGCACCCAGTATTGTGGCCAGGACCCGTGGGATAGGGTCCCCGGGGCCAAAATTGATGTCCTTTGAAATTGATGAAATTGAATTGTATCTTTTGAATGGCACATTGAAAATTCAAATGGTTGTATAAAATGTTCCAAATAAGGCAAAGTGTTTAAGTAGGGTACGGTAACTAAATGCATTGTTCCTTGTCTGCTGAAATAAATAGCAGCCTCAGAAATTGGTGGCCAGGTTACCCTTTATTCCTCAAGCTTTCTAAAAGTGGCATTTCTGAAATGGTAATTTTAAATCCAACTTTACCAGTAAAGAGGATGTATCATTACCATTCTAAAGATATAAAACAGGAAAGAGCTACTCCTTTCTGATCAGGAATTACAGCTTAAAGATACTTGAAGGAATTCCCAATGTTAGCCTATGAGAGTAGTAGGCCTTACGGCAGTAAAAAAACAAATGTAGCTGTTTGTTACTACAAGGACATTTGAATACAAAACTACATGTACTACCATTCACTTACATAGCACCTTGCCCTATGGGATACCTAGGGCCTACCTTGGGGTGACTTATGTATAATAAAAGGGGAGTTTAAGAATTGGCAAATAGTTTTAAATGCCAAGTCGAATTGGCAGTAAACTGCACACACAGGCCCTGCAAAGGAAATCCAGAGACATTGTTAAGGGGCTACTTACGAGGGTGGTACAATCAGTGCTGCAGGCCCACTAGTAGCATTTAATTTACAAGCCCTGGGCAAATGCAGTGCCCTTTACTAGAGACTTATAAGTAAATTAAATATGCCAATTGGGTATGAACCAATGCTATCATGTTTGAGGGAGAGAGCACAAGCACTGTTTAGCAGTGGTAAAGTGCGCAGAGTCCTAAAACGAGCAAAAATGTGTACAGAAAACAGTAGGGAGGGAGGCAGGCAAAAAGCTGGGGGAAGACCACCCTTAGACTGTCAGGTCTAACATCAGGGAAACAAAATTTTAACTTCATTACATGTGCCAAAGTAGTAGCTGCACGCACTGATGAACACATACATTTCCACCAGCTCATTTGTTGAGAGATGTGGTTTTATACTTTGTGCCAGATTAAAACTAGCACTTTATAGAAGTGAATTGGTTTCTAGAATGCCATGTTGAGTCTAAGCTACACAGATTGATCTGTCTGTAGGCAGACCCATTGTTATCAATATAACATGTATTTAAAATGGCTTCGGTCAGAGACCCTATTTCTGTTCTGTGCATGGTGCTGGTCCTGTTTTTTCGATCTGCCTTTAATCTTTTCAATCCTCCCCCATCTAACTCATCCACCCCTAATTTTCATTTATTGTACCAGTGTGTGTCTTTGTGTATTTTACGTTTTTGTAATTTTTTGTGTTTTTTCGTGACTTTGTTTTTGTGATTTTTTTTTTAGTTATATATAGCAAGAACTAGACCCAAGACATCGGGTATCGGAGCACTTTACATGTGCACCAATTTCATTTAAGATGGACACATTCATTTTTTTTAGGCACATGGAGATTAAGTGATTTGCCCAGAATCACAGGATGTTGAGCATCGTTACCGAGACTCAAACCTAGTTACCCAGCTTCGAGGTCGACCGCTCTAGCCGTAAGGCTGAATCCTCTCCCTATCCCATCTGTTTTAAAGATTTCCCTTTACCTCCTTTCTTCCTTCCTTTCCCTGTTTCTTTTATTTTCCCCCCAAACTAATGCCATGGCAGAGCAGGGGAGGAGCGCAGCCAGCCCCGTATGACTAGCTGCACACCAAGTGGTCATGGGCGCTTCCAAGGGATGCAGCCCTTCACAATTTTTTGTGGGGCAGAAGTGTCTGCTATAGTTTTTTGTGCGCAGTGCCACCTCCCCTGCATGCTGGCAACAGGCAGAAGGTCTGGTAGTGGTTACCCCCTGCGGGAGCATCAGCTGCGTTGGAGGATGGTGCGCCGGTGTATTCCCCACACCACCCATGTCCAGCACACCCAACAGCAGCTGAAGCACCGCTGGTTGGGCATCATCGACCACAAGCAGGACCTGCTAGGTGTGGAGATTGTGGGGCTTGGTGAGTAATTATTTGTTGTGTTTGTGTTCTACAATGCTAACATTTTTTTTCCAAATAGCATGCTGCTCACACTCAGAGGTAAGTTAAGTTTACATTAGGAATATTATGTGATCTTTTTGAGCTAGCCGTGTGCTCAGCGCTACCTAATTGTGCTCATCAGCGCTCACTTTGGCTGATTATTTAACAAGCCATTGCAGACTTTTCTGTCCTCCTGTCACCAAGATAGTGAATTAGTGATATTAGTGAGTTAACATTCTCTGTGACTTTCTTTATGTAGCTCATATAGTCAGAAGTATCTCACAGTGATGCATAGTTTATATCTATGCATTCCAAAAAAGGGAGACTGAGTTGGCTTGACTACCCGACTTTTCTAACATTGTCAACATTGTCAACCAGCAAAATTCTCAAAGTGATATTTTTGATGGAAGATACTCCTAACCAAACTGTACTAATGTATTGCAGTTGTATTTCTTGATTAAAAAAAGTAAGGGGAGGCATATCTGGCATCTAGAAAATGTGTAATGTTTTATTACTACAATGGTGTCCTGATTTGTCAACCTTCCCACTTTAGCACTTGCAGTGGTGGTCGAGTTCTTTTGGCCTTTTCTATCTGCTCAGCTCAGCAAAAGCCCATATAATGAACGCTAAAAATTATGGGCTGATAGAAATGGGAAAGAACAGAAGGTTAAAAGAAAAGATGGTTGAAATGGTATATGAGTGGAAGGATGTCTGAGTGAGTGAAAGGATGCATGGGTGGGTAATAGGTAAAGGATGTATGGGTGCATGTATGCTTGAAAGGGTGGATACTGAATGGATGAATATATGGATTAGAAATTTCGGTGAAAGACTGGATGAGAGAAAGTAAAGCTTAAATCACGGTGGCTATTAATGGGTGAATATAGATGAATGAAAGGATGAATGAATATTTGCTTGGATAAAGAAATAAGGGAGCTCTTCTGGGGAGGGGCATGCTCACCTACTTTGCTTATCAAAGCTATGGTTCAAAGTGGGGGGTATTTTAATTTTTTACCTACTCCCTTGACTCACTGTATTTGTTAGGTGAGGCAGATATGTATCCCACCCATCATCATTCATCACCTCCCTCCCTGCCCATGGCATTTTGCCACCCATGACCTGAATGTAGTATCTTGACTGCAGTGTTGGCTGAGCAATGTGCGTCTGCTTCAGTTAATGCACCATTTCCAAAGTTTTTAATGCATTGCAAACCGAACACAACGTGTGTTTCCTTTCGCTCACTCAGTCATCTCTTAGTACTTCACTCCATTTTTTTCCCAAAGTTTTGTCACAGCCTACCAAAAATTTGAAAAATCCATGCTTGGCATGTGCCACATTTTTGTGGCTGGATGTAGTGATTCATAAATGTATTTCATGGTTTCCATAACAGATTTGCGCCTGGTCAAATTGTTCCTTTTTGCGTTTTCATCAACTACAGTGACTGAATAAGTTAAAGCTCAGGGACATGATGATGATCAGTGACACCCCACTATTCTATAGCAAAAGCTCTACCTACCCAGCATAACAGCATAATCCCTCTAATTTACCCTGCGGTAGAGTATGTTAGGTTTCCTTTACTCACTGCCAAGTGAATTAATTTTTGGGAAATAGTTTGTGGTAGAGTGCAAGGCCAGAGAGTAAAGTGGGACTAAGTGCCTGATTGCAAATATGGCGGATAGGATACTCTGTGTTGAATGTGCCAAATACAATCTATATATCCAGTTCCTTACCCTGTAGTGCAGTGCATCGTTTTTCACACCATCTACTTATGGCAGACAGGGTATCCGAATTTTATACGTGACGTGAGAAATGTAGTATCCTATTTAATATTCATCTGCCTCTTTGGAATCAGGGTTGAATTTGAAAGGCATTTGGAGAAGAGCAGGGCAATTGGAATTAAAGTAAGATAACTGTCCATTACAGCTGCCCCAGCTACAGACTGCACAGAGTAGCAAAGTGCCTGACGCGCTGGCTAGCATGCCTTCATTAGTTTAGCACAACAATTTACTCCATAGTGCATAATGCCTTACTCATTAACGAGAGGTCATTTATTTCTATTTTTCCTCACAAAGTGCCTGTTTCGTTTTTCACTAGGAAAGCCTTTAAAAGAAAAAAAGAAAATCACTCAGTTTTAATCTGGTGTTATTTTGACCTAATTCTTTTCAGCCAGACAGTCAGTGCTTTTTCATGTGAGGAATGTGTTGGTAAAAAAAATGGCCCTGTGACTTTCCTAATCATCGCAAATTCCAATGGCCTTCGGGATGGACCAGCAATGTACTGCTACTGTGCCACTATTTAATGTTAAACAAGTGTTTGCACAGAGCATTGTTTACAATTTGTCTTTTTTTGTTTTTTTCTTGATATTGCTACTCCTGCTGGTACACTACACCACAAAAACACAGCAGAAGATAGTGGCCTGGCTGCAGCGGCAAAGGCTGGAGACTATCCAGGCATAATATCGCCAGCTGGTGGCACTGGATTAGGAGGAAGCAGAGGCATCTGCTTCTGCCCTGGGCCCCAGCCAGCTGCAGCCTCCAGCCTCCTGGTCAATACATCACTGCCAGCCCCGCCGCCAGCTGTCAGGACCCTTAACCATCACTGCTGCCACCCTGCCCGCTCAGACCACCAATTCGAGCGTTGCCTCCTGCAGTGGATGGAACAATTTGAAAATAGGATGGCCCAGTTGGAGCAAAGCCTTGATCGACTCCGGACCCACAGAGATGATGCCCTCTTTTAGCCCTTTTTCAATGTTGTCATTTGGTTGGAGGGACTTTTGTTGTCGGTGGAGAGGGTGGGAATTGGAAAGGGAGTTGGGATCAGGAGTTTTGACTTTTTGGACACTTTTCTTTGGACATTGGTTGTGGATAGGATGATTTGTTTTAGTAGAGGGATGGGCCTGCTGTGAATGGAGAGGGAGGGGCTTTTTTTGTTCAAAAGTATTTCTCTGCTTCTTTTCAATTCAATTTCCTATCGATATACTGTCTGTAACCTTTAGGTATTTCTAAGGTTTTTTAAGGTTAAATATTATTAAATTACCTTACGTTAATCAAACCCTTCCCAGGCCGGCCAACCCCCCCGTATACTTCCAACCCCGGGCCACGCAGAGACTTTGGCATCGCAGAAGTAAGGGGCATATTATCAAGCCAGGCGATACAATTATCGCCTGTTAGACGGACCGGGAGGGTCGGCCGAGGACAAGGGGAGAGGTCTCCGGGGAGAGCCGTCTCCAGCGATCGTACAGACAAATAACTTCCCCCCCACAGACAGATACCACACAAGGAGATGAGTTAGCGTTCTTTATAAGCACTTCTTAAGGTACGATAACAAGGTACAAGGAGGTCTGGACTCAGGGGTCCCCTCGATTCAAGTCTCTCAAGAGGGGAAAAGGGGGTAGCGGGACAGTCTGGTTACCAGTCTGGTAGTTGAGATGGTATGGTGGGTAGCTCACAATCCTCGAGCTTGGTGGTCTAGCTGGTACGGGCCGCGGCAGCGCCAGCAGGTCCCGGTGAAGATGGTCGATACACGGTCCGCGGCAGCGCCAGCAGGTCCCAGTGAAGATGGTCGTTACAACGGGCCGCGGCAGCGCCAGCAGGTCCCGACGAGGATGGATGTTGCAGAAGGCCGCGGCAGCGCCAGCAGGCAGGACGATAGTTCACAAGATAGGGCTACGGCAGCGCCAGTAGTCCGTCAAGGCTGAGTTCTCTCGGTGTCTCTCGACTCCAGGATACAACTGCCTTCCTGCTCCGGAGCTGCCCCAGTTATAGGGCAGGTGCCCTTTGATGTCCGGACCCTCGCACTTGGAGGTCGGAGGGTCCGGGATGAAGGTGTCCAGACACCCAGCGGGAGGGTGGAGCCGGTGCCTGGGGGAGCTGGAGGCAATCGTCACCTGGCGGGGGAGAGTCCTTGGCGCTTCGTTCTCCCATTGACCTGCCAAGTGGTCCGCTCACCTCCTGGGTGGATGGTGGTGCCGGGATGTCGGGGCCGGCCAGGCCCAGGGTTAGGGTCGGGGGGAGGCCACGCGGCCTCGCGGCGCAGGGCCCAAGATGGCGGCTTGACCCGGCTGAGGGAGCCGGTGGTGGCTTGGGCCCGTGATACATGGAGGTCCGAGGGCAGGAGTTCCGTCGGGAGACGGGGTGCGGGTGATTCTCGTGGGTCACGCCTGGCGGGCCGGGGCTTGGGCCCTGTCATGCGGGGAGGGAGCAAGCCCTTCGTGTGGCCTGTCCAACATGCGTCCCCCCCAGCTGAAGGCGGGGAGAGTCACCCATCTTCTTGGGGACTCTCCTCGTCGAGGCAGAAGAAGCGTGACAGGCCATCTGCGTTGGCGTGGTCTTGGCCCGGTCGGTGCTCCACGGTGAAGTCCATTCCCTGCAGGGAGATGGACCAGCGCAATAGTTTTGGGTTCTCCCCCCGCATCTGCATCAGCCACTGCAGAGGTCTATGGTCGGTTTGTACCCGGAAGTGGGTACCGAAGAGATAGGGCCGGAGCTTCTTGAGGGCCCACACCACTGCGAAGGCCTCCCTCTCGATTGTGCTCCAGCGCTGTTCTCGGGCCAGGAGACGTCGGCTGATGAAGGCCACTGGCTGGTCGTGACCCTCGGGGTTCACTTGGGAAAGAACCGCCCCGATGCCGTGGTCGGAGGCGTCTGTCTGTACCACGAATTCCCGACTGTAATCGGGGGCCTGGAGCACAGGGGCGGTGCACAGGGTGGCCTTCAGCCTTTCGAAGGCCGCTTGACAATCGGGGGTCCAGTTAATCCGCTTCGGTTGGTTCTTGGACGTGAGACCCGTGAGGGGCCCCACAATGCTGCCGTAGTCCCTCACGAACCGCCGGTAGTAGCCGGTGAGCCCCAAGAAGGCTCGGACTTCGGTCTGGGTGACGGGGGGCTGCCAGGACTGGATGGCAGCAATTTTAAGTTGCAGTGGGGCCACCAGCCCGCTTCCCACCTGGTGCCCCAGGTAGGTCACAGACCCTTGGCCAATTTGGCATTTGCCGGCCTTAATCGTGAGGCCGGCCCGCTGGAGGGCCTGTAGGACCTCCTGGAGGTGGCGGAGGTGGTCGGACCAGTGGCGGCTGTATACAGCGATATCGTCCAGGTAGGCAGCGCTGAACTCTTCGAGCCCCGCCAAGACCTGGTTCACAAGACGTTGAAATGTAGCGGGGGCGTTCTTCATGCCGAAGGGCATGACCTTGAAGTGGTAGTGGCCATCGGGGGTAGAGAAGGCGGACCGTTCCTGAGCCCGGGGTGTGAGACCGATCTGCCAGTAGCCCGCTGTTAGGTCGAAGATACTGAGGTAGCGGGCGGCCCCCAGCCGGTCGATCAATTCATCCGCTCGGGGGATAGGATGAGCGTCGGTTCGGGTGACAGCGTTCAAGCCCCGGTAGTCGACGCAGAATCTCAGTTCAGGTGTGGTGCCGGGGGCAGCGGCTTTGGGGACCAGTACAACCGGGCTGGCCCAGGGACTGTCCGAGGGCTCGATGACCCCGATCGTGAGCATTTTGGCCACTTCCTCTTGTATGCAGGCCCGTACCCGATCTGGTACGCGGTAGGCCCGGTGTCGGATAGGGGGACTGTCCCCGGTGTCGACGTCGTGCAAGCACCAAGGGGTGACCCCGGGAGTGAGGGAAAACAGTGAAGCGAACCGCAGCAGGAGGTCCCGGCAGCCCTGGCGTTGCTCTGGGGTGAGGGCATCGGAGAGCCGGACCCCGTCCACGGAACCGTCGTTCTCCTGAGTCTTCAGGAGATCCGGGAGGGGTTCGGAGTCCTCCTCTGCCCCACTGTCCGTAGCCATCAGGAGGCTGAGTTCTGATCGCACAAAGTGTGGTTTGAGTCTGTTGGTGTGGAGGACCCGAAGGGGGTTCCGGGGGGTCCCCATGTCGATGAGGTAAGTGACGGGGCTTTTGCGCTCGACCACCTTGAAGGGCCCCGTCCACTTATCTTGCAAGGCACATGGTTCGGTGGGGGACATCACCCACACTTGTTGACCAGGTTCGAACTCGACGGAGGAGGCATTGTGATCATACCACCTCTTCATGTCTTCCTGGCTGGCCTCGAGGTTCGCCTTGGCCATCTCCCTGAAGCGCCGGGTCTGATTGCGTAGGGCCAGGAGGTACTTGAAGACGTCTGGAGGGGTCTTTAGGGGGGCCATCTCCCAACCTTCTTTGACTAGGCTGAGGGGCCCTCGCACAGGGTGCCCGTACAGGAGTTCGAAAGGGCTAAAGCCGAGGGACTTCTGGGGAACTTCTCGGTAGGCGAAGAGGAGGCACGGGAGTAGTACATCCCACTGGCGACGGAGGGGCTCTTCCAATCCCCCAATCATCCCCTTGAGAGTGCGGTTGAATCGCTCCACTAGTCCGTTCCCTTGGGGGTGATAGGGGGTCGTGAATCGGTAGGTGACCCCGCACTGTTGCCAGAGGGACTTCATGTATTTTGAGATGAAGTTCGTGCCTCGGTCGCTGACGACTTCTCGGGGGAAGCCCACCCGGGAGAAGATCCCCATTAGGGCCCGGCCAACCACCGGAGCTGTTACAGTTCGTAGAGGCACCGCCTCGGGGTAGCGGGTGGCGTGATCCACCAGTACCAGGATGAACCTATGTCCTTGTGCCGTGCGGGGGTCCAGGGGCCCCACAATGTCTATTCCTACCCTCTCGAACGGGGTGGTGACCACTGGGAAGGGCTGTAGAGGGGCTTTCAGCTTACGGCCACTCTTCCCGCTGGCCTGGCACGTGGGGCAGGACCGGCAGTGGTTCAGGACGTCGTTCCGCATCTTCGGCCAGAAAAAGTGGGTCACTAGGCGACTGTAAGTCTTGTCTTGGCCCAGGTGTCCAGCCAGAGGGACATCGTGGGCCAGGTTGAGCAGGAAGTCTCTGAAGCGGAGAGGTACCACCAGTACTCGACCGGCCCCTAGCTCTGCGATTCTCTGTTCGCTGTATAGCAGGTCGTTCTCCCAGTAGACCCAGTGAGTTCCGGTGGAGTCCCCTGCGCTCTGGGCGCTGGCTTGTTGGCGGAGTCCCTCGAGGGAGGGGCAGGTCTTTTGCTCCTGGCGGAACTGTTCTTGGGTGGGCCCCCCTTCTTGACGCCACTGAGCCAGGCCGGGGAAGTCCTGGGGTTGCGCGTCCCCTTCGGTCGTTGGTCCCGGGGGGTTGGCCTCGCCGTTGTCTTCTACTGGGGCGACCGGGGGCGGAGGTGCCGGCCATTCCGGTTCTTCTGGTCGGGGGACGGCACGGGTGGCCATGGACCGGGTGGTTACGCAGGCCCAGTCCGGGAGGCCCAGCATCCCCAGGTGCTCTCTTCTCTCGACGGTGGCCCACGGGGAACTCTCCAGGTCATTCCCCAGGAGGCAGTCCACGGGGGCATCATCCCGGACCGTCACTTTCAACAGGCCGGAGAGCCCTCCCCATTCGAAGGGGACGCAGGCCATTTGACACAGACTTTCGGAATTGTCGGCTGAGCGGACGGGGCAGAGAATGTTCGGCAGGATCTGCTCGGGTTTCACCAGGTGACAGCGGACGGCCGTCACACTGGCGCCTGTGTCACGTAAGGCCTCGGCCCGATGCCCATTAATGGTCACCCACTGACCGTATTTCCTGGTGTTGGCGGGTAGGGGAGCCCGCGGGACTATGTCTTTTCCCCCTAGGCACGCTAGAACCATGGCGGCCGGTTCCCACTCTTGCTGGGCCGGCTCATACTCTTCCTGTTCCTCTGATAGTCGTTCTTCCCCCAGGGCGGCGGCAGCTACCTGGCGGGGCTTGGGCGTTTGGTTCTGCGGGCAGCTCGGGTCATTGGCGTAATGGCCGACTCGCTGGCATCGGTGGCATGTGACATTGGCTCGGAACCCTGGACGCATTGGGGGGTTTCCCCGGCCGGCCGGGGGCGGGGTGCTGGCCACGGGTGTTGCCGGGAGGGTGTCTCTCCCTCGCCCCTGGCCTCCTCCTCCTCCCCGAGGACGGTGCTGGCCTTGGTTGCTTCGGTTCTGCTCGTGTGGTCCTCTCCGGCCCACTCGGGTGCTTTCCCATCGGTCAGCTTCAGCGGCGAGCTGCCGGGGGTCAGTCAATTTACTGTCGAGGAGGTGCTGCCTGAGCTCGACGAAACAGTTGTTCGACAGGTGTTCCCATACCATAAGGTTAAAGAGTTGTTCGTAGGTCGTTACATGGCTCCCCTTGATCCAACCCTCGAAGGCTCGGCTGAAATAGTTTACGTACTCCACCCAAGTTGTACCCGGGATCCGGGTGCAATCTCTGAACCTCTGGCGGTACATCTCGGGTGTGAGACCGTAGCGGGTGAGGAGGGCAGCCTTCATGTGGTCGTAGGACGTCATTTGGTGATCTGGGAGCTGCAACAGGGCATCGCGACCTTCGTTGACGAACCTCCCCCATAGTCCGGCTCCCCAATCACTCCGGTCGATCCGGTGGGAGGTCATGGCGATCTCGTAGGCTTTGAACCACTGCTGTATGTCGTCTTCTCGGACATACTCTCGGACAACATCCTTGGGGATGTGGACTTTTTTCTCGGTTGCCCCTGGGGTGTGCGGTCGCTCAGGCACCCCCGGTTCTTTATTCTGTTTCCGAAGTTCTATTTCCGCCAGTTTGCGCTCGTGTTCGAGTGTTATTCTTTTTTCCTCCAGCTCTCTCTGTCTCTGTTTTTCTTCTCGTTCCTCTCGGAGCCGCAGGTGCTCTAGGTTTAGTTTCTGCTCGGCCAACTTTAGTTCACCGTCCATCTTGAGTCGTGCCATTTCTAACTCGTGTAATCTGGTCCTTTCTCTTTCCTGGATCTCTTCCTGCGAGAGGCCCGTTCCCCGCTCCTCGGGAGCCGTGGCGTTCCCCTCTGGTGCGACACTGTTTTGGTCGGAGGATCCGGCGATCCCAGTTTCTGCCCACGACTCAAGGGCGCGCTTCAAATCATCTTTGGTACTCAGGCCGGTGGTAGCAATGCCTAGTTCCATGCAGAATTGTTTAAGTTCGCGGTGGCTATATTCTTCCAACTTATCCATTTGGAACTTTTCAGTGGAACCGCTATCTTTGGCTGACATCGTGGTTTTGTCGTGGGGTGAGCTACTCTCTGTACGATTACGCGTTGATTCGGATCGCGCCGCTGGCCACCAATGTTAGACGGACCGGGAGGGTCGGCCGAGGACAAGGGGAGAGGTCTCCGGGGAGAGCCGTCTCCAGCGATCGTACAGACAAATAACTTCCCCCCCACAGACAGATACCACACAAGGAGATGAGTTAGCGTTCTTTATAAGCACTTCTTAAGGTACGATAACAAGGTACAAGGAGGTCTGGACTCAGGGGTCCCCTCGATTCAAGTCTCTCAAGAGGGGAAAAGGGGGTAGCGGGACAGTCTGGTTACCAGTCTGGTAGTTGAGATGGTATGGTGGGTAGCTCACAATCCTCGAGCTTGGTGGTCTAGCTGGTACGGGCCGCGGCAGCGCCAGCAGGTCCCGGTGAAGATGGTCGATACACGGTCCGCGGCAGCGCCAGCAGGTCCCAGTGAAGATGGTCGTTACAACGGGCCGCGGCAGCGCCAGCAGGTCCCGACGAGGATGGATGTTGCAGAAGGCCGCGGCAGCGCCAGCAGGCAGGACGATAGTTCACAAGATAGGGCTACGGCAGCGCCAGTAGTCCGTCAAGGCTGAGTTCTCTCGGTGTCTCTCGACTCCAGGATACAACTGCCTTCCTGCTCCGGAGCTACCCCAGTTATAGGGCAGGTGCCCTTTGATGTCCGGACCCTCGCACTTGGAGGTCGGAGGGTCCGGGATGAAGGTGTCCAGACACCCAGCGGGAGGGTGGAGCCGGTGCCTGGGGGAGCTGGAGGCGATCGTCACCTGGCGGGGGAGAGTCCTTGGCGCTTCGTTCTCCCATTGACCTGCCAAGTGGTCCTCTCACCTCCTGGGTGGATGGTGGTGCCGGGATGTCGGGGCCGGCCAGGCCCAGGGTTAGGGTCGGGGGGAGGCCACGCGGCCTCGCGGCGCAGGGCCCAAGATGGCGGCTTGACCCGGCCGAGGGAGCCGGTGGTGGCTTGGGCCCGTGATACATGGAGGTCCGAGGGCAGGAGTTCCGTCGGGAGACGGGGTGCGGGTGATTCTCGTGGGTCACGCCTGGCGGGCCGGGGCTTGGGCCCTGTCATGCGGGGAGGGAGCAAGCCCTTCGTGTGGCCTGTCCAACATCGCCGCTTTAGCGGCAGAAAACTGCCGCTAAAACGGCGATAATGGGCTTGATAATATGCTCTATGGAATTCCAATTGAAGCCCATGTTAAATGTGAAGGACGTCTAACATGGCCTTCAATTGGAATCCCATAGAGCATATTATCAAGCCCATTATCGCCGTTTTAGCGGCAGTTTTCTGCCGCTAAAGCGGCGATAATTTTATCGCCTGGCTTGCTAATATGCCCCCTTGTTCCTTAACTCTGTATTATGATCATCTGCACTGACTTGCTATGCTATGAAATTTGCTTTTGCTGGTACAAGGTTATGAATGAGATTAATCAGTTCATCTTCTGAGCTGCCTGCCTGTACGATTGTTACTGAGAACTGCAGTCATGTCTGTGTCCTTACAGAGTTCTCTGTAGTTTTCAGCTGTGCTAGAGCACTAGTCTAGTTTTGGGTGGGAGGGTAGACTAAGCCTCTGTCATCATTGCAAGTGCTTAATTGAAAAGAAGTGAACTCAAACGTAGCAGGCACTGTGGCATGCCGGACCTTCAGTTACCTGATGCTATTGATGATCAATGAGTGACTGAGCAAACAAAATATTTTTTGGAAATAACGAGACAGGTACAACTGAACTCACAGGTAGCAGATGGCGCACCGGACCCTAGAGTGGACTCCACTCACTTATTAATTATTTTTATACTGTGAGCTGTGACTCTTTTTGAAATAATACAGCCTGCCTGGCGGTGACCGCTATGTGTGCCTCCTCTCATCATCTCCTGATATTTGCCCAGTCATGCCGGGATGACTGCAGCGGCCAAAGACTGCAAGTCAGCTGACTCTATGATAGCGAAAGTTGACATTGCTCCTACATGCAGGGAGCAGCTTAAAATTCTGCTCCCTGAGTGCAGGAGCAATCCTTTCAAGTGTTTTCCTGCCCACTTGACAGGAGCAGACTTACAGTTTGCTCCCATTTGGTGGGAGCTGTCAAAGCACCTGCCAAGCGAAGGCAACCTGGTATATACCAAGGGTGGACACTCTGGGAGATAGGAAGTCAACCCCGGAGGGTGGTTGTCCCCTGGGTCATTATTGGCTCCGGAAGGGGGGCCCCCCTCCTTTCAGTTTGCACAGGCTGGCCTGGGGGAGGTGGGGGTCCATGGGCCGAATATAGCCCCCTCCCCCCTTATTTGGCTTTGTTTTCCCGGGGAGCTGGTGGTCCCTGGGGCATTACAGGGCCTGGAAGGGGGATCAACCCGGTCCTCCCACAATTTAGTTGTAAAGCCCCAGGGAGGTGGTACTCCCCAGGGCTCTTCAGCCACAGGAGAGGTCTCCGCACTGCTCCCCCTTCAATTTTGGAATAATGCCCTGAGTAGGTGGTTGACCCCATGGCTCGAACAAGCACATGGAGGGGGGGTCTACGTGTCCCCCCTCCAATGTATAAATAATGCCCTGGCGAGGTGGTGGTTCCTGGGGCTCAGTATAGCCTTTGGAGTGGGGCTGAGTGCACCCCCTTCCAAGTTTTAATTACATGGCATGCCCCCAGGACCTGGATCAACCAGGGGCTAATCTTTAAACAAGCGCAGGAGACCACTATCTTTTTTTTTTGCTGGGATTTGCGGATCCTCATGATTATGCTGCAAAAATGAAAAAAAGATTGCTTTTTGGCCTTGGCAGGGACCCCAGCACCAGGCCTAGTGTGTCAGGGTATTTGTATCCTGCCCCCTTTCTTTATTTGTAACTTTATTTTTGGGAATCGGCTGAGTACGAGTCCTAAAATGGCTGTCAACACTTTCTGGTTGAAGTGTTGGCAGCCAAACAGATATCAGCATGGGGACTGTCGGTTCCGAGGGAGATCCACGTCCCTAGATATCTATATTTATTTTTCCTTTAATATCTCAAAAACCACTGAACCGATTTATACCAAATAACAAGAAGGGCTCTTTCTGGATCAAGAGCGTCATTTCTGCCAAATTTGGCGTAAGTCCGTCCAGCGACTCAGCTGTAGTTGTGTTTAACATCCCGATGGAAACTTTCATAGGGAATATGCATTTTGTAACCCCCCCCCCCCCTTTTTTCTCCAGCCCCACTTGACGAATCACCATGAAACTTTCAAGACAGCAGCTGAAGTGAATGGCAAACTAGTTTTGTAACTAATTTCATGTAGATTTGTCAAACGGCGCCAAAGTTATTAGCAAAACAATGTACGCTTTTCCTATGGAAACTAGGTCCTAACCATAACTACCTAATGGCGACTGCGAGTAGGTAATAAATAATTCATATATATATATATACAGACACACACACACACACACACACACACACACACACACACACACACACACACATATGCAGGCTTAAATTTGCCGAAAATAGGAAATAGAATTCAGAGTTGTTTTGAACAGGAGGCCCCCAAAATCTCCCTGGCCCGGGGCTCCAAAAATTCTTTAGGTGACACTGCCAAAAATAAGTGCAAGTGGGACCCACCTGCAATCACCGGCTCAAATTAAGCACTGGATTCATGTCATCATAACTAAATATAGATTGACAGCTGGTGGAGGGATCTAGGAGGCAAACACAGTTAAAGAGGTCTCTGAGGTTCAGAGATCGACAAGTTCAGGAAGGAAAAACTGACAGCCACCTCGCAAGGTGGTCAGTCTGTGAAGAATACCATCTAGGATTATATAACAGCTTTATCTCACTATCCATACTAAACAGTGACTAGAGAGGAATTATAAGATGTGTCTGTCATTTATGCAAAGACCTCGAATTAAGTAGCGGACTTCATCTACTGAGGGGCCGATTCCAATAGCCGGTCGGACAGCTTTCCGTAGCCTTACCGTGCGACCGACACGTACCCGGAGCCGGTCCGTCCTGTAGAGTAAGTACGATGCGCATAACTGCCAAAAACACGACCGACACGTAGGCTGTGAATCAAGCCCCATTCTCCGTCCGAGCCGTAACTCACAAAGAGGAGCCGTGTCGTCCGGAAGCAGTATCCATAGCAGTTTCCGGCATGACAAGTACGATGCGTACTTCCTACGCACCGGACAGGTCGTCACGTACGGCACGTCACAGCATCTGGAAAACAAGCATATCAGCTACGATTCGTGCCACAAATCAACACACGGCTACGAGACGGACCAGCTTGCAGCGGATACGAGACGGAGCTACAAGCAGCGTGTACGACACGAACACATCATGAATCCCATCGCGCAGGTCATACCAGTACTCTACATCTATGACCGGCTCAGGGACCGACGGCGCAGGTGCAGGCGGTAAGTCAGACACCTACCACATAAACGACACGTACCCGCAAAATGGCACACACACACAAGGGATCCATATCCTGGCCACTAACAACAGCCCACCATAGGGGTTGAATGGCCAGCACCACTAACACCCCCACCCATAGGGGGCCTGTTGCCCATCACTACTGCCACCCCTACCCATAGGGACTATGTTGCCCATCACCCCTGCCACCCCCACTCACAGGGGACCTGTTGCCCATCACCCCTGCCACCCCCACTCACAGGGGACCTGTTGCCCATCACCCCTGCCACCCCCACCCATAGGGACTATGTTGCCCATCACCCCTGCCACCCCCATTCACAGGGGACCTGTTGCTCATCACCCCTGCCACCCCCACTCCTAGTGCTTATGTTGCCTATCACCCCTGCCACCCACACTCACAGGGCTTATGTTGCCCATCACCCCTGCCACACCCACTCACAGGGCTTATGTTGCCCATCACCCCTGCCACCCCCACCCATAGGGACTATGTTGCCCATCACCCATGCCATCCCCACTGACAGGGGACCTGATGCACATCACCCCTGCCACCCCCACTCACACGGGACCTGTTGCTCATCACCCCTGCCACCCCCACCCATAGGGACTATATTGCCCATCACCCCTGCCACCCACACCCCTAGTGCTTATTTTGCCCATCACCCCTGCCACCCCCACTCACAGGGGTCCTGATGCACATCACCCCTGCCACCCCCACTCACAGGGGACCTGTTGCTCACCTCCCCTGCCACCCCCACCCATAGGGACTATGTTGCCCATCACCCCTGCCACCCACACCCCTAGTGCTTATGTTGCCCATTACCCCTGCCACCCCCACTCACAGGGCTTATGTTGCCCATCACCCCTGCCACACCCACTCACAGGGCTTATGTTGCTCATCACCCCTGCCACCCCCACCCATAGGGACTATGTTGCCCATCACCCCTGCCACCCCCACTCACAGGGGACCTGTTGCCCATCATCCCTGCCACCCCCACCCATAGGGACTATGTTGCCCATCACCCCTGCCACCCCCACTCACAGGGGACCTGTTGCCCATCACCCCTGCCACCCACACCCCTAGTGCTTATGTTGCCCATCACCCCTGCCACACCCACTCACAGGGCTTATGTTGCCCATCACCCCTGCCACCCCCACCCATAGGGACTATGTTGCCCATCACCCCTGCCACCCCCACTCACAGGGGACCTGTTGCCCATCACCCCTGCCACCCCACCCATAGGGACTATGTTGCCCATCACCCCTGTCACCCACACCCCTAGTGCTAATGTTGCCCATCACCCCTGCCACCCCCACCCATTGGGACTATGTTGCCCATCATCCCGGCCACCCACACCCCTAGTGCTTATGTTGCCCATCACCCCTGCCACCCCCACTCACAGGGCTTATGTTGCCCATCACCCCTGCCACACCCACTCACAGGGCTTATGTTGTAGGGGTGGGCGTAGTTCGCGAAGTAGCACTTCGCGAAGCTACGCAAAGTGAAGTTCGCACTACGCGAGCTACGCGTAGCACTTCGCGAACTGCGAAGTAACATGTTCGCACTGTGCAAGATGTTGTTTTCAATGATTGCACAGTGCGGACAAGCAACCGGCACTGTGCAATCATTGAAAATGGCATCTTGCACAGTGCGAGCTGTAGTTTTCTGCTGCTCGAGTAGATTTTTACTCGAGCTGCAGCTTTCTCAACGCGAACTGGTAGTTTCTCATCGCGAGCGGTCGCGAGCATACGCGACCCCTCGCAATGAGAAACCTGACCTTCTCGCGTTGGGAATCTCGCCGGGAGGTTTATTTTCCATGCTCGCGATCGCGAACAAGGAAAAAGTCTCGCCAGGATGTCATTTTGCTTGCTCGCGGTCGCCAACTTGACGTTGAGGACCGCGAGCAAGCAAAAAATGACCGCAGCACTACGCAACACTACGCTACGCGTGTTCGCACTGTGCTACGTGCAGTTCGCGTAGCGCGAAGTAGCGCGAACTTCGCAAACTACGCGAGCGTAGCGTAGTGCTTCGCCCAGGCCTATTATGTTGCCCATCACCCTTGCCACCCCCACCCATAGGGACTATGTTGCCCATCACCCCTGCCACCCCCACTCACAGGGGACCTGTTGCCCATCACCCCTGCCACCCCCACCCATAGTGACTATGTTGCCCACCACCCCTGCCACCCACACCCCTAGTGCTTATGTTGCCCATCACCCCTGCCACCCCCACTCACAGGGGACCTGTTGCCCATCAGCCCTGCCACCCACACCCATAGTATGGGTGATGTGCAACACATCCAGCATACGCAAACATCAGATATGTCTGCAAAATACATCCCCCATGACATCATGAAAACAGAGTGTAGTCTGTGACAAATGCCCGCAACAGTGATTATAGAGCTACGAGCATACAATGTAAGTAACAGCACATGTGTGACCAACACATGAGTGTGACATACACAAGGCAAGCATCACCATAGCACTGTGCCAATGAAAAAAGAACACCCCCTCACTGTGTAGAACAAAAGTTAAGTGTGGGCTTCCAAACTGCAGCAGATGTTGAGCATTGTGGTGATGGGGTCTAAACCCCCCCTCATCACAGTGACCTAAAGGTAAGTGTCATCATGGTCAAAGCTGCAAATAACAAACAGCATGAATGAACCCTGCTCCCAACACATTAAACACTTCTGGGGTGAAGTAGTGTTTGTGTACCATTCCCACAGAGATGTGGTGAGGCTAACAGTGCTGTGAAAACATAACACACTCTCGGCCATGTGCAGACAGGCACCACACATGGGGGCTGACAATGCATACAGTGTAGAATGACACAAGAGCAGAAGTGACCATCACAAAGCATACACACATCTCGAAAATAGACACACTAACCAAAACAACCTGTGTAGACTGTAGGTGTCAGCTCACAAACTCCCATTCCATGCCAGCAATGGCACCTAACAACCAGGATGAATGTGCACAATGATGTGATATGACTCACAGGGACAGAAGGCAAAATCACAGAAATGGCATCCAGACAATGGCCCACGACAGCAATACCAATGCACTGATGCAGATGCACAATCACAAACAGGCAACCCCACACTGCACATCTGACACATCATGTGTGTGTGTGTGTGTGTGTGTGTGTGTGTGTGTCTCAGTATCCCCAGGCAAATACACAACACATGAAGGGGGTTGAACCACAGTGACACAGATGTGGACACAGTGCCATACAAAAGTAAACCATGATTGGGACACCCTCAGTGGGCAATCAGGTGTTGGGAGATGAGAGGAAGCACAACAGACACATGTGACACAAGCTGGAATGAACACCAACTAACATAGCAAGAGACTGACACACAACACCACTACCCCCAGGGAACAGACAGTGGGGTGACACAAGCATGCATGACACCTCCACTGTGATGACAAAGGCAGATGTCGTACAAACTGGAAAACCCAGACGTGTCCTGTGCCACAAACGTACATCACACATACACAAACACAAATCACTCAGCATGGCCCCTCATCCATGGACAAACGGGAGCTAGGGGACCTTCCATGCAAACATTCACATCAGTCCACCATCAACACCACACACCTGAACTGCAACAATGTGTATCTGTGAAGTCCACATGGACAGGTGACATTGCACATGCACCCATGACAAACACAGGAATGTTGCCAGGAACTAAGGTGCACACACACATCACACAAGGACTGTTTACAACCCTGGGGAATGACAGACACACTGCACAGTATGCGGTACATGGCCATGACCTCAAAGGTCATGTAACCTTCAGAATCCCTGCCACAGTCCCAGGACTATGCAGATGCCAAGGAGGAACACAAGGCACCCATGCTGACACCTGCCAGCATCGCTGCCGTGAACCCAACAAGTGGGAGCAGTCACACACACATACAAATGTCTCAATCACTGACAACTACCACCTAGGGACAACTACATGATATTGCGAACAAACAAGTGCCTTGAGGAACCCTGACTGTGTCCCATCTGTGTCTGACAACATCATCAACACTCAGAACTGACAAATCACAATGATGATACAACAATTAACAGTAGTGTGTCATGCACCCACACATCTGGTAGCCCATTGGAAAAGTAGTGGGATGAACCCAGTACCACTCAGCAAGCATCAACAACAGGAACATATCAAGGGAACCCTGTCTGTGTATGAACAGGGATGTGGACACACACACATGCACATACAACACACACCATGGGCCCAGGCCATGTCACTGGACAACACACTAACTTGAGGGGACACAACTCCTGTGGGAGCCCAGCTGTGCCAAACATATTCACCGCAAGTCCCACTCATGTCTGCAGAACACTTGGTCAGTCAGCCATCAGTTACCACACAATGAAGGCTCTGGTCACAACAGCATGGGTATGGGAGTCTCCCCTAAGTCATCTGCACATACCCAAAACATATGTCTAGCAAGTTGCACAGAGGACCCAGTTGCTCCTATTACAATGATGCACACACCTGTAGGACCTGTAGTGATGAGCACGAAGTATGTGGAAGTGACAATTTGGACAATGGGAAGCCCATCAAATGTGCAGGGGTGCAAGCCACAGATGTGACCATGTGTCGAAATGGGCAGGAATACCGTGACAAAGACGTAGCTTTTTTCGTATAGTTTTAATGGGGATTCGTATGTCCACTTGTACAGAGATGACAAAAGTAAATAAGGGGAGTCTTTGGCGTTGTCTTCCAGGGGTATGGCTTCTCCCTCCTTGGCACACGTCCTCTTGTCTCCCCCGTCAGGATTTTCAAGGATGACCAGTGGGATACGAGTGGAGCACAACAAAAAAAGAAGAAAGAAAAACAACAAAGCACCGATTAGAGCTTCAGGCTGTGGGGTTGGGGAAGGAAAGGGTGTGGGGGATGTCACCCGGATCTAGGAGGCTGCGGGCCGTGTAGAGAGGGACTCCTTCATCAGGGTAGCGCCAGTGTCAGGGTTCACACAGTGCCCTGCTATTCGAACTCCCCGCCTGGCAGCCCCACTCCTCCCGCGGTTCCTGGCTCCACCCACCTCCCGGTACCCAACAATCGCTGACGCAGCTGTTCAAGCCACGTTCCTCCGGGAGCATGGCGGGGTGCCTCGAGGGGACGATGGCCTCCAGGCTTCTCTTTGGCAGGATCCTTCGGCGTCTCAGATGCTCCGGGATCGCTGGACTGCTCTCGGCTCCGTGGGACGTCTCTCTCGGCTTCTTCTTCCCTCTGGGTTACGTTCCGTCCTCCATTGGCTGTCGGGTCCTTTTCAGCGGATGTATGACGTTACAACGCATGCTTTTACAACGCATGCCGTTACAACGCAATTTTTACAACGCAAAATCTGTTACAACGCATGCCATTACAACGCAAGTCTTTACATCGACTTGCAGTAGATGGCGTGCTAACATTAAAAAAGGGTAATTTACTATTCTAACTCCAGTCCACGTTGCAGTAGGTAAGGTGTTTGGATAGTAAACTACACTATTTTTAATGTTAGCACGCCATCTAGTGCAAGTCGATGTAAAGACTTGCGTTGTAATGGCATGCGTTGTAACAGATTTTGCGTTGTAATAGTTTCATTGTAATGGTAGTGCATTGTAAAAGTTGCGTTGTAAAGGCTGTTCCCCCTTTTCAGCAGGTGACGCGGTGTGGGTCCACCCCCAGAGGCAGGAGCACGGATCGTCAGCCTCTTCCTTAAAGGGCCAGGCAAAGGAGGTGGGAGAGGTGGATGACCCGGTCCAGGAGGATTCCGAGTCCGGTGACTGCAAGGGGGAAACAGCGGTGGTCGTGTCAGGTAAGCTCAGAGCATGCATCCCAGAACCCGGCCTCTGACACAATGCCAATGAAATGCTCACAGAGAGATGTACACAAATAGTTGATCCTGACACACCCCTGTAGCTGCAAAGGATGACATGGATATCCACCAGAATAGGATACATATCTCATGGACCACAGGGAGTACCTCACATCAACACATCAGTATGCAACAGTGTAGACCATGCTTTACAGGTGCAAGGGCATGTAAAACAACATCAACATGATGTACAGCTAAATCAGGTTCACAGGGACAAAGTAAAAAGCTTTATTCAGCATATGAAAAGTGAAACGTCTGTTCCAACAAAAGGCCAATGGCCAGTCCATGTCCAAATGGCAAGGAGTGAACTAGAGTGACAAATTCAGTATATGAAATGCTAAACGTCTGTGCAACCAAAAGGCCAATGGCCAGTCCATGTCAAAATGCCAAGGAGTGAACTAGAGTGACAACTGTAACACCTTGCTTGTCTGCACTGCTAAGGACCGGGGTCATCCTGTCGGAGGGGCATACATGGGGGCAGGCCAGGCACCGCAGGGTCAGGATCAGGGCGCAGCATAAGGAGGCAGTGAAGAGGTGGGGGATGCAGGCGAGACACTTGCAACTGCAGCGGAGCTGACTGAAGTGGTGGGTGCTGTCACAAATGTGGGGCACAAGTCAGATAGGGTGGGTGCCGGTACAACTCCAGTGGGCAGGTCAGATGGAGTGGATTGGCTCACTACTGCAGTGCCCAGGTCAGACGGGGTGGTCGTGGACTCCAAAGCAGTGCCTACATCCATGGGAGCGGAATGGGGGACAGGTGAGGTCGGCAGGGCGGGGGGGACACGGTCCCCACATCAGTGGCACCAACTGTCTGACCAGGTGTGGAGGAGTAAGTGCTAGGGGGGATGGCCATAGCATTTTGGGGATGGTGTATCTGTGTGTGGGGGAACCCAGGGCAGGGAGTGGCGGGGGAACCTCTGGAGTTGTGGCCTGGGGGATGGAGGATAGAGACTTTGCCTTGAAGCTGCGTGGTGGCGGGGGGGGTCTTGCTCTTCTTGCACCGGGGGGACTTGTGGGTGGGCGTCTCGGTCTGACTGCGCCTGGGGGAGGGTGTTCGGGTGTGAGGGGTACTCCCTTCTGTATGTGGGGACTTCCTCTTCCCCTTGTAATCAGGATCTGCAGGGTCGGTGGGGAAGAGGCCAAGGTCACAGAGGAAGAGCTTCTGGGGGGATGGGGTTGCAGGTGAGGCAAGGGAAGGGGGTAGGGAGGGAGAGGTCTCGGAGAACTGGGAAGTGGTTGTGGATGACTGTGTGTGTGTCAGCAAACAAGCCCCTGTGAGTGTGGAATCAGTCCCCTGCGCTTGCTTGTGTGCACGTCTAGCCCTTGGTTTGGGGGTTTCTGTGCTTGGGACAGGTAAGGTGCTAGGAATCGTGGGTGGTGCAGGGGTAGGTGGGGTGTGGGACTGTTGGAGGAGGGACACTGCTGCCGTCAGGAAGGAGGCCACGGACAGGTTGGTCCTCTGTAGGGCAGACATGCCCGAGGAAATGCCCTCCATGAATGACACCAGTTGTGTCAACAGACCTGTGTGTGCATGGAGGACCTTCAGCATCGACTTCTGCCCTACATGGATCTGTCTAAGTAAGTCCACAGACTCCTCACTGAGGGCAGCAGGGGACACAGGGGCAGGGGGTGCGGTGCCTGGCACAAAGGAGACATGCTCACGAACACGGGAGCCCACAGGGACCTCTGGGATGGGAGCCGATGGGAGGGGGGTGGTGGTGGTGGTGGTGGTGGTGGTGGCAGAGACAGCCTCAGTAGCTGGTGTTTGGTGGCTGCTGACACCCGCCTCCACAGGGGAGTCATCCTCAGAGCTGCTGTGGCCTTCAGATGGGGGGATGGTGCTGACGACTCCTCTGTGTGGCTCAACTCGCCCTCCGTGCCACTGGGTCCACCTGACTCCTCTCCTTCTATCCCTGTAAGGCTCTGTGGCTCCTCCTGGTCCGTGGAGCTGTCCCCTCCTGTGGCCGTGGATGTATCTGGATAGGAATAGGAAGTAAGAGAACAACATCAGTCACCTGCACCGACTGCACACATCACAGTGAGTACATCACATCACAGGGCAAGCCCTGGCATCATCAGCTGAACACAGCTCAAAGAACCAACACTGTTTAGGATGAGACAAATGTCATTCTCAACATCAACCATGGCACACATATCCCTCCTTGACTTTCACACATACGTCAGTTGCATGTTGGATGCTAACACACTAATGTGCCAATATGCACCACCCACACATTAGTTGTACATGCAAGTGAACATGTAGGAGTATGTCACTAGACACACAGCACATCTTTTGCGACTGACTCAGTACAGGTGTCCGGATGAAGGGATGGGCAGAAACTCATTTCACATGCTTGGGATGCATGCCAGCAACACACACTATGATGTACTCATGTCCTGATGGGCAAGGCCACAATGGGGTGCATGGTGCACACTTGAACACAACGCAGGCTCACTCATAGCAAGTTCAATGCCATGGCACTGGGATGCCCTGAAAGTCAGTCAACACTGTCTCCTGTCACAGGGGCAGGGCATCCAGACAACAACAATATGCACTGACTCACAATCCTAGCTCAGTGGTAAAGCTGACTCTGCAGATGACCGGCGAACTTGCCCATCCCATGCAAACAACATATTCAGGACCCAGAAACCCCACATCATGCAAATCATTCATATGAGTCTCAGCAAACACAAATCCATGTACATTAACACATCACAGTCTGCCATGCATGTAACCCAGCTGCATGAGGGACACAGTTGCATACACCATTGTGCGCTGTCAGATGATCACACACCTATATGTCTCTCACAGTCACATCTCAGATGTCATGCTGACCCTCTGAATCATGGACACCCCAGTTGTACATCACAACAAGCCACACCCTAATGACACAAAGGCAGACGCCTGAGGGCACATGTCACTAAGCACAACCTGCAATTTCATACACAGGAGTGGGATTACAGAGTGTTTCTGAATGCCCTTGAGGGGGCATGACTGGACAGGACTAAGTGAAACAGTGTTTTGACCCGGACAGTAGTCAGGTGGCTAAGCAATTGTGACATACTTGATATACATACTCCTGATGCCCAAAAATTGGAGTCCCCTGCTGCATGGTTTTGCTTTGAATACCCCAGAAACATGTTGCGAGTCAGACCAGCAATTGGTACACATCTCAAGGGCACACACAGTTCACATGTCAGATCTCAGGCATTGTGTAAACAATTGACCCACCCATGAAACACAGTCACGGAAACTGATGCGGACTGGTACCTGAAACATAGCTGACTGCAGGGACACAGTGTCCTAGTGACACAAGCAACAGACTGTAGGGGCCACAGCTGTGGAACAGATGAGGAGGGTGCATCACACAGATGAGGGACCTGATTTTGGAACTACAAGACCTACGTAATGTGGAAGTGTGACCCAGACAAAAGACTGCTATTTGCATGTGAGACATAGTGCACAGATCAGGCATGGACTTACCCCCTTCCTGCTGCTGTCTGGCCTTCAGCTGCCTATCCAGGTCCGGGAAGACCACCAACAGTATCCGGAGCATGTGGGGAGTCAGGGTCCGGTGTCCGCCCCTCCTGCGTGGAGGTGACAGCTTCAGCTGGACTCTAGCTATCCTCCGGGTCCAGCCCCGAAGGTCCTGCCACCTCTTCTGGCAGTTGCAGATGCGGCGCTTGTAGACCCCCACAGACCTAACAGCCCGAGCGATGCTCAGCCAGATCTCTTGCTTCTGGTGGGCATCAACCTGTGAGGATGACAAAGTGAAAAGTACATTAACACACATGCCCCACATTTGTGCAGCACACAATTGGATATACGTGTCATGATCACAAAGGGAAATACATGACACAGGTAGTGCAACCATGGGGAATGAAAACTCACATGCATGTCTGACATGTTAACAATGCCTGGATAGTTTAAGCTTGCAACAAGGCACTTTAGCAGCAGGAAAACTATTCATTACATGTACCTACACACTTTGGTGGATGAAAGTAGTCAGTGAGAATACTTGCCACTGGTGTACACATTGCTAGTACTGCTAGTCACACAACATGCATAATAAGGAAGGCAGTGGACAGCACACTCACCTGCTCCCCTGGTGTCCCATAGAGCTTTCTGTACTCTGGAAGGAGCCCGTCCAGCAGGGCCTGGTTCTCCTCCTCAAAGAAGGCTGGGGCCCTCTCCAGTGTACGTGCCATAGCAGGAGCCAGAGGATGCATAGACAGCAGCAGTGGTAGCAGGGATGTGGTCCAGTAGCATGTAGTGCAGGCAAGTGAGCTCCCTAGGGGCCAGCCAGCCTTATATCTGTGCTGCAGAGGCAGACTCTGTGCCATGTGTCCCAAGTGATAGGTCCAACACGATTGCATCCTATGAATCTGGCCAATCCATTTAAAAATACGACTCATACACACCTTCCGCATCGTTCAAATCTTCACCTTCATGGAACACTTGGAATTGCAATATTGTTGTAGGCATCCAACTGAATTTCCAGTGCACAACTCGTACAAGTTTTGAATCCGCATCCGTCTCCATGACAGTCCTAAGCCAATGGGTGCGCTCGGCTCGTTCAACTGACTGTACAACGGGTATTTTGAATATACACATGCACCCGTCTCCATACGATTCAATGGCCAAGGCGTACGCCTGTCTCGGACCATGCCTGTCCGATGCGTATGCATGATAGTCACCCACGTCGGAGCTCATTGCATACAATGACAAGGCGTACGCACGGCTCGGTCATGACCCGTGCAATGCGTATGCATTGTCACCCGCGTCGGACCTCATTGCATTCAATGACAAGGTGTACGCACGGCTCGGTCATGACCCGTGCAATGCGTGCGCATTGTCACCAGCGTCGGACCCCATTGCATTCAATGACAAGGCGTACGCATGGCTCGGTCATGACCCGTGCAATGCGTGCGCATTGTCACCCGCGTCGGACCCCATTGCATTCAATGACAAGGCGTACGCACGGCTCGGTCATGACCCGTGCAATGCGTGCGCATTGTCACCCGCGTCGGACCCTATTGCATTCAATGACAAGGCGTACGCACGACTCGGTCATGACCCATGCAATGCATACGCATTGTCACCCGCGTCGGACCCCATTGCATTCAATGACAAGGCGTACGCATGGCTCGGTCATGACCCGTGCAATGCGTACGCATTGTCACCCGAGTCGGACCCCATTGCATTCAATGACAAGGCGTACGCACGGCTCGGTCATGACCCGTGCAATGCGTACGCATTGTCACCCGCGTCGGACCTCATTGCATTCAATTACAAGGCGTACGCACGGCTCGGTCATGACCCGTGCAATGCATACGCATTGTCACCCGCATCGGACCCCATTGCATTCAATGACAAGGCGTACGCACGGCTCGGTCATGACCCGTGCAATGCATACGCATTGTCACCCGCGTCGGACCCCATTGCATTCAATGACAAGGCGTACGCACTGCTTGGTCATGACCCGTGCGATGCGTACGCATTGTCACCCGAGTCGGACCCCATTGCATTCAATGACAAGGCGTACGCGCGGCTCGGTCATGACCCGTGCAATGCGTACGCATTGTCACCCGCGTCGGACCCCATTGCATTCAATGACAAGGCGTACGCACGGCTCGGTCATGACCTGTGCAATGCGTACGCATTGTCACCCGCGTCAGACCCCATTGCATTCAATGACAAGGCGTACGCACGGCTCGGTCATGACCCGTGCAATGCGTACGCATTGTCACCTGCATCGGACCTCATTAGTGTGACTATTATACGGATGCAACACACAAATACTGGCCATGTACACCTGCCACACTATAGCATTGCAAAACCAAAGGAAATGATGGACGGAGTGTTGAACATTGCAAGCACTCACCCCCAGTCAACTGATCTGGGTTTAATCCACCACCGTTCTTTAGCCCACTCTGCCACCCCAGTTCAGACATGGCCATATGCAAATCAGTCTGACCCTGTGACTCATGGGAACAGTCCAGCCCGAACTGCCAAGCCATGTCTTCCCTGGACCGGAAACAAGCTTCCTAGGACCGGTTTCTGGCATTTCAGCCGTCTTCAGCCAGGCTTGCTTGAATCCAGTGGCAAAGTGAGCAAGGGACTCACGTCTGAGCATACCCTGCCAACTTATTGCGAACAAAGCAAAACCAAAGGAAATGATGGACGGAGTGTTGAACATTGCAAGCACTCACCCCCAGTCAACTGATCTGGGTTTAATCCACCACCGTTCTTTAGCCCACTCTGCCACCCCAGTTCAGATATGGCTATATGCAAATCAGTCTGACCCTGTGCCTCATGGGAACAGTCCAGCCCGAACTTCCAAGCCATGCCTTCCCTGGACCGGAAACAAGCTTCCTAGGACCGGTTTCTGGCATTTCAGCCGTCTTCAGCCAGGCTTGCTTGAATCCAGTGGCAAAGTGAGCAAGGGACTCATGTCTGAGCATACCCTGCCAACCTATGGCGAACAAAGCAAAACCAAAGGAAATGATGGACGGAGTGTTGAACATTGCAAGCACTCACCCCCAGTCAACTGATCTGGGTTTAATCCACCACCGTTCTTTAGCCCACTCTGCCACCCCAGTTCAGATATGGCTATATGCAAATCAGTCTGACCCTGTGCCTCATGGGAACAGTCCAGCCCGAACTGCCAAGCCATGTCTTCCCTGGACCGGAAACAAGCTTCCTAGGACCGGTTTCTGGCATTTCAGCCATCTTCAGCCAGGCTTGCTTGAATCCAGTGGCAAAGTGAGCAAGGGACTCACGTCTGAGCATACCCTGCCAACTTATGGCGAACAAAGCAAAACCAAAGGAAATGATGGACGGAGTGTTGAACATTGCAAGCACTCACCCCCAGTCAACTGATCTGGGTTTAATCCACCACCGTTCTTTAGCCCACTCTGCCACCCCAGTTCAGACATGGCCATATGCAAATCAGTCTGACCCTGTGCCTCATGGAAACAGTCCAGCCCGAACTGCCAAGCCATGTCTTCCCTGGACCGGAAACAAGCTTCCTAGGCCCGGTTTCTGGCATTTCAGCCGTCTTCAGCCAGGCTTGCTTAAATCCAGTGGCAAAGTGAGCAAGGGACTCACGTCTGAGCATACCCTGCCAACTTATGGCGAACAAAGCAAAACCAAAGGAAATGATGGACGGAGTGTTGAACATTGCAAGCACTCACCCCCAGTCAACTGATCTGGGTTTAATCCACCACCGTTCTTTAGCCCACTCTGCCACCCCAGTTCAGACATGGCCATATGCAAATCAGTCTGACCCTGTGCCTCATGGGAACAGTCCAGCCCGGACTGCCAAGCCATGTCTTCCCTGGACCGGAAACAAGCTTCCTAGGACTGGTTTCTGGCATTTCAGCCGTCTTCAGCCAGGCTTGCTTGAGTCCAGTGGCAAGGTGAGCAAGGGACTCACGTCTGAGCATACCCTGCCAACTTATGGCGAACAAAGCAAAACCAAAGGAAATGATGAACGGAGTGTTGAACATTGCAAGCACTCACCCCCAGTCAACTGATCTGGGTTTAATCCACCACCGTTCTTTAGCCCTCTCTGCCACCCCAGTTCAGACATGGCCATATGCAAATCAGTCTGACCCTGTGACTCATGGGAACAGTCCAGCCCGAACTGCCAAGCCATGTCTTCCCTGGACCGGAAACAAGCTTCCTAGGACCGGTTTCTGGCATTTCAGCCGTCTTCAGCCAGGCTTGCTTGAATCCAGTGGCAAAGTGAGCAAGGGACTCATGTCTGAGCATACCCTGCCAACTTATGGCGAACAAAGCAAAACCAAAGGAAATGATGGACGGAGTGTTGAACATTGCAAGCACTCACCCCCAGTCAACTGATCTGGGTTTAATCCACCACCGTTCTTTAGCCCACTCTGCCACCCCAGTTCAGAAATGGCTATATGCAAATCAGTCTGACCCTGTGCCTCATGGGAACAGTCCAGCCCGAACTGCCAAGCCATGTCTTCCCTGGACCGGAAACAAGCTTCCTAGGACCGGTTTCTGGCATTTCAGCCATCTTCAGCCAGGCTTGCTTGAATCCAGTGGCAAAGTGAGCAAGGGACTCACGTCTGAGCATACCCTGCCAACTTATGGCGAACAAAGCAAAACCAAAGGAAATGATGGACGGAGTGTTGAACATTGCAAGCACTCACCCCCAGTCAACTGATCTGGGTTTAATCCACCACCGTTCTTTAGCCCACTCTGCCACCCCAGTTCAGACATGGCCATATGCAAATCAGTCTGACCCTGTGCCTCATGGGAACAGTCCAGCCCGGACTGCCAAGCCATGTCTTCCCTGGACCGGAAACAAGCTTCCTAGGACTGGTTTCTGGCATTTCAGCCGTCTTCAGCCAGGCTTGCTTGAGTCCAGTGGCAAGGTGAGCAAGGGACTCACGTCTGAGCATACCCTGCCAATTTATGGCGAACAAAGCAAAACCAAAGGAAATGATGGACAGAGTGTTGAACATTGCAAGCACTCACCCCCAGTCAACTGATCTGGGTTTAATCCACCACCGTTCTTTAGCCCACTCTGCCACCCCAGTTCAGACATGGCCATATGCAAATCAGTCTGACCCTGTGCCTCATGGGAACAGTCCAGCCCGAACTGCCAAGCCATGTCTTCCCCGGACCGGAAACAAGCTTCCTAGGACCAGTTTCTGGGATTTCAGCCGTCTTCAGCCAGGCTTGCTTGAATCCAGTGGCAAAGTGAGCAAGGGACTCACGTCTGAGCATACCCTGCCAACTTATGGCGAACAAAGCAGGTCAGCAAGCCTGGCTGAAGACGGCTGAAATGCCAGAAACCGGTCCTAGGAAGCTTGTTTCCGGTCCAGGGAAGGCATGGCTTGGAAGTTCGGGCTGGACTGTTCCCATGAGGCACAGGGTCAGACTGATTTGCATATGGCCATGTCTGAACTGGGGTGGCAGAGTGGGCTAAAAAACGGTGATGGATCAAACCCAGATCTGTTGACTGGATGTGAGTGTTTGATTGGTTCTGATGCTCCGTCCATCACCACCCCCTTTTGTACTGCTTTGTTCGCCATAAGTTGGCAGGGTATGCTCAGACATGAGTCCCTTGCTCAATTTGCCACTGAATTCAAGCAAGCCTGGCTGAAGACGCCTGAAATGCCAGAAACTGGTCCTAGGAAGCTTGTTTCCGGTCCAGGGAAGGCATGGATTGAAAGTTCGGGCTGGACTGTTCCCATGAGGCACAGGGTCAGACTGATTTGCATATGGCCATGTCTGAACTGGGGTGGCAGAGTGGGCTAAAGAACGGTGATCGATCAAACCCAGATCTGTTGACTGGATGTGAGTGTTTGATTGGTTCTGATGCTCCGTCCATCACCACCCCCTTTTGTACTGCTTTGTTCGCCATAAGTTGGCAGGGTATGCTCAGACATGAGTCCCTTGCTCACTTTGCCACTGGATTCAAGCAAGCCTGGCTGAAGATGGCTGAAATGCCAGAAACCGGTCCTAGGAAGCTTGTTTCCGGTCCAGGGAAGGCATGGCTTGGAAGTTCGGGCTGGACTGTTCCCATGAGGCACAGGGTCAGACTGATTTGCATATGGCCATGTCTGAACTGGGGTGGCAGAGTGGGCTAAAGAACGGTGATGGATCAAACCCAGATCTGTTGACTGGATGTGAGTGTTTGATTGGTTCTGATGGACCGTCCATCAACACCGCCTTTTGTACTGCTTTGTTCGCCATAAGTTGGCAGGGTATGCTCAGACGTGAGTCCCTTGCTCACTTTGCCACTGGATTCAAGCAAGCCTGGCTGAAGACGGCTGAAATGCCAGAAACCGGTCCTAGGAAGCTTGTTTCCGGTCCAGGGAAGGCATGGCTTGGAAGTTCGGGCTGGACTGCTCCCATGAGGCACAGGGTCAGACTGATTTGCATTTGGCCATGTCTGAACTGGGGTGGCAGAGTGGGCTAAAGAATGGTGATGGATCAAACCCAGATCTGTTGACTGGATGTGAGTGTTTGATTTGTTCTGATGCTCCGTCCATCACCACCCCCTTTTGTACTGCTTTGTTCGCCATAAGTTGGCAGGGTATGCTCAGACATGAGTCCCTTGCTCACTTTGCCACTGGATTCAAGCAAGCCTGGCTGAAGACGGCTGAAATGCCAGAAACCGGTCCTAGGAAGCTTGTTTCCGGTCCAGGGAAGGCATGGCTTGGAAGTTCGGGCTGGACTGTTCCCATGAGGCACAGGGTCAGACTGATTTGCATATGGCCATGTCTGAACTGGGGTGGCAGAGTGGGCTAAAGAACGGTGATGGATCAAACCCAGATCTGTTGACTGGATGTGAGTGTTTGATTGGTTCTGATGCTCCGTCCATCACCACCCCCTTTTTTACTACACTATAGCATTGGCCACACAGTGTCCCATGGCATGTGAGGCTGCATTCCCTGCGTGTTTGAGGGGGCCACAGGTGTTTGTTTGTCTGGCACTTTGTGCAGCCACTCCCAGGCTGTTATCTTGTACATGGGGGCAGAGTCCTTTGTGTGTTGTGCACATTAGCACTGTGATGTGCAATTGGACAGTAATGGGTATGAGTGAATGTCACAGTGTCAGGTTAGATATGTTTAAGACATGTCACATACACCCTGAGTCCTGGGGGTGATGGCATGTACGTCACAGTGAGACCTGTAGCCCCAATACTGATGTGCACCCACAGTCTGTGTGCATGTTGTGTCTCAGATGTGTCTGATCACATGTTACCAATGGGTGACAGTCTCCACATCCATGGGGTAGATGCATCAACCTTAATGGGGTGTGTGTCTAAGAGACGTACATGTAGGGCCGGCAGGAACAACAGTGGCCACTACCTGTGGGACTTATGCTTGCCTTGTGGTGTGTACGTGCTATGCCATGTCCATTGCTGTATTAATGTGGCAATACAGGGACCCTGGGTTTCTGCATGGCAATGATCTGTGATGCCTGGGAGACATGAGTCCTCATTTGTCACTGGGGTGGGTTTTTTTAACATTGCAGCAGCACATAGGTTGGGTGACACAGCCAGATGATTAGCCATTGCACTACATGGCACTCATGTGGACATGTGGAATTGAGATGTGAGGTGGTGGTCTTGTAGGTGACATATGTGTCCCTGCTCAACAGCACACACCTCAGTACATTGTGTAATGTCATGAACTAGCATGTGATAGTGATCGTGGTCATGGCCACATGGGTGGATGTACTGACAATCTTCCTTTGTGCATCTCTGTACTGCAGGGCACCAGCTGTCCATCGGCCGTTCCCAGACCTTGCAACCATGCAGGAACGCGACAGCATCAGACGGTACCGCTTCACCAGGCCACTGATTGAGGAGTTGGCGGAGCAGTTGGCGCCACATCTGCTACCTGGCAGGACATACCCTACAGCACTGACCCCAGAGGTGAAGGTGATGGCAGCCCTGCACTTCTTTGCTATCGGTACCTTCCAGTACACTGTGGCTACTGCTGGTGGTATGTCGCAAACAATGTTTAGTCGGGTGCTACGCGATGTCTTGGAGGGGATGTTGCAATTCCTCGACCTGTATATCAAGTTCCCGAGCCAAGATAAACTCCCTGAAATTAATCGGGACACATGTTACCCTGATATCACCACAGGCACATGAGCAGGCATACCGGAACAGGAAGCACTACCATTCGATCAATGCTCTGGTGGTCTCTCTTGCTGACATGTTGATCACACATGTGTGTGCACGGTTCCCTGGTTCGACGCACGATGCCTACATTATGAGGAATAGTCACATTGCAACGCTGATGTCACAGATGCCCGCTCAGCGTGCCTGGCTTGTCGGTGTGTGCTGACTGTTTCTCATTGTGTGTGTTTGTCAGTGTTGTATTCCGCACTCCTACAAAACTCAGCTACTTGTTCATTTTTGTGTGTGTAGGTGACTCTGGATACCCCAATATGCCATGGTTGCTGACACCCCTCAGGAACCCCGTGACACCAACCGAGCTGCGCTGCAATGAGGCACATGGTCGGAGCAGGAGGGTGATTGAGCGGACATTCGGCCTCCTGAAAAGCCGCTTTCGCTGCCTGGACAAAACCGGAGGGGCCCACCCATATGAGCCTGCAAAGGTGTGCAAAATAATACTGGTCTGCTGCATGTTACACAACATGGCGGTGCGAAAGGAGGTGCCTCTCATCCAGGATGACGATGACGACGACCAACGTCCGGCACCTGTGGAGGATCCCGGCCTGGGCCAAGATGCCAGTGATGATGAAGATGATGGTGACGTCCGCTCCCAGCTCATCAACAACTTCTTCGCCTGAATGTGAGTTTCCAGTGTTGTTATGTGAATGTATGGAGGTAGCCTGGAATGTGTTGAGCCAGCTCTGTTGCTGTCTGAGTGTGTCTGTGTGCCACTTGACTGGATGCGTGCTGTTATGTGCCCATTCAGTTGGTGTGTACTCCACAATAGGGTAGTACTGCTAACTAGTGTTTGTGTAGGTGTTTTGCAACATGTTTTGTGCATGTGTATTGCATTTCTCTCCTGTTCGTCTGTGCTTTTGACTGTATCTTGTCTGTCCTTCCCAGGATCCTTTGCCTGTTGTGTGTTCAACACTGACCCCCAACACCCAGAAGCCAACACCAGTGTGGAAGTTGACAATTCCCATCAACTGATGTACCATACATCCCTAAACTTCATTCTCCAACACATTGTGAGCGTGTATCCACTGTTACGTAGAATTTTCGTGCAACTATTGTGGAATAAACGTGTTGCTGATGTGTAATGAACCTGTGCTACGCTTTGTTATGTGCGTTGTCTGTCTTCCCACATCTGAGTGACATCTGCTTACCTCAACTGTGGACTTGTTACCACTGACTGGGGTTGGTGTTGTGTCTGTGCATGCCAATGTGTTTCAGGTCAACATCATTGTGTGTGATGAGTATCATGGCCATGGTGAGTATGTTTTGTGTTGCCATAGTGGTGTGTCTCCCTCCCATGTGTCACATCCCCATGACTCACCTTACATTGGTCACATTGTTGCAGTATTTGGCATGCACTGTGTTGTGTAGCAGATCGACTTCGCCCTGAACATGACAAGTTGGAATCACAACAGAGGCAAGTATGGTGTACTGGTGAGTTTATTTACAAACATGTGTGAGTGAAGTGCACAGGATGGTGGGTGCTGTACAGTGGTTTGGGAATCCAAAGTTCACATTGGCGTTGGAAGTGCTGGTAGATGAAATGTCCAGAGTAAAGTCCACAGTCATCTGCTACATTGGCCCAGCATGAACCCTCCATGTAATGTGGGCGAGTTGTGTGCGATTGGACAAGGTGAACGGGTTGCGCACAAAGAACATCCAGAACAGGTTTGGAGGCCCTGGGGGATGTACTGGGACATCTGCCTCTCACATGTCCTTCTTCGGACGACCCCTCTTCTTCCGGGGGGGGGGGATCCTCATGTGCAGACCTCTGCGGTGCGGGGGACTCTCCGCCAGAGTCCTCCTCCCTCCCTGTGGCGCTGGCAGATGGTGTTGCAACAGATGTTGTGGGCACACAGGGGAGTGGGGACAGGTTGGTGTTGATCTGGCGGAGGCATTGTAGTATGTCCCGATGCACCGCAGTTAGGGCATCCCACTTTGCCTCCATGCGGGCATGGTGGGTGACCTGCTCGTGTTGCAGGTCCTTGAGGATCCCCACTACCTGGCCAAATCCTCCGGTGCAATCCTGGTACGCATCTAAGATGCGTGCCAGTTGGGGGTCATCATGCAGTCCAGACCCCTCTGCAAGGCGAGCCCTGTGTATCCCACCCCTCCCAGCACTCCTCTCCACATGGGCAGGACCATCGGCAGTACGCACAGGTGACACTGGGACCCCTTGGGTGGTGTTGCTGGTGGTGTTGGCTGTAGCTTCCGGGGGGTCCTGTGTCCCTCTGCTGTGGGTGTTGATTGTCCTTGGTCTGTCCATGTTGGCGGGGGTGCCCTGTTGGTGTCCAGATGCTGGAGGCGTGGGTACAGGGGGGCAGATGTTGCTGCTGCTGGTGCTGCATGATGGCTCACACCGGAGGGGCCAGGTTGGTCGTCGTCATCCGAAGACGACAGTGAGAGAGTCAGACCAGAGAGCTCAGTGTACACCAGAGTCTGGGACTGGGTATCCTCGTCATTTGTCGCTGGGTGCCCAGCACGACCTGTGTTTGGAAGAGACACACAATGTGATTTATGTTTCTACATGCATCGTTGGTTCACAAACATGACATTTTCTACTTTTCATACAGATGCCTGCCTGTACACTGCTTTTTCCCAGCTTGTCACAGACAGAGTTTGATCTTGTTGTTGGCCATTTGCCAGCATGGCCTTGTGCTCCCCACAACAGAGCCCAGTGTCAAACATCTTGTCAATCCCTTCCCACTCCCTGTGAGGCGAGTATGGTTCAGGTTGATCTTGCAGGGCCATGTGGGTGGGTGTAGGTTGTCTGTGACTGCGAGTCCCATCATACTCTTGGCTACACCCCCCTTCCCAGCATGCCCATGCTTCCTCCCTCTTGATTCTGCTTCCCTGTGAGGGGGTGTGACATTAATGGCAAGATGGCTGACTGTGAAATCCTGGTGTTTGTTTGGCTACCAGTCCCAGCATGGCCTTGTGCTCCCCACAACAGAGCCCAGTGTCAGACATCTTGTCAATCCCTTCCCACTCCCTGTGAGGCGAGTATGGTTCAGGTTGATCTTGCAGGGCCATGTGGGTGGGTGTAGGTTGTCTGTGACTGCGAGTCCCATCATACTCTTGGCTACACCCCCCTTCCCATCATGCCCATGCTTCCTCCCTCTTGATTCTGCTTCCCTGTGAGGGGGTGTGACATTAATGGCAAGATGGCTGACTGTGAAATCCTGGTGTTTGTTTGGCTACCAGTCCCAGCATGGCCTTGTGCTCCCCACAACAGAGCCCAGTGTCAGACATCTTGTCAGTCCCTTCCCACTCCCTGTGAGGCGAGTATGGTTCAGGTTGATATTGCAGGGCCATGTGGGTGGGTGTAGGTTGTCTGTGACTGCGATTCCCATCATACTCTTGGCTACACCCCCCTTCCCAGCATGCCCATGCTTCCTCCCTCTTGACTCTGCTTCCCTGTGAGGGGGTGTGACATCAATGGCAAGATGGCAGACTGTGAAATCCTGGTGTTTGTTTGGCTACCAGTCCCAGCATGGCCTTGTGCTCCCCACAACAGAGCCCAGTGTCAGACATCTTGTCAGTCCCTTCCCACTCCCTGTGAGGCGAGTATGGTTCAGGTTGATCTTGCAGGGCCATGTGGGTGGGTGTAGGTTGTCTGTGACTGCGAGTCCCATCATACTCCTGGCTACAACCCCCTTCCCAGCATGCCCATGCTTCCTCCCTCTTGACTCTGCTTCCCTGTGAGGGGGTGTGACATCAATGGCAAGATGGCTGAATGTGAAATCCTGGTGTTTGTTTGGCTACAAGTCCCAAGTGAGCCCCTGTGCTTCACACAGCAGCACCCAGTACAGGGTATCTTTTGCTGATATTTCAATGAGATGTGTGTCAATGCATTGTACCCGGTGAGCTGTGTAGAGTTTGTGTTGGGGGGGTGTCTCCCCATGCTGATTAGTATGGTCAGGGCTGTCAATCCTCCTTCCCATCATGAAACGTGCTTCCATTGTAGGTCGTGCAAGTTGTCTTTCAGGATGTCAGTCAGTGGTGTCCTGTTTCTGATTTGCACACAAGCCCTAGCAGGGCCTTGTGCTCCCCACAGCAGGACCCAGTGTCAGCCATCTTGTCAGTCATTTTCCACTCCCTGTGATGTGGGCATGTTTCAGAGGGGTCTTGATGGGCCAATCAGGAGGGGGAGCATTATCTGTGACTACAGGCCCCATCATGCTTTTGTCTACACTCACTTCACCTGCATCCCCACTATTCCTTCCTGACAGTCAGCTGCACTGTGAGGTGGTGTGTTTGTGGTAGCAAACTGTCTGGCTGGGTGTATTTGGCTTAGTGCCACTGGCTTGCTCTATTTGTTTGTAGGTTGGTGCATGTCATGACACAGTCCCCAGTCACTATGAGATGGCAGGTATTGTGTTTGTGTGACTGGCATACACATCTTGGGTTGATTATCTATTGGTTAGTGTAGCTTTGCTTGGGGTGCATGGTTTCGCTGTCCCCTTGCCACACAATCTTGGGTATGTTGTTTGTGTACTCACCAGTCTCTGGGATGTCTGTTAGGCCATGGACGCTCTCTGGTGGTAGGATGTCCCACACCTTCTCCTCCCAGGTCCTGAAGTAGACTGGTTTGGCAGTAGGGACACCGCTGGTGCGCTGACTCAAAGCGTGATCTTTCTCGATGAGTTTCTTGACCCTCCTGCGTACGTCATACCACCGGTTCTGGATATCGCCCTTTGTGCGCAACGTTGGTGCTTGTGCGTTCACCTTGTCCACAATCCTCTCCCACATCTTGGTTTTCTGTGCGATGGGGGTCCTTTGAACCAATGTACCAAACAAATGTGGCTCTACTCTGATGATCTCATCTACCAGCACTTCTAACTCACTATCTGTGAACTTTGGATTCTTCTTTGGAGGCGTGGTGATGAGTGGTGGTGATGGGGGATGTGTGTGTGAGGGTGCAAGTGATGTTGGGTTGGTGTTGGTTTTGCTGTGTGTATGTGTGTGTGCTTTTGTGTGAGGTGCTGATGGTGTGTGAGTTGTGTGATAGGTGAGCTGTGAGTGTGTCTGTGGTTGCTGTGTACTGGTGTTTGCTGCTGGCTGTGTCTCCTGTTTGCAAGGGATGATGGTAGTGATTATAGTCCTTTATATAGTTGGAGTTGTGGGTGTGTCTTTGTCCAATTAATTTTTTTAGGGTATTTATTGGCTTAGTCATTACTTGTATGGTCCTTTTTTTGTGTTTTTTCCTTTGTGTTTTGTAGGCATGAAGGAGACGTTCATGTGACGGAAACAGACGCTGCTGTTGTCTTGTGCGGGCTTCTCCGCCTCGTTCATGCTGCCTGTCTTCTGTGTTTGGTACGCGTCGTTCGCGGCGGTCTCTATTGCTTGTGTGCCGGGTTGTCTGTGCGTGTCAGTCGTGCGGCTTGGTCTCCGTGCGAGTCGGTCTAGTTTTACACACATTGCATCGTACTGCGCTAATCGTACATCGCGGGTACGGGTTGGTCGGGTTGATTCCGGGTTCGTGACGGTCGGTGAAAATCGCATCGGTTTTCCGTCCGGATCACTATTTTCCCTCCGGCTCGGTCGTACGGCTTGTATTCCGTATGTGTCGGTTGTAATTCACTCGCGTTGCATCGTACTGCACGGGTCGTACAGCGCTGGTCCGTGTCGGTCGGTATTCGGTCCGGGTCCGTGTCGGTCGGTTCGTTTTGCGGCCGAAATCGGAATCGAACCCTGAATGTTTTCCTGAGAACTTATGTTGTGTAGCGGATTACACTTTTCCTCCTTTGTACCAATCCTATCTTTCCACAACGTTCCACACTCCCAGAGTCACAATTCTAGAACATTCCATCATCCCTTTTTAAAATAGAACAAAGTTATTTAAATAAATAAATAGGTTGATAGATAAGTAAATAAACTAAAAAATGAACACAACTACAGTAAGATGTAAACCGACTACTTAACAATACATTGCATTCAATTTGTTTTTACCAGAAAGAGAGTGGGCAACTTTTGAAATTCAGTGCAATTGACCTACTGATTTTAATTGATCTTTGAAGTCAGGATGATATATATTAGTGCTTATCGATTAATATTTTAATTTTATAATTATTAGGAAAGTGCCTTCTACATCTGCCCTATAGGTGTGGCCAATTCTTGATGATATCTTCAAAGCATGGGGAACACCATGCACCCTCAAAACAGATAAAGTACCTCCTTTTAATAATGCCGAGTTTAAGAAGTTCATGAACTGTTTGGGAATTAGTCAATGGAATGATAAAACTTATAAAGTCGATGGATAAAAAAACAGTTCAAAAAGCAAAACTAACACAAATATCCTAACCTCATCGCCAGATGTCATATATGTAGACTTTTGCATCTCTGTATTTAATATCTTCCTGCGCACATTATGTATTGCCCTTTAAACCTTACCTCTCCTTTATATTCCAGCCCTCGTGAAGCCTCGAACGCTCCCTTAAGTGCTACAATTCTATTTAAAAAAGCAATGCCACTTCCTCTCCCTGCTTACTTGTCGCCAGCCAATTAAACATGATTCCCGTGTATGTTTTTCTAATTACAGCGGCGGTGCGTCCATTGGGGCGCAGGGGCGGAGCCCCACTTACAGACACACGCACGCAAATCAATCCCCAGACCGGCTGCAATGGCAATGCAATGATGCGTTGCGTCGGACATGAAGGGGGTGGGGCCGGGGGGCGAGCACTGACAGTTGACAGGCAGCGGCTCGCACTTTTATTGCGCATGCTCGAGTTTGTCTCACGACAAGCACGAGCATGCGCATTCGCCGCACTGTCTGCCACTGACTACTGTACTGAGAGGAGGGGGCCGAGCGGCCGAGGGTTGCCTCATGCAGCAGCCCCCCTCTCGGTATCCGGGCGAGCCCTATCCATGCTCTTTCGCCAATCCAGGGCAGGCGCTGCTAATGCAGCGTCTCTGGATTGGCTGAGAGCCTGATACAGTCTCTCAGACCAACGAGTAACTGCTAATTGGGTGCCGCGCAACTATGGCCAATCACTGTGGCTTATGTCTGAACACAGTGACAGTGATTGGCCATGAGGTGCGCACTCCAGCAGTCGGTCACGTCATCACGCACGCGGTGGTGCGACACTGTCTGACTGCATAACCTCGTGGCGGCGACCGTGTGTCTGAGTGACTCGTCGTGTGTCGTGATATCACTGCATAAAAGTACCTGAAGTAAGTATTGCATTGAAAAAGAGAACTAGACAATGAGAAAACAATAAGAAATATGTACTAAATATGTACTAAATAAGTAAGTAAGACTGAGAGAGACAAAAGTGCGCAGATCAGGCAGGCTGTGAGCAGTTTCATTTTCCTTCTAATCTCCCCTCTTCCTTTTGTTCTCTCTGAATTTTGTCTCGTTTTCGTCTTTTTCTTCTGTCCGTCCTTCTGTTTTCTTTTTCTGCTCCCTTTTTTCCACGCTTCTTCCTTGCTGCCTCTTTAGCAGTAGATCAATGCGATTTCTCACCACTGGGACCCTTCTGACGGTCTCTGCTGCGCTCTCCCAGTAATTATAGTGGATCTGCTCAGGGTCACACATGGTGCCAGTCACTTTCCAGTAAACGGGAGCCACAAAGGTTATCTCACCCTTATCGTCTGTTTAGGAAACATGGCGTGTCTGTCTTTGTCGGATTCCCTCCCCCGAGACCGACGGGAAAGGCGCTAGCCCGTGCTTCAAGCTCCGGTGCATAGAGAGCTCTCGGCATTGACCCCCACTTAGCTCCTGACTTCATTAAGGTGCATTAGCCGTTGCGTGGCCATTCCCGGGGGCCTCGCCGCCTCTGCCAGCGGAGTCATTAAAGCATTTCACAAGGCAATAAACAGGCAGGATTATGCTAATGAGATTCCTAGGTCCAGCTAGGGCTTTCTGCAGGACGCAGGCGAGGAGAGAACGGCCTGACAACGCTGGCAAATGTGTGTGGACAGAAGCTGTTAGTGTCACTCTATTAACAAACAAAGCGTTGATCATCCCTGCGAGAAGAGGGACAGAAGCTTTGCGCTTTCAGGTGGCTACGAAATACAGGCAGCAGCATCATCCGCATACTGGACATATCCGTGCACATTTATAACACAAGAATCACTGTACCGTGACCAGATAATAGAAATAAAAAAAACACATGACATGCCACAGACATTTTAAACAGGACTGCAATGTTGGGGGCCTGTGGGGCACAGATTGATTTAGTTGACAGCACTTACCTGCATAGAAAACAGACTACAATGAGGTACTTGTCACGTCGTCGAAGGGCAGCGTTGCTGGGACTAGCCTCACTTCTCCACCTGAGGCATAATAATGGTCTCGTCCTAGTGGCAATGAACAAAAAAACGCCGCGAGCTCACAGGACTCACCCTGGTGATTTTCCGCCCTTGCTGAAAGGCATTTTCGGGAATTAAACGTGGTTCATTTCGAGAAGAGACACGAAAGGTATTTCATAACTTTAGAATACCAGGTGGAGGTGTTCACATTTATCAGATTACTACAAAAATAATTATAAGACAATTGGCAAATGCATGTAGTTAGAAAGTTTGCACTTTTAAACTGATTTCCGTATCTTTTAATATGAATTACATAACGGGACGTTAAACTGACCATGTATGGTTCATGTAGACCAAGTTATTCCACACACATTACTCCAGAGGGCACATTTTTTCGTCCATGATGTACAATTCCGTGCATCAAAGTGCATTCGTCAACCTATATAACTGAATCTTTGTGGTCAAAAGGCAATTCTAATGTATATTAATGTTCTTAACGATTGCACTTTTCCACGCTTGCACCAACCAGCCCTCCTTTCAGCCTTGATCGGTGTTGGTTTTTAGGCACACTATGCTCAGATATCAGGATCTGACTTTTACACCCTGATTTTTATTTAATCCTGAATATTGTGGTTAGCTGAGAATTCTCCACACCTGGGCAACCAATGTCTTTCGTTCCAATCACGCAATAGTATTTTTAATCAGACGTGTTGAATGTTCTTTCACATATCCTATCGCTCGGGTCAGCACTAAAATCTCAGATTCCCAGGGTGTTTCACGAGTATATGAAAATTAATAGGCCTCATTACAAGTGGATCGATAACTTTCTATATATGTGTGGTAACTCCTCATACCCTGGTGTCGGTTTTTATTGGATGTGTTTCTCATTGCTTTCAGATGAGGGCCATTGACGGGAACTCCATAGATAGCAATTTTGCAGTTTCATGGATGAAAAGAAAAAACATTTCACTCACATCAAACACCTTCCATTCTAACGCATGTGTAAAAGGAGGTGCGGCGCCGGCGCCAGGGCGACTGACGCCGGAATCTGGGGATCACGGTTCGATCCCCAGCGCCGGCGGCAGATTAGCCCAGCATCTTGTGACTCTAAGCAATAGCTTGCTTAATCTTCCCGTCGGCCCCCTGCGCCTGGAGACCCTTACGAGTGATTGTTCGCGCTTTACAAATGTGGATTATTAATATTATAAAAGATTACAAACGACAGACCCCTTCATAAAATGCTTACAATAACTAAACATTATACGTTTATAAATAGAATGGTCAACCTCTTTATATAAGAACAAAACAACATTTCTTTGACAAACGGGAACAACGTTTCTTAAAATTAGCAAACACAAGCATGTTCAAGGCGTCAATGAGATGTAAGTGCACACCATGCTAGGGGCACAGTTTAAAATAGATTTTATTCCAAACACCGTCCAGAAAGAATGTTACCGATGCATTCGAGTTTTGTTTAACAAAATACAAGCTAAAGTAATTTTGAATAGGTTCTTGCACATATTTACACTATTTCACAAGTTATGGTTCTCTGCTGCACTTCTTAATGTATTGATTAAAGGATAATTTGAATTTAAAATTGTGATCTATTGTATTCCATAAAGATACTGAAAGCTAAAAATCATATCATTATTACATTTAAATGTAAGCAGGTTCCAATGGATAATTTTAACGTAGCAGACTAAAAAAAGTCTGGTTTCCCCGAACATCAAACAAAATAAATATTTTAAGAACACTGTAGTTATTTTATGTTAACTTGAAGAACTGACGCTGGTAAAATTCATTGGGATTACTTGTATTTTAAAAGCAATGCTTGTCTAGTTACAGCACGTTATTTTTATTTTCAGCACCTTCTAAAGCTTGACAACCCTTACCAAATTTTTGGTCATATTTCCGGCGAAGAACAAGACCTCCTTTGCTGCTCTTTCACCCCGGCTACGACCCATCAAACACCAGAGTTAAAGGTAAGGAAACTGATGCTATTTTTTTTTTAGATTGGAGTTAGAGCTATGTGTGTGGTCACTGTACATGGTGGTTGGGGTAGGCACACATTCTGAACATTGTACCCTCAGTGGATGGAATTTACTAACAGCCTTAGCCCTGTTATTTGGGCAATAACGGTTGTTAACAGCACTAACTATCCCTTGCCTTGTTCAAGGCCCTCAAGCAGTGTCTGTTTCAGTGCCTTCAGCAACCACTATTACACACAGAGGCAGCAGGCAGTAAGGCTGTATTTTTAGCAGTCATGTTGTGCAAAGGGGAGCTGTTGGAGATTTATTGCGATACTGCACAAGATATATGTATTTATACTGAAATTTGATATTATTGCACCGCACCTTATATGTTGTACTTTGATTATTGGCAGGTTTCTTTAATATATATTGGTAAGGCCAGCATCGGCATCATGAATACAGTACAAGAGCTGATTACAAGGTCATTCCAGGCACGGCCACTTCAAGAGAAAATAGATTTAAAGCAATTGGGACCTCATCGGCCTGACCTAAAACTACAGCAAACTTCCCAGGACAGAGGAAAAATGTCCACACGTACATTCTCAAAAGCCTGGTACACAAAAGCTGATTGGCTTACAGGGTGCCCTTTAAGAAATTCTCTGTTCTGCTTCCCCTGCTTGCTGTTTGGTGGTGAGTTTTCTTGGACAAATCAAGGAGTAACAGACTTGAAGCATTTGTCTGAAAAAATAAAGAAGCATTCACGCACAAGAAAGCATATGGAAAACCTGACTAGACTGGGAATGTTGGGGGAAGATGCTCCAATTGAGCAGCAGATAAGTGATGCATACCGCAAAGCAATACAGAAACACAATGAAGCAGTTGATAGGAACAGACAGATTCTATCCAAAATAATTGATTGCATTCGTTTCTGTGGTGCTTTTGAACTGGCATTGCGAGGCCATGATGAATCGGAAGGTTCCCCAAATCCTGGAATATTCAAAGGCCTTGTGGATTTAATAGCAAGCATAGACAAGGATATGGAAGCACATTTAGCACCGTGCTACAGTCTTTAAGGGCACCTCTAAAACAGTACAAAATGAACTTCTTGAGTGTATGCTCGAAATTATGAGAAGCCATATTGTGCAAGAATTGCAAAACACAGACTTTGTGGCTATTCAGGCTGATGACACCACTGATGTGGCCACTAAAACACAGTCCGTATTAGTGTTTCGATACATTGACAATGACAGACAAGTTGTGGAGAGGTTTTATGGTTTTTTAAGAGACTCTAGTGCAGAAACCATTACTGCAGCTATACTGCATCAACTGAGCTTAATTTTTCCAGAGCTGCCTCAAACAAAAAAAACTTATTGCGCAAAGCTATGATGGTGCGTCCGTAATGAGTGGAAGCCTTAGTGGAGTTCAGAAGAGAATTCGAGATGTGTACCCTAATGCTCATTATGTGCACTGTTACGCTCACCAACTTAATCTTATTATGCAACAGGCAGTATCAAAGATCACCGAGACACGGATTTTCTTTCAGGATATAGGAGGCATGGCAGCATTCTTCTCGCGTTCCCCCAAAAGAACAGAAGCACTTCATGACATTGTAGACAAAAGCGTTCCAAGGGGATCCTCAACTCGTTGGAACTTTAACATCCGTACATTCAACCTAATCTATGAACATAGAGAGGACCTTCTGAAATGTTTTGAAGCCATAGAAGCCAATGATGAGTTTGATTACAAAAGTCAGATTGAAGCCCATGGCTTTGGTAGAACACCACAAGACAGAGAGTTTCAGTTCTTACTGTTTTTATTTCATGATATAATGGTAGCTGTCGACCTGTTATACAATCAGTTACAAGCACGAGAGATAGATACTGTCAAAGTGCAAGTATATACTACTATGTTTGTACAAAGCATAAGCAAAGTGAGAGATGGGGTTGACAATTTAGACAGCAAACTGCCAGAGAAATCTATTTTCGCAAACCGCAGGAAAAACATCACCACTATGGTCCGAATTGCAAAGGAGATCTGTGACATTGTAATTGTGCAGGCAAAAGAGCGTTTTTCTTTCACAAAACATTTGGTGAGTGCCACATTATTGCAAAGTCAACAGTTTGCCAAATATGATGAATCCTTCCCGGAGCGTGCTCTGAATGAGGCTGTGGGAGCTTATCCTATGCTTAATAAAGAAGAGCTGAGAACTGAGTTGACTGTACTGTACGCAATGCCTGTGTACCGGAAGGCCACAAGTGCCTTGTCTTTGCTGGCTTTAATTCATAAACTTAATATGGAAAAGTCACTTGGAGAGACAGTGGCTTTACTTAAAATTGTCATAACCACTCCAATGACAACAGTCGAGGCAGAACGATGTTTTTCAGCCTTAAAGAGGATTAAGACATTCCTGAGAAACACCATGCTTGAGGAAAGACTCAATGCTTTGGCAATGCTCTCTGTAGAGAGCAAGCTAGTTCAGAAAATCCCGGACTTTAACACTAAAGTTATTGAAAAGTTTGCTGCTCTTAGAGAGAGACGTGCTGATTTCATTTACAAAAAGTAAACAATTTTGAATGCTGCTACTTTGCAACCAGTTTAGTTTGTTAAATAAAAAACATCTGTGAGTGAGGTACTCAGAAATGCATTGTATCTCGAAGTCTGTTATGAAGCTCTGTGGTTATACACTGAATAAGCAGTACCTATGTTATATGACATCTCTTTATTAATGTTATAACTGCACTTTCACAATTGCTTTATTAACCTTCCTGCTTTCTCAAATTTGCTTGAAAATGCACCATTTCTCTTCTCTTTTTTTCAAAATTTTCTCGGGGGGAGAACCCCCTCGAACCCTCCTTATAGAGGTTCGGGCTCACTCGCTACGCTCGCTCGCAACGGTGAAGTATACCAATCATTTTACGCCTCACCACTTTAAAATGTCACCAGCCGCCCCTGTCTAATTAATCGAGGAAGATATATTCACTCATTCCAAAACCAACAGCAATCATAACATATCTGGCTAACCCGTGGATACATGGTAAGTTTGACAAATCTCTTAGAGATGTTAAGTAAATAGGGGTCCTTCGTCTCTAAAAAGAAAATCTGGGAAATGTTTCTGTTTATTCCGATTCCACACAGATAGACAGTTGAGCGTCTTTCATATCTAGAAAATATTTGTTGCTGAATCCTTCAGGTCATGGCCCAGATTCTGAGCTAAATTCTTTCTTACACCCCGTCTGTGCTAGGAACATTCGATAGGGATCCTAGATCGCCCTTTTCCCTAAACCTCTGAGGTATGTTAGAAAATGAAAAACCCTCTTATAAGGTTATGGTTTCGCATTCCCTACTGGTAGGCCATCTTGTACCTCTAATTCATTTATTCCCTCACTTTGTTAACCTGCTTGCAAACAGAAAGCCGTGGAACATACTGTGCCCATTGGAGAGCAGAGGATGGCCAATATTTAGAACTAAAGCTACTGAAATTTAGTGTGATCACTTGCCCTTTTAATAAAGTTTTCTTTAATAGTTATCACTTTTATATTGATATAATAATAACTTTTTTTGCTTCTTTTTACAGAAGTACCTCCTAGCCCTTGTTGCCTTCGCTATCTCAGTCGCTCTCTGCAATGCAGACTGTTACCGGGAACTAGCCACACTGGACCCTGACACCTTCACGGTAAAATTTGAAATGAACAACTAGCATTTAAAATGTGACAGTATCAGAAAAATACCATTGTACTGTGTGCACGCAATCTAAACACGTAGGGGCATAATAATGAAAATAGTGGCACAGGGAAAGGGCAGGAATGCGACGTATTTAACCAATATGGTGCATTCCTGTCGGTTTCCCTTGCACTGGTATAATTTTGGCAACCTAGCGCCACTGCAGGCTCTGTTGCACCATGGTGCAAGGGTTCCTCTGTTCCATGCAGGGTCCTTTTTGTGCAGGAAGTGACAGCTTCCTGAACAAAAACAATCCTGGGATACGTTTTCCTCTTTCTAAATGTAAATAAAGATATTTCGCCTCTTCTTGCCTCACCTGGGGAGGTGTAAGATTTTGGCGGAGTCCCAGGTATACAAATCTGAGAATGTGTCAAAAACCATAGGAGTTGCGTGGGAACATCTCCTTCTGCAGAGTAAGGCAATGCAACGATTTGCGTTGCGTTGCATTACTCCAGATTTATGAGGCCTTTCAAAGCGACGTAATGTGCTTTGCGTGGCTTCATAAATATGACTTAAAAACTTGTCACGCATGTCTCACTTTGCGTGGTGCAAATGTGACGCATGCCTCTCATAATAAATAGGACCGGTAATGCAAATAATAGATCCCTAAATAATGGTTAAACTATGATAACCCGAATTATCATAATTCATTAGTATTGATAGCAAAAATAGCAGAAACGATTTATCTTTATCATAATTATCTACTGTTGATTATTATAAATAAAAATAATATTGTTAAACAAGCAGTCGCTAATAGCACTATAAAAACAATGTACAAAAAGCTGGGCAAACTTATATCAATGTAAGTTGAATAGTTTATTAACCTGATACCATGAACATGAGCTGCTTTAAATGTAAAGTAATTTAGGATTTTAACAATTTTTTACAGAAACAGGTGAGAAGGTCACACTGTTCATAAAATGTAAACACTAATGCAAAGAACACACAACCGGCCCCTGCCTGGGTTTGTCTGGAAGCTGGAGCCAACACCGCAAACAGATGCAACAAAGGAAGCCATTCTCTAAAACACTGTGACCATGCGGAAACGGGATTTCCATGGGGCAGTTTTATTTGCCGATATTACCCAGTTAAGCGAAGTGAGATCCCTATTTTTATGAACGTTGACAACACACTCAGAAGTACAGCTGTCTGAGCCAAAAAGAGTGCATTGGTAGTCAGCTGCACCCGAATATTATTTGGTAGAAAAGTAGCTTGTTACTTATTGCTTTTAATTAGGTCACAAGACTGCTTAGACAGTCTAATTATTGCTTAACCTACATGCACATTTTTAAACCTAGCCACCCTCCAAGAGTAAGCATTGATTGTACCAGCTGCAAGAACTGTCCAGTTCCAACATTTAATTCCGGAGATAATATTGACGATACTTGTCTCAAAAATTGCCTGTTGCCCTTTATTTTTTAATAAAAATCCAAAAACAAAATGCCCACCGGGGGATTGCCTGGTGCACTCTACGGCCAGTCCGGCCCTGCAGGGGCCAATTCATTCTCCATGGAGCATAGTCCCAAATCTGAGTTATCTCAAGTTGCAGTAGTTCTGTCCCACTCACCAGTGACTCAGAGAGCTGTGGCTTGTTCATGGGAAGGAGAAATGCGGCTACAGCGCTGTGTGATCTGTGCAAGTCAGAAAAAGTCAAGTCATTCCATCTTACTGTTAATATGGGTGCATCAGAAATGATGGAGTTGCTTTGCCGGCTCTGTGTCTGCCTTGTCTCTGCTGTTTGGAGTGTGGTAGGGAGGCAGCAGCACGGTGTTGCTTTTGACCACAGAGAACACATCCGGCCAAAAGAGGCACACTGCAACTGCAAGAGTGAAGCAACTAAAAGCGAAGCTTATGGTCTCCCAGGGGATGATGAAACCTCTCCAGGAGAAATATCAATTTTATTTTTGCAGGTGAATTTTTCAGTGTGAGTTTCCTGCTTTAGCTTTATCCAAGCACTGCTTTTTCTCCATTACTACATATATTTCACCACACAATTTGATTATTTTATTTCTTATGTATCCAGCCGAGCTCTTAAATGCAAGTTTTTTTCTAGGAAGCTTGCCTTTTGCACAATGTCATGGTGGAGAAGAGGCACGCTAGACTTTCTGTGATAAATAGCTTACACACAAACATTTGGTAGTGGTAATAAGGATATGTTGTTCACAAACTGTCAAAAGATTCACAATATTCACACAAAGTGGCAAAGCAAAACAATTTGTAAAATTCTCAAAGTTGATAATTTTTCCGTAGCAGTTTCTGAAGATTCCATAAAGACTTTGCACACCACTACTCTGATCTATGAGGTTGACTTTGCGGCTACGGGAGCACAGGTAGATCTGCACAACGCTTTGTAGACCACATTCATGAGAAGGGTGTAGGTGAGGCAATCAGTACGTCTGCAGTATTTTGGCCTGTGGCCTTCTTGACATCTTCCCTCACTCTCCTGATGGCTGTGTACAACAATGTAGCCCTCTGTTGAAGGGAGATTATCGTCAGAGCATTGAGACTTCCTCTGTCAGGTAGTTATACTCCTTGGGTGCCTATTGACAGTGGTAAGAACTACTATGAACTTGGACTGACTGTTTTTCGAGGCAGCAGCCTTCAGGATAGCAGCTGAGGCAGTTTCAGCCTTTAGTAACTGAGGCACTGGAAGCATTTGGGCATTGCTTAGTTTGTAAAATAATTAGTGCTGGTGCCCAAACCTTAGCAGCCCGCCGCTGGAGCTGACAAATGATAGGTTTTTCAAACAACAATTTTGCACAGTCTTGATTTCACTCCATGCATCTTTATTCCACCACCATTTAATCACTGTCCCTTTATTTCTCTGTTGCAGGTTCTTTTTTAGTCCCTGATTTAGCCTTTTACCACAGTTTTTCCAACTTTCTCTTCCCCACCTCTCCTCCTTTTGTGTTTTTCCCTTCTTGCTTTTGTTTGAACTCAGGTAAGGAAAAGTAAATGATGGTCCCCAAAAATGATTACTAGTCTACCCTACCTGCAATCACTGAGTCAAGGATATGCGGTATGTGGCTGAAATGTACCTGGATAATGATCCACTTGTAGTTGACTGGCTGTGGCTGCCTGTTTGGAACCCACTATGAAAGAAGGGAAGTGGTGGGAAAAAGAAGCATGTTTTTTTCTTCGTTTTTCCTTGTCTCTTCCTTTACCTTTTCTCCCCACTCTCTGCTTTGCTTACCCCTCTGTTTTCATTGACAAATATATTCAAATCATTTGATGGGCTGTTTGGAGTTTGGCAGATCGGGAGGACTAAAATAAACTGGCGGTCCTCACACCCTGCCAAAGTAGAAGTTTCTTCCCTCTAGCTAGATTTGGTGGATTGGGCTGTTTTTGCAATGGTGGTGTCTCAGCTTCCTCCACCACCTGACACCTCTGACTTGTTAGCCTGTCTACCAAGGCTTGGAAATGTCTCAATGACAGCCACTCTGCCCTTTTTAGAGCAAAGTGGCTGTTACTAATTTTCCTTGACCATGTTCTCAATGAGCTGCATGGCAGACAGGGGAAAGGAAAATGTACAATTGCCTAAAAGAACAAGTAGAAAACTCCCTACATGTGGGAGCCATTTATGTTTTTTGGTCCTGCTGTAGCCAGCTGTTACCGCCGTACAAGCAGTACTCCACAGAGTAAACTCTTGAGCTGGCGTACCCTCCGCATAGCAGAGGGACGCCATTAGTCGTGCCATGGAAAGGAGCTCACTAGAGGATCTCCAGTGTCTTCTCTTTCTCTTATTCATTAGGGGTGTGACGTCATCTAGGTGTGCCGAGGCAGCAGGGCCTTTAAAAAGAAGGTGTGCCCAAAGTGATTCCTCTTTTGCTCTTTTGTCCCATGACCACCCAACAGTCAGCATCTCCAGAGGCTCCGGACCTGTGGTGGGAGTCACATTGTAGGCTAACACCCACCCACCTAGCATGGTGGATTATGAGGCAGGAACTTTAGCAGAAAATAATGAGTCTACCCCAGAAATTGGACTGTTTAACAGGTTGTAACCTCGTGACTCCCACACAGGTAATGAGCTTGTCAGACACCGGGTTGGCTGGAGGGGCGACTGACCTGCTAGTGGTCCTGGATCTTTCAGCCCTACCCTGGGTTGCCTGGAGTTGATCAGGAATGGGGGCTTTGCTTGGAGGCCTAGTCAGGCCACGGGTAGCGTGGCAGGGACATTGCCTTATACGGTAACCTGGAGTTGTATGCTATGCAGTTAACTGTGTATTTCCCATACCTCGCATAGTCAGAGGTGAACACTGTTATAAATGAATGATGATTACATTATTTACCCAAGAACCTTTAGTGTGGAATGAGAATTGTTTGCACCATGTGCCTGCCCCTGCGGGGAATGTGCATAGAAAGAATCTGCTGGCTACAATTCATTTGTGAATTGTTTATGACTGGACTGAGGAATCATGGATAAATGTTCTTTGTTGTGTATTTATCTCAACAGTCACTTGCTGAACCATCTGTGTTTTGCCTTCCTTGTTGCCTTGCATTTATATCTATTGTCTATATGACTGTCATTTTATTCACTAATGGTGTTTTACTTGATTAGACAGCTAGGTCTTGGCGGTCCTAGATAATTGCAGTATGTCTCTCACTTGTCATGGGAATAGGATGGTTAGGTGGGCGGTGAACTTCTGTGACTTGCACGTTGTGAGCGCACTATACTCGTGTTTAGATGGCCTTCATGTCAACCTAATTTGCCTTCATATTGGTGGATTTCATCCTTAATCTTTGTTTGGGCCTCTCCTGTAGTTTTCCTACCTTATCCTTGAATATTAGTTGTTTTGGTGTATCCTTCCACAGTTGATGGTACAGAACTACTCTTTGCACTCATCTGCGTGTGTCTTTTTTCCCAGTATACTCATGCACTACACCTTAATTTCCTTACCGGGGCGCCAGAGAGCCCAGGCCAAGATGGCCGCACTTTAGTGCTGCTCTAAGGCTGAACACACTAAATGATAAGAATCTGGCTGCAAAACTGCCATCCAGTCCAGATAGAGTGAGCAGACAAATAACAGAAGCATCCCAGCGCATTATTAGCGACAGGAACAAGAAATGTCCACTGTAAGCGGCAAAAGTAAGAGTGGTGAATACCATCAGCAGACGGGGAAAAGTGGCAGCCGAACACTGAGCAGCCTCGGGGAGGGCAGCGACAATGCTGAAGTGAGCCAGTTGATCCGCGCTACCAGAGGCGCAGTGAATACAGAGCAGAAGAGTAAGTGGAGCTGTGACTTGCACCAACAGTCAGAATTAATAGGTCATTATCCCGGGAGAGGGCCCGGAACCCTGCTCAATAGATGTCACCGCAGCAGACAGTGTGAGGAGCTCCCCCGGCAACTCACTGAGATCCGGTAACAGCAGCAGCGAGACACGTCTGATCCTGCCACCTGGCGCCTTGTGTGGGGCAGAGATAGGCAAAGACATTAAGACAACATCGAAGAAGAGAGAGAGTGGGTGGCGCTGCCCCCGTTTGTACTGGCTCATGTGAGTAGGTACAGGGTGGGCCCACAGCTGCAGGCAACACTGCGGCAGAGAAAAGCGTCGCAGTCCCGAGTTGCAGGCCGAAAATAGGCCCAGCGGGGGACTAGAAAGCAGAGAGAAAAGGGCTGCAAGAAAGACAGGAATGGCATTGAGCGAAATATGCCAGTAGAAAGCACAGTCACATGGGAGTAGTACAGAAAAATTGGAGAAATAACTTAAGCTCAAGCTTCCCTGAGCCTGTGTACTACATAAGAAAATTATAGCAGAACTTACACAACTTCTCGGATGGACAAGTCAAACCGTTCCTCTACAAGTACGTAAACAGCAAATTCACCCCACTTATCATATTTCTCTTTTTTACCTTTAATATACAAATCAACATTACGAGTTTGACTTTTGCAGTGAGTGCATCGACAACATATAAAAACACAGTTTGATTGCTCCGAACAAACTGCGTTAAAGTTTCTAATCTCTTTTTCAAAATTACCAGCACTAATACCTATATTCTGTTCTCCAAATCGTACTGTTACCAACTCTTCATTTTCCCTAAATTCATGTTCTGGTCCAAAGAAACGAAATTGCATAGCATCACAAACCTTTTCTACTTCTGCTACACTGCCATGAAAAATAGGTATATTAATTTCTCCCAAATATAGAGCAGGCGTTTTTACATAATAAAGCCTCCTCACAAAAGTTCTCATTTTTGAGTGGTGTACACCTAACATGCTGAAATGAAGAAAGCTGCTTTGACACACTTTTATGACAGACAAGCTAGTGAGTGTCCTTGTAAACTTCTACAAGGAAACATATGGAGGAAATTTCTCAATATATCAATTGATTCTTGTTGATAGTGCAAATACTACTACAATTCCATTTATACACAGGGGCCTTTCTAAGTCTTCCTTGCACCTCCTCAGCAATCAATTCCTCAACATTTCTATGTGCCATTACTTCTTTTGGAATAGGAGTTCTATCTTTCATCTATAACATCATCCAGATTCTTCAACTGCATGCGCTGATGTATGTTGTCTTTCAAGTAGCCTTTTTCGTTAAAGAAAGGCTCAGTACTCTTAGTATGTATCCATTCACCACTAAAAACTTTACAAATGTTACTTCTATTAGGACTTTTTTTATTTTGGCTCTGTCTCCTCATAGACAACACTATTTTGTCCAGTGCCTTCATTCTGTTTAAAACCAAGATAAATAGTTTCCTCTTCAGAGCAAATGCCTTATCAATTATACCTTCAACATATTCCTGTTGTCTGATTGCTTGTGTTCTTCTTTTATACTTCTTCATAGATGCTAACAAGTTGCAAATGATTCTAGTATGGAACATTCTGTCGGGTTTAGAGTCTTTCTTACCAGTCTTGAGGTGTTGGGACGGTTCCCAGCTTCGGGTTTGTCCGAGATAGGGGAGACCCCTTCAGGTAACTACGGTGCTGCCGACAATAAAAGCCTAAGCAGCCAGTGCCCTCCAGAAGGAGTTCCAAGAGGAAAACCCCGGAGATGGTGAGACTCCAGGAATGAAGGAGAAGACAAAGAGCCAGAAAACCCTGGAAGACCAGGAGCCCAAAAGGAACCAGGAGAAAACTGGAAGCCCAGCTTGCGCAGAAGTCGCAAGGTAACTAGAAACGCCAACGGAAGGAAGGGATCACGAAAATAAGACTCAAGGAGACAACAGGAGTGAAGACACACCAGCAGAAACAAGGAGTGTTGCAACGCAAGGAAGAAAAGGTTCTGATCCCTTATATACAGAAAAACAGGAAGTGACATACAGGAACAGGAAGTGACAAAACAGGAAGGAGAGGTGTCGCCATCTTGGATAGGGAAAAGAGTGAAGTGCATTATAGAAAGATCACTATGTTAGGAAGGTAAGTAACCCTCCCCTATTGCCTTCTGGGAGAAAGGTGAAGAGGAGAGCAACAATATGGCCTCCAAGGAAGGGGAATCACCAGATGCCCACACCAGGCGAGTGTAATGACCCAAGTTGACTCAGGAAGGGGATGGCCACCGTGCAAGTATGCGGCGTACCTAAATACCAACAGGCATCGCGGGTGGTTTCCACAATGCCGTTGAAATGGCCACAGAGGCTCGCGATGCTGTACCACGGCGCCCCCGAAGAGGATGGAGGGGCGCCGCAGGGTGCACCGCGACCGGCGAAGAGGAAACAGGTAGCACTGTAGGTCACAAGTAGGCCCGGGGCGTAGCACATTCTACCTGTGATTTCCTGGAACTGCCTCTGCCTACTGCTTAAAGTCTCTCCTTTATTTAATAACTTCTTACTTTTTATATCAGGGACTTACTGTGCTTTGATACCTGGTGTTATAGTTCTGTTTTTGGTTATTTCTTTTTGTACTGTTTCCAGTTGTGCACAAACAATTTTAAGAAATGTCTTTGTACTCTTACCAACACTCCTTTTCTCTATCACCACCTTTTCTGCATTTTGTCCCTTTTGTTTCTCAGTTCTAAGGAGACGCTCTATTTGCTGCTGCTTCTTTCTTCTCTGAAATTTTGTTGAGTTTGTAATTCTCTGTGGATAATCAGATATTGATGTCTGAAAACAAAAATTGAGAAGTACATTCATTGCTTAACTATGTATCAAGTTACATATTTTAACCATTTAAACATTTACTTTACATGAGCATATATAGCTCAGGTAATCTTCAGGCTACATGTCTTTACCTTTTGAGTATATAGCACCATCCCCTATTAACTACCCACAGCCTACCTTAGTGCTCAGTTATATGTAATACAAGAGCAGTTTACACCATGTGTACTAGTTTGAAATGACAACTCAGCCAATAACAGTAAAATTGTAGGCACAAGCTAAAGTATAGCAGCTCCAATACATAATGCAAGGGTTACTTCTTTGTATGATAGAGTTGACTGTGAATTGTTTACAAGATATATGAATGTGTTAGTTCCTATCTGGAGACCCTTCTTCCTAAGTCAGAGTAAGCAGACTACCCCTGCTCAACCCTGTGGTAATGTAGCACGAGCAGCTAGGCTTATCTCAGAGGCAGTGTGTGAAGCATTTATGACCATACACAGTAACACAGTGAAGAACACTACAAAGGGACACCACTCAAGTAGTTATGAAAATAAGTATCTTTATATATAGACTTAACACAAGACCAATAACAGTAAAAATTCACAATACTAGAAAAATAGGGTTACTCTTAAAATGCTGTGAAAATAGTTCAAGGTGTGCAAAGAGGTGTTCAGTTCAAGGCAGTGGTCTCTGCGACCCTTTTACTCACAAGGTACCTGGATTCTGTAGCAAAGCAACAAAAATGTTGCTAAGGAGTTGTCGCGATGATTTTCCTCATGCTAACCAGCGATGCGTTGAATCCTTGCCACAAGGGAGGATGATTTGTGTGCAGGACAAAGCGACAAACTTCTGCACGCTAAGCCGACGATGCGATAAAATCCGTGCCGCGAAAGGAGGATGATGCGCCGAGCCTGTTGCGTGTGCGATCTTGTTGCGATGAAAGAAAATGGCGCTCCGCGTGGGAGTGACGATCCTGATGCAATGCCATGAAAATGGCAAACGCTCGGTGTCCACTCTGCGATGTCGTGAAACGATGAACTCGATGCGATGATCTTTGGTTAGCGAGCGTTTTGAGGTCTGCTAACATGCAATGCGATAATCTTTGGGGTAGCGAGCGTTTGGCAGCCCGCCGACAGGTGATGCGATGATTTTTGGTTAGCGAGCGTTTTCAGGCCCGCTAACATGCAATGCAATAATCTTCGGGTTAGCGAGCGTTTGGCACCGCAGACAGATGATGCGATGATCTCCGGTAGCGAGCACTCGACCGCAGCAAAGTGACGATTTTCCTCACACTTTTCCGCTGCAGCGGCTCGCTAACGGGCGTTAGCGACGATTTTCAGCACTCTCTTCTCCACAGTAGAACTAGAGGACCTGGAACTCACAGGAGCCTCACCTGCAGATAGAAATCCTCGCTGGGAGGAAACAGTAGGCTGGTGGTGGAGTCTGATGTGCCTCAGACTCCTGCAGGAGGCTAGCTCTCTTCTAGCCCTTGGGTGATTGCTGCAGCAAAAATAAAAGTTCCTTCAAAGTCCTTTTCCTCTTCTTCCAAGTCCAATAGAAACTACTGCAGGCTAGTCCAAGAAACAGCACACAAGCACAAGGACAGTCCTTCTCCTGCAGATTCCTTCAGTTACCCGGACAGAAGTTCTTCTTGTTGTCCAGGAGCAATACAAATTGTAGGGGTTTGAGCACAGATATTTATACCCCAAAAGTCTCTGTTCTAAGAAGCTACAAGTCACTGAACCCAGCCAGAACCAGTTCAGGCCAGTCCTGGCGCACTTTCTTTACCAGGCTGCATCCTTCCTTTCAGAAAGAGGGGGTCTGCCATCAGACGCACAGTGGGAGGTGGAGCCAGCATTCACCTTGCCAGGCACAGCCCTATTCAGGTCCAGGAGCTACCCCTCCCCATACTCCAATTCTGATCTCTCTATTCAACCCAGGTCTGACTCAGCCTGCCCTGTCCCTCCAAAACCAGACAGCCAATACACATAACAACAGAGCACACTGGAAGGCTTCGGCAAGAAAATACCTACTTTCTAAAAGTGGTATTTTCAAACACAGAATATAAAAATAAACTTCACTAAAAGATGTATTTTAATATTCTGAGCTCAGGCATACTAAATTCATTTTTCTACCATGTTCTGTGGGTCAGTTAGGACTATAGAATGTAATAGCCAAACCTCCCATTCTGGCCTATGGAGAACAGGTAGCCTTACAGTAGTGAAAAACAAAATTGGGTGTAATTCACTACCAGGACATGCTACACACATCAGAGCATGTCCTACCTTACACATACAATGCACCCTACCATTGTGGTGGATTTCATGATGCCAAGGGAAGGTTCAGGGGCTGGGAAGTGGGTGCACTTCACGGCCAAGATGGCAGTTCTGGACTGCACACAAACACTGCAGTGGCAGGTCTGAGACACACTTTACAAGCTGCTTCTGTGGGTGGCGCAAACCAGCGCTGCAGGCCCACCAGCAGCATTTGGTTTACCAGCCCTGGGCACACAAAGGCCACACTACTAGGGCCTAACAGGTAAACCAAATAAGCCAATCATGGATATACCAATTCACATGTCATCTTTACACAGGGAGCATTCGCGCTGTGGCACTGAATGGCAGTGGCACAGCGCCCAGAGCATCTATCACCAGCAAAAACAGAGGAGACACAGCGAAAAATGGAAGGGAGACTCACGCCAATGGTGCCAGGTCCAACAATTAGCAAATCACTACCTCTCTTTGTGACATGTATGTTTCTCCAAATGAATTTTAAGGAGCTGTATGGATTGCCTCCTGGGTGTGCTAGTGAGTATTCAGTTACTTAAGTGAGTGCAACTGCCTCCATTAGCGCAAGATACATATGATTTCTGCCTCTCTGTGTGAGTGAATACTTAAGTGCTTTTTTGAGTATCTCACTGAGTGTTTTAATGTCTCATTGCTTTTCTACATAAGTATGTCAGATTGAAATGTGTGTGGCAAGGTGGATGTATAATTGAACACATTGGTCTCTGGAAGGGCTTATAGCTCACAATAAGTGTTACTTTTTAAGCATACAGCACCCTCCAATATTACCTAGCTGCAGCCTACCTCTGTGGTGAGTTATACATGGTAAAAGAACAGTGTATGCCTTCACTAGGACTTTTAAATGTGAAGATTGGCCTAGCAGTAAAACTGCATGCACCGGCTCAAGTATAGCAGACCTGAGACATAATCTAAGGGGTACTTCTATGCATGATAAACTTGAAAGTGTCAGTTGTTTAGCAGGTATCTCAGTGCTTCAGTTCCTATCTAGGGCTCTGATTCCATGTGTGCATAATTGTGTTACTAAATCCCAGCCTCTCTTTGTGTCATATATGGTTCCCTAAATGTGTCAGTAAGGGCCTGCATAGATAGCCTCATGGGTGTATTAGTGAGTATTGGGTTATTTAAGTATGTGTGAAACTGCCTTCATTAGCACAATATATATATCAGTTGTGCCTGTCTGTGTGAGTGAATGTTTACGTGCATCTCTGACTACCTCACGAGGTGTTTCAATGTCTGTCTGCTTTTCTACTAAGATATGTCAGATTTTAGTCTAGGTGTAGACTGTATGTATAATTGGGCACATAGGTCTCTAGGAGTGCATATAGCTTACTGAAACATCGAAGTGCATCTTTTATTTTTAAGAGCATAGCTCCCCGTGCTATGGCCTCGCTACAACCTTCCTATTGTTCAATTATATGTGGTACAAGAACAGTTTACACCTTGTGTAGCAGTTGTAAGTGGTAAGACACCATAGCAGTAAAACTACATGCTCAAGCTAAAGTATACCAGGCCTGAGACATAATCCAAGGGCTACTTGTCTGCAGGGCAAACTTAAATGTGCTACTTGTTAAGGAGATATCTGAATGAGTGTTTCAGGTCCTATCTAGGGCTGTGATTCCATGTGTATGTAAATTTGTTAGTAAATCACTACCTCTGTTTGTGTGATTTATGGTTCTCTAAATTTGTCGATAAGGGGATGAATAGATTACCTCCTGGGTGTACTAGCGAATATTAGGCCATTTAAGTGTGTATGAAACTGCCTCCATTAGTACAACATACATATCAGTTGTGCCTGTCTGTGTTAGTGAATGTTTATATGCTTCTCTAACTACCTCACTGGGTGTTTCAGTGTCTGTCTGCTTATCTACTTAGATATGTCAGATTTAAGTCTGGGTGTTGGCTGTATGTATAATTGGGCACATAGGTTTCTAGGAGTGCATTTAGCTCACTGAAACGTCAGAGTGCATCTTTTGTTTTTTATGTGCATAACTTCCTGCACTATGGCCTACCTAAAGCCTACCTCAGTGTTCAGTTATATCTGGTACAAGAACAGTTTACACTTTGTGTACCATTTTTAATTGATAAGACAGCCCTATATAAAAGTATAGCAGGCCTGAGACATACTCCAAGGACTACTTGTCTGCATGGTAAACTTGAAAGTGTCAGGTGTTTAGTAGATATCTGAATTAGTGTTCAGTTCCTGTCTAGGGCTATGATTCAATATGTATGTACATTTGTTACCAAATCACTACCTCTCTTTATCACACATATGGTTCTCTAAATGTGTCTGCATAGATTGCCTCCTGGGTGAACTAGTGAATATTGGGGTGATTAAGTGTGTGTGTGAAGCTACGTCAATTAGCACAAGATACATATCAGTTGTGCCTGTCTGTGTGAGGGAATCGTTATGTGCGTCACTAACTACCTCACTGGGTATTTCAGTGTCTGTCTGCTTTTCTACTTAGGTATATCAGATTTGAGTCTGGGTAAAGGCTGGATGTATAAATGGGCATATAGGGTTCTATGAGTGCATATAGCTCACTGAAACATCAAAGTGCATCTTTTATTTTTTAAGTGCATAGTTCCCTTTGCTATATGCCTAGCTACAGCCTACCTCAATGTTCAGTTATATGTGGTACAAGAACAGGTTACACTTTGTGTAGCAGTTTTAAGTGATAAGGCAGCCCTACCAGTAAACCTACATGCCCTATCTCAAGTATACCAGGCTTGAGACATAATCCAATGGTTACTTGTCTGCATGGTGTACGTGAAAATGTCAGTTGTTTAGCAGATATCTGAATAAGTGTGTCAGTTCCTATCTAGGGCTGTGATTCCATGTGTATATAAATGTGCTACTAAATCACTGCCTCTCTTTGTGACATATATGGTTCTCTAAATGTCTCTCTAAGTGCCTGCATAGATTGCCTCCTGGGAGTATTAGTGAATATTGGGTTATTTAAGTGTATGTGAAACTACCTCCATTAGTACAAGATAGATATCGGTTGAGCATGCCTGTGTGAGTGGATATTTATATGCTTCTCTAACTACCCCGCCGGGTGTTTTAGTGCCTGTCTGCTTTTCTAGTTATGAATGTTAGATTTTTAGTCTGGGTGTGGGGTGGATGTATAATTGAGCATATAGGTAAATCTGTCTCCAAGGGGCTGCATGCTGGATGTTTTACTGTATCTGTGCTATTGTGTTGAGCTGTCTCATATTGAAGCCTGGGTGGTATAGTGCATGCATAATTGGGAACATGGGACTGTAGGAGTGCATATACCTCACTCAATCTTCAGAGAACATGTCTTAAGTTTAAAGCATATAGCTTCCTACACTATGGCCTAGCTCCACCCTTACATAGTGCAGACTCATATGTTCTAAAAGATAAGTTTAAACCTTGTGAGTGATTTTTAACTAAAAAGACAGCCTTAAGTGTGAAACAGCATGCACAGGTCCATTACACCACATCCAGCACATAATGTATAGGTTTCTACTTAGGTATGTCAGATTAAAATATGGATTGCACATTGCATGTACACTTCAAAACAAAAATCTTTTTAAGCACATATACCTCACTCAAATATTCAAAGTACATATCTTACATATTTAGCACATAGCACCGTGCGCTACGGCCTAGCTAGCAGTCCCATGTCAGAAAATGTACCAGTATCTGAGTATCTATTTTGAAAGAGTTAGAAATATGAACGTACATAGCTTAATAAATACCTCAGTGCTATATTATGAATTAGAAACATATATATAACTACCTTTGATACAGCTAAATATATATATATATATATATTTTGAGTATCTTAGTGAATATGTAAGTGCTTCTTTTGATACATCAATGGGTGAGAGAGACCCTCTATGCTTTACAAACATGTATGTCATGTGCATCATAGGTGCTATTCTTTATATAGCGCTTGCCATAACAGTGCCTACAAATTATATTTCATATGTCAATCTGCATATAATTGAAGAACATATCTCACCTTGTATGCACATACAAATCTATCCTGTAATTATCCAACACCCACACTAAAGAGTATGTAACACATATCTATCAACTTTGACAGATTCATAGTTCAGATAGATTTACAGTGCCAGGTTTCCACTTTCAAATGTGAGTGTTCCAGTCTTTTTTTTTATAATGGAACAAATACGACTACAGCTCCCAGAATGCAAATAAACACATTTGTAATAAGCAACACATCATATAAAACTTTGACATTTTATACTACATTACAACGTATAAGCTTAACCATTAGTGTTCAGTCTTTCCTTCTACCACTTACAGAATCGAGTGAGGGAATTAAACTGCAAAATTATTCTCCATTTAAACACATTCTAAACGAACTTGACAGGCACCCAATCTGCACCTGAGACAAACTATGTCTTAGTTACCTTTTAATAGATATATACAAACACTTACAATTTCAATTATATATCATCCTTTCTTTTTTTTAATACTTATATATATTTCAAAATCTTTTCTTACAATATGACATAATTGTACCTTATTAATCATTTGTTTAACTTAAGAAGAAATGTAGTTAACATACCAGAATATTGAGTTTGTTGGTAAAATCGTTTTTTTTCTTTTATTAGATAGATACAATATTCTCATGGTTTGTAAAAACTTAGCACAAGAATGGCATACCACTCCTATTCAAAGCAACCATAAATGGCAACCGTCTGAACTTTGCATTGTGTGATACTGGAAGAGGGTGCGAATAAACACACTCCTTTCATATTCAATTGTTGTAACTGCATTTCCAAATGGTTACTATCTGTTAACCCTTTCACTTCTTTTTAGTGGTAGCCCAAAATGTATGCCTTTGCATCAATACTTATGATGCAAACGCGATCAACGCAATGAATGTGCAAAACAAAAGTAAGTCCGAATACCTACTTTCCTTTATACTTTTAGATTTTTAACACTATACTATACTTCTTTTTGCAAAATCCTCACTAGGTGATCTCCCTTACCTTATAAAACAATGAACCTAAACATCTTCAATTTAAAAAACATTAATATCTGCCTCCTGAACACCCTTCCGCCAATACACCCTCTGCTGATTCTCCATAGAAACCCCTAGAACCAGTAGGTCACAGGTTCACAGCATACTCCAGAAGGGCCATACTACTTACTAAATGAACTACAGCAGGTGTGGTTTACTGCACATACCGTAAAGCATTTCAAACTCTCTATTATATTTTTTTCTATTTATCAGAGCCAATCAAACATCTATTTACTTATCATTTCCAAAAGCTACCTACTATTTTTCATCTGCATATTTACTGCACCCAAGCAAATCTTTAGTTTTTTTCACACCACCAGCACACATGCCTTTTCACTATCGTTCATAGTACCAACTGTGATATTCAGCTCCAGATCTGTCTTGTGTGATACACCTCCTCCCTGCAAAATGCTTAGACTTTGGATTGTGGGCCACACATGTCTATTGGGCTGCTGAGGCTGCAGGGAAGAGAAGGATTAACATGGACTTGAGTTTGGCTAATGTGGACCATACTTGGATTGGGCATAGAAGATTAAGGTTTCATCAATTAGTGCTTTTGGTTAAAAGCATTGTGGATTCACCAGCCCCTCACCTCATGATTGTGCACTGTGGTGGCAATGCCCTAGGCACATTACCTGGGATATGACTGGAAATCCTAATGAAGGATACTTTTGCTGAATTGATTATGCTTTTTCCTTACATTGTCTTGGTGTACAAAAATGGTAGTAGTCTAATCATGTCTGTCCACAGATGGACAAAGCCAGGAAACATGTTAATAAAACTGTGTCTGCTTTCCTCATTAACCATAACATAGTCTCTATCTACAACAACAGCCTGCGTTTAAACATGCATGAAATCTATGAAGTTATGAAGTGCACTTTACAGATGAAGGGAACAGGGTGTTTCTAAGCAACATGAAACTCTGCATACAGTATTATCTGTAGCTGTCTTATACACTCTCTCAACACAAAGACTCTTGTCAGAGCCACCCAAGGGCCCAAAATGTTTTTCATGTTCTTTTTTAAAATATTTTTTTAATTTATAGAAAATGCGACATTGAGATGATCGCGATCACATTGTGAAATCGTAAAGCGGCCACCACAACATTCACATTTTTTAACTTAAAAAATTCAACCTAACTATTACAATACACATATTACTAACTACATCAATGCTTAAAAAACATGTTTATACACATATTTTTCTAGTGAGTTTATTTTTTTTTGTTTGAACACTACTTTTTGTCTTCACGATAACGCTAAGAGTTGCAAAGACTTCAATAACTGCTACAATTGTGCCTTGTGTAAGAGGTGTAAAAGACATATTTTCACACATTTTGGGGTTAGTACTGCACTGTTTAAAGGCATATTTTTATAAGAAGTTTGTATAAACATAATTTTTTAAACCGATTTTCAGTTTTTGCGATAACACTGAGAGTCGCGATGAGATCAGTAACCGCAATGATTGCGCCTTTTTTATAAAGTTCAAAACGCATATATCCACACATTTTACAGCAGTGGTTCCCAAACTGGGGTCCGCGGACCCCCAGGGGTCCGTGACACATTCCTAGGGGGTCCCCAGGCAGCAGTTTTAAAAGCACTGCAAAGTTCCTTGAATAATCAGCAGTTTTTGGGTAGCAATAAAAGTGTCAAGATCACTCTGGTGATTAGTGTACCTGCTGTAGAGAGATGGAGGTTTTGTCCAGTGGCAGCTTTTACTCATCTTCGGAAGCACTGGTGGTTAATATGCCTGCTACAAAGAATGTCTACCATGCATTTTTTTTTAAAACTGTATTTTGTTTTGTGCATAGCACAATGGGTTCCTGCTGTTGCCACGGAGATTCTTTTGTTATTGTGCTGTTCACAAGTTCCAATCATACTCTAGCACATTGAGCTATGAACTGCCATCAAAGAGCTGCATGCAAACTGCATAGTACAAGTTAGTAAGTTATGCTTTTTCCCAGTCTTTCATTATCCCAATGCTGCTAAAAAGGTTTGTTTGGGTAGAAATAAGTCCTTATTATTAAAGTTAATGCTAATCCCTGTGTTATATTCTGAAGCCTGAGTTTCTGCTTCTCCAGACCAATCACTCTTAAAAAATACCTACCAGTATGGATGACATGGGAATCCTACACCTTGTGGTCCCCTTTGCCTTATGTAACATTTTCTATTCACCGATTTACACACATATGATTCATGGTCTCTCTTTGTGTGAGATGTAAAGTGCTATTACACCCTACAGTGGTATGAGAGGTGCTATAAAATAAATTCAATACATGTGACAGTCGGGCTATGGAGAGATGAGAGGCACTGTTGGAGGGTAGAAGTGAGGGAATCATTGAAGATTTTAAATCATTGGACTGACAAAAGATTGTTGTATCCTGGTGTATAGTAAGGTCATTGTTTACTATGCTTTAAAAGCTAATACAATTGAATATATAATGACAAATGTGTTGTAAAATGCACCATTTTCCCTCAAATTTTCTTGGGGGAGAGCTTCCCAAAGCCCCCTTTGTAGTGGTCAGGCTCACTCGCTGCACTTGTGCACTGTACGGGGACTGGTCTGACAACATTTGCCAGAGCAGATTTAGGTTTCCAGTCCAGCCTTGGCAGAAATCTGCAACATTCTATTCCCAATAAGTCTGGCGCCGGTTGATGAATCCTCGCAAAATGTTCCAAACTTTTGGCCAGCTCCGCTCCGCCCCTGAAAGTTTTGTGGTGATTTGTCAAGCGGGGGCTGAGAAAAAAGGGGGGTCCCAAAACGCGTTTTCCTCATGCAGTTTCCCATAGGATCTGTTGTCGCAGCTACAGCCCGAACCGCTGAACGGAATGACACCAAATTTGGCAAAGAGATAGTCCTCAGTTCAGACTCGTGCCTTTTGCATAAATGGTGTGAATCCGTTCAGTAGTTCCTGATAAAATTAGAGTTAAAAGTACATATATATCTATGGCCAGGGAGGATCCGTGGACCCTACCCGCACTGTAAGCGCACCCTCCCCGAACCAAGCGCGCACCCTCCCGATCGTGCGCTCAATGCTAATTGGCTATCGAGTGTCTGTCTACATTCGAAACCTGGAACTGTTGGTGGCCATTTTCTGCCTCGGTAGAAGCGAGGCTGAAGAAGCAAGGGGAATAAGTGTATAAAACATATAAAGGGGGCAGAGTGGAAATACTCTGACCCTCTGGAGGTGCTTAGGGGGTCCCAGAAGGACTCCCTGGGGCTTCCCTTTTTAAAAAAAAAAACGGCGAAATGCGCGCATCCTATCGCGTTGGGTGCACGGATTCTCTTGCGTTGGGTGCACGGATCCAAGAAATTTTTTTGACAAAAGACAAGAAATCATTGGTTGTATTACAACTTTCTACACTGAAAGGTAGGGTGTATATTTCTGTTTGTTAAAGGCATGATTCTTATTGGTTAACAAAAACAGTTTGTAAGGAACATTATATATGAAAAACTGATATGTTGAAAAGTCAAGCACACTTGCTGTCTTGTTTAGCAACATTGTGTGCTGAACTTGTGACCTGTGTGCTCAGTGCAGTGTTTTGCTGAGAGGTGCACAGTACAGAGATTCTGTAAAAGAAAATCTGGTGTTTCACTGATATACTTCTTAATCTACAAAAAGGTGAGTTATTTAATTGTGAGGGGATGTATGAAGACTATTTTGATTTTAATCAGACTATTTCTCCTGCTAAAGTGTAGGGAGTACTTTTTTTTCGCTACAATCTTATTGACAGTGTGTGTGCATGTAGAAACCATTCTGTGATAAGCATTTGTGTTTTTCATGTGTTTGCAGACATATAACTGTGCTGTTTTTATACTTTGGTAGAATTAGAAACCAGTCATTGTTTATGAATTTGTGAAATGAGTTATGTTTCTATACTAAAATGTAGTACTCCTTCTAGATGAAGACATGTGTTTTGGTATAGTGCAAGGGATAGTGTTGTTTGTCTAGAATCACACAGTGAGTATGTGTGCATTTGGGAACCACTGTGAGAGAAGCATTTGGTAACATTGTGTATTTGCTGATAGATAACTGTTTTAAAACCTGTCATGTTGTCAAGTTTTAGTAGCATTAGAAACCAGTCTTTGCTTATGCATTGATAAAATAAGTCATGCTTTGACACTAATGTGCTGTAATTTAATATGTAGATTGTGTGTACTCTCCTTACTCCTTGCACAGTAGTGAATGAGTTTTGGTAAGCTGCTAGGGATAGTGTTGCTTGTCTAGAATCACACTGTGAGTCTGTGTGCATTTGGGAACCCCTGTGAGAGAAGTATGTGTTAATATCGTGTATTTGCTGACAGATAACTGTTTTAAAACCTGTCTTGTTGTCAAGTTTTAGTAGCATTAGAAGCCAGTTTTTGCTTATGCTTTGATTAAATGAGTCTGTCTTTGACACAATAGTGCAGTCCTGAAATATGTAGATTGTGTGCAGTTCCGTTATCACTTCCACAGTAGTGAATGATTTTTGGTAAACTCCTAGGTATAGTGGTTGTTGTCTAGAATCACACTGTGAGTCTGTGTGCATTTGGGAACCACTGTGAGAGGAGCATTTGATAACATTGTCTATTTTCTGGCAGATAACTCTTTTAAAACCTGTCATGTTGTCAAGTTTTAGTAGAATTAGAAGCCAGTCTTTGCTTATGCGTTGATTAAATGAGTCATGCTTTGACACTAATGTGCTGTACTTAAATATGTAGATTGTGTGCAGTACCCTTACCTCTTCTAGACTGGTGAATGAGTTTTGGTAAACTGCTAGTGATAGTGTTGCTTGTCTAAAATCACACTGTGAGACTGTGTACATTTGGGTAAGGATTGTGATAGAAGCATTTGGTAACATGGTGTATTTGGTGACAGATAACTGTTTTAAAATCGGTCATGTTGTCAAGTTTTAGTAGCTTTAGAAGCTATTCATTGCTTATGCATTGATAAAATGAGTAAGGGTTTGACACTAGAGTGCAGTACCATGTACTATTCTCTTCACTGTGCCAGAACCGAAAATTCAAAAGTTTTACCCAGGCACTGTCCTAGCAGTAGTCTGATGATAGTCAGTTTCCAAGTACTCATGTTGTGAACCATACATTACCACATAGACTGCTTCAAATGTCTATGCAGTATGCATGCAGTCTTCTAACATTCTATACACTTGTCTTTCCCATCTTCAAGTCCCTAGTCAGTATCCATACAGTCCAGCAAACACCCTGTCACTCCCTTTGCACTCCTCTAGTGACCCATTCAGTACCAAGTACTAATCCATTCCCTGCGCCAAAAGCCTACCACTTATAAATTCACCCAGGCACTCTCCTTTCTGTACTCTAATCATTCAGTCAGTACCCAAGTACTCATGCAGTGAGCCAGGCCTTATCACATAGACTGCTTCAAACCCCTATCCACTATGCATGCAGTCTTCTAACCACCTAGTCACTTGTCTTTTACACCTTCAATTCCCTAGTCAGTATCCATACAGTCCAGCAAACATCCTGTCACTCCCTTTGCACTCCTCTAGTGACCCATTCAGTACCAAGTACTAGTCCATTCCCTGCGCCAAAAGCCTACCACTTATAATTTCACCCAGGCACTTTCCTTGCTGTACTCTAATCATTCAGTAAGTACCCAAGTATTCATACAGTGAGCCAGGCCTTATGACATAGACTGCTTCAAACGCCTATTCACTATGCATGCAGGCCTCTAACCACCTACACAGTTGTCTTTCACACCTTCAATTCCCCAGTCAGTATTCATACACTTCTAGCAAACACCCTGTTACTCACCCAGTGTGTCTCCTTATAGTACTGTAATCATTCAGTCAGTTAGCATGTAGTCTTTTAGTGAGGTAGGCTTTAGGGCATGAACTGCTTCAAAGTAGTATGCACAATGCATGAAATGTTTTAACGATCGTCACACTTGTGGTTCTTAGTCAGTTTTTATATAAAATGTGTTTGTACAGTAATGGAATAGTATACATTTGAAAGTTATTAATATACATTTATTTGTGATTCTTTTTTACAGATACAGAACAGGAGTGTTTCTCATCTGTTTGCACTCTTCTCGTGCAAGATTGTTTGGATGAAGGGTCCTTCGGTGTTTTATCATACTTTCCATGACGTACGAGTATTTCTTGTTAAGATCCCCTTGCAACAGAACTCTTTTGCAAATCTTGCACATGACCAAGGTGGTATTGATCTTTGTTTGCCCCTCGGGAAAAGTAAAAAATTTCCACACCACTGAAGGAAAACGTTGTGGGCGTGGTGCGTCCTCCAAAAATTCATCCTTAGATTCGGTGAATATTTTAAAGCGACAACATTTACAGTTTTTGTAAGTTAAACTTATAAAATGTTGTTAGCTGTAAGCATCTTATATATCTGTGATTTGTATCTTGTGGTATTTTGTTGAGAATAGCATGTTGTTTTTTTTTAACAATCTTTTTGATTGTTTTTTTTTTGCCCGCTGTTAAGTGATGAGTACTATTGAAATCTGTCTTAAGATATCTCGAAAACGAGTAGGGGTCCAAGGGATAAAGTTTAAAGACTCTAATAGTTGTAAAATCCCCAAATCAACAATATAATACACATAAACAACTATGAGTCTAATACAATTGAAAACCTTGACACAATAGTAAAGGTGATGCTAAAGATATTGAAGATGCGAATTCATGTATGCATATATATGTATATACAAAAGTGTAAGATTCCCATCATCCACCCGAAGTGGTTTGCTTCATCATCTGGGAACCAGGGACTTATTTGAGAACCATATTCTACTTGGCAAATTGGCAAATTGGCAAATTGTAGATATTGGTCTCTTTAATGTCCCAAACTATTCACTGGTATAGTGTAGTTGTTAGATGATGGTAGGGTGTGATGGCTGCAGTGCTTGTGAAGAGTGCTAGTGCTTGTGTGTAAGTGCTGTTTAAAAGTTGTCTAACAAGGCACTAAGAACACTTTATTAGATCGCTACCTTGTTGACAAAAACTAAAAACAGTGCTATAAAAATTTCCAAAATATAATAACTGTGTTGAAAAAAGGTCTACATGTTTCTGCTATCGGATGAAATTCATCCAAGCTTTCGTCAGGACCAATAAAGCTACTGCAAGGATAAATAGTGCCCAAGTAACCCATAAAATGGTGTATACAACCTGGACCCAAATGGAGGGCCAAGAAGCTCCGTGAGAGGTAGTTTCCCTTCACTGACCTGCACGGGTAGAGAGAGAAAACACAAAATAGCAAAAACCGTAACATAGTGTTATTTTCAAGGTCAACATTTAACATCCAGAAAAAATGTCCAGTATGCGAATACTCATAAATGTATTGAGACTATGGTAAGTCTGTATAATTTGGTAAGGTAAAGAAACTATTTGGCACTTACCCAATTAGTGATGGGTGTGCACCTCACCTCACCTGGCAACTGCTCAGGTTTAAGGAGGCCCCGCTCTGTAAAAAAATCAGAGGGTTCGACAATATTAAAACCCATATGTTGGGTAATTTAAAACCGCTGTGGCCCACTCCGCGCTGTATTAAAAACCACCAAAATACACAGTCTGTCGTTCGAATGCTACATAATAAGTGAGGTCTCAAGGCATTAATGACCCTTGGTAATCTATTAGAAAACCGCAAAATCAACCAACTGAACCCAACTTGTAAAAGCATTCAGGTCTGTTAAGGCGGGTCCGTGCCTCTGCTCAATTACATCAAGAGCGCGGGCAGAGGTGAATCTGCGCTTGCTTGCATGTAAAACTTAAAAAATAAGATGTTCCCACTCACCTATTCGTCGGTACCTCTTGTCGGAGCTGAGCTCGAAGGGGAGGCAACCTGCGGAATGTGAGTGCTTGGTTAAAGTAAAGAATGCCGGTCTTGGTTGCCCAGGCAACCGAGAGCACGGCCGTGGTAGAACGCTATAGAATGCGTCATCCCGTTACGTTGATAAACCTGGGAAATGTAGTGTTTCCACCCCGCCTTGATGGAAGAGCGGGTTGGTGTATTCTGGCTATATCGAATATCCATTCAATTCCTCTTTGCCTTACGGTGTCAGAAAGATAAAAATGAAAATGAAAATTAATTTCTTTCCACTATAATATTATATTACACCATACGATCTTGTCCTGCAAGCAGAAATTATAAGGCCACGAATCCTTGTGTAATTGCGGATGGTAAAGACAGGCGATATGCTCAATCTGGGAGCGTATGATATTTCATTCCGGCCAAACCTATATCACAGTGTGTGTGGTACCAGATGATATCTGTTCTTAAAGTGAGGACCATGGGATATCATCATTCAGCCCGTTACAATCACTTTGGAGTCTGAAAAACCATTTCTGTTCCTTCTGAAAGAGGAAACTAGTGACATCTGTTACATGTGGTGGAATAAATGGTTGTTCCAGGACGAGCCATTTTATGTCTTCTGGTTTATGGTTCAGTGTCAAGAAATGGTTAGTCATTCTGGTCGCTTGTTTTTTGCGCCTAATAGTGCTCTTGTGTTCACTGATTCTCACTTTAATTTTTCGGGTGGTCATCCCTACATATTTAAGTGCAAAGAGATGCTCCTCCAAAGAAGGTCAAAGAAGAATGATTGAATTGGGTGGGGTCTTTCAATAGTTAGAACAGGAAGCGTAATGAACCAATCAAATCTCTTTTTTTGCAGGTCACATGGGATCCGCGCACCCTGCGCTTACGTAGCACGCACCCAGCGCGGATTCGCGAAATTGAATTAAAAAAAATTATAGGATTAGATGTAAAAATATATTCGTTTTAAGACTAGTTTAGAGTTAGTCTTCAATTAATATTCACATGAAATACATATATATGTTTTTTTAAATGTTAAATATTTCGCGGGATCCGCGCACCTACTGCGTCATAGACGCATATGACGCTTCGCGGAAGCTCGTAAACGTCGCGTTACGTACATCGAACGTGTCGCGTATAGGCTGGGAATCACGTACCAGTCGCATTGCAAATTGCGCACTAAACACGTACCAAATGCATACCATGCGCGGATTCTACCGCGTAGGGATCGAGAACGGTGCGCATAGGGTGCGCGGATCCAAAAACATGGAAAAAAATATATAAAATAAAGTTTTGAACATATAGTTAAAAAATATTTTGAAAAATATAAAAAAATATGTTTGAAAAACCCATTACATTTTTAAATGAATTAATTGAAAAAATAAGTTTAAAAAATGGTGATAAAAATGTATTTTTAAAAAACATCATTAATGAAATTGACACACTGAATTTAAAAAATATAGAAATCCAATCAAAATCATTAAACATGATATCTTCAGATATAAGTTAAAGATAGGAATTAGCATATTAAAAAACCTTTGAAATTCACTGAAAAAACCATAGGTTTCATGCACTTTATAGTTAGGAATATTACATCACTCATGACATGGCCAGTGACATCACTGATGACATCTCAAATGACATCACTGATGACATCACTGATGACGCCATCCATGTGATAAATTAGTGCATCTTCTCACACCCTAATATAACCTTTGATACACCGACTCAAAATTTCAGACGGCCATTTTGAAAACCATAGATACTCCAATACCAATAACTACATACCCACTCATTAACTCTTAGGTCTACATACACCTCCACTCACTCACCTGTACAGTCACTCATACTTACAGTCACTCCGTACAAGACTATCATATGCATTTATACACCTATATAGACACTCACACACCGCCAATCATCCATTGAGGTACTGACACACCTAGTCAGTCGTGCAAGTAATTAAACACAGTCCAATTTACTCACCTATACAGTTAAACACACTCAAGTTCACTTAATCATAAAAATAGTACCACATTCTTACGCTCTTATACAATCATTGATACAAGCACTCACTCATCCATACAGCCACTCTCACAATCACACACTCTCACATATACCCACTTATATACTCTTACACACATATATACTGCCTTTCACATATGTAGTTAGTCACACATGTACCACTGAGATATACATTCAATCCCTAACACACCCATGCATACACTCACCCAACCATACAGTCCATCACAGATGCACTCTTAAAACCATGCACCCATAGAATCACCCACTCACATAGAGTCACACATACCCTACCCACACAAACACTCAGGCACCCATACAGATACTCAGACAACCAATCAATAACCCATATAGACACTCATATAGCTATTTACAAAACCATGCAGCCACTTATACACCTACACACAGACACATACAGACATTCACATAGTTTAGTCACTAGTCTGCAGTAATATACATTTAATGACTCACTTATAGAGTCAGTTACGCACCTAGAAAATCATCCATTCACACACTTGTACATCCACTCATTCTTCCACAGGCCTTTTACTATAAATATATAAAACATTTAAACTTTACAGAAACACACAGTCACTGGATGACGTCATCAGTGATGTCATTTGAGATGTCATCAGTGATGTCATCAGTGATGTCACTGACCATGTCATGAGTGATGTAATATGTGACGTCATCAGCAGTGCATTGCGGGGGCGCGAGTTATAGTTAGCTGAACTAACTATAACAGGGGAATTTCTAGGGTTTTGTACGAGGGAAATGTCCAGCTAACTATAACGCCCCTGAAACCTATGATTTTTTCAGTGAATTTCTAAGGTTTTTTAAATGCCAATTCCTAACTATAACGCCCCTGAAACCTTTGGTTTTTTCAATGAATATATTTATATATATATATATATATATTTTTTTTTTTTTCACAAATAGCCATGCTGTCCTTGCAACGGTACATAAAGGACCGCGCCTGGAGGTCGCAACTTCATCGTGAATATTGTGCGTGAAAAAACTAATTTTGGACGCATAACACCCCCATTCCTCAAACATGGGTCAGAGTATCTCCACCCTAACACTTTATGTTAAGTTTCACACACATTTACAGACGCGGGAACCGTTCCTGATCGATAAAATGACGGCCACAACTTTCTGCTCAGGTTACGTCCACCTAATCACAGCACTCTTGTTGGTGCAAGCATTCGCAATTGACTGTGACATCGTTGCGAAATATACACGCCCAGAGATAGCAATATAATTTTCAATCCAAATTTCTCAAAAACTACAGAACAGATTTGCACCAAATGACAAAAAGCACAATCTGGGTACCAACATCTAGCATTCTGCAAAACTTGGTGTAATTCCATCCAGCAGTTTGGGCTGTAGGCTCGACAATGCATTCCTATTTGAATTAAAATGGGGAAACACACTTTTTTACCCCCTTTTTCCCCTCCCCCATTTAACAGATCACCCCAAAACTTCCCATGCACAACAGAACCTACTTTGACACTTTAAAAAAAAAGAAATCGTGAAGATTTGTCAAACAACACCAAAGATATAGGCAAGTCAAAAAATACTTTTCCTATGTAAACTAGGTCCAAACTGGGAAGCGGAATTGGGGATGTCAAGAGGTGGGCCACATTGTACATCGCTCTGATCCTGAAGAGTTGTCTCGCAAGCGCAAGTCTTGACAGAATTACACACCCAAGAAATACAAACTCCTCCCAATCAGGTCAAGTGCATACATGGCCACCATGGATGACGTTTTGCAGGCATTCGCAGCCACTCAACACGAATTTGTGGCTTCTCGTGCTGAAACTGCGGCAGTAAGAGAAAAAGCTGAGAAACACCAAAGAAACTCTATTGATGTCTGTTCTCTTATACCTCAGGCCCAAGCAACAGTACCACCACCAATCCCAATAGCTACCCCTGAGAGATATGTGGGGGATCCTAATAAAGTGCAGGCAGGAGATGCAGATACTGGGGATGTTCCATTAGTTTGAGCTAACAAGCCTGTGTCAGCTGACTGGAACACTTTTTGTTTGGAATTTGAAACGGTGTTTGGCAGAAGGACCACAACCTTAGTGCTGATAAATAACTCTTGGAATCAAGACAAAGGAAAAATGATCTAGGGGCATATTTACGAGCCTCTTGCGCCACTGGTGCATCGCTTTTCATTATAGGAAAAAGATACTTTCCAGCAGCACAAGGGGCTTCTAAATAAGACCCTTTGTGACATATCTGACAATCTTCAATCGTTTAGTAGCTGATAAAGCTTGGCCAGAAGAGAAATGTGTGTTCCTTACTATCTAGGTTTCAGAGAAGAGTTGAAAGATGTGTTGGCCCAGAGAAATCCTCAGCCCACCAATTGTACTGATCTGATAAACCTGACTTTACGATTGGACCGCCGTTTGGCGTACCGGGTATTTGATAAAAAAAAGGCAAAATAACGTATGGACGTTTCGACAGAATCACCAAACGACTGACAACGAGTACTGAGTAGGGTGTGGAACTGATGGAAATCAGAGAGATTCCCTCTCCTCTGTTTAAAGAGGAAAAAGAGGCCCGCAGAATGCATAGGCAACACTTGCGCTGTGGGAAGAAAGGCCAATTTGTACAAGAGTGTCCCACAAAACCCAAGAGTCATGCCTTGTTCGGTAATACCAAAAAAGGTAGCAGTATCCAGGATGGGAGAAGGCAGTGAGCTGCCTGATGCCATTATACCTGACACGGTGTGTAAAAAGAATGGAAAGTTCTGTCCTTAGCCATATCAATATGCAAAGATACTGTGTCCAATATCTTAGTTTCCATAGAATTACAGGATCGAGAACAACATCAAATAGTGGTGATGATCGATTCTGGAGCCATTGGCAATTTCATAGATCAAGGTTTAGCTCAGAACCTAGGTATAATTAGAGTCACAGGACCATTTCCAGAGACTACTGGATGTGGATGGGAAGCCTTCAACATCCGGTCTCATTAAAGAACAAATTGGTCTTGTGACATTGAAGGTTCTTGCTGAGTTACAATGGCATTTTGAGGAAATTAAGTTCAATATAATTGACGCTCCTCAATATGGGATTCTTTTAGGAATATCTAGGCTATGGAAATGTAATCCAGCAATCGACTAGAAGCACAAAACTGTGCGGTTTCATTCAAATGAGTGTAAAAAAAAAATTATATTCGATCCTCATCTCCTCATGTGGTTGTGTTAGCACACCTATTTCACATAGCCAATGCTGCAGAAAAAGAGATTGACTTACTTAGATGTTATGTGATGGATGAAGATGTATTCAGTAAGACAAAGGCAGAGACCCTTCCCCTTATTGAAAGTACAACAGTCAGAGAGATCTGATAGCTGAGGCAGCAAACCCTTCCTGCAGCGTATATACATTATCAGAACCAGAGACACAGCATTTAAGGGAATATTTGGAACACTACTCTGGTATTGGTTATAAAAGTCTTTTCAGCTCCCCAGCTGCTTCTCCTGTTTTTTTTTTATATCAAAAGCTAATGGTGATCTTTGCACCTGTGTAGTTTACAGGTTGCTAAACAAAAACACCATAAATATAGGTAGGTACCCTCTTCCTCTCATTTTGGTTCTATTGGACAAGGTGAAAGATGCAAAGATCTATACTAAAATGGACTTAAGGGAAGCCTATCACTTAGAGAGAATGAGAGAAGGGGATGAGTGGAAGAGAGCTTTTAAAACATGGTATGGTCATTTTGAGTATACAGTGATGCTGTTTGGGCTATGTTATGCCCCGCGGCATTTCCATACTTTCTTAATGATGCTCTAAAAGAATTCGTAGACTGGTTTGTTCTTTATAGTAAACTCAATATATGAAGGTACAAGCACAATAAATGTTTAATTGTCAGTTATGCTGCAAACTTAGCAAATGTGAATTTAATTCGGAGGAGATAGAGTTTTTGGGAGTGATATTGTGTCTGGAAGGCTTACAAATGGCAGAGAGAAAGGTAAAAGCAGTTCAAGAATTGCAGGTTCCTTGCTGTGTGCAAGATGTGCAGTGGTTGTTAGGATTTGCTTAATATTGCAGGAGGTTTATAGAGCACATTTCTAATGTGGTGGCACCCATCACATGGTAGTTGAGAAAAATAAAACCCTTTGTAGGGATTCTGATGCAATAGAAGGAGCTTTTACTTTCCTTAAACACGCTTTCACTTCAGCCCCTATCCTGGTACACCTACAACCAAAAGAACCATAAATCCTAGGGGCTGATGCCTTCAATGTAGCCATTGGAGCAGTCTTGTCACAGAGACACACAAAGGCAAGGCAATTCCATCCGGCTGTGTACATGTTAAGAAATTAACTCCTTCTGAAGTGAACCACACAGTAGCTGAGAAGGATTTTATGGCTATCAAAAAGGCCTTCCAAGAATGGAGGCAGTACTTATGGGGGGCCCAACACACAGTGACGGTGTACACTGACCACAGAAACCTACAGTTTGAAAACCATCACAAAGGCATATGAGGTGGATGCAGTTCTTTTCAGAATATGACATTATAGTAAAGTTTTACCCAGGATGTAAAAATTGAAAGGCATTGTCAAGGCAGGATTCTGAGAGTACGCCAAACAGAAACCCATTGAATCCATTGTTCCCCCTTCTAAGGTACTATGTGTGGTGGCCATCGAGAACTTTCTGGATGTGGTCAGAATGGTTGGCTCTACTGCTCAGTGAGATAGTTGGGCAACTAAAGACACTAATAGAAGCATCAAACAGAATCTGCTGTACATTTATGATAAATTGTATTGTCTCACTAAAGAGATTTGGGTAAAAGCCTTTCATTGGTATCATGTGTCTGTGATAGCAGGACATCCAGGGTTCATAAAGACTGTACATCTGATGCAAGGATGCTTCTGCTGGGAAACCATGAGGAAATGTGTTAAGCTATGGGTGCAAAAATGTGATGTTTGAGCCCAAGCAAAGACAGACCTCCCCAGGATTCGATAGCTATTTCAACCTATGCCTACACCAAGTCAGCCATGGAAGAATATCAGTTTGGATTTTGTCACAGGTCACTTTAGGGTTTTAAGGACACATATCTATCCTAGTTGTGATCAACAGTCTTAACTAAGATGGGACATTTCATTCCCTGTAAGACCTTACCCACAGCAGGTCAAATGCCTCAACTATTGATTGCACAAGTAATTAGATTGCATGGGTTACCTGAAGTCATAGTGTTCAACAGAGGTCCACAATTCACTGCTTATTTTTTGGCAAAATTGCTGCAAGGCTTTACAAGTTACCTCAGCATTGTCCATCAGAGAGATTGAACCAGACTTTGAAAAAATATTTGCGTGGTTATGCAGAGGAAGCCATTGAATTCTGGGCGTCTATGTTATAGCTGGCGGAACTGACCTATAATAATGCAGTCATCTACATAGAGCGAATGGGGTCTCACCATTCTATGCTACTTATGGTTTTCACCCTAAGATCTTACCAATCACCATACAAACAGTGGTTGTCAATAATCCTTCTGTAAGGAATCAGGTGAAGAAAATACAACACATAAAAGGAAAAGTAAAAAACCATTTGAATTATGCCAAAGAGCAGTACAAGAATTGGGCTGACCGGCATCTATGTGTGAGTCCTTAGTATCAACCAGGGGACGAGGTGTGGCTTTCTAGTGAAAATATACGCTTTAGGTTGCACAGCGTATTTCACCCCAAGTAGATAGGCTCTTACAGAGTTCTTAAACAAGTGAACCCTATGGCATATAAACTGAAATTGCCAAATACTGTGCGTATTCACCTTGTTTTTCATTGAAGCCTCTTGAAACCCGCAGCTTCAGTTAGACGCAAGGTTGCACCTACTATCCTTAGAGATGGACAATGGGAGTATGAGGTAGCAGTATATTGGACTCCAAGTTACGGAGGGGACAGTTGTGGCATTTGGTTTCATAGAAGGGCTATCCTCTTGGGAGCCTTGCTCTAATGTTCAAGCACCTCAGGTGGTGAGGACGTTTCATCCTGCTTATCCTTCAAAACCAGGCTTTAAGAGGTGCCATGGAGAAGGGCATACTGTCAGGGTTTACACTCACATGGCGCCTTCTGGAGCAAGATGAGAACAGGATATATCCTATATGTTCACTGAGTGTGGTTATGAATGTTTCAATTGAGAAGGTGTCCTGAACATGTTTTCTCTTATGCTATTTCTTTCATTGTCAGCAGCAAAACTACGATCCCCATGATGCTGCAGGGGCTAATGATTTCCAGCTGCTAGCGGCATTCAGGGATAAAAAGTCTATGCGCACGTCGGACGGCATGCGTAATTCATGTTCATAAAGAGTCTTAGTAGAGGAGGTATGTGCAGCTTGGGAAGGTAAGAAGTGTTTGCGGTCCTTCCTGCTCCCTGTTTGGAAGACGCCCTCTGCCGGAGGCATATGCAAGTGGTGTCTCCAAGTGAGTGCTGTGTTGCTCTGCTATCATCTCCCAGGTAGAGAAGACATCAGCAGCATTTGGTGACTAAGTTGTTTGCCCATTTTTTCCTCCATCCCAGCTTGACAAGAGCGCCGAGCGCTGTGTTCTACCTGCAGCTATTCAGCTGTTCCAGATGAACAAACGGTGGCATTCTGGAGGTGGGGACTGACGTCTGCCTGTGGCTTGTCCCCAGTACATTTTTATGTTCCTAAAACAGCTCTGGAGAGGACGCTGTGAAATGTCACCACTCCTTCTCAAGTACTTTGGCATGCATGCTTTGTGAGCGTATCATTGCGCTGCTTGTTGGAATACATTTCTTGAAAACCTAAGATGGACTGACTTTGTGTGGATTGTATTAAGGATTATCAATGGAATAATTACAAGGAATCCAGTTCATGACTTAATGGTTTATTATGGTATATGGAATGCTTACTAAAACATTGGTGTATTAAAGCAAGTCTTGGAACACTACTCCGTGTTTGGGAACCTCCGTAAACAACGAGGTTTCCTTGATAGGCCAACTCCCACTTGTGTTTGCAATTACAAGCCAGAATGGCTTGCTCCGCTGCTGAATACTCCTCTGGATCCCCTTGCAGTGTGCTCACCTTAACAGCTGATCGTGCTTCGTTGAGTGGGGGCACACCAACAAGCAAATTCTACAAGTCCTCCAATCGACACGTATGGACGGTGTACAGCTCAATCGTCAGGGGTGCTCGTGGAACGTCCGCACCCGGGCGTTTACAAATCCAAAATACTTCTGCAAAAATTTCAATCACAGAAAGGCACTCCAACAAGTACTGCGGTACAAACAAAAAACTAACAATTGGATGCATTGTTTGTGGCATTATTGGATCATACAAATCAATATCAAATATATATTACTTGCTAATGCAAGATATCTTATTCTCTGTGCTTAGGATTAGTTAACTTAATTAAGTTTAATTTGATTTAATTTACAAGCTTATGCCTCAGTTGGCCATATTGCCATCTGCAAATACTAATGCAGCGAGCTACTCAAATGTATACAGCTCATTATTATATACATGAAAGCCGGCTTAACGCAGAAATATAGCATACATAGCTTGAACAGAGAAGAAAAAAGGGAAAGAAGGAGAAAGAGAAACCGCCAATACAGTAAACTGTAATAAAGCCCAATTGGGCACACAGAATGAGAGTTCAAGCACCCGAACGATTGAGCTACATGCCATCCATACTCCTTGATAGGAGAACAAGAGATTTCCTGCGTCTCCTCTCGATTTGTCTCACCAAGATTCCTGAGGGGCACAGAAAGGCAGCACTCACAACAGCAAGTCCATGGCAAGGCGATCTTTATTTCATATTTCAGTTATTTCTCCATTATTTTTCCTTTTCAAACCTGCAAAGTGCAGAGTGCATCAGAGACAAACAAACGACCTAGACCTACGCGTTTCGGCCACAGACCTTCGTCCGGGTCACATGGTCACAAGTGCAGGGTGATTATAAAGAGGTTGGTTTGACCCTCCCTCATTTACAAAGAAAGCATCCCAAAGTTAAACAATTCTTTAAAGGAACAGTCTCTTATTCCAACATCTCATCAGTTACATATAGCCAGCTCAAAGAGCACTTATGTTCTTAAAACAGAGACTTCAAGTCTAATTTTATAATGTTTAGACGCATTGATCTCATCATTATATAGCAGTATTATAGGTGGTAAAGCACCTAAAGTTTGTAAAAGTATGTACTATGCCTTCATTATAGACAATTATTATCCTTTTCTCAAATAATGTCGTTTAAACCATGTGCAAAATACTAAGAGAAATATGTAGGAAAGAAGAGATGTATATATAAACACATACAGGATAAAAACTCTGTCTCCTCCCAACTGTTAGTACCAGTATCAGTAACCACATTCAAATGCAATTCAACTGACCTTGTTTTTTAGTCCATTGACATTTGAATGAGTGATGCTCTAGATCTAACTACTTTGTTCTTTTCGGGGGTTTGTTCTCAATCGATAATCAATATTTGTTTGTGTGCAAAAGTGCAAATTCATATGCATTGTACAAAAGAAACATACAGTTCAAAGTGCATTGGTTATGTGCAAAGGATGCAAATTAATATACGTTGTGTAAAAGAGATAGACATACAATTCTAAGTATAAAATGCAGCTCATTTAAAAGCACAAAGTATAAAAGGATGTTTGCAGAAATGTCTCATAATACATTAAACTGTTATAAAGCCCCACTGAGCACACAGAATGAGAGTTCCACAAGCACCCCGAACGATTGGGCTGCACGCCATCCATACTCCTTGATAGGAGGACCTATATATATATATATATATATATATATATATATTCCCTGAAAAAAACATAGGTTTCAGGCATGTTATAGTTAGGAATTAGCATTTAAAAAACCTTAGAAATTCACTGAAAAAACCATAGGTTTCAGGGGCGTTATAGTTAGCTGGACTTTTCACTCGTACAAAACCATTGATATTCCCCCGTTATAGTTAGTTCAGCTAACTATAACTCGCGCGCCCGCAATGCACTACTGATGACGTCACATATTACATCACTCATGACATGGTCAGTGACATCACTCATGACATCACTGATGACATCTCAAATGACATCACTGATGACATCACTGATGACATCATCCTTGTGATAGAGTGGCAGACCTCCTCTCCCCCTAATATAACCTTTGATACACACATTCAAAAATAGAAAATACAATTTTCAAAACAATGGACATAGCATAGCAACTATAACGGAGGAATATCAATGGTTTTGTACGAGTGAAAAGTCCAGCTAACTATAACGCCCCTGAAACCTATGTTTTTTTCAGTGAATTTCTAAGGTTTTTTAAATGCTAATTCCTAACTATAACGTGCCTGAAACCTATGGTTTTTTCAGGGAATTTCAAAGGTTTTTTAAATGCTAATTTCTAACTATGCCTACAGACATAGGACATGTGAAAAAAGAAGAAAAAAACGCACAGAAAGAAAAAAAAGAAATGCAGAAAGAAGCAACAGAAGTCCTCAAATATAAAGAAAAGTGCAGGAAGAAGGATAAAGTGCAGAAAGAACAAACAGAAGAGCAGAAAGAAGCCTTGTTGCAAAATCATCCTGTACCCTCAAATTTTTCAGACAGATACTGGTGGTAACTGAGTCTGACTAACCAGTCCTAGAGCCAGTGCTATGTTAAAAAACACTCAGAATACAGTGAATTAACCTACATACAATAAGGAACACTATGCGTTGGTGTCTCCCTGTGATTAGCATGACCTCCTCTGTAAGCCCCTAGTATATAATATGGCAGGGGATTAAAACTACCTCTTAAAACGCGCCACAGGGCGTGTTTGCACACGTCACCTCAGGCCCCGTCCCCTCCCGTCCCCACTGTGTAAAGACGCCCTGTGGCCATTTTAAGTTGGGAGATTAAGTCCCCTTGAATCCGGAGGGTCCCTAGGGGCAAAATAGCCCACTAGGTACGTCCAGTAAGTGCCATTGCAGAGAGGTGTAAAAAGGGGCACGGCCTGCACCACCTCTCTGCAACGCAGAGCAGTGGCGCTTACTGGAAGCACCTGGTGGGCTAGTTGGCCTACAGGGTCCCTCAGGATTGTAAGGGAATTATTTCCCCAAATTAAAACGCGCCACAGGGCGTGTTTGCACACGTCACCTCAGGCCCCGTCCCCTTCATTCACCACTGTGTAAACGCGCCCTGTGGCCGTTCTAAGTTGAGAGATTAAGTCCCCTTGAATCCTAAGGATCCGTAGGGTCAAACTAGCCCACTAGGTACCTCCAGTAAGCACCACAGAGCTGCGTTGCATAGAGGTGTAAAAAGGGGCGTGGCCTCAGAACACCTGTCTGCAACGCAGCTCCCTGGCGCATACCGGAGTTACCTGTTGGGCTAGTTGGCCCTCAGGGACCCTCAGTATTGAAGGGGAATGAGGAAATTCGATTTTCGATCTCGATCGCATTGACCCGCCATTTTGTAAACCGCCGCCATTTTGTGTTGCCCTCACTCAGGCAACACGACGAACGAAGTCTTTTCTGCTTTTTTTGCAATATTGTGTCCAAATAGCCTTCTGCCTCTGTTTACAAAGCTGGTGTTAGGGACTGGCGGAGTACACTAATCCCTGTCTGGTTTTTCTAATCCCTGTCTCAACTATCTGTTGATTCACACTATTCTCTCCTGACTTTATCTTATCTTCTGGCCTTCGCTGTCCTCCGCTCGTATTCTCTCGTTTCACAACTGTCCTCCAAAACACACGAACGTATCTCGCCACCTGCAAACCAGTTACAAACATGTTAATACCTTAACCTGTGGGAGGGATGGCAAACACCGTTGGAGGAGAGGTTTCTTCGACTTACTCGATATCTTTGTTTTTCAACCTTTCCTATTGGACATGTTCTATCTTTAACTTTACCTTATTGGTCCTCCTTTGTATGTTTTAGGTGTGTTTTCTGGTTAATGTAAATGTCTTCTATACCAATATAAGATTGTACGCCACGGAGTGAAGTGGCAGTCTCCTGAGAACATAACGTGTGTGTACTTCTAGGACCACTGTACTAGCTGCAGCTAATAAAATCTGATCTTTTACGCCGACAGAGTGTCCCTGTGTCTCTGTTAGCTGAAGCAGGAGAACCCAGGAGATTAAGGGGTACCCTGCGCCGCCAGGTCCAAAAGGTTCTGGTTCTTCAACTGGCGTCCAACGTGGGGCGGTTTCAGAGGTAATGGTTCTGCCTGAAGGTCGTGAGGAACCCCGCAAGAAAATTCGGGAGGAATCGCGAGCCACGTCAAGCGACCCCTGTATGTCGAAAGTGGTCCGAAGGTCTTTTGCAGCGCGGTTACTCCTTCCTGACGGCTACAGACGACTGCTGCCCTGACTACCGCCCTGCCTTGGCCCTCTTTCGATGATGTATGGTAAGGCGAGACGATAGACGGGCCTCTGTTGGTGTAAGAAGACATCTTAGTTAATTATTGGTGGGTCGCTCCCACAATTGGTTCTTTGGTCCTTTGGTTCTTTGGTTCTTAGGTTTTCTTTGGGTCTTTGATTCGGGTATTGCAATAACCGAAGCCGAGGGGTAAGTATATTTGTGCTGTGTTAAAATCAATTTTGACCCCCTTGATGTTTGTGAACAGTCCAGTGAAATAACGATGCCTCGTCTGACTAAGTTTGAGAAACTTTGTTGCTTTGGATGTAATAGGTATTCCCGGCAGGAGGACTCTTGTCCGATTCCTTCGGTTGGAACTCCCACTTATGAGCTCTATTCTAAACATGGCGTTGGCCCCATTGCCTTTAACGAGGCATGGATCCGATACACGAAGAATGATGGTGTTTTAAAATGGCCAGAAAATGGTAGTTTTGAGCCTGATATATTAGATAATTTGGAAGCTATTTTATTTAAAAGAAAAGCCCGGCCGGCAATATTTGACTCTTTCCGCCTTTGGCGTAAGGAAGCCAAACAGAGAAAAATTAAGCAAGAAAAACGAGATAAGAAAACACAGGGTATGACGATTACACAGGCTCTCAACAATTTAAAGATGATGAAGTCGACAACGCGATGGAAATTTCAGAGAGACAGCATCATATGGCGATAGATAATTTCTATCCGATGTTGCCAGCTTCCTCTTCCGATAAAAGAAAGGATTCAGAGGAAGATCCCTTGATGTCTCACTTATTGAGATTGCCTCCGCCCTATGTACAAGGTGCTAATGCACCCCCGTTGTTTCAGCCTGCTCAGCTACCAGCTGCGCCTCCACTTGCTCTGGCTCTTCCACATTCGCCCCCTCAAGTATTGCCACCTCTTCCGGCTTTTCCTTCGACTCCTTTGCCTTCATCTTCTTTGCCTTCTGCTCCTCCGGTAATTACTGATTTCTCTTCCGTTAGTTCACCTAATACTTTGTCCCCTATTCTTATGTCCAATTCTCCGTCTATGCGTAAACGACTCACAGAAACAGTTTCTGGTCTTTTATCTCCTTTCTTTGAGGCTTTAAATGTGTCTCCGGCTTTTTCTCGAAGACAATCTAGTAGTCAGTTCCCAGCTTCCGAAGAACGAGAAATGTTGGACTCTCTCGCTCGTAAATGGATTGAAAAGGGTCCTCGGTATGGTGTGCTCGACATTATGCCTACCTTCTCACAATGGAATGCGCCTACGCAAAGATATGTTTACAATGCTATGTGTGATACTCTCGTTAAAGGATGGGAGGATATGGATATGGGTTCGGTCCTTCAGGGTCTGTTAGATATTCAGGCTGATTTTGATAAGGGTCTTATTGTGGGTTCTAAGGTTGAGGACGCCATAAAGGGACTTGTTTCCTTTAGAACCTTATTTACCTCTCAGACTTTTCTCGATTCCGATCCCTCATTTAGGTTGACACTGAAAAATTATCCAATGAGAGAAGTTTCTCCAGTGTGGAGAGAAGAGGTTGCGGGAGTAGGTGGAAATCAACCTATTCCTGCTCACTTCCAGCGTATATGGGTACATGTTCCCTGGAAAAGATTTGAAGTTTTGGCTCTTAAACAGTCTCTACCGGATCCTCGTAAGAACCCTGCAGGTTATTATAAAGAATTGTCACAGACTGTTGATGCCTGTATCATGAATTTAGCAGATATTGATATGTTGATGGGGAATGTAGTCCCACAAGTATTATGGGCTAAAATTCATAAAGAGAATCATGCCCAAGAATTAGATGGAAATTGGGATGCTATCACTGCCGCAGATAGAGACCAAGTGGGTGGTGCGAAGCCTGACGCTTTGATTTCAGAACTCCCTGGTAGGATTATTACATTAATGAAAACAATGATGCCTGCCTTGAGAGTTAACTGGGATAAACTAGCCGCGTGTAAGCAGAAGAAAGATGAGAGTGTCTCCGATTTCTTCACTCGTTTCGAAGAGACATTCATTGATCACAGTGGTCAGGATATGACTACGGAGGGTGGACAGCGATTATTTGTGGATAAGTTCGTATTTAATTTGCGTCCCGAGCTGTCACATAAGTTGAAAGAATCCGAAAGTTCATGGGCTGTTTCTTCTTCAGCTCAGATATTGGCTACTGCTCAATATTATGAAAATAGAGATAAAGAAGAAAAAGATAAGCAAGACAAAAAGACTAAAGAATTAAAAACTAAGGTTCTCTTGCATGAGGCTTATCCACCTCGTTATGCTCAGCCCCAGTTTCAACAGCCTCCGCAGTTTCAGAGAGTGTATCAAAAGCCTGAGCCCTATATTCCGCGACCTTTGTTAGGTCCCAATCAATGTGCCTATTGTAGAGAGGAAGGTCATTTTAAGAATAGTTGTCCGGTTTTATTGCAGCATAATGGCACACCATCTGCTTCACGAGGTCGTGCTGTCAGTCAGTCAGCAAACAAAGGTAGAGGTCGAGGTATGTTGACTCAAGAACAGCGTTCCCTTCCTCCTCCTAATTCCGTGAACTAGTTTGATCAGCAAAACGCTCGGTCTACACAGTACTACAATAAGGATTGTTATGTTGAAGGCAATAATGAAAGTCTTCATGCTAACTAGGACAGCCATGGACAAAGTAAGGGAGTTGTGTTGATTCCTGTAGATCAGAATGGACCTTATGTTAATGTCACTACAATGGGTGTTTCAGAGCCATTTCTTTTAGATACTGGTGCGATGAGAAGTTCTATCATTCATTCAAAACTCCCTGGGGCACCTTTGTCTGGCTTAACAAATGTATCTGTAGGTTTTTCTGGCGCCCCAGTTCGTAATCCAGTTTCTTGCCCTTTGCCTATTTCAATTGGCCCTTATGATTTGGAAGCTCCGCTTCTCTTAACGAATGGTTGCGGCGAGAATCTATTGGGATTAGATCTACTGAAAAGATTGCATGCAACAATATATTGTTCTCCTTCTGGTGTATATCTCACTTTAGGACAGAAACTGACTTCTCCAATGTATTTGTCTAAAGATCAGTTTCCTCCTGAATTGCTCTCTCTTCCTGCAACGCTTTGGGCTATGGGTCCAAATGATGTTGGTTGTCTTGAGATCCCACCATATGTTGTTACTCTCAAGCCTAATGCTGAATTGCCACGTGTTCCTCAATATAGAATTTCCACTGATGGTGAAAAAGCACTTTTGGAGATCATTCATGATTTGATTCAGAAGGGAGTGGTTGAGGAAACAAGAGGAAACATATGTAATAGCCCTATTCTTCCCGTTCTTAAACGCACTGATCCTTCTCAGCCTCCTGTTTATCGTTTTGTGATTGATCTTCGGGAGGTAAACAAAATTGTTGTACCACAGTTTCCTGTTGTCCCAGATATCACTGCACTGTTGACGATGATACCTTCCACAGCAGTTTGGTTTTCTGTTATTGATCTGAAAAACGCTTTCTTTAGTATTCCCATTGCCGAAGAAAGTAGAGATATTTTTGGCTTCTCTCTTGGAGGCCGAAGCTTCCGGTTTAAAGCGCACCTCAGGGCTATTGTGAAAGTCCTTCTATTTATAGTCAAGCTTTGAAATGTCATCTTGATACTTTTTATTTGCCGTCTGGTGCTGCTCTTATTCTGTACATGGACGACTTGTTGATAGCTGCTGATTCAGAGGACATATGTAAGAATGTGACGGTTGCATTGTTGCGACACTTGTCCGATCTTAATCATAAGATTTCACCTTCCAAGCTACAATATGTTCGTCGAGAGGTTACCTACTTGGCTCATATCTTGTCAAAGGAGGGAAGACGGTTAACCCCAGAACGTATCCAAGCTATTGTGCACATGTCTGTGCCATCCACACAAAGAGAGGTACATGCCTTCCTAGGTATTACTTCCTATTGTAGGCAGTGGATCCCTAACTTCTCTCTGTTGGCCAAACCTTTGTTGGCACTTACTCTGAAAGATACGCCTCAGCCCCTTCCATGGACTGACGAGTGTCAGAGGGGTTTTGCTGACTTGCGTGCTGCTTTGTGTTCTGCTCCTGTACTAGGTACTCCTGATTACAGTAAACCTTTTATGCTCTATGTTCATGAAAAAGAAGGTTGTGCATTGTCAGTCTTAACGCAGCGATTTGGAGACAAACAGCGGCCATGTGCCTATTTCTCAGCTTCGTTAGATCCAGTAGCTAAAGCATTGCCTAGCTGTCTTAAAGCGACAGCAGCAGCAGCAATTTCCATTTGCCAGTCTGCTGGAGTGGTGCTAGACAACACTCTTATCGTTATGGTGCCGCATGCAATAGACACTTTGCTAAACAGAACAAAAACGCAGCATCTTACGAGTGCTCGTTTTACTGGATATGAGCTGACACTTTTGGCTAGTCACGTACACATCAAACGATGTAACACATTAAATCCAGCTACTTTGTTGCCTCTTCCAGAAGAGAAAGGTGTTCAAGAACAACATGATTGTTTTCTCCGTACTGAGGAAGAGACAAAGGGAAGAATTGACCTGACAGATACGCCATTAGTGGATCCGGATGGAACGCTATGGGTAGATGGTTCTTGTTTTAAGCTTCCTAATGGAGAGACAACTTCAGCCTATGCGGTTACTACTTTGCATACAGTCGTGGAAACAGCACGCATCAGACATAACTCAGCTCAGGCAGCTGAACTGATAGCCTTAACTAGAGCGTGTGTGTTGTCCAAAGGAAAAAGAGTGAACGTGTATACCGATAGCCAATACGCTTTTGGTGTAGCGTTCAATTTTGGACGTCTGTGGAAAGAAAGGGGATTCCTTACTTCCTATGGGACTAAAATACAACATGGTCAGTTGGTGACTGACCTTCTCGGGTCACTTGCTTTGCCTACCCAGATAGCAATCGTGAAGTGTAGTGCGCACAAGAAAGTTACCAACGATATTGGTTGTGGAAATGCATTTGCGGACGAGGTAGCGAAAAGGACAGCCAGAGATGCTACAAGTCGCATGTATGTTGTGGGCCCTGCGAATTGGGTCAGGGAAAGAGGAATGTATGAGGATACAGTAGAGAGTGTGAGATCAATTCAAGAAGAGGCTACAGAGAAAGAATTGAGTAAGTGGAAAGAAAGTACAGGAATGTTAGATGAGATGGGATGTTGGGTGGAATTGTCAGAGCACCAACGTTGGCTGTTACCAGACGCCTATGTACTACCTGTAGTTACTATGGCGCATGGTCCAGCTCACCTAAGTGCGAAAGGGATATGCAAGCTTTTGGCTCCGGTATGGCAGAATGAGGGAATACCAAAGTGTGCAGAAAATGTAGTAAAACATTGTATAATTTGCTTAATGTACAATCCGGGAAAGGGAACCCCCAACTCCAGCAGGTCATTTTGCTCATCCGACCTATCCATTTGAGGTGTTGCAAATCGATTACATTCACATGGCACGATGCAACAATCTCAAATATGTTCTAGTAGTGGTATGTGCCTTTTGCAGATGGATAGAGGCATATCCACTGAAAGACAATACTGCTCTATCCACAGCCAAAATACTCCTGAAGGAATTTTTTCCTAGATTTGGGTTGCCGCGCATTGTCTGGAGTGACAATGGGAGTGAATTTGTGGGCCAGATCATGCAAAAAGTTTGTGCAGGTCTTGGCATTAAGCAAAAATTCCATGCGGCAAACCATCCACAGTCAGCGGGTCTAGTAGTGTGCTATAATGGCACTCTAAAGCTTAAGCTGGCTAAAATTCAAGCCAGTACAGGCCTTAGTTGGCCCGATGCCCTACCTTTGGCTCTCTTATCCACCAGAACGGCTGTGCATTCTCGTTTGGGACTTAGCCCTTATGAGATTGTATTCGGACGCCCAGCTAACGTATGGGGAGTCCCTCGCCCCAAAAAGTACTTAGACTTGCCATACCCGATGTTGATCGATTACTTGCATGACCTCACAACTAAATTGCATATTCTTCATCAACAGGTTCAGAGCACTTTGCCCGAGGCTTCCACAGACTCAGGTCATTCCATCCAACCAGGCGACTGGGTCTGTGTGAAGAATTTCCAGAGGACGAAGAATTTGGAGCCTCGCTGGGGAAAACCTCGTCAGGTGCTCCTCATAACCCGTACAGCAGTGAGGGTTGAAGGAAAGAAGAATTGGATTCACGGTGTACACTGCAAGAAGATGCCTTTGCCTTTGCCTTTCGATCAGTGGGTCCGCAAGGGTATAAGAGACTCTGAAAGCGAGAAGGTTCCTCGTTTTGTACCTTTTAGTGATGCACACGTGAATGGAACATTGTCAGAGAAAGAAAGCGACGACATTTCTCCAGGAAGCTGTACCACCGCACCTTTGTCTGAATACCACAGATCCACAAACATTGTTTCAGGATCAGACTGTACCTGATAAGGCTCGTTATAATTTAAGACCCAGATTGTAGAAGAAAACTTGAAATTCTCTCTTCCATGAAGTTTCTATCCCGGTTGCAGGGTCACGGTAGGAGTCTTGGTTGTGACCTGAGTATTAGCAATAGGTCTGCAGGACGTGCAGTGTCTTAGGACGGCAGATAATCATAACCAAGTGATTGAGGAAGATTGCCATGAGCATCCATTTAGAAGATGGAAACTACATTAGGAGACAGAGAGAGAAAGAAAAGATGAAGAATTATTGTAAAATAGTATATAATCGTTGTGGTATAACCTTATGTATTTTCATATTATTGTGTATTTTAATGGCGTGTATTGGTTGGATTGTTCATGCTATGCAGCAGAAAGTTGTCCCTTCTCCTATCACTGTGCCTTCTTATTCTACTACTTCTCCACAGCTTTTTCATACACTTCCTCAACATGAACTGATTCGAAGAACCGAATATTACAATAACTCTTTTATCCAGTTATTACATCAACATCAATTAGTGATTAATACAACCAACTGTTGGGTGTGTGGACTAATGCCCCATGCCACGGAAAAAGGGATGCCATATTTAGTTCTTCCGTTTTCTTATGAAGGTTCTGCTTGGGCTTATTTTGTAATCTTTTCTAATGCCTATCAAAGACGATTTAAACGACCTGTCAGTTCTTATATTGGTGGACCAGATTTTAGTCATAGTTCGTTGATAAAGGGAATAGTAGCTATGGCTAAAATCATGGAAAATAGTAAAATTGCTGTTGATGAGAGAAAAGCATACACTAATTGGAACGTCACCCATTACATAACAAGCCTTAATGATAAAGTTAAACATGGCAAATCTCCACCGATTTGGACTATACCTCATCAAGGCAATTTCTGTTTGCAAATAAATGGTCAGACTGCTGACACCGAACAAAGTAAAAGCTTTTGCTCTCATACTTACATCCATTCATCTCAGAATTCGCCGCCGTTAGTACCATCTCAGGGCACGTATTTCATCGGTTATGATAGAGCCTGTACATGGTTACCGACTGGTTTTTCTGGAACCTGCTATACAGCTTTCCTTCTTCCCCCTACACATACTGCTTCTCCAAATTTTCACAAAAACAGATATGGCAGAGGAAATATTGATTCCAAAGACACAGCAGGACAAGAGGGAGGTGACTTCCTAAAGGGATTTCTTCCTTTTTGGGGTCCCATGGCAAATAGCAGGAATATGAGGCAACTGGTTTGTGTAGTAGAGACTACCATAGACATCACTGTAGGAGCTTTAAGTAATATTACAGCGGAACTACAGGCGGATTGTCTTATGACTTTGCAGAACCGAGTTGCCCTAGATATTATTCTTGCAGATCGAGGTGGAGTCTGCAAATTGATCAAATCAAGTTGCTGTATTTATATACCTGATGACGCTCCGACAGTATACCAGGCCATTTCTAAATTACACATAATCTCCGAGTCGATTCATTAGGACGAAGGAGATTGGTCGTTATTGGGATGGTTTTGGGGACTACTGTCCAGATGGGGTTGGAAAGTACTAACATTTCTTGGTATAGTTTTAGCCATCGTATTCTCTTGTTGTCTTTGTATGCACTGTGGTCCCGCCATTTGCGACCTTTGTGCTACTATGTGCATCCCAAAACCCAAGGCACAAAGAACAGAGAATATTAGCATGATGTTACAGCAACAGCTTGATGACCTCATGACCATTGACATCGACTCAGATTAACATGAGTCCGTATACTATTGCCTGAGTTCTGGCAAAAGGAGGGTCTGAGGAATTTCGATTTTCGATCTCGATCGCATTGACCCGCCATTTTGTAAACCGCCGCCATTTTGTGTTGCCCTCACTCAGACAGCATGACGAACGAAGTCTGCAATATTGTGTCCAAATAGCCTTCTGCCTCTGTTTACAAAGCTGGTGTTAGGGACTGGCGGAGTACACTAATTCCTGTCTGGTTTTTCTAATCCCTGTCTCAACTATCTGTTGATTCACACTATTCTCTCCTGACTTTATCTTATCTTCTGGCCTTCGCTGTCCTCCGCTCGTATTCTCTCATTTCACAACTGTCCTCAAAAACACACGAACGTATCTCGCCACCTGCAAACCAGTTACAAACATGTTAATACCTTAACCTGTGGGAGGGATGGCAAACACCGTTGGAGGAGAGGTTTCTTCGAGTTACTCGATATCTTTGTTTTTCAACCTTTCCTATTGGACATTTTCTATCTTTAACTTTATCTTATTGGTCCTCCTTTGTATGTTTTAGGTGTATTTTCTGGTTAATGTATATGTCTTCTATACCAATATAAGATTGTACGCCACAGAGTGAAGTGGCAGTCTCCTGAGAACATAACGTGTGTGTACTTCTAGGACCACTGTACTAGCTGCAGCTATTAAAATCTGATCTTTTACGCCGACAGAGTGTCCCCGTGTCTCTGTTAGCTGAAGCAGGAAAACCCAGGAGATTAAGGCGTACCCTGCGCTGCCAGGTCCAAAAGGTTCTGGTTCTTCAGGAATTAATTCCCCAATTTACAACTGGCCAGGGGGAGCATTTGCCAAGTGCTGCAAGGAGGGGGTGTGGCCTCCGGCGCGATGCCAGTCTTTTATTTATTTTATTTTTTTAAGACGGAGGGCTGTGTGGCCCCCCTTCTTTTTCTAATTTATTGGCCCTGGGGACCCCATCCCCCAGGGCCTGCACCCTAATTTTTTTTGTTGAAAAAAATAAATTTGGAAGGGGGCCGCGTGGCCCCCGACCCAAGGCCTTAATCGGCCCCAGGGACCCCAACCCCCGGGTCATGGCCTTTTTAAAAAAAAATCTTTAGGAGGGGGGCTGCATTGACCCCCTCCTCAGGCCACTTATGGCCCCGGGGAACCTATCCCCCGGGGCCGGCCTTTGTTTTTTATTATTTGAAAAAAATATATAGTTATAGAAACATCTAGGACATGCTGGACAAACCGTATGTAGCTATCACCATGACGATTTGCGTGATATTCATTAAAAGGCGACTATGCATCCAATGAATCCACGTGGAATGTATTTACACCGCTAGCGAAGCTCTGACGTGTCTGACGCCCTACCTTGCCTAATCCCGGCGCCCCCGCCAGTGGGTACTCTCCAAGTAGACACCCTCGTCATTTATTTATAAAAACATGGGTAGCTATTGACGGGCACATTTAATATACACACACACCAAGCCATTCAAAGGGGATTCGACATAAATTCGACCAAACTATGCAAGAAACCCCCCTCAGGGTTAATAAAAGACACATCCACCGCCGGATGTGTAATACTTTTTATTCCACCAGCTAGTGCGTATGCTATGACACTCTCTAGCCCATGTGCACTGTAACACCACCCCGTGAATATGTCATGCCACACTTGCCTTTCCACGGGCATTACATTTGTAACACTGCTTCCACCTACCCTTTTCACGGGCATTACATTTTGCGATGGGGTGGAGGGTCAGGGGGTGTTTCTGCCAAGTGAGCCCGGAGTCACACTCACAAACGTCCTCTTCTTCCTGAATAAAAGTGAGATTATGCTGCATACTTGTTCATATTTTAAGTAGTTCGCACAGACACACATTTTAAAAACAATAAAGTTCCTAATACTCACCTTCTCTGAACAGTTAGCTTGCTGCCCCATCCACCTCCTCCCTATCCTCTGTTGTCTGAATCCATGGACTAGCCTCCTCCCTCCTGCCATGCATGGTCTGATGTGCTGCCACTGCCCTCCATTTAGCATGATGTACCAGTCCACTCCTCCTGCCCTCCATTGCCCAATTCTATGGCCCATCATTGACCTCCTGCTTAGCCTCTGTGCTTAGCTTGCTGCCCCTATTCTCCTTCCCCCTGCCCTCCGATGTCTTTGTGCATGCCCCTGCTCCATCCTTTTTGCCCACCATGTTCCATGGACCTGCCACTCCTATCTACTCTGAATGTTCTGTTGAGCTGCCACTCCCCTCCCACCTGCCTAGCATTGTCAGATGACTGTAACCTGTCCCTGCCACCTCCACCCTGCCTGTCCACATGTCATGCCCCTATCCCCTTCCTCCTGTCCTCCATGGTCCATTTTACTGCCACACCCTTCTGCCCTCCCTGGTCTGTTGTTCTGCAACTGCTCCTCCTGCCTGCCCCACGCGGTCTGTTGTGAGGCCCCTTCCCCTGAACTCTCTTGCCTGTGCGCAGGTCCTGACCCTCCCTTCTATCCTCCATGGTCCTTTGTGCATGCCACTGCACCCTCCTTCTTGCCCATCATAGCCATTGTGCTGCTACTAACCCTCCCGCTTGCCATGCATGGTCTTCTGTGCTGCCATGGCCCCTCCCACCTTCCCTGTGTGGTCAGCTAGCTGCCCCTGACCCCCTCCCACCTTCCCTCCATGGTCTGTGTGTATGCCATCATAGTCTCACTGTTGCTCTCCATGGTGTGTCTTGTTTCTAGTGCCCATCCTGTCTGACCTCCATGGTCATCTTGCTGCTCCTGCCCTGCTCCCTTGCCTCCAGCCCTCTGTTTCCATGTGCTGAAGTACCGGGTTTTTAGAACCCAGCGGTGCAGGGGAACACACCCTAAGACTTCGGGTTCTTCCTGTTTCAGACCCACAGAAACACAGAGTCTTCTAGATGAAATCAAAGATCGTATTTATTGGCTGCAGACCAATCACAGGTATCCGAGAAGTACAACACGATGTATGTTCTCAGGAGACTGCTCCCGAACCAAAAACCAGTCTTTACTTATATACACAAAATTACGCTTTGGGGCAACACCGCCCCTATTTTACAAGTGGTCATTCACATATTTTAGTTTCAAAGAAACAGCAGAGCCATAATGACAATCCCACATTTCAGTTCATTAAGCATACAGTCATTTTACCCAGCAAGGCTCAGAACCCTCATCAGATAACAGCGGACCCCAATAAAACGGGCACCTCCTGCTCGTAAAACAAGCCATAAAGTAGGAAACAGAGTCAGGTGTGAAATAGCTTAGTCAGGGATCGTGTGCGAACAAGGACTTTATGATGGGTCGAGCCCTGATGCTAATCACATTAGGCCGCGAGAAAAGGAACTGGCCGGACAGGATTGATCTCAGGCAGCTTGCACAGGTCAGAGAGAAGTCACAGAAGGTGTACGTGTCCTTTAGGCCTAGGCAGGGCCTTAGTGCGCAGCCTATGTGAGGGCAACCACAAAATGGCTACTGTTCTAAAATGGAACCCAAGGGTTCAATATGTGGTATCGTATGGACGGTGAATTTATCAGGCGAAACATGGCGAAAACACTCATACATACCGCGTTACTCATTTGCGGTTCGCTGATACCAAAATTGGCATGGTGGGACCATGCCACCGACATGGTTCCGAATTTTACAGTACCACAGACCCTCCTTTTGCCCTTACATAGGCAATAACTATACTAATCTGAGTCCAGGTCTATGTTCATAAAGTCATGGAGATGTTGCTGTAGCATCATCCTATTGCTTAGCTCGTCCCTTGATACAGGTTTCCTTACACATGATGTAACACAGAGGCTACACATTACAGGAGCACACTGTATACATAGACAGAACAGGAAAAGAATGGTTAAGATCGTTCCAACGACTATTAGAATCTTCCATCCCCAAGCTGATATCAGTTCCCAGAACCACCCCATTACCGACCAATCTCCTTTATCCACGTGGATAGATTCGGAAATTTTATGCAGTTTGGAGATGGCCTGATAGATTGTCGGAGCGTTATCTGGTATGAAAATACAACAGCTTGATTGGATAACAGTACATACGCCACCACGATCTGCAAGTATGACATCTAGAACATACGGTTTTGCAACGTCATGAGGCGATCCGCTTGGAGCTCAGCTGTCAAGTTACCAAGGGCACCGGCCGTTACATTAACAGTGGATTCAACTACACGAGTCAGTTGTCTCAGGTTCCTACTATTGACCATCGGTCCGCAAAACGGTAGGAAACCCAAGAAGAAATCTCCTGCTTCCTGACTGGCAGTATCCTCCTTACTAACAACGCCTCTCACAACTCTGGTCTTGTGATAATCAGAGGCAGCAGTAAATGTTGGCGGTAGCAAATTCGCAACGTAACACGTGCCCGAGAAATCAGGGGGCAACCATGTATATGCTCGATCATTACAAACAAAGTATGTACCCTTGGCAGCCAAAAATGCAGGGGGAAACTGTGATGGGAAAGTGTACGTTTCAGTACAGTCACTCTTCCCTAGCTGAGCTCTTGGATTTTGTCCATTGCCTTGTAAACAAAGGCGACCCATGTGTGGTACAACCCAAATTGGGGATGAACTTTTGTGCTGTTTCTCGCCCAGACTAATGCTATACCCCGTCGCGTTCCAACCTACATAAGCTCGCAACTCATCCTTGGGAATAGATGTATATGCATCGATATCTCTACTCATATCTGCAACTCCTTTCATCAAGGCTTTATTGTTCGAGTTAAGTCTAGTGGAACGCGGTGGTCGCGGGGAGTAGGTTTCAAGCGCAAAAAGAAACATAGTCTGGAATGCCCATGATGAACCATTATAGCTAAACGGCAGCACTAGATATGGGATACCCTTATCAATGGTATGCGGCATCAAACCACACACCCAGCAATTTGTTGTGTTCATAACTAGTTGGTGCTGGTGCAGGAGTTGAACAAATGAACTGTTTACAAATTCAGAACGTCTAGCTTGTTCGTGTTCAGGCAGAGGGTGAAAAGAGTGTGGAAAAATGGTAGGAGGAGGTGTGGGCTGTACAGTGGGTACAAATGCTACTTGGAAAGACAATAATACACAACCTACAGAAAACATCATTATGCTAGATAGTACAAACAGACATAATACTACAAAACATTTGCTATTCATTATTTTACATATTCTGCTCTTAAAACTTATTTCCTCAGCGGGTCTCTTCATCTCGAGAAACTCCATCCTCTAATCGTGCTGTTCACGGCGGATGAGTATCTTCTGCTAAGGAGTACACCTGTCAGTTCAGGGAACGCCCTAGACCAACCAGAACCATTGACCTAACGTCTCCGGCTTCTACCCCAAAGTCTTGGCGCCGCGACCCTACAGCTAAACCCGGATGGTGGTTTCAAAAAAATAAAAAATAGAAAAGTTTCTCAGATGAGAGAGCTGCGCTATCCAAAAATATCAAAGGAAAATAATTTTTATTTGTCCATAGTCCTTGGCCTCAAATTATACCTGTTTTTCCCAGGTACTGTCTGGTCTTGAAACAAAAGTTCAGGCTCTGTGGTGTTCAATCGTATTGATGGCGATATAGCTTCTTGCAGAATGTCGTCGCTTTCTTGCTCTGAAACTGTTCCCTTTACACGTGCATCGCTAAAAGGCCCAAAACGAGGCACAGTCTCAGCCTCGGAATCAGCGATCCCCTCCTGGACCCACCGATCATACGGTAGGGGCAAAGGGATCCTCTTGCAATGTATGCCGTGTATCCAATTCTTTTTCCCTTTCACTCGAACCGCTGATCTTGTCGACAGAAGGACCAGGTGGGGGCCGATCCAACAGGGCTCATCATTTTTCGTACGTTGAAAATTCTTAATCAGCACCCACGTTCCAGGATTAATAGGGTGTCCTGGAGCTTCAGAGGCCTGGGGCAGAGTATCGTGAACCTGTTGGTGTAAGACACGCAATTTAGCCGTCAATTCATACAGATAATCAAGCAGTACTGGATGTTCGATTTCACTGAATTTTTTCGGCCTTGGCACTCCCCATCCATTGGCCGGACGGCCAAACACGATTTCATACGGACTAATTCCCACTCGTGAATGCACAGTCATTCTTGTTGATAGGAGTGCTAAGGGCAGGGCGTCAGGCCATTTAAGACCGGAGCTCGCCTGAATTTTGGCCAACTTAAGTTTCAAAGTGCCATTGTAGCAATCTACTAATCCAGCTGATTGGGGGTGATTTGCAGCGTGGAACTTCTGCTTAATGCCTAGTCCCTCACACACATCCTTCATCACTCGACCTACAAATTCACTCCCGTTATCACTCCATACCATCCTTGGCATTCCGAACCTAGGGAAAAATTCTTTGACAAGGGCTTTAGCTGTGGATAAGGCCGTATTGTCTTTTAGGGGATATGCTACTATCCATCTTGAAAAAGCGCAAACAACAACCAGTACATATTTCAAATTGTTGCACCTTTCCATGTGGATGAAATCTAGTTGCAGAACCTCAAATGGATATGATGGAGGTGCAAAATGACCAGCTGGAGTTGGGGTTCCCCTACCAGGATTGTATTTCAAACATACCATGCAATTTTTGACCACATTCTCCGCACACTTGGGAATTCCAGCATTCTGCCATACTGGAGCCAACAACTTACAAATCCCTTTCACACTGATATGTGCCATTCCATGTGCCATCGTAACCACTGGAAGCACATATGCATCAGGTAACAACCATCGCCGGTGTTCTGACAAATCAACCCAACAACCATTTTCATCCAATTTACCCTTACTTTCTTTCCACATACTCAATTCTTTCTCTGTGGCTTCAGCTTGAAGGGACTTCACACTCTCTATCGTGTCTTCACACATTCCAACATCACCAACCCATCTTGCAGGGCCTGCGACATACATTCGGGTTGTCACATCTTTTGCTGTTTCTTTCGCGATTTCGTCAGCAAATGCGTTACCACGCCCAACATCATCGGTAACCTTCTTGTGTGCGCTGCATTTCACAATCGCGACTTGTAACGGCAAGGTCAGTGACTCAAGGAGATCATTCACTAACTGACCATTCTGAATCTTAGTTCCATGCGAGGTCAGGAACCCACGTTCTTTCCACAAACGCCCAAAACTATGGGCCACGCCAAAGGCATACTGACTGTCAGTATATATGTTCACTTTCATTCCTTTCGACAACACGCATGCTCTTGTAAGTGCAATTAATTCTGCTGCTTGGGCTGAATTATGTGGTACGCGTGCAGTTTCAACAATCGTGTGCAAAGTCGTGATAGCATATGCAGCAGTCGTATCACCATTCGGAAGCTTGAAGCACAAACCATCCACCCATAAAGTACCGTCACATTCAACCAGGGGAGTATCTTTAAGATCCACTCTCCCTTTTGTTTCTTCTTCTGTTCTGAACAGACAATCATGCTGTTCAACCTCATCTGTGTCTGCTGAAATTGGCAATAATGTAGCTGGATTCAGCGTGTTGCACCTTTTTATGTGCACATGGTTTGCTAACAGTGTCAATTCATACCCTGACAATCGAGCATTAGTTAAATGCTGTGTCTTGGTCCTGTTTAACAATGTGTCCACTGCATGGGGAACCATTACGATCAATGTGTTATTCATCACTAATCCAGCAGACTGTCGAATAGACACAGCTGCTGCCGCTGTGGCCCTTAAACAACTTGGCAATGCCCTCGCTACCGGATCCAAAGTCGACGAAAAATACGCGCATGGACGCGGTCTGTCTCCAAAAGGCTGTGTTAACACTGACAATGCACAACCGTCCTTTTCATAAACATACAAGGTAAAAGGCTTACTATAGTCGGGGGTACCCAACACAGGAGCTGAACATAATGCCTTGCGTAATTCCCAAAAACTTTTCTGACACTCTTCAGACCATGGGACAGGATTCGGTGTATCTTTATATGTTAATGCTATCAATGGTTTTGCCAGCAAAGAAAAACTCGGGATCCAGTGCCTACAGTATGAAGTAATGCCCAAGAAAGCACGCACTTCTCTCTGTGTCCTTGGCACGCTTAATTGTGCAATGGCCTGGATTCTTTCTGGGGTCAGCTTCCTTCCCTCCTTCGATAAGAGATGACCTAAATAGGTCACTTCTTGTCGACAATATTGCAGTTTAGAGAGAGACACTTTGTGATGAAAGGCAGACAAATGATGCAACAATGATGATGTAGCTCCTTTACAAATCTCCTCAGTATCTGCGGCGATGAATAAATCGTCAACATACTGAATAAGGGTAGCACCACTAGGTAAAACAAGGGCATCAAGCTGCGCTTTTAAAGCCTGACTGTATATTGATGGACTTTCACAGTAGCCCTGTGGAGCGCGTTTAAAACGGAAGCTTCGACCTCCTAAACAAAAGCCAAAAATATCCCTGCTCTCCTCTGCAATCGGGATACTAAAGAAAGCATTCTTTAAATCAATCACTGAGAACCAAGCAGCGGAAGCTGGAATCATAGTCAACAAGGCAGTTATAGAGGGGGAGGAGCCAAGATGGCAACCGGGACGGCAGCGTAGACTCCCGGCTCTGTGAACCTCCGTATCCCGCACGGATATCCTGCATTAGATCCTCAGCCTGCGCTATGCGCCCGTGTTTGTGAATGAGAGCGGCAACCGATCGAGTGACTTCTAAGTTTCTGGCGGCGGTACCGCCGGAGAAACGGGTATTTGCAATTTGAGGCCTGTGCGGCCCTGGAGCCGGGACCTCGAGTGGACACCTTGGCCGGGTGGCAGTTTAACAACAGCGGCCTTTGGTGACTGGGTGGAGTCGGTCTGCCGGATCGGTGCGACTATCGGCCTACATTTCGCCGTGGTCGCTTCCTACCACTAAACGGGGCGGAACAAGTGCATGCCCGGGGTGGCAGTTCCACGACTCTCCGGTGATTGCCTCTGCCTTCGACGGTGAGCTGCCCGAACGCTGCCCGTAACTCGCCCTGATTCCTGCGGGCTGCTCCCGGATTTTCGCGGGCGCTGGCCCGTGGTGGGGACGACTGTTGCCTGTGACTACATAACGGATACTTTTTTGTCTGCCTCCGGAACCCTGTTTGCCAGCGACATGGACCTTGATGCGCTCGCCCCTGGGTCCCGGTCCCAATACGGGTTGGACCTACCCGGCGGCCATCTTATCACGATGAAGTCTACCATCCTGTTCACCAGCTCACAGCAGGATCGGGAGTGTGCGACTCTGGGGAGCGTAGCGGAGCGATCGCAGAGAGCTGTGCTGGGGTACTGTGACCTTCTCGAGGCTCTCGGTGCCCTTCATTCCACCTTGCTTCATGGCGTTTGGGTATTGGGGAGTAGGCTTGATGGTGTGGCATCAGCGTTGGGACAGTTGCGGCCTGCCTGTCCTCAGATACACAGGGACTTCCTGCACTGCACTCAGGACGACAATGTCGTGGCCACCCCCGTGACTAGTGACCAGCTGGAAACTCCGGACAGTCTACTATCGTGTGATCGGCTGGCTGTGGGTCTGATCTGTCCCGGAGGTATTGGATCTGAGTGGGGGGGGGGTGGCCTTGTCCTGTGCGTGGCCTCCGGCGACCCGGGGAAAACTTAAGCAACGGTTGTCTACTCTGGCTGATTCCGCCTTCCTGGACCTTGAGTGCAGTGCAGATCCTGGGGCAGCACTGGGAAAGACATTCCTCCATAATGCTGACTGGGTTGGTACTCAGAGACTTCCACCCCACCGGGGTGCGTCGCTTCCTGGTCGTTTTTGGACGCTCCTTTACCGTGTAGCATTGGACATGGCGCCGGGTCGAGGGGTATGCATGGGCGGATTTGCTAAAAGTGGCCAAGGATAAGAATGATCTTTCAGAGGTGGTCGGCTAATAGGCGGGCGGGCTCGGGGTTGCGTGCTCTCCTGGTATAATTGTCGGTATAGTAGGTGCAAAATGCTCCCCATCTTTCTTTGACATGGTCGAGTTTGTGTTGCTTACTGTTTGCTTTGGGGGAAACATAATGTGCGGGAGGGAGAAGCCGGGGGCATGTTTTGAAGGCCCTCCTCCAGTTTATTAATACTCTCTCTACCCCCCCGTCTGGTGGGGTTCTTTTCTTACTCCTTTTTCCCTGTTTCTTCTATATTTCGGGTCTGGTTCCAGGGCGACAGGCACACTGCTGGGGGGGGGGGCCGTACTCATCTGCAGAGGTGCAGGGTGGGGGGTTGGGGGAGGGGATTCTTTAGTCTTTACTCTCCTTTTTCCATGGCCTCCTTTTTCTTCTCTGATTCTTCTTGTTTTTCCTTTTCTGGGATCAGCGTGGTACACCTCCTTTGTTGTGAATCGTTGCCTTTTCATGTGTGCCACAATTTCCGGGGTGTTCTCTGGGCTTTAGGGCAGGGGACTGCAGGCGCAACTGGGCATGATATTCTTCCCTATCCTGAATTTCCTGTGTCTGCGCCATTGATCCAATAGATTGCTGTTTATTGCTTACGCTTATTATTCTGCCTGCCTCTTATCGCTGTTGGGAAATTGTTTGGCACCTGATCCTTCTGTCTTTTTCCATTATAAAATGAAAACCTTTTTCATCCTGGTGTCCTACCTGCGCTGTTCACTGGCCAGACTATGTTAGCATGAAGATTCTGCTCCCCGAGGTGCTGCCTGTGTTAACATTTGATCTCCGCTGCTCTGACTGCTTAGCGGCCGGCCCCGGGGGGTTGTAGGCCCATACTTGTTATTGCTTGAAATGTCAATAAAGGTTTTTCAAAAAAAAAAAAAAAAAAACAAGGCAGTTATATCAGGGACGGCTGGAAACTGTGGCACAACTATCTTATTGACCTCTCTAAGATCGATCACAAATCTGTAAACAGGTGGCTGAGAAGGGTCAGTACGTTTCAAAACAGGCAGAACAGGACTATTACAAACGTTGCCTCTTGTCTCTTCAATTACATCCTTCTCAATTAAATCATAGATAATTGCTAACAACGCTTTTTCACCTTCCTTAGAGATCTTGTACTGGGGAATGTGAGGCAATTTAACATTGGCTTTCAAAGTGACAACATACGGCGGTATTTCCAAAAGGCCCACATCATTAAGGTCAGTGGCCCAAAGGGCATCAGGAAGAGACGACAATTCAGCTGGCAGTTTATTCTTTGACAAATACATGGGAGAAATCACTTCCTTACCCAGCGTAAGTTGTACTCCCGAGGGGGAACAATATAATGTTGCGTGTAATCTCTTTAAAAGATCCAATCCTAACAGGTTTTCACCACATCCTGTCGTTAGGATAAGGGGTGCTTTCGGCTCACAAGGTCCAACAGAAAGGGCCGTAGGACGTGAGATCGGGTTCCTAACCGGGGCGCCAGAAAAACCTACTGAAACATTCATTTCGCCAGACAAAGGCGCGCCAGGGAGTTTTGAGCGCATAATAGAACTCTTTGCAGCACCAGTATCCAGCAGAAAGGGCTCTGTTACACCCGCTGTAGTCACCTTAACATACGGTCCGCTCTGATCCACTGGCACTGAAACAACTCCCTCTCTCTGTCTATGGCTGTCCTAGTAATCATTACCGTCCGTATTATCATCTTCTACATAATAGTCATTATTATAGTACTGAGCTGTCTTGCCAGTTGCATTGGCTTGCTGATCAAAACTATTCATCGTATTTTGAGGCGGAAGAGGACGCGCGTTCTGGGGAACATTTCCACGCCCTCTACCTCTTGGAGCTTGCTGGCCACCTCTACCTTTTGCGCCATAAACATTATTCGTGCGCTGCAACAATCTAAGACAATTATTTTTAAAATGACCTTCCTCCTTGCAATATGAACACTGATTGGGACCTATAGGGACACGTGGTTGATAATACCCATACATTTGCTGATTATTCTGAAACTGTTGGGGTTGCTGATAGATACCCTGGGTTTGCCTATAATTATTCTGACCTCCACGTGGCGGATAAGCCTGCTGTAAAAGAACCTTCGTTTTTAATTCTTTCGTTTTCTAGTCTGTTCTATCCTTCTCATCTTGATCCCTATTTTCGTAATACTGTGCAGTAGCCAGTATTTGCGCTGAAGAGGAAACGGCCCAAGAACTCTCCGAATCTTTTAATTTTTTACACAACTCTGGAAGCAAATTATGCACAAATTTATCAACAAATAACCGTTGACCACCTTCTGTACTCATGTCTTGACCACTGTGGTCGATAAATGTTTCTTCAAACCTGGTGAAGAAATCGGACACTGTTTCATCTTTCTTCTGTTTGCATGTGGATAATTTATCCCAATTTACACGTATTGCGGGCATTAAAGTCTTCATATAGCTAATTATTCTACCAGGGAGTTCTGCTACCGCAGGCTCAGGCTTGGCACCACCAACCTGTCTATTGTCAGCATTAATGATATTAGCCCATGTGTCACCTAGTTCTGCAGCATGATCTGTATTACGAATCAATCCCCACAAAGGCTGTGGAACAACATTTCCGAACAACATATCTATGTCAGCTAGATTCATGACACATGATTCTGCAGTCTGTGATAACTCCTTATAATATCCTGCGGGGTTCTTACGGGGGTCAGGCAATGTCTGCTTAAGCGCTAAAACTTCAGATCGTTTCCAGGGAACATGTACCCAAACACGCTGAAAATGAGCTGGCACAGCAGCAATACCATGTGCGCCATCAGCCGCAACAGCTTCCTTCCATACCGGAGGGACTTCTCTCATAGGGTACTGTCGCACCTTTTTACCTGAGGAGTCAAGCCCAAACAGTGACTGAGAAGGATCCTCAATCCTAAAAGATAGCAATGTCGCAACTGCTTTCCTAACATCGGGACCCACAATCGTACCTTTTCCAAATTCAAATCGCACTTGACACAACTCCTGCGGGTTTGAGTCTAAATCATTATCTTCCAATTCCTCATATAGGATTTCACACATTTTCTCAAAAACGTATCTCTGTTGTGGTGCTTCCCATTGATGAAAAACATTTACAATGGACTCTACATCATATCTAGAAGGATAAACAATCCATCTACGTGCCATGCGGTCCAGTTCTTCTTTCTCCCTAGAACCAGGCATGTGACTACGTAACTGCTTACGTTGTGAACCAGGGGTCGCACTAGATGACCCAAAGAGGGGTGATATAAGACTAGTGACTGCACTAGCTATTCGTTGTCGTGCAGAAGGAGAAGTTGAGGCAAGAACCGGGGGAAAAACAGAGGGAAACAAAACGGGTGTAGATACAGATACAGGAGTAGTAGCAGGTAGGGCACCAAGGGAGGCAGCTGATGTGCTAGGTAAAGTCGCAGGGAGCGCAGAAGTGGTAGGTAGCAAAATCGGCGTCCCCTGGGAAGGCTGCGCTGCAGGGAAAGGAGCCGGCTGAGGAGGAGCTGGCGGCTGCGGGAAAGCTTGCTGTGCATTAGCTGGAGGCTGCACATTTAAGGGTTGTGGAGGTGCGGTAGCATTTTGCGCATACGGAGGTGCCGAACTTAGCAAATGCAACCTTAGGGGGTCTTTCTCCTTTTCTTGTAACGCATCTTGCTGAAGGGGCGGCAACACTGGGTAACATTTATCAATGACTAGTGTGCGTTGCCTGTGCAACTGCTCATTCATTTGGTCCTCTTCATTATCTTTAAACTGCAAAGCTGCTTGCATTATCGACATACCTCTCTCTCTTTTATTTTTCTATGCTAATTTAATTTCTTTTTGTTTGGCTTCCTTTCGCTTTAGGCGGAAAGAATCAAACATCGCCGGCCGGGCTTTCTTCTTGAATAATTTAACTTCTAGGTTATCTAGGATTTCTGTGTCGAAACTACCATTTTGGGGCCATTTTAAAACACCATGCTTCCTGGTGTATCGGGTCCATACTTCATTATACGTAATGGGGCCCACGCCATGTTTCACATAAAGCTCATAAGTTGGAGTTCCAATTGGAGGAACCGGACACGAGTCCTCTAATCGGGAATCCCTTTTACAACCAAAACAAAACAAATTTCCAAATATACTAGAACCAGGCATCTTCGCTCACTAGTCTAGCTTCAAACTTCAAAGGATTATCGAATACGATAGTCTCGTGAATACACGAGTCCTCTGGCTTTGACACTTGCAAGTTCCAAATCAAAGCGATCCCGAAGGATACCAAAATCCCGAAGGATACCAAACAAACTGGGAGACGCTCCACTTATACTTAACTGAGGTATCGATGACTTCACCAGAAGACTCTCTCAATTGTTTCACTCTACCAAATCGTCAAGGGTCCAAAACAGGGCGATAGTCAGGGCAGCAGTCCCTCGTAGCCGTCGGGACGCGGAGAACCTCGCAGAAAAGACTTTCGGACCACGTCGACATGCAGGGGTCGATGAAGTGGCAGCCTTCCTCCAGAATTTCCACACAAAGCCCCTCACGAACCTCTGGCTTGGACCAGTACCGCTGAAATCGCCCCGAGTTGGGCGCCAACTGAAGTACCGGGTTTTTAGAACCCAGCGGTGCAGGGGAACACGCCCTAAGACTTCAGGTTCTTCCTGTTTCAGACCCACAGAAACACAGAGTCTTCTAGATGAAATCAAAGATCGTATTTATTGGCTACAGACCAATCACAGGTATCCGAGAAGTAAAACACAATGTATGTTCTCAGGAGACTGCTCCCGAACCAAAAACCAGTCTTTACTTATATACACAAAATTACGTTTTGGGGCAACACCGCCCCTATTTTACAAGTGGTCATTCACATATTTTAGTTTCAAAGAAACAGCAGAGCCATAATGACAATCCCACATTTCAGTTCATTAAGCATACAGTCATTTTACCCAGCAAGGCTCAGAACCCTCATCAGATAACAGCGGACCCCAATAAAACGGGCACCTCCTGCTCGTAAAACAAGCCATAAAGTAGGAAACAGAGTCAGGTGTGAAATAGCTTAGTCAGGGATCGTGTGCGAACAAGGACTTTATGATGGGTCGAGCCCTGATGCTAATCACATTAGGCCGCGAGAAAAGGAACTGGTCGGACAGGATTGACCTCGGGCAGCGGAGTCAGTTTGCACAGGTCAGAGAGAAGTCACAGAAGGTGTACGTGTCCTTTAGGCCTAGGCAGGGCCTTAGTGCGCAGCCTATGTGAGGGCAACCACAAAATGGCTACTGTTCTAAAATGTTACCCAAGGGTTCAATATGTGGTATCGTATGGACGGTGAATTTATCAGTGAAACATGGCGAAAACACTCATACATACCGCGTTACTCATTTGCGGTTCGCTGATACCAAAATTGGCATGGTGGGACCATGCCACCGACATGGTTCTGAATTTTACAGTACCACAGTGCAGACCCCTATTCACTCCCTCCTGGCTTGTCTGTTCCATTGTAATGCCCCTGATCCGTCCCTCCTGCCCTTTATGGTCTGTTATGCTGCAGCTTTCTCTCCTGTCTGTCCATTATGGTCCTGCCTCTTTCCCCTCTGTTCTCTTTTGTCCATGTGCATGGTCCTGTCCCCTCTCTATTGCTTTCTATGGATTGTTGTGCTGCACTCCCGTCCCGCATGCCCTGTGTGGTGTATTGTGCTGCTGCAAACGCTGATGCCTGCCCTGTAGCGTCAGTTTGGTGCACCTCTCCATGTCCCTCCTGTCCTCTGTTATCCGAGTCCGTGTCCTTACCCCAATTCCTCCTGCCTACCATGATCCAATGTACCATACTTGCGAACATTTTGACCTTGGTAAGAGGGAGATTTTGAAAAAAACTGGGGTATTGATTTTACCCTTTGAATTACATTGAAAAAGAGGAGATTGTAGACAGGAGACAGATCAAATAAAGTCCATTTGAGCTTAAAAACATTGGACGTTTCCTGGCTGAAACGGGTCTGTTGGCATGTATGGTTGTACTACCACTGCCTCTTCCTTCTGCCCACAATGGTCTATTATATTGCCACAGTCTCTCTTGCCAGTGCTGTATTGTTGGTTTGTTGCCCCTGCCCCCCTTTCCACTGCCCTCCATAGTCTGTTGTGCTGCCACTGCCCTTCCTACCGGCCCAGTGTGTTCAAATTGTTGCCTCTGCACTCTCCTACCTGCCTTCAATTTTCAGAGTCCGCGCCCCTGGCCTCTGCCTCTCAACAGTATCCCAATGAACAACTAGATTGCTAACATTCTATATTTATTACAAAAGTGTGGAACACCTGAGGTCATCTTGATAAAATCAAAACTGTAATACCTAGAGCATTTCCTTTAGAAATTACATATGTGAGAGGGTCTTATTTGCATCAAAATTATGGTTAGTGCTCTAAAAAACTAAAATGAGGACATATTTTCTGAGTTTTCAAATAGTGAAAAAGAACTTTTAAATTATTTGTAATCTTTATGTTTTTTTATCCAGTTGACCACTTGATTAAATGTTGCACTTAGGGGAGAGGATGTGGTGTTACTTCCAGAGCTGTAGACTTTGCAACTGGTAAACCAGGTTGGAGTTTCTGCTTCAGCTCAACATTCTGTGATTCGGGTCAAATCACTTAATCTCCCCATGTCTAAAACCAAAACGAATTTGATCTTGTGTGATGTAACCAATGCTCATGTAAAGCACTCCAATACCTGACAAGTCTGCACTATATAAAACTGCAAATACACAAAAAATAAGTGTTTTGCACACTTCTGTCATTGGGCTACATGTGGGCTACATCTGGGTGATATTTGTGCTGCATTTGGGTTCTTTTGTCTCTGATGGCCATCTTGGGAGATTTATTTGTTATGAAGTTTCCTAATTTCCTCATTTACTGCAGTCTCCTCGGTAGGAAATGCTTTCAGTTTTTTACTTTGATTCCATCAAGAAGGTATTCAGATATGTCACACATTTGCCATAAATTCTGAATGTTAGCTCTCTAGTTGCTCATTAGGTCACTGTAGTAAAGCTACTGCTCACCACGGAAGTCTGCTGCTGGTATTAAAAGTGCATGTTTCAGTCTGCATATCAGAACTTTTTAATGAAATAGAAGAGGATTTGAGAAGTCACTCAAAATGTGCCCTAATGTTTCTTTCTGCAGCACTAACCATAATTTCTATGGCAAAATGAACCCCCTCATTGTGTTCCTATTTAAATTAAATGTTTTAAGTGTTACCAGTTTATTCCAATCAAGATGGCTTCAGATGTGCCATACTTTTGTCATAAGTAAGACAGTAAGCGCTCTATTTGTTCTTAAGAACACACTGGAACATTCTGTCATTGGGCTATACTTGGTCTACATCTGGGTGATATTTGGGCTACATTTGGGCTCTTTTGTCTCTGGTGGCCATCTTGGGAGATTTATTTGTTATGAAGTTTCCTAATTTCCTCATTTACTGCAGTCACCTCAGTAGGAAATACTTTCCGTTTTTTACTTTGGTTCCATCAAGAAGGCATTCAGATGTGTCACACATTTGCCATAAATTCTGAATTTAGCACTCTAGTTGCTTATTAGATCACTGTAGTAAAGCTACTGCTCACCAGGGAAGACTGCTGCTGGTATTGAAAGTGCATGTTTCAGTCTGCATGTCAGAATTTTTTTATGAAATAGAAGAGGATTTGAGAAGCCACTCAAAATGTGCCCTAATTTTTCTTTCTGCAGCACTAACCATACTTTCTATGGCAAAATGAACCCCCTCATTGTGTTCCTTTTTAAATTAAATGTTTTAAGAGTTACCACTTTATTCCAATCAAGATGGCTTCAGGCGTGTCATATGTTTGTCATAAGTAAGACAGTAAGCGCTCTATTTGTTCTTAAGAACACACTGGAACATTCTGTCATTGGGCTATACTTGGGCTACATCTGGGTGATATTTGGGCTACATTTGGGCTCTTTTGTCTCTGGTGGCCATCTTGGGAGATTTATTTGTTATGAAGTTTCCTAATTTCCTCATTTACTGCAGTCACCTCAGTAGGAAATACTTTCCGTTTTTTACTTTGGTTCCATCAAGAAGGCATTCAGATGTGTCACACATTTGCCATAAATTCTGAATTTAGCACTCTAGTTGCTTATTAGATCACTGTAGTAAAGCTACTGCTCACCAGGGAAGACTGCTGCTGGTATTGAAAGTGCATGTTTCAGTCTGCATGTCAGAATTTTTTTATGAAATAGAAGAGGATTTGAGAAGCCACTCAAAATGTGCCCTAATTTTTCTTTCTGCAGCACTAACCATACTTTCTATGGCAAAATGAACCCCCTCATTGTGTTCCTATTTAAATTAAATGTTTTAAGTGTTACCAGTTTATTCCAATCAAGATGGCTTCAGATGTGCCATACTTTTGTCATAAGTAAGACAGTAAGCGCTCTATTTGTTCTTAAGAACACACTGGAACATTCTGTCATTGGGCTATACTTGGTCTACATCTGGGTGATATTTGGGCTACATTTGGGCTCTTTTGTCTCTGGTGGCCATCTTGGGAGATTTATTTGTTATGAAGTTTCCTAATTTCCTCATTTACTGCAGTCACCTCAGTAGGAAATACTTTCCGTTTTTTACTTTGGTTCCATCAAGAAGGCATTCAGATGTGTCACACATTTGCCATAAATTCTGAATTTAGCACTCTAGTTGCTTATTAGATCACTGTAGTAAAGCTACTGCTCACCAGGGAAGACTGCTGCTGGTATTGAAAGTGCATGTTTCAGTCTGCATGTCAGAATTTTTTTATGAAATAGAAGAGGATTTGAGAAGCCACTCAAAATGTGCCCTAATTTTTCTTTCTGCAGCACTAACCATACTTTCTATGGCAAAATGAACCCCCTCATTGTGTTCTTTTTTAAATTAAATGTTTTAAGAGTTACCACTTTATTCCAATCAAGATGGCTTCAGGCGTGTCATATGTTTGTCATAAGTAAGACAGTAAGCGCTCTATTTGTTCTTAAGAACACACTGGAACATTCTGTCATTGGGCTATACTTGGGCTACATCTGGGTGATATTTGGGCTACATTTGGGCTCTTTTGTCTCTGGTGGCCATCTTGGGAGATTTATTTGTTATGAAGTTTGCTAATTTCCTCATTTACTGCAGTCACCTCAGTAGGAAATACTTTCCGTTTTTTACTTTGGTTCCATCAAGAAGGCATTCAGATGTGTCACACATTTGCCATAAATTCTGAATTTAGCACTCTAGTTGCTTATTAGATCACTGTAGTAAAGCTACTGCTCACCAGGGAAGACTGCTGCTGGTATTGAAAGTGCATGTTTCAGTCTGCATGTCAGAATTTTTTTATGAAATAGAAGAGGATTTGAGAAGCCACTCAAAATGTGCCCTAATTTTTCTTTCTACAGCACTAACCATACTTTCTATGGCAAAATGAACCCCCTCATTTTGTTCCTTTTTAAATTAAATGTTTTAAGAGTTACCACTTTATTCCAATCAAGATGGCTTCAGGCGTGCCATATGTTTGTCATAAGTAGGACTGTTAGCACTCTAGTTGTTCCTTGGAACAGTCTGGGAAGCTGCAGTAGAACACAAAGGAATCAACTGACAGTCTCTGCCCTTGTTGGATGTACATGTTTTACTGAGAATGTCAGACTTCATTCTCACATGACTGTGAAAGATAATGTGAATTTACAGAAAATATGCTCTCAGTTTAGCTTATAGATCACCTTCCAAACCTCTGCGGGAAAAGCATGAGAAAATAGTTTTCTCTCAAACATGATTCATGAAATCACAGCAGACGGCTTTTTCACATGGTAAAATCACCTTAGAACACACCACAATTCCTAAAATGAGTATGGTACCATCAACAAATGATTTATAATGTAACTAAAGTCTTAAAACCTTCTATTAACTGCAATGCTTTTTAATGAGGTGCTATCATGTATATTGGTCCCAAGATGGCTGCCAACACTTCTTGGATGAAGTACTGACAGCCAATCAGATCTCACGATGACACCAGGGGGCAACACCATAGATATCTTTCACAAGCTAGTCTTACAAGATATTGACAAACATGAGGCTAGGAGAAACTCAGGTAGGGTCTTCACACATGGAAACCTTACCTCAGGGGAACGTAAGGCACTGACACTCCTTTCTTCCAATACTTCCATCATTATTATAGAGGCCGATAAGGGGGGTAACATCGTGGTGATGAACAAACATGACTACGACAGTGAAATAAAGGGACAACTGAATGATATTACATGCTATGAATCCCTTACTAGTAACCCCATGGGTACTCTTACCCTCCTTATTAATAAACATCTACAAGCTTGGCTTAGAGAAGGACTTCTCAGCCAGGAAGAATATATGTATCTCAAAGTCAATAGACCTAAATTCCCGGTCTTATACACTCTTCCGAAGATACATAAGAAACTACCATTCCCCCCCGGCAGACCTATTGTCTCCAGTATAGGGGGCCCTACTGAAAGACTGGCTGAATATGTTGACCTCTTTTTACAACCCTTGGTCCAGAATCTCCCTGCTTACATAAAAGATACTAAACACATTCTGAGCTTGTTGTCAGACTTAACCTGGCAAGATGACATCATCCTAGCCTCATTAGACGTAGTCTCCCTCTATACCAAAATTGACCCAACAATAGGCATGGAAGCTTTGAAATGGCATTTTGGGAAATTGCCAGCTACTCAATGGCAATAACAACAATGATACTGTCCATGACTGAACTTATTCTCACTAACAATTGTTTTTTGTTTGAGGGCCAGTGGTGCAAACAAATACGAGGAGTAGCCATGGGTTCTAAATTTTCACCGTCATTTGCCAATCTTTTCATGGGGTACTTTGAGGCTAAATGGCTTTGGGGAAACATGGGTAGTCATTTTAGTCAATATATTGTCTATTGGGGACGATATATCGACGACTGCTTATTACTTTGGTCTGGCACAGAATCCGTACTACATGAATTCTATTGCTTCCTGGATTCCAACACTCTGGGTGTTCAATTCACTCATCAACATAGTAGGGCACACTTAGTCTTTCTAGACATAGAATTGTACCTCACAGATGGTGTGTTACAGAGTAAGTTACATCGCAAGCCAACTGCGTGCAATGCGGTGTTACATGCTACTATCGCACATTCCAAACACCAGATTAGTGCCCATCCGTTTGGTGAATTCACCAGAGCGAGACGTATCTGTAGTAAAGATAGAGAATTTCACTCCTGCGTGCATGCCATGAAGAACCGGTTCAAGTTTCGAGGCTACCAACAAACTACCTTAGAGAGGGCAGAGAAACGGATTTTGGGTCTTCCACGAACAGAAACACTTAAGACTAGAAAGCCTGATAACAAACTCACTCAACCCATCAGAATCATTACAAACCACAATCATAAAACCGAAGTTTTGACGAAGAGTATGAACAAACATTGGAACACACTTAGAGCTGACAAAACCATTGAATCACTCACTTCACACAGACCCTTAGTTACTTTCAGGAAAGGCACCACACTGAGATCTATCCTGAGTCCTACTATACCGAGAAAAGCAGAGATGAGTGACTGGCTCACCACACGCATACAGGGTTTTCATAAATGTGGATGCTGTGGGGTTTGTAGGTGGGCTGCGCAACATATTAAAACATTCTCAGGGCCTGATGGGAAGGAATACAAGATCAGACAGAACATTAACTGCTCTACACATTTTGTTATATACATAATTACTTGCATCTGTCAGAAACAATATGTAGGCAGCACAATTAGAATGCTGAAAGATTGCATCAGTGAACATGCGAGGGCGTTGAAACAGAATGATAGCAGATACCCTTTGGCAGTTCATGCCAACAGCTGTGCTGCACAGGGCCCTTACAAACAATTTATGTTCTTTGGTATAGAACAAACTCTACCACACCCCAGAGGTGGTGACAGAGAACTGGCGTTACGACGTTCTGAAGCAACTTGGATCATGCGTCTAAATGCGGTTGAGCGGGGGCTCAACACAGACCATGAGCTTCAATTCTTCCTAGGAATCTAGCCTGTAGATAAAGTCACAGTTCTCAGGTAATATGTGGTTTATGTGCAGAGGGCCGTTAATATTCTTTCGTTCTCAAACATATCTGTAAAGGCCCAAAATGTAATGTATATCTTACAGAAAATTGCAATCAGTAATGTATCATGTACACTTATTATGGCAGTAATTATTTTTACTTACGCAACTTAGCTTCAGATGTCTGCACTTCACTTACTTAGTGCTATTCAATTAACGTTAATTTTTGGAGAAATCTCGGTATTCCTTGCCCGATATGTTTTTAATATGTGTAGAGTTTTTTGGTCGCTAGAAATTATTTTGATATGTCCTCTGTTAAAAATCAGACGTTCTCTGTACTAGTTAGCCTTGACAGGCATTTTTTTTTTTGACTGATTACACCATGTATGCAGGTTTCTGAATACTGTTGTGTTTTACTTCTATCACATGCCAATTGTTTCCTTCTCTAATTAATCCTGTCTATCTCTCTTTATTCTTATTCCCCGCTGGTCCACCCCACCGGGCTATCAATCCTGTTCTGTATCCAGGGTAATGCTGCTAGTTCATTTTCACTTTGAAATATATAAAGAATTATGCATTTTGGTTGGGGCACCGGAGCCCCTGGTTACTGTTATTTCAGTCTTCTTTCGGCGATTGACTTTAATTCCAGTTTTACACTGCATTAGAATGTTGGGCCAGGGTAACGGTAATTGTTACCTGGCTTATTTTTTACAATTAGGATTTTCACTATTTGAATGTCAGAGACAACAAGTTGTTTTTACTCCCTTCGGGTATGATTAACGGATCTTCGTTGTGCGGTCTAGTCTTCCGTTCATATGTGACGTTATAACATCAGCCACTGCTACTTCCGGTTTGATGATCAATCTGATTCCTACTGACTTCGTGGCGTACTCGTTCCACAGGTAATTCTGGTTCTAAGTCTGTTATACTTTTAGCTGCTAGGGAAAGTGTTGTGGCATTTTATTAATGAAACTTAGATGTGACGAGGCTATACTTTACCTTGTTGTTTATCGTAAATAATGTTAATCACTTCCGTTTTACTGGCGCTACCAACCATGATGGTGAAGCGTTTTCGGGTCAATTGTAGTTTACTTATAGACTGATTTGGGACATTGATGCTTTACTTTACATAGCTGACCATAGTACTCAATTTTCTGGGTACATTACTAGTTTTTATGGATTATTATTTCATCTTTGTATACCTTTATGGAGCGTATTGACAGGAAGTTTTTGGTGATCTCATGTGTGTGCTATAGGTCTGACACTGAATAAAACTCCACGGTGCTGACCAGTCTCGTTATGTCCTTTGTGCAGGTCTTTATTCTGAAGGGGTACTTACCCGGTTAATATATACGGAGTGTCTTATACTCCATTTTCCTGCGCAGCCGAGAAGGAATTACAACTGGCGGAGAGGTGAGCCGGTTGCCTTCGAATTTTTAATCTTGCTCGGATACTTTGTTGTTATGGTGTGTTACTGATCAGGATTACACCCCCTTTTTATGATTTCAGATTACTTACACTTTCCCTGTCAGCCTGATAGGTAAGACTTATTCCGGCTTTTTCCGATTACCCCTTGATACAACGGATTGATATTCACTGTATATTATTCCTATTTACTCATCTGTTCTTTCCCTCATTTTCTCCCTCGTGTACTGTCTACCGAGGGGGTCATACTAGATTCTAAATCTCTTTCATACCATGACCCAATATAATAATATTGTATTGGTCTCAACCTATACTTCTATCCTTGTATTTAGAACAGTGATACCTTAAAGTATTCAACGGCCCGTGATGACTAGAACTTGACGTATGTGTTGATTCTTAATCATTTTGTTGTGAATTTCGTAGTGTATACACACAAATAGGACCAGAATTGAATTATATTTTGAGATGTCATTACTGCACAATCATGTCCTGCACTGGGTTTGTGGTGTCGCAACCTAGGCTTTACTATCTCACTTAGTATTTTTTTCTTTTCATGGAACCAATTTTCTGTCACACGGGTTATATTGTGTGTGTTCACAGTCGCAGTGTCCGGTTTTCTCACGATTACGTGTGCATAGGCATCCTATGTTTAACTGTTTTTAGACCTTGGTCTACTTGGGGGGTTTAGGGTTTGTTTTCCCCCTGTCCTATTTGCACCATTGGATTTGTACTTTTAGACTCCTACGCACACACTGGTGGGCGCCATCGCATACCGCAAATCTGAAACCCTTCACAAGTATTTATTCTTTGAACCTAAGCGGTAGGGGCAGCCCCAACATTGAAAAAAACTCAACATCAATATCTTGTTTTGTAATTCTTACTGATTACTTTACGTGCATTATCATGAATCGTGATCAAATAGCACAAGAATTGTTTCAAAATTTGGCCAAAGGAGACACTGTGGCTGCAAGTGTTAAAAACACTAATCAAATTAGAAATGAGGGATTGAGGGACAGATCTCACGATGAGATGTGTGGTTAGGCTCCGCCCAGATATATATGTGATTTTGATTTTGATTTTCTCAGGAACTTCTGAACGGATTTACACCATTTAAGCAAAAGGCACAAGTCTGAACTGAGGACTACCTCTTTGCCAAATTTGGTGTAATTCCGTTGAGCAGTTTGGGCTGTAGCTGCGTCAACAGGTCCTATGGGAAAATGCATGGGGAAAAGGCGTTTCGGGACCCCCCTTTTTTCTCGGCCCCCGCTTGACGAATCACAGTGAAATTTTAGGGATAGGAGCGGACCCGTGCTGGCCAAAAGTTTGGAAAATTTCGCGAAGATTCATCAATCGGCGCCAACGTTATTCCAAATAGAATGTTGTGGATTTCCTATGGAAAATAGGTCCTAACTATAACTACCTCCTGGCGACTGCCAGTAGGTAATAAATATATACATGAAGATTAATCACTGCCATGATTAGATACATTTCTATTGAAATTTTACTGTTCTAAGATGGCCACCACTGAACTGTAAAGACATGAGCTTTAAACTTTTTGTCCTTTTTCATTGTTTATTACACTTAATAAAATAGATGCTGTCTCTGCGTTAGCCACAGCGTGAGCAAGGCGAAAGCTGAAACACGTTGCTGGTGCAGTCGGTATCATTCACTGCATTTCCAAAGTGTCCTGGCGTTCTTTATAAGCTTGAAGAATTGTGGATCTTTATATTTCAGGGCTCCGATACCCTGTGCGAGGACCGCCCTACATTGACAGCCTCTTACATTATCGGGATTGGTATCGATATATATATATATATATATATATATATATATATGTATATATATATATATATATATATATATACAACAAGGTTTGAATTTTGCCAAGAACGCATTGAAGTACCAAGTAGGTGGAAAAATGGCAGTGATGATGTATTCTGGGTATTGTGGTCCGAGTACTACAATTGAAGACCATTGGAAAACTATACAGTGGTGGGACACAGTTATAATGAAAATAGTTTAATTTTCAATGGTTTTTCCATGATTAAAACAAAAAGTACTTACTGCCACTGTATGCAAGAGAAGCGATGTACATTAATTTTCAGAAAACTCACTGCCGCTTTAAATCGAACAGGTGGACATCAGTCCTTCTTCAATGTTTGGAGCTACGTTTAAATATGCTAACGAACCCATCCATTGAACCTCTGCATATGATTAAGCCTCGAGGGAGGCGAAACGCGTCATGCTGCTCTTGTCTCCAATAAAGAAATGAAGAAATGCAACAGCATGTCGGAGTGGCCTGTTTCATGTTACGAAGGGTAACGGGCTTTTGTTGAATATATATATATATATATATATATATATATATATATATATATATTCACTGAAAAAACCATCGGTTTCACACACGTTATAGTTAGGAATTAGCATTTAAAAAACCTTGCAAATTCACTTAAAAAACCATAGGTTTCACACATGTTATAGTTAGCTGGACATTTCACTCGTAAAAAACCAATGAAATTCCTCCGTTATAGTTAGTGCAGGCAACTATAACTCACGCGACCGCAATCCTCTGCTGATCCTCTGCTGATGACGTCAGATATTACCTCACTGATGACATATGTGACTTTATGAAAAATAAATATTTGTAATATATGTATACCTAAAGATTAATGGAAGAAGACATGGGTAAATAAGTGTCTAAATACTGTGATGTAATATCTGACGTTATCAGCAGAGGATTGCGGTCGCGTGAGTTATAGTTGCCTGCACTAACTATAACGGGGGAATTTCATTGGTTTTTTACGAGTGAAATGTCCAGCTAACTATAACATGTGTGAAACCTATGGTTTTTTAAGTGAATTTGCAAGGTTTTTTAAATGCTAATTCGTAGCTATAACGTGTGTGAAACCTATGGTTTTTTCTGTGAATTTGTACGGTTTTTTAAATGCTAAGTTATTTATTTATAAAAAAAAAAATTCAGGTTTTTCACCGTGCGCGCACCGTGAAATTTTTTTCGCACCGAGCGCCCACGGTTCGCAGTGCATGCCGTGCGCGCACGGTGCTCGCGCACCTCGCGATTTAAAAAAAAAAATACTAATTGTTTTTTTCTCCCTTGGGGTCCTTCTGTGACCCCCTGACCAAGGCTAGGGGGTCAAGAACTGTCCACTCTGCCCCCTTTTCACGTTCTCCACCTTTTTTTTTCACCCCCTCAGACTGCGAGAGACAAAATGGCGGCCGACACTTCCTGGTTTCGACTGATTCGAATGTTTACCGACATCTAACAACCAATCAGAATTGCGCTCGCGCACGGCAGGGCGCGCGCACAGTGCGCGCACGGTGCACGCGTATAGATATTGATATGCTTTTAAATGCTATTTTCTCAGGAAATACTGAACAGATTTACACCAGACCTGCAAAAGGCACTTCCTTGACCTTATGGCTACCTCTCTGCCAAATTTCACGTAATTCTGTTCAGCCTTTCGGGCTGTAGCTGCAACTAAATGTCCTATGGAACAATGCATGGGGAAAACACGTTTTGGGACCCCCCCTTTTTCTCGGCCCCCGCTTGACGAATCACCCAGAGTCTTTCAGGGTAGGAGCTGAGCGGAGCGCCCCATTAGTTTTGAAAATTTCGCGAGGATTCGTCAACCGGCGCCAAAGTTATTCAAATTATAATTTTGAGATTTCCTATGGAAACTAGGTTGTAACTATAACTATCTACTGGCGACCGCCAGTAGACAATATATATATGTATATATATATATTCATCAAAAACGCCCCAACGGAGAGAAGCCACAACACTCCAATAGTTCCCAACACCTTTTAATTGGCAGCTTGCTGACTGGATTCAGGAGAACATGCACAGCATGATGTCCGCCATACGCGTTTCAGGATTAAAAACTCCCTTCTTCATTGGCTTCATAATGCATAATGAAACAAACGGATTGCTTGCACCTTCTAATAAATAAGGACCTGCCTCAGTGGGCGTTGCCTATCACCTGGCCTTCTGGGTCCTGTAGTGCTCGGCATGTAAACTACAGTGAGTCCGTCCTTATACCTAGAGAACAATATGTGGAAGAAGCCCTCCAGCAGTTGAAAAACCACGAATGTTATGAACTAACAACAAAAGAAATATACCAAAACAGTATTCTAAACTACCAAACGTTAATAAACAAATGTCATGAAAAATCTATGTTAGACTTGGATGAGTACCTATTTTTAAGATCAATGAATCCTATATTACCAACTTTTTACCATCTTCCAAAAGTTCATAAGGATAGTTTGAGACCACCAGGGAGACCTATAGTCTCTTCCTTAGGGAGTCTAACAGAAAATCTCTCTAGATTTATAGATAACTATCTTTTTCAGTGAGTCTTGCAACTATCTTCCTATATCGAGGATACCACTGACTTTATCATGCACATTGAAGGGATACAGTGGCATCCATCTTATCTTCTTATTGTTTGGGATATCACAAGTTTATACACCTCTATAAATCATGTGCAGGGTTTGCATGCTGTGAAATATTTTCTACAGAAACGACCATTGAAATTTGTAGAACATAATGGGATGCTACTTGAATTGATTGAATTCTGTTTGTTGAACAATATATTTCTCTTTCAGGGAGATCTATATAGGCAGATATCTGGGACCGCGATGGGCACCTGCTTCGCCCCCAGCTATGCAAATTTATTTGTAGGCTGGTGGGAGGAGCAGGTGGCCTGGTCACCGACCAATAAAAATTGGACGGATGAAATAGTGGTATGGTACCGATACATCGACGATCTCTTCCTGATTTGGAAGGGGTCGCAAACTAAAGCAGAAGAATTTGTGACACATCTAAACAGTAATAATGTAAATTTACGGTTTACAGGCAAGATAAGTTCAGTGGCAGTGAACCATCTGGACCTTAGGGTGACAATACAGGAGGGGATACTGACAACAGCCCTCTATAGAAAGCCCACAGCGGGCAATAGTATATTGCACGCCACAAGTAGCCACCCACCGAAACTCAAAAACAGCATTCCATATGGGGAATTTCTTAGGTTGATACGCAATTGTTCAAGAGAATGTGATTTCAACTCGGCAGCAGAAGAAAGCCTTAATCGATTTTTAGTCAGAGGATACCAGAGTGAACAACTACCGAGAGAGGGTCTATTTAATAAAACAGGACAGATAAAACAAGATGAAGGCAAATTCCGTATGGTGACAACCTATTCAGAAGATGCAAATAGTCTCAAAAAGATCATGAAACGGAATTGGCATGTATTAAAAACTGTCACAATAATCGGAGCGGATATTCCGAGAACCCCATTGATCACCTTTAAGAGAGCTCGCTCATTAAAAGACAATTTGGTTCATAGCCACTTAGAAAATCTGCCTGCACGTAAGGGAACACTGAATGATGCAAAGGGGTTTTACCCATGTGGTAAGTGCAAGGCATGTGCTTTCAGTAAACAAGTACTTACTTATGAAGTACAAGGACTGAAAACAGGGAAAAGAATCAACAAATTTATGACTTGTCAAACTACTCATGCTGTCTATTGCCCAAAGTGCCCATGTGGCCTTAGGTATATAGGCAGCACTATACACTGTGTGAAAGTACGGGTTTTAGAGCATATGCGTGCCATAGCAAAAAAGGATTTTAACTATCCAGTTGCTAGGCACTTCGCCATCAAACACAAAAGCAATAGGGATCTATTACAGTTTTTTAGCATTGACTGTGTCCCAGTGAACATCAGAGGGGGAGATAGGATGTTAAAACTAAGAAGATTAGAGTCACGTTATATTATCGATCTCCAAACAAAAGCCCCCTATGGGTTAAATAGTGGGGAAGAACTGACAGTACACCTGGGAACCTAGACAGTGAGATGACCAACAGATTTTAAACCAATTATATGATTCTAAATATTTGATTCAACGACATACATTTTTTTTTTCTGGGTTACAATATGCACATTAGAAGTTAAGTCGATATTTGACATAAATCCATAGAGGGGGATCTGGCAGTCACGAGAAAGTGATTGCCTAAAGCCGATACACGGCGAGATCACTTGATTTGAATGGTATATCAATTATGTTCATGAATATTATTATGACAAAGAAACTCGTTGCACATACCATGAATTGCTAAATATATAAATATTAAATATAGGCACAAATATTGCTATTGCAATACCATTATAAAATGGCGCTTGTATCTTTACGAGCGTTACCCCTCTTTCGTCTTTATGACTAGAACTATGACGAACAGATTTTAAACTAATTGTATGATCTGAAATATTTGGTTCAACGATATAATTTGTATCTGTGTTACGATATGTACATTTGCAAAATAATTCGATACTCGCAGAATGTTACAGAGGGGGATGTGGCAATCAAGTGATTGCCAAAGGCCGATACACGGCGAGATTATTTGATTTGAATGGTATATCAATTATGGTTATGAATAGCATTATGACAAAGAGATTTGTTGTATATACTACGAATTGCTAAACATATAAACATTAAATATAGGCATGAATACTGCTATTGCAATACCATTACAAAATGGCGCTTGTATTTTCACACGCGTTACCCCTCCTCTGTTTTGATGACCAGAACTATGACGAATAAAAACATGTCGCTGGCGATTGTCAATCACAAACACTGACGAAGGACAAGCTCCGAAACGCGTTTGTTTGCTGTGCGTTTTAAATAAAGGATATTTGCTGCAATCGGACCCCGTGAGTGCTGATTTCCTGGTGTAAAGCAGGAGTTGGCAGCGAGAGAACATATATATATATACATATACTTGTGAGAATAGGGATTTGCCTTGATTATCATTCTTTGTGGTTTTCTCTCTCCTTGCTGTTTTCTTTCCATTACCCTTTTCCCTCACTTGATCGCCCCAAACCCCCAATACCTTCATGGTAAGTGGAATTGGGGATGTCAAGAGGTGGATTCCATTGTACATCGCTCTGATCCCAAGAAGTTTCCCTGGATGCCATTGGAGTGTAGACAAACAGTTACACATGCCCTGCTCATCAGCAAGTTAGATTATGGCAATGCTCTGTTCTTAAGCATGGCAGACTACCTCTTTGCACGCCTACAGGAACTACAAATTGCTGCAGCCAAACTGGTGTGCAATGAAAGCAGACTGAGCTCAGCATCAATGTGCATGAAACATCTTCACTGGCTACCCATGCGACAAAGAGCAGTGTTTAAGCTACTCAGTCATGCACATTAGGCACTACACTGCAGTGGAGCAAGAATTTTAAAGAATAAAATATAATTCTACGTTCCCACGAGGTGCCTACGGTCCCTCCATCAAGCGCAGGCCAGGACAAAGTGTATAAGGAAAGTGAGCACAGGAGGACGTTCATTCTCATATCTGGCAGCAAAAAAGTCGAACGAACTGCCTCAAGACCAATGCCTTACAGCAGATTATTAAGTTTTTAGAAAAAAACTTAAAACCTATCTGTTTGCTAAAGCCTAATATCTGACAGATCTACTACTCCCGCTGGCAGCTGTACGATGAGTTCTTGCTACCTAGCGCCGTGATATTCTTTGGGATGATTGTTAACCCGCTATAAATAAAATAAATGAAATAAATAAATAAATAAGTTGTCCCACACGCATGAGACTTGACAGGGTGGGACTGCTTTACACTGATCCTAGGGTCCGCAAAGAAGGCATCATGTCAGATAGCTGGGTGGTGGAAAAGGGGCAATCGACAGGGCTGTCACTTCTTGCCGCTACTGTTTGCCCTCGCACTGGAGCCCTTGGCGATCCTTTTATGAAAGGAAATGGCACCTTGGGTCATACGGGTGGGGGAGTCCATTCAAGTGATTTCTTTATATGCAGATGATGCCTTGGTCTATGTTTGTTCCCCCAGGGAGGCAGTGCCACTGCTGATTAGGCATATGGCTGCATTTGGCGCAGTATCCGGTTTGCAGATTGATGTCCAGAAGATTCTGTTATTCCCATTTCTTTATTGCAGTCCCTCGAACTTAGAATCCGGTGAGAGACAGAGGTCTTCTGTTACCTACGTATTATGGTTACCCACACAGAGGCTACTGATCAATGCCTAAATGGGGATAGAATTCTGTAGGACCTTTCCAAAGCAGTACAATTCTGGAATACAGTAGCACTATCGGTATGGGGCCAGGTGGTGAATGCTTAGATGGTTTTTTACTCGAGGTGGTTATTTATGGTTCTGAATTCATCGTATCCGCTTGGTCCAGGGCTATTTCAGATGGTGAATTGCCTGTCGATCTCTCCGGTATGGGCAGGGAAGCGAAGCAGAGTCGCCTTACCAGTGCTTTTAACAAGACAAAGAGGAGGGAGGAATTGCACTACCAGATATACAACTTTATTATTAAGCAGCACATCTGAAGCATGCTGCTAGGTGGCTAGTAAAGTCCAATAACTGGGGGGAACGTCTCCTGTGAGGACGAGTTGTTGGCGTTCTTGGTGATGAGAGAGTGCCAATTGGGGTTTCTGATGCCATATTTGTTACGACATACAGCTGTGATAGGGGAGACGTTTGTTACAAAAATACGTGTGGGGCTTCGTATGATAGGGAGTTTTTGTCTATGGGATCTTACACCATTTCGCAAAAGAGACTTAGGTATGTTCATGGAACCCTGGAGAGATGGAGGTTGCCTTCGAGCTGGGGACTTGTACCCAAGGGGAGGTCTTTATCACATTTCCTGATACACATGAGACATTCCAGCTGGGTGCAGGTCACTTCCAGCAGTATTCAAAACTGGAAAATACAGTGAAAGGAGTGTGGTGTAGCTTTCCAGCAGCGCTATTACCCTCTCAAGTGCTGGGAGGATTACTCAAATGGGGTGAGTGCAGGCACTTGATTACCCTCTTGTACAAGGTTCTTAAGGGGGTATCAACAAGCCAGTTACATCACAGGCGGACACATTCATTTTTGTTAGGCACGGGGAGATTAAGTGATTTGCCCAGAATCACACAATGTTTAGCGTCCCTGCCAAAACTCCGACCCAGTTCCCCAGCTCTATGGTCGACCGCCCTAACCATTAGCCACATTCTCTCCCCAATTTGTATTGGGGTGAGACCCAGAGGAAGGAAGATGCCCTATAGGTATTGGCAACTTGCACTGCTCTTCGCAACGTGTGGGTAGAAATTGGGTGGATGGGGTCCCGTCTACTACAGATAGCACTCTAGGTAAAGGATGTGCTAAAATGGGCACTTGCAAAGGAGCAGCGTATCAAGCTGTCTCTGTTTGATGAGAAAGCGCCAGAGGGTGCGTAGACATGGGTGTTATTATTGGAACGATTTAAAGAGTATCGCAAGCATGATAAAGATTTGGACACCTGAAGGCATAACATCAAGATGTGTACAACTGTGATATGGGTGCCAGGAGTCGTTAAAATATGCATCTACTGGTTTAGCTCACTGACTTGGTGTAATTTGTCGTGTAATTTGTCATGATCACTCTGGATGTTGCACTGTTAACTGAAAGAAGAGATTAAGACTGGGTTAGTTTGATCTCAACATCCAACTTAATTTTTTTTACTTATTGATTTATCCCTATTAATTGAGTATAGACTTCAGAAAAGAAGCAAGAACAAAAAAACGGATCGTGGGGGAAAGCCTAGTTTTCATATAATTCCATCTTTTTGCCCACCAGACATTTGTGTAGATCCATTGTCTCAAGAGGAGCCTAAGCAGATATGGGATGTCATGGGCCCGTTGACATGAGACAAACCCGAGTGCCAACGAATGCTTGATCGAGTGCCTACATTGGAGATTGTTGCCATATGATCCATGCCTGTTCTATGTGTACTCAAAAGGATTTGAGTGAACTTCAAAAGGATTTGGGTAAAATTCAACAAAACAAAACAGAGCAGGTGTGCATTGGCTTTGTTATATTGGATCTTCAACAAGTGGTTGGAACCCTCATGTTTCTTATATCAATAATCTTGAGAACTGAAGAATGTTAGACTATTCATTCTTCAGCGCTGTTGGATGATGGAGCATGCAGAATGTTTATTAACTTATATTGGCCTATTAAAAACAATATTTCTAAATAAGCTAAGAAGATGCCAGAGGCAGCTCAAACTGTTGACTGCTCGCTATTGGTTTTGGACCCTCTAGAGGAGGATTCTCTACCGTTACAAGTTTTATTTGGAGACTATACAGTAGTGATTCCTTTGGATGTGAGAGCCTCTTCTAATTATGATGTAATTTTTGGAGTCCCTTGCCTGCAAGGCACAATCAATGCATCAGTTAGGTGCTAGAATGATAGCATTATCGTTGTTTTACCATGACCGTTTTCCTCTTTCTATGCGTGCTGCAGAATGCAGCACTTGTGGGAAGAGGTATTAACGAGGAGAGATAAAGATATTTCTCCTCAATATGCCTCTCTGCGGAAGGCGGAACATATTGACGCATTCCTACATTTAACAGTCTTGGTAAATCTGGGAATGCAACAAAATCCAAGGATAGATGCTTGGGAACATAAATACTCTACCCATGGAAGGCCTCCCTGGAGCAGACTAACACAAGACAGCAACTTGCGCTACCTTGCGTTACTCCAGATATACTAAGCCACGCACAGCCATGCAAGGTGGCCCTCTGTGGCCTGGTAAATATCATTTTAGATTTTGCGTTGTCCTTCCACTACTTTGCATGGCGCACAGACGACACAAAACTTTGATAAATATGCTCTTTGGTATCCCAATTAAGTTAAAAACTCAGCAAGGCATGGTGCATATAAACATGCACCACAATCACCATCTTATCTAGTTTACCACTGAACCATCCTAACAAAGCCTTTTGACAGCCATTATATAGCTTTCCCTAAGGACGGGGTGTAAATTAACCAACATGTGTGTTTGTGAGAAAAATTGCATGTCCTCTGATTCCCTTCCCATTTGTTTTTTTTTGTGAAGAGCACAGTTCAAAAATCTTTTATAGCCAGGAATGTAAATATAGCTTTCTGCCACAGTTTCATGCATAAATATTATTTTGTATATGCAAAGAAAGTCAGTGCATTTGGGATCTGTAGTGATACTGGTGAGAAACTGATGAGTTGGTAACGGGAAACTGTGTAATGCGCAGATTTCTACTAATGTAATTCGAGCTTATGATTTATTTTGATAGCCCTGATGAACTCCGAAGTTCATGTTCATGTACCTAATGACGAAACACGTGTTGGCTACGAGATTGACTGAAGTGACTACAGGATTTATTGAAGTTATCTAATTTCATGTGAAGAAGAAAGACTAAAAAGACAAAGAAATATTACTGTATTTACGTACTGACATCATTGGACAATGGGTTTCTCAGGGGTCTTATTAATTTATTCAAACTGGGGATTTCGTCCACATCATACTTGAGGGTGTTGGTGGCCACCCTTTCTCTTTGGAGCACGCGGGGATTATTTGAGATTTACATGGGGATACTTACAGGTTTGCGCAATCAATAACCTTGCCATAGGGACTTTTTGCTCTTAGTTTGTTAAACAATCTCAAGTGACAGATACATTAAAAAATAAAGACCTGTCCATTTTCCTTTTACCTGCTGGTCTGTCAGCCTGATGGCGGTACACTTTTATCGAATTGCCCGTAATGCGTGCTACTGACGCATCACTTCGACATGATCAAGGCCATTCCATCTCAGTGGGTAATGGCAGCAGCGAGTGGGGTTTATGTTGCATTGTGCTGGTTTATTTGGTACACAAGCATAGCATTGTTTGGTGTCTGCATGAGTAACTTGCTTAAATAAATGCTTTAAAGCACAGATTAATCTTAATACAACTGTTTTTAAGGAAACAACATTAATTCCAAGGAGGTAGGATGCTTCTAAATTCGATTGTGATACCCACTACCACGGCAAGAAGCAGCTAGACCCCAAGTAATTGTTGACCATTGTGCTACACAGATACAGAGTAACATAATTATACATATCTAGATAACAGGACACTACTGATACATTGATAAAATTAGCAAACTCCCTAAGCATTGCGATCAAACAACCATGTTTTCAATGCCTCCCTAAATTTACCAAAGAAAGCTCATTCCTCAGAACAAGGTGGTACAATTTGCAGGTCCTTAAATGTTATGCACCCAACCAATGTCCGAATGTATTTCCTACTAGAATGACTTGTTTGGTGATACAAAAGTTCATTTATTGAATAGAAGATGAGTTGGTAGGCTTCGTATATGTTCACCCGATTGAAAATAAGTTTATGTGAGTGATTGAGCTTGCGAGAGCAAATTCTCTTTAATATTTCATGTATCATAATGGAAGTAGTAAATTTAGGAATGGCATAACGTCATGTGCAGTAGGTCTGCAATTCCCTGATGCCTATGATCATAGATCACATTAGCTACATTCAGGAATAGCAGATCATGATGCTTTTTCGATCTACTACATTATCAGATGGCAGACTATTGTTTGGCTCGCAATTTTACTATGACATTTTGAGGAACACATTATATCATACACTCAGTTGTTCACTAGGCCTATGAGCCATCTGTAGTGAGTGACACAAGTAGAGATTCAAGTCACTCTTAGAACTACACTCACATTAGCAGGCGGTGTGGATCTGTGCAATCGCACAAATTGGGTCCTTATTATCATATGGTTATTTACATCAGATACTCTGTGAAAGATCTCAATAGATATGGATTTTGCTTCCTTCAGGTATTGTTTCAAAAGCACAATCAAGACATAACCAGTGTATGCTGACCTATCTTGACAGCGCACATTCCTTTTGCACACTTTATTATAATTGTAGTAATGACGTCCTAGTAATACGTCCTAAGGCAGTCATTTGGCTGAAACGCCTCAACATTAAAATACGAAGATGATCCCAACTTAGTAAGCTTTAATAGAAAGACTTCTGGCTCAATAAAAAAAGAGGCACATAGTTATATTCTTTTTTAATCTCTAAAACTAAAGAGCTTCTTTGCACAATGAAGGAAACCTTAACACAGGTGCAATGCTCTGAAATTGTAAACAAGGTATTTAAACAGTAGCTACTTCAGTTCTCTTTTGGAATGTTGCTGGTCTATGCCATAAATGCACAACGATTGAGTGAACTGACTTTGCGTCCAAGTTTCACATTCTTTGTTTACAGGAAAGTTGGCCACTGGACCCAATCTATCTCAAGGGTTTTAAAACATATCACTGTCCAGCAATTCCGTCCAACTGTGGGGGACCCAAAGGGGGCTTGTGTGTCTACATGTCAAACACGGTGGCTCCCTTGAATATCGCAGTGATCACAACTAGAGTTTTTTATCATATTATTACTCTTCAAATTACAGAGCACTCTACCCCTGCTATTGTAAACTTTTACAACAATGCTTGTACACGGGATATTATTACAGTCCTCCATCAATTAGACTATGATCTGGAGTCAGCTTTCCCCATCGGTTGCAGGGATCCAATTATTTCAAGTTATGTCTTTGCCTTCAGCCATCCAATAGGATATGTGGTACATCAACAGCCCGCCCCAGTCGATCGAGTATTCAGAGGTTTTGATAATTGTGCCAGGAATAACAGAGGGTCCAATACATATAACGGGATGGATAGGTTCTCTGGGCTGGAAGATTGTGATTGACGGCCAGCCCACTCTGGAGCTAGGAATATAACAATCGAACTAGCGCAAAACCTCTCTGAGAAAGGTGAAGACCAACTAAATGTAGCAGTGGTTGTTAAACCTGGTAGTGAACTAAATCCGCTAGTTGGGTTAACAACAACCGACCCGACTCAGATAGGAGTGGTAAGACCACCAATCTCGGTGAAAGAGGCGGGGTGTCCCCTGCACCGTCCAAGCGGTGCTGGAGGAGGTAACGAACACGGCGCCAAATCCAACATGGGCACTATCTTTAAGGATAAATTGGTCCACTCAGAGAGGGATGGTTTGAGCGCTCCATTACTGAGTTTAGACATTAAATAGGGAAAACATAGAGAGAATGGACCACTGTCTATAATATCCTGGAACATTGCAGGCCTAGGTCCTAAGATTGCCTCTTCTGAATGGATGAGATTTATCACAAAATTTGATGTATGTCTCTTCCAAGAGACCTGGTCAGTAGATCCTGTGTTCTGTAATGGCTACCTCAATTTTTATGTCCCTGCTTTAAAAAGTGCAAGAGGCCACCTGTCTGGTGGGTTAACTATATGGATAAGGCAGGATTTGGGGTGCCAAGTAAACCAAGGTTCAAGAACTAGCGATTGTAAATTTGAAACTTGCGATGACATATTATCAATAAGGATTATCTCTCAGACCAGGATTAAATTAGAAGTTTTTAATGTGTATGCACAAGGCTTACCGGGGGGCAACAAATCTGTGGTTGTAAAGGAACTGGAAGACTTATTGGGCTCTTTGCCCTTGAACACCTAGTAGCAGGTGATTTTAATACCTACTTTGAGCCTTTGGGCCATGATATATCACAGTTTACAACCGAGGAGGACGCTAGATGGGGTATCCCAACCCTCGAGATTGCTCCCGTGAAAAGGTGGACGGAGGCAGCAATCCAGTTAAAAAGATTGTGTATAGGCAATCATTTGAGGGCAGCCAACGGGCGAAGTGTGTCAGATAAATTAGGAAAGAACACCTTTGATAATGGCTGCAGGGCGAGTCGAATAGACTACTTGCTTGTTCATGTGAAGCTTTGGTCCCATCTTAGAGATATGAAGGTCATTAATCGAACCGAGAGTGATCATCACCCACTTGCTTCGGTCTTCAACTTGTCCCTATCCGGGAACTTAGTATCCCAGCAAGGTGATTTGGAGCCCGATCAAATTGTATCTAATAACATGCGCCATCTAAAGTGGGGTAGGATTGTGGGAGACCCAAAAATTATGTCCGCCATTAAAGATGAAGTAACCGGTGCATTACATGTACCTGGTTCAGCTGTAGATGGTTTGAACTCCTGCCAGGTTGTGGTGGATGTTCATAACAGGCTTTTTGAGGGTCTCAAAAAATATTTTTTTAAACCTATCTCTAAAAGAAACACCAAGCATTACAATAACGAGGGATGGTACAATTTTGATTGCAGGAAAGCCCGGGCTAAACTTGGCAGTGCCCTCAAGACGAAAGATTCAACACTGGTAAGGTCTGCCAGGCTACATTATAGGAAGACAATGATAGAGGCAAAGAAAATGTGGGACAATGATAAGTGGAAGGATCTCCTAGATGCTTGCAAACGTAAGAATGGTAAGCTATTCTGGGACATATATAAATGGGATAGGGGTGGTGTCCCAGAGCGTCCACAGAACAACGTGGCTCAGAGTGCGTGGGTTGACCACTTTAAACCACAGTATGCAGCAACCTGTGAAGAAAATCCCAGCGATACTTTTTGCCATGTATATTACGATAAGGCAATATTCTTACCAGTAGATGTAGAAAGGGCCCTAGACACAGTGTCTGGGAGTAGAGCACCTGGCATGGACGGAATCCCATCAGATGTGTTTACCAGTGATAGACACCTTTGGTGTAGTTATATTTCACGTCTTGCTAATGCAATCGCCCAGGGAGCCGATATCCCCTCCTCGTGGAAGGGAGCTGAAATTGTCCCGGTATTCAAAAAGGGGGATAAGTCTGTAGCTGGTAACTACAGACCACTCAGCCTAATAGACTCGATACAGAAGATCATTGGTCGTCTGTTTTTACACGAGATCTTAACATGGATAGAAGACCGGGAAATCTTAAGCCCAATGCAGGCTGGGTTCCGACGTCGGACCAGTACAATTGACCAAGTTTTCCGCTTTGTCACTTTGTATTGGAAGACGGTGGTCCTAGGAAAGGGTGCCTTATATGCGGTGTTTGTCGACCTAAAAGCGGCTTTTGATTTAGTCCCGCGAAGAAAGCTTTGGCAGGTCTTGAGAGAAATGGGAATTGCACCTGAACTTCTTTCCCTAGTCATCCGCTTACATGAGGGTAATGTCGCTCGGGTCCGGTGGGGGGGTGTGGGGGAGGTGACGGAGGACTTTCCGGTTGGCAGGGGCGTGCGGCAGGGATGCGTCTTGGCGCCGACCCTGTCCTCGCTCTTTATCAACGGGGCGGCCGACTTCCTCTCGCTGACCCGCTGATGCGCCGGCATTGGCAGGGTCACGTGTCCCTATCCTCATGTTCGCGGATGACACGCTGATTGTCTCCAAGACCCCAAGCGGTTTACAAAAGGCACTTGGGTGTTTTGAGGAGTTCTGTAAAGCTAGGGGTCTGGAAGTTAACACTGAAAAAACTAAGCTCATGTCCTTTAATGAACATAAATCATGCAAGGGGAGGGTCTACATGAATAACTTACCCCTCGAGCAGGTTACTTCATTTACATATTTGGGTATTACTTTACAGAAAGGCATGCGATGGGGTTGCCAATTAGATCGAGCCGCATTAATACATAAACAAAACTCAGGTGCTCTCCTCTCCAGATTTAAAGCCTCATTTACAAAACCGATCTCCCCAGTACTAGAAGTCTATGGGATGAAGGTTCTGAGTTCATGCTTATATGAGGCTGAGCTCTGGGGATTCGGAAATTTGAGCAGCCTAATAGTGCTCGAGACTGCGTTTTTACGCAAGATTACAAATCTCCCTTCAAGCACGCCGTTGCGACCCCTATTACTGGATCTTGGCAAAAAGCCACTCGAATATCTTGGGAAGCTTCGCCCAATACTTAATTGGCATCGGCTGTGGTGCACAGAAGAACTTAACAACTATAGGAGTGGCCTTATGGATGTTATAAAATCAGATTTGTTTCACAAAATACATTGGTTGTGGGGGATCAAATCTCTTCTTGGTAACATAGGCCTGATCGATCTTTGGAACGACCCATTAAATGCTGTTTTCCCTACAAAGGAAAAGTTGAAAATAATATATTGGGAATGGGTATTCAAGGTAGAAACTACACAAGGCCTTTCTACCCATCTAACATGTTGTTTCCTCGACCTAAAAGTTTGTCCATCTTTAGAGAGGTATTGGGATTTAATTGAAAAAACCTCCGACCGTAAACTGTATTTCCAACTAAGGGTGGGTACTCTACCTGTTGCGGAATTTACCTCCAGATGGGGGGGTCGACACAGCAAAACTGATAAGTGCTATAGATGCGTAGATGTATGTGAAACAGTAGGACATGTACTATTTTTTTGTCCCATGTATGTAGTACCCCGAAAAATCTGGATAAAGCCTATTTGCAGACTCTTGGGCATTAGGAGATACGCTATATAGCTCTGCGTATCTTGTGCACAGATTCTGCTCCCCCCATTTGTATAGCTGTGGCCAAGTTTTTGGGGTGGGCTTGGTGCATACGGTCAAAAGCCCTGAGTTGTGATGTAAATTGTCCTTAATACACTCATATTCAGTAGCATTTATCAGATGTAGTTAATCTCGTTTGGTAATCAAAATAGTATGCCCCTTGAATTGCGCCAAGCTGACATAAAATCAAAATGATTTGGTACTAGATTGGCTTAAAGCTTCTTAAGTACTGTATTGATGGTATTGATGGTTGTTTAGAGATTTAATTGTAATTTTAAATTTTTAGATAATTTATTAATTGTTTTATACTATGATTGTAATGTGCTTTTATGACTCATTTGTCGAATAAAGCTTGATTGATTGATTGATATGTGGGATGGCGTATCCTGATAATAGTGAAATTACCCACTTCTCTCATTCAGAGTATGGGGAACTGTTAAATGATTTACTATCTAAACATAACCCGTGTTTTTGCAATGAACTCATCTGTACTGCTGTTACAGTCAGGAGTACCAACAATGGTAGGGGTGAGAATAGCGTGATAGACATTGTTTCCCCTGCATTATCCAGAGCTGGTTTTAGAATTTTCTATCCACGATATTGCGATCAGCAATCGTTTTTCCCAAAGTGTTGCTTTGAATACCAACCTCCTTACACAGGGGGGATGCAAATAGAGTTTCTACAGTAGAGAATATTTACATCTCCCGTCGTAACGGGTATGCACTGAGAGGGTCTCTGGCGAATCCATCCAGTTTCCTAGAAAAATTAATTCTCAAAGAGAGGGTAGCTTTTGAAACGTGTTTAGACGAGTCTACAGAGGTGCATGATTTTATTTCGGCTTTCGATTTGATAAAAAAGGCATCAGAGAAGGCTTAGTGTCAACTGTGAGGGCTGGTCACTGGTCAGTGTGTCTGGTTTGATTCAGTATGTACAAAAGCTCTCAGTAGTTTAAAATCAGCTCTAGCCAAACCTAGATCCACTTAGGAGGATCAGGAGCATAGACATGCATGCAATCTCGCTGTTAAACAACGGAAAAAAAACGTCTAAAGGAAGAGTCCTGGAACCTATTCCTCAAGGCCAGTCTGACTAATGAGAACATCACATTTTGGCGTAACATTAATTCTCCTTCTTTTAACACCCCTGATTGTCCCAGAGTAGAGATAGCCATTACTGAGGCCGATTGGCTAACTCATTTGACTAATTTGTATTCTTCTCAGAAAGATACTGTGACTCCCATTCCCACTGCATATGCCCCTAGATTTCCTGCCACTACGTTATCCCTGGTTAACCGGAATTATCCTGACTTTTCCTTAGATGAAGTAGTTCAGGCCCTGAGGGCAAGTAAAGGTGGTAAAGCCCCGGGCCCTGACGGTATCCCTATTGATCTGTTCTAATCTAATATTGATCTCTGGGGCCCCATCCTTACCTTGCTCTTCAGACCCTGTCGGAAGAAAGGATTTTTGTCTTTGTGGCCTGAGTCTTTCATTGTCCCTATATCTAAAAAGGGAGACCGTAACAGCCCAGCACAATACAGGCCTATTTCTCTTCTGGATTTAGTTAAAGGTGGTTGGACGTATCCTTCTAGGCTGACTGCAGGACTGGGCAGAGTCTAATAATATCATTTGGGATCTGCAGTATGGTTTCAGGCCAGGGTTGGGAACCACAGAACAGGCCACTAATATTGACCTACTTAGTGGGAAATACGCCCACATCAAAGAAGGTAATCTGTTTTTAGTATTTGTAGATTTATCTTCTGCCTTCGATTTTGTGGTACACGATAAACTATGGTCCATTATGGCTAACATGGGCGTGGACTGTACTATTGTTAACTTTCTCAGAGATCTGTACACCCTAGGACAGGGTAGAGTACATTATGGCCTTAACAGCAATTTTACCCGGCCATTTAAAATAGGAAGAGGGGTACGTCAAGGCTTCGTGCTTGCCCCCTTTTTGCTTAACCTTCTTGGAAATAGCTTTATTCGACAATATGTCATAAAAGCACAAACAATACATATATCACAAGACAATTAAATAGTACAAGACTTTACACAAGATAAAAGGTTATTAAATACTGGTCATAATTGTCGATTAGTTCATAATAATATTCATATATGACCACTAAAAAATATTTCCTAAAAAGCCAGCGATATTAAAACCATCATACATTAGTTTAACTAGCAACTGGGAATTGTGCAAAACGTGTGCGTATAAACCAGACCCCTCTTAAAAATTTTGCTACAGCAATAGCTATACAAGGGGTACAATCTGATTCCAATATCCTCATGGCTTCAATATACTGTCGTGTACTCATGTTTGAACAAATGGGTTTCACCCACTTACGTCTTGGGCCAATATAAAGGGGGCATAGAAAAAATAAGTGAACGATTGTCTCAGCCATATCCAGACACTTGATACATTTATCATCTGGCGGTTGCACCCATTTACATGTAAAAGCTTTGACTGGCAGAGATCCTACCCTAAACTGAAAAAACAGTTTACGATCTAAGGGACTCTCAATAATATCCCAGTAAGTTTCACACCATGGTCTAGACTTAAATTTGAAAAAATGGCCTGTGAGGTTAGTGTTCATATTGGCAAGATAAAATGTTGAAAAGACCATTTCCCAATATGTGGCTTTTAATTGCTTTTTTGATGGGAAAGATGATAAATCCGGTGCTTCCCATTGTGAAATAAGGTCTAATTTTATTATAAGCGACCTGATCTCTCTGAGCCAATACATTTTGTGAAATCGGTCTGCCAAAATTACATCCTTCAAAGCATGAGCATAATGTGAGAGTTCAGGTGTAGTCCAATTTCGCCTCCAGTATAAAAGAGGGCGCAACCTCACTGTATCAACCACATTTTTCCTACCTAAATCGAATAAAAGAGGGACGGTAGGAGTACTTTGGGGGACGCCAACTAAACTACGTAAGATTTTATTCTCTGCTTTAGATAATTGGCTCAAGTTGTTAAACCCCCATAATTCGGACCCATACAGGGTGGCACTCAACACTTTCATGTTATATACCTCCAATGCAGGGGTGATTGGTTTAGTGAAAGAAGATTTGTGTTTGGACAATAAAATGCCCGCATGCTGGTGGAATTTTAAAATTGCCATGCCCAGCTTTCAACCTCCAACGTAGGTGTAAACTCAAAGCTGAATGGAATAGGCTGGGTGTTCGGACTTGTAGGCAAGCCATCATTGCGACCCTGAATCCCGAAAATACAGCTTTACAGTCACCTGGGTCTAACAAATTTTATTCAGTGAGCTTACCGTACTCTAAGCAAAAAGGGTCTAGCTAACATGAATTTTAGGGAGGATGTATAGGAATGATTATTATGCTCTGCACTTGGATATGCCAATACACTAAACTCTATTTTTTAGGATACTGCTTTGTTTTTAATACGTATGCTGTATTTTTACAATTAGTGCGTCAAAAATGTCTGAACAGTTTTTTAAAAACGCTTGTTATTAAGTCTTGAATCATTGATCAAAGATGCGGAAAACTTTAACTTCAAATATGGTTATTGAGCTCCTGCTCGTCTTCTCTTCTTCTTTCGGCATTATAAAATAGTTGTTTTCTTTTCTCTTTTAATATCGATTTTGTAATCTCTCTTAAAGATATCTGTGTTATATCTAAATAAAGATTATTATTATGTTATGCCATATCCAGATGTCGTTTCCAGCACATATTACTCTGAAGTAAAATACCCAAATATGTAAAAGCCTCTACTTGCTCTAGGGGAGTATTATTTAAAATAATACTACCTTTAAAAGATTTGTGTGGATTAAGGGACATGAACTTTGTTTTCGATGTGTTAATCTCAAGTCCACGCTCCTGACAAAAATCCCCAAAGGCATTAACTGCCTTCTGTATTCCGCTCGGAGTCCTTGAAATAATCATTGTGTCATCCGCAAACATGAGGACAGGTACATGTTCCCCAGCTATTACAGGGCCATCAGTGGGGGAACTACAAAGATGGCTAACTATTCCATTTATGTATAGTGAAAATAGGGTTGGGGCCAGGACACAACCCTGCCGAACACCACGCTCGACGGGGAATGTGTCCGTGACCTCCCCCTGTGCCCCCCATCTGATTCTAGCAAAATTACCCTCATGCAAGCGGACGAGAACAGTCAATAACTCTGGGGCCATCCCCAGTTCATCAAGGACTCTCCAGAGTTTGCAACGGGCAATCAAGTCAAAGGCCGATTTTAGGTCTACGAAGACTGCATAAAGCGACCCTTCGGTTAAAACCACATTCCTCCAATAAAGCATAATAAAATAAAAGACCTGGTCTACGGAACTAGTACAAGGACGAAAGGCGGCTTGATATGGGAATAAAATTGTGTTTTCCTCAATCCAAGAATGCACTTTATTTTGAACTAGTCGACCCATCAGTTTTTGCGCTGAATCTATAAGACTAATGGGTCTATAGTTACTTGGGAGGGATTTATCGCCTTTCTTAAAAACCGGGATTATTTCTGCTCCCTTCCAAGACATTGGAATTGGAGCGCCCCTGGCCACAGCATTAGCTAAAAGTACAAAATATTGACACCAAGATGGTGTGTCACTTAAAAAAACATCAGCCGGAATACCATCCATGCCTGGGGCTCTACCCCCTGTCACACAATCCAATGCCAAGCTAACATCATTGATGGTGAAAATCTGGGTTTGATAAAAAAATTCCAGTGGTAATGAACACTCATCCTCACCTGGACTACGAGCATATTGGGGTTTAAAAAAATCTAACCATTGGGTCTGGGCAACATTATTATGGGGAGGTTCCGCATATCCTCCTCTATCCCATTTTATAATATTCGAAAACTGCTTGGAGTCTTTAGCTGTACAAGCATGTTTCAAATCCCGCCACCTCTCCTCAGCCCATTGTTTTTTCGCCGCTTGCTGAGCAGATCTGTATTGATCTCTTGCCTCTCTTACTTTAATGGGGTTCCTTGTCCTTAATTGTAAACTTAGTTTTTGACGAGCAGACTTACAGTGTATGTTATACCACTTAGCCTTTATTGGCTCAGCGCCTCTTTTTCCTGGATTCCAAACCCTCAAAAAAAAAGTTTTGAGTCTAGAAAAGAGGGAACAATGTGTTTCTAACATAATGGTCGGAAAGCCTGGGTCACTACTTTGGATCTTGAGTCGGGCCAGTTCACCCGCAACCTCCGCTTTGAGCGCATCCATTTTTCCTGGATCCTCAATGAATTTATTCCACTTAACCCGGCGCAGGTTGTTGGAAGCAACTATATCTAACGTGACTAGCCCTTCTCTTATGGATTCAGCTCTAACCCCCTTTTGAACTTGAAATTTCGAACAAAGGGGGTTATGGTCACTTTCCAACCGAGTTTCAATGACCATGTCTATTAGACAGTGCCATATCCTTAGATCCACCAGGAGATAATCAATACGACTACTATTCCTTCCATTATCAAACGTATTGGCTCCCTGAATATCTGAGGGAGTTCTTCCATTTGCTGCTCTAAGACCTCTTTCTAGACATAACGCTTTTAGTTGGATAGCTGTAGAGGTCCATCTTTTTATTGCGGGAATTTCCAATTTAGGTACTCCCCATCTAAGGTCCTGCTCCTCTGAGAGGTACTGATCCTCTAGGCCTAGTGGTTCATAGGTGGTATTAAAATCCCCTCCTACTATAATAAAAATCTGCACTGTAAGAGCTCCTAGCCTAGTATCAAGAGCTGCAATTACCTCTGAGCTATGCCCCCCTATTATCCCCCTGGCATAAACATTAAGAATGGCCACCCTGTGGCCATTGGGCCATTCTAGTTCAATCATCAGGATATCCTTTACCCTGAACCCAACCTATGCAACCTTACATCGCAAGCTCTGTCGAACACAGATCACCAATCCCCCTGTATGCCGGCCCTTCAGTTTTTTTGTGGCTGGAACATAGAATTTGAGATATCCCAAGCGAAATATAGAAGTAGTACAGCTGTATCAACAGCAAGGTTCAAGGTTTATTTATTATGCATGATTAATTAAAACCTTTGCATATACACAAATAATATTCCACTCATTTCATAATAAAATCACTATATACAATAGAAACTTTACACACTTTAACACAATATTGCGAGAGTTAGTTTTTGTTGCTATAGCAACTGTAGCAAAAGGTGTTTTAGTCAGGATTTCATGTAAAACTTAGTCTTTCAGCGACTCAATCCGTTTTTTTTAGTCTCTTTGCAGTAATGTCAAGAAATTTAATTAATCTACAGTTTAACTGAACCCGGTCGGGGTTAAAGCACAACATTGCCTACATGATCTGACACCATATTGTTTAAAGACTGGTTTTAGTAGGATACTCCTGATATCTTTTAACTTTTTGCAAATACATATGATATGGGTTGCGTCTTCTGTACCATACTACATAGCCGACATTGGTCATTTTCATCCTTTCTCTCCCAGGGAGGCAAAAATTGGTTGAAAGGGCCTGCCCCCAGTCTTAGTCTGAGGAATTTTTCCTTTACAATAGTTTTTAAGCCCACTTTCAGGTAGGGTTGAGATGTTAGTTTGTTATAAGTATGTAAGACCATCCAGCCATGCGATCTTTTAGCTAGAGAATTTTTATCCTCTAGTGCAGATAGAGTACGAGATACCTTTGTGACTGCTTTTTAAAAAATTTGATGGTTACCCTGGACTTCCCACAATTCTGTTAACCCCAGTTGTATTATTGCTTCCTGAAGGTATGTGTTTGCCGGAGTATTTCTTTGAAGGTAGAGTTCTGTCCAGAGTAGCTCGTTCAGGGTTCCCTTGACATCGTGTTTAATTTTGTGCCAGCATTTCACATAGGCTCCCATGCGTTCCAAGGACTGTTTTTGAAGTCCGAATTCCAGTCGAATTTGAGCGGGAGAGGCCGTTCTAGGGAGATGGAAAATTGCCCGATGTGCCTTTGATATTATGTTTTCGAGAGTTGCTGCGTCTTTTTCCTTCAACGTTTCACTCCCATAGTAAATTGTTGGCTGGAATTTTGCTTGCATAATTTTAAGCAAGAGTTCAAATGACAGGTCCGGTAGGAGCTTGTTTAGGGGTTTGATTGTTAAGTATGTTGTTACCCCCTTTCTCCGCACAGCTTCTAGTTGTGGCTTTGCTGAGTTGTTTTGATCCAATATGACCCCTAAGTATTTATAGTTAGCTCCTTGATCCAGGCGATGTCCTTCTAGGAACCAACTATGATGTTTTCTCTTATGGTAGTTAACCGCCATGGTTTTTGTTTTGTTATAATTTATTTTTAATGCGTTATCTTGCGAGAATTTTAAAGTGGCATTCAGTAGATGTTGTAGGCCAACTGGAGTTCTGCTTATCAAAACCAGGTCGTCCGCATATAACAGGCAAGGTAAGGGGACGTTCCCAAGTTTTGGTGCGTGGCCTGCGCTGTTACTCAATATCTCTGGTAAGTCTGCAAGAAATAGGTTGAATAACATGGGCGCTAAGACGCATCCTTGTTTGAGTCCTTTTAAGGTGGGAATTTTTCTCGATATTTTACCACCGTTTGTAAGCTTTATCCTAACCCATGTGTTAGTATGCAGGTTCCTTAATTGGGAGAGTAAATTGGAAGGAATTCCCCAACTGTCAAGTTTTTGCCATAGTTTAGAACGGTCGACATGGTCGAAGGCTGCTGTAAAGTCTATAAAACATAGAAAGAGTGGGTATTTTCCCTGTTTAGCAGCATCCATAAGTAGGGTCAGTGCCATTATGTTGGTAATAGTTCCTTGCCTTTTCCGAAAGCCAGTTTGGGTCAGGGGAATTACCTTGTTGTCATCAGCCCAGGTAGATATGTCATTTAAGAGGAGCCCAGCAAAGTATTTAGCCTCTGTATCGATCAAGGTAATTAAACGGTAGTTTTTTGGTGCTGCTCTTGCCCCTTGCTTGTAGATTGGGCTTATTATTGAGCCTTTCCATGAGTCTGGAATTGTAAAATTTATACTTGCGTGTTGGAAAATGGGTTCCAGTGCCTTGCTCCAGAAGTCCGGCTCACTTTTAAACAGTATTGGTGGAATGCCGTTAGCGCCCGGAGCTCCTGATAATCGGCCCTTTGCTATTTGATTCAATCTGTAATTTGGGTTGTATTTTCTCCATTTGTGAGTAGTTCTGCTATGAGGTCTGTGGAGTGGTCTTTATTTTGGTCTGACATTATTCCTTTGTGGTTATCGGATGAGTACTGGCTGAGGGAGACTGATTGATTATTAATCTTGATGCCCCTCCCACGGGCTTTAACTTTTAGGTGGCTTGTTAATTCATCGTTATTATTGAAATGATTAAAAAGAAAGTTTGCCCAGGCCTCTTCAGAAGTGTTGGAATTAATTCCGCAATGCTGCGGTTGTTGCAGTTTATTTATTGATTGCCAAAATTTTGCGCTGGTTTTTTGTTTGGCGTCATAAAGCAATTTGGCCCAAAAATCATTGTTCTTTGTTGTATTTCTTAGCCATCTTCTCTTTTTTAGGAGGGCTTTTGTTTCTCGTAGCGACTGTCGCAGGTTTTGATTACCAGGTCGTCTCTGTAGTTGTCTTAGTGTATAGTTTATTGTTGTTTTCAGTTTTTTCGAATTTGGACTAATGCTTTTCCAGTTTGGAGGAACGTTTATGTGCGTTATTGAGCTTTTATTTACAGGTAATCTTTTTCCGAGTGAGACGGTTAAAGTTTCCCATATTTCCAATGGGTGGACTAAGTTGTCTTGTGCTTCCTTCAGCGCGTCTTTAGCCTGCTCTGTTACGTATTCTATATTTGTTGAATTGCACCTAATGCGGTGAAGGTTTGTTGTTCCCACTGAGACGATTGATGTTTCAGCCTCCTGATGTAGTATGGCTGTAGAATGAAGTACCATCTCTTGTGGCATGTAGTCGCTGAGAGTGCTATTACCTATACGAAATGATACAATTTTGTTGAACATAGCTAATGTAGTGAAGGTAAAATCAATTGTCGTTGATGCTTTAGATGAATGGTACGTTGGTGCTGGAGGGTTATCTTCTTTGAAAAGGCCGTTAACTGCCCTTAAGTTTAGATGTTCTAGTTCTGACAGGAAGAGTATTGAGCTCTTTGTAGATTTGTTTGCCGATGCTTGGCCTTGGTTAGGGACTCCCCAGATACCAGTCAAATCAAGACAGAGGTCGTCTTCCTGTGCTGTACCTAAGAGGTGCATGTTAAAATCTCCTGCCAGGATGACTTTATCAGTATTTTCCTCTTCCATTATTCTAGATATTTCTTTAACCACTTCCTTTGATGATTGTGCTTTGTTTTTCGGATGGAGGTAAACGTTTATCAGTATTACCTTTTGGATTATCTGGTCAAGGGACATTTTGATTACTGAGGCTTGTATACAACTTGGGGAAGTGATTTGCATTGTTAGTGGGTGCATCTCGCCAAATTTCAGTATAGCAGAGAGGAGGAGTAGGCCACCCGGGCGGCGTCCAAATCTGGTGTTTTTTATTGCAGGTTTGAAACATGAGATATATCCGGGGAGGTCAAAGGGTGTATCCTCCCAGGTCTCCTGGAGTAATATGATATCGAACTTTTTGAGATAGTTCAGAAATTCCGGGTCGCGTTGCTTGGAGTTTAGACCATTGATGTTCCAGGTGTTTATTTTAATTTCATGAAGGCCCTTATAAGGGAACAATGTAGACGATGTCTTTTGTCAGTTTGAATTTGTTAACAAAATAGTCCGTTGTAAAACTTGCCTTCCGTTCAATGCCGAAGAATCCTTTGAGGTGAGCTGGTTGACTGTTGGAGTACAACTTCTTGCGCCCCTTAAGATTGACGTTGTTGTGCGTTGTGAGCTGTCTGAAGTCAAAAATGGGGTTGGGTATTGTGGTTTGGGCACTGTTGTTAGTGCTATCCCCCAGTTTTGAAATATTGTTATTTCTTTACTGATTCTAGATGCTATCTCCGGTGTTTTCCAAGTTGTTTTGGAAGCTTCCGAGTGTGTTAAGTTGTAATTTGGTAGAAATTCAACAAACAATAGGTCGGAGTTGTGGATCGTTGTTAAGGATGGAATAGCTTGTAAGAGGCGTAGTATATTCCCCTTGTTTAGAGTATCTATCCGACCTCGCGACTTATATCTGGGGACAAAAATGATCGTATCGGAGGCCTCTACTTCGATGTGATCGTCGGTTTGGTGTCTGCTTGGGGAGGTCGCACTTCTGGCTTGGGGTGCACTAGAGCTGTCTTGTTCGAGGTTACCCAGACTACTTTTTTCATTTTCTTTTAAAGGTATGATTTTTGGGTCCCGACCTTTATCTTCTAGGCCTCTGGGAGAAGACAAATATTGAATTTTTGATGAATCATGGCTTTGTGTTCTTACCGTCGACTCTTGAGCTTGTGAGCTCTCATTTACCTTGTTTGGTATTTGGGCCTTTTTTTCCATGGTTAAAGGTTCCTTATATTCATGTGACTCCTGGGTTGTAGGGATTAAGGAGGTATCCGGTATGGAGCATACATTGATCTTATCGCTATCTGTTGTACTTGCCCATGGGTAGTTAATTTTAAAGCAAGTTTGCGAGTCAATTTGTGTAGTTTTCCAATTGAAGTGGAGTTTCTTGTGGTACTTTCCAGATGCAACGTGGGTGAGTTTCGGTTGTTTGTTATTTTTAATTTCGTTGGTGCATGATCTTTTGACAGCCAGGTAAGCAAAGATTGAGCATGGGCCGTGTTTTTCTTTTTTCTCCCCTTCCTTTTATTTCTGTGACCAGTGTTTTTTCCTGAGTTTTCCTTGCATGGTGACAATTGGTTTATTGGAGCTTTCCCTGAGGGGGAGACTTCAGGGGGTTGCAACGCCCTATTCCATTTGTTTCTATCGGAGGGGAGCTCTCGGTTAGAGGTAGGTTCTCCGGGTGTTGTGCTGCTGTTTTTGTTGTCTCCTTTAAAGGTGAAGCTAGACTTTGTCTTGTTTGGGATGTGACAACAGCTATAGACAATATGTCCCTAAGGAGTGACGGTAACATGGAGAGTTTGTCTATTATTGGAGCACACGTACAATCTTGCCGGAGGAGTTTGTCATTGAGAACAGCTTCCTGTCCTCTTCTAATTAACCGGTTTAGGTCGGCCAACTTTGTGTCAATAGCAGATGTAAATTCTGCCAGGGTTTGGAGTACTGACAATTGTAAATCCATTTTATGCGACTGGTATTCTAATGCTTCGGTTGAATATTGCATGGTGCTAAGAATTGTTTCCCAGAGAACTTCTTTGGTCTGTTTACATTTATCACTGGCTTTAGCCTTTGTGCTGGTTTTGTTATATTGAGACTTGTTGTTATATGAAGCTACTAAGTCCTCCCATTCTTGGGAGGCTAGAAAGGACATATCACAGTCCGAGCTATAGACAGTCGCTAGATTAGACCTCGGTGGGGATTTTACGTCTCTTTCGCGTTCCTCTTTCTCTGAGATTGTTGAATCCTTTCGAAGCCAGTCATTATTAATTTGCGCTTGTCTTTGCCGTAAAGTTAAGTCATTTCCATTTGATTGTCCATCGCATACATGAGCTGTCAAATGTTGAGATAGACTATTGGGCAATTGCGATCGGTTAGTCCCTAGAAGGTGGGAGTCGGCTGTTATTTGAGTTTTGCATTCTTTGGTTAATTGGCAGTCTGAGGAGGTGACGCTAGCACGTGGCAGAAAAAATTGTTCCGATGTTTGGTCAAGACGATACTCTGAATTATGTACGCTTGACTGATTGATACTTATAACTGTATTTTGCAGTTGTGATGGCAAGTTACGTTTGGATATTGTCTCCGAGAATTGAGGATCCTTTGATTTTTCAAGGCTCTCATAGGGGCTAGTTTTTAAGGGTTCTTGCTTTGGTGATGGTGGCAAGACTTGTTTTCCTTCTTTGGATTGCAACGTTGAACTATAAGATTGTGTTTGTATATGGGTTTTGTTGGTTTTGGTGACAGGGGACCCCGCGTCCTCATTTTTGAGTGGGGCGCGGGCTTCTATTACATTAACTAGTCCCAGATTTGAGGTTTTTGTCCTTTCTGAAATGTCAACATTTTTTGTGTCGCATTCTTTAGTAGACTGTGCATTGTGAAGGTGCCTATTATCTGATTCATTTTGTTCAGGATCTGGTTGTAGTATTAAATTGTTTTTTTGTGAGTCCGTTAAATGAATTTTTGCCACTGTTTGCTTTAGATTTGATTTTATTTCAACTTCAGGAGTAGAATTAAAATTGAAGTTACTTGGGTCTAAAGGTGTTTGCAGGCCCTTAATGTCACTTGTCTTGGAAAATATTATGGATGCTGGGTCTTTCAGAAACGCGAACTTGGTAAAGATCTTGGGTTGAAAGGAATACGAGTTCTTTTGTTTGAAAGAACCCTCTATATTTGTTAGACTCTTGTTTCCTGGGTCTAGGCATGAATCTGCCGTATGGATGATTGTTTGATTAGTTGTTGAGTTCGGTTTCAGCTTTTCGTTTAGTGGTGTCACAATCCGCTTTGAATAGGTCTTAGAAAGGGATTGACATGGGATCCACTTAGCTAACTGATCATCCAGCGAGGTTGTTATTCCGCTTGGATTTGGATGTGATGTAGGGTGTCTGTTGGTCTCAAGTTTAGCGTTTTTTGCTTTCTGGGCATCCAATTCGTCATTGACAAAAACCTCGAAACTACGTTCGTTATTTCCGTTGTCTTGCATTTTTTTCCTTTTTGTTGATTCCTTTGCTTTTTGTGCCGATTTAGTGCTGGGTAGGTCTTTTCTTGTCCTACCGGACCTCATGTTTTCCCGGTTGTGTACTTCGGGATAATAACCAAATACGCACTATCTTTTGCTGTAAAGTGATCGTTGCTACCCTAAACCAGTTGTTGTTATTATTATTGTTATTGTTGCTGCAGTCTAGAAGTCTGTACGAAATGACAGTGCTCACAAGGTTAGTTGATGGGTTGTTGTGTTCTGGTCAATGGGTTTAACCCTGCTTCTCTTGTATGCATATATAGTTTCGATTGTCCAGTTGTCCAATGAGGCGTACGACGGAGCCTCCACTCAGCCACGACCCGGTTTCCCCCTCCGTTGCCTACTTGTGAAAAAGGTAGGGGGCAGGACGGGCTGGGGGAGTGCTATAGGACAGGTCAAAGCCTAAAGGGCTTTCGTACAGTTTTCCTGTTACACCTATTGCTTTCGCCACATGCAGTTTAAACAACAACAACAGGAGCTGGAGGATCTCACCGGTATTGGAAATGGAGATTTGCCTGTTGTCTGCTGTCCGCCTAGTGAGCCTCCGTGAACCACCGTGAACCACCGTGTCTTCCCTTCCGCTGGCGGCTATCCTCTGCACTGCTCTGCTCTGGTTTGCAGCTCTGCTGGCGGTGCTGTAGCGCGGTGCCGCGCTGTGCCGTGGATGGTGGCCGTGATTGGTGGCCCGGCACGACTCCTCGGTCGGGCGTGCAAGGGGGGGGGGATTTTGCTGAATGGGCGATTTTAACCCCAGACCCTAGACCCCCCCTGGCTTCAACCGCGGTCCGGTCGATAGGTCCGGCGGAGTCGGCGGGGCCGGTGGGATCAGCTTTAACACTTTAGCACTTAATCCTTCAGCCTGACGCCGGCCGGCCGTGCTCGTTGTCGTTCCGCTGCTCTTCCGCTGCTCTCGCTGTTGCTCTCGCTCTCGCGTAGTAGACCAAGTCTCCTCAAAGATATTAATATCGTGTTGGTCTATGAAACTACACCACTCTGGAGACTCAACCTTATTGCCCAAGCCCGCAATGTTCCACGAGAGCAGGGTTAGGTCTTCCATTCTTTGTGAAGGGGCACTCAAATTAGAGGGGCTCTCCATTCCTCCCTTTATGTCACACTCCTCCATTAAAATTTGATTAGGTATATTAAGCTTGGGAGATTGGGGTTTTAACATGGTGCTAATCATTGTACTACATCCCTCATTCATACTATATTTATGGTTTGTCCCTAGGGGGGGGCTTAGCATCATGAATTATCCCCAAATTAACTGACTGGCATACTGGGTGGCGGGGAGATATGATAAGATCTTGACAAATGGCATTGTTACCCTGGGCCCAGTGGGTAGCAACACCATTGCTCAGGAGATTATTACCTTTGAATTTTGTTTGATCTTCGTGAAGTCAATCACAGTCTTCCATATCAGTAAGAGCCCCAAACCTGTTCCTTGTACTTATTCCATCCTACGAAGGTACAATTCTCCTCCCATTTGGAGTATATGTATGCAGATGTTTCACCCGAGAACTTTTTGCACGTCCAGATTCTCCATAAAAGAAGTCCAATGTCAAAGGTTTTATCATCGACTCCCTATGTTGTGGGGGAAATAAATTGCCCAACACGTTTGTCAACACATGGGGGCTAGAAAAATTTATAGCTATACAATCGCCCTTAAAACATTTCTTTTGATTACCAAGCCATGTCACCCTTCTAGCCATTATAATTTCACTTGCTAATTGTTGCCTACCCCCTATGGATATCCTCATGTTATTAGCTAACCAATGCGTTGCTTTATTAATAAGAGTAGATGTTGTTTCCACCTGACCTGGGCCCAAAGATGGAGCATTGGCCAAAACAAGCACCAAGGGGAAAGCCTCTGAGATAAACTGAAATGGTTCTCTCTCTATTAGTGATTTATGATTAACTGCCGAGACATTCCCATCTGTCACAGAATTAGCAAGTGAAACCACTTTCTCTGCTATTATCCTGTCAGTAGTAGTTGGTTCAAGCTCTATTATAATGGTGGTTGGAACCTCATTGTTAAGAGGAATACCTGGAATAGAATGACTTGGAGGTATTTTCTTTTTCTTCCGCCTGTCTCTTTTTAGTAATTGGTTGCCTATCAGACTCCTGTGAGCCTGGCATAGATCGTATAAGGGAGGGGATAGTTTGGGATACTATCCCAATATTCCGCTCTAGAGCGGACACCTTATCTTCTATGGAGGTCAATTTAGTCATGAAAGGGACCAAGGCAGTATCTAGTTTCTCTTTAAAAATTACCCAAAGTGAACTAGATAGATCCGCTAAAGAAGGATGAATATTTAAGGGTGGTTGGTTAGATGGTTTGGGTATAGTTTTTGAAGCCCGACCTCTCTTCTGTTGTATAACTTTACTGGAGGGACCCAGCCCACCAGCCCTAGTACGTCGTCTCAAGATAGGCAAAGGAGATAAACTAGACAATACATCTCTATTACAATCAGGAGAATGTTCAACCTGGGATTGATCACAATTTTCCTGGGGCAGACTAGATGAATCAACCTGACTAATAAGGTCCCGGGGAATACCTGGCGATATAGTTGATAACAGGGGGGTAGTACCTTCTGCCCTATCTCCACCCATGGGATCAACAGTGCAACATGGGTCCAACGAAAGCCTTCGTTCAGTTCTTTCAATTTCGTCGTTTATCAATGTTGAGACCTTCACCAGGTACGAATCCAATGTCGCCACTCCCCCACCATTAGGTTTTACAAAGTCGAGACGCTTTTTCCCCATAGCTTACTGGTTTTACTGTAATTTGCTTGGAAGAGTACCTCTCTTTGTAGCAGATGTTAGACAGTTGGCCCAGCCCAGCCTCGTCCTGCCCCGGACGTCCACAGATGGCCCGCCCTTTGCCCGGGCTTCGCCCGGCGCTGCCCGCGCGCTTCCCGCGACGCGGGACTCTCGTCTATTTTTATACACCTCCGGGCGTGGCAGGTGTGTGCGGCTTCCTCAGGATGCTGGGATATGTAGTCCCCCCCAACAGCGGCCGCGCCAAGTTTTAAAGAGGCTGCGGCGGCGAGGGGAGACCAGTGGCAGGAGCACAGTGAGCGGCACCAACAGGAGCAGAGAAACCAACCGGACCCCCTGCTGGAATGCAGGGAGCTGCTTCTACGTCCAAGTAAGTCAGAGCCCCGCTCCACCGGGACTCTCGTCTATTTTTATGCACCTCCGGGCGTGGCAGGTGTGTGCGGCTTCCTCAGGATGCTGGGATATGTAGTCTCCCCCCAACAGCGGCCGCGCCAAGTTTTAAAGAGGCGGCGAGGGGAGACCAGTGGCAGGAGCCCAGTGAGCGGCAGCAACAGGAGCAGAGAAACCAACCGGACCCCCTGCTGGAATGCAGGGAGCTGCTTCTACGTCCAAGTAAGTCAGAGCCCCGCTCCACCGGGACTCTTGTCTATTTTTATGCACCTCCGGGCGTGGCAGGTGTGTGTAGCATCCTCAGGATGCTGGGATATGTAGTCCCCCCCAACAGCGGCTGCGCCAAGTTTTAAAGTGGCTGCGGTGGCGAGGGGAGACCAGTGGCAGGAGCACAGTGAGCGGCAGCAACAGGAGCAGAGAAACCAACCGGACCCCCTGCTGGAATGCAGGGAACTGCTTCTACGTCCAAGTAAGTCAGAGCCCCGCTCCACCGGGACTCTCGTCTATTTGTATGCACCTCCGGGCGTGGCAGGTATGTGCGGCTTCCTCAGGATGCTGGGATATGTAGTCCCCCCCCCAACAGCGGCCGCGCCAAGTTTTAAAGAGGCTGCGGCGGCGAGGGGAGACCAGTGGCAGGGGCACAGTGAGCGGCAGCAACAGGAGCAGAGAAACCAACTGGACCCCTTGCTGGAATGCAGGGAGCTGCTTCTACGTCCAAGCAAGTCAGAGCCCCCTGACTAAAACGAATTTCCTAGCACGGCCTGCATCGCAAAATGCGATGCAGCGCGCGCTACGAAATTCGTTTTATTTATTTAATTGTTTACTTACCTGCAATTATCCATATTCCGTTTTTTAGAACCCCCCACCCTGCCCCTCCCCCGCCCCGCCTTACCGCCCCACGGAACTCCCTCCACGGTCCACGGCTGGTTACTACAGCTAGGTTTTGCAGGATGTCGACCAGCTTTTATGTACCTGCAAACGCTTCCGAATTTGTATATATGTGCTGTATTGTCTCAGTTTTTGCTGGCTGTTAATTATTATAGGAACCAGTTGTAGAAATGCTATAGATTATGCAGGGGATGACTGTTTTTATTCAGGGCCATTTTTAGACCTCTGCTTTCATCTTTTTATCCTTTTAAATTGATTTGTTAATTTTGACATGGATGTATTTTACAGCTTTTATGATTCACTATGTGATTTCGAAATAAAGCTTATTTTGACTTGACTTGTAGAAAGAGACCCAACTGAAAAAATCCTGCAAATGGTTTTTAGCATAAATGTTTTGAAGTTTTGTACAAATTAACTAAAATAAATGTTGTAGCATATTCAACATCAAACAACATCAAATTTAAAGGTAATGCATTTTATTTAAAGAAGTACGTCAATCAAAGGTATTAAAATCCAATATAAGTTGCAATAAATTAAGCAATGCAGTAGCAATAACACCAATAATTTGTTACTACTATTAGGAATAAGTAATAGATTTCTCGCCAACGACAATTGTTTTGCAATGCTGTTGATGACCAGGATCTATAGGCGTTCCTCGTACATTACTTCTACGTCCCTCGTCTTCAACCCAATACCTTACCTATGAGGTTAAGTTGCCCAATCCCAGGACAGGGAACAAAACAGGAAATGTGATTTGATCCTACCCACCCTCAGCTGGGTACTACAGGAAAGTAGACCTCCCCTAACACTTCCTGTCTTGTTTCCTTTCCTTCAGACATAGACAGGGAATGCTGGAATCCTTACCGGGTATTGATTTCCTTCTTTGTGGGGTTTATTAAGTCTCTCTGCTGGGTTTAGAGATGTTCTCCCTACCTACGTGGGAGCTATGCCAGAGGGGAATATCGGAAAGGATCCCCAGGCACTATTGGATTGATATACGGAATGAAGCACAGAGTTTTCTACAAACGAAACCATTTGTAAGGTTTGAATAGATCTTGTCAAAATGAATGTTACTCGTTCAAAGTTATTGTGCTAGTATTTGGTTCAGCGCTCCTTGAATACATTCTTACCAGGGCTCAGACTGTTCTATTGCTGTGCAGTCGGAAATTAGAATTACGCACTTCATCACCCCATTACCCAGATCTCATGAAAGCAGATGGAATTAAAGGAAGGCATTCTTTCATTGGGTCAAAACAGGGACATTGCTCCCATCCCAAAGGGAGAGGAGGGAAAAGGGACATATTCAATTGTGTTTCTGGTGCCCAAGGTTCAAGGGGGCTTTCTGATTGTCATAGATCTGACATCCCTGAATAAGTTGGTGGAAAAGATACCATTAAAGATGGAGACACGGCAGAGGATCATTCCCCTGATAGAACTGAATACCTGTCTAGACTTAATGGGCTCATATCTGTATGTTTCAATGTGCAAGTCATATCAGAAGGTCCTACGGTTTTGTGTTAGGGGCAAACATTGGCAATAAAGAGTACTCCCTTTTGGGCTCTGTTCTTCTCCGAGAGTCTACATGAAGATGGTGGCACCGCTGGTAGCCCATCTTCATCTCAGAGAGATGTCGATATTTCCATACCTCAACTACTGACTGGTTCAAGCCCCATCAAGGTAAATTCTAAAGCAACATATCTCCTTGCCCATTGCTACTCTAAACCTTTATGGGTTACTGTTGAGCCTGCCAAAGTGCCATCTTCTTCCTTACAGGAATCTTCAGTTCTTTGGAGCACGATTCACAATTTGATTGGGTTAGGTGTTTCTCCCCTTGGAGAGGATTGTACATCTCCAGAGTCTGCTGAAGGATCTTTTTACAAGCAAAGACACCTCCTTATTCAAATGGATGGAAGAGAAGGGCAATATGGTAGCAGCAGTTTTCACAGTTTCATGGGTGAGATTACATATGAGGCCACTGCTGTGTCGTCTGCAATACCATGGTGCCCTATCAGTAAGGAATATGAACTATGTAGATCTTGTGCCCCTAGACATTAAGCATGCTTTTCAGTGGTGGATGAATATGGACAACCTCTGCAAGGGAGTAGTGATGCATCTAGACCCTTCCATAACATTGACAACAGATGCAAGTTCATTGGGCTGGCTAGCTTCACAAGGGACCGTGACTGCCCAAGAAAATGTGGTCTGGAACAGAGGGATGGAGGTCAACAAATTGGAGAGAATTGATTGCAGTCTTCTATGCCCTACAGCACTTCAGCACACATTTGTCCCTCTGCAATGTGTTGATAAAATCAGACAATACAATGACAGGGAAGTACATAAATCATCAGGGAAATACCCGGTGTCAAACCTTGAATGAGTTGTCTTGCAGTTTGAGTTGGAGGGCAGAAACCTACGTCCTATATGTGTCAGCTGTGTACATCAACAGTTTGGACAATGTGGTAGCAGATGGCTTGAGTCAGATATTTCCCACATCTCAGGATTTGAGACAGGCAAAGTCAATATTCAAGACCATTTACAGGAGGTTCAGCTCACCCTTACTGGACCTCCTTGCCTCTAAAAACAGTGCTCTTCTTCCAAGGTTTTGATCCAAGTTTCCAGAACGGGGAGGTTGGGGTGTAGCTGCCTTGACCCTGGAGTTGCCTCGGAGACTCCTTTTCGCCTTTCCTCCTATCCCTATGATTCAGAGACTATTATGCAAGATTCAGCAGGGGAATGCTGAAGTAATTGTGGTGGTCCCTAACTGGCCCACACAGAGTTGTTGTCCACGCCTGAAGCACATGCCATGTTGTCCCCTGTGGACCCTCTCTCGTTCTCTTGCACCATTGAGGTTTTGCACTCAGTTGCAACTTCTTCATCTTTCTCAATCTGGAGGATGGAAGGAAGAGTTTGGAAGAACAAGGTTTACCTCCCCATATTATTGATGTAGTACAAAAAATAGGAGATCATCTACTCTTGCTGCCCATGCTAAGCACTGGCAAGTCTTTGATTCGTAGTGTTATGAAGAGGGATTTTATGGCAAGACCGGATGCTAATATTATGCAATCCTCTTTATTGCGCCACCCCACAGCAGCATCATCAAAGAACATAGAACAACAGAGATCTTACAACGTTATCAAAGAGCCGGAACCTCCATGACTCTTCTTTTTTGCTGCTGCCTTAGAGATAAGTACAAATTTGTTTTGCTCTTCAAATTTAATTATGTCCTAAGAGAGAATGGCATGTTTTGGGAATTAAGAGAACATGTGTACTACATTATGAGCGATTGATTGAATGAGGGAGAAGAATTAAGTGCAGAGTGGTGTGTTAAATTAAAGAAATAAGATATAAGGAGAAAGATATTGTATGTATTACTGCGAAAATAGGAGAAAAGGAGTGGAAAATTGTAAAGTATAGATGCTCCAGGGAAGGAAGTTTACGATTGAAGAGAAAGATGATTTGTTGTGCTGTTACGAAACATTGGATGCAAGAAATAAATCGCGATTTGATTTGAAATTTGGGCGAGGTTAATAAAAGGCAAGGAAAAATAGTTAATTTGAGGTAGTTAAAGTATTCGGGGCGAAAAATGGAAAGCGAGCGTTAAAGGATATTGATTGAATTTTCCGAGTTCGTTGGCTTACCGTTGTGCGCGGAATGCGCAAGCTGCGGGCAGCCATTTATAGTCAGGCAAGATGTTGGGACAACAACAGGCAGAAGGCGTCGGAACGCGCATGCGCGGACGTCAATATTGACGTATGCGTGAGTCGCGTGTGAAACCATGAGAGGAAACTGACTAGCGATCGTGTAAGGAGCTGTCAGGCGATCACGTTTTTTGCATATACACGAGCGTGTATGTGCTTTTTGCAGAGGGAAGGAGAAAAACGAGGTCAGGTTACAAATGGAAGTTTAGAGGAGTTAGTAGCGATAGTAAGGAGGGTTGGAAAGTTAAGAAGAGGTTTATAGTTGAGGTGTTGGGCTGTTGATTACAGCGCAGTAAGAGTATTGGCTTTGGGCTATTTGTTTTGAAGAGGGGTTTAAGCAGAAAAAATAATTAATTGAAGGAATATAGTTTTGGTCATAAAAAAAAATGTCTGAAGGGAATGCAGTGACACAGGCAAACTTGAATTTGGAAGAGAGGATAACTCTCATGTTAAATAAGTTTGTGAATGAGCTAGATACGATGATGGATAGGAATTTTGAGGAATTTATAAGAAGTGGGAATGTATGTCAGGAAGAGCACTTTTGGTCCGCTGGTGAGGGACCGGTGTTGGGAAAAAAAGGTGGAAATGCGAGCAGGAAAAGAAAAAATGTTGAAAATGAAGGAATGAGATGTAAAAAAGCAAAGATTGCCTACCCAAGCTCAGGATTACTTCGCGAATGTGCGAAACAGGCGAGTGTCGAGGACACACAAGGTGACCTAGGGAGAGGTCAAGGTTGTAGAAGACATACTACCGTATTATGTGAAGAGTCTTCGAGTAGTGCAGAAATAGAGTTGAGTTGTTCATCGGAGTTTAACTCAGAGGATGAATTGGTGGTAAAAGAGCCCAAAAATTTAGAAAAAAATAAGGATAGATCTGAGGAAGATGGAGGGGTAAAAGACCCGTTGGGGGAGTCAATGTTTGACCCTATGTTGCTAAAGCACCCATTATCTCCGGAATGGAGCCCGGCTCCTCATGTGGCTGAGTATGTCCACATGTGGCTAAGAAAGCAGATCCCAAAAGATGTGAGGTTGAGGCTCCGTTCTGAGTGTCCTCGACCAAATTTATCGAATAAGATTGCTTTGACGCCTGAGTTGGACGCAAAAATTATTGCGTTTATTGGGAAAGGGGGAAGAGACCCGGAAAAAGGACTAGATAAAGGATTAAGAATGTGTCAGGACAGACTGTTGGATTTGACTGGGCCACTTACAAAAATATTTGATATGGCTGAAGAATCATATCTTGAAAAGAAAAGTTTGGACATAGAGGAACTCAGAGAATGGGTACAAAGAGCGGTATGCTTGCTGGGAAATGTAATACAGCAATTTCTGTATAAAGGAGAAAAAGCATATTGCTTAAGATAGATCCAAAACTTGCAGAACTCGCAAATAATGAAGGAGGATCAGAGTCAAATGGTATGCTTTTTGGAGAAGCATTCATAAAATGAATGAGCAAATATGTGGGTGCATTTAGTTCATTACAAAAATCTCAGAGGGAGATCAATAAAGTTTTTGACAGGCGTGTTTTTGGAGGGGCCGGGAGAGGTAGAGGTCGATTTCCCGGCCGAGGTCAAGGAGTTACTTTTGCGAGAGGGTTTAGACCCTACAATTACAATTACCAACAGCAGTATGGTTACCAACCAGGGAATTTCTATCCTCAGAAGGAAAGAGGAAATTCAAGAGGAAGTAGACGTTCAAGAAGGTCAGGTACGAGAAGGCCGTTTTGTTACCCATGTAAAGTTGGGCGGCAGACTTGCCCAGTTTTACAAGAGATGGTGTATGTTAACGGGAGATCCATGGGTTCGCCAGACAGTCTTGGGATATCGTATAGATTTCAAGGAGGAACCGATTCAGGTCCGGTGGCCTCAAATGATAAGGTTCAATGCAGAGTTGACAGAATTGGTAGAAAAAGAAGTTAAAGAGTTGATATTGAAAGGGGCAGTTGTGGAAGAGTTGGATTTGTGTGCCGGGTTTGTAAGCAACATATACTTAGTAGAAAAGAAAGGGAAAGGAATGAGACCTGTGATAAACCTGAAAGGTTTGAACGATTGGGTAGTCTACCAACATTTCAAAATGGAAGGAATGCATATGTTGAGGGATGTGCTTCAGACGGGAGATTGGTTAACTCGTCTGGATCTGAAGGATGCATATCTGACTATTCCAATATGGTTGGAACACCAGAGGTTTCTCAGGTTCAGGTGGGGTGGAAAGATGTGGAAGGTTGTTTATCTCCCCTTCGGTCTATCCTCGGCCCGTGGTGTTTTACGAAAATGCTTTGTCCGGTTGTTTCCTTTTTGAGAGAAAGGGGAATTCATGTAATAATTTATCTAGACGATATTTTGATAATGGATCAAGAGAAAGGGAGAGTGGAGGATCATACAAGGCTAGCAGTGGATCTATTGTAGAATCTGGGTTTTGTCGTCAACTAGGAAAAGTCTTGTTTAATACCATGTCAGGAAGTTAAGTTTTTAGGTTTTGTGATAAACACAATTCAGGGTCAGTTGAGATTGCCCATGGAAAAAATAAAGAAAATACGGAAAGAAATAAGAAGGGTTTAGTCTTTGGACGTGATATCTTTAAGAATGTTGGCAAGGATTATTGGTCTGTTGTCTTCAACAATTCAGGCTATTTTCCCAGGACCTTTGAATTATCGTGCTCTTCAGAGATTGAAGGGAAGTCACTTAAGAAGTGGTATGAAGTATTCTCAGGAGATTTCTCTTTCTGGAGAGGCAAGATCAGAACTAATATGGTGGTTGAAGAATATGGAGGCTTGGAATGGGAGAGCAATTTTCGGAGCGAATCCGGAATTGACAATAGAGTCAGATGCAAGTTTAACTGGTTGGGGAGCACGTTGTGGTGCAGTTTCGACAGGAGGTTTGTGGACTGTAGAAGAGAGTCAAATGCATATAAATTGTTTGGAACTGTTGGCAGGTTCATTTGCTATAAAGAGTTTCACGAAAGACAAAGCCAGATGCTCAGTATTGTTGAGGATGGACAATGTCTCAGCAGTGAGATATGTGAACAAACTAGGGGGACCGAGATGAAGGGATCTAGCGGATCTTGCGAAAGTTTTTTGGGACTATTGTTTGAATCAGAATATTTTGGTTCAAGCGGAGGATATTCCTGGTCAGAAGAATGTTCTAGCAGATTGGCAGTTGAGGAATCAGATGGATTCGAGCGATTGGATGATCGACAGGTGTGTATTTTGGAGGATAATGGAGTTGTGGGGCCCATGTTATGTGGATCTGTTTGCGAACAGATGGAACACTCAGTTGGAGAAGTTTTTCAGTTGGCGAGACGGTGGTTTTTTATAACTCCTTTATGGAAGTCTCAAGTTTGGTATCCCATCCTTCTGGAGATGTCGGTAGATTATCCAATATTACTTCCAATTTTTCCAGGGATTCTGAGAGATGCGTCAGGGAAGTTTCACGAGTTGGTAATGGAGGGTCAGCTGAGACTGATGGCATGGAAAATTTCAGGAACGTCTGGGAAGTGCCTGGACTTTCGGATGAGGCTTCAGACCTTATTAGAGAATCATGGGCTCCGGGAACACAGAAAATGTATAGACTGGCATGGCAGAAATGGTTTCGCTGTTGTTTGGAGAGGGATTACGATCCCGTTTCGGTGGATGTAGTTTTGGTGGTGAATTACTTGGCATCTTTGTTTGCTTCAGGCTTGGCGTATATGACTATCAATTTACATAGATCAGCTATTGCTGCTAGACATAATATGGTTAATGGAGTTTCGGTTGGTCAGAGTGTTTTGGTTAAAAGATTGATGAGGAGTGTGAGGGTTGCAAAACCGCCTGTGGAGAGATATTCATCTGTGTGGGATGTTTCAAAAGTTCTTGAGTATTTAGAATGTTTAGGAAGTAACAGTAGTTTGGATTTAAGGGTTTTAAGTGGAAAATTGACTAGCTTTTATGTTTACTATCGTACAGAAGAGTTTCAGATGTTAAAGCATTAGATGTAGGTGCAAGGATTTGTAATCCAGAGGGTGTTTATTTTTATTTGTGCAGAAGAACTAAGACAGATTCAGATAGCATTTTTTATCCATATTGTGATGATCATGAACATCTGTGTGTTTTTCGATGTTTGAAGGAATATGAGATGAGAACTTCAGGCATTGGTATGGCAAGGGAGAAGCAGTTGTTGATTTCTTATAGGAAACCTCACAAAGCAGTTTCAAGCCCTACTTTATCAAGATGGGTGAAAGAAGTGATGAGGAATGCAGGTGTGGATGCGAGTAGATTTGGGGCACATTCTGTGAGGGGTGCTTCTGCATCTAAAGCTTTTATGCTAGGGGGTGCGTTAAATGATATTCTGAGATGTGCTGATTGGTCAAATGACTCTGTCTTCAGGAAGTTTTATTTTAAACCGGTGTTAAATGCAAGTTCTTTGTTGTTAGAGAGGCTTTGAACTTGCATAATATTAGCCTCCGGTCTTGCCATAAAATGTAGATTTTCATAAGCCTTGATGGACAGAAAATCTGGATTTTATTAAAGACACGGAGGCTAATATTATTCCTCCTCTCCCAACCCAAGATGGTAATATTTATTTGTTATTTTTTTCAGGTCATGGGCAACAATGATTCTGGAAGAAGGATCTAATTTGTTTTGAGATTATATGCTTCATGGACTTTTAAGGGACTATATTGGTTTTGAATCTATTTATGCAGCGCAAAAGAAGGAAGAGTCATGGAGGTTCCGGCTCTTTGATAATGTTCTAAGGTCTTTGTTGTTCTATGTTCTTTGATGATGCTGCTGTGGGGTGGCGCAATAAAAAGGATTGCATAATATTAGCCTCCGTGTCTTTAATAAAATCTACATTTTCTGTCCATCAAGGCTTATGAAAATGTACATTTTCTTCAGTGGAATGTTCTGAATCTTCTATTCTACAATTTCTCTTGAATGGTTTTCACAAAAATCTTTCACTTTCTACTTTGAGTTCATATTGGTATGCAATTAAGCTATTCCATGTGAAAGGTGCCTCAGTCAATGTTGAGATTTCCTTGCTGTCTACATTGTTTAAAAGCTTTGTTATTACTAAACCTTTGCTCAAGTCTACGCTCCCATATTGGGACCTTCCCTTGGTGTTAAAGGCATTGCAGTGTCCCCTTTGAGCCTTTGACTGCGGTGGATCTCAAATTTCTTTCCTTTAAGGTCTTTTTCTTTGTGGCCGTCACTTCTGCACATTGGTTGGGGAAAGGTTATGCTCTCCCGTGTCATCCTCTTTTTATCACTTTTCTGGATGACTCAGCAGTGCTTAGAACAGACCCTTCTTTTCTTCCTAAAGTTCTGTCAAAGTTCCATTTTTCTCAAGAGTTTATTCTTTCTACTTTCTTTCCTGATCCTTCTTCTGAAGAGGAATGTAGTTATATCGTTGGACGTTAAACATGCTCTCTCAATTTATGTTGACAGATCCGAGGAATAGAGAACATCCAATTCTCTGTTTGTCACTTTTCGCATCACAGGGAAAGAGAAGAAAGCACCCAAGATCACGCTGAGCCTCTGGATCAAAGAGACTATTTCCTTGGCTTATGCCTGCTCTAATCTTCCAAGACCTTCTAGTCTGCAAGGTAACTCCACAAGAGGTATGGCTACCTCTTAGGTGGAATTTAAAGGTGTGACATTAGAGGAAATTTGTAGAGTCGGAACTTGGGCCTTTACACACCTTCATTGGTTGTACAAATGTTCGGGAGATTTTGGCATTAAATCTCTTAGTATTGCTTTATTTCTCTGTCTCCTGGTAATTATCTTATCAGTCAGTCAGTCAGTCAGTCAGAAAAGCTTTATTATTGGATAAAAACCATAAAAGCACATATATGTATACAACAACTAAGATATGGACATGACAATATACAACAAAGTTCCACTTCTGGGGACTCCGGATACAAATAATATTCCTCAAGTAGATTTCAAATACAATATTAAAAGCAGTAAAAATCCTATAAAAAAGAGAAGAAAAAAACCCCCAAAAACCTATAATTATGAATCAATCCCTAGGCTGTATACTAGTGGGTGTGCCTTCTAAAATTAAATGATTAAGATAGCACAATTTTAGGCAATTTTATTATTATTTTTGATTTTAGCACCTTTTGCGCACCACAGAGAAAAAAGATATCTGGAGGTAACAAACACAATCAAAAAGGTGGTATCATATTTTAATATTCTAAATACCTCCATAATGGGACGATCCATTTAGCTCTAGCCCTAGAGTAGAACGGGCAAGAAAGCAAAACGTGCTGGTCCGTCTCTTCAACGCTTTCACAACCAGGTCATAAGCTTGAAACATTGGGAACATTAAACCACTTGTTTGTCACAGCCCGCACTGGAAGAGTTCCATGTCTAAATTGGACATATAACTTCTTTGCCAGTGAGGGCTGTATATCGTCCAAGAATTTCTCAAAATAATAATTATCCTTGGCCTCCAAAAATCGATTGGTCAACCTACCCAATGATAGATTTGATATAGTAAGATCCCACCGATATTGCTTGAGTACGACGACCAACGCCCTTTTAGTAATCAGGGGACAAGTTTCCTCAGGGAATAGCCACATATCTCCCCCACCCAGTGCATAGCAAAGCTGTTTGACATGTTTTAACCAGGGTATTTTACCCGAGCCCCTTATAGTCAGAAAGTCCCTCAAGTCCTCACTATAGCTTTGGAGCTCTGGAGTAGACCAGAGTCTACTCCAGTATAACAATGGACGATTAAGGATAACCTCCTGTATCGGGGCCAGACCAATATCTAATCTTAAAGGGATCAGGGGTGTACTCTGGGGAAGTCTCAATAAGCGTCTAATAAAACTATTCTCGGTAGTAGACAAAGAGGTTGCATTAGCATGACCCCATAACTCTACTCCGTAAAGCGTCCCACCTCTAGTCTGGGCCTTGTAAATTTCCACTGGCGGACCCAGAGATTTAGATGCACACTCATTAAAAACCTTTAGTATACCGCCAGAGGATTGGGCCAACTTCATGTTAGCCCTAGCCATATGAGACCCCCAATCCATCTTATCATTTAGTGTTATCCCTAGATAGTCGAAAGTGGAGACTCTTTCCAACACAGAGCCCTCCAAAGGAGGGTGGGGATAATTTGATGGTCTTGCATTAAAAACCATATATTTGGTTTTAGAAATATTAATCTCCAGATTTCTAGATCTACAGAAAGAACAAAACGCCTCTAATGTTCACTGAATACCCATAGGAGATTTTGATAACAAAAGGGTGTCATCAGCAAACATCAGGGCTGGTATCTTACGGGCTGCTAGACTAGTAGAATCTAAATCCCTCACTCCCATTAAGTGTTCAATCAAACCATTGATGAACAAGGAAAATAGGGTAGGGGCCAAAACACACCCCTGCCTAACACCCCTTTCCACCGCAAAGGGAGCGGAAAGCTCCCCGTTCCTCCCATACCTCACCCTTGCAAAAGTGCCTTGATGCAAACGTTCAAATAAGTGGCAGAGGTATACCGTAACACCCATCTCTAGCAGTATTGCCCAGAGCTTGCCCCTCTGAACCAGATCAAACGCGGATCGGAGATCCACAAAGATCAGGTATAGGCTACCAGCCCCCATGGTCACCGTTTTCCAGTAAACTAACTGAAGTCTAAACAGTTGGTCAATTGTAGAAACCTTGGCACGAAAGCCCGCTTGGAGGGGAGTTAGGACGTGGTGTTCATCCATCCATCTCTGCAACCTAGTTAAAAGAAGGCGAGCAAACAATTTCCGCAGGACATCAATGAGGCTAATGGGTCGGTAATTAGCCGGATCGAGTGGGGAAGCCTTCTCATGAATGGGAATAATCTCGGCACCCCGCCAGGTTAGGGGGATCTCCATGCCATGAAAAATAGCATTAAAGTATAGCAAAATATAGGGAGCCCAAACCTTCTGTTCACTCATGAATAGATCGTCCGGGATCCTGTCCAGACCGGGAGCCTTCCCAGAGGAAAGGCTTCTAAGAGCCGCCTGGATTTCAGGGATAGTACAAAGTTGATAATCAGAGACCCTTACAACTAGTAGTGCTGAAGCAGATCTACCCTTCAATGGGGAGGCCAGGTCTGCTGGAGATACAGAATCCAAATGGGTGAATAGAGGCTTGAAATGGGCTATCCAAACCTCTTCACTCAAGTTAGGTATTATAGCGGGGGGCCCCTCTAGCATGCCTGATCTAACTAGGTTCCAGAAGGCCCTGTAATCGGGACCTTCCAGGGCATCTTTTATACTAGCTCACCTCGAGGCCTCCCATTCAGACTTGGACTCCATAGTAATACGTTTATATGTGTGTCTAACCTCCCAAATACTCAACAGGGAACCAGTTTTAACCTCCCTCACAAGAGCCCGTTTGGCCGCCCTACAGTTATTGTCAAACCAGTGGGCCTGATTTTTATCCCGTAGCTTAGTGTTGACTGAAGTGTAAAAAAACAAATAATCGGCCAAAGTAGAAAGAAGCTTAGAGTGAATATTCTCCAGCTCCTGGAAATAGGTGAGATCGTATTTATCAACCGGGAGTTCAAAAGCCTCTGCTAGAGAGGTGGCCACATGTTGATATAGATGAGCTATTTTATCAGGAGCTAACACAAACTTAGCCCACCTGATGCGCCTACCCCCCGCCACTAGGGTTAAGTTCGAGTCAGGGAATATCTCCAATGCCCCCAGTTCGTATTGATGTCCCATTGTATGTGTTACTTCAAGTGATAAGAGATTATGATCACTATCTACCCTATTAATTACAGTAAAAACACTCAGTTGGGGCCAGAATTCCATATTGACCATAATATAGTCAATAGTTGTACTTTTTCCCACTCTTTTATATGTACACTTCCCTGGGGCATTGGGAGGGAGTCTCCCATTACAAGCTCTGAGAGAGTGTGTTATTAGGAGCTTATTAATCTGTAGGGCCAACGGTGTTAGACGCTTTACCGAATACATAGAGCACTCCGGGATGTGCCAAATAGACTCTTCATCTAAGGTCACAGAGGGGATCCCTGCTAAAGGTTCGAAATGACAGTTAAAATCACCCCGATAACTCTATGTGACGGTGAAGGAAAGATAGAAAGAAGTTCATCAAGAGCCTCTAGGGTAGATAACCCCAACCGGATGGGAATAGGGCGCAAGTAAACATTAATGACCGCCACCGACAAACCATCCATGTATTTAAGTATAATACAGAGGATGTCCTGGGATTGAGAATCTATTACTTTAACTGAACACCCCAAATGTGTGGCTACCCAAATACATAATCCCCCTGAAGGACGTCCCCTGGGTCCCTGCACAGCCGGGATATCATATATTGCAAAGCCTACCCTTATCGGGGGAGTCAACAACCAAGTCTCTTGGAACAAACACAAGTCATATTTGTCCACCAACTCACCCCACTCTGGATTGGATAACTTAGATCCAAGCCCTGCTACGTTCCAGGACCCAATTAAAGATCTACGGGAATCTGCCCTTACGGGACTAGATATGGAAGACTCTAGCACATTAAACGGGCGTGATCCTAGAGAGGTCTCCAGAACCAGACCATCTCCCAAATGGCTACTATTAAGACATGGGCTGTGTGTGGACGTTGTTGTTCCGGCTTGCTTCTCCCCTAAAGCATGCTGGGGAGAACTCTCCTCAACACGCCCACCCTCCACCACACGACAATCGGCCACATTGGGGGACATTACGGTAGGCCACGATCGATGACATAGTCAGTCCACACTATTCAAGACACTAAAAGTGTTAGCTACGGGTACATTATACTCCACTACCTGTGGCCCGTGATAGAAATAAGTTGATACGGGCCCACCCGGTAGTAAAACCCGTGAATAGAAATACCCCAAGGGGAGAGGATTGATTGAACCCAGATTACACGGGCCTCCCCACTCAAGGTTGTGATTGACCACTCCGGGATCCCTAAAATTAACAATCACAGAATTCCCACCGATATCCTTGGGTTTGTTCCCCAACCAGCTAACTCTTCTAGCAAATAGAATTTCCCCCTGGCCCGAACTCAACAATGGTCTGTGTCTATTCAACCAAAAGATAACTTTGTTCTTCAACTCGGGGAAAGTTTCTCCACGCTCACCAGACAACGAAGGAACCCCTGATAAAACCACCACGTACGGAGAAGCCTCAGGTGGTAACTGGGGACAAAGTGGAAGTTGTTGGGATACATTACCAAAATTTTTCGAAGCAGAGCCTTGGAGCGCCGAACCCCGACCCGCCCGCTGCTTACTAGTGTCTTTAAGGGTGGGAGATGGATTACGGGTAATCGGGCTATCTGTAACTGGAAGCACCCTAGGTGGAATACCAGGGCCAGAGACATTAGTCTCTGGGGTTCGTTTGCTCGTATTAATTGAGACCGATCCCTGAACCAGATTGTCTAAACAAGAAACTTCCTTTGAGCTATGGCCTTGCGAGGCCTGCTTGGTGTTACCTGGAGCTACTTTCACGATAGTATTCCCAGTTGAAATAGGAGGCAGATCTCGTCCTCCATTTTTAATGTTTATCAATGAAACTACTTTTTCAATTCTACTCATCTAAATTTTAAAAATGGGAATTGATGAGTTGTTCCAGTTGGGCTTGAAAATCAATTAGTAAATGAGTAGCCCATACCGGTGGAGATAAAGTTGAAAAAGGTGGAGCAGAGTCTGCCTCTAGGTCATCTATAATAGGTATATTACTCTTAGCTAACTTATTAGTAGGTTTCGAACTTTTAGTTCTGGAGCGAGGCTTTAGTGTCTTTCTAGATACTCAGCTTTGGTATACCTCATAGGTATATGCTGGGTCGGGGAAGTGGGAGGTAGAGGTACTGCCCCGATTACTTACCAGTAATCTTCCTTACTCTTAGTCTTACTCACTCTTGACCCAGCCATTTGTTACCGCCCACCCGCCGCCCCTGGTATATTGGCCTTCGATACAAGGCTTGGTATTACAGGAAGTGCTGGGGGAGGTCTACTCTCCTTTAGTACCTTGCTGACGGTGGGTGGAATTAGATAGTATTTCCTGTTTTGTATCCTGTTCTGGGATTCGGCAACTGAACCTGCCTGATAGGTAAGGACTGGGTCAGGGATGAGTAGGACTAAGAGTAACGAAAATTACCGGTAAGTAATCGTGCACTACTTACCTACCTGGCATGCCAGTACGTTCCAGCCAGAAGCCTATTTTTTAATGCCCCACCTGATAAAACTACGCCATTTGCTAGACAACTGGTAGAAGATCCTTGGGGGTCCAGAGTCTGAAATTATCTAACATCATTTATCCCCCATCTCCGAATGACCCTGGTCACCTCCTTTTCACGCACTCCTTATAACCAAACTTTTCATCAGGCTTTCAAATAAGACCAATGGCTACATGGCAGGGAATGGAAAATGCAAGAATGCCAGATCTAAGTTCTTCGTAGACACTGGATGTGCTCTAACTCTTATGTACTTTGTTCCTTAACCTGTCTGGGTTTTTTACTCTTTCGGTGCAGTGCTCTGAAGTGGCCTTAGTGACGTATAGTGCAAACACAACCCCCACTAAATAAATAAATGTACTACTGTACTTGTGCAACACAATACGTGCCATAATTTTTAAAAACACGAACTGTAAACATGCAGCATAATGTGATTACAGATCTCTGTGAACAAGTCAAACATTTTACTATTGTATATATTACCTTATTTGTATTGTTGATTTGACTTTACTTGAATATGGTTTATTTCTCAAGAATGGGTAAACCTAAGTTGTTATAAAATACCTGTGAGTACTTACACACAAACCTTACAGTAGCTTTGCGCCCAATCAACCCACCAACTTTGTGCCATAACAAATACTCACCCACAGGAGGGAAACTATTTTATCAACATTAACATGTTGTGCGAAAATCCCTATTTGGTACCCAGATTAAACTCCATCCATTTGAGAGAAAATAACTCTTGATCCCTCACCCATGGCTATCTTCATGATCGGGCACCTCAGTGGTACAATTTCATAATCAGTTCCTGCAAAAAAGGGTTTGATGGAGTACTAATGAAAGAGAACAACAAAGAGGTGCAGCTATATTTTATTGTACAAATGTGTAGACATTATTGGAAAAGGATAGAATAACAACTGTTCATTTTAAAAAGTCAACATTATTATGTTTGATTATTTTTGAAGCCTGTATATTTTATCTGCCGACTGCAGCAAAGATAGGGCACTCAACAGTAGGGTCATCTTTTCTGACAACTCTGTTTTCACATGCCTTGTAGTCCATAAAAGTCCTACAGTTCTCCTTATCGTACTTCACAGGTGTGACATATCTACAATAAAAAAAGAAATATGAGTGTACCATCATATGTTGAAAAATACATCTTCATCACGTCACAAGTGCCATCAGTTACCAAGCCATTCTGGTTTGCATGTACAAACCCGCACAGGGCTAAACGTTACAAAGGAAGTGCACTATGACTTCGAAAGGTAAAAAGAAAAATGCTTGTAGTGCTATTGTTTTTTGCTTTTAGCCATGCTGTGCAGAAGTCACACTATTCTGCAACACAGCTAAACGACATTGGTGAGGCCAATTGCTATATATTCTGGCTTTGCCAATGTTACTTAGATCTCAGATCTTGGTACGGTCGGATATGCTTTTAACCCTTTGTAGTTAACGCCAAGTAAAGAGGGGTGGGGTGAAATGCTACCTGCCAGCTTGGTTGGCGGATCCCCCTTCAGTCAAGGCCAGTGCAGGTCTCATTTGCTTATGTTTAGTCAATGGAACAGAAAGCAAAATTAGAAGGGGTTGGAATGGACCTCAAGTAATTTTCAGTGCATAAGGCACACCGAGAGGTGGTTTGTATAGCTGATTTTGCATAGAGACCAAAAAATATCCTAAAATATTTGGCTGTTAGTGCAAATAACAACAGTTGCTTGGCGACGACAGAATATTTATATAGCACTTGCCCACTGGACTTTTTTTCCCTACACACCCCTAAGTGTCAGTGGAAAACTTAATATCCTGAGTATAGTGTCAGGCTAATGATTAGGAGCAAGACCAGGCACTTTTTTTTTAATGATACACATTCTCTAGTGCAATTAATTCTAGCACTTCTCCGTCACATTTTTGCTATTTTTAGTGATTTTGGAATATGATTATATTGTACTTTATGCATTCCATTGGAAATACCCAAGTCTTTTATCCCTCCATTCATTCTTACATCTTCTGGCAAGCATAAACACAAAATAAGCATTCATGTCTGTCGTTTTCCTATTGTGTAGTGATATGGCTTTTACCAAGCTGCACCAACAAAACAAACAGGCATGGCTTGGGCAGCTGTGGTAGTAAAAACGTACCCAGAGGGAAGCACTGGACTAGGGTAGGAGCAAGAAGGGACATTGGTAGGTTCCCTCACACACATATTACTGGTGCAAAACATGGATTGGAGGAAGATGCTTCCTCACACCCATAAAACATGAAAACTATATGCAGCAACAGTGTAGGGTTTATTAAGTATAGGTGTGTGGGGAGGCGGGGAGAAATATATGGTTTTTTTTTTAGCATCTCACTGTGTGGGGTTGTATGGGTAAATTTGATCATGTTTTGATGTGGTGGTGAATATGATGGGGACAGATTTTTATTGTTGTGGTGTGATGATGCAGTGGAAAGAAAGTAGTTACTTGCCTGTAACAATTGTGTTGTGGATTAGATGTCTTCTTGAGTCACATGCTCTACATTTATACCACCCAGTAACTGGATTTGGACATAGCTTTGAAATGAATATACCTTTAATTTTTTAGCATCAATCTCACCTGTAGCCAGTATGAGTCTCTTGGATATGAACAGTAAGCCCACAATGCCTAAGAAGTAGCCACCACATGAAGATTCATTTTTGCTCAGGACTTTATTTGCATGCATGTACTGAGTATATTTTACTGAAAAGTGAACAATGTGCTTGCAGTAACAGACGTAACTCTCAAACAGTTTCAAGCTACAGAACTACTATTTCTGGTAGGTAACTAGTTTTCTTTGCAGTATGAGACTACTCTAGATTCACACACTGTGCATTGAGTATACACCTTATATTCTCCTTTGAATGAGGGTGTGAAGTGTGAGGCCCATATAGGTTTTTGATGGGTAGTTGTTAGCACAGATTCCTCACCAAGAATATTCCCAGGTGCCACACTGGATTCAGTGATTTTTACAAGCACTGCCACCCAAATTTGCTGGAGATCCAATGATTTCAAATTCTGCTCAGGCAAAGTGCCAGGGACGGTGTCTCTACTGAGAACAACAGGAGTCAATCCGTGACTTCTCTGCACTGCTTGGGCGCTCTTCACAACTCGAAGTTGTGCAATATGCACCAGAAGGCAATCAGGCAGTCGGAGGTGAAGTTTAATGTCACCGAGCATAAGAAGAGGTTGTATTTAAAACAGAAGTCCTGCTGCTGCTTCAACTCACATGGCCATGCTCGCTTGACATTTCAGGGTCGGTTCTGCATGTAGCCCTCTTCCTGCATTAAAGTCTTCCACTAAGTCAAAGTCAAAAACATTTTATATGTGCAAGAAAATGAAGCCAAACTCGTCCCTATATCTCCACTTGCAGTTTGGCGAGAAGTCGCTAGGGTGTCACTCGAAGGATCATGTGTCTTCTGACTCCAAATCGGTCAACATTTGGCCCGGGCATGACTCAAATTTCCCAGGCTGCATTGGAACCTGCTGCAAGTAGCAATCATCAAGGATGGCATGCTACAAATTTCCACATGCTACCTGCTCCCTCTGACATACCTTTGGGCCCCAAGGAGCCACAAGAGTCCGATGTTGAACTTTTCCCAGCCAGTTCTCCCTGGCCGGCTTTCACAGTCCCCTTGCCCATGGCACAACAAGGCCGTTCTAGACATTGACTCCAGCCCTACAGTCTAAGCCAGCTCCTTCTATGCATTGCTATGCCGACTCTGCCGGCTCTGGTCTCTGATTCAAAAACTGATGTCAGCACTCGTCAGGCCTCTGTCACGCTATGAAATAACAGCCAGACTCTTGGCCTCAACCTCTCACTTGAAGCCAATACTAAGGCTTGCTCAATGCCTCTCACAACATTGATAATGATGCCAAGGTGGACTACATGCTCCGCCTCAATAAACTGATCAAGGACTCTATTAAGACTCGCAAAATGCCAGTGGTCTAGACACCTCACAAGAGACAAATCTGCACTCGTCACGTGGTCCACCAATGGAAAAAAATGCCTTTTTTTGCTGTAGAAGTGTGAAAAGCAACAGAAGTGCTAGACTACAATTACTTAATCTGAAAACCGAAGCCACTTTATTGACTAGTGGCACCTGAGGCTATTCACTCCACGAGAGACGGTAAACATCGTTGACAAAGATTTTTACACATTTGCATGCCATTACAACGCAAGCTGTACAACGACTTGCTGTAGGAGGCAGAAGGTGTTGGATTTTAAATCCAGCACCTTCCCTACTGTTGCGCAGACTGGAGTTGGAATAGTAAATAATATTATTCCAACATCCAGCGCCCCCACTACAGCAAGTCTTAGTAATGACTTGCGTTGAAATGGTCTGCAATGTAACAACGCAGTCATTGTATTGATCGCGTTGTAATGGCATGCGTTCTAAACGTATGTGGTATAACGTGGCCTATTCATGAGAGACAGCAATTCTCTGACTTTTCCTCCCCTGTTGCAGCAGTTCCTAATTAGGGCTCTTGCTCTCTTAGGATATGGCCCTCATCTGGAAATCCGTCACATCAGAACGATGGGCTTACAGATTGTTCAAAGAGACTACGACCTGCTTTTTATTTCTACCTTTTATTCCACCTTCAACATAGCGATTTGTGGCAGATCATGTCCCTATTTTGATGCAAAATGTCAATCTCCTGCTGGCAAAAGGCACCTTTAAGTGGGTTTCAGATTCCAAGAGGGGCAAGGGGTGATACTCACTCTACTTCATCATCCAGAATAAGGACGGAGGTCTCAGGCGAATACTCAACCGCCATTGAATACCTTTCCGAAGAACAAATTCAGAATTCTTGCTCTGGCTCAGGTACTCTCTGCTCTGGATCCAACAGCCCGGAAGGTGTCCCTGGAATTGCAAGACGTGTATTTTCGTACCTGCCCTACAGTCCCACAAGACCTAAATGTGGTTCATGGTGCAGTCAAAATTATGACAAAGTTGCTGTGCTGTCCTTTGGCCTTACCTTGCCCATCCGGGTGTTTAAAAAAGTGATGCCGGTGGTCAGGCCGTAACTTCTGAGGTCAGGGATACATGTATTCCCATACCTGAAAGTCTAACTGCTCCAGGCGGGTTCACTATAGTCGGTCATAGACCACCTATGACAACGACTGGGCTCTTGATCTTCTTCAGGTTGTCCATCAGTGAGCTGAAATCTCACATGAGACTTATGCAAAGGATTCCCTTCATAAGAGTTATACTGGATACAGTGGTGTGCCACGCCTTTCCACTGCTGCAATGAGGCCAGGGCATTCAGGATATGATCTAAACATTTCCAGCTTTTTTCCTGGGTCTCGGTGAAGAAAGTTCTAGGGCTTCTTGAGCTACTGTCATCATGCATCCTTGCTTCTCTTAAGCCAGATGGAAGATGTGGTCTCTGCAATGGAACCTACAGTTTCAATGGCTTTAGCATGGCTGTCTCCCTGGCAGCGTCAAGATCTCACAAGGGATGGCTCAGGACCTCATGTGGTGGTACTCAAGCATCAACCAAACAATTGGCAGGCCACTTTCCCTTTTCTCTTGGATGTCAAAGTTGTAATAGATGCTTTGTTAATAGGTTACAGAGTTCATATGGAGGGATAGAGAACAGAGGCCTCTGGTCTCCAGTAGAAAGCCAGCTTCACATCAACCTTTTGAAGCTTCTGGTGAACTGACTGGCCCTGAAACCCTTCCTATTGACTATCAAGGAAAGGCTGGTGCAGGTCCTAATGGAAAACACGACTCCCACATCATACAAGCAAGGTGCTTTAGGGGCCTTGGACCATTGCCAGTAGGCTCTGTGCGGCTTGAGGTGACCTAACCAGCAGAAAATATTTTTGGTGGCCAACCACATAGCGGGGTCAGTGAACGCTAGAGCAGATGAGCTTACTAGAGATCTGCTTGTGGACCATGAGTGGCATTTCCACCCTCAGGTGGTGCAGAGCATCTTCGATCAAACGGGCACGCTCTGGGTAACTTTGTTCACCACCATCCAGAATGTGCAGTGCAGCATCTGCACACTGGAGTTTCCTCCAAAAGGTAATTGATAGAAGAATTCTGTCTGTGATGGCCATCACTATAAACGGTCTCCTGTACGTGTTCCCACCACTGCTTCTCCTGCCTTGATTTCTGAGAAAGACAGGACAGACCTTGCCCAAGTCATCTTAATAGCAGTGGAATACGCCAGTAGGATGTGGTACTCAGAGCTTAGCATTTACATGTCGATCGATCTACCCCTTAAGGAGAAAATACGGTCTCAGCAACAGGGGAGGACTCTGCACCCAAATTTCCAAAACCTGCACCTCAATGCATGGCTATTGAGTGGAGACTATTGATTTTTTTCAATTTGCCTACTGTAGTGGTATATGTCATTCTTGTAGCCAAATGTCAATTCATGAAGTTCATTCGTGCAAGGAGAAGGGAGAAGGGAAACATTTGTGGCCTGGAGTAGAGCACGTCAGCTAGATTCTTTGCAGGCTAAACTCTCATGATTTTTTTTTTTAATGGCCCAGAATGGCCTTGCAGTGAATACAATTAGGGGTTATTTGTTGGCCTTTTTGGCCTTTTATATTTTCTTGATCTACACTCTCTCTTGAAATCACCGACTCTGATGCGTTTTCTAAAGGGCCTGATGCATATGCTCTAACCAAAAGTTTTTTTTCATGCCTTAGAGAGGTGTAATCTAATTCTGACTTTTGTTTTGTGCAAACCATGTGAGCCTATGCACAGTGGGTCACTATGGCTTTTAATGATCAATAGAGTGTTGCTAATCTCCATCATTTCTTAGTACCGAGTGAACGACAGGCACTCAACATGTTAAGCTCCTGCAACACTTTCTTTCCAAGCAAATTGGTGTTGAGGCCTTTAGACTGCCTTCCTGCCAAAGGTAGTACTACCCATCCATGACAGTCAATTAATCCACCTGCTATCATTTTCTGCTCCACTGCACCGTTCGAAAGAAAAGGAGAGGCTCCACCATCTTGTACCTCTGAGAGCTTAGCGTTTCTACATTGACTGTACGAGAGACCCTTGTCTGAATTATCTGATCTTTGTGGGGTTCACTGGAAGACAAGACAGGCAAGGCAATACAAAAGAGGACTTGGTCCAGGTGGCTAGTCATCTGCATTAAAATCTGCACGCTTCAGAAGGCCTGTGGACTTATTTCACTGGGGTCAAGGCATCTACAACTAGATTTGTGGGGGGGTGTCAGTTCTAGGGTTCTAGATATCTGCCAGTCTACATGGTGGGCATGAGTGCAGACTTTCACAAAACATTATTGCTTTGGCAGTCACGGCCAAAGGGAGGGCCATTTTGCCAGCTTGGTCCTGTAAGACTTCCTTATCTGAGTCCACTTCTCAGACCTCCACCTTTGGGAGGTACTTCTGTAGCTTCTATTCTTAAAGGTGAAGAATCTGCTAGAAGTATCCATCAAAAGAATAAGTTGCTTACCTTCAGTAATGCTCTTTCTGGTGGATAGTCTATCTAAGCGCAGATTCCTCACTGCCCTTCCTCCTGCAATGTTAGATTTTGGCAGCTAGTGTGGGAACTGATTATTCCAAGTTCTTCCTCTTATGTTCTTCCATGTTCACCATTGTAGCACTCATTGCACCTTTATTGTGACAACCACTAGATCTTTTCTCTCCCTCAAGGCTAAGGGTGGGTTGAATGTTTTAATTGGTGGAATTTTGGTCACTGTGCGCTGCTCTTTCACCTGCTGTTCAGGGCAAAGACCGCCAATTGCTAAGTGGTGTTTTTTTTCTCAGAAAATGAGAATAGGTGAGTGCAGGTGAGATTTGGCGTCCCCTAGCAATATTTTCTAATGCAGGCAGTCAAAAGCAAGCGTTCAGGGTCACAGGGCTGCCACTAGAGAAGATTTGCTGCCAGTTAAGTAGATTTTCTTCTGGAGCAGCAGCAAAATCAGCTTGAATGGCCGCAGGCTCTTGCACAACGTATGGTGCCACTTGCATGATTTTCCCACGTTGCTCACACTACTGGTGCTATATTGCAGAGCTGGCCAGCACATCTGCATGTTTTCTGACCATTGGTGGAACACTGAGGAATCTTGCAGATTTTTTATGTAACTCCACTGAATCCCACGGAGTGAAACACTGCAAGTTCCATCCACCACTACTCAAGGCCTGAGATTATTGTTTCATTAGCGAATCTTGTACAAGATGCAAGTGCATTCACGCATGAGGTATCAAAAGAATGCATGATGCCATTATTCACAACATTTTTTTTTATTGTTCTCACTGTCAGAGACAGTGATTTTTGCTAACGGTGAACCTTTCCTGGAATGTCCGGTCTCTCTTTGAAAATGATACTGCCATAACTGTGACCATATTGATCTCTGTTCCACAGAACAATTTCTGTTTTGATAGTATGAGAGAAAATGTGTCCATGATCGTTGTGAGTCCCAATTGAGGAGTAACACCACTAGGTTTATGATGCTATAGCATCATTGGAACAAGCTCACCTTCACTAGCTAGTCATGTAGATACTGATCAACATGCTTTTTCTCCCACCTTAGATGTGAAGCCATTTCAGCTAGACATTTTGCCATTATTCTTGATGTCAATTTACGGAATAAATCTCATGAAATTAGTGAATTCAGAATTAAGCAATATTGGTGACTTTTGCTGAAAGTTCTTGGATGAAAGATTCTGTGGTACTTTTGCTTGCAGGAGAATGGTTCAAGTAGAAAATGTTGTGTGAGAGAAGTAAAACCAAAACTGAGAAACATTTTCTTCTCAGTCCTCTGCTGGTATCTTGCATGAATGGTATGTCCTCACATTAGATTTTTATTCCAGGAAAGGCCACATAATTTACATATTGTTTTCAAACTTCACAGAATTTAGTGTAATTGCACAGTCTTACCTCCCATACTTGTAATGTTGTCTTTTGGGTCTGATTCTGGAAGGTTTTGTGTTAACACCATGTAGTGGTTGTATTTCGTAATTGTAGGAAATTACCATCTTTTGTGTGATTTACTCCTAATTTTTGTCTTATTTGTTTTGAATTTTATCCCGGTGCAATTTACCCCAGCTAACCAAGAGTAAGGTACCTGTGCTCCCCTTTTAATTATGGTTAAATTAGTTTATCTCAAATAACAAATTTTACATACCTAGAAGTTCCTAGTATAGGGTGTAAAAAATGCATCCCGGACCTGGAAGTTAAATGCTACCTGTGGACTGCAGCACCTATTGTGCCATCCACATGGTTTATCCCAAATAACAAATTTAACATACCTAGAAGTTCCTAGTATAGGGTGTAAAAAATGCATCCCGGACCTGGAAGTTAAATGCTACCTGTGGACTGCAGCACCTATTGTGTCATCCACATAGTGTGTCTGTAAAACAATGTTTCAGCCCTACCACGTTTAGCCTTAAAGCAGCAGTCTAAAAGCTACTGTCAAACCTTCATCTCTGGCTTTGATGATAGATACAAAAGTGATAGAGTGGACTGTTCGCGATTATCATGTCCTAGATCTACTTATCAAAGGCAAGCATATGGGGCTCACTGGTAGTGCACGCTCAGATATAGTACTCCCATTGCAAATGACAAATAATCATAGAAGTATTAAATAGCCAAAAATAGTGAGGAATTGTAAAACATTACATGAAATATTTTCATGCAATTGCTGCTCTAGAGCCATATGAGAACATAAACACAGGAGGAATCCCAAAACCTTTAGGTCATGATGATTTTTTGGAGCTTTTACAAAGCGATTTACTACAGACTATATTAAAGAGAATATAAAAGAGAAGCCACCATTATGCTATACACAACCATGCAGAAAGACAAAGATGCAATTGGTGTAGTCTATAACATTGCAAACTTTTAAATGTACATAAACACAAATTAAAAAAGCCTGCAAAAATTTAAATTGGCTGGATATAAAAGACACCATTAGAAGAAATGATACACAGGTTTTTGGACATTTAACTTCTCACGGGAGCTTAAAATCAAACACTATTGCGGAACAGTATGACAGGCAACAAGCATGGAAGAGTCACTTTGCTGAGTTGTATGCTGAATATAATGGAGGGACCAACATAGCAAACATTGGGGCAGGACATCCTACAGATTATCTGACACTGCATCCTGAATTTAAGTCTCTGTTGTTTCCTCTACAGAAAACAAGTGAAGCTTTAATAACTACTAAGAAAGAGAAAGCCCAGGGCCCAGCCAAAATGCCTATCGACCTCAACTTATCTGAACCCTGGATCTGGGTTACATTCTTCAACATACTGACAAACGCTATTGACAATAGAGCAACAATTCCCTACATATAGAAAAGAGGATAACATGTTCCCATATATGTGAAAGGGAGAAGAGAAGATACAGCCAACTATAGGCCAATAAACCTAACTGACAACTTGCAAAAACATTTGTGTAATCAGGTCTCCAATCTAAATTGCAGCAATGTATTTTTTTTTTTGCATATTTATATAGCGCGAACTAGACCAGAAGGTATTGGAGCGCTTTACATAGCACCGTATTTACATTACACATTCAGGCACGGGGAGATTAAGTGATTTGCCCAGAATCACAGGATGTGGACGCGACCCCAAGGCTCGAACCCTGGTTTCCTGCACCAGAGGCGGCAGCGCAGCCAACGGACCACATCCTCTCCCCTATGTATGGACAAACAGCATGTCCTGACTGATTTACAAACCGGCCTAAGAAGGAAAATTAGTACTTCTGAACGGGTCTTCAGGTTCCAAATCCTGTGCTGGAAATATCTCTTGTTGAAAAAACGATCATTTCTTTATAGCTTTTGTCGGCATGAGAGCAAATGACTATGGTATACAGCAACCACTCTTAATTCTTTAATGCAGCCACACTCAAATACTTATGCACAAGTAAGATGGAGTGCTCACATTGAGCTAACAATTAGGATCCCTGTTAGGAGAGGAGTGTGGCAAGGTTGCATCATTGTGCCTACTCTCTTCAGTCTGTATTTTAATGAAGTATTGGGGTATCAAGTAAAGTGGCAGAATGACACACCAAAGATAGCAGGAGAGAACATTTCTGGATTGATGTTTGCAGCTGATATCCTATTAATGCCAAAAACATCCATGGGCCTGCAAAATCTATTGGCCATGTTTACAACTTTTTGCTTGAGATAAAGGCTCACAACACAAAATACATGGCCATAAATCCTCACAGTGTGGTGGGGGATTTCTTTACAGTAGAAGGAACATGAATAGAAAGAGTCTGAAATGTTGATTGTCTAAGGGTAAAGCTCACTGAAACACTATTGTGGTATCCACAAATCACTGAAAGTCAATTGACACCAAAGAACAATGCCCCTATAGTGTCAAAAATGTTAAGAGCCAGAACAGTAAGGGTGGTTTCACCTGCATTGAAGGTTTACCTGGCAAATTGGGCTGAGCTTGCCATTATATGGTGATGCGGTTTGGGGACTAGGGAATGTACAACTATTAACTAAATCTGAAATTCATTTCCTGCAGTCTTTTTGGTCTACCAAATGAATCCTCACTTCTTTTATATCTCGATCTATCTTTAAATTAAGTGGCTTTTGTCACCAAATGAACACCTCTACTATATTGGATAAGGGTATGGGCGGTTGAAGTGTTGGAATGTTTACAGACCTAATTGGTTGATCTGTTGGAAACCGATAAAGCTTGCACTACCCCTTGGCTTAGGTATGTAAAATCTCTGCTCTATCTATTAGTCCTAGAACAGCTTTGGATGAACCTGATGCCTCTAAACAATGATATAAGGAGCATATTAAAAGATAAATATTGACAATATGTCTGATCCAAGATGTTAAGGAAGCTAAAGGTCAAAATTAAAAGTTTGGATGACAAGTGTGTTCCTAAATCTGAACAGTACATGGATGATATTTTGTCATGTAAAATCTCTCCACTCCTGTTGCTATCCCGCATTGTTCATATTTAACGCTCATTTTCGCATGGCGCATTTCTAAATAAGCGCTCTTTAACGCTGGCGGATCATTAGTAGTTTCCACTTAAACTTACTCCCAACTGCACATTATCACGCATCATTTCCATTTGAAGCTCGCTTTTAAAACACTCAATCTGCAGCCTCGGCTCACATTCAGATAAAAATGTCTGACGCTGGATGTTTCATTGCACTTTCCTCATTAACCAATCTCCAAATCTAGACTGTTTTTAAGTTTAGTCAATTCTGTTACCAGCCCACGCGCAAATACTGAGCATGTTATGAAACTAAGTTCTCTGGCATGCATAGTGCAGAACTCCTTTAAAAACACATTATGACTTTTATTGATAGAACCATTGGTATGTATAGCGCTTTAAAGTCACATTCATGACATAACTAGATCATGCTCCAATGTATGTTATCATGACCCAATGTGGGTGTTCCCATTTCCATTCCTCCTCTTTCTCGTATTTTTTAAAAACAATGTTTAACCTTCTTAATACTCATTTCACACTGAGTGATCTATGTATCAGAAAGAACTCTTCACTTTATACTCTTCTTCTCACCTCCACTCTTCTTTCTAGATATAATCGTCTTCTCGCATTGAGCCCATCATCATGAGGTAAGAACAACTAGCAACTTGTTGCAATATGACAACCAAATTGAGTCACCCAAATATAAAAGATATAGACAGGTTAGTTCTATCAAACAGTATATCTCATCACTCAATTAGGAGAGCGGGTTACGGTCTCTTCTAAACAACATCCAAGGGGCCTTAACTCTTCACATGTATATATATGTATGTTCTTGTGATATAGTTAGAAATATTATTATTATGTCCACCAAATGCCCTTGAGCTTTTAGAGAGCACTCGACGAAGTCCTGACCATCCGGTCTGCCAGCCTCGCTGCTGCCCGCCTGACTGCTTTGCAAAGTTAATCTGCCATGCCCGACGCGTTTCGAGGCCAATACGCCTCTTAATCATGGGCTGTTTCACAGAAGCATTAGATGACTCACCGGTGATTTCAACATATCTTTATTACTTTTTTCGTTGAAGTACGCCGCCCTCAGTGGGCGTGGCTTATTCTGCTCCGAGGAGCATGATGGTGCTAGTAGTCCAATAGGGTGAGTGTAAGTATATCCTATAGTAGGTTCCAAGTCTCTGTGTGTTATTAAACCATTTACAATAATCCTTGAGTAGGACGAAAGCAACATCAAGCGAGCTTACATTGCAGAAGGACCCCGTGCTGTCCGGCAAGATGATTTCTTCCACAGCCTTTCCATACCACGGAAATGGTGCATCTCCCCACGGCCAAGGCTGCCGTGTATTCCATTTTGTCCACCAAATGCCCTTGAGCTTTTAGAGAGCACTCGACGAAGTCCTGACCATCCGGTCTGCCAGCCTCGCTGCTGCCCGCCTGACTGCTTTGCAAAGTTAATCTGCCATGCCCGACGCGTTTCGAGGCCAATACGCCTCTTAATCATGGGCTGTTTCACAGAAGCATTAGATGACTCACCGGTGATTTCAACATATCTTTATTACTTTTTTCGTTGAAGTACGCCGCCCTCAGTGGGCGTGGCTTATTCTGCTCCGAGGAGCATGATGGTGCTAGTAGTCCAATAGGGTGAGTGTAAGTATATCCTATAGTAGGTTCCAAGTCTCTGTGTGTTATTAAACCATTTACAATAATCCTTGAGTAGGACGAAAGCAACATCAAGCGAGCTTACATTGCAGAAGGACCCCGTGCTGTCCGGCAAGATGATTTCTTCCACAGCCTTTCCATACCACGGAAATGGTGCATCTCCCCACGGCCAAGGCTGCCGTGTATTCCATTTTGTCCACCAAATGCCCTTGAGCTTTTAGAGAGCACTCGACGAAGTCCTGACCATCCGGTCTGCCAGCCTCGCTGCTGCCCGCCTGACTGCTTTGCAAAGTTAATCTGCCATGCCCGACGCGTTTCGAGGCCAATACGCCTCTTAATCATGGGCTGTTTCACAGAAGCATTAGATGACTCACCGGTGATTTCAACATATCTTTATTACTTTTTTCGTTGAAGTACGCCGCCCTCAGTGGGCGTGGCTTATTCTGCTCCGAGGAGCATGATGGTGCTAGTAGTCCAATAGGGTGAGTGTAAGTATATCCTATAGTAGGTTCCAAGTCTCTGTGTGTTATTAAACCATTTACAATAATCCTTGAGTAGGACGAAAGCAACATCAAGCGAGCTTACATTGCAGAAGGACCCCGTGCTGTCCGGCAAGATGATTTCTTCCACAGCCTTTCCATACCACGGAAATGGTGCATCTCCCCACGGCCAAGGCTGCCGTGTATTCCATTTTGTCCACCAAATGCCCTTGAGCTTTTAGAGAGCACTCGACGAAGTCCTGACCATCCGGTCTGCCAGCCTCGCTGCTGCCCGCCTGACTGCTTTGCAAAGTTAATCTGCCATGCCCGACGCGTTTCGAGGCCAATACGCCTCTTAATCATGGGCTGTTTCACAGAAGCATTAGATGACTCACCGGTGGTTTCAACATATCTTTATTACTTTTTTCGTTGAAGTACGCCGCCCTCAGTGGGCGTGGCTTATTCTGCTCCGAGGAGCATGATGGTGCTAGTAGTCCAATAGGGTGAGTGTAAGTATATCCTATAGTAGGTTCCAAGTCTCTGTGTGTTATTAAACCATTTACAATAATCCTTGAGTAGGACGAAAGCAACATCAAGCGAGCTTACATTGCAGAAGGACCCCGTGCTGTCCGGCAAGATGATTATTACTCTAATAACATTCCTTCCCTCCCCAGCTCTAAGCCATGGATGTTTTAATCAAAGAATATATTGTCACCAATACATAGCACTGACTTCCTCGAGGTACAAGTCAAGACCTAATCAGTATCATCATACTAGGTATTTTATTATTCATCCATCACATACAACTTCTATAGTTGTATAGAATACATTGTAACATAATGTATGTTTGTACCCCTTAGTACTCCCAGGTATACCTAACACGAAATACGGTGCTGTAAAAATAGTAGACTCAGCACAGATACATTGGACATAAACCGGGTAACAATATTATTGTTATGCCTTTCACTGGCAAATGCCATACAGATCACTATGGTGTGACCATAAGACTTTTGTGAAGGGTTGTATCACTATTGTCTATTCTTCACAAGTAACATAGATTCACTTCAATCACTTTTTCTTTTCTTTTATCTCTCCAAAACATTTTCACTTTCTAGTTTTTCTCTTTTTTTCACCTGATCCATCTGCATCTGTCTTACTAAACAACCTGTATATCATAAATAGTTTTTTTCCCTCTGTTCTCTATTCATTGCTCTAGAGACCAGCATTATAAATTTCAGCCATTAGACACCTATCTTTTCCATTTTATATCACGCCCACCCCCTGAATTGTGACGTGCAAAATGTAAAAATGTAACTATCTATCACATGCCTTAAGCTAGTTTCTTGGAAGTCAACAGAAAAGAACCATTCAAATGCAATATTTTCTTCACAGATATCATTGTCGAAGCTTTGTGGCCCTCGTTTCCTGACAAAGGTACTTCACTGTGCCGAAACGCGCGTAGAAGAACACTGCCATATATAAATTGTGCCACACTTTTTTGTCTACGAAAATCACAATTGAACAACAATGATCATGGACAATGTTTTTTAAAGGTACTTAGAGTGCATGAGACTGTATGAATGTAGACATGAATGGATCAGAGTGATTGAGTTATGCCATTTTATTTTTTGTTAAAAAGATTTCTAATAAAATAACTTTTGTAATTTTCTAAGAAACACAGTCATGTTGGTTCTTTCTTCTGTTTATTTGTCATTTGCATTATATCGATTGTAATATGATTGTTTTGTATATGTTGCCTTAAGTATTTACATTGAATTATTCTAGCCCTGCATTAAGGAACATTACCTCTTAGCAGGGGTCCTCTTTCTTGACATTATATTTTGCCATGGACTGCAGAAAATCTGTACATACGATTTAGAATTGTCAATTTACCTGTGAATTCATTTAGTTCAAGATAGAGAAAAGTGGTGTGAGGAGTGATCAATGTCCAGTGTGCAAATTTACCAGACAGACAGAAAAACATTTACTAATTTTTTGCCTGTCATATAATATTCCAAGAAGCAAATGGATTAATCCCAATATGTCGAACTATTGGCTTTGAAATAACAATGTAGGTGAGGAGTGCACACTATTGTGAAACCTGAATCAGTGTATTGCGGTACGCGTGCTGTGTTGCAAATATGCCTGCGAAGCATATGTTATGGAAACCAACTAAGTGGCCAAGACCCTGATAGGCGACTAGGACTGCAACGTCATCATAAAGGTTTTAGAAAAGTTGATAGCCAGACCTAGAGACCCCATAAATGAAACAAATTCCTCAAATAGTTTCTTTAACCTCTTCAGTGCCCATGAAGAGATAGTCTCGTCATGGAGCATGGTTGCGCTGTGCCCATGACGAGACTATCTCGTCATGAACCCCACCCACTAGTGCAACGCCCGGCACAGGAGGGGGAAAGGGCGTGGCATTGAAGGGGTTAAAGCATTGGGTCACCACGTATGACAATACTGGGACCTTTTTCCCAGCAATGGAGGGGTGTCAGTAACTCTTGAGGACAGGACCTAGGCCATTAATGTATAACAGGATTAGTAGAGGGCCTAAAACACACCCCTGATGTACCCCAAGTCCAATCTTAGATCTCTCTGTCCTCTAGCCTGAGGAACCATATCAAAATGAGGCTGAGAGGTCGTAATGGAGGGCTCTCAGAAACAAGACCAGGTCCCCACCAACCCCCAACCCAGTCAATAACTCCCAGAGATTTGACCTCACTATGCTGTTGAAGGTACAGGACAGATCCATAAAGGTCAGACACATGGCGCCCTGCCTTGCAATGGTATACTTGCTTATCAGCAAGTGTAGATTTAAACATTGCTCCACTGTGTCCAGCCCCTCGAGAAATCTGTACTGCACCTCCAAGAGGATACCAGTTGCCCCGCCCAATACAAAAGACTGCCCAGAACTATCTCTGCCCATTATCTTAAGAGCCAAGTCCAATAATGACATTAGCGTGATCATTCGGGCGACTGGGGATTGTCCTTTTCAAAAGACAGGAAGGATGACAGCTAAACGCCAGGATTGGGATGAGCTAGCCTTACATAATGGGTTAAAACAGTTGCAAAGTAAAGGGGCCCATATGTCTGAGGCGGTTTTATATAGATTGTCACCCCATCTGGACTTGGTGCCTTCATAAATGAACTTCTGTTAATAGCCACCCTTACTTCTTCAATTGACCCAGGCCTCCTGGCTTTTAGTGGTAATAACAGTGTTCAGTTTCATCTCTACTGACTTGATGTTTCCGATAGCAGCCCAGAAGGCTCTAGAATCTTTTAACCTACAGGCTCTCACCAACTCTCGTCAGGACTCATCTTGTAGTTCCTTCTGACTGGACCTTACCTTGTCCCTGTAAACCTGTCTACATTGGCACACCTTCAACACGACTCTGGGGTCCACCTTTAACACCTTGTGCAGCAACTTTGAGGCCTTTCTAGAAACCATACAAACCCATCTTGCCTCTGTCTGCTAAGTTTCAATAGCATGCCATACTCCACTGTTCTCAATTCTGCAGGGGACATTCTGGAAACTTAAGACAGGGGAGTACCAATGTGAGGAAATTGAAGCATATTTTGCATAGGAGGGCATATGCACATGTTTCCAGACCAAGCCTCGACCTTGTGTTTTAGTTTCTAAAGATTGTGATGGCAAATTCATTGGTCCTTTCCCCCACCTCAGAAGACCTAATTCTAGGGACAGGGGGTTATTGTCATTGAACGGACTCACATCAATGTTAGCCCTCGTAACCTAGGTACGAAGTTACTGGTCTGCAAAAATGTAGTCTATCACTGATGACCTCTCCACCCTTTCAAAAGTTACTTTTGTTTAATACAGAGGATCAGAAACCTCAGTGGCAGTCAAAAGACTAAATTAATTAATGAACTGGAACACGGCCTGGCCCCCTTTATCTCTGGATCTACTATCATTAGCAGTCGAAAAATTATCAAACATGATGCGAGGAGGCCAAAAGGTCCTCCAGGCCTTATATATATTATCTGTCAATTCTTTATGGTTTGTGACATGATCAGTGTCAATAAACCATTGTAAAGATTTATTAAAACAATGCACATACCATTTGGCCATGTAGTTAAGAATGCTTGAATTAAGAGATTCTGGGGTGGTCTCACAGTTTTACGATGCAATTTAGGGACATCAGCTAATATGGCCACATACGGTTAGGCTGCTGGGGGTAGATCACATCACTTCTAGAGGAGCCCCCCTGGGCTAACCCTGCTAACCCTGCAACCTCCGCTAGATATGGGGAATTTCCTGTAGGGCAAAGCCTGGGAAGGGCATATCCTGTCCTGGAGCAATCAATAGTACAACTTCTCTAGGGACCGCTGTGAAAGAAACTGTAGAATCAGGCTGGAGAGCCGTACTAGACCCATTGACCTGGAACGGAGTCCTCTGCTCCGGTGCAGATCACACCACCTGTGTGTCTTGGACACCTCTAAGGCGAATAGAGCTAGAGGGTTTCAAGGCATCAACTTCAACATTATCATTAGAATAAACACAGGCACCCTGTTCTTCCGCCTTTCTTCCAGACTGCCCAAAGTCCATTAAAGACAATTTAGCCTCAATTTGCCCCAGATGATCAAGCACCCCAGACATTTTGGAGTTGATAGCTTCCACAAGTTCTTTGTCAAAATTGTCTGAGTAGATCCCTAATAGCCTCTTTATGAAGATAAGGGCTAGGTTGTAAATGATCCAGAGCAGTAGGCATGGCATTTTTAAGGTTCTTAGGTGTCTTTATGGCCTTTTTCGAGACAACGCTTTTATTCTTCTTTTCCTGAGAAGATAATGATTGGGCTGCAAAGTATGCAGAAGAAGCGTCCAAATCAGATTGTGACAAAACTGATGATAATCCTTTCTCCACAAGCAATATTTCTTTGCCAAGGGTGCCCATCACCTTTTCTATTTATCCATCAAGGGTGCTGATTTTTTGGGCGGTTGCCTCCTCCTGGTTCGGGCTCAACTTGCGCTTTAACATCATTAAGCCCCTAGAGAACCAAGCAGCGGTCCCAAGCACTTGAGGAACTCAGTCCCTATGAGGCCCAACAAAAGGGGTCATTGCTAGATGATACGGGGAGCTGCAGGCAGAGTCATCACAGGACACCGTAAGTGAGCTGCTTACGAGAAACAAATCTCCACAAACCAGAAAAAAAACCTGATATATTTAGCATGAGTTAGAGAGTCTTACTAGGGGGCAAACATCAGATGTCCAACAGTTAAACCCAAAAACCTAAAGGGGGTGGCCCCACCCTGGCTCGTATTAATATACTCTCAAACCTGTCAAATTAGCACACACACCTTATTGCCCGCAAGGTAGGAGCAACATTTTTAAATGTTGAACATGTACGATATTAAAGTTGATGTGTTCCTCCAGTGACTAAAAAGCAATTTTCACTGCTAGGGCTGTATCAGGATGCTGGAAAATGTCAAAATTAAAATGTTTAACTTTAATCTGTAAATTTTGACAGGAAACAAAATGTCTATTAAAAATCCAATCCATCGATGAAGTCAGATGTTCATCAAATATGTGGAAAAGTAACTTGTAAAAAGTTTATACTTTTCCTGCCTGAGCCCCAGTTAGGCTAATTAGCATTGACCTGGGACAGATTGCCTACCAGTGTCTCCCTGACAATGAGTTGTGAAAACTGCTTCCACAGCAGAGACTATAGCCTGTGTGTGGGGTGATGCTTTTCTTTTCCTTGCAGGAAGAGCAGTTGGGATTGGCCCAGTGACTCCTTTAGCTTGTAAGGAACTGAAGTGAGGCTTGCTCTTTCACAAGCAGATGTAAAGTTACACCAGGAGAAAGGCAAGTCTTTGTTGCCAAGGTCCACACTAGCCAGATTGGCTCTAAACCCAGTGTGGGTGAAGGTGCTCCCATAAAAACATTTTGGAGAGGACACAGTGGAGGGGACTTTTAATTTTCCTGGCCACACTTCTGGGTCAACATAAAATCTCTGAACAAAGGAGGAAGTGTTCTTGAATTTTAGAGGTGAGTTGTACTGTAAGATTGTTTGCAGTAGGGCAAATAAGAACTATACTTTGCCAGAGGAAGACTTCACAGTCAACCCAGAGGCAGAAACCTGTTAGTTACTAATAACAGGAAAATCAATAAACATTAAAAGTGATAATAATTCTAATCAATTTATCCAAATACCTTATTGAAATACTGGTTTCCTTGAAAGAAGCCGACCCGCAACATGAATCAATCATTAACATTCACACTGAATGCTTCACAGACCTAAATAACAACTTTTTTTTATCAATAATGTAGGTCATATAAGGACTACTAAACTAAGAGGGTGTCCATGGTTTAATGCTGACTGTAGATCAGACAAATCTACCCTGATAGTATCCATCGAATCAGGGAAGCAACCTGATCTACGCCTTGCTAAGGAAACCTATAAGGAGGCCCTTAAAAGAGCAGAACTGGCATGGGAAACATCCCAGTGCATCACAAACTAGAAACCAGGCTGTTTTCTAGCGCATCATATGCACCGGAGGCCGCACGAAAACGATGTAATCGGAGACTAATATCTTGCCTCAAAATTGGGCCATTAATTTCTGATCACTCTATAGTGTCTATGACGAAGATGAAGAATAAATTATTCCATCACTTCGTAGTGATGAAAATAATACATCTCAGGTATCCATAAGAACAGAACAAGCTCTCAGAGATAAAGAACACTTTCCAACAGTGACTTTCTACCTGTGAGACAAACTTAGAGGTATTATAGCACAGAAACCGGGAAAAGCCTGTGGATTTGAAAAGATACATGGCGATTTGTTATGATCAGAACCTATTATTTGAGCCCCTTATATTAATGTTATTAGCAATGCTATTGCAACTGGAGATCTTGTTCCCCCCATCATGGGAAGGGGCAGAGATAATTCAAAAATACAAGAAGGGTGCAGGTTCGATCCAGCTAACTATCACACTATAACCTTAACCAACAATCTTCAAAGAATATTCTGTAAACAGGTATTGGAAAAATTGATTTCCTGGGTAGAGAATAAAAACATTTGAACTCAATTTCAAGCTAGTTTCAGACTGGAAACTGGCACTATTGATCAGGTTTTCTGTTTTTTTGATGACTGGATGAAAAATTCCAAACATTAGAAATGGTAGACTTTATGTATTTTTTCAGACCTAAAGGCTGCCTTTGAGAGGATTCCCAGCGATAAACTTTGTGAGATTTCGAAGGAAATGGGGCTTCCACTCCCATTATCTATGTCATTGTGCGTCTTCATAATAGGAACTTTGCACAAATATTCCAGGGCCCAAACGGAGAATTTACTGAGCTCATACCTGTAGAAAAGGAGGTGAGACAAGGTTGCATCTTTGCCCCGACTCTTTTCTTCATTAACAGCTGTATTGAATTTTAATTGCAATGTGAAAATGATTCTCCTGTTTTGGGTGGCTTTAAAACCCCTGTGCTTCTGTTTGCTGGCGACACACTCTTAGTATTAAAACCTCAAAGGGAAACAAATTTTATTAGAAAGGTTTAATTTATTCTGTTTAATTCAGAGTCTAAGGGTGGACTTAAGCAATATAACATTTAAGCCAATTAACCTCCAAAAACATTTTAGTAGTTCCCTTTCTTTGGACAGTGCAAGCCTAGAGAGGGTAAGCAAATTTTACTGTCTAGGGGTTTGCTTGTCAAGTTCGAATACCTGGGTATCCCAATTATCCAAGAGTACATTGTTGTTGAAACACTGATTGGCTGTCATTTCTCTATTTAATAATACAACATATTTTTGCCAGATTTCCCCGGTAATTGAGATCTACAGGTAACAGGCAGTAGCAGTTGTTACGTATAGCTGCAAATTGTGGTGCAACAGTAATGTTGACTCATTGGAGGTGGCTGGAAACAATTTCATGAGGTCCATTTTCAGACTCCCACAGAGTAATCCACTTGTCCCAATGAGAATAAATCTCTATCTGAAACCCATAGGAACCCAGATCACAATAAAGCCCATTCTTTACTGGCTCCGACTATAGTCCTCAGAAGAGCTGGAAACCTATAGGATTTTTCTCAGGGATATATTAAATTGTTTAGGCGCTACTAGATTATCATGGTTAAACTATATTAAAACATGTCTGATCGATCTGGGGTTTAGCAGCCTGTGGGATAACATTAGAGCCATTACCCCTTCTTCATACAAGTCAAGCACCGCTTTTGGAATTTGAATATGGTAAAATGCATCAACCTGGAAGGCAGAGCATATTGGCATCTCAATTCTTGGAAACCAAACTAGAGCCCACGTTTAAAGTCTCTTTGTAATAGATTAATGTGAGAAAGTGCCCTCTTTCTGTAAGGTTGCCCCCACTTTTTGCTGAATTGCTGTTGTGCTTTGACTGAGTGTGCCCTGGGCTCTTGCTAATCCGGTACCCAGGGTCTATGTTCTTTCCCTAAAACTGCATTGAAGCCTAAACCCAATTGGCATCTCTGGCCACAGGTCAGCCCCTGGTCAATGGTACCACAGGTACCCAGGGCACTGTGACCAGAGAAGGCCTCTAAGGGTTGCAGCACTTATTGGGCCACCCTTAGAGGTCCTGTACCCTTACTACCTTTGCAGGCTGCTTGTTTTGGTGCAGAACAAAGTGAAGAGTCGACATGGCACACATCTCTGTGTGCCATGTCTATAACCCACTGCCGTGGCATAGCTCATTCACCCATCTAGCTGGGTGCACTATACCAGTGGTGAAGACCCTTGGTGCAGATTTTAGTCCAAAGGCTAGGGCCGTGAACTGGTAGTGCGCTTTGTTGATGGCAAATCTCAGTAGATGTACCCCTACAGTGTCTAAGGCCATTCTTAGACATTGTAAGTGAAGTGCTGCCATTAAGAGTAAATGGTGCTGGGAGTTTGTCATTACGTACACACATACAGCACAGCACTAGACTGAAAACTGAAAACTGAGAAGTTTGGTATCAAACTTCTCAGCACATTAAACTCACACTGATGCCAGTGTGGGATTTAATGAAAAATGCACACATAGGGTGTCTTAGAGATGCCCCCTGAAAACTAACCTACCACTAGTGTCCAGACTGAGTGGCTGCTTTCAGCTGCCACCACCAGACGTGTTTCGGGACCCCTGGGTCGAGAGCCTGCTTCTCTCTGGGGCCTGACATATTGCACATCCTGGGACGAGGTGCCAAACCTTCTCCTCCAGGATGGGCAGGGTTCACGAAGGGGAAGCTTCAAAGGCTTGCCCCCTTTGTGAGCTTCCCCAGGCCACTTTCTGCTTTCAGCAACTGGTCCCCACTGGTTCTGACCCCCCACTTTGGGTGGGAGAACCGGATGGAAAAACAAGTGAGGAAGAGAGGTGTGCCCACCTCTGCCAACTCCATCCCTCAGGTGGAGGAGGCGAGGTGAAGCACATCTCTCAGTCCCCACCATCTTGCAGATGGGGGGTCTCTGCCAACCAGGGACAGGCTCATGCCCCCCTACCACTGGAGGGTGGCATAATAGGGGCTGTGCCCACCCCAGGGAAGGGAGCCATTGGTCCCTACCTTTTACCTACCTGTAACGCCCCCCTGAACCTTGCTTTCTCAGACAAGAAGAAACTACAAGAGAAGAAGAAGAAGGACTGAACAGCTCTGCAGAAGCTAACAAGAGGGAGACGCCAACTGACTGGCTGTGGTGTGTCCTGCAGCCAGCAACCTCAAAAACCCCAGGGGACCTGCCTGCCGTCAACCTTAAATACTATGTCTCCCGTGAACACCGTATTTGTTCATCTGCAACCTATGGCTCCGGTCGGACTCTTTGGATCCGCCACACTCCACCTGACATCCAGGGCCCGAGCTCGAGTGGGCAAACACCATGAAGAGGTCCCGCTGGCTATCCTAACCTGAGATCCGGCGACCCCTGACAAGCCTCCAGCCGATGCCTGCAGCCTAAATCCGGAAGGTCCCCCCAACGGCGACGAGGAGTTGGTAAGAAGATCCAGCCCCATAAGGCACCCCTGCACCCGATGTCCCACGACCTTGGGTGGCCCCTACCACTGGAGGGTGGCATAATAGGGGCTGTGCCCACCCCAGGGAAGGGAGCCATTGGTCCCTACCTTTTACCTACCTGTAACGCCCCCCTGAACCTTGCTTTCTCAGACAAGAAGAAACTACAAGAGAAGAAGAAGAAGGACTGAACAGCTCTGCAGAAGCTAACAAGAGGGAGACGCCAACTGACTGGCTGTGGTGTGTCCTGCAGCCAGCAACCTCAAAAACCCCAGGGGACCTGCCTGCCGTCAACCTTAAATACTATGTCTCCCGTGAACACCGTATTTGTTCATCTGCAACCTATGGCTCCGGTCGGACTCTTTGGATCCGCCACACTCCACCTGACATCCAGGGCCCGAGCTCGAGTGGGCAAACACCATGAAGAGGTCCCGCTGGCTATCCTAACCTGAGATCCAGCGACCCCTGACAAGCCTCCAGCCGATGCCTGCAGCCTAAATCCGGAAGGTCCCCCCAACGGCGACGAGGAGTTGGTAAGAAGATCCAGCCCCATAAGGCACCCCTGCACCCGATGTCCCACGACCTTGGGTGGCCAAACCAATGGTGCCTAACAAACCCCTAACTACCCAACTTGCCTCTTGAAGTGGTGGTCGCACCCAGAAGACCTTCGTCCTCAAGCCTGTAGTGCCTTTGCAAACCGGAGGCTCCCCATAGCAAGCAACAGGGCATCCGATGTCGAAACTGCACCCTACACACGGCCGCTCTAGTGCCGCTGAGGGTGCACCTTTGGTGCTACTTTGTTTCCCCATTTTCCCTGAGCTAAAGTCCAGGAGCTTTGCTCCCACAACCAAGTGGCCTGCTTGTCAGCAGCCACCAACCGGAGGCCCCCTTTCCCTCATTGGATAACATTGGGCCGCAGCACTCTGCACCCGGCTGCTCTAGTGCCGCTGAGGGTGTAACTAGAGTGCATCCTTGACCCTGGGGGACCCCTGAGTCTACCCCCAGAACCCCAACTCCCACTACCAAATACTTACCTCAAAACCAATAACACTATTTTCCTCCTTAGGATAACATTGACTGTTTTTCTGTGAAAAGTTTTTGTGTGGAGTGTGAAAACCTAAAGAAATTCTTTAAACTTGTACTGTTTAACAAAAACGATTTTACTTACCTGTTTACAGGAAATGTCCCAGAGTAGTATCCAGGTATACTACTCTGAGTAAGAAATGTAATCCAAAAGTAACGTACCTGTAATCTTACTGTAAATCCCATTCATTGTATATGTACTGTATTCTGAAAAGCATTGCATTATCGGTAACACCACTGTAATCAAATCAAAGTAGATTTACAATTGCAATCCAAATTGTGTTACAATATGTATGTTTACTGCAAAGTACTTATCACTTACCTGTGCCAGGCATGCTTGGTTCTAGGAAATAAAATAACTAAAAGAATATTTTTATATAAAAACAATTGGTCTGAAGTTCAGTCTTTGAGTGTGTGAATTCATTTGCTGATCGAGTTTGTACAACAAAGGCTTAACACTGTCCTCTGTCTGATACTGCCTTACTGTTTGACCACACTACCACAAATAGAAAATGAGTGATATCTAACTTTACCTCTGCCTACATTTGGGGTTCCACTGGACTCTGTGCACACTATACCTCATTTTGGTATAGTATATACAGAGCCAGCTTCCTACAATTAATCCCCCATTTTCTCGGTCCGTTTTCTTAACGTTTAGATTAGGGACACTGTCCATAGCTAGTTTTACTGGCACCTGCAAAGTGCCCCTATATTTAATTACAAACAATGTCTTGCATACAATGATGCTATTGAAACAGAGGAACACCTTCTATCCTTTTGCCTAGCATAGATGAAGCAAAGGAAATGCTGGATACTCCCCCTCTGCAGAGTTTTGGGAGTCCGCCATTACAGAATTGCCCTAATGATATGCAAATACGAAACTGGAATGTCTATAGTCTTTTCTGTTGCAAAGTAACTTGAATCAATCTGGTACATGAGCAAAGAATAGTCAGCCAGGCCCAACAGACAAACGTAATCAACTAAGAGATGCCACAGGAGGGGGGCGCTAGAGGGCGCACAGCGAGATGGCTGCATGTTAGTGCTGCTTTGCCGGCCAGAACAAATATCTGACCGAAAATGTTGCATTTGGCGAACAAGGACCTAATGTAGGCATGACTCACAAAATCGGAAAATCGCCGCTAGTAGCTGAGCCTATTGCCAAGCAAAATGGAGCAGAAATGCTTTAGAAACTCACGCTGTAAATCTAGCGATCCGAATATCTGGCTAAGTCAAAATGGAGGCGCGCTACGCTGCATGAATGATGCCGGAACAGATCTAATATGTGTCTGTTGATGTCCGCAACGTGGATGGACGAGTACCCCGTAACTGTCACCAATGATAGGCTGACCTGCTGGCTGCCCACCTGCGGAAGGTAAATCTGGCACACACACTCCCATGTCGCCCATATCATAAAATAAAACACGCCGCACAAACAGTTGCAGAAAATGGTGATGTGGAGTGACGGAAGATCTCCGGTGTCGGGGCGGCTCACAGCATGAAACTACCCTGACCAACATGCTGCAACCACACTGAAGTATATCATCGATGACATACAGGCAAGTGGTGCGCATATAATTGCGAAGAGAGCATGCGATAAAAATAAAAGGTACTACTTAAAACAGACATCGACACCAGTGTTGTGGAATATGTCTGTGGCATGAGCGCATAATACAGAAGCAGAAATAATCATATATGTGCCTTGATAAGCTGGCACCACTACAGTTATAGGGACTCAACGCTACAACCGGCAATGTAATGGTGACTGTACTGGGCAAAACGAAACCAGAAACCTGTGCTAAGAAAGCGCGAACGCACGGAGCCAGCCAGATCACGACTAAAAGTGAAAACAGAACAACAGATTCCTATACTCACAGGCCAGAGATAATGCCAGTATAACACGGAGTGCGTGGTGAATTCAGACGCTGCATGAATCTACTACGCAACTGTGTATGAAGCAAACATAGATACCTAGTACGGCCACTGAACAAAAAGAACTGGACGTGCACTGTTGAAAAACTCACGCAATCTGTGCTGCACAAAGATATGGTACTAACCCCTCAGTGCATATTGAAAAATATACTTACGACAATGGGCAAAACGGACAAACAGCAACCGAAAATATAGTTTGAGGCCCGCCGAGCACCCAAGACAACAACCTCACACTCTGACACTGAACTACATACGGAGCACCCCCAAGAGACGAGCATGGAACATGCTCTACAGGCCGTTGAGCAAACTTTACAAGCCATAGGCGGGAAAATGAATGCCCTTACTATCCGAGTGGATAACATGGCTGCCAAACTTGATAAACACGGTGTACGATTAGATGCCGCCAAAGAATGAAACTCTGAGGTAGAAGATATATCCGGCGCAACCGCCAAAAAATGCACAGACATGGCGAAACTACTGGGTGTTAATTTAAGATTTGGAAGCGAGATCGCGCAGGAATAACTTTTGAATTATGGGGGTTCCTGAAAGCGCAAATACTGGCCGACTTGAAACCTTTGTGGAGAGAATGCTGCGGGACGTCTTTGGGGCCAATACATTTTCACCTGTACTAATCGTGGAGCGGGTACATAGATCACCGGCACCAAAACCTCCGCCTGGAGCCCTATTACGTCCCATTACAGGCTGCATCTTGAAGTACAGAGATCGCGACGCAGCCCTACGACTTGCGCGCGAAAAACAGCAAGTCCAGTATCAAGGTAACAACATATCGTTTTACATTGTCAGTACAAACGGCACGTAAGGGCTTTGCACCGGTTAAGAAAAAACTACACGATATGGGAAAAGAATATGCCATGCTCTATCCTGCAAGACTGCGAGTTGCGCATGAAGGACAAACTAAAATTCTAGCAATTTCAAAGGCGGTACAGGAGTTCATAAAGAAAATATCCACGAGGCGTAAAACACCAGAACCGGCACATTCATCGTTAGGCACATTTTGAAGAAATAGGAGAATGGTAAAAACATGCGACAACTGTGGCAAGACTACGCTGCCGCTAACTCAGGGCAAAAACTGGACTAATAGGAGGATACGACAAGCTGTTAAAGGTAGGATCTGAGCCATGCGTTAAGATATGGACCGCCAAACAATTGTAAACAGACACTGGGACATTGCATGTTACGTGCGGTACACCTAACCCTAGCCCCATGTATCTGAACTACTGTATGGACATGTATCACACTGCATGGAATCTCAATACACGAGACTCAGTATACTAATGAATCAGTCACAACGGTCATAACATCGGGGCAGAGGGATGTGTAACATGTGTGAAACTATGTATAGCTCATGGACATGGTAGGCACCAGGACCTAGATGGCAAGTTTGTATGCTTGTACTTAGGTGCCCTACAAATTTATATGACATTTAAGCCAACTGAATAATAAGTTTCCTGGTCACATCCGCAATGCGGATGAGTACGTGGGTGCCTAGCGGCCCCCCAGAGGGTATTACCCGACACAGTTCCAATGTTACAGGTTTTGTTTAAAAGGGTATGGTTTTGGCATGATTGGGATTGGGTGGGGGGATGAAGGGACTGTTTGGATTTACAGGCAAATGCAATCAGAGTACATTACTAAATGTAATGAAGAGAAAGGATGTTATACAATATGGCAGGGATGAGAATGCACAGCCAATTCCAAACTCTCATGGAAGTAGGATACACGCACCATGGATGTACCACACAATCTGGTATGGATTGTAAAAGAGGGTTGTCACAGATCCGACTATTAACCTGGAATATAAGGGGGACTCAATAACCCAAAGAAAATAAGACAGATGTTTACATACTTAGATAGACACAGTGTCGAAATAGCCCTGTTGCAAGAATCACACTTGGCACAAAATGATAAATGCACAATAGGTAGTAGATGAGCAGATACAGTGCTCGCAGCGTCTTACACTAGAGGTGTCTTAATACTAATTAAAAAAGGGGTGCAATTTATAATAGATCATACCCACGCAGACAAACATGTACGTTATATTATTGTCATGGGACATCTACCGGGCAATCATGTAGCCCTGGTTAACGTATATGGACCAAATACAGATGATCCCGAATTCTTTATAAACATATGGAGAAAATTACGAGACTTACCAGACATGGAAATAATATGGGGTGGTGATCTTAATATCTCACTGAATGACAAACAGGATAGATCGGGCACCTCAAAAGAGTCTCACAAACAAGCAGTTAAGGTGGTAAGAGACGGCATGTCCGCATTTAAGATGGTAGATGTCTGGTGCCTGCGAAACCCGCACCTATTGGAGAGCACACATACCTCCACCATACATAACTGCTGGTCACGAATAGATTACTGGCTGATGAGGGAAATAGCTAGCACCTGGGCACAAAATATTAAACACCTGCCAAAGACACTATCAGACCACAACCCAGTACTACTCTCACTAGGACTTCCTACATACTGCCTCCATATATATGGCAATTTATTGCGAAAGCACTCCTAGATCCAGTTTACAATGCCATGATAGGGGAAGCCATAGAAGATTATTTCTGCCTGAATAAAAACTCTGTAAACAATGCTTGCCTATTGTGGGAGGCATTTAAGGCGACTATAAGAGGTGTTTTCATAAACACGACCACAGGGATACTGAGAGACATACGACAACAGTTAACTAGATGTGAAACCACGCTCAGGAAACTAGAACAGGAATATGTGCATACAAAAGATACTGCAATATATGGCACCATTAGAGAAGTTTTGTCAGAGTATCAAGAATACGCAGAGAGTGAGCTCAAATACATAACAAAAAGACAAACAGCTAGAGCATATGGTGAGGGAGGTAGATCAGGACGGGTACTGGCACAAAAAATATGTAAAGACCAACAGCCGCACACAGTACTTAAAATCAAAGATGCTCAGAGCAATCTGCACTATGACACTAAAGGTATACTAGCAGCCTTTATGGCTAGGTACGAAGAAATGTATGCATCCCGAGACACAGCCAAGACACCAGAAGTTCTAGAATATTTGGAAGACATAGCAATAGCATGGCTTTCCGATAATCAAAAGGAGTACTTAGCTCAACCAATCACGACAGAAGATGTTAGGGACGCCATAAAGACATTACCAAATGGGAAGGCCCCAGGACCAGACGGATTCACTGCGGAATTTTGTAAGGAATATGAAGAAATACTGTGCCCTTATTTAGTAGAAATGTATGGAGACACCCACGAAAAACAAATACTTCCCCCCACGCTCCGTGAAGCCATGATAATAGCCCTCTTGAAACCTGATAAAGATCCGGTTATCTGCTAATCATATAGACCATTATCCTTAATACACACAGACACTAAAATATTAGCAAAAATTATAGCCAAACGATTACAGCACCTTATGTCTAATATTATTTTACCGACCAAGCAGGTTTCATAACCAACGGATCCACGGCACACAATATTCGCACCCTATATGTTATGTTATTTTTTTTTTAATTTATTCAGCGCACAGCTACTCGGAAGTGTCCCGGCGCTATAAACCGCTGGGGAACCCGTCCTGGCTATCCCTGTGAGATGGTCCCTTTCTGGGTATCTCCAAGGTGAAACCAGGCATCCCCGGCGTCTGTGGGGGGCCGTTGTAGAGATGAGGCAAGCTTAATGCCCAGAGTTGCCAAGTGTGTTTCTGGTTAGAGTAGGTACCGAGGCGAGAATTATCGAGTCCGTTTTGATCCTGGTCCACAACCCTGCGGCGTCAGGAATTGAACCCTGGTCCCTGGCCGATTCTCTGCTTACGGATCTGCCGCCTCTAACCAGTGAGCCACACCTCTCCAATGCCTCTATATGCCTTGTCACCAGCTGAATCCAGAGTTGGAGGCGGCGGCAGTCCTTTTAGACGCTGCCAAAGCGTTTGATTCTGTTAGTGGGTATACCTATTTACTGTGTTACAAAAAATGGGAATGCCGCCCAAGCCTACTACAGTGGATCAAGATTCTATATACCAAACTGATAGCATGAATAAATGTAAATAAGCAGATATCAGACACGATACACATAAAGTGGGGAACAAGACAGGGATGCCCACTGTCACCCCTATTATTTGCAATTGCGTTGGAGCCCCTAGTGTGTAAGATTAGACAACAGCACAAAACCAAAGCGTTGCAGTTTCTTCAACGTCCTATAAACATCTCCCTCTGTGTAGATGACATGGTATTATACGTCCGCAAGCCAAAGGAGAATTTACTTCCACTACTGAGGGAATATATCAAATTTGGACACCATTCGGGCTTCCGAATAAACTTGTGTTAATCCACTATAATCCTGTTAACAGAAATTATCAAACCACATTTAATAGAATTCCCGCTAGAATGGCAAGAAGGTGTTGTAAAATACCTGGGAGTGTGGTATCATAGAGACCCGGAGACAGTAATAAGAGTAAATTATGGAACAGCCATAACGAAATTAGAAGAACAAGTCGATAGATGGATCCATCTACCAATATCCCTGGCAGACAGAATAGCCATTGTTAAGATGGTGGTCCTTCCTAAATTTCTTTCTTTATTTAATAATATCCCCATACCCCCCTCCCCTCCCCCCCCAGCGCTAGTTTTCCAGAAACTGACCACAAGTATAACATGGCCCATATGAGCAGGCACGTATAAATTAAAGAACACTAACACTCCCCTCTCCAAAAGGAGGATTTGCGGGGCCTGATTTTTTACTCTACTATCTTTGCGGACAGGCACAATACGCACACTATTGGTTTCATCCAGTGCGCTATATGACACATGTAGCGGTGGAAGATGGAGATGCCCACCCCATCCCCCTAAGTAGCATATTGACATACAAACGCACGCATATAGCCAAGAACGAAATAAATACCATACGTACCACGAATCTAGCATGGCAGCGCATGGGAACACTAGCAAATAAACAACCATTACAATGCCATTGCGGCAACACCCTGCTATTTCTATATCACAAGACGGGGACGGAATGTCTATGCTACAACAAGTTGGGATAGATACGATGGGTGATCTATATAAGAATGGCAGATTCATTGACACTAATGACCTAAATTACGTCAGTAATCAAACCATATTTTTTAAGTTTGCATATCATAGATTAAAAGGAGCGGTGAAAAATCTGTATCCCGGATTTCCCAATGAACCGCCCACACTAATGGCATTGCAAATGATTATCACCAACTCAAATAATGCACACCTGGTATCAAAACTATATAAATTATTGCAAGAAGATATAGCGGGGAACACTAGAATGGCATGGGAAAGATGGAATGTCCATCTGGAGGCACCGTTAAACAAAACAGACTGGCAAACTTGTTGTGCACTGACTGAAATGCTCACCCCTAACGGAAACCTGCGTATGATACATTACAAATATTTACATCAAACATATCAAAACTGCAGAAATGTGGGCTTAGAACTGACGCCCACTGCCGAAGATGTGGGGAGGACAACACCGACTTTATCCACCTAGCATGGACCTGCTCCAAAGTTAGGGAATACTGGGAGGAGGTAACTGTAATGCTAGGCAAAGTGTTAAAGTCTACTATTGATTGTACAATACAAAGATGCCTATTGGGCCTTGTGAAACATTTGTGCTCTGCCAAGAGGAAGTTATGTACTATAGCGTTATTATTGGCGAAGAGAAGAATATCTATGTGCTGCGATAGTAAGAAATGCCCCAGCAGTAAAGATTGGATACAAGATATGGTGTATTGTAACATTGAGAACATATGAAGAAGCACTCCCAACAAACTCCAAACCTCAAGATTACTGGGCACCCCTGACAGACTATTTGCAGACCCAGCCAGATGCGTCGAGAATTTCTGCTGTATGACTATCTATGCACTGATTGAAAGAAAAACGCATAAATACTGTACTGTAATATGTAAAACAGATATATAGGTCTCTTGCAATGTTGAGACGAGAGACACTACGGCCTTAAGTGTACATTTGTTTTTTGTTGTATGCAGTGTATGGAATGTAATCAAAATAACAAAACATTTTTTTTTAAAAGAGATGCAACAGGATTGTGATCAGACAATATTGTTTAAGTAATGGCATGACTGTATTTTACCATCATTGTAAAAGCTTAACTTATGGATAATTGTCCTGTAATGATGCACTTTACCAATGATTTAGGTGCCGATTACGATCCTGGAAAAAAATTCCCCGTCCGACTCGTATCAGGTCTTTTTACCGTACGAATCGTACAAGTGCCGTACAAACTGCCAAGTACGATTCGCATGGGAAAAAGACCATACGAATGGCATTGGGAATTATTCCCCACACGTCCTCGGGTCGGAAAATGTGTCCGACACATCCTCGGACGATTTACCGTACAAATGTGAAAAGTGAAGTCCGACCGCGCTAGTACGATCCATCCCGTGCGTCCGATGTTACAACCGGATGGAAAAAACACCGTCCGCACCGAACTCCCATAGCAACCATGGAGACATGTGCCTGCATACGCGCCGTACCCCCCCAGCCCCCGTGAGTACGCGCCGTACCCCCCCCAGCCCCCGTGAGTACGCGCCGTACCCCCCCAGCCCCCGTGAGTACGCGCCGACCCCCCCGTGTATGTATGGAGCGTACCCCCGTGTACGTACGAGTCGTACCCCCGTGTATGTACGGTGCGTACCCCCTGTGTATGTATGGAGCGTACCCCCCCGTGTACGTACGAGTCGTACCCCCGTGTATGTACGGTGCGTACCCCCCCGTGTATGTATGGAGCGTACCCCCCGTGTACGTATGAGTCGTACCCCCGTGTATGTACGGTGCGTACCCCCAGCGCTACACGCTGGGGGTACGCACCGTACATACACGGGGGTACGACTCGTACGTACACGGGGGGGTATGCTCCATACATACACGGGGGGGGTACGCTCCATACATACACGGGGGGTACGCTCCATACATACACGGGGGTATGACTCGTACGTACATGGGGGGGTACGCTCCATACATACACGGGGGTACGCTCCATACATACATGGGGGGTACGCTCCATACATACACGGGGGTACGCTCCATACATACACGGGGTACGCTCCATGCATACACGGGGGGGGTACGACTCGTACGTACACGGGGGGTACGCTCCATGCATACACGGGGGGGTCGGCGCGTACATACGGGAGCTGGGGGGGGTACGGCGCGTACTCACAGGGGCTGGGGGGGTGTTCGGCGCGTACCGGGCCCCCAATTCCACTCGCATCGCGGCATACTTCGCTTTTCCGGCACTTTTTGGGTGCCGTAAGAATATTGCCGTCCGGACCGCTGTCGGTTCGAATCGTACTTCCTGGTTCGTGAAACGCTGCCTGAGGGCGTCCCGACGTCACGTTGGCGCTTTCCCCGGATCACATTTGTATGTATCTTTTCGTCGGTCGGTGTTTTGTACGACTCGTACGGAAATGGTGTTTCCGTGCGAATCGTACTTGCATGTTTGTAATGTTTTACAACCGGTTTTTACAGGATCGTAATTGGCACCTAAGTCTCTACTAAAAATCAAATAGGATTTACATTTTTAGCAGTTCTAGAATATTACCCCATTCAATGTTTGTACTCAACGGAAGCCTGATCCTTTTGTTTTATTGAAAAATTGTTGCATAATGTATTGTTGTCTATCTACGAGTATTAAATATGTAAATGTTTAAATGTCTAGGGGTTGTATCTGAAATGACAATACATTTTGACTTTTGACAGAACGTCTAGTTCATGTTGCATATGTACCTCTATAATTGATCTGTAAAAAGAAATATACCTTTTATTGCTATTGAGGTACCAAAGTCACTAACATCTTCAATGGCAGATTCAGGTGTGCAGTTTACGGAGTCACACGGCTTCAGTCATGTACAACAAAGCAGTATTTAACATGCGACTCGTATGGTCCTTGGGTGCAGAAGAATAAGCACAAATGCAGGATGCAAACACAACAGGCCTCACACAATCATTGGTGGTAGGAGAAGTGTTGCAATGCAGCACAATGGACCACAGTGTCATTGTGTACAGCAGACGAAGTGTAGCAATGTAGGTTACAGGCACACTGTGCCTTACACTACCATCTGTTGGAGGAGAGGTTCTCAATGAGTGGCTGCAGGACCAAACATGTTGGCTTTGGCCACAACTTACAGGGGCAGCGCACGTCTGGTTGGGCAAAGGTTTAATTCTCCCTGTCTTGGCAGGCACAGCATTTCTGACTTTCTGATCCATACCTCATGCTCCCATACTCTGAAGATGCTGAAGAAGATTTTAAAATGGCTCCCAATGAGCACCTGGGAAACCGTGATGTACACTCTGGTCACAAGCAGGCTGGACTATAGGAACACCTTTTACATTGGAATTGCATCTGCTTTCAAAAACCATCCAGACACTTCCGCTAGTCCTGACTCCTTTTTGCACAAATCCCACGCACACGGAAACCCACATCTGGCGGTCAGGCCTTCTACTACATCGCTCCTAAAGCATGGAATGACCTGCCTGTGCACATAAGAGCCTCCTCCTCAAGAAACTGAAGACCTGGCCTTTTCCAATTAGTCCCACTAGGCTTTAGGTGTGCCTAGACTTACACCTGCACAGTGCCAGAATACCCTCCCGGGTTAGAGTGCGCTTTAGAAATCTGCATAAAATAACATAACAATACCAGCAAGATTATGAGCTTTAAATGTCGGCTCTACCTCCACAGGTTTACAAGTTGGCTTAAATCCAAAAGTCCGCTCATCTTTAAATCTAGCCCCAAGCTTTTTTGAGTGAACTAATAAATTTACAACACATTTTCTTTCAGCATGCATTTGCTCCGTGGCAACCAGTTTCATGGAAAATGGCATTCTGACATTGAGTCCTGTCTTTCAGATGACTTTTCTCCATTAGGGCAAAAAACAGGATATGTGGTAGGGCAGGCAGCCCCTTTCAATGTAAGAGGTGTTCGGTCAATTTTGGCCTTGTCTTGTGGCAATTTCTTTCTGTAGGTGATGCACTAGCAAAGTAACAGACAGGTTTGGCTCAGACCCAGTCAACAAAACGCTTTTTGTTTGCCTTCCTTCAAACAAAACGAATGGGCTTTACAAAGAATTCTAGAGGAAGGCCACATCTAACGAGCGGCTTGCAGTGTAGGGTGAATTGCAAGTAGAGGGGAGACAGTAAACGCTAACTTCCACTAATCCTATAAACCACTTTACAGCCGCAGGGGCAACAAACCTGCAGGTGGGACCCGCATGTATCATATTATTCTCATATAAGCTTCACATACAATCAGGAGAAATGAGGAGGCTCAGTAGGCAGTCTGCCTACACTGTTTCAGATAAAAAGAATTGTGCTTCAAGACTGTAATCAGCTGCCACCTACCATTAGAAGTGTCATTGCCTCGTCATGAGAGGAGTATCCACCCATGTTAAAAGGAGTACCTCTTTGGATAGATCTCAATCGTCCTAAAAAAATGTAGCACTCTGTTAATGAGCACCACGCTGTAATCATATAAACCACTTGTCACGAGACTCGTAACTCAGGTCTCCCACCCAAGAAAATAAAACAGGTGTGTCAGGATGATAAAAAGAGGCTGTCACATGGATCCATTTAGTTGGGACAGTTAGGGTCATATTTGCAAAAAATGTCGGAGCGCCATGCTACGCCAAATTTGTCAACGCCTCACTGACATTTCTTAAACCCAGGGATGCTCAGTAGTCACAAGAATATAGTGCACCCCTGTGTTTCCCTTAGCGCTGGAGCAAAAAAAGCTGCCTAGCGCAGCGCAAGCGCAGGCACCGTGCCGCCATGTGGCAAGGGTGCCTGTGCTGCAGGGGCAATTGTTTATGTGCAGGAAGAACAGAATGCAGCACACATAGAAAGAGCAAAAAAACGAGGAGAAATTAATCATTTTTCCTTGTATTGCCATTCAAAGACAAAGTATTACCTGGTGTTTGTTTTTGGCGCTACCTCAGCTTTGCAAATCTGGGGCAGCGTCAAAAAGCAAAGGGTGTTGAGGTGGAATGCCCACTGCAGCACCCAGTGCACGCCCTTTGCCGCAGAGGACTGCGGCAGAAAGGGGCATATTTACAAGGTTTTGTTCAGCCGCATTAAGTGTCTTAGCACTACCTTGTAAATACGAGAATTGGCGCTACGCCAAGGGAGCATCAACAAAGTGACGCTCGGTGGTGATAGGGACTTGTACATATGCCCCTTAGGGCCATATGTATGAAAATGCCCATTTGCGATTCTCAAATACCGATTTTTTGCGAATTGCTACTTGAGAATCGCAAAACCCTATCTATGTAGGATTTGCAATAAATTTTGTGAATCCTACATATTCCTTGATTGTGAATCGCAAATTGCGATTCGCAATTAACGAATACCTTCCCATTCATTCCTATGGGCCTAGAGGCCTATAGGGAGGAATGGGAAGACATTCTCAATATGCGATTCCCAATTAGAGAATCGCAAATTGTGAATGCAATTTCAAGGGTGCCAAGGTATTAATAGGACACCCTGTTGCACCCCTGAAATGAGCATGGGTGCAGATGTGGCGCACATACATGCCCTAAGGGCATGAATGTGAGTCACATGGCACTTTGAAAAGTGCATAAAAGTGCATTTTTCGAAGAAATCGCAAATTACCACCAACTTGAAGTTGGTGGTAATTTGCGATTCCTTAAGTCCAAATTGCACTTTTTCTGTGCTTTTTACATTGCATTTAAGGAATCGCAATTTGCGATTCCTTAAAAGCAATCGCACAATAGGGAATCGCGAAATTTCTGATTCCTTATTTTGCGAGGGATGGTTTGTGTCATACATATGACACTGCTGTTTTGCGATCGCAAACGCCGAAATTCTGCGAATTTCGGCGTTTGCAATCGCAAAATTGCATTTCATACATATGACCCTAAGTCCCCTAAAGTGAACAAAATACACAGAATGCATCCTTACTCTTTTATATTCCTTCTGAACCCCCATGGGAAGGGAGGCACAATTGAGGAAACAGATACATGTGGTTTGGATTCCTTTCTAAGTGATTCTTACTTGTAGTTTATTTCAGACCCTTGTTACTCTTATAGCGCTGAGCCATGAGAATTTCGAAACCCCATAAATAGTTTTAACTCGTATCAATAAACAGAATATTAAATACCCAGAGTAAATTTGTTGACTCTATTTCGAACAGGCTATTGAACAAGAACAGCCCAGAGGAGTATTGCAAAGATGCTTTGAAGAAGTTGGATAAAACAATATTATACTTGGACTCCTGGCTGCCCTTTTGATTGAGGGCCAGGCATACTGATGGACAACCAGGCTTCTTGGGCAAATATTACGTGCTCCATAATTTCCTAGTTTTGCTTCTTTTTAATGGGCCCTCACAACAGGCTCCTTGGGTTCTCTCTTCCAGTGGTCCCCTTTCTCCCAACAGTTTCAGCATTTCTCTAGCTATCCTATTGGGCTTCCCAACTAAATTTCCCATTTAGAGTGAATTCTATGCTGAGGATATGCACCTTTTCATCAAATTATTCCCGATCCTTGGGTCCTTTGCATTAACTCACTTGCTTTAAGCAGGGATATGTTTGGATGTAAAATAGATAACTGCAGCAAAAGACTCAACATACCTTCTTTGGACTAACAGAGAGCTTGACTTTCCAGCCTCTTCAGCCTCCTCTGCTCTTTCCTGTCTCTCTCGAAGATATTCCTAGGGTAATAAATCTGAGAGTTCTATTTGACCATAATATGCCTATCAAGTATCTACGCCGAAGGAGGGGCTGTAGTTCAAAGGCGGTGCACCCACTGGACACACAAAGTCCATAACAGCCTTTCTTGACCTGAAAAGTCAAGCCTTGGTGATAGGGGCATAAATCTTTTTTTGAATCAATTACTGCAGCTCATCCTGTTTCTGCCTCCAAGTTACACTTATCTAGCACCTACAATGGGTGCAGCAGTTCGTAGTTTGATGGTCACTTAGTTCAGAACAATACTCCATGCATCAAATTCCTGAAGGGGGTCTTCACTGGCTTCCTCCTGGACGTCACAAGGATTACCTTTAAACTAACCCTACTGGCTGCGCAATGTTTTCAGAATTATATCCCCTCTCTGTTTCTGAGATATATTCCTTCCTAAGCCCTGTGCTGCTCTACTGTTTACCTTGTGTCGTTTCCTAGGTTTCGCAGATACCCGGCTGGTGGGCATTCCTTTCCTGTGATCACAGCCAGGCATGGAATGCCCTTCCTCCCTCCATCCTCCCTGAGCCACAATGTCTTAAATTCCGCAGCTTTTTAAGAACAGCTCTGTTTCACTAGTCTTTGTTCTGATACCTTCTCGTCTTACATTATTAGCGCCAGGACACCTTCAGGTGATCAGGCGCTTTACAAATCAGATAACACAACATAACACAACACAACATGCATTAACCTTGCATCATCTGCCAGCTCTGGGCTAGAGATTCTCTGATTCGCAGGTACTAAGGAACAGACATCTGACTCTTCAGGTCCTCCCATCCTTTAACCATCCATGCAAGAAGACTGATGAACTTATTCCTCATTTAATCATATGAACTCACTCCTACAGTTTCAGAAAGATATATTTGTGGGGGGGAATCTATTGTGGGAACTCTCTTTTCTGATTCCTTCCTTCCCATCGCTACCACGCACTTAAAAGCAGCGCTCTTCACATTTTCTAAAGAAATTTTATTAGGAACGCCCAGATTGAACAATTTATTTTCACACAATTCTTTCAAATCTGCCAGTAAGCAACATAATTAGCCATTCAAACGTTACAATTATGTTTACGTATCCCTTTTAAAATTGCACTCAGTTACGATTGCGAACATGCTATTAGCGGCCTGGTCTCCCTGAAGTGTAAAAGTATCCACAGTGTGATCTGAAAGGGGGGAGAGACCTTCCCCCCACACCTACACACACCTGGCATGAGTGACACAAGATGCTGCTGACGGCTCGTCATAGGGTGGCTCTCTGCCATTCTGCTTTTTACCTTACAGCACATCACTGCTTTTAGAATGATGCTCCTCTCGAAGCGTGCTTGGTGCCCCTCTGAGGTCAGTTCATGCCCCTGAGGAGGGGGGGGCAACGCCCCGCCCTCCTACGGTATAAAGTCTTCTGCTTTAGAGGAACACAAGGAGACTCATCGGCTTATCTAGTGCAGCGCGCTAGAAAAATTCAATCTGGCACTAGAAGCAGCGACAGCATTCCTTCTGGACATCATGAAATGAAGGGCGCCACCCCCCTAAGGGGCATGGCGCCGTTAGAGGCAGCAAAAGCGCCGACAGACGAGAACATCCCTTCCGGGTCACATAACCCGGAAGGGGGTCGGGGCTAAGGAGCCGAAAGCGGAAGGGCTCAAAGGGGAGTAAGGCAGGCGACCCGGAAGCGGTCTTGTGGCGCGAGGCTTGAAAAGCCTACGAACTCGGAGACGCCCCCTCTTTTGTCTTCTCGCTTGCCAGGGTCGGAGGTCGCAGTCAAGTTGCAGCGGTGATTACGGGGCCCACGAGCGACGCTTCTTCGTCGAGGCTCCAACCGGCTGCGTGGACAGGTGAGAAGGCCTCACAGTGTACAAAATGCGATTTTAAAATGGTTTTAGAATACGATTTAAATGACGTTTTTAGTATTTAGAAGTGCCCCGGGTATGCGGCGGCAGAGCCGAGCGCGTTAGTTGGGCGGAGCGTTTTTAATTAGAAGCGGAGCGTCTTAGCCGTTGCCTCTCTTGCGCGCCCGCGTTTCTCACCAGTGGAGGTAGTTGAGTGGTAGAGCGCATGCCTTGCATGTATGAGGCCCCGGGTTTAATCCCTGACATCTCCAATACTTTTGGTTACTGAATCACGGTTGTTTTTTTTTATTTATTATCGTTTCCGAATTTGTGCCCCTGTTATGCCTTTGTTCGTGCCTCGGTGTACACAGCTAGTGACCTCAGTACTTGTTCCGCATGCTCTTTTCACTTTCTCGTGCCGGGGGAGAGGATGTGGTCCGTCGGCTGCGCTGCCGCCCCTGGTCCGGGGAACGAGGGTTCGGGCCTCGGGGTCGCGTCCACGTCATGTGATTATAGATTAGGTGATTGAATCTCCCAGTGCCTGCTTGCGTGTGGAAAGATGCGGTGCTGTGTGGGGCGCTCCAATGCCATCGGGTCGAGTTCGCGCTATATAAATATGCATTTAAAAAAAAAAAAAACTTGCACAGCAAAGCAGATTGTATAGGGGCAGTTCTCAGGGCTCATGAGTGCTTTAAGAGTTAGGTTCTTGATTCGTCTGAGTGCTACCACAATTTCAATGGAACTGTATATAATATGTACTTTAAGTAATGCAATGTGTTATAGAAGGTGCTATTTACACAACATAATTTATTGCTTGACGCTAGTGGCCAGTGTAATCGGTAGGACTTAAAAGAGGACGTCTAATCTGGAACGTTAGATGCAGCACTGCGGGGGTCAGTTGTCTGAGAGTATCACATGAGTGAGAGCCTTGGTGGTCTTAGGGTACGCCATATGCGAGGCCCCAGGAAGCGCGCACGCGGCAGTTCTTAACACAAGAGTGTTTCAACATTATACCGGACGGTTGCAGGACACACTGGGCATCATTATGGGGTGTAACTAACTTTTCTATTTCTCATTAAGTGCAGAATGCCGCCAAAACGGTCAACGAAGGGCAAAGGGGCCCAGGCCAAAAAGGACGAGTTTATGGCGCTGACGGAGCTGCTGGAGGTCACAAAAGAAAAAGGAGTCGAGTGGGCGCTGATGAAATTAAAGGAAGGGGCAGGGACGGCCGCCCAGGAGGATTCAGGACGGGGCAAGCGAGCCCGGCGCACACCAGAAAGATTTAAAGAAACATCAGGAGGAAAGCGTCCCAGAGTTGGGGTTTCTCAGGCTACATCGTCAGGTGAGAAGGGAGCTATAGAGTCAATAGACTTGGTTACGAACTTTGCGCAAGATGCTATAGTCGCTCCCACAGATACAAGCGGAGGCCCCAACTCGCTGAATAATGCGTCGCCAGCGGGCGTGACACCCGGCTTAAATGCGGAAGCACCCGGGGCTCAGACAGTTCCGCCACCAGTGGTCGCTCATCCTGGCAGCGGCATTGCACAAGTGTGGGTTCAGTCGGGGGTTTAGCGCAATCCCCAGGTGTAATGGCAACAACATCGACCGGCCAGGCCTTTAACAATTGCCCTGCGAGCACGATGGCCCTCCCACCGGCTTACCAAGGTTTTCCGGGGGCGGTGGTTACCGGGCAATTCCCAGGCAGGGTGACGCCAGCGCCGCAAGGGCCACCGGTCAGCAGTGGCCCTACAGTCGCAGGGGCAACAGGTAACACAGTGCAAGGGGCGGTGGGGCCGGGTGTGATGGGGCAGCCTGCACTCGCTTACAGTCCCTTGATCTACGGTTCAGCCTCCATGGCTCTATCGCCCTCTGCGGGCATCACATGGCACGTGCCCCTGGACACCAAAGAGAAGATACTAAAGGGAGAGTACGTAGACGTATTCGACCTCATTAATGCCGGGGTTGTCCCAGGTAAAACCAGGGTAGGAAAGGAGGGGGATTACAAGCAAAAGAGGGCATGGGTGGAATGGTCGATAAAGAATTGGATCACAGGTTTTGCCATTTATGCGGCCATCATGGCAGAAAGGTACCCCGCGGTGGCACCCCAGTTGTTTAGTTATATTTCCCTGATTCATGGGGCGGCTTCCGAATTCCCGGGGACGGGGTGGTTACATTATGACACTAAGTTCCGCCAAATGAAGGCAGTGCGCCCTGAGATAGCTTGGGACCAACGTGAAATTAATGTGTGGCATGCGGTGTTTTATTCTACGGTCCCCACGAACAAGATTAGTTACCCGAGCCAGAATCAGTCCTTTCGGAGTGACAGACGTGCAGGGGATAAGAAACAGGCCTGCTGGCAGTACAACAAGAACGAGTGTACCAGGGGCGCTACATGCAGATACAAGCACTGTTGCTCCTTTTGCGGGGGTCCTTCCCACCCAGAAACCAGATGCTTCAAGAAATCAGGAAAACCAAGAGACCAACCGCCCCACAATGCGACCAAAGGTCGGCCCTCTCAACCATCCGAGAAACCTGCCAACTCCCATTAGGACTCATGTACTGACACACCTCCTTAGCAAATATGGTAAAACGAAAGAGGCGCAGTTTTTGCATGATGGTTTTATGTCTTGTTTCCGCATCCCTTCATCGGCCACCCCCTCCAGTGTTCCGCCGCGCAACCAAAATTCAGTGCTGCAGAACATGGAGGCGGCGGATCAAAAAATCAGGAAAGAAATAGCCTTGGGGAGGGTGGCGGGACCTTTCAAACAGTGCCCGAAGCCCGATCTTATATGCTCACCCCTAGGTCTAGTGCCCAAAAAAGAGGCAGGTAAATTTCGTTTGATTCACAATTTGTCCAGCCCCTCAGGTCTTTCTGTTAATGACAAGCTCGACCCAGATCTATGTACGGTGCGCTATACAACATTTGATACCGCTATACAAAAACTGCAGGCACTGGGTGGTGGAGCCTTAATGGCTAAGTCAGATATCGAGTCAGCTTTTCGACTATTACCAGTTCATCCTGAAGATACAAAGTTCTTGGGTTTCACGTTCAAGGGCGAATTTTTCATTGATCTCTGCATGCCCATGGGGTGCTCTATCGCTTGTGCTGTATTCGAGACTTTCGCCAGGTTCTTAGAATGGGCAGTTCAGCATTTCCTGACATCAGTTACTTCTTATGGGGTGGTACATTACTTAGACGACTTCTTGTTTATGGGCCCTCAGGGGTGTCAGTCTTGCAGACAGGCCTTGCTGGCTTTCCAGCACTTGACCAAAGCATTGGGCGTGCCGCTTTGCGCAGAGAAGACAGAAGGGCCTACTACGTGTTTGACATTCCTGGGCATTGAAATCGATACTAGAGAAGGGGTGTGTAGGCTTCCACAGTCTAAGGTGACTGCATTCAAGGCAGCCATCGACGCCTGCCTGGGGGCCCGGAAAGTGACACTACACCAATTGCAAGTCTTAGTGGGGCAGCTGAACTTCGCCTTGAGGGTCATACCGATGGGCCGGGCCTTCTCTAGGAGTATCGCAAGGGCGATGTCAGGGCTTCGCGCCAAACACCATCACACTAGGTTGTCAGCAGAGGTAAAGAGCGACTTGGCCATTTGGAAAGATTTCCTGCAAAACTTTAATGGGTCAGTGATATGGCAATTGCCCAGCAGTTCCAATGTTGAGCTAGAATTGTTCACAGATGCGGCAGGCAGTGTGGGTTTCGGCGCAGTGTTAGGTCCTAAATGGTGCATGCAGCACTGGCCAGAGGAGTGGGTAAGGCACGGTCTGACACGGAATATCACCTTCCTAGAACTGTTTCCAATCATTGTAGCCTTGCATGTGTGGGGAGATATCCTGGCTAATAGGCGCATCGTGTTCTGGTCTGACAGCATGTCGGTGGTGATGGCGATCAATAATCAGAGAGCGAAATGCACCTGGGTGCTGCGACTTCTAAAAGAACTAGTGGTGCAATGTTTACGGCACAATGTTTTATTCACTGCTAGGCATGTACCGGGTGTTGACAACATAGCCGCTGACGCCTTGTCCCGTTTTAAGTTGGCAGAGTTCCGCACCCAACGGCCGCAAGCAGACAGAGAGATGACGAACCTCCCAGCGGGGCTATGGAAGCTTGGTGCCCCACTGCCACTGAATTGATAACTGCGTCCCTGGCCCCCAAGACCAAATGTATGTATGAGAGGTCTTGGCAGTTATATCAAGGGTACTTAAATGGGGAGGGGTTAGCGGAAGTGTTCTCGCCTTCGAGTGTGTTGGGGTTCATAGTACACCAAAGAGCCAACGGGAAGTCAGTAGCAATGATGAGGAGACAATTAGCGGCAATAGCTTTGTTTGCCGGGCTAGGGGGGGCCACAGACCCAACAAAAGATCCCAGGGTGCGGAGAGCTATGAAGGGCTGGGAACGTCTAAACCCGGGGGTCAAGGACAGTAGGAGACCCATAGTCGTAAGCAGGTTGGTTAATATCCTGGAGATTCTGCCCAAGATTTGCTTTTCGCCATACGAAGTGCAATTATTTAAAGTAGCATATGCGCTAGCCTTTTTTGGGGCATTCAGGAATTCCGAATTGGTTCCCTCCTCTAAAGCTGACAGGGTGGGGGGTATATGGTGCGAAGACCTAATCCTGTCTGGGGAAACCTTGAGAGTCAGGGTCCGGAAATCAAAGACAGACCCCTTAGGTAAGGGCATTTGGTCCCAGCTGACGGCTGTGAACGGTGCTATATACTGTCCAGTAAGCCTGACGAGGGAGTTCCTACAAATCAGGCCTCAGGGAGGTGATGGGAGGTTCCTTTTGCACGCTGACGGGAACCCTCTCACTAGATTCCAGTTCGGCAGGGTATGCAAGCTTGCCCTGATTAGTTCGGGTGTAGACGCAACGGACTTCACGTCTCATTCTTTCCGCATTGGTGCAGCCACCACGGCGGCGGGGCTGGGGTTACCGGAAGAGACAATCAAGAGGGTAGGCCGTTGGAAATCTAGGTGCTGCGAGCGTTATGTTCGCCCGCAATTAGTTTGAGTTGTCAGCGTTGCCTCCTTTGCCTTGCATTGTCCCGCTTTGACCATGTGCCATCTTCACTACTCTAGGTACTACGACTCGGAGGGCCCAAATACGTTGGTGCGGCCACTCTTTTATTCGCAGGGTGGGACGTGCCTTCAAGAACTCACGTGAGGAGAAAAGACAGGAGTTAATCGGATTCAGCCACCATTGGGTTGGGGTAGGCGGTCAACATTTAGCGGAAGTGCCGAGCGATTTGCGGAGGGCCTTGAATAGAGGTATGCCCACCCCCGATCTACTAGTGATTCATTCTGGAGGCAACGACATGATCCCCGAGGGCAGGAGAGGGGTAAAAGAGTCCTTGTTCTCAGTCCTCGCAGCGGTCAGGAACATGTTCCCCAATACCTTATTGTTATGGTCTGAAATTATACCTAGGCAAGTTTGGGCGCGAGGGGCTCCTCCGAGGGCATTGAATAAGTCAGTAAGGAGATTGAACCAGTCAGTGGCGGAGATCTTACGGAAATCAAGCATCCGGACCATAAGACATAAACTGATACAAACCTCAAGGCCAGAACTCTATGCGTCAGATGGGGTACACCTGTCCGAGGCCGGTAATGACTTATTTTTACAGACAGTGCTAGGAGCCATCACGGAGGCTTTCGAGCGAGGGGGGGGAGGTCGAGTTGGCCAGTAAGCAACTCGCCCTGTGGCGGGGTCCTGAACAGGAGAAATGACAGGGACTCCGTTAGTAGGTGCCATTTTGACCCCAGAACAGGTCTAAAAATCATTTCATGGGCTCCGGGCTGGCGAGAGATCTGGGGCTGACCTGCTGGTGGCTCTGGATTCTCTAGCTCTACCCTGGAAGCCGTCGTTGGTCACAAGTGGTGGCAGATTATTTACCTGCGGCTCTGTTGTCCGGAGGGCGGTCAACCTAAGGAGAGCAGGCTATCTTGGTTGTGGCCTGCTGGCACAGCCCGAAGGTCAAGCAAAGGCCCCTTGGAGAGCGGGTTGTAAATATAATTTTAATGCGTGAATTTGAAGAATTTTTGGAATGCTGTGGTGTTTTAAGAAAGTGTTTTTAAAGATTATACAATAAATAAGACTGACCAATGGTAGGATTGGCCATGAAGTTTATTCAATAAAACTTACACACTGTGAAGACCAAAGCTGACTCAGGTGTCTCCTTGAGAGGGTGAGGTGAAGATGGGGCAAGTAAGGCGGGGGGCAAGTGCGCTTTGAATGCCTTCTATGAAGGGCGCCACCCCCCTAAGGGGCATGGCGCCGTTAGAGGCAGCAAAAGCGCCGACAGACGAGAACATCCCTTCCGGGTCACATAACCCGGAAGGGGGTCGGGGCTAAGGAGCCGAAAGCGGAAGGGCTCAAAGGGGAGTAAGGCAGGCGACCCGGAAGCGGTCTTGTGGCGCGAAGCTTGAAAAGCCTACGAACTCGGAGACGCCCCCTCTTTTGTCTTCTCGCTTGCCAGGGTCGGAGGTCGCAGTCAAGTTGCCCACCCACCCATCCCTGAAGCTAAGGTTTGGGGTATGCGGGGTCCTGAACAGGAGAAATGACAGGGACTCCGTTAGTAGGTGCCATTTTGACCCCAGAACAGGTCTAAAAATCATTTCATGGGCTCCGGGCTGGCGAGAGATCTGGGGCTGACCTGCTGGTGGCTCTGGATTCTCTAGCTCTACCCTGGAAGCCGTCGTTGGTCACAAGTGGTGGCAGATTATTTACCTGCGGCTCTGTTGTCCGGAGGGCGGTCAACCTAAGGAGAGCAGGCTATCTTGGTTGTGGCCTGCTGGCACAGCCCGAAGGTCAAGCAAAGGCCCCTTGGAGAGCGGGTTGTAAATATAATTTTAATGCGTGAATTTGAAGAATTTTTGGAATGCTGTGGTGTTTTAAGAAAGTGTTTTTAAAGATTATACAATAAATAAGACTGACCAAAGGTAGGATTGGCCATGAAGTTTATTCAATAAAACTTACACACTGTGAAGACCAAAGCTGACTCAGGTGTCTCCTTGAGAGGGTGAGGTGAAGATGGGGCAAGTAAGGCGGGGGGCAAGTGCGCTTTGTATGCCTTCTATAAGTGTATACATTTTACTCTGAATTTTTGTATTTCTTGTTTTTCATAACACTTACAGGGAACAGCATCGTGTGCCTGATGAGGAACAGGAGCATCTCATGCATTCCTTTGTTCTAGTTGTTGAACCGAATGGACGCAGCTTGCCGTCTATGAAGCAGCCTAGAAAACAAAGCAGGAATCAATATTCAGTCAATTCTGCCATCCAGTTCGTATCTAGCCGGTTCTCTGATTTTCTCTGCTATGGTGCACCAGCTTTCATACACATTTGGATTGTTGTATTCTTGTAATTCTGTTCTTTTCTGGCATTCATGTGCTTTCGCGACATTTATGAAATAATTATTTATATGAAACAACATTCATAAACCAGATCTGCTCCCACTGTACATTTCAAGCAGCTGTTGCTGATGTGAACCTCAGTGCGGCGAGGAAAATGTATAGAACATTTGGTTGAATGCAAATACATCTCAGCAACAGCAGATAGTGGGCACTCCGTGCAAAATGTACATTACGCTGTAGTAATCTTGTGTATATCAGTAAATTTGGCATTACTCTTTGCACACAAAACAATCCTGAAATAATGCTATTACGGCACTTCATGTAATTACGAGCTGTTGCTAGAAAAAAACTAGAGCAAGTGAAGACCACTTTCAGAAAGTTCATTAATGTATGAATACTACTCACTGGACTTGTTGGAATGCATTCTGCTTCGGGGACTTTTCCACAGGGGACTATTATGTCAACCTACTTACACTTTCATTAGTGAGTGCTGGTCCTCCAACTCATGTTTTCATTTTTGGGGCAGTGAAGAAATTCCACTTTGCCACTATTTACATTATAATATGTTGATTTATATCATTGGAAAATTCATTTAATTTAATTTTATATAATGTTTATATCAAACCATGTATGTTATCATATGTGATTTTATATGTTTTCCGTATTAAATTTGTGAATTTTATTATTTGTTTACTTTACTCATTTCTGTACTTTATCAGTTTGAACTGATAGTCTTAAATATTGCCTGGGAATTATACTTTCCATTGTGTTCATTTTTGGGGCAAACATATTCAGAACAAGCACAAGGTTTACGGCCATCTTCCAGAAATGCAGGATTCAAAATTGAAGGAGCAGATACACTCTTCGACGCTGTAGACGAACTGAATGGTTTTGGCATTAACCACTTGAGTGCCCATGACGAGATGGTCTCGTCATGGGCCGCGGTTGCGCTGTGCCCATGACGAGACTATCTCGTCATGAACCCCGCCCGCTAATGAAAGGGCCGGCACAGGGCGGGGAAAGGGCGGGGCACTCAAGGGGTTAAATCTTGGCCACCAGAGGGCTATAAACACTGCTTCCCTCGGCCAGTACTTAACTCGCCAGTTCGCTGCCATATGATCACCAAGACGCAGGCCAAGGAGTTGAACATCAACGTGGCTGCCATTGCCTCTCCAGTCTCGGCCCATGACGTTGTTTAGAGTTTGGTGGAGCCGGAGCACTGTTGGGAAATGTCAGTGAACCTGCCCCGCGAAACGCGCAGCTCACCTGCCCTAGTTGGGGGTAACAGTGGCTTTCTGATGCCAGAACCACATCTCGCCCGCTGTTGGAAAGTTCTGACCTGTGAGCTTGTCTACCACAGAATCGTGGCCTTGCGCTTTTTAGAGCAGGGTGACCATCACTAAATTTCCTTCCTCTAGACGTCTAGGTGAGACATGACAGTCTAGGGCAGGGAAACCACTCAGTGACTCCCATCCAAAGGCAGAAAACTCCCTGCACATCTGTCTCAAAGATTTATTTTCTCAATATTGAATTACTACTTTTGGCAGTTTGTTCTTCAAAAAGCAGAACAAAATCGGAGGTGGGCCGCCAACATGGCTAACTAAACAAGCATTGGCATAGCCAATAGGTCTCGCCTTTGGAACCTTATAAGTAATTAAGTTATGCAGTACTTATAAGGTCCCAAAGGGGAGACCTACTGGTTATGCCAATGCTTGTTTTTTGTAGCCAGCCGGTGATAGCGTTTGCAGCACCAAGCATACAATTCACTGTGTTCCTTTATTCGTAAAGCACTCACAACCAACTAAATTATCATTTTGCAACATAGTAGTGAGAATTATCATGTGTACCTGTAATGTTATCTGGGTATGTGTGCCAATCTGCATAAATCAGTTTGTGTGCCCTTGCATCTGTGTAAGATCTCCGTGCAACTGTGTTTGTCCTTCCCTTTGACAACCCCATACCTACTCGTTTTGACAATGCTTGTTTAACACCGCGATTTAGAGGTTAAAAGTTGTGTTGCTATTTAACGGCGATTTATGCAGAGTGCATCTTTTTCCTAACGAGACCGTTTCCATATATTTTATTCAAATTTAAAGTTGGTATACTTCATCATCATCAACATACAGAGACTCTAATAAAACGGTGCCTCTTTGTAATTAATACCATTCGTGAAATCAGATTTCGCAGTATTTTCCTGGAAGGAAGAAACCGAGAGGCGGCATAATCTCGCCACAGTGATGAGAGAGCGTGTGTTCTTACTGCCAAGGACAGGAAGAACTTGAACCAGGCGACGGCGGCAAAATAGTAAAGAAAACAACAAAAATAAAACATGCTAATCACAAAAGCGTGGTAGGCTCCAGGCAGTCTTTCTAGTTTTCAGAAATGAAATAGCAAGGGGGCGTGGCTTGGCGCCTGCGGGTGATGGTGGCGCTCGAGTAGAGCTCCGAGGCGGTGCTGAGAGACGAGCCGGTTCCTGCTTACGTCTCCTGAAGGTGACCGACTGCAGAAGTGTCGGAACATGTCCTGACCTCGCCAAGCGTCATTGAGACTCCTTTCATGCCTTTGTGACACGGCAACTGGAACTTGTAAGTCCTGACAAGATTCTCTCGTATACGCCATCTTGGATTCGCTAAATGACGCGCGTTTTGTGGCGGTTATTTCACCGTTAGCCAAGCGCTTTGAATGCCTAACTATACACTTTTAATGGGCTCATAAGCTACCCATCTGCTTCTGCTCCCTTGCACCGAGTCTCTGCCTTATGGAACTGCTCGTCCTCTGTGCAATGCAGTCACAGCGTCCCTTCACGAAGTGCCCCTGCTCCACATGACTGCTACTAAGCTGTTCTCCAAGACATAATTTCATAGTTGTTATATCTGCACTGCTCTCTGAATTCGCCTATGAGTGGTGAGGTGTCTATATGAAGCATGCCTGGTTGCTCTCTGCTATTGGTACCATTACTCACTGCGGATTCCTGAGAGGTGTGTCACGAGACACTTCATGTCATCCTCTGTCATGTGGATTAAACCCGCTTTACATTATGCGGTGAGCTGATGCCAATTCTGTGCAATATATGCCGTATACATATTACCTTGATTTCCCCATGAATGGCTTCATTTGCTTTTTCATATATGCTTTGACGACTGTTCTTACTTAAGTGCTATGGAATTGGCCGCATTCCTCTCATAAAATATTCAGTTTCCCCCGTTTTACTGCTGTGCTATATCCTGTGTTGTCTTCATTTTTGCTCCTGTGACATCTACTGTGTCAGTCACTTCGCGACTTTATTACATGGGTAGACTTAAATCAATGTCGCACTTGCCTCGTTCGACCAAACCCCAGCTTGTGAAGAACTCTAAGGTTTTCTCTGCTTTTTCGCAACTGGAAGACTCTCTTAATTCGTCTGGCTCAGACACGCCAATGGATTCTTCCAAGAATACGCTGGATAATTTTAAATCTACCACAAAAAGACTCAAGTCAAATTCTCTTTCACCTCCAAAGCACTCAGGACCAGTGTCCATGGAATTGTTGTTAGAAGAGATAAGGTCCTTGTGTCCTTTCATGGAAGAAACCAATATTAAACTCCAGGTCCTTACGGATAATTGGTCGCAAATGGAAACTAAGGTAACTTTGATTGAAAAATCTGTTCAGTCGTTTCAAGAGACATCCTCTGTGGTCTCAAACCTAAAGTCTCAAGTCTCAGACCTTCAACAGCAAGTGGAACAGTTGGAAAACAGGAATAGGCGCAATAACCTCCGTATTTATGGCCTGGTTGAGGGACTTGAGGGATCTGATCCAATCGCCTTCTTCAAGTCGTTTCTTCCCAAGCTTTTGCATCTGTCATCGGACAAGGCCCTTAACATCCAACGTGCTCACAGGCTGGGTCGACCACCTTCTTCTGCTTCTTCCTCACAGAGACCTAGAGGGGTCATTATTTACTTTTTGGAATACACTGACCTCTTGATGGTTCTAGCGGCGGCTAAATCTTCTCCGAATTTAGCATGGTCTGGCACGCCCTTGTTTTTCGCACAAATCTATGCTAAAGCCACAGCCACCCGTCGCAAGGTTTTTCTGAGCCTAAGAGCAGATCTACGGGCGATGGGTGCGCGATATGGCCTTTATCACCCATGTCTATTTAAAGTTACCTATAACAACAAGACTACAACCTATGAAGACCCAGTGCGCTTACAAAGTTTCATCAATGCGCACAAGTCGTCTGCCATGGATGCCTCCGGATCATCATCCTTTGCCCATGGATGACTAATGCTTTCATAATCCTTATATGGCTGTTGCATTTTATCCTGTACTTTTTCAGAGACTCTCTCTTAGTTGCAGTTCACTTGAATTTGTCTGATTTTCCAGAAGCTTACTTTGCTGGCCTGTTATTGTTTATGCATGATGATTGTCCCTTGTTTTCTTGTTAGTCATGGTTCCCGCATGATTTCCTGATTTGTTTCAATTCTTGTTCTCCTTTTTCGTCTTACAGGAATTTTTCCCCGTGTCTGATGATGTCTCTTGGTCCCTGCCTTGCTGCTCCTGGATGTGCTGCCCCACCCATGTGGTTCCTCCCCTCCTCCACCCTTCCTCGTACCCTTCCTTCGTAGGTATGTTCTTTCTCTATTCCCTTATTTGTTTTCCTTGCGCATTTGATGGTTTTTCCCTTTATCCCTCCCTTCTTCCTCTTCTCTTGTTCGTATTCTTGTTCACATGTTTATATTTTAGCATGCTATCGTTGACTGAAATCTTTTGCTTATGTAAGAGTTGCATTCCTTGTTCCCCCTGGTGCACCTGTTCTTCAGTTTCTCATTTATCCTCTTCTTCTCTTCTTCTCCAGCATATCTACACTGGCTCTCTCTCTCTTCTTCTTTCTTTATGTCTTTTCTACGACACATGGGCTTTTCATTCTTTGGTCATGTTTTTCACATTTTTTGTAGATAGGTTATTGTTATGTCCTTGAATATCTTGTCATGGAATGTGAAGGGTATTAACTCCCCGATCAAGCGTCAAAGAATGTTGTCACACCTAGCCAAATTGAATGTTGATATTGCATTCCTCCAAGAAACGCACTTAAATGATGTAGAGTCAGTTAAGCTCAAGCGTGGATGGGTGGGTGAACTCTTTTACTCACAGGGTGATGGCAAACGGAACGGTGTAGCAATCCTTTGTCGCAAGTCTCTTTCATTTCAGGTTCTTACCCAAGAGTCGGATGTTTCGGGTCGTTAGGTTTATGCCAAGCTATCACTCAGAGGTGTTCCAATTTCCCTTCTTAATGTTTATGGCCCAACTACGGGTGAGCCCTCCTTTTGGGCTGATTTTTCTCCACTCCTAACTAAATTTATGGATCACAACTTTATTTTGGCGGGGGATTGTAATCAACCTCTGGATCCCTTTATTGATAGGAAATCCATGGCCCCCTATATTCCCAACAAGCCCCATAAGCTATTTAGCCATGCTATCTTACAGCATAAGTTGGTGGACTCCTGGCGCCTTTGCAATCCCAAATTGCGGGAGTACACCTTCTACTCTCCCTGTCATCGCTCCCAGTCAAGACTTGATTATGTTTTTGTCTCCCACAACCTTGCTCAATCACTATTACATTCCGAGATAGGCCCAATATTGCTTTCGGATCATGCTCCCGTCCTTACGAGCGTTGATGTGTTCCCTAAGGTCAATGGTCCCAGAAGATGGAGATTCAATAACTCGCTCCTAACTGATCCCAAGTTTACGGCTAACTTCACTTCCTTTTTTGATGAATTTTTTCTGATTAACGACCACACCGATTATCCCGGAACACACTATCTGGGATGCTTTTAAAGCGGCTGCACGTGACTTTATCATCAGTTACGTTGCGAATAAACGCAGGGCTGCCAGATGGTCCACCAAAGAGCTCCTTTTAAATATTAAGAAGTTGGAACACACATATTTTACCTCCCACTCTGAGGATAGCTTGACAGCCCTTGTTGCTGCAAAACTGAAATTTAATGAGAAATCTACGGAGGACGCTTCCCTATACTTGTTAAATTTTATGGGGGCAGGAATAAAGCAGGGAAGCTCCTAGCTAACTATTTAAAGATTAAGCATAATAAGTTAAATATTGAATCTGTTTACGACTCTAATGACATCCTGAAGCATAAGGATGTTGATATTCTTGCTGCGTTCTCTCATTTTTATGAAACATTGTACACATCTGAAACTCAACCCTCTCCCAACTCCCTTGCTAATTTTTTCTCCACCATTCACACGCCACCCACTTTTCCTCTTGACCTTTCCTCCTTAGAATCTGACATCACACAAAAGGAATTGCTCACTGCTTTGCAACACCTTAAACTTAATAAGGCTCCTGGCCCTGATGGTTTTACCGTTGAATTCTATCTTCATTTTTCTAAGTTGTTGATCCCACGCTTGCATTCCCTTCTCCATACTTTTATTGCTCAAGGTGCTTCCTCAGGGACGTTCTCAGACGCTCATATCTGTTTAATACCTAAACCTGGGAAAGATGTACAATATTGCAAAAATTATAGGCCCATATCGTTAGTCAATATTGACTATAAACTTTTTGCTAAAGTATTGGCGGTCCGATTGGACCATCTACTTCCTGATCTTGTTGGTGAAGAGCAATCCGGGTTTGTTAAGGGCCGACATATTACGGACAACACTAGACTTTTATTTAATATTCTATCAAAGTCTTCCCGCTGTCAACACTCACTTGCAGCGATTGCCCTTGACGCCGAAAAGGCGTTTGATCGAGTTGAGTGGCGATATCTTTTTCACACCCTTACTTGGTTTGGCTTTGGCCCTAAGTTTATTTCTTTAGTTTCCCTGCTATACTCGCACCCTAGAGCCGCAGTAGTTGCCAATGGCCAAATTTCTTCTTATTTTAGTCTGGGTAGAGGCGTTTTTCAGGGTTGCCCCCTTTCCCCCTTTCTTTTCAATCTTGCTTTAGAACCCTTTTTATCCAGAATACGCCAAAACCCTGCTATCCATGGCTTTCAGGTTGCGGACCTTCATCTTAAACTTGCTGCTTATGCAGATGATATCTTACTCTTTCTTTCTAACCCCACGGAATCTATCCCTGCTTTTCTGGATGAAGTCCGAAATTATTCCTCCCTCTCTGGGTATAGACTTAACCATGATAAATGCGAGATCCTACCCCTGACCAAATTCACTTTCAAGCAAGAATTTTGTGATTCTCAATTTACTTGGTGCCCCCCCCCACATTAAATATCTGGGGCTATATATCACCCCCTCTATTCCTGACACTGTCTCTTTATGTTTGTCTAAATGCACACAAAAAATTACGGACCTTACTGCAAGGTGGCACCCCCTATACCTCTCCTGGTGGGGCCGTCTTGATACTATTAAAATGATGATTTCTCCCATCATTCTTTATACGCTATCCAATATTCCGGTATCTATTCCAATGAAGTTCTTTAAAAAGATTAACTCAACGTTATCTTCATTTTTGTGGAGCTCTAAAAAATCCAGAATGTCTCTTGCTAGACTTATTCGTCCCGCTTCTGAGGGTGGTGTTAACTTCCCTGATTTTCCTGCATATCAGAAGGCCTTTCTGCTATTACTGTTCCTTGCCCTTTGTGGATTAAGGTTGAACGTACTCTCCTTTCTCCATTTTCTTTTACAGAGTATCTTGCTTTTTCTCCTAAACCTTCTTTGATTCCTACTCCTATTCACAAATATACCCTTAAGCTCTTGCTATCTGGTGCCCCTGGCCCTCCCACGACTGTTGCTGATTTCCTCTCTTCCACCATTTGGCATAATAAATATCTTCTAATTGGTAATAAACCCTTCTACTGGAAATCATGGAGATCCCGAGGTTTGATATGGATCTCGCAGCTCTTCTCTGATTCCATCTTTCTCTCTTTTTCTGATCTCAGTTCTTCCTTTGGCTTACCTCTATCCTTTGTCCCTAAATACTTATTACTTAAAAATACCGTTCTAGAGGTTTATGAGAGGCTCTCGGGTTCTTCTTCTCCTTCCCCTGTTCAACAAACCCCCATTTTCCAACTCCACTCTCTCCTACGTACGATTCCCAAAGCAACCCCTATTTATAAATATCTTCACTCACACCAATCACTCAGACCTAAATCCAAGGTTGAGCTTCAATGGGAGATTGATTTTGAAACAGAATGGCCGGTATCTCTTTGGGATAAGATATGGGCAAAACTCCGTAAAACTTCCAGAGCAGCCTCCCTGACGCAATCCTTATTTTTTATTTACAACAGGTTACTTCATACTCCTTCTACACTACACAAACGCTTTCCTATTACCCCAGACACATGCTGGTCGTGTGGCTCCCCCAATGCTACCTTATTTCATATGATATTTCTCTGTAAATATGTGCATGACTTTTGGTTACAGGTGTGGGCTCAAGTCAATGTTATTTTTCATGCCTGTATTCCTTTTTCTCTCACCCATCTTTTCTTGGGTAGTTTATCCCCAGGTTGGGATAATGTAGATATGTGTGTTCGCATTGTAGATTTGTTATTAGCTGTAGCCTTTCAGCAGATTACTGTTAATTGGAAAAATACATCTAATATTTCTTTCAAAGAGTGGTGGTACAATGTCTGTCACAATCATAGACTCGATAATGCTTTTGTTTTTCCTGTTCAATTAGCAACTAAACGAGCAGACCTATGGCTCCCCATTACATTGTATTTAGATAAATGTGCTGCCCATTCATCTCGTCCAACGCCTGCTCAACAAGAGGTCTCTAAACCCCCATGATACCCTTTCCACATCCAAGATTTTCTAATGTACTGTTTTTTCTCTTTTTCTCTTCTTTTTCAAATGCCCATGTTCAAATGTTCAAATGCCCATGATCATTGGTTTTATTGTATATTCTCTCTTACATGCTACATTTTGATATTCCCCTTTTCCCCTTCTTTCCCACCTTCCCTCTCCCTTCCCCTTCCTAATTGATGTTATGTATTGATTTACTCTTTTTTATTGACTAATAAAAATGTTATTGAACTTAAAAAAAGAAATGAAATAACAAGGCCGTGCGCGCGAGAGTGAGCACCAGGCCATATGTTTTGTGTCTGGGCACGATAATTCAAAACATATGGCGCCCATGCGGGTAACCGCAAGCAATAGGCCACACACGCACGAGCGTGTGGTCAGCTTTTTGAAGCAAGTCTCGCAGAGCAGCAGGCGAGACCTAAAAACTACTAATGAGAAGTACATTCATTATTGTCCTCTAGTTGTGACTGCAGTGTGAAGCAAATTTTACTACCACATCACATGGATACGGAGATATCAAAATAAAGTTGACTACAAGCATAATACTTCCTCACTTTGGTCACTTATTACTTCCCCCTTTTAAAACAGCACTGTGCCTCATAAAAAGTGAAGGCGGCATCTCAAGCGAGATTCCCAAGGGTGCTCAGTGGAATCTATCTATTGTGTCCCGGACCTGTCACCATAGGTGATTTTCTTCAGACTATGAGCTATCCTCTGAGTGGATGGATTCTAGAATTTGTCGGCTTAACCCAACCATAGATTTGCTTGGCATAAAACATTAACAAACCTTTACAACTTTAAATGGAGTCACCACCATAGCAACAGATCGACAGAAGAGAACAAGATCCTTGAGGCAAGGACATCTTTAGGCTAGTCAGCTCCTTTACCAAGCCGGCGGAGCTTGAAAGCACGATGCAGCCGTCCCCCTCATTGTGTATGAAGCTATCAGACTTTTTTTTATAGTAAAATCCTGAAAGTCTATAACACCTTTACAATGGTGATGGAGACAGCTAAAACAGAAGGAGTGGAAATCATAAATACTGAAAATACTTTCTAAAAATGTCTCCCTATCTCCCAACAGGAATCCCTGGCAGAGATCCTAAATTGTAAGTCAGGGTCCCTAGAGGATCCGTGCCCCCCTAAATTCTGGAGGGCTCTGGCTCACCCGATGAATGGTGCTCTGAATCATATGTGGAACACCTCACTATCCATGGGCATTTTCCCTGATGTATGGAAACATGCGTTGTTATTGCCCCTTATGAAAAAGCCCAATGTCGATCCGGGAGAGCTTAACAACTATCACCCGATCTCACTACTGCCAGTACCAGCAAAGATGTTGGAAAGGATGATACAGTGCCAGCTGGCTAATTTAATTGAAGGGCATGACATTTTGCATGACACGCAGTCCGGTTTTCGGTCCGCTTTAGTAGTGAGACTGCGCTGTTGGAGGTGGCAGAGTCAGTAAGAATGACTGTGGACGCAGGAGTATCAGCAATGCTGGTGCTTTTGGACCTGTCCGCAGCATTCGACACCGTGGATCACCAAATCTTGTTAGATAGACTCAAATTATGGTTCTGGGAGGAATGGTCCTCACCTGGCTAAGTCCTTTCTTAAAGACCATACGCAGAGGGTCGCTCTCCAACCATTTCAGTCGGAACCTAAGCCACTATGGTGTGGGATACCGCAGGTGCAGCCTTGAGCCTGCTGCTCTTCAATACCTATCTTGCCTTCCTGTTTTCGCTCATAGCAAATTGGGAAGTGAAGGCAATATCATTCGCAGACGGCACCCAGCTGGTGTTTTCCTTCAAGGATCATTCTGTGGACTCTACTAGGTTTAAGGGCTGCTTGAACTACATCGCCTGCTGGATGAACAACAATAAACGTAAGCTTAATGCAGAGAAGACAGAGGTGTTGTTCTTTGGCAAGGCATCTCATCCGGCAGCCGGACTTTGGTGGCCGGCGGAAATGGGCCTGCCACCTATACCAGCAATCACGGCAAAAATCTTGGGCGTAAAGTGGGAAGCAGATCTTTCATTCGCAACTCAAGTATGGCATGTTGCAGCCTCATGCTTCGGTAAGTTGAGAAGCTTGAGGAAATTTCTACATCTCCTGTCGGAGGACTGTCATAAAGTCATTGTCCATTCCACAGTGACATCTCGGCTGGATTATGCAAATTTTCTATATTTGGGATTACCAGCCTATCTGATTTAAAGATTACAGATGGTACAAAATGTGGCTGCAAGATTAATTAGTTCTGTATTGGCACCACATCTCTCCGCATATAAGACAGCTGTACTGGCTGCCAGTTGCGAAAAGGATCGAGTTCAAGGCCTTGACAATGGACTTTTGGGCGCTGCATGGCAGATGTCCTAGCTACATTAAATACCGGTTATGCCTCTACCAGCAAAACGATCATTGAGCTCTCAGAACTTAATCTGTGAACCTCACTATGCTAAATCACGCATTGGGGGCAGATCCTTCAGGTGGTGGCGGCCAGGCTGTGGAATTCCCTGCCAACTAATATGAGCCTGATCTAATCAGAACTTGTGTTCAGAAAAACCTTGAAGACCTGGCTTTTTAGCCATAGCTAGAACTGTACTGATTCCCAGGATATCAGCTTGATGGATGGAGCTTGCTCTGAAGTCAAGAGCCTGCAAGATTCCAGCTGTCAAGGAGTAAGCAAGAACATAATCTGGGTTTAAGAGCTACTCCAGCTGTTTTATACATCAAGAAGGGGTAGCAATACACATTGCTCTTTGGATGAGAAAATCAAGACTTATACCACTAAACCATATCCTACAACCTACTCTGCCACCCAAACCCTCTCTCCTCCTCTTGACTTTTCGCTACTCAACCCTAATCACTCTCTTCTTCCCTCTCATTCCTCCCAGCCCCCCCACACTGATCCACCTACACTGATCCCCCTTCACACTGAGCCCCCTCACACTGATCCCCCTACTGCTCCACTAAGGACACCGATCTCTTGTTTTATCAATGACCCCTCCCCATAAACAAGATGGCACCCCTCCTCACTCTCGCCATGCCCCTTCATCTTCTCATAACACCCATCAGGCCCCTGGGTTTGCTGGCTCTCACCTTACTATTCACCCTCATTCTAGCAACCAGAACACCCCTCACTACCTGCCACCAGGGTTCCCTCCACGCCCTCCTCCTAGCCCTCTCTCTCCGTGTAACTTGGAACCTGCCCCTCTCCCCCAACCTCCTGGTTGCTGTGAAGCCAGTGGAAGCTTTGCGGTAGCAGACAAGCATGTGCGAATCTGGGAGTTCAAGATCACCCACGCTGCCCAATTTTGAAGCTCTTAAAGTTTCTTTAATAGAGTGGATTGTAGACAAGGTAACGAGTTGGTGCGGTCCAGTCTAGATCCAATTATCGTGGTGACAGCTGTTCTTTGTCCATCCTCTGTCACAAATGGAATCAGTTTCCTCAGGATTTTACAGTGGGAAAAAACCCACAAAGGAAGCTAGAGAGGACATCTAAGTGGCCATGGATAGAGCACTATCAATTTTTACACCAAGGTAGATTGGCAATTTCTACTGACCAATGTGTATCAAGCAAATGGTCTCACTTTCCATCCATTAATAATTAACTCTTCTGTTTTATCTGCGTGCACTTTGTCAATACTTCCCATTCAATTTCAAACAAATAAAATTAACTGATTAAATGCCTAATGGGAAGGTGGTTTATTGTCTTAGTGAATACAATTTGTGAAGAGTCTCCATACATACACATCTTACTTGCCAGATGGTGTCAAAAAAGTTACTGCTGGTCCTGGTCAAGATTCAGAATTGTGATATTATCTAACCGAGGCTGGCACTTCTGATGGTGGTTGGCAGGTGAAGAGTGAGGCCATCTGCTTTGCCTTGAGAGTCATTGGTCAGTATCTGTCGCTATTCTCTGTACTGGCCATACTAAACATGTCTGAGTGCACTACTGTGAGTAGAAGACTGCCAGTATGTGGCAGTGATCAAAATGTGATGGGAGGAATGCTTGCACTAAGTGTAAACAATGCCAATCACCCTGTGGCATTTCAACACACATTTTGCTCACCATGCCACTGCAGTTTGGACCAAGCCATATGCAAATCAGTCTTCACATACTTCAGTAAGAACAGTCCAGCCTGAGCTGCCATACCAGGTCCTCCTTGTGCGAAAATCCAAGGCCAGTTTCGCCTTGATTGGGGTTTCTGTCTGGCCACAGCACACATCTGGATACAACAACCAGTGCAGACATATAATCCCTTTACTACTTGGGACTCTTCAGTGAGGATACACCGGTATTGGTTGTAGGCTTGGTGAAGTTCTTTGTTTAAGAGTGAAACAATTTGTCTGTTAAGCTAGTCATAAATTCTTTGAGCAAATGATTTAAGAAACTTAATTGGATAAAACTCATTCTTTTTTTAATAAATCTGTTTTCATTGTTTTGCAGAGTTTACAGCTTACAGACAGGCATCAGTCATCAATTAACATCGACCATACCACAAAGTATTAGGCAAGAACAGATGAGCAGTACCGTGGAACAGGAGAACCCCCCTGCCGACATACAGTGGTGTGGTGGCAATTTGAACCATGATACGGTACAAGGCATCATGTTTTGGAAATATAGGCCCAGTGGTATGGTGCACAGAGTCTACGCAGAGTATTCAGGATACATGCAGGTACAGATAGTAACAAGAGAACATGAAAAGGGGGCATAACTTCGAGAACCCCCAATAATCAAGAACAGCAGCAAAGTCCGACATGTAAACGTGCATCCCGCATTGTTTCCCCATCGCTTCTGCCCCCCAACCCCCGACATCTCCCAGGCGGGCATCACCACACAGGAAACCCAATACTTCCCACTCTGAGTATCAGATAGTACACAGCCATCTACGTGACGAGCAAATGATCCTCGTTAGCGTATTCAGCAATCTCCGGGAAAGCACCTCCCCCATGCACAGGATGTCCCTCCGCAGTGTCCCCCCCAATTCGTGTCAAGGCCTGTAAGAGACCTTCCCATTGTGTCGCAATAGGCGTCTTCCGGAGTCCCAGTGTTTCCTCTCTCAAGATGGCTATGCCCTCCGCTTTGGGCCATGGCTGGAGCGAATACCTCCACGCCCGTGTGTGCGGCGGGTCTGGCACCTTCCAGCGTTTAGTGAGTAGCCATTTAGCCACCACCAGCCCCAAGTCGAGGAAGCGGGAGGTAACTTTCGTGGATGGCGTTTTGCGGAAGAGGTGCAGTAGGTAAACGGGCCATTCAAATGGTATGGTTCGGCCTGTGCATGTATGTAGCGCCTCTTGGATTGCCTCCCAGTATGGGCGTAGCTTGTGGCAGCTCCACAGCATGTGTACTAGCCCAGCTCCTAGCTCCGCGCAGCGGGGGCAGACCGTGTCTGTGCGATGAAAGTATCTTTTGATCGTTTCGGGTGCGAGGTATGCCCTGTGAAGTATAAACAGCTGTATTTGGCGGAACCGCATGTTTCGGGGTATACGTGTTGGACTCTGTAGCAACTTGCCCCATTCCTTATCATCTAGTGGCCTCGCTAGATCTGTTTCCCATTTGCGGCGGAGCGGTTCCAGGCTGATTGCTGCGTGTGTGCGTAGGAAGGCCACAAACCACCGAATCAAGTGCCTGCCCTGCCCCATAACATGGAGATACTGTATGGTGAGGTGTTGGCTCGGTTCCTCCTTCATGTCCCCCCAGCTAGCGGTCAATGTCGCAATCAGGGAACGGTGTCTGAGGAATTGCCCAGGTGGCAGGCTCGCCTCGTCCACCAGGAATTCATATGTCATGAGGGTGCCGTCCCGATAAAGGTCGCCCAGGGTCTGTATATCCGCTTCGTGCCACTCCACCAGTTCAGAAGCGGTGAGCGCCCCCAGCCCGCTGGGGGAGCCCTCCAGTGGTATGGCCGTAGCGTAGGGGACCAGAGTTCTAGTAAGGTAGAGACTGCGGCGGTAGCATTTGTAGGCCACCACCATGAGGAGTGGTGTCGGCGTTGAGGCTTTCGTGGCGGGGTGAAAGAGTTTGGTAATGTCAGCTAGAGAGAGGGGAGGTGCTTTGGTTGCAGTGTCGTCGAGGCCGCTGTCTGCTAGCCAGCAGACTATCCATTGTAGCTGCACTGCCACATAATAATGTTCAAAGCACGGCGCAGCCAGGCCTCCCTGGTCGGTGGGCAAGTACAGTTTGGGCAGAGCCATCCTGTGACGCGCATTACCCCAAATGAAATCCCGGAGCGACTGATTGAGTGTGGTGAAGAAGGCCGCCAGGATATATATTGGTAGGTTGGCAAAGTAGTACAGGAGACGGGGGAGTATCACCATCTTGGATAAGGCTACCCTGCCCGTGACTGTGAGTGGAAGCGTGTTCCAAAAACGCATTTGGGACTTGATAGCTGTTACAGTCCTCCCCAGATTGCCCTCAATGAGGTCCGCCGGTTGGTGATATATCTAAACTCCTAAGTATCGGAAAGTGTCCACTTTCCACTGTACACGCACGCCATCTAGGATATAGCCTGGGTCCGGGATATCCCCGCCGAACGCATAAAGGCAGGACTTGGTGGCGTTCACCCTAAGGCCCGAGAGAGCGGCAAAGTCGAGCAATATGCGCTCTAGATTGGCCGGGATGTTACTTACATCTCTGACGTACACCAAGAGGTTATCCGCGTACAGTGACACCTGATGCGTCGCGTCCCCTAAGGGTATGCCGTCTCTGAGTGTCGTACGCAGTGTCGAAGCTAGGGGCTCAATTGCCAGTACGAACAGGAGGGGCGAGAGCGGGTACCCCTGCCTGGTGCCCCTGCAAATTGGTATTGCGGCAGAGATGTAGGGCCCAGTTTTCACCCTCACTGTGGGATTCTTGTACAATAGTGCAACCATCTTGAGAAACCCCAGGCCCAGCTCGTAGCGCAACAGTACCACTGCGAGATATCCCCACTCCACTCAGTCAAAGGCTTTTTCAAGGTCCAGTACAAGACAACCCACCCTAGGCCACCTCTGTACACTATCCGATGCCACCCTAAAGAACCGCCGCAAGTTCAGTGAGGTACTGCGCTTAGGTCCAAAGCCGTTCTGGTCGCTGTGCACCAGCTCAGGTACTACCGGCGCCAGGCGCTTCGCTAACACCTTGGCGAAAATGTTATAATCCACGTTAAGCAGAGCCAGAGGTCGGGATCCCTGTTTGGCTTGAGCAGGGACACCAGGTAGGCCTCGCGCATTGAAGGGGCCAGGATGCGCTCCTCGAGAGCTGTGGAATAAAGGGCGTGCAATTTCAACACTAAGGACTCCCAGTAGGCTTTATAGTATTCAGCAAGGAGTCCATCCGGCCTCAGCGCCCTCCCAGTGGCCATGGAGCTGATCGCCTCTCCAATCTCCTCCAAGGTGAGGGGGCCGTCAAGCGACTCCAGGTGTTCTTTGGGGACCGTGGGCAGGCGGGCAGTTTCCAGGAACCTGTCCAGCTCAGGTCCGGAGCAGCGCCCCGTGGAGCGGTACAGTTGCGCATAATGGTCGGACATCACCTGGTGTATCTCACGCGTGTATACCAGTGGCCCCTCGGGCGTGCGTATGGCCCCAATCGGGGCGTGGGTGTTTTCCTGCCTGAGCAGCCAAGCCAACAAGTGACCCGCCCTGTCGGCTTTGGCATGAGTGCGTGCTGTGTGGGCCGTGTAATTGTGGCAACGCAGGCATTCAATGAGGTCTGCATGCTACGCCCGAAGGCGTGCCAGATGAGTGGAATGGCGACCTCCGCCCTCGCTGTCCCGTTCATATTTGAGTAATTGCAATTCGAGGCGGGTGAGTGACAGCGCCAGGTGTTTATGTATGTTCCACGTTGCACCAAGGCAGTGGCCCCCGATTGCCGTTTTATGGGCTTCCCACTCCACCAGTGCGCTACTCGCCGTCCCATAATTCAGTTCAAAATACTCCAGGATAGCCATCCTCAGGGATGCATGAAATTCCGGAAGCTCTAGCACGGCCGGTTGGAGACACCATGTGGTGACAGGGGGGCGACCGGGGTCCCAATTCAGCCGCAGCCTCGGGGGATTGTGATCAGAATGTGTCTGCCCCAAATACTCAGCATCCTCAATCAGCGGGGTCAGTGTTTGGGAGCCCACCACCCTGTCCAATCGCATGTGAAGGTCATGCACTGCGGAGTAGTAAGAATAGATACGGGCATCAGGATGTAGGCAACGCCACATATCTAGCAACGCCCAGTGCGAAAGCCATTCTGCGAGGGCCTGCGTGTTCGAAACAGCCGGTGTGGTTTGGAGGGGTGGAAAGGACCTATCTAGGTGTATGTCCAGTACCGGATTGAAATCCCCGCCCAGCAGCCAGGGGAGTCCAGCGTAAGGGGCTAACGACGTGGACAGTTGCACCAGGAATGAGGGTTGGTCAGTGTTCAGAGCGTAAATGGAGCCCAACAGTATTTGCTGACCGTTAAGTGTTCCACGAGCCAAAGTGTACGTGCCTGCAGGATCCATCGCTGTGTCAGTACAGATGAATGGAGTACCCGCCCGCACCCAGATCAGTGTGCCCCGTGCATGCGCTGAGTATGTGGTGGCATATAATTGGCCTCTCTAGTATTTGCGTAACTTGTCTAGCTCCGGCTGTGTCATATGTGTTTCCTGTAGGAGGGCAATGGCAGCGGAGTGTCTCCGAAGTTATGCAAAGATGGAGTAGCGACGCGTGGGTGTGTACATGCCACGGATGTTCGTAATTATATCAGAGTGCGCCATCTTGGGTGAGCCAGTGCAATGGAGGCGCCAGGGCCAGGGTAGGCCCAGGCGGCGTGGGGGATGGGGTCAGGCGGTGTCATGTCAGTGTGCTGCAACAAAAAAAACAACTGATGAACAAGGAATGGTGTAACATCTGGGGCAGACATTGCGTGGTGTCCGTCCAAACTTCTATAACTATGAAGTGGCGTTAACTAGATCAGTGGGGTGTCTGTGAGGGTGTGCGCGCTAGCGGTGTCATGCTGTAGCCGTCCCCCTTGCTCCTGCATATGATGTGTGTCAACAGTGTAAGCACCGGTGTCGCCATGTGGGGCCAACGGACTGTGAGTCGGGCTGGTGGGATAGGGAAATGCGCTGCCCCACACGTTCACCCCCCCTCCCCATCTCCATGGGATGATGTATGTGACCCGACCGGCGACAGGCGGGTCACCACTGCTCCGCCACCATGAAGGCCAGGCAGTGTCGCTAGTGCAATAGGCCACCCCTACACCCAACCATAGTTAAGACACAGAGTGAACAGACAATGATCTACTTGCATGAGCTGTCCATGATGGTGACCATCACAAGAAAGTTAGTTCAGATAATATCATCGGCAGTTTGTGGAGTCACCACTGGTAGTGCAAGATCATCTGAAACGATTGTGGATGGCGAGGAGGAGCCGCTGGGTACCAGGGTGGTCTGCATGAGGGAGTCCAAGCGTTTTTGGGTGTGTGGGGAGCCAAGGGTGGTGACCGCTTCTAGGGCTTCCAATCTCTCCCTGCGCATGTTTTCTGGGTTCGGGGCAGTGGTCCCAGGCTGGGTGGTCCTCATGGTCCCACGTCGACGACGTCGTCGGGTTCTTCTACCTGTCGCAGCGTAACTTTCTGAATTTGCAGGCCTCACACCCGACCACAGTCCCGACTCTTCAAGCCAGTCCCACGCCTCCTCTGGGGAGTCAAAGAAGTGGGTCCTCTCCTTTGTTACAACACACAGGCGGGCTAGAAACAACAATGAATATGGTAGCTCTAGGGCGCGGAGTTTCACCACTGTGTAGTTGCTCCTACGTCTTTGCACTCGGGCTGTATAGTCAGGGAAGAGCATAACTGAGTTACCGCCCACTTTGAGATCGTCCATCTTGCGTGTTTCACGGAGGACCATATCACGGTCTCTATAGTTGAGTAGCTTAAAGAGGAATGGCCGTGGTCTGGCTCCCGGCTGAGGTTTCTGTGCCGGGATGCGATGGGCTCTCTCGACCACAAACTGCTGTGACAGTAGTCCTTGAGGCATAAGATCGCGAAGTCACCGTTCCGTGAATTGCTCCGGGTGTCTACCTTCTTCACCTTCCGGCAGGCCCACCACGCAAACGTTGTTGCAGCGGGAGCGACCCTCCGCATCGTCCGCTTTGTCTTCCAGTTCATGAACACGATCCATTAGGTCTTGCAGCACTGCAGCATGACTTTGCGTGATAGGCTGGAGCTCCTTAAATGTTTGACCTTGCACGGTGACTTTGTCAGCCAGCTTACGATGATCAGCGTGTAGGAGGGTGAAGTCCGAGGTGACCTTGTCGATCCGGGTTTCCAGGGAGGTTCTGGTGTGTTCTAGAGCGGCACCTATCCTTTCCACTGCTGCAAGGACAGAGTCCATTTTGGCTGCTAGGGCCGTGGATGTGGGTTCCGTTGCTCCATTAGTACTCAGATTCAAATGGTCCAGAGCATTCCCACGCAGGAGCCCCTGCTGCATTTTAGTTCTCATTCGACCAATTACGAGCTGCTGCGCCGTGGGGATTCGCAAGTGGGCACCAGCCGAAGCGGTACGACAGCGAGGAGGTTACTGACAGGGGAGGCCGCTCCCGTGGTAGGTGCACGTGAGTGTGGTCTGGTGAGGCAAAGCGTAGCGGCTGCACCCTGTTGGTTGCGGCCAGCGCTCAGATGATGACCCGCGGGGGCCTTGGATCGACTTCGATTCCAGTTGTCCGGTGAGGAAGTGGCAGCTGATCACATCGGTCGTTAGGCCGGGGTATGTGGTCGGCAGGCCACACAGCTATATGCCAGTTCAGGTGATGCGTAGGTCCCCGGGGGCGCCCGCCCGCGCGGACAGCTGCTTCACTGGTGACTGGGCCCTAAGTGCGCAGTCCACGAGGTGTTTGCTAACGTTGGTGTGCACCTAGAATGACCACTGTCCACTCCAAGGGTATTCTGCGGGGGCTGCCACTGCGCTGACAATCGTTTCTCGGGCGCGGTTCCGGGACCCCACACGTCCAGGCACCTGACGACACAGGGGTGACCACTGAGGGTGACAGGTGCCGGGTCACAGCAGGGCAGTCCCAGCGGGGACCCCCAGATAATACTCCGTGAGCGCGGCTCACCACTGCTCCCACCAAGGGCCGCTACTGGCGGCACCACAGGCCGGCGTGGGGTGGCCTTCCTTTTCCTCAGCCTCTCCAGAAGTTCTGTAGATTACGCCCAACCCCCGCAATCCTGCCACATCAGGGCCACACGCTCGTCACAGGTGCAACTCGCCGGGAATGACACTGTCAAGGCTCCAAGAGGCGACTCATGTGCTGTTTCAGTGGCCTCCAGCACCAGCTCTCGTCGGCACCACACATTTCGGTCCGGGCAGGCACAGCCCCAGCCAGCCACCACCACCAGCAGGACCCTGCCTCCAGGCCGTATCAACCCCCTAGGGCCTGCATGGGCAGGTGGGGCCCCGTTGGGCACAGCGCCACCACCGCCTAGGTGCACCCGGGGCAGTGCAAGGGTCTGTCCCGCTCACCCCCGATTGTGCCGCCAGCACAGGAAGCACTCCGCGCACCAGGTGAAGCCACAGACCACGCACCACCATCGGCTGGACTGCGGGAAGGGGGGGCAGCGCGGTCCAATGTTTACCGCTGACCGGGATGACTCTGCCGCACAGCCCGCTTAGTGCTGCTCAGGGCCGAATTCCTCTGCTGCCTCCAATTGCTGCATTCAAGCGTGGGCGGCCATCTTCTGATTTGGGAACACTGCGCGCAGGCTGACAACAGGCAGGGCCTCACGATTCCCACCGCCACTGCCGCGGGCAGGTTGGGCCCCGTCGAACGCGGCGCCACTACCACCCGGGGGCACCCGGGGCAGTGCAAGCGTCAGTCCCGCTCACCTCCGGTGACACCGTCAGCACAGGGAGCACTCCGCTGATCAGGCTAGGCCACAGACCGCACACCACCCAGGAAGGAGGAGCAGCGCGGTCCGATGTATACCGCCGACCGGGATGTCTCTGCCACACAACCCGCTTGGTGCTTCTCAGGGCCAGATTCCACCGCTGCCGTTAGCTACTGTATTCAAGCGCGGACGTCCATCTTGTGATGTGGGGACGCCGCGCGCGAGTGGTCAACAGGCAGGGCCGCGCAGGCACCACCGTCACCACTGTGGCACCGGCGGTCCAAGAGGCACAGCGCACAGCTTATTTGATGCAGGAGAGCTTCCGACACCGGTTTTCAGCTGGCAGGTGCGTGAATGTTGGTAATGTCAGGAGAAATTGCCAGGATTGGGGAATTAACGACTCAGGCTTCACGGACCCGCATCCGCCATGTTGAATGGCAAGCCACGCCCACCTTGGATAAAACTCATTCTTGAAGTAGTATTCGTGTATGATGAATTGGACTACTATGGACGAACTTGTAAGCAATGAGATTTCTGGTTTGTGCCTTTCCAGTTGATATTCATGTCTAGGCATACGTACCCATGGCCACTTAAGGCATTACATCAAACACAACAAGCATTGGCATAGCCAATAGGTCTCGCCTTTGGGACCTTCTAAGTGTTTAGCCATGCAACACTTGATGTTGTTGCACCAAGAATATTGTGCTGGATAACTAAACACTTATAAGGTCCCAAAGGCGAGACTTATTGGCTATGCCAATGCTTGTTATGGTCTGGCTTGACGCCACTGTCGCAAAACAACTGTGTGGAAATCACCAAGAGAAGGGCTTTGGCTCCGCCCACATGTTAGGAGCCATAAGTACATGCTTTGATTGAGCAGAAGTTGTGTGCTTCCACAAAAAATGCTTGCCCTCCACACAGCTGTGATCATTTTGTTTATTTTCCCATCTACCTAAGCTTGAACTATAAGAGACACTTGGGATTGTAATGATATTACCATGTCATTGTATGTCTTTTTCTCTGGCAGCAGCACAGATGGAAGAAGGCTAGTCATTAATCTACATTTTTAGGTCTGGTTCGACAGTGCAAGTGTCATATGACCTTTTATCCTAAACCAATATTATTCTGCTTTTGTTTGGTTTAACATAATGCATAGCCATTCCCATGCAGATAGTAGCATTTCATCTTACAGTACAACATTCCCTTAAAGCCAGACCTATTGGCATCTAATACATTTAAGTCACTCCTAAGGTTAAGGTAGGCGCAAAAGTTTCATAAAGCAGGTTGTGTTGTATTTAACATGTAGGACATGTGTGTTTGAGTTTTGCATGTCCTAGCAGTGAAAAACTCATAAAGCCATTGTCACTGCTGCAAGGCCTATCTCTCTCCTATTGACTAACACTCGGTTACATTATTACATTCAATAAGTGATAACTTTGCATTGGGAGCAGATTTAGATATGCTGTTTAGACTCAAATGAAGTGTAATTTTAAATCCTCTTTAATGGTAAAGTTGGATTTTAAGTCACGATTTAGAAATTTGGCATTTTCTTGTTCTAACAATTTGTGCCTTGCCAGTGTACTGGGTGACATGACTGTGAATGGCTCTGTTGTTGTGGCTTGTGTATTGCTGTCCGACAGCGACACAAAAGGGGCATAGGTGTGGACTGGATGGGCCATCATGCCAGGATGGTTGGTGCAAAGCTGTTCACTGCCCTACTTACACTTCAAAAGGCTTGCCTCCAGAATACATGATATAAATAGGTTTTACTGCTTGACAAACACACTTTTCCTAGCTGTCTGGTTGCAGGGCCTTTATACTGCTGCTCAGAAAGAGCACAGTGGTGTTCCTTGCACCCATATCTTTTTGTCATCTGTGTGGATGCTGTAGATATAAAGCACACATGGTATTTAACTCCCATGCTATTGGTGCTTTTTTTGTGCCTTCTACAATGGTCTTGAAACACATTTAACTAGACCTATTAGATGAAAACAGTTTTACTAGTAATGTTTTTGTGCCAAACACATTCATCACGGCACTGAAAAGCAGTGAGTCACAGTGAACAGAATTCTACCAGAGGACAAATTAGGGCCCAGAAAAAGGAGACAAAATGTGGGGTGACCATGCAGAAAAGGTGAATTTACTACAGCGTGTTTGCAGTTGTTGCTAACTCAGGAACTACTGGTGTGCCCTTGAGGGCTTGTTTTGATTCTAGCACTCATCTACACTCAATTCACAAACTGAAATGAGTCTGTATTATTTTGGATATCTGCTGCACTAGTTTTATGTGCGTTCCATAACCTTGTTCACTCTTGTGTTTTTGTTTTCTACTCCAAAGCAATCTGAACCATCTTTCTAGCCATCACTGTTCCTGAGACATTGCCAGATTGAGTTATGGTTAAGTCTAACCCTAAACTGACAAGAGCCCTGTTGGTACAGGTGTCACCACTGATTACAGGGGGTGCTCACAATTCTGTGAACGCCCCTGCCACCAGAAAATCTTGAGCATGATTGGTACACCAAAAAATTAGGCCTCTATATTTTAAAGCACCCTCGGGACACTGTAGTTGGTGCTAGCCCCCTATTGTTATCTGTCCACATCAATAAGCATAGTAATTAGTTTGTTACTAAACTGGCCCTTGGACTCTAATTCACTGGAAATAGACTGATCAGTGGGTCACAAGAACATCAACAACTGGGAGCTCTGTGGCCACCTAAATACCTTTTGTTGAGTGGGATCCTATTTGTTTGAGTGGTGAGTTGTTTGACCTTGAATTTTTGGGTGTCACCTTTCATTCTGCAAAAAGACTATATTTACATTTGAAGACTTATTTCAACCCTTCTTTGTAGCAGAGTAGTGCCCATATAACAGAATCGGCCTAGAGTTCTACCATTTGTGTCCCTTGTGCATACTTTAGACCCCTGAGCAAGAGTTTAGCCTCTGCTCGGATTCAGACTCCAGAGCGATCCTAGAGATCCCAGGTTTCACCAAACCCAAGCGTCATAAAATATAAAATGCTATCTCATTTTTTTTGTAGAGCTTAGTTTTAAAAGCTCTGTTTTATTTCCCTATTAATAAAGTTATTTTCTTCATATAAAACCAAACATTGATGGGATACTAAAGCTGTTGAATATTTTTTACTGTTTTGATATTCTAAATTTCTAACCCTCTCTATCTTCTAGAATAAGTATTGAATGCTTTCTCTCATTATCCTAAGAGAGTCATGTGTCTAAGGGGAGTAACATGGCTACTCACTTTGGAGAGCACTAGTATTGTAACCCTGGTACACCAGTAGACCATAACAGTACTACAAAGGATAATGCACAATTACTACTGAGTGCCCCAAGATAACATGTAAATCCAAGTATACTGGGCCTAATTCTTATGTTTTTCACTTGTCTTGAAGGAAACAATAACCCCACATCCACAGACATTTACTACTTGAAGTAAATGGTAAATGGTGGAGGGGCTCTATATTTGCCTGTGAGGAGGAAGGGGCAGGGGACTGCAGGGTTGCAAGTGCCTTTACGCTTCAGTTGAGGGTACTTCTCTGGGCAACTGGTAATAGGGCTATATGAGTAATAAACACTGGAATGTGAAGTGTGTGATGGGCAGGAGGCTGCATCAGGACCTGGGGAGAATAAGGAGAGCCACCCATGAAGAGGACAATGATGATAATTTGTTTGAAAATCAAAACAGTCTGGAAACCTGAAAGCAAATGCTTACAGTGAGTTCACTTCGATAAGGCTTCTTTTGCTATTTTTGGGCCAAGCTGACAAACATTAGGAATACCAATTTCCTAATTGCGATTCTCTCCGAATCGCAATTAGGAAATAGATATTCCTAATGTATGAAACTGTTTTGAGTTTCATTAGCAATTCCCAGTGGTTTGCAAATAGACCTAAATCATGCATATTAAAGATGTAGGTCGCAATTTGCAACTCATTACGAATTGCAGCCTTCACAGTGATGGTGGCCGCTGAGGTCAGCAGGCCTTGTCTGTTATTGCTTTTTAATAAAGCAATCTTTTTTTTGTTTAAGTGCAGCCCGTTTTCCTTTAAGGAAAACTGGATGCGTTTAAAAAGAATAAAATGAAACTTTGCAGTTTCATTTTTAAACATTCTCAAAGGTGAAGAGGTCCCCCTTCCCCTTTGCAAATGGGTTACCACCAGTTTGAAATCAGTGGTAAAGTATTAATGTTTTGTAACCGGAATTTGGTCTAAAAAGATTAATACATACCATTGTGATTCAGTATTTGGAAGGGATGCCCCTTTCAAATACCAAATCGGCGTTTGGTAGCAAACGAATATTGCGATTGGGTACAGAATCGTAATTTGCCTTTCCTACATTGTAAAAAGCTTTTTTGAGGTCACAAACAGCCTGATTCTTCAAATCGGGCCGTTTGCGACTGCAAAAAAGCTTTGTACATCTGGCCCTCTGTCTTTAAAGTGAGAAGAATTAGTACTCAATTTCATAACTGTTTCTGACGATTTTAAAAATTTTCACAACAAATTCGATAGAAACCATGCAGATTTTCAGGGATATATTTTAGCATTTCTCAAGTCTCTAATTAAAAATGACTAGATTAACTCAGTTTATGCTACCTAGCTATTATTTTACTTTGGTGATAGATTTGTGTTGTTTGCTCTAAATATTTGGAAAGCGGTACATATTTGAAATGGTTTGGACAAAATGAAATTTGATAATGTCATTTAAAAATGAGCCAAGAATTAAGTTTGCAGAAAAGTTTATGTAAGTTGTATGAAAGCATTAACTATAAAATAAAACAGTTTACAGGAAGAATGATTTACAAATTCACAGCACTTCCTGGCTAGTTCAACAAACCTTTTAGCATTCTTCTCCTAATTAAGTACATACAAATGTATTGGGGAGATTGATGTGACAAAATATTTTTCCATGCAGCTTACTATATTACAGAAATAATATGTGTGCTAACTAATGGTTCCACAGACACACATACATGCACTTATGCAATCTGATCGCTCTTCTAATTTTCACTGCAAATCTTTTTGGATATGCCTTGGATAACTCTTACCGTTTATGTATGTATATATTAATAGGGCTAACATCGCCAAAAGGCACCAGAGTGCTGCATATGGTCAAAGGCAAGCTTAAAGTCAGTGTGTAATAGAAGAGGAAGCTGAGTTGTGGATGTGTAATTCATTCTGATTGTAGCGTTCGTCAAAGAGATGAGTCTTCAACACTTTTCTAAATTTGAGCAGTGCAGGCTGTGCTGATGGATGCGGAGAGGTTGGAAATGTTGAATATGCTCAGTGTTTGGATAACTGTTAGAGAGTTAATGTACTGTATTCTATACATTGTAATTCTTCTAAACAATTTTTACATGCATATTGATCAATTTGCACTGGTGCTGTACAATTTTATTATGAGACAGGAGGCTTTATTATGCAGTCTTTTTTCCAGAACTTTTTAAAGTATTACATTTACAGCATACTACATTTCCCACAATCCTTCTCCCTAGGTCAGGAAGTAACAACAAGGAAGAAATACACCCAACATAATAAATAGGGCCATAACATGATCCACTTTTCATGCTGCTAAGTTAAGTACTTGTCAAGCTGTGCACTGAACTACTCAAATGTAGCACATTTTGTGCAATCTGTTTATTGTGATTGTTGAAAGGTCTGAATATTGATTTTAGCTTGCGTTGTGGTTTGTGCGGAAGCCATTACTGGGTTTTATAATAAATTTGCTCATACCCACAGACGGCCTTTTGGCTAGGTACCACACTGGAAGGAATTGTGAAAGTGACATTCTTTTATTTGTATAAGCGTTGTAAGAGCTTGTAATTTGAAGACATTGGCCCACATGTACAAAGCATTTTGCGGTAGGCAGCGGCCTAATCAGACAGTTACCGACTGCAAAAATGCTCAAGCACCAATTACAATTCATTAACACATTACCGAATTGCAATTTGTGTTTATGATTCTGTATTTTGAAGCGCCGTGTTTTGGACGCCCTCTTCACATACCGAATTAGAATGGCATGTATGAATGTTTTGCGACCAATTAAGGTTGCAAAACATTAATACTTTACGGACTCCTTGAAGGAGGTGGTAGCACATTCGCTAATGAGACTCCTTCCCCTTGAGACTTGACCAGAAAATTTTTTTAAGAGCAGGCAGTGGTCCCTTAAGAAATGAAACCTCAAAGTTTCATTTTTTTCTTTTTAACGCATCCCCTTTCCCCACCAGACAACTCTGATGGCTGTAATTCCTAATGGGTCTCAAACTGCAACCTACCTCAATAATATTCATGAGCTAAGTCGATTTGCGACCCATTGAAAATTGCTACTTAATATATGTAGGTTTTCTTACATTAGGAATTGCAATTTTCTAATTGCTATTCAGTAAGAATTGCAATTAGGGTATCACAATTCCAAAATGTTGTACGTGTGGCCCATTGTTTCCTACCGAGCCTGCTGTTATCGGTCAGCGATTGATTATTCATGACTTCTGTTTTCTGTTTGGTCCAGGCAGCCTTTCAAGGACAGTTGAACGATACAATGTTTTCCTAAAAGAAGTGCAACACATGTCTCTGTCCTAAAGCCTTGTCAATTACAATGTTTTGTTAAAATTGTTTTATGAGCTTGTGCAGGGAAGTCCTCCACTGGGTATAACAGTTCTGCCCATCAAAAAAAAGGAATAGCAACAAAAGAATGTTTAAGTGTTTGGGTTTTGTACCTCAAGACACAACTTAATATTGCTTAGAAAAACACAAAGACTGTTACATGTTTAGATTCTGTGGGGGTTAAATTCTCTCTCAATAATATATTGAATTTAGGACTAACAATAAAGAAAGATGTAATGTTAATAGCAAGAAAATAAAAGAAGATTAGATATATGTTTTTTTAAAACCTTTATGATTTTTCGGACACTTCAGTGTCTAATTCAATTTATAAGGCGGTCTCCTGGTATTTTAAAAAAGTAGCTACCAATATTGGTGACTCAGTGGTGACTGCAATATCAGGGTCTTTATCTGGACCCTCGGGGGAAAGAGATGTAATAGCTGTTTTGATAGGCTCTCAATTAGTGCCCTGTCTTTTTTGGTAAAATCTCTTATAGAGATTTGAGCGATCATGATTTCTGGTCTCTAATGGAGATGCATCAAACCTGACTATCTTGTTAAAGTTTCTGAATGTCCTGAAATGCAGAGTGAGATTTAAACACTGTTATTGGCTTGTAAATAATTGCTAATCATCCTAAACCACGATCCAATATCCATGTTCATTTTAGACCATGATTACAAGGTGGTCATAATAAGGGGTGGTATTTAATGCACACAGTAAATACCAAGACCATGGGGCAAGGTATTTACCAGGGCCACTGTCTGCTCATCCTAAGGTCCCCAGACACAGTTCCCAAAACATAAATTGTCCAATGGGACAGCTTCCCCCTTAAGAATGAATTGAAAAGTCAGTAATTGGTAATGGTTTGCGATCCACCATTGTGATCACAAACTATTGACACAAACCATTCTGAATCGCATTTAGGAAAGTACACTCTTTACATGACCCTTCAGATTTGTGATTTGGAATGGGTCAGTAAACCAATTGGAAATGCTTTTGCAACCACAAAAAGTCTTTGTGCATTTGGCTCTCAAGGAGGACCTTAAGGAAGCCACTTGCTAGGGAAACCTACCTTTTACCCACTTCTTTGGCTCAGACAGACCGCACATTGAATTAGATCACCAACTATGATGCTGGGATATAGTAACCCATATAAACAAATAAGGAGTCCGAGGCCCTCAAAGAAAACTGTGGAATGTTTACTCCAGTTACCATAGGCAACACCAACAGGAAATCTTCAAGCTGATTTTGCCTATGCAACAGTAGAACTCTAATACCACAAATGAGTGATAGTATATGTGATAAAATGCAGCAAAACATGCTATCTGATCTATGTTGACAGGAGTTTATCAAACGAGTCCCGAAGGGTAGATGTCCTCTGAGCAAGGATTCTGGATTTACTAACCCATAAATTCCCCTGTTGAGATGGTCTCCAGGTCCAGCAGCCCATAAATCATCACCAAAAGGGAAATGTATGTCACTCAATCGCTGAGAATGGTGTGCGGTCTTGGAAGCTGTCTACAATATTCCTTTAATTGTGGTTTATGCATTGTAACTTCAACCATAACCATATCTCTCTACCCTGCAAGGTAGGGAAAGAAGATGGGAGGATTGTTACCTTTGCAAACTCTAACCTGCTGTATTCCTTCGACGGAAGGCCCCAATAGAACCAGGATTTTCAGACAGAATGTTACCTCACTGGAAATTTAATTGAAAACATGGCTCAAATTCTTGTTTTATTGTTCGTGGTATTCTAAGAATATAAAGATCTTCAATGAAATCTTGAGGTCAGCCCCTCTTGGTGACTCTCCCAGCCCTTTAACTTATATTCTATGAGACAGCTCCCACAGAGTAAACGGCCAGTAGCTGTTTTTATAAGGCAACATGCAACATTAAAACTGGAATACTTCAACATGTTCTCCCTCCCCCTTTCCTCATCCTTTTCTGTCTTGTGCTCCTCCTTCTCTTTGCACATCTGAATTGCCCCATCATACAAAGAGAAAGCAAATGGATTCTGCCAAGAAAAACAAGTGTAAGATGCTATAGATATGAGGAGTGCAACAAAGTACTTTAATAATACTAGTGTACCAGCATGTTTAGGTTGAGAGTCTGATAATTTTTAAACCTGGTTTGTCCCACAGCTCTATCATTCCCCTTTTATAATAGTGCTGAAATCCACATGTAGACCTTGCAATGTACCTCATTATTTTACTGCAGGAGACTTTGCCATCTGCTGCTTTTCAAGGACTCGATCTGTCTAGAGCTCTGCCAATGGACCTCTGTCTAAACCAGCACCAACATATGCTATCCAACTGCTACAATTTGTGTAAATCTCTAACAGAGTACCTCATCCCTGACCTGAAAAACCATTTACTATTTCACCTTTGTTACAATCCAAGTAAATTCCCAGTGATGCACCTCAATTCTGGCTACCTGACAGCACCCTTAGTGTTGTCGCTCGGGAAATACATGTACGGTCCTACCATTGCATCTCATTCCTGACTAGCAGTGTCCTCCAATAATGAAATGCTGACACTTGAATTGAGGTCTTCAAATGCACCACATTCTAAATAAGTATAACTTGTTAAGTTTCAACTCAGAAGACAAAAATCCTGCTTTACCTATGCGTCTCACATGCCTATTCCAGAAAAGCAGCATCTAGAGCCAAGCAGCACTCACAGGTATTCAACAAAGCCTGCTGATATTTCTGTCCACTACTGAGATCCCAAGACAGCCTTAGATCCTTGTATACCTCTGCAATGATCAAGAGCAGCTTATACCAGGAGTGCAGCTATCATTGGGCTATCAGGCGCAGTCACACTTGAGCACTTGTGTATGATGGGTCAACTGCACTTAAAGTATGTCTGTCTTTCACTATCCAGTTGGAGGGCAGGAAGGCTTATTTCTCTTCCTTGTACTAGAAACCCATGACACCTATGTTACACCCCCACCACTAGTTATTTGACTGAGAGATGAGCTCCTCCCACAACTACTACAAGAACCTGATCAGAGTTTTGCATAGCCTTGGAACTCTTGCATGACACCTAATCGTACATAAATGCATATCCCTATTGTGCTCATCACAAACTTCATATATGACATTTGTGAAGATCACAGTAGAAACTGTGTGCTGACTATCCTTGACTTACTACCACTGAAATTGTCACTTATAACCTAACCCTTGTGGATCTGACAAACTGTTCTCTTGTAGAAGTCTGTGAGTAAACCTGCAGTGGTTGATAACATGAGTATCATTTTAAACTTTTACTCAGAACCAGCAACTGTGTGGTGTGTGGTAAACAGATATTCAATATCACCTGGATAGATCTGAGTTGTATTTATATATGTGGCTTCTCAATTGTTGCAGATAAAGAAATTGACCGAGGGAATGAGATTTGATGAAGATCCTCAATTTGTGAACTGTGAGTTCAGGGGAAGTGTGGACGGTAAAGGATGAAGGCAGTATTCTTTGGCCCAGGAAGTATAGGTGACAATAAGGTGCCGATTCTGATCCTGTAAAACCCGGGTACGAATGGTCGTACGGAGCGTTTTCTCCATACGACTCGTACCCGGGAATTCCACCTTACAAACCAGCAAGTACAATTCGTGCAGAAATACCATTTCCGTACAAATCGTAAAAAACACCGTACGGCTAAAAAATACATACAATTCTGATCCTGAACAGCGCGTACGCGACGTCCGCACGGAGTCAGGCAGCGTTTTACGGACCAGCAAGTACGATTCATACCTACAGCACTCCGCACGGCTATATTTTTACGGGAGCCAAAAAGTGCCGGAAAAATCTAAGTACGCTGCGATGCACGTCAAAAAGGGGGCCCACTATGCGACGTACACGCCATCACCCACATCGTACGTGTCATCATGTACGGTGCATACCCCAACATTGCATATGTACGGACCGTACCCCCCGCCCCCCGTTTGTACGGACCGTACCCCCCACCCCCGTACATCCGCACCATACCCCAGGCATACCCCCACCCCCGTACATCTGCACCGTACCCCAGGCGTACCCCCCCACCCGCGTACCCCCACTGTACCCCAGGCATATCCCCCACATGCGTATGTCCGCACCATACCCCAGGCGTACCCCAATCCTCGCGTATGACATACGCGAGGATTGGGGTACGCCTGGGGTACGGTGCGGACATACGTGGGTGGGGGGTACGCCTGGGGTACGGTGCGGACATATGCGGGTGGGGGAGTACGCTTGGGGTACGGTGCAGACATACGCGGTGGGGGGTACGCCTGGGGTACGGTGCGGACGTAAATGGTCTCTAAAATGATAATGGTAATACCAATTGGTTAGTAAGAACACCCTGAATCCGGAGACCTCCAGGTTATCTGCAAGAATTTTTAAGATGAGTTTTGTTTTATTTATTTGTTTACAATTGAAACTTATTTTTTCAGATATTGACATTTGTAGGCAGCTTTTTATGATAAAGAAGGGTGACATGTTGTGATCTACTGCTGGAGATTAATGTAACTTTAAGATACGAATGTCCAGTGTGTTATTGTTCTGTTGTTATGGTACTGTTCATGGGGGTTCGGTCCACTGGCAGTTACTCACTGGCTGGAGGAGCTGTATCATCTATTAAAACATTTCGGAACATATGTGAGCCTGGAAGTATCTTCATTAGAGCACAGAGGTTAAGAAGTTATTCAGGATCCATAAATGGGATCTCATAGGCATCTCCACTGGCATTACTCTGGACACATGGGGTTGAAATCTTTCGAAACACTGCAGCGCAAACACAAACTAGACACCACCCATTTCTACTTGCAATTATGACATGCCCTACAGGTGGAACAAATAGATTGGGCCTCAATTCCCATGAGTAGCCCCCTGGAGAATAAAGAGATTGCTAATAAAGTGGTATTTCCCATGTATCGACCATATTGAACAACAAGCTTGACAGGCTGGTGAAACTTAGGACAACCTAGGAGAGAGACTTCAGCCCCATGGAAGATGTGGGAGGTGACCCTCATGCAGCCCAAGAAGTAGCCATTGAGTCGAAGCTCAGACTATTCCAGCTAAAAATCCTACTAAGGACCTATTACAATGGAAGCCATCCATACGAAATGGGCATATTGCTTGCGATATTGCTTGCGATGTGAGGTGGGAGAGGGCACGTTTCTACATACCCTTTGGGAATGCCTCGTGGTTGCTGGGTACTGGTCCGCCATTTTCAGGGAACAAGGAACAAACCTAGATGTGGACTCCCGCAACGCTGCTCTGTAAATTAGGCTTCATGCTGGCAAAGAAGGCCATTGCTATGCATTAGGGCAGGCAACAGTTGCCAACATAACAACAATGGATTCCAGACATTGGCTTGTATATGGAAGCAGAAAGGGCGGTTTACAGCGGTAGGGGCTGCCTTAAGAAGTTTGATAGAATATGGGGCGGTTGGAGGTAACATGGCGGTCTTGGATAGGAAACACGGATACGCAGCCAGGAAACCCTGACACCCTTCATCAGTGAAGACAAACTCAATCCTAGTTATTGTCAGTCTGGATGGTAGTGGGGGAAAATTGTACACAAGTGGGAGGAGGGCAGGATGTGAGGGATACTTCTGGTGCCCGATAAATTTGATGTTACTGATTAAAATTCTGTACTACTGTGGTTGTCGATTATATTACTTTAGTAAAAGCTGTAATAAAAATATTTATTAAATAAATATTGATTTGCCAGTTATCTTGCAACATGGTTTGTGGGAAAATGTTGAGGTTCGGTTCTTTCTTCCTGTCTTTCATGTCCGTTTTTTCTTCTAAGATTCATCTCTCAATTTCTCTTCTTTAGAGAAGTCTTACACAGAGAGATAAAGGTCCCGAAATGGCATAATATCTTCTATGATCCTTTTACACAAACATAATGATACGCATATATGTATGTATACATAGACACACCCACAAGCCCACGCACAAAAAGCAACCTAGAAGTACTCATTTTATGGACCATAGACTGGGCTGGCAACAAGGTGTTAATCTGTGAGCTCAGTTACGCTTCGGCCACTGATCAGCCATTGGCTGGATGCCAGGTGTGCCTGCACATGTTTTCTGCAGGGTTTTATTCTACCGTTGTTTCTGTATTATTTGAAACTGTGTTCTAGAAATGTCATTACTCATCTCGAGATATCAGACGTCATCTTTGCCTTGGGATTCTAATAGATGGTTAGCAGGGTTTAATAATCTATCACAACGGTGAAGGGCTTGCTCATCGCAGCTGGTAATGTTCCCAGGCCATACAACAGATACTTTTTGTGAGCAGAAGGTGGAGAAATAGGGTGAATTTTAAAACATGCAAAATAAACAGTATCGGGCTTGCTCTGCTGCCCCATAGGTGGAAAAAATAAGCCACTGTGAGGGTCTCGGCAACGTAGTTACTTATCATCAGTGCTTTAAATGGAGAAAAATAAGTGTAGGTACTTACTCCTCTGTTTTATAGACTAGGGGTGGAGCCGACAGTGGGGGAGGTGGGGAGACAGGCATTCAATGAAACTTCTCTCTCAATCCTCCTCTTCTAATCATTTTATAATTAGATACATTATTTCTGCCCACACTCCTTAAGCTTTTTCTCTTAGCCTCTCCTTTATCTCCCAGGTATATTTTCCTTGCCCTTTTTTGGTATTTTACCCCTTTTGATATTTCTCACCATTCTTTTTTTTCCACCTCTTAATTTTCTCTCATCTCTCTTACCACTTTCTTTCCCCTTCTTCCAAACCACTATTACTTTTCCCTACTTAACCTTTCTGTGGTCCTGTTCAACACGTCCCCTTTGTTTTTCTTTCATACATCGAAGACTCTTTCTCCAGCTTCTCGTTTCTCTTTATTTTTGTTTAGGTTAGTACGTTTCTCCTTTTGTATTTCTCTCTATTCTTCTTTGTAATTACCTAAAAAATGCTACCCCCTCTTGCCCTTCTTCTCTTTCCTTCTTTCCCTTCACTCCTCCTGTTCTACCTTAACTACTGTTAATCTCTCATAGGAGTGCTGGCCTAAACATGTGTCACAGGATATTTGACTCAGCTACAGAGAGCAACTAAAACCTAGGTGCTTGTCTAAAGTTTGGGGTTTGAAATATATTTTGTGGCCTCTCCGGACAGTTTATTAAATTAATTACTATAATTATGATTATTTTTGAGGGCGCCACAAGCTCATTACGTGCTCCAGGCTTTCTCCGGAAGATAGTTGATGATTACCAGACTGTTTTCATTTAATTATTGTAGTTTTTATGATGCATTGGGTAGTCTGATGATGTGCTGCATGGCTAAACACTTAAAGGGCCCCAAAGGCGAGACCTGTTGGCTATGCCAATGCTTGTTATATGAATGAAAAAGAATTACAACAATGCTATGTGGCTGACAGTAGGTAACCTTCCCAAAAGCACACCTGTGTTAATTATTTCTGTGACGCTTTAAGTAAGTGTTACCACTATGTGGATACCTATAGGAAAACTAAGACCACCTATGCCATTCACAGCTCGTTTTCCTGCAGCGCCTGACCAGCAGACTGACTGCTATCCATCAGAGGCGATTTGCAGCGTGTTAATCAGTGCTGCTGGAAATGAAGAATCAATAAAAGGCCATTGATCATGACTGACATCCCCAACTTTCGATGTCTTAAGGGGCTGACCCAAACCCTTCTCTATGTTAAGCTGTCTCTAGCCAGACTTAAAAAGCAACAGCATTTGGCAGTCAAGCAAATATTTTATCCTACAACTGCAAGCTGTAATTTCAGAGAAAGTGAACACGCAAAAGTTAAAATGAGGTTCTGAAAGCTGGCAGCATCTACTTAACGGTGTCCAGGTAGGATGTTGCAAGATTGTGCTAAAGGGACAGCTTACCACAACGCTTGATAACGTTCATGTTGGATGTCCACCATTTTAAAATAAATAAAAATATATGTTAAAAGATGGAGCGTGCTTACGGATCCATATTACTCGGAGGAAACAGCTGAACTCTCAACAATACTTGAATCTGAAAAACTTAATTGTTGAAAGTTATGAGCCTTAAAGATAGTTTTTTAAATTCCACTTCAGTTACCAAACATTTGCAAATGCCTGACATACCTTCTTTCATTATTAAATACACTCTGTTAATTAGTAAGGTAAGGTTTTTAATTCCTACCTTTGACGCCAGGCTGCACTCCCTCAAAGTAGCAAGCTGCATCACATCCCAAATCTGAGATAATTAAAAGAAGAGAAAATCCCAAAAGGTATTTCTGAAATGAAAAGTTAGATATTTATTAAAAAATGTTAGGAAGGGGGGATGATTGTTATAAGTGGCTCTTTCACTTTAGCTCCTGCATGAACACTCGCAGAGTGGTACACCCTACTGTGTAGATCACTAACGCCCTGAGTCTGTGCGAGTGAAAACACAACCAATAAATATAATACAAGAACTTTGTTGGGATGAAAAAGTCCTTTGCATGATAATGGACGTGCGCCGATTCCTGAGTGCCCAAACTGTACTTATGTTTGGATCCCTAATGCTGATTTTTGTTGCCATAGGCAAACCTGGATTATGCACATGCACCATGACATAGGCCTGTCTCCCAGACTGCGGTCTATTTGGACCTGAGGGCACCCATAGCACTACCCTCATAGTGGTGGAATGTCACTGTCTTCACCAGTCGTTAAGCAGCACAAGCGCAGTGGTGACAGCACAGTGTGTAGTCATCTGAAGGAGTGAGCAGGTCTTTTTTAGCATCGGTCACTGATGTGATGCCCACAGGCTCACTCATTCTAAAATTCAGCTGCTGTGCGCTCAACTCATCCTTGGCCTACATCGCTTTTGGTGTGGAGTGCTGCTCAACCCATGAATGGTATACCTGCCTTGGCTGTATGCGTGCGTGGTAAGGATAGAATCTGAACCCCCCAGGATATTGCGATTTGTGATTTGCAAACAAAATTGCAAAATCTGCCCTTTTTTTTAAACTCCAGCGATTTTGACGCAAGTGCCGGCAAATTTGTGTACAAAAAAAATAAAATAGCATGGGGGTACACCCTCTCTTTTTATATACTCTGTGCTGCCATCCGAGCCAGTAAAGGTAGGATGACCAACAGGCTAACAGGCAGCAGAGGTGTTAACTTCCTCTATTGCCTGCCTTTCAAATGCACAGAGCCACCTCCATGCAATTAGCTTGCAGCGGTTGAAAAGCTCTTCTGACCCCACCCTCCACAACACCCCTCTCCCTCTCCCTTCTCCCCCTCTGTCTTCTGTTAACCCCTAATCTTCCACATGTCTTATCTTTTTTTTTATATTCTCCTGCTGCCTTCACACCCCAGCCCTGCTGCCTTGCACACATCAAGGAATGCAGATTGTCTGATGACAAAAGGAGCAGGGTTCATATTGTAATCTGCTCTCTTTGGCATCAGACATCCTCTGATTCAATGTGGTGTGCTGCTGGAGACTCTGCAAGGTTACAGATTGTGACACGGCACAGTCTCCAGCAACAGTTGCAGCCCGTGCGTGTAAACATGATGGGGCAGGGCAGGGGTAGGGGGGGTTGACGTGACAAACAACAGAATAGGGAAAATAAAATAAATAAACAAATCCACTTACCTTGCGCTTGCCACATCATTGACAAGGCTGCAAGTGCATGGTAAGTGGTTTTATTTATTTATTATTCCTATTCCGTTGTTTGTCACTTACACCCCCCGACTCCTGCCGGCCCCACCCCAGCGTTCTTGCTGCCACTGTCCAGCAATGACAGAGCAAGGCCTTGCAGTATTTCTGTAGCAGGCACGTTTTTGGGCCACAGTGAACACACTATATATTTTGAGGTTTTTATGGCAAATTTAGCTTGTTTCGAACTCAAAATTTGCCACCCAAACCTGCTAAATCTTGGGGGGCATACAATACAGGGATAATGCAGTACTGTGCAGTGCCACATGATAAATGTAAGTGCCGGGTGTATGTGTGCCTATGAGTGATACAGTACAGGAAGGATGCAGTGCTGGGCAGTGTGGGCATGCTATATACATGCGCTGGGAGTATGTGTGCCTGTGAATGGTACAATGCATGGAAGATTCTGCGTCCCATTTTTGGAGACACAGGCCTGCATGGTGAAACACGAGGAGAGGAAGTAGAGGAATCCCCGGACAGATTTGTGTATTGCTGCATTCCTGTAAGCTGGGTGGCACACACACTGGAGAGGGAAGAGACAGACTTTCCCTGTAAACTTCAAAGGGTGCTCTTTGATACATTGACAATTCACAAGGAAGGTGCCTGCGCTCATCTCAGAAAGGAATTGGGGATGACCTTTGATACACATATCACTGTGGTTGACATCCAGGTGTGAACTGTAGTCACTCCTGTGGCCTGTAAGGGTGGGCTATCAACTCTGAGGTCACAACAAGACACGCAACCTGATTAACACCGCCTGCTAGAGAAGTGAGGCCCCACTGTGGGACAGACCAGACACTTACCCTGCAAGGAGGAGCCTCAAGAAACCTCCAATCGCTTTGGTCAATCAGCTGTGTGTGAGGAACTCTGCATCCGCTGAGTGCAGCCCGCCTAGGCCCCTTGCAGTGAATTCACCTGATTCATCTGATGATGCACCGGGTGCCTGTGGACGGGGCATGCTCAGGGACTCTGGATGCTCTGAACACATATGTGCGGGTAAGACTGATTTCAGTCAAGTCGGCCCTATGGAAACTTGTTTCCTAGTAATTGCTGGAGTGCCGGAACACTGATTACTTTAAAATAGAGTCAGAGTGGTTTCTTGAGACTCAAACAACTAGTGGGGCTTACCCTGGATGTTGCTTATAGTCAATTAGGTATAACCTTGGCTTTAGAGCAAGAATGGCTTGGAGCAGTGAGGGAGTGGGACCCAGGGAACAGCCTAAAGAGACACTAAAGCCCCGACCTCAGAGGGGACTGTGTAATTGCTTATGAATGTTGTTAGCGGTATATAAAATACTTCTTTTATCACAAAAGTATTTGGCCAGACAATCATAATTTATTGTTGCTGCTGCCCACATGTTGAGTTGTTAGTCCATGTACCACCTTTCATCTCCCCACCTAGGGAGCATTGAACAACTTGGACTAGGCTATTCCTCAGAGTCCAGTTATGCCATCAAACATCCAAGCTATTTATTTGATTGGATGCATTTAACTTGTCTGCGTTCTTGCTGCAATTGTTACGGTTTATAATTAACCATACAATAAATAACTATTACTTAAGTGCTGAAGGGGACTTGGCACAGTTGCTCGGGATCCATTGTAAGTTGGGGAACGGGACATCAGGAGTAAAAATCCTCAACCCCCACATGCTCTGTGGCTCTATAAACGGGTTCTGGTGTTGTACCACTGGCCAGATTCACGGAACAAAGGTTTTTGAATAGAGAAAGCTTTGCAGAAGAGTTTCTACATATATCATTTAACCCCTTGTGCGCTCATGACGGAACCACGCCGTCATGAGCCACGGGCGGCGTGTGCTCATGACGGCGTGGTTCCGTCATGCTGTGGCCGTTGGCGGCCGCTCCTCCCACGCGGCACTAATTCCCCGCCTGTGCGGGCGAAATAGACAGTGGGCGGAGTCGTGACGGAACCACGCCGTCATAAGCACAGCTCGCCCGTGACTCATGACGGCGTGGTTCCGTCATGAGCATGGCGGCGGTGCGCTCACCCCTCACCCCCCCCCCAGCGCTGCGGCGGAATTCGCGCCACAGCGAAGGGGTTAAATACTCATATCAGACTTTGTATGACATAGCAATGTCAAACACACAAGGCCATATTTATCAAAATGTAACGCCTGCACCTTGCTGTGCTGCATTACAGGAAAAAGGCAGGAATGCACCGTATTTCTCACAATACAGTGCATCCCTGCCTTTACCCAGCACTGGAGCACAATGTGCTGCCTAGCGTCAACACAGGCACTCTCTCATGCACCATGGGGCAGGAGTGCCTGCATTGCAAGCAGGATTGCTTTCATGCAGAAAAGAACACTTTTCTGTACAAAAACAATCCCCTGAGGCATTTCCTCTATGTGGGCTTCAAAATGCATCAGTCATAGAAAGAGGAAAAACGAGGATAAATGAACACATTTCTCCTGGTAATGCCTCCCCTGGGAAAGCGTAGCATTTTGGCGCATTCCCAGATCTACATGTAATGGCAAATCTGGGAATGCATCAAAATCCATTAGTGTTGCGTAGGAACACCCGCACACCACTCATGGAACGCCTGCTTGGGGCAGAGTAACGCAACACAGCAATTTGCGCTGCATTGCATCACTCTGGATTTATCAAGCCACTAAGGGCCACGGCATGGGGGCTTGCATGGCTTGACACATTACATCTCAGGGGTTGTGTCCCTTTGCACCACGCAACGTGATAAATATGGCCCACAATGTTCTTATACACATGAGCTCAAATGAACATGGTGGTGGTAGTGGGGATGGTGCTAGGAGTGTAATTGATGGTAGTAGTAGTTGTGATGACGGTGATAGTGCTGGAGATGGTAACCATGATGGTGATACTAGAGGTGGGGGTGTTGTTGGTAATAATGCTGGTTGGTGGTAGCAGTAGTAGCACATAATGTTAGTCATGATGATGGTGGTGGTGATGGTGGTGCTGATAGTGGTGGTGGCAATGGTGGCAGTGTTTGTGCAATGGAAGTAGTGGTGGTAAGGGTAATTATGGTAACAGCGATGTTTGGTGGTAAGGGTAGTAGTACTGGAGGTGCTGATAATGATGGTGAAGGTGTTACTCGTTTACTCGTGATGATGTCATAGTAGTGGTGGTAATGGTTGGTTCCTGGACCGACGAGAGCAAGAGGTGAAATTCTAACAAGGAAGGGAGGACAGAGAAGAAGCCTGAATTACAAACAAAAGACACAGGACAAGTGAGGATGGGACAGCACCAGTCACTGCAGTAAACATGTCACTCAGCAGTGGGGCCCAGAGTTGGGTGCGCAACAAGCCTGACACGAGAGGGTTAGTTTGCCTCTTGGTGCCTGTCTCTTCTCCGTGTGAAAGCTGATTCTAAGCATGCAAAACCCCACGTCTCCCGCTTGCTGACAAACTAGACAAATAATGGCTGAGTTAATGAAAAAATGCAACTGACTGTGAAGAAAACAGTTAATAATGGAGGTGGCTGACCCAGTCCCCTCCCCTCTGTGTGCTGTGAGCTGAAATACAAAAACACAGCAATGAGTGAAAGAGGCTGAACCCAAGGCACCGTTGCTTGTGTGTAACATCACTAGGAATACGACATATTCACTTTAGCGATAAGAAACGGTAGACCGGTTTGCTAAATCCGTTTCTAGCTAGACCTAGAATAGAACATGTTTTGTAACCTACACAAGGGATTCACTTCTCATTCCAGCTACTCGTTGCCTATTTTAAATATCACTGAAATGGCTAATGAGTTTGTGACTGTGTCCCCTCATTCTGGTTGTCTTTCTTAATTTTCTTAAGCGACGATTCTCAGTGCGTTTTAAAAAAAATACTCAGACATTCAATATATTCTACCGCAACTTATTAAGTAGAGAGTCTTTCCTATCAGATATCTGCATTTACAAAACATCCCCGAGAAAAGTCACTGAAACCAAAGTGCATTACAGAACACTAATGCCGAATGTGCAAACGGGGATGTGGTACAAATTTACACTATTGTGCTGTTTACTCCTTATTACGTAACGTAAGGATGCTTTATTTTGCTCCTTAATTGCAACTGAAAGTCCTTTGATGTTAATGTTTGAATTCTGCCTCTGAAGACAAAGTATAACAAATGATTTTTTGCTGACGCACTTAGGGGCACAAAAACAAAATAGAGTAACATAACATTTTTACCATGGGACGAATACACCCTTTGTGAAACCTCATTAAGGTCACAGATCTACTTTTTAATTAAAAAAAACCGAGAAAAAAAGATTTAAATGTGACTCACCATGATCCAGGCAAACAGTTTCTTCCAGAGTTAGAATTGTTTTAGCCGACGAGCTCCTGTGTTGCTTATGGTCGGGAATTTATATAGGCTCTGCGTTTTTTAGCATTCCCTTGAGTTATGTAGCTAATAAAACACAAGATTTATGAGTTTGTGCTGGAAAAGTAGAAACTATGCGCTGTGTCAGCACTAATGGGATTTGTGGGTCTGCACACATAGACACGATCAACTGACGTAGACTGGGGTTGTGAAACCAAATATTTATGGAGTGTTACATGAAAAGAACTGAGATTAGGTTCTCTGGAAATGTAATAGAAGTACGCTGTGTTGGCAAGTCGTGTTTTCATTTACCTTCCCAAGAAAAAACTAGTGTCTCTCACTGCACATACCAGCAGGGGAGGGGAATGGGGGCGATGGGTGGAGGGGAGCATTTGAGTGCCAGGCCAGTTCATAATAACCCTCCTAACACACACACAAACGACCGAGGCAGCTGGAACAGTATAGTGGGGCTGGAGTTCAGAAGGTGATGCCAATAACAAGCATTGGTCAATGCATTAGGTTTCATCTATGTGAATAATTATACTTTTTTTGGTGCTGTAAGTTTTAGCTGTTTGATTCATATGTGCAGTGCAAAAGGGCACTTTGTTGCAGTTTTATATAGTGCGAACATAACTCGAGGCATTAAAGTGCATTATATGAGAAGCACAAGTTTTACATGAAAGGATACTTTTTTGTTTTAATGGCATGGGGAGGTCTAATCCCAGCGTGGACACAACATCCTGTGATTCTGGGCCAATCACTTAATCTCGCGTGCCATAAAAACAAGAAAGTATGCTTTCATGTAAAACTTCTGCTTCTCGTGTAAAGCGCTCTAATGTCCTTGGGACAAGTTAGCGCTATATAAAGCTGCAAAAAACATACCAACTACACCCTGCACTTATGAACTAAACTTGGCCAAGGGCATTAGTGCGCTTTACATGGAAGAAGAAAATACTGTTAGTGTTAAATGCCTACCTCACTGCCACACCCCCAGAAACACCCCTATCAGACATACAAGACACAGCCCAAGCAATTTGGTGAGTTTCGGCACTTCTATCTTTCCTTTTAAAGCACTGGTCCCAGCAGGTAAGAATTTTAATGTAACACTCGATATTCTGAGCAATTCCAAGATGATAAATGCTGGTTTTAAAAACAAAGGTCTACTTCAAGTATGGAATAGTGTATTGGGCTGGTCCCACGTGTAGAGGTGACAAAGTGGACGTAGCCGAGCTGAGTTTAAGGGAGTTTATTAAGTCCATAAGAAGAGTAGATACAGAGCCCCACCAGGAGTAGCCTGCTAGCTGCTCAGCCCATCTTCCAACTGACAACACTCACACCAGACACCCAAGCATTCCATTCATGTCAATCATGCCAATATTCTACACAGAACATTCACGCTGGCTGAGCAGCTAGGGACAAGGTGAAAGGGAACATTACGGCATAACATGAGAATACTACATATCCTCTCCCTTTTATATAGAAAAATCAATGGAACCACATTAAAATGAAAACATGTAAATAAGGTGAAGGGATTATTGCCACAGAAACATCACAAAAAGTGAAGTCCCTGGTATGATAAGCCCATGTAAATATGCTCCTTTTGATTATTCTAGAGCACTTAATTGTTGGAATACGGCCTGCTCCCACTGCATTTAAGTCACAATATAAGTGTGACATTTTGACTATTCGGCGAGAGCTCCTGACATTGAAACTGTTCTGTGTAAGGCTGCAGCTGCAACCCAGCAATGGAATACACTACTCTTGACTGTCGGAGCGTCTAACGCTTTTCTGCCAAGTGTAACTCTTATGTGGAGTGAGTAATGGTACTTTTTTGCAGTTTTATAGCGTGAACATAACCCGAGGCAGTAAAGTGCATTACATGAGAAACACAAGTTCTACATGAAAGGATACTTTTTTGTTTTTATGGCATGGGGATGTCTAATCCCAGCGTCGGCACAACATTCTGTGAGTCTGGGCAGATCACATAACCTCCTTTGCCATAAAAACCAAAAAGTATGCTTTCATGTAAAACCTTTGCTTCTAGTGTAAAGCGCTTTAATGTCCTTGGGCCAAATTAGCGCTATATAAAGCTGAAAAAACATACCAACTACACCCTGCACACTTGGCCAAGTGCTCTAGGGCGCTTTTCATAGAAGAAGAAAATACTGTTAGTGTTGAATGCTTTCCTCACTGCCACCCCCCAGACATGCCCCTAACAGACACACAAGACACAGCCCAAGCAATTTGCCGGCACTCTTTTCTTTCCTTTTAAAGCACTGGAGTCAGGTCTAAGGAGAAATCAGATACAAATACGGCAGTTGCAATCAAAATAACTCATGCATCTAAATGAATCAGTGGGGACAGGCATACTTTAGCAATCGGTTTTAGAACAATGAAACATTAATACGCAGTGCTGAACAGAAGATTGTGACATGGTCAGTGACCCTCAACAGTGGAGGGGTGCGGACCTAGAGCCAAACATCTAAGACAGCACAGAACAAAGGAGTTGTGAAAGGGATTAATGCCCCGGTTACATACTGGTAATCTTCATTACACAGAGTATAGTCTTCCTCGCCACATAATAAATAAAGTGAGCTTCAGCGCCACACCAGAACCCTCCAAAGCAAAAGTTAGTCTCCCATACCTCCCATCCCTTCCCAACATGGCCGACCCATATCACCCTTGACTTCTATAAGAGGAGGGTCAGCCCAACCCTCAGCCTGAGAACTACCAAGCATACACATGAAGCCAATAGAAACACAGGAAGGGAGAGATGGGAATGCATGTGGCGAGGAAGACTATACCCGGAGTGATGAAGATTACCGGTAAGTAACCGGGGCATTTCCTCCTCGTAAGTCTTCCTTGCCACATGATTAACGAAGTGAGCACATACCCAAGCCAAGCGGGTTCATGTAAACTCACAAGAAACCAACCAAAAGAAAGGGGAAGCCAAAGAAGCATGGCAAACCCCAAAAATAGGAAAACACAGATGAGTGGAAGAAACCACCCAAGAGACAGGCAACCACAAACTGGAAGAACCAGCCCGGAACAGCAAGAACCGGGAGGGCCAAAAACCCAGACCTCTGGGACCCGGAGGACAGCCAGAAGGTAAGCCCGAACCAACGATAGAAGGCGGACAGAGAAGGCACGGGACCAGACCGTAGGGAGTCAAAAGCAACAACAAACAGGCCACAGAACAGAAAGCAGCAAGCCGGTCCAAGCACACCAAGACTGCCCAATGGACAGCCAAAAGCGAGAGGGAAGCAAAAACCCAGACTTCGGAACCAAAGACACAGAAGGCACCTCCACCACAGTGACACAACAAGAAGCCACAGCAGTGAAGAGACGTAGTCCGACTGAAACACAGCAACACCGCATAGCAGACCACCAACAGCAAGAGATCCTAAACCACCCCAAATCCAACGACCAGAGGGAAATAAGGAAACAAAACCCACCAGGTCTGGCGGCAACCGAGGACTGAGCAGAGGAACCAGACGCAATCAAAACAGAAAGGCAGGAGCCGAAAGAACGGATCGAGAGTGCAGAAAGGAACCCAGCACCCCAACCGAACAACAAAAAATGAAGGTCACCAAAACCCCACTAGCACATAGAGAAACAGGTGAGTCAAGGACCCCAGCCGCACAAAGGACCCCCCAGACGGGAGAGCGACACCAATGAGAGAACCCAGGCAGGCACAAGGCAAAACAGCCCCAAGACGCTGCAGGAAACAACACTGAAGCGACCCAGCCACCTACGGGGACCCCACCGGCCAACAGCAAAAAGCGGAAAGCCCACAAGGCCGTCCATGGAGCCCGAAGAGCGAACGGGACCAGGCCCAAGGCCAATCCACCAGAAAGGAATGCGAACACCCACCAGGGGCCACCATGCACAAGAAAGTACATAAAACCCGGCAGTAAGGGGAACGCAGCACAAATGAGCGAGACAGTCCCGCGCAGGGGCCTAGCAAACCGCCCAGTCACGTTTCACACGTAGCAAACGAGCCGCCGAAGCGAGCACCCAGGTGGCCATCCAACCAGGCCCGACCCACGGAGAGCCGTGAGGAACAGGAACATACAGGGAGGGAAGGCCACAGGCAGAAACACACCAAAGGCGAGAAGGACAGAAGAGCCGGGCAAAACGAGCCCGAGCAATGCCAACGGCGCCAGGGAAAAAACCCGAGCCAGCAGGCACCAGCACCCCAAAACCAGGGACAAGTAAGAAGAGAATTCAAAATCCGCACAGGAAGCGCAGGGCCCCACCACGGGTAAGGAGAACTGGGAAACCCAATACCCCCGGACAAATAAAAGCACTGTTCGAACATATACCACCTTGGGATATTATGAAAGCAGTGGCAGGATTCAAACACTTGTCTTGTGCGAGCCTGTGCCCCCAAGAAGCACAATACATACCATGGAGCTAAAGCTCCTTGGTCCAACACCCACTGCAGCAGAAACCAAGGGAGAAGCACCCAGGCGAGCACCACCAACAGGCCAAACGTCCCGTCCAGGCCAAACAAACCAAGAACCCGTGTAAGCAAAGGGACCAGAGGAAAGCGCAAAGCCGGGAGTCCCGACGAGAAGGTAGACAGAGCCACCACCAGGCACTCCAACCGAAACCGGAACCAAAGTGACTCAACCAAGGATGGCACAACCGTGCAAAAAAAGCCAAATGGGCAAACCCAGCAACCCCCCGGAAAACGAGGCAGCTGAAAAAACGCCCAGAATAGAAACAAGAAGCCTCAGCAGGGCAGGGGCAAACCGCAGAAAAGCCAAGGAAACAGCCAACAGAAGCCAGACGAGAAACCTGCCATCAGGTGAACCAACTGACCCAGGACAGACCGGGAACCCAAGCACGCCCCACAAGCACACCCCACAGGATGGCAAAGGCCGCCACCACCCGGGAAGGGGATACCAGAACAGGAAGACGACTGGCCACACCCATAGACAGGGCAGGAAGGGAGCCACCGGGGCAAGAGAAGGGACACCTACGGGAACAGGCGAAGCCCAGAAGGAGCCGAAACCAAGGAGGGCCCAGAGGCACTGAGACCAACTGGATGGGAAGAACCCCCAACGGAGAGACCGGGAATGCACCGCCAGTCAAGAAGGCACAAAACCCCCCGAAACACTTCCCATGGAAGGCCGCTACCAAGGTGGACAACCCCAACACGAACAGCCGGGGAGGGGCACATGAAACCAGCCAAAGGGGGACCGGCACAAGGAGGAAGGCAACCAAAGACCGGAATAACCAGAAACAGGATGGGAAAAACACCAATATCTCACCGGTAAACCGGAACCAGATCAACAGGACCCGACAGAGAAGGACCAGAGAGACAGCCAAAAAGCGACCCCGCAAGAACAGTTCAAAACGCACACCCCAGTAGAGGCGTGCACGGAACCCGTGGCCCGACCAAGCCGCCACCACCCAAAGGCAGTAGACCAACCAAAGAGCCACAGCACTTCGGATACGAGCAGGGGAGCCCAACAACCGACAACCGGCGACAACCGGTGCGACCCAGCAGTGGGCAGGACCCATTGAACTGAGACAGAGGCCACCCAGGATGGGAGGAGAGGTAACAGAAGGCCCCCAACAGAGCCCCCAAACCCCAGGAAGCGAGGAGAAGCGCGACTAGGAGGGGGCGCAAGAGCCGCCTGTCGAGCCAGGGAGCAGGAAGAGGAGAGGTCGCCACGACCGTGGCCCAGGACAAGAAAGGGCAAGACCTCCAGGAGCAGAAGCAGAAGCAAAAGCCAACATGGGGACCACCGAAGCAGCCCAGAGAAGGCCGGACAGGTGCCAACAGCCCACCCCCATCAGACACACAGCAGCCCACAACCCCCAAAATCCCTAGGTGGACGCCCAACCAGAGACCAACCACGCCCGACCCTGCACAATACATGAGAGCAGGATGGATGGACCGCAGGCCCAAAGCCTGGAAGGGAAGAAGGAGTCAGGGACAACCCAGGAACAAAATGAAGCCGTGGCCCCGCAACACACCCCTAAATGCCAGTAGAACACCAGGATAGGAACACTCAACCCATAGGGCCAATGGTCGATGGACGTGCTTCCACCAGTACCTACATGAATGGCAAAACATATAGCACCCCTATGAAGTGCGTAACACTGCCATACGGAACCCTTCATGGCAACCTTAGAATAAAGAAAGATTGAGAAAACACCTGGAAGGGCCCAAAGCAGTGTTTAGTAGAGCACGGTACAGAGTGCCCACGGCCCCTTGATGCTGCTTCAAAAAATCAGAAAACTGCACTGCAAAAATAGACAAGAACGACCAGCAGGAAATAAAACCAAGAATTTTATCAACAAAAATAGTACGTAGAGGGCCTACTTACAAAAAGCACAAATCCGTCAAGTCCGTAATTAGCCCTGTCCATACTGCGCCGTGAAGCAGGTCGTGGACACAAATTCAATAAGGGGGAAACCAATGACCAAGTAGCACCCAGCCAGGAAAATTTTACCACTATTAACCAATGAAAGCTGCTAGGCAAGCAAAGAAATACCGCCGCAACTGGCGCCTGAAACCCTTTCAGGAATTTTTAAAGAAATATATCCACAAAGATATAGCACTTACCCAGAGTACGTCGGCCCCGTTATACAGCACCGGGTCACTACGATCCAAAAAACAACAAAATGGGCGAGCCTTAACATGAAAGCAGCAGAAGAGCCAAGCAGATTCGAGAGCTCCCAACATCACTTGCTCCATACCACAGCCAGCTGTAAACCAGGTTTTAAGTTGCGCTGCGTGAGCAGAATGTAGTGCAAATGCGCATGTGCAAGATACGTTAAACAAATTATACACAATGAAAGCTACCCCGTTCCAAGGCGACAGTGCTACAACTCACAATGTACTGAAAAAGACGCCGAAGGAATCCACCCTAAGGACTGGCGCCACTCAAACGACACAATTACGTATCACAAGCCGCACGCCGTTGGCCTGAGGAACGGGTGAGGTGTGCGGATACAAACAGGACAGGGTTCAACTGAGGCTACAGCAGCAGCGCGCGGCTGCGGGCTGGATGCAGTTGCGTCCGGCACCTGTCAGCTTGCGCGCCTACTCTGGGAGTGGGTGCTGCATGGAATTAAACCCAGGCCGCAGAGTTCACGCTCATCAAAGGAGCAGCCAGAGTAGACCTGGTCTAGGCTAATAAGTTAACGACCGGTGCCACCCATACCCCCAAAAAGCCGCAAGCCCCCCGTAGCCAGGCAACCCCCAAACACGCGGGAAGCCGGTCGGGACCGACCCAGCACGGGCCACCGCGAGGCTCCTGTAAACTACATAACAATACTCAGGAAACTGAGTTGAGGACGGGGACCGGTGAGCACGGGGACCGTTGAATGGTCCGCCGGGCCCCCCCTGGCGAACACCCAAGAAAACTAGGCATTAGGTTGCCCCCCAGCAAAGGAAAGCGAAGACTCGGGAAAGCCAGCCCGCACCTCACAGCCAGAGACCGAGAGCGGGAAAAAGGGTAAACAAATCCCATATCGAAGTAGCAACCACCCGGGCAAAAACAATGTCCCATTACATTGTCTACACGGCCAGGGGGGTCAGAAGGGGCCGTTAGGCAGAGCCCCAGACCACCGTAGCCGCCCCCCTGTAAACCCTTGGCTCGCTAGGGCAGACCCTAACAGGCCCTGACAGGATACCGGGGGAAAGGAAGGTGGGGAGGGTCCTAGATCCTCAGAGCCCCCTAGAGCAGGACCACCAACCATGGACCCACATACCTGCTACAGCAGGAACCACTGAAAGCGCATCTGGAGAGTCTGCGCAGAACCAAAAAAACAGGCTGAGGGTTGGGCCGACCCTCCTCTTATAGAGGTCATGGGTGATATGGGTTGGCTATGTTGGGAAGGGATGGGAGGCTAACTTTTGCTTTGAAGGGTTTTGGTGTGGAGCTGAAGCTCACTTTGTTAATCATGTGGCGAGGAAGACTTACAAGGAGGTAATGAGTGTGTAAGTAAAGCTTACCGTAATCACCTGCCACGCGTCTCTGCTGGTGTTTAGTTCTATTGTCATCTTGGTGAGCTTTTGCGAAGCACTTGTGACATTAACAGTGGACTGAGTGCGGTCGTATTGTTGTAATCTTATGGTACATGCTAAAGTAATTGGAAATCACCTGTGTATGCGAAAATGGTTGAAAATATAATCAAATATGCGTGAATATTGTGTTGCAGTTAAACCAGTGAAAGAAAATGTGTGGATGGTGTGTTGAAGTGAAACACATCAAGTGTATAGTGTATATGATACTATGAACGTGGGCAGGAAAAGACAAATTAAATGTGCACACCCTTTAAAAATAAAAGCAAGCACAGCAAAAGTGCTGTGCATGCAAAACCTTCAAAAAATAGTTCCACAAAGGTGGAAGGAAACAGGACAGCGGCATTAGAAACTGATAAGAGGAGCACACGAGGAACAGAGGAACAAGCATTGGTACATGCAGGAAACTGTATGATATAGCCGATAGAAATGGAGGAAAACTAATTGGCAAGCACCAGAACCAATGAAAAGCAAGGAAAACAAAGGGGACGGGATGGAAGCCCCTTTTAAGATTTATATTAAGTAGAATAGATTTCATAAGCAAAGCGCAAGCACTGTGAGGGCAAAACCTAATAATTATTTGAAGTGTTGTTTTAGCTTGTTAAATTTGATGCGTGTTCCAAGACAGGTTAATTGTTAGGCTGTGTGAGAAGTTTTTATAAACTGGACAATGTGACAATCTCTCTGTGGTACAAACAGGGCCACTAGAATTAGGTTGTAGGGGTGGCCTAAATTATGTTCTGCGGGTCCCATTATGGAATTTCTTATGATTATAGTCTCCTTAGATGGTTACTGCACTGGGTTATCCAATCTGAAATTTTGGGGCAGATTTACTTACATTTCACACAATGCAACGCAGCAAGGCAACTTGCTACACTGTATTGTGTGAAAGGCAGACAGCATAAATGTGCCATATTTACAAGGATATGACAGACTTTTGCAGTCTCATAGAGCTGGTGCACTGTGTGCTGCCATGCACCAATGCAGGTGCCATGGTGCATGACCACCTTGTTACAGGATTACTTTATGCTGGAAGGGACAATCTCCTGCACAAAAACAATCCTTAGCAGCATATTCCTCTTTCTATGTGTGCTGCAGCATGCTGTCCGGTTGGAGCTCCTGAGCGCGGTGGGGTCCGTGCTGTGTTGGAGGTGCTGCTGTGAGCGCGGAGTGACCCGTGGCCTGCTGCTGCCGGGGCCCTCTCGCGGCTAGAGCTGCATCGCATGAGAGAGACAGTGATGTGCGGCAACTCGGAGCGCCCCCTGCTGGCATCAAATTTGAAAGTAGAGCGCGGGGGGCTTTAACAGGGTCTCCGGCTCGATGATGCCCTGCATTGGTTAAACGCGACCCTGCATGGTGGCTGGGCTTCTCCTTGGAGGCCGGGAATGAAGAGAAACGATTACAGAAACCAAGGACTCTCCTAGAAACCCTTTCCAGGAATAACTGTGCAATATAATGCCCCAGAACTGCAGAGTAGGGGCAAGACCCATGTGATTTGGTAACAGATTGGCGCCGTAGAAGGGTTCTGACTAAGGAGAGGTGAGCCATTATGAGAATTGCACCACCACCGATATTTGTAAACGCGTGCCAGTAAGCAGCAGTGGCTCAAGTGTTGGAGTCTGGTGACTGCGATCCGGCACGGGATAGCCTTTGGTGTGAACCCTCTACAAAGCATGTCCTGGTGATTAGGGATTCTGTACCCAATAAAGACCACTGGAACAATGGGGAAGTCAGACAAACCCAAACAAAGCTACAGTTTGACCAGCGTAAGTCAACTAGGTTGAGAGAAGATGAGACGGATGTCAACCTAGGGAACCAAGGCACTTCTGGGACTGATCCGGGAGGGGATCTGCGCCACATATTGGAGGCCATGCAGCGGAGCCTATCTACGATAGATGGCAACATTGACTCTCTCTCCTATCGTATGGATCGTAAGTTGTAGAGGATGGACAAGCATGCCAAGGGAATTGACGTGGTAGAAAGGGGAGTTTCAGAAATTGAAGGCCAGAATGCAGGGACCTCTGGCTCTCAAAAACAGTTGAGGAAACTTATGGATTCACTATAAGCAAAAGCGGAAGACCTAGAAGTGCGCCCAAGGCACAATAACATATGTATAGTTGGCCTCCCAGAGTCAACCCCGATCGGCAACATGGAGCTATTCACCACCTCCTCTCTTTCATCTTTGTAGTGGACGGGCGCATCACTCTCTTGCGCCTAGGCCTCCCCCTAGTGCTCCTCGCGCGAAGTGGATTTTTGCCAAATGATCACTATGGATGAATGTATTAGTTGCAGCGATGTTTAAGATTCCAACAATTGGTTAAGTTTTGAGGGAAGGGATAATGTTGTCATGTCAAAAGTTGGGGGACGAGATGTGGGAGGGGGTAAGGGAGTTTAATGATTAAACATTGATTTATGACAGTAGCACGGATATGGTTGAATGTTCCCAATTGGACAGCTATTCGTACACTGTGAAATGTGTTATCTGGTTGGAGTATGAGTGGGGGGGGTGGCCAAACAACTACACAGGGGATTCACTTACTGCACTTTTTTGTTTGGACTGTACGGGGCTTGAATGATCAGCGCAAAATTCGTAAGGTGGTTTTATATCTGCACAGGCATCACACAGACGTGGCAGTGCTGCAGGAGACTCACTTGGCGCTGACCACTGAGCTATTATTGCAGATGAAAATGAGAGGCTTTTGTGTGGCAGCCGGTTTTATGTCACATGCACGGGTGGTCCTAGTATGGGTCCGACGGGGAACCAATATCAAAGTACAGTCAGTTGCAATAGACACAGAGGGGCGGTTTGTTGTTGTTCGCTGCTGAAGTGGGAATCTTGAGGTGCGTATAGTTGGAGTGTATGGTCCAAATTATGATAATCCCCAATTCTATCGCACCCTGCACAATAAACTCACTAACTTTTCAAAAATGGCCACTTTATGCGTGCGTGACTTTACTTGTGTACAATCTCCTGAGCTAGACCGAACAAAGAGCCCAGCGCATTCCCCCTCAGCATCAGCAAAGGCGATTACATCCATTACTTAGTTGGATGCCTTGGTTGATATTTGGCGCCACCGTACTACGATGGGAAGGGAGTACACACACTACTCGTCGGTGTACAATATACATACACGCATAGACTATTGGTTGGCATCTCATGATTTAATACCTTTCATAACAAAGTGCAAACACTTGCTGTGCACATATTTGACCATTCCCCGGTTAAGCTACAACTGAAAAAAGACAATCTTCAACCCAGGACCCGAATGTGGCACTTTCCTCAGTACTCCTTGTTAGAGGAGGTATTCAAGGTGGAAGTCTCAAAAGAAATAGATCTCTTCTTTGCCACTAACCTTGGTAGTGTCCCAAAAATGTCCACAATATGGGAGACTTTTAAAGTTTAAATCAAGGGGGTGGTGATCTCAAAACACGCCAGGGTGCTGCGCTCCATCAGAGGGAGAATGTAGAAGCTAGAGATAGAATTGGCAGATCTGGAGCAACGAGTGCTTGTGGAGCCCCCCCTGACATACTAGCACAAATAAAGACTAAGATAGATGGATATAATGACGAGGCCCAAACTGAAGTAGTATATTTTGGGAAATATGCAACTGCAAAAGTTTATGGGGAAGGGGAGAGACCAGGCGCGACATTGGCATCGCTTACCAGACCAGTTGGGGGGGTCAAATGAGGTGCTAGAGCTGTGCAATGAGAATGGTATAATATTAAACGGAGCTGCACAGAAAGCGGACAGATTTCGCTCTTAGTATACAGAACTCTACACCTTGTGCACGTTCGACTTGGATGAATAATATTTATCATACATAGCTGTGAAGTGGCTTTTAAATGCACACAGGGAACACTTGATGGCACCGTTGTGCCCCACTGTAATAACTGTGGCGTTGAGCACAATGTCCAATCACAAAGCCCTGGGGTCGGATGGACTAACCGTAGCGTTTTATAAGGCCTACTAGGATCAGCTGGATCCACATCTGGTAAATTTATTCGGGGAAATGGCGACAGATGGCATAATGCCTCCTAGCATGAGAAAGGCCACTCTGATTACTCTGTTATAGAAAGACAGGCCCCCCAACAATGCTCTTCGTACCGACCACTCTCGCTGCTCAATGCGGGCACCAAAATATTTGCCAAAATATTAGCGGATCAGCTCGACCGGTTGCTTCCTATAGTGGTGGCACTTGAGCAGTGTGGTTTCGTACCCATTCGGTCACTAACAAACAATCTGCAAACTCTTTTTGGCACAATAGTCGGTATGGATCCGGGGTCTAGCGCTGCGGCAATTTTTCTTGATGCCGAGAAGGCTTTCGAGGTTTTCGAATGGCGATTTCTAGGAGCTGTGTTGAGACGACTGGGGGTGGGGGAGATTTATCAAGTTAGTGGATGTTCTTTATGAGCAGCCCACGGCATGGGTATGCGTGAACGGGTTTGTCTCAGAACCAATAAACATTACACAGGGCACATGGCAAGGGTGCCCCCTCTCTCCCCTACTATACACATTAACAGTGGTGCCACTGGCGTGCGCATTGCACAAGTACCATGGGCACCGCGGAATAAGACTCCCGCAATATAATTTGATAATTACTGCTTATGCAGACGATACGCTCCCTTATGTTAGCGAACCCGCAAAGAATCTAATGCCAATACTTCAGGAGGTGGTGTGCTTTGGACAGCATTCAGGCTTACGTATTAACTGGAGCAAATCCATTGTGTTTCCACTGACCCCCATTACTCTCCTAGTGATGGTTGCTTATCCCAACGAGTGGAATTCGGAACAGACTTGCTATCTCGGGGTGCAAATACATACCGACCCGGACATAGTTGTCCGCAAAAATTACCGGGCGGGCAATACAGAAACTTACAGAATCTGTTTAGAAATGGATCAGACTACCTCTGTCTCTATTAGGACGAGTATCGCTCTTGAAAACGATTGTATTGCCACGGTTTCTGTTCCTATTTGTTAATATACCTATATTATTACCAAAATCTTTCTTTCGCATGCTGCGATCCCTCCTGATTCGGCTTATATGGGCTGGGAAGCAGCCCCGGGTACAGTGGGATATATTAACCAAGCCATATTCAGCAGGGCGACTTAACCCCCCTGATTTCGAATTATACTACTGCGTCGCACAACAGATGCATGCATATCTGTGGCTACATGAGAGTCAAGACAATCCGCAATGGTTCATTGAAAGGGAGTCTGTGAACCCTTTGTCATTGCCGCAGTTTTTGTTCACAGAGCCACATAGACGTTACCATGTAATTGACACAGTTGGGTGTACTAAGAACCTGCTATGGCGGGCTGCTGGTAAGCAAGGTATGACTCTACTCTACTCTCCTAAATTACCACTTGCATTTTGCAACTGGTTACCAAGGGGGAAGGAGAGAGAGTTCCTCTCAGCAATGTGCTTGCTAGGAATCAGCACTGCTGGTGATTTTTTTCAAGACGGGGTGGTCAAGCAGTGGTATAAGCTACAGTCAGACTCATTGGATGCCCTCATGCTTACTAAATATCATTACTTCTGCACGAGGCACGCACGTCGTGCAATACTGGGGAAGGATATGGGGGAACCACAGGAATATACACCTCTAACTTACTTACTACGCGCTAAATCCTCACATCACATGATATCAATATTGTACACTCTCTCCAACACTGTGACCGGGCCCTTAAACATGAAAGCATTACAAGAGTGGTGTGCAGAATTACAGATAGATATTACAGATGATCATTGGACATACTGCTGCACAAGTACGAAATCGGTCTCATAAAATGGCAAACGTTGCTTAATACACTTGTAAGTGATCTCAGAGAGGATGATAGATGAGCGAGGTGTGGAGCAACAGATGCAAATTTCACACATCTCGCCTGGAGTTTCCTAGGAATTCATAGGTTCTGGGAGGCAGTGCACATTGCCCTACAAGACATAGCAGGGGTGGGATTGAATTTGACCCCCTTGGAGGCCTTGTTGGGCTACACTAATGGGTACCCCAAAGCCACGAGGAGACTGTTATCTCTGGGTATACTCGGGGTATACTGATAGCTAAACGCAGGAATGCATCGCAATGGATGAGAGGCCACATGCACACAATAAAGGAATGATGTGCAGATTTAACATACTGCAGTACACACTTTGAAAATGTCAGTGCTCTCATGCCTGCACGTTGCAAACCAAAGAACATCTGGGATCCATACAGGCTGCAGCAACTGAATCAGAGTAAGAACAGAATAGGGTGGGGATTGGGTGATTCAATAATAACAGAACCTCAACATGTTCTGAGTTAGCCGCACATTATGATCAGGACAAGATGAGTGGAATCTGACAAGTGACGTTGTGACCCCTGGTTGTTAAATAGTAATGCATTAGAATCAATGTACAAAGCTTGTACCCCCATAGCTCACAAAGCAGAATGGCTGTACCAATCAGTCTGTTAATGTCAAGATGGGTTGTTCTGTGTCCTTGCTGCTGCTGTACTTAATGTAATGAGTATTGTGAATACTGTTTGTATGCAAAATGAAAATAAAGTATAATACAAAAAAATTATCCCACATGAGGTCAGAAATATAGAGCTTAATGTAATAAACAAAACAAGACTAAAATGAGAAAAACCAATCAGTAGAACCAGAGTTATGAATTGTTAAACAATAAACTGCAATATGTGCCTAAAAGCAGAAAGCACCAACTGCGGCCACCTGGTAGCATTGGACTGGGTCACAGTCAAAGGTTCAGGCCGACCACAATTGAGCACGAAATAGATACAGTCCTAGAATAGTCCTGCTAAAATGTTACCTTCTCAAGTTTTGTGCGTAGAGTCCCGTTTGTGTTGGAGAGGGTCACGAGTAGCAAGGAGAGCGTCACAGGCGATAGTCAGTCTAGTCCAAAGAGCAGGCCGAGTGTCACGGATGGGCGGGCTAGAGCTTCACATTGGCGGTCCTCCGTGGGCCGTCGATGCTGCTGTGTGAAGAGACTGGCTGGCGGCGACTTGTTCTGCTTTTCAGTGCAAGCGGCGCAGTTCAGTTCGCGGTTGTGAAGAGCTCAAAAGCATGATTTCAAGATCTTATGAGGAACTCACTGAAGACAGGTCCAGTAGCTGTTGGGGAGCCTTTTATATCCCTGACGCTCAGATTAGGAGGCCAGTAGGCAAGCCCTTTGAGTCACTCTGAGGCCTTGGGTTCAAGATGGAGCTGCAGGTTCAGTTGTTCTCCCCAGACAAGAGCGTAACATGGCAGCTCAGCAGAGCAGCGGTTCTTTTAGATCAGCATTCCGGAAGAGTGGCAGTCCTTGTAGCAGCACAGCGTCCCTCCTCCTGGTAGAGTATCCGAAGGTCCAGAGATATACTAAAGATCTGGTTTCTGAGGTCCTTCTTCAATACACAGTTCTGCCTTTGAAGTGGGGAGAAGCTTCTAGAGGCATGCCTTTGAAGGGCACAGATGTTTGGCTGTCACTGCCCAGGCTCCAGACTAACTATAGGGGGTATGCGGCCCTTTGTTTGGAGGCAGTGTAAGTGTATGTGGAGCTGTTCCCAGCTCCTCCCTCCCATCCTGCCAGTGATGGCCCATCCAGTTACACCTAAACTGCCATTGTGGGTGACTTTCTGGAAGGAATACACAAAGCCCAACTGTCCCCCACACCCATGCTTGTGACCCAGAGACAGGCAGCAGGCACCAAATGACTACGGCAAGAAAATGGGAACTTCCTAAAAGTTGTATTTTCAGAATATTAATTTAAACTCTGACTTCACCATAACTTTGGATTTTAGATTAGGATTCTAGAGATACCGATGTGCCTTGCCTTGATCGCCGCTGACCACTGCCTCCTTCTGCCTTTTGTTCGAGATCGCTCCTGCTGAGACCTGCCAGCTCGCTCCTGCCGGTCAGTGCCCCTTGTTGTGTCCTGCACCGTAGCTGCCTCTCTTTTTTTCATAACTGTACTGCCCTCATTGTACCTGTGCCAGTATTGTATGTTTTTGTAAATCCCTGCATTGCCAGCTATCCTAGCGATCCAGACCAGCCTCAACTCCACATTTCGCGGACCCCTCGTCTACAGACCTCCCAGCCCCCTTTCGCCACCACTATCACCAACCTCATCGCCCCCACGCCATCGCCTCAATTAACTACATATTCATTGGAGACCTGAATTTCCACCTCAACAACATCAGCGACCCCAACTCCACCACCCAAGGACGCCATGACAGACTACCACAACTGAATCATAATCACCAAAAGGACTTTCAACCACAACAAAATCCTCGCCAACTCCTCCAACTCCAAGGAACTCTTCAGCGTCAATCAGGAATTCACCAACTCCCAAAGTGTCACAGACATCACCCCGTCACAAGACTTCTGCGATAAGCTTGGAACCTACTTCCACCTCAAGATCAAAAACCTCTACTACAACTTTGTTGACCAGACGCCACAGCCGGCCCGCCCCCCAGACAGACCAGCCAGCCCACCAACTAGACCTGGATGCAGATCACGGCCAAAGACACCACCTCAACCATGAGTGGCATCCACTTAGGGGCCCCCACTGACCCTTGCCCCCACACATCTACCACAGAGCCGCCACTGCCATCACACCTGAACTACAATGCATCATCAACACCAACTTCGAAACAGGCACCCTCCCAGACAACTGGAAACACGCAGAGGTCAGGCCCCTTCTCAAGAAGCCCTCAGCTGACCCCATGGACCTAAAAAACTACAGGCGCATTTCGCTTCTCCCCTTCGCAGCCAAAGTTTCAGAAAAACAGTCAACAGGGAACTGACAAGATTAATCAAAGAAAAAGCCGTCCTCGACCCGTCCCAATGTGGTTTCTGAAGCAACCATAGCACCGAGACCGCCCTACTCACCGCCACAGACGACATCCTCACCCTCCGATACCAAGACCACTCTGCAGCCCTGATCCTACTCGACCTATCACCAGCCTTCGACACCGTCTCCCACTGCACACTCGTCACCAGACTACACGACGCCGGCATACAAGGAACAGCCCTAGACTGGATCTGATCATTCCTCACCGGAAGAAGCCAACAAATCAGACTACCACCCTTCCTCTCCGATCCAATGGAAATCACCTGCGGAGTCACACAGGGGTCATCTCTAAGCCCGACCCTCTTCAACAGCTACATGGCTCCCCTCGCCGCCATCATCCGACAGCACGGCCTCAACATCGTATCCTCCGCTGACGACACCCAGCTCATCCTCTCACTCACCAAAGACCCCACCATCGCCAGACTCAACTTCCAGAAAGGAATGCAGGACGTAGCAGTCTGGATGACCAACAGCTGCTTAAAGCTCAATGCAGAGAAGACAGAAGTCCTCGTCCTCAGAACCACCCCTTCAGCATGGAACAACACCTGGTGGCCGATGGCCCCCGGAAGCCCACTGACCCCTTCCGACCACGCGAGAAACCCCGGCATCGTACTCGACTCCTCCCTCACCATGAACCGAAAGGTCATCACCGGCACCTCCAGCTGCTTCAACACCCTTTGCATCCTCCGCAAGACTTTCAAATGCATTTCCCCTGAGTCAAGGAAGACAGTCACCCACGCACTCATCACCAGCAGACTGGACTATGGAAACGCACTCTACGCCTGCGTAAACAAGTTCCTACTCCGCGAACTGCAGATGATACAGAACACCACCGCCAGACTCGTCCTCGGCACGAGTATTTCAGCCAACATCTATGAAGGCTCCACTGGCTCCCCGAGGCGAAAAGAGTCACTTTCAAGATCCTTACTCACGCCTACAAATGCCTACACAACACCGGACCCAAATACCTCAATGAGAGTATCAACTTCCATGTACCCAAAACAAATCTCCGATCATCCAGCCTCACACTGGCCGAAACCCCACGTATCCACAGAGCCAGAGCAGGCGGAAGATCCTTCTCTTACATTGCGGCCAAAACCTGGAACGAGCTCCCGGCAGACATCAGACGCGCCCCCTCCCTGAAGACCTTCAGGAAGACTCTGAAGACCTGACTCTTCGGCTAAACAGAGCCGCGGACCCCCCCTCAGCACCTTGAGACCCTCACGGGTGAGTAGCGCGCTTTGAATCCCCTGATTGATTGAGTCATTGATTGATTGATTGATTGATTGATTGATTGATTGATTGATTGATTGATTGATTGATTGATTGATTGAAACATGAAAGGGTGATCTTTTCCCATTTGGAAATTACACTTATATAATGTAATAAAGCAATTCCAAAGTTATCCTATGGAGGAGAGACAGGCCTTGCGGCAATAAATAACAAATGTAGGGGTTTTTCACTACCAGAACATGTAAAACATAAACATACATGTTCACCTTTTAAAATACATTTCACGCTGCCCTCTAGGCAGTCCTGGACTACCCTAGAGGTGACTTATATGTATCAAATAAGAAGGCTTGAGGCTGACAAAAGTTTAATTTTGAAAGGGCAAAATGGAAAATGGCAGTTTAAACTGCACACACAGACTCTGCAATGGCAGGCCTGAGACATCTTTAAAGGGCTACTTAAGATGGTGGCACACTAGTAGCGTTTAATTTACAGGCCCTGTGCCCATGTAGTGCCACTTTACTAGGGACTTATAAGTAAATTAAATAGGCTAAGCGGGTACAAGCCAATGTTAACATTTTAGCACTGGTTAGAAGTGGTAAAATGTGCAGAATCCTAAGGCCAGCAAAAATGAAGTCAGCAAAAACAGGAGGTCTGAAGGCAAAAGGTTAGGGGAAACCATGCCAAGGATGCCAAGTCTAACATGTGTCCCTCCCAGCTGAAAGTGGGGATAACTATCCAACCCCTTGGGAGTTCTCTTCCCTAAGGTGAAAGTACCCGGAGAGACCATCAGCATTTGGCATGGTCCATTCCAGAAAAGTCCATTCCCTGTCAGGAAATGGACCACATCAACAGTTTGGGATTCTCACCCCTTATCTGCATTAACAATCTGAGGGGTCTGTAGCCTGTCTGAACCCGGAAGTGAGCACCAAAGAGGTATGGTCTCAGCTTCTTTTGTGCCCAGACCACTGCAAAGCATTCCCTCTCTACAGCATTCCACCTCTGTTCCAGGGAAGTAACCTCCTACTGAGAAGGATACAGGTTAATCTAGGCCTACTTCATTTAGCTGTGAGAGCAGGGCCCCTATGCCATGCTCTGAGGCATCAATCTGGACAATTAATTCCTTGGAGAAGTCAGGATCCTTGAGCATGGGTGCTGTGCATATGGCATCCATCAGGGTGTCAAAAACGTTCTGGCACACCCCCGTTCAGATCACTTCACGGCTCTGTTAAGGGGGCAGCAATGGTGCCATCCCCCTTGACGCATCTCCTGTAGTAACCAGTGAGACCTAAGAAGGCTCTCACCTCTGCCTGGGTCTTGGGGGTTCCTGAGCCAGAATGGTTTCAACCTTGGCTTGAGGGGCTGTGCTTGGCCTCCTTCCACTTGTTGGCCTAAGTTGTCCACTGAACCCTTACCTGTCTGGCACTTACTGGCCTTGATAGTCAGGCCTGCCCTCTGCAGAACATGAAGCACTTCTCTGAGGTGGCACACAACACCGGACAATGGATGGGCAGGTGGTCCTCCCCACCCATGGTAGTTTCAGGAGCGGGTTTCCAGTGCCCCCTGCCCTTCCTCTTTTTGGCAGGCACCTGGGCCAGGCTTCCAGGCTCCAAGTCCTCTTGACTAACATCCATGACCATGAGGTCAGGAACACCTACTTAGGCAGTCCTAACATATCTGTTGGAGAAAAAATATATATCCATATGTATGTACTACATGGATATGACAGTTTTAATTCTCTCCCGCACTATCTCAAACCTACTAAGCTATCAATTTCTGTCCCTGTTGTGGTTCTTATACCACTCTCTTAGTATATGGTTTGGTCCCCCCTGGGGTCCACAGTGTATTTTGTACTATTTACTGTGATTTCTATGCAAAGTATTGTGTGCATTGTGCATCTCCGGGTAGGAGATATCTAAACGTGTTAGAGAGTATTATATAATAAATACATATTTTTATAAATACCTTCTGTGGTTCTTTTTCACCTAATCTATACATATAATATTGTGTTCTGGTAAAACAAGCTGCTTTACACTCCTTCTGGACTAAGCCTGAAAGCTGCTCTCCACAGCTACAACTTAGAGAGCTTTCTATGGGTGTCTAAGACCTCCTAAATCACCATAAGGGTTGTCTGGACTGGTGCGAGGTGTCCACTTACATAAGTGTACATCATATACCAGGCAAGCTTCTCACAAATATCGTCTACCACAGTAAAGTCATGCTCAAGATCTTTAGAAATATGGACGCTCTTCTCTCCAGAGGGCACTGAAGAAATGTTACTACCATAACTACTGAACTATGCCTGTCTGGCCTTGTACACTTCTTAAGGCTCCTCTCATCAGCCAAACGCTCCAATGTAATTTTTGCCTCCATGGGCAGTTTCTTTGCCTCCATGGCCAGTCTCTTTTCCTCCAGCTTGAGCTTGGCCATCTCCAGCTTGTACTCCCTCTTTGCCAGCCTTTCCACCAGCTCCTCTGGGGAAAGGTTGCGAGAGGATAAACTGCTCCCTGCACAAGAGAGGATTTCCAATCCTGGAAGTAGGTTATCCCCCTCCTCAACAAGCTGCATTCCTACACCCTCCTGTAGGTTCCACTCTGATTCTTCCTTCTCCTTCTCTTCCTCTTGGAAGTCTTTGTAACCAGCAATTTGCAAACCTCTGCCCATGCCATCATGGCCTTTTGGAGCTCTACCTTCTTGGTCTCCATTTAGCTGGCTGCCCCTCTCACCTGGTAAAACTCCTTCAGCTGAGTCACAGTGTCAATTAAGTTTATTAGACCGTTTTCAAATAATCGTTCAGAGTTGTATACATTCTGTAGGTTCGGTGTAACATTTATCCGAATGCCCAATGCATTTCTGGCTGTCGAAGCCCTTCCTCAGGGGAGCACTATAAAAAGAAAATACCAGGAATCAGCCTAGGTATTCAAACAATCGAATAAACTGTGAACTAAACAGCATAATATGCGAGAATATTTGGCCATACAAAGGTTAAGAAAAAATTCTTGCATTGAAATTAGAAGCCTAAGTGATTGTTAATTATCAGCTAACCAAAAGATAGTGAGAAGATTTCAAATTCTCCCGAAGTAATCGTGAATAACACTCTAGCCAAAAGGTACCGAAAAAGGGTGTAAATATCCCAAAATGTATAACATTAGAAACATACGAACATAAAACTGCGAACAGAATCTGAAATAAACGATGTTGAGAAAAACGTTCGTGCGAGATTACAAAAAGTGCGTGTAAAGTGGAAACATGTGTCTATTCACCCGTAACTGAAACTCGAGTAGAGAGTGAAGAGTGATTGGTTACAAAGTTGCAAGAGTTTCAAATAGAATCGTGCTCCCAGTACCGGAGTGAACTTACGATAAAGCGTTCGAATATTGGGCGTCTCTGCTGGCGTGTAACGTTTCAATCCGTTAGTAAAGTGAATGATTCCAACAAGTGGCGGTCATGTGACATTGAGGTTGTGGATGTTAAAAAAGTTGAAAATAAAAGTGAAACTACAGCGAAGAAAGACTCGTAGTTTTTTCAAAAAGTACAAGACTGCGTGAATGATAGATCATGCGATTTTAAGAAGGTGAAAAAGGCTAAAGATATAAGACTGCGTGATTGATAGATCATGCGATTTAAGGAAGGTGAAAAAAGGCTCAAGATACTCTCAAAAGTATAGGTACTTGTAGTACAAAGGAACGGAATAAAAATGAGCGCAGCTGTGTGTCAAACAAGAAGAGCATTAAACATTTAAAGACCGGTATGTGAAAGTAAGCAGGTACCAAGAAGGAAAAATTTGTCAAAGTCTGATAAAATGATTAATGGGAGACTCGTTACAAAAAGCAGCCAAGGTCGTAACGTTCATTGAGACCTTTAGGCTGTGTGGAATTTAGTTTGTTTATCCAAAAAATCTCTCGTTGCAACAAGTATGTATTGTTGTCTCGTCCCTTCATAATGGGTATTTGTTCAAGAACTAGAAAACGCAATTGGCGAATGTTATGTTGAAACTCATGAAAATGGTTTGCAATTGACGATTTCGTCTGTCTGGTTCGTATATTGCTTTTATGTTCGTTAAGTCTTATACAAATTTTTCTTTCTGTTTTTCCCACATAGACAAGGCCACATGGGCATTTCAACATGTAAATTACATTTTGGCTTTTGCATGTCGCTGTCACCGTGAGTTTAATCGGGTAACCATGTAATGGGTGTTGAATTGTAGTACCCTTAATGATGGAATTACAACTTCCACAATTTAAACATGGAGTAGTACCTTTAAAAATGCTTGTGATTGGTGTCTTGCTTTTGGATAAAATTTGTTTGAAGTTGTGCGACCTCTGATACGCGAATCTTGGGGGTATGTCAAAGATGTTTTTAAAATCTGCTTCGGTACAGAGCATCGGCCAGTATCTTAGAATGGTTTTCTTAATGTGGAAACTTTGTGTGGAAAATTTGGACACAAATGTCGTTCTCTGTTCTGGCGTTTTCTCAGGTTTTTGTAGCAGCACAACATTCCTTCTTCCTAGCAGAGTATCGACAGGTCCAGAAGTGCACTGAAGAATCGGTGTCTGAGGTCCTTCTTTTATACACAGTTAAGCCTCTGAAGTGGGGAGAAGCTTCTAGAGGCATGTCTTTGAAGTGCACAGATGTCCTATCTTCCCTGTCCTGGCTCCAGACTAACTACAGGGGTATGCAGCCCTTTGTGTGAAGGCAAGTGTAAGTGGGTCTGTGCCCAGCTCCTCCCTCCCATCCTGCCAGCGATGGCCCATCCAGTCCTTTCTAGGTTCTCATTGTGTGTGGCTTTCCTATAAGGAATACACAAAGCTCAACTGTTGTCCACACTCAGTCATGTGACTCAGAGACAGGCTGCAGACACCAAATGGCAAAGGCAAGAAAATGCCAACTTTCTAAAAGTAACTTTTTCAGAATTATAATTTGAAATCCAATGCTCACCATAAATTGGGATTTTAAATTAGGATTCCAGAGACACCAAACATGAACTGGTCATCCCTTCCCATTTAAATATTACACTTATAAAATGTAATAAGGCAATTCCAATGTTATCCAATAAAGGAGAGATAGACCTTGCAGTGGTTAAACACTAATTTAGGAGCTTTTCACTACCATAACATGTAAACCTAAAAGTAAATGTCCCACTTTTTAAATACATTGTACCTGCCCCACTAGGCTGTCCAGTGCCTACCCTAGGTGTGACATATATGCATGTATGAAATGGCAGTTTAAACTGGACACTTAGGGCCAGATATACAATGCTTCCAATTTGCGAGTTTCAAATTGTGTCGTTTTACAACTCGCAGATTGGAATTTACAACAGTGTCTCCGACACTGTTTGCGATTCCTAATGGGGTTGCACATTGCCAGCCTCAATAATATTCATGAGGCAGGTGCAATTTGCTACCCCATTGGGAATGGCTAGCACTCCCAGGGATGGTGGCCTGCTGGGGTCAGAGGCCTACCATGTCTGTGACTGCTTTTTAGATAAAGCAGTTTTCTTTTTTTGAATGCAGCCTGTTTTCCTTAAAGGAAAACGAGATGCATTTAAAAAAGAAACATCAAACATAACTGTTTCATTAGGTCGAGCATTCAAGACCTCTTGCATATACTTTAGTATATATTTATATGTGTATGTACTTTGTGGGCTCTGGAGATCTTCTTTATTTTTCTGGCAACTGCCTCTATTTAACTTTGTTAAGAGAAAACGACCAGCTGTGGTCAGTAAAATACCAGAATCACTTTAGCATTCTCCAGATTCCAGTCCGTAGAAAGTAACAATCTTTTCAAATCTTGTATTTTCAGTGATATAACCACCAAAGGCCCTGATTTATATTAAAACAGAGCTTTGAACTATACCATTTCCTGCTGAAAGGCAATATTTTTCTCCATGTGTTCCCACACTTGGCGTGTCAGGCAGTTTGGTGCTTACTTTCCCTCCATGTTAAAGAACAGTAGAAGTTTCAGCACCCAGGCTAATGTGCTGCTCAGCTAAATACATATAAGGTCCAAAAAGTTCAGACCGATTGAATTGCAAATGCCTGTTTTTTAAGAGGAGGCGGTGGTCCGTGGGACCACTACCTCCTCCTAAAAAATATTTTCACTGCCAGTCACAAAGGGGAAGGGGTCACATTGGGACCCCTTCCCGTTTGCGAATGGCTTACCTCCCATTTGAAATGGGTGGTAAATTGTGAGTTCTTTGCAGCCACAATTGTGGCCGCGACACAATCTTACATTGAACTGTGAGTTGCAATTCGGAAGGATTGCCTCCAGCACGTCCCTTCCTAATAGCGAATCGCAAAACCCTATTTTACGAGTTGGTAATAGGTTTCCGACTCGCAAAATATGGTTTGTAAATATGGCAGACCTATTTGCTGTCGCAAACAGGCTGATTTCCCATTTGCGACCGGCAAAACAGTCATACATCTGGCCCATAAACTCTACAATGGCAGGCCTGAGACATGTTTGAAGGGCTATTTAAGTGGGTGGCACAATCAGTGCTGCAGGCACACTCGTAGCATTTAATGTACAGGCCCTGAGCACATGTAGTGGCCCTTTACTGGGGACTTAAAAGTACATTAGGAATGACAATTGGGCAGAAGCCAATGTTACCATGTTTTAGGGAAAGCAAACAAGCACTTTAGCACTGGTTAGCAGTGGTAAAGTGCACAGAGTCCTAATGGCAGCAAAAATGAAGTCAGCAAAAACAGGAGGTCTGCAGGCAAAGCTGTTAGGAGGAAACCATGCCAAGGAAGCCAGGTCTAACAGTAGGCAATAGTTCAGTCGGACAAGTGGAATACTACTGTTATCGTGAGAAGTGTAGGGAGGCAGTGTGTTAGGACACTTGTGGATCCCCGCCGATTCCATTAGCACCATCCACTTCCGCTTTTGTTTTGCTGTGTAAAGTCAATGAGCACATCGTGCTGTGCATTACAAAAAACAAAAGATCAAACTTGGGACTCGTAGGAACCCTTTCCCTCACATGCCAATTTTGATTTTGCAAAAGATAACATTCCTGGTGCTTTTACCAGAAACATTTCCTTTTCCAATACTGTTGAAAACCTATTGAAGTCCACTGCACTGTGAAAGTAGTGTGGTGGACCTCAACTGGTTGTCGTCTGCCCTGAAGCAAGTAAAACCCGTTAAATCCATGCAGCCTGATGTCCTGTCCAACAAGGTCTGACAACAAGCTGCAGGGATATGATGGCCACATTGCACTAACTTCTTTACTCCATGATTGTAAGGTACTTCTCTAGTCAAGGAGGACTACAGGATGATAGGCTTTTGGGACTGGGGAACAGTGAAGAGCATAGCACTTAAATAAAAGTGGCAGGTGCTGCTAATGGTCATGCTCAGCCAGATAACATTCCAGTTACCTTACATGGTCTAAAGAGAAGAGGGCCAGAGAGAGGCCCACACCCTCTCTAAACTATTATAGGGAACAGATCAATAGTCTCAGGAAAGAAGAAAAGCACATGATTTGTAATACTCTTCGCAAGAATGTGTGTTTAGTCAGACAGCCACATGGTCTTGCAAGTTCTCTAGGGCTACTGAAACCTTTGTGAATCTACATCCCTTAGTTTTTTTTACATATAATTTGCACTGCTACTATTTGGAAGCCATTATGTGGCATTAGTTAATCTACATGCGTAATTAAAAAAAGATTTTTCACTAAAATGGGAAAAAAGTCCAAATCAAATTAATTACCAGAGTGACACTTTCAACAGATACTTTAACTTGTGTTTACATAGAATGACTAAAATGCACTGATATATTGCCATGGAAAAAATAGCAAATTACATTTTTGTTGCACAATTTGTTTGACTATATACAGCTATAGCGCACAATTAACTGAGCTAACTTGGTGGGCCGGCATGATTTTTTGGACATTTAATGGCATTTGGCACATAAGGTCCTGCTCTTGCCCCCAGTCCCACTTCCACTCCCAACCCACACCACACCCTCCTCCCCAATCCATTGCATTACAACAAATATATTTTTTATGATTTAGAAAGCAAGTAAGTGTTAGGAGAAATCTAAAATGTTAAAGCTTGGGCCAGATTCAGGTTTAGGTTTGGCTACGGACAGGGTCATATGACTCAAACATCAAGTGGTTAATGGAATGTAGAAGACAGGCCAGTAAAGGAGATGGAATAAAAGAAACTTAGGGAAAGGTTGTGGGAGAAGCACACGCTGGGGTAGGAATGGGATGAGACACAATGGAGTTGGGAGTAGCTATAAGTGGGCTGTGGGAACTAGACAGCACACCTCTTTTCACATCCATTAATTTAAATCACGGAGAGGCAGTGACAGAAACATAGGGGATGATGGACAATTGAAGACTTGACTTAGACACAGGAAGGAAGACATAACGGGGCATATTATCAAGGGCCATATCGCCGCTTTTCTGGCTTTAAAAGCCAGAAAAGTGGCGATATTTACATCGCACTATTAACAAGCTCGCGCTAAGCCTTGTTAGCGCTAGTTTCTGTGAGTTTGCACCCGTTTGTTATCGCCCTGCATGCCATCGTTAATGACATGCAAAGTAGGCATTCCAGAGCAAAACTACATGGAAATAGTCGTTAACAAGGCTTCGCGGTATTTACAAGCCTTCAGCAGACCCGCTTAGCATCAAGAATAATCGCACTAAGTCCCCTTATTGGAGGACTTTAACACCTGCTTAAAAGTTGACTAAGCCATCTACATAATGGGAGGTGGATTGCAGGGTTAAGGTCACAGGGGCGTATCAGCAAGGATTTAATTATCTCCCACAATTTATCTCTGGTTTTCAAGCGATATTGGCGCTTTTCGCCGCTATTGCTGGATTTCATATCGCCTCGGAGATAAGCATTGAGGAGGAAGAAAGGATTCTACTGAGGGTAGGGAGCGGGCTAAGGTGAAAGAGAGGTGAAGGGATGGATATGTGGTAAGGAGGGTACAGGATGCCACTGAGGGGAAGAAGGGCGGGCTGAAGAGGGAGAGATGCTGTGAATGAGAGGAAAGGAGTATGGGGGAAGAGCACCACTGGAAGGGTGTTAATATAAAGCATGAGGAGAGCATGGGGAGAGAGAGGAAATATATGGGGCTGGGGAAGGAACAGGCGGGTTGAGGAAGATAGGACTCAGGAGGTGGGGCTAGGAAGGAACGAGAGGTGGGCAATGAAGGGTGAATTAAAAGACATTTTGGGGCAGGGTTCAGTGAGAGACACGCGAGAAGGAGACTGCGCAGCACATCTCACTGCTTGGCTGGGCGTAAAGTCATTAGCATTTTATTGATAGTCCATGCCGCTTGGTTGGTCTTGGCGGCTCACCAGTACTGTACACTGTGGTTGACCAGTACTGATGGGCTCTTAGAACGGAGCAGAAAGTGAAGTCTAACTCCTCTGTCACCAATGCCAAACTTATTATGTGTCTTTGGTGCACCAGTTTGGCAAAGTGCAATCAACACTTGTAGGGTATATGACCTAGGCATTATCTAAGCCTTATGTTCGGAGGTGGTATATTGTGAATGATACTACCGTTGGGTGACATTACAACATACTATTAGTCACTATATCTGCTAGAACGATTCACTCTAGATCTGTTTGTGTACCAAGTGCTTTGGTGTCTGCCATATGAGTTATGATTTTAACAATTATTTACATCTCCTAATAGCATAACTGACATGGTGTGAGACTCGGCAGATGGTTGAGTAGACACATAGACTTTATGCTATAGGTAAGAATTTTTACTTGTGTCACTGTATTCGGGTTTTGGTGCACATGGTTGTATGGCTAATCCTTCTAAGACATGGTTTTATTGTTTTCACAGAGCCTTCTGATCCGTTGCATATATTGACACTGCGATTGGTGGTCAAGAGATTAAGGCCTAAGTATTATATTATGATTTATGCAGTTTATTAGCAGAGTGACTTTTCCATGATCCTGATGAATGCCTTGAAGAATTTTCGTCACCTGGGCAGAAACATGTTGATCACTAATTAGGGTATTTTTTCTCAACCCTACATTCACTTGCATTTTAATATACTACTACTTAGGCAGGAAGAATAAAAGTGTTGCCCCTAGGTAGATAGTTTTTTAGTCACACTATTTCTTTTCTTCTTTTCTTGCACTCTGCCCCTCCTTACCATACTGAGTTGGTAGAACCAACACGTGCTTTGCACTCCTGCTCCTTCCCCCTCTGGGTAAAGTCGTAGCCCGCACGGGGTACCTTGCGGTCCCCATGCGTTGGAGGAACCCAATGATGAAGCATGTCACCCTCGGGTGAGTGAGGGTTTTCGTCCATAACATCTGTTATGCCTGGCCCTAATTTGTGTATTACTATTCACAAGTTTTAATAGCGCTACCCTATATTTGGTGTGAGTATTATATTATCTAAGCCTTGCCATGCAGAGTTTAGTGATCTCAACTAGTCAAGTACCCAAAAACAACAAAAGGTAAGTCAAACCACTGGTTTTAAACTTAGGAAAGCAATTTACAGCCATGCTTAACCCAAGTCAAGCTATATAGGCAGCTAAAGAGCACACAATATTGTCAATGGTGGTCACACTAAGACAATACTGGAAGCAGAACAGTCAAATGAAATTCCCCAGAAAGCAGTCGGAAAGTACTCATATAAAAATGCTCTCAAAACATGTTGAGAACAGAAAGTCCATTAAAAGCACTGGCAATAAGTACATCAGTAATTGAAGAGAGATTCAAGCAGCAAGGAAGGGTGGTATAGGAAGGTGAACGCTGGGTCACTAATAAGCTAATAACATTGCTTAACATGCAGCCAAGGCCCTTGAGACAGGTCAAGAGAAACAATCTACTATTGTTTTACAACCCTAGAGTCAATGATTACACTTTATGTCAGTACCGAGTGAGATCTGTGTCTTGGATTTTTCAATTCTAAGCCATAGAAAAACGGATTAGAGTCTAAAAACCATATGAAGGATACGGTGTCTGGCACACAAATTAAGGAAAATTACGTCACTGGAATTATGTGTATATCTAACTGAAATAGTGCAGTTTTCAACCAAGTTTTTTCTATGAAATGAAAAACATAAACTACATAGCAGATCTGAAGGATTCACAAAATAGTACTAGGCTTTTAAAGACAATGAGTAAGAATGCCTTTATACAGTGCATCTGCAACGTTTATGCTGGGTGTCAGGTTCACAGAGGCTCTGAAATGATGTTTATCCAGCAATATGACTTGCTGTGATCCCATCTTTCTACAAACCGGGGCTGACCCTCTTTCTCGTAGTTCTGACAGAAACAGAAGTTACTCTCATTTGTCTCAAGATGCGCTTCACTGACAAGGCCCACCAAGGCGGAAGCATGCCTGAGGTTGCTTCACGGCAATACAGAGGGGACACTGTTCAATAATGACAGATTCAGACATTTATCATGTGGCGACGGGACACAGCACTGCCTTAAAAAATAGGCATAAGAAAGATAAAAAAAAAAATGCGTCTCACTCTAGGCGTAGCCCGCTGACGCTGGGTAAACAAGTGGGAGGGGTGGGGGTAGTGCAGCCGAGAGCAGCAGCGTTTGCCTTGCGAGAGTGAGCGCACTAATTGGTACCACATGGCGCCGTTCGCTCCCGCAAGGAAATTGCCAAACGTGCACACGTTGCCATTGAAGGCAATGCAACGCGTGCACGTTTTTAAGCGAAAAACCGAACCGATTTCGAGAGGTCTCTTCCTTATGCAGCACATGCGCGCTGTGTAGGCAAGACCTAAAAAAGGAAATACAAAAGCCAATACAAAAGGCAATGATGCATGTTAACTTGGGTGAGAATAATGTTTGCATCCACCAGAGGGAATCATTGGCACCAGTACCAGAAGGAATGTCTCTCGAATCCCTAGGGCCTGCAACCCTGGCTTTCCTGCCCATCTTTTTCAGTAGTGCTGAATGGACAAAATAAAAGCACATTTAATATAGTATAACAAAAAAGTTCTGCTTGAGTAACCAATCCTTCTATTGGCCTGTTTCACATCGGCCATAAAAATATGTTCTTATCCTAAAAATGATTAGGTGTTAGCACTCCTTGGCTAGCTATATGCATTTTTTACTGTGAAATTAAGCATTATGCAATTCTATAAAAAAATCTTGCATTGCACCTTTCAAAGATAGAGACTGTGCAGCGACAGAAGAGAGTCAAAAAGAGCGTCACCACCCTGGCAATGTGACTGTCCATCTCATCACTTTCCGCTAATCAACCTAATCATAAGCATACATTGCTCACAGTGAAACAGAATTTCAATATTGTGCAGAAAGTAAGATTTATTCGATGTTTACTACCATACCACATGTCCTGAGTGGCCTGACTGATATGCCGAACAATTCTCACTGGACGACAAGCATTCCCTACTTACACATTTGCTCTCTTTCTCTCTCTCTCTCTCTCTCTCTCTCTCCACACACACACACATATATATATATATATTATCTACTGGCGGTCGCCAGTAGATAGTTATAGTTAGGACCGTGTTTCCATAGGAAATCTGAAAATTCTATTTTGAATAACTTTGGCGCCGGTTGACGAATCCTCGCAAATTTTTCAAAATAGGTGGGGCGCTCCGCTCCGCTCCTACCCTGAAAGTCTCGGGGTGATTAGTTAAGCGGGGGCCGAGAAAAAAGGGGGGTCCCAAAACACATTTTCCCCATGCATTTTTCGATAGGACCTTTAGTCGAAGGTACAGCCCGAACGGCTGAACAGAATTACGTGAAATTTGGCAGAGAGGTAGCCATAAGGTCAAGGAAGTGCCTTTTGAAGGTCTCGTGTAAATCTGTTCAGTAATTCCTGAGAAAATAGCATTTAAAACCATATCAATATCTATAAGCGCGCACCGTGCGCGCACTGTGCGCGCACCCTGCCGTCGGTTTGTCAGTATGGTGGAATAAAGCTTTTCAAATCTATCGGCTCGGAGTGCATTGCCTGCTTTAGAAGGTTAAAGCGTTTGGTTCGAATATATATATATATATATATATATATATATATATATATATATATTATCTACTGGCGGTCGCCAGTAGATAGTTATAGTTAGGACCCTGTTTCCATAGGAAATCCGCAACATTCTATTTGGAATAACTTTGGCGCCGGTCGATGAATCCTCGCGAAATTTTCAAAATAGGTGGGGCGCTACGCTCCGCTCCTACCCTGAAAGTCTCGGGGGGATTCGTCAAGCGGGGGCTGAGAAAAAAGGGGGGTCCCAAAACGCGTTTTTCCCATGCATTTTTCCATAGGACCTTTAGACACAGCTACAGCCCGAACGGCTGAACAGAGTTACTTGAAATTTGGCAGAGAGGTAGTCCTCAGGTCAAGGAAGTGCCTTTTGTAGGTCTGGTGTAAATCTGTTCAGTAGTTCCTGAGAAAATAGCATTTAAATCAATATGTATATGTGGGCGGAGCCTAACCACACATCTCATCCTGAGATCTGATTGGCTGTCAGCACTTCATCCAAGAAGTGTTGGCAGCCATCTTGGGACCAATATACATGATAGCACCTCATTAAAAAGCATTGCAGTTAATAGAAGGTTTTAAGACATTATAAATCATTTGTTGATGGTACCATACTCATTTTAGGAATTGTGGTATGTTCTAAGGTGATTTCACCATGTGAAAAAGCCTTCTGCTGGGATATCATGATTGAGAGAAAAATATTTTCTCATGCTTTTACCACAGAGGTTTGGAAGGTGATCTATAAGCTAAACTGAGAGCTTATTTTCTGTAAATTCACATTATCTTTCTCAGTCATGTGAGAATGAAGTCTGACATTCTCAGTAAAACATGTACATCCAACAAGGGCAGAGACTGTCAGTTGATTCCTTTGTGTTCTACTGCAGCTTTCCAGAGTGTTCCAAAGAACTACTAGAGCGCTAACCGTCCTACTTATGATAAATGTATGGCACACCTGAAGCCATCTTGCTTGGATTAAAGTGGTAACTCTTAAAACATTTAATTTAAAAAGGAACAAAATGAGGGGGTTCATTTTTCCATAAAAGTATGATTAGTGCTGCAGAAAGAAAAATTAGGGCACATTTTGAGTGACTTCTCAAATCCTCTTCTATTTCATTCAAAAATTCTGACATGCAGACTGAAACATGCACTTTCAATACCAGCAGCAGTTTTCCCTGGTGAGCAGTAGCTTTACTACAGTGATCTAATGAGCAAAAAGAGTGCTAACATTCTGATTTTATGGCAAATGTGTGACACATTTGAATGCCTTCTTGATGGAATCAAAGTAAAAAACTGAAAGTATTTCCTACTGAGGAGACTGCAGTAAATGAGGAAATTAGGAAACTTCATAACAAATAAGTCTCCCAAGATGGCCACCAGAGACAAAAGAGCCCAAATGTAGCCCAAATATCACCCAGATGTAGCCCAAGTATAGCCCAATGACAGAATGTCCAAGAATGTTCTTAAAAACAACTAGAGCACTTACTGTCTTCATTATGACAAAAGTATGGCACACCTGAAGCCATCTTGATTGGAATAAACTGGTAACACTTAAAACATTTAATTTAAAAAGGAACACAATGTGGGGGTTCATTTTGCCATAGAAATTATGATTAATGCTGAAGAAAGAAAATGAGGGCACATTTTGAGTGACTTCTCAAATCCTCTTCTATTTCATTAAAAAATTCTGACATGCAGACTGAAACATGCACTTTTAATACCAGGAGCAGACTTCCATGGTGAACAGTAGTTTTACTACAGTGATCTAATGAGCAACTAGAGTGCTAACATTCAGAATTTATGGCAAATGTGTGACATATCTGAATACCTTCATGATGGAATCAAAGTAAAAAACTGAAAGCATTTCCGACTGAGGAGACTGCAGTACATGAGGAAATTAGGAAACTTCATAACAAATAAATCTCCCAAGATGGCCACCGGAGACAAAAGAGCCCAAATGTAGCCCAAAATCACCCAGATATAGCCCAAATATAGCCCAATGACAGAAGTGTGCAAAACACTTATTATTTTGTGTTTTTGCAGTGTTATATAGTGCAGACTTGTCAGGTATTGGAGTGCTTTACATGAGCATTGGTTACATCACACAAGAACAAATTCATTTTGGTTGTAGACATGGGGAGACTAAGTGATTTGACCAGAATCACAGAATGTCGAGCTGAAGCAGAAACTTCAACCTGGTTCCCCAGTTGCAAAGTCTGCAGTTCTGGAAGTAACACCACATCCTCTCCCCTATGTGCAACATTTAATCAAGTTGTCAACTAGATAAAAAAACATAAAGATAACAAATAATTTAAAAGTGCTTTGTCGCTATTTGAAAACTCAGAAAATATGTCCTTATTTTAGTCTTTTAGAGCACTAACCATAATTTTGAAGCAAATAAGACCCTCTCATATATGTAATTTCTAAAGGAATGCTCTAGGTATTACAGTTTTGATTACATTAAGATGATGTCAGGCGTTCCACACTTTTGTAATAAATATAGAATGTTAGCAATCTAGTTGTTCATTAGGATACTGTTGAGAGGCAGAGGCCAGGGGCACGGACTCTGAAAATTGAAGGCAGGTAGGAGGGTGCAAAGGCAACAATTTAACCACACTGAGCAGGCAGGAAGGGCCGTGGAAGCACAACAGACTATGGAGGGCAGTGGAAAGGGGGGCAGGGGCAACAAACCAACAATACAGGACTTGCAAGAGAGGCTGTTGGAGGGAAGATCTATTACGGGTCAAGGAAGCTAGGGGCGGTCCCCAGAGCCCCGGGAGCCACCACAGAACTGAGCAGGAGAGTGAGTCAGGGACAAAAGGGGCACCTTAATTTGAGCCGGGGTGCCTAGGAACGCTTGCTCCAAAAATGAAGAAAACAGACATATGAGACATGGAATTGGAGGCAGAATACAATGGCAGTTTAATGAGAAGATGCAACTTCAAAGAAACCGCAGAATAGAGACATAAAGTACAAAATACAGAATCCAGATAATCATACAGCTGTCATGATATTCTCTGTATCTCAATTAATGGACTGACAGAGAGAGAGAGAAAACACATCTATAAATGCATCATGAGAAACAAGTTACACCAAGGAAAATGTTACCTAGGGACACTCACATTTACTCTTAGAGCAAGCATTCCTGCAATTACAATACAACATCTTTTAAATGCAAAAGTAAAGAGAACAATGGTTAAACATAACATGACATTTCATATAGGTAAAATAGAATAAGATACTTCAAGCAAAGCAGAGCAAGACATTTTAAGCAAAGGAAGACAAGAGCTCCCAGTTCTTGGGGAAAACCTGCACAGCCTGTTAACCTACATACAGACGGCGAGGTTGTCCGTCGATATCTGTGGGTGCTCCCTTTTTATATCATTTTGTGGGCTCCTTTGCACGCTACATCTACCTACGTATGCTACCCAAAAGCTTCGTCTGCAGATTTTACCAGACATTTCGTCATTTACCCACTTAATGCTGACAATGGACTGGGTGAAAAGGTCAGTCTCTCAGGCCAATCGCTTATCGTAAGTTCCATAGAGCAAGCAGAAAATAATGGGTATTGTACAGGAATTCAATATATTCATGATAAAATCTCCTCAGTTCTCCTAACTTGACGCTCTGCGGTTGCCACTTCCTTAAAATCGGGAAACCTGCCCAGGAAGCAAGTACCAGTCCAGGATGCAGCCTACTGTATGTCGACAGCTTCAGGGGGATGTTGAACTTTGATACCGAGCACGGAGCACTCGGGTAGGGTGGGGGCTACTAGTTTGGAGCAGAAGGCCTCGCAGACCTGCCTTCAGACTGCTATACACTAAAATTGCAGAGCTATGGTCAATTTAACAAAGAGGCCTACATATTGAACAGAAGGGCCTACACAGGGGTTTTATGCTGGCTGAGTGGTAAGGATGTCTCGGGATAATTATATAGCAACACAGGACCCGCTGGTCAATTTAATACGGCCTACAAATGCGGCTGGCAGGGCAAGGACAAGGGTCTCATACTTCAGGTGTGGACAGAACGGGCCAGGGGCCCCCTGTGATCCAAAATCTACCCTCCTTCAAGGCTGTGGCAATGTAATAGACCATTGTGGGCAGAAGGAAGAGGCAATGGTAGTACAACCATACATGCCAACAGACCCGATACAGCCAGGAAACGTCCAATGTTTTTAAGATCAAATGGGCTTTATTTGATCTGTCTCCTGTCTACAATATCCTCTTTTTCAATGTAACTCAAAGGGGAAAATCAATACCCCAGTTTTTTTTCAAAATCTCCCTCTTACCAAGTTCAAAATGTTCGCAAGTATGGTACATTGGATCATGGAAGGAAATGGGATAGGGACATGGACTTGGATAACAGAGGACAGGAGAGACATGGAGAGGTGCACCAAACTGACCCTGCAGGGCAGGCATCAGGGTTTGCAGCAGCACAATACACCACACAGGGCATGCAGGACGGGAGTGCAGCACAACAATCCATAGAAAGCAAGAGGGAGGGGACAGGACCATGCACATGGACAACAGAGAACAGAGGGGCAAGAGGCAATGGTGGCTAGCTGACCATAATGGACAGACAGGAGAGAAGGCTGCAGCATAACAGACCATAAAGGGCAGGAGGGACGGATCAGGGGCATTACAATGGAACAGACAAGCCAGGAGGGAGGGAGTAGGGGTCTGCACATGTAAACAGAGGGCTGGGGGCAAGGGGGCAGGGCAGGAGCAGCAAGATAGCCATGGAGGTCAGGCAGGATGGGCACTAGAAGCAAGACACAACATGAAGAGCAACAGTGAGACTGTGATGGCATACACACAGACCATGGAGGGAAGGTGGGAGGGGGTCAGGGGCAGCTAACTGACCACACAGGGAAGGTGGGAGGGGCCATGGCAGCACAGAAGACCATGCATGGCAAGTGGGAGTGTTAGTGGCAGCACAATGGCTATGATGGGCAAGAAGGAGGGTGCAGGGGCATGCACAAAGGACGATGGAGGATAGAAGGGAGGGTCAGGACCTGTGCACAGACAAGAAAGTTCAGGGGAAGGGGCCTCACAACAGACCACACGGGGCAGGCAGGAGGAGCAGTTGCAGCACAACAGACCAGGGAGGGCAGAAGGGTGTGGCAGTACAATGGACCATGTAGGACAGGAGGAAGAGGATAGAGGCATGGCATGTGGACAGGCAGGGTGGAGGTGGCAGGGACAGGTTACAGTCATCTGACAATGCTAGGCAGGTGGGAGGGGAGTGGCAGCTCAACAGAACACTCAGAGTAGATAGGAGTGGCAGGCCCATGGGACATGGTGGGCAAAAAGGATGGAGCAGGGGCATGCACAAAGACATCGGAGGGCAGGGGGAAGGAGAATAGGGGCAGCAAGCTAAGCACAGAGTTTAAGCAGGAGGTCAATGATGGGGCATAGAATTGGGCAATGGAGGGCAGGAGGAGTGGACTGGTACATCATACTAAATTGAGGGCAGTGGCAGCACATCAGACCATGCATGGCAGGAGGGAGGAGGCTAGTCCATGGATTCACACAACAGAGGATAGGGAGGAGGGGGATGGGGCAGCAAGCTAACTGTTCAGAGAAGGCGGGTATTAGAAACTTTATTGTTTTTAAAACATTTTGTCTGTGCAAACTACTTAAAATATGAACAAGTATGCAGCATAATCTCACTTTTATTCAGGAAGAAGAAGACGTTAGTGACTGTGACTCCGGGCTCACTTGGCAAAAACACCCCCTGACCCTCCACCCCCTATCGCAAAATGTAATGCCCGTGAAAAGGGTAGGTGAACACAGTGTTATATAGAACATAGTCCTGAGAGCACGATTGAAAATGAAAACTAGATATAGTGTATGGTATAAACTATGCACCAAAAAGTGTGATATAAGATGAACCAGGCGTGAAATATAATATGCAATACATTGTGCGCAATGACAGATTCATTGGAGAGCGCGAGATAGCACAGGCACTAGCGCGTGCTATGCGATATGCGCCTTGGAGTGTAATATGCACAGGGCAGTGTTGTGTAACCTAACTAGTCTCTAAAGTTGTAATATAAAATATGTGCTGGGGAGTGTAACGTTGCATATGCACTGTGACAAAGATATGGATCCCAAATTGTAATATGTATGGCATAGCACTGTGCGTTATAACATAGGCATCGAGGAAGGCACGTTAGATAGGGCAATATAACCCGTGCGAAGACAAGTGTGGCATGACATTTTCACGGGGTGGTGTTACAGTGCACATGGGCTAGAGAGTGTCATAGCATATGCACTAGCTAGTGGAATACAATACAGAGGTGTGTGGCACTCGGCAGGCAATGGTGGGTGTAACACAGCATTGGGCTCTGTCAGGAGCGCGCTGTGACTCGCAAGTGATGTTCGTCCCCTTTCCAGAGAGTAAAATAAAAAGTATTACACATCCGGCAGTGGATGTGTGTTTTATTAACTGTGAGGGGGGGTTCTTGCATTGTTTTGGTCGAATTTTTGTCGAATCCCCTTTGAATGGCTTAGTGTGCATGTGTATTAAATGTGCCCGTCAATAGC